>NC_052671.1:745000-3145000 GCF_016802725.1 Solenopsis invicta | reverse complement strand
ATTCAGTAAGTGAAAATTTAAATCGTAAAAAGCACTTTAATTTAAACTGCAGAACTCCTGATGTTTCAACGTGTTTTAATCGGGAAAATTCAATTCCAGATTGGACGGAACTTTTCAGGAAAGCTCGAGACACACTGTACAACTTTGCGTCGCAAGACGCTGCGTAATTTATGAGGAATTTTATCCGGATACAAATTTAGAAATTATGGCCTTGATTATTAAACTGGATTATACGAGATTTAATTGGCTGGCCGCCGGAAAGCTGCTCGAAAATTTATCACCTCCCATTATCATCGCACTCGTAAAAATATATGGAAAGGAAAGAAAATGACGTGCGTGCAGAAAACGCACCCCAATTATTATCGACTATCCTTCGCAGGTAAGAGGAAAGGATTGTGGGCAGGCGCGTTCATATCTCCGGCAATAAAGGCCGTTTTATCGTCCTAGGGGGCAAAACTTCTCGAGCACGCTAGCGTGGTTGTTGAACTACCGGTTTATCGGCTCGGGGAGAAAATACGTGCGCAGATATATGAGCGCATGTTACATTTACCTCCGGTTAGACCCTAAACCAGACGTTGCATCTTGTAAGGGCCGTTTCCGCTTTATAGTTGAAGTTGCGGTACCTTATTTAAATAAAAAATTTACTTGTGGATTTTTATTAAAAAGAGAGAGAGAGAGAGAGAGAGAGAGAGATTGAAGCTTGCAATTATGAAATTTTGTTTTATCTCCAAATCATTGAAAACGAGTTTTAAGTGTTTTTTTTTCCTATTTTTTACGTGCTTAAGGCCTATTTGTATAAATGTAGATTCATTTTAATCTCGGTTAAACTAATCTTTCTACTTTTTTCTCGATCTAAAAACTAGAATTAGAATTGAAACCGTGATATTCACTTGAATTCAGATAGATTATATTACTGCAAATATTCAATTTTATATAAAATTATCAAAACATTTGATATTCAATATTAAAAGGTTGCAATAAATAGTAGTATTAAAAAATTGATCTCAAAGAATCCGTGATTAAAATTTGTTTGCCGATGTTGTATAAAGTGTGTTAAAGATCATTTATATATTGACAAGTGCATGTGAATCGTTTTCTTTAATGGTCTCCGGAGATTTCTACCGACAATTTACGTGCATTTATCTCAGAAAGACGAAGAATTCTTCGTCCTGAGAAACGAGAAGAGCGCAAAAAGAATATTCTTCGAACAGCTTGGAACGAGAAAAAAAGGGATCCACCGAGCTAGCCGCTCGCAAAGACGCACTTTTTCCGTTTGCTGAAAATTATACCATCCATTTGCAGATGATAGTTCAAAGGGACTATTAGTTGTGCAGCCTTTCAATTTTTTATGCGTATAAATAAATGATTGAACGACGATGTCAATATAATAAAAAAAAAAATTATTTTCTGCATCATTTATAATATATACACAAATAAAAAAATAGGTACAATATTAAATTAACAATTCGTATTTATATTTATGGATGATAAATAGCAGCTTCACAGCTTTCGCAAATTAAAGGAGATCATAAATTTTTGATCAATAATCGTACACTTTTTTTTTCATACAATTGCATTTTTTACCTTCTGAACTTTGGCTTTAGCTCTAACTAGTTTAAGCTGTCATTTATTAAAGTGCTCCAGATTTTTGAGCGAGGCTGCATTTCACCGGAGAAATACGCGCTGATAAAATCTCTTCCCACGCCGCACGAGTAAATGGATTTAACATTTATCACACTATCAGCACAATCCGCAATTTTTGTACGGCGAACGGGCAAAGATGACGCAGTTGTTGTTACTAAAGATTTCTTGCGACACCGTGTCTTGGATATAGTAAACGTTAAAGTCACGTTTACAGCGAACACTAATGTAAATCCAAGATGCAAATGAGAGAGGGGTTTTTGCGATGCCGTATTACGAAAACGGTAGACGCCAATGTTCCACAAGCGAAACAGCCAGCAATTTGCATCTTGAATTTACATTACATTGAATAACGACGTTTTTGTAATAGGATTTGAACAAGGAGCTTTTTATAGGAAACGCGCCGCTGATCTCACATATGTTTCTCCTCTTATCTTATCACGTAGCACGCAATCATTTTTGTAACAATCGATCTTGTTAGACAACATTATACATCAAATTGAGATAATTTCAACAAGTAATTGAATATTAAATAAATTTCAGAAATCAAAATTATCAAATCAGAATTTTAAATACTTATGTTAAAAAGAATCGTCGATAATTTCATGTTGTTTTGTAATTGAAATTTTTTTCTAATTAAAATTTCAAATAAGAACATGACTATTTTAATAGTAACAGTAAATGTCGAAGATCTGGTTTCTATATTATTAAACGTTTATTAATCGTATATATAATTCTATTTTATTATACAATATTTCTATATAAGCAGTATTTAGAGCGCGCTTATAAAAGAAGTTAGCGCGCTTTTTTGTCATTCTATCCTTGTTTTTCTAATGAACGATAAAGATAGAATGACAAAAAAGCGCGCCAACGTCTTTATAAGGGCGTTCTGAATACGAGCCACACGCGATTAAAAAAAGTAAAAAATCTTTATTAACAGCAAAATGGTGTAAAATATTTGTCGTGTCTAAGGAAGAAGAAAAAGCTGAAGAAGCCGAATGCTTCGAACCCATAAGTGTCGAAGTAAATCGTCGCGATCGGACAGCCTTGTTGTGAAGTTTGCAACTTAGTCTTTTTCCCGATAGAACACGAGCTCCTCACGATATTTATTACGGTAATAAGCGGTACCGTTCGGCCGCAGGAAGCCGGGTGGTAGACCTCGAGATTACCACGAGATTCGATCTGATCGCGAGGCGCCACCGTACGATGCCTCGAAGATAAGAAGTACTTTTGATTACGCTGTGACGCCGTCGCCGCTTCATCGGATGAAAACCGTCTAGACGTCTGCCCAAACACGCACGCAACTCCCGTGAGCGAAAATGAAGGTTATTGAGACAGAAGTTTGGAAGAAAACCGTCTTTCGATCAGGGATTAATGTTCTGTTTACATGACACCGTATATATAATATTGTACGAACTTTTTAAAATAATTTTCACAGTGATACATTGTTAAACTTGAATTCCTTAACTAGCACCTTTAAATGAAAATTGGTAATTTTTCCGTACTAATTGCAACTGTAAGATTTACCCGGTATGAGTGAATCTTACAGTGTAGTCGGTCATCTCTTGTGGTAAAACTTTGACACAGGAATCAAAACTCACCCTGTACGATACAAGTTTTTGACAATTTTAGACAGGCTAGTTTAGCAATCGGGAAATAACGACTTGTCATAATATTTTACGTTACGTAATGTTTCATTTCTTATACATAAATTAATTTACTGCGTTTTCTCTTCCCCCTTTTCTCTACATGATAAAAGTTTACCGAGTGTTTCTGTGTTAATTCAGAGATCTTATTTTTCAGGAGACTCGTCAATTTAACGAGCTCACGATATATTTTAAAAGTGCACGATGAGTACATCGTCCAAACAATCGAGGTCAAAGACGTCTTCCGCAACGTTTGTATTCTCATGCCTGTTAAGTCTGCCGACGCAATTCAAATTAATCTTTAAATTTGCAACACTTATACGCCGTGGGCAAGAAGTTCCATCAAATATCCAGGCCTCCTTCCCTCGAAAGCGTTCGAGGGCGGAAGTGAAAAGGGAAACGTGAATATCCGCCGTGGGAAGGAATTTCCATTTATACGAAATTTCTTCGCCACCTGGTCTCCGGCCGTACCATTAAGGACATGCGAATTCGTCGAAAAGAACGACAGATTACGATTTAATATCTTAAAAGCGAGCGCATGGGAGTAAATCTAGCGCGATGGTGCCGCTATTTTAAGGGTGGAGCGAGGATGTAAAAAATTTACCGGCACGAGTATAGACGCGCTTTCACGTCTTTGCAGAACTATTCGTCGAAGTTACCTTTGACCGGGGGATATAAATATCGACTTTCGGATAAAAATACGCGAGCGCCGCTACTTTTGAATTGGACACAAATTTTATTAAAATAATGGAGTCTGCCCGAGAGAGAAAATTTAATACAATCGAAAACAGTTCGTTAAAATAAGAGCAGTCGTGTGACATAATTGTTTAAACGAGCGGGGTCGTTTAAATGATCCTTGGATGAGTTACATACGTTACCGACGATGATTCATTTATTGTCCAGTTAAATAACCGGAATGATTGAGTGAAAGGTGTCATTTACATAAATGACGATACATATTCACGCGAGATTGCTTTTAATCTGAATACAATCTCGGGAACGGATCTAAAGAGCAGTTACGTGATATGGCGAACTAACGTAAGTGCATTGTAAGATAAGCTCGAAACTGCAATCTCGTACAATAAAAGGCCTGGAATTATTACTCATTCGCTTTTCACTGTGAACTTCCGTGCGGAAGCGACTTTCGAAGCCCGGGTTCAAAATCGCTTTTTCCAGAAGGCACGAATCTACCGGGATAAACGTGATTTAATATTACAAAGCATCGAGGTCCAACTAAAATACGAGAGAGCAGCTGAACCGAAAAAGGTCGGGGGTTAAACGCTCCGAGGGAAACGACCGAGGGAAAGGGTCAAAGACGCGGGGTAGCGTTGCGCGCGGAAAGGCACGCGAGCCGTGTGTATACGCTTTCGTTCCTCTTTTTTTTCCCCTTGCGACAAAATGATTAATTTGCTGTTTTCCGGGCAGTCACGAAACTCGGCTGAATCTCTCACGGCTCACGTTCTTTACGATCGAGTCCCGAGCGCCTCGTAACCGGCAGCCGGTTCGCTATCTATCGCGTAGACTGCACAGCGAGATTACGACAGATGAAACGTTTTAGAGATCGCTGAATAAATAAAGTAGATAAATAACCCAGAAGAAACACTGCGCTAGATCACATATTTCGCTGGAGGATTAGGAGAGGTTTGGTAAATCGAGCGGGAAATACGACCAAAGCTTTTATTGAAACATTTTTAACAGATTAAGATTCTCGCGCGAAAGTTCGCAGACGCAAAGTTTTCGAGATTCATTCCTTTCGAAATTATGTAATTACGTTAGCGACAATTTAATTTTTCCCTTATTGTTAATTACCGTGTCTTTGTACGGTACGCACGGCCGGAAGTACATACGTAGAAAATGCACGTGTCTGTTTGGTGAAAAGGGCGGCGGTCGGCCGATAGGTAGACGACCTGGGGTGGATCGGCGCGGCATGGAAATTCGTCGCGGAACGACGCGACGCGCTAATCGATACGAAATTTCAATTTTCCTTGTTAGACTCTGTTTCCACTGTGCAGAGGGGCGACGCGACGCCGGACGATTGACGCTTCCGTCTCTTTCATTTGGCGACCGCGCATGCGATTTTATAATCGATGAAATAACTGGCGAAGCTAATAAGTCCCTGATGGCACTTCAAGGTCTCTTGATCGTTCAGGGGCGAGACCGTTCAAGCTCGTCCCATCATCTCGCAGAGTGCAAAGGGCGATTATTTCAAAACTAATTGCGCCGAATAAATGTAATATTCTCAGGATATTGGAATGCTGTATTATGTGTTTTTAATCAAGTTACTCGTCTTCTCATATAGAATAAATAATACTTTTGGAAAAGGTGTAATTTGCAACAAAGCTTCATGTATCGCAATATAAATTACGTAACAATTGATATATTATATTTTTTGCTTACACTGTTAAAAATAAGCAGCAGAATTTAAGGGTGCATAAGACATTCTTGAAAACGTTTTAAAAATTATGAAAAAATTGTGATTGTTTTACATTGCCTTTGAAGGTAGTAGAAAAAATGAAGCGGTGATTTTTTATCTAAATAAACAATTATTTTAATAAGAAGTAGACATTTCTTCTTATAAAAATATAATTAATAATGAAATAAGAAATAATGAAAAAGGTCTGAATTTTTTAATTTAAGTACTTTAAATATTGAAAATAATTTAAGTAAAGTTTCATTACGATGCAGAAATCAGTTCCGTAAAATAAACAAAATTTATGCATCTATTTATTTACAAAATAACAGATAATCATAATTTTGTTTAAATTATCTTGAATACTTAAAGTCCTAATACAAAGAAATTGAGATTTTTCTTAATGTTGTAAAAAATAATTTAATGTTTAATAACAAATAAAGTAAATAAACTATAAAACAATGTTCATGTGTATATGTATACAGTTTATTTGAAGTGTTAATGTTAAACACATTTCCTAATTTTATTTATTTTGCAGGGACTGTATGTTCTATACATCCTGTAATGTAATTTAACGGAGCAAAGTTGAAACAGGTACATTAAAATTATTTAATGTTATCAAAAGTGCACTAAATTTCGTGCACTTACTTTTCAGTTACAGATACATTAAATTTATGTATTTTAAATTTAATGTTTAACTAAAATACATTGAACTTTATGATATTTTTAACGATGTAAAATTGCTTATAAATTATATTTTGAAATGCACATACACACACACGCGAATAGATTCGCACAATTGTGACACCTTTCATGTCTCAAAATTTTATTTACGTCGGTTTCAAAATAAACTGCTCAATTATGCATCACTATTCATGTTTTCTGCGAAGTCGCGTCACGGCGGCTCAATAATTATATGCTGCAGAGAAGTCGCTTTGATATCCGTCTGTTGAAAGGTTGTTGACGAGGTGGATTTGAGGGCGCTCTAATAATAAATAGAAATGAAAGAAAGTGCAGACGTGCTTTCTCCAGAAAGATGGACTTCCGTGCTGTGTGCGTGTCAGGAAAGAAAGTAATTTCCTAAATTACTATTTTAGAACACGCTACGGCGACAAAGTTTCCCGACTTTGTACGAGTAAATTAAAACTTGTAAAATATCTTTGCAGATCTTTCAGCTTTTATTATCTCGGAGGAAGGATGTTTTATAATTCCCTGTTTCTTACGCGGTCATAGAACGTACCTTTGGTATATAAGACGTAATCTTCTCTTCGCCGGTTTATTTATAACTCTGTATATTTAATTTAACCTACAAAGTCTATCGGGAAGAAAATCAATTTTATAGGAAGAAGATTACTCCGGCAAAACGTTACACAATAATCCCTGCTAACACCCGACCAGGAAGTTTTTATTCTATTGTGTGTAGCTGCGCCGCGAGATCCGAGGCTCCATTTTCAGCGGCGGAGCGGTTCCGCCGCGCTTTTCGTTTAAAAAAGTAACTCCGCGCGAAGAATCCAGGCGCGACCATTATTAAATTATAAGTTGCGCCCCATAAATCCGAGAGCAGCCTCATAAACGTACGAGGAATTAAATTTTCAGCCGTTTAAGCTTCCCAGCCGCGAAACATCGAATTTCCTAGTCTTCGATTTTCAACCTCGGGAGTAAAAATCTTTTCGAAATCATTTTGAAAAGGTTTTTACTTTTACAGGATTCCAAGTCTCCATTTACTTTAATAATACATTCTTCGACGAAGTTGGAGTCCCGTTTCTCCTGAAATAAGAAGAGTTTCAAGAAGAATTCTTCATTTCTCAGTAATTTGATGTATCTACGCGAGCACAATAAATCACTACCTGCAGCCGTAAGAAAGTGCCTTCGAATGTGCTGAATTCGATGGATCCAGTTCTGCCCAAAGAGATATACCTTGCAGCAAGTTTCGAAACGAAATTGATAACGGATCGTTACATCGCTCGCGGAAGTAACGGGGAAAAAAAAAACGCGATAAGCCAGCACCGCAAGAGAGGAGGAGGAGTCGCGGTGTCCTCTCTAGCATAAATCGCTTTCGCGTGCAGCAGCATTTCGGTCGCGCGGTTCGCACACCATGCACGTTTCTCGCTCGTTTCCGCGTACACAGGCGGAAAAAGCGCGCTTTTGGCTCCCATCTGTACTGTACGTAAATACGCACGACGGCCGATGTAGAACGGTATATTGCCCAGAGGCGTTAATCTGGGCCACGGTGCGTCGGCCTCGGGGCTAGAAATATCGTGTGATCGCACACACGAGGCGAGAGAGCGCTCGAGCACGATTAACCCTCGTGCAACTGAAATGCGCTTGACGTATACACGAGAGTGTGACTTTATCCTATCGCAAATTATCGCGAAGAGCTCGTAACGGTGAGAAATTTTTTTCCCGTAAATATAGATACATATAAAAATCTCTTTAATTAAAAATTTGCTCGCTAATTTGGATGTTGCGCATGTTATAAGTTTTTTTCTCTTCGTGTACATAGTTATGTAAAATATTTTAAAATTTTCTTTTAGTCTTCACGTTAATGCCGAGTAGATAAGAATGCAATTGTCGAAACAACGTTCCAAGCAGCAAACATTTAGCTACATTTGTAAAAATTCCAAACTTTTATCTACTCCAGAGCTGAATGCTGAGAGCTGAGAGCTGAGAGAAAAAAATATGTAATAAACAATTAAATTGTTCCAGATCACTTTTCTCGTAAAAAAATTTTACAGTCCGTGATCTTAAATGTATTATGAAGGATAAACTGTCTGTGACAGTTGCATAAAGGATTTGTGCATATAAATCGAATAAAACGTGTATGACTTATAAAACATGTATGACTTATAAAACATATCAAAGCGATGGACTCGTAATATACTTGAAGCTCGCGTTTGCATAGAGACCAAAGCATGGCACGTTAGTAATGCAAAAAGCATCAAAGGATGACATTAATAACCTGGAATATGGATATTTTTTTTCACAAGACACATATGGAAACTCTATTTCTTTTCTTCTAATACCATGTTACAAGTTTACAGAAATCGCGTTGTATAATAAATATTAATAATAAGTAAAATTACGTTTTGATGAAAATTCAGGAAAAATACGAGAAAACATTTGAAAATAACATTTTGGTCCGTATAGAACGCGAAAGATGTTAGTGCGCTTTTTTTTATCATTCCGTCTTTATTCTACGTTTACGAGCGATAAAAAGAGAATAACAAAAAAAGTCAGCACGCTAACATCTTTATAAACGTGCTCTGAAAAACGGGCGTTTATTTTTCTAATCTGTTATTTTTTTAAGAATAAATTTTGCAAAAAAATAAATACAATAAATTGAGGAAAACTGCATAATACACATAATTTCAAGGATGGAAGTAAAGCGTTGCAAGTGGTGAGTTAGTGTTTCTTTTATTTTTTTTTTCTTACGTTACAATTTTTTATGTTGGAATATATATAGTGACTTTTGATAAGTAATTCGTGTCGTTATGCGTTACTCATTGAAAAAAGTAACTTCTTAATGCCCATTTCTATCAATGCAGATTAACTTTGATCTCAGTTTAACTTACTCTTTATCTTTGTCCAATTCTAAGAACTAGAGAAAGGTAAAGAGTAAGTTAAACTGAGATCAAAGTTAAACTGCGTTGGTGGAAATAGGCATAAGTAATTCGTTGCGTAACGAGCAAAAATATCTCAAAAGTAACGCATTATTTTGACTCGTTACATAACGAGTCACTTAAGGAATTACTTCTTTATTAGTGACGCGTAATGATGAGTTACTTGTCAAAAGTAACTATTTCAACCCTATCGTTATTATAAAAAATTGTGACATTGTTACCAAATTATAAAAAAGTAACGGAGTTGCTTGTTGTAACTCGTTACTTCCTATCCCTGCAAAATTTATAAATTTCTATATATAAAATTTGAAAAAAAAAAGATATAAATTTAATTTCGGTATTTAACAATTGAGACGCGTTTTCAGCATTGCCGAAAGGTAGACATTACTGACGGTCACTGCGGTGACTGCATCCAGAAGTATCTCAGGAATGCGCACAATGTCACTCGGTTATATTTCATCGGGTACACGCTTGCACACGTAACTAGATTACGTGTATCAAGTTAAAAGTAGTAGAGCGTAGCTGTCTGTTAGCGGCAGGCCGGCGCTTATTTCCCTCTTCTTTCTCCACCGCGTGTTTCCGACTTACGGGAAAATCCGACCCTTTAAATTATTGCGCGGACTTTACTTCAACGGCGGAGCTTGGAAATAACCCGCGGACTTCTGGGGGTTTACGGGTGTGGTGGAAAACTTTTCCGCATTTCGGCATTGCGAATGATAGCCGGATTTTTCCTCTGTCTAGAGAGGATTATGTAGTTTTGGATGTAGATAATATAGAACTTGATTCCTTTTGTTACAACTCGTTTCGTTTAATGCGCAACCTCAGAAATCGTTTTCAAGAATTAAACGCCAGAGCGAGTTCTAGTACAATTTATACGATAATTCGGAGGTACAAATTCTCTCCTCGGATGAACGACGACAAGCACCATCGTAGCGACGCCTCTCACGTTCCACTCTAGCTTGAAAATCAGAGTCGTTGATCTTCGCGCACCGGGTGGATAAATGTGCCGGAAAAGCCGGCTTCCGCGCGCTGTGCCTTCGAGCGGCCGGGTGGCAATGACGCGAATGATGATGAGATGTCAGGATTGCGGAGCTCTGCTTATTTATACTGTCAATTTTATAACGTGGAACTTTTTTTTTTTACAATTTCACAGACTTATGACTCGAAGCTCTCTTAATAACAAAAAATTACCTACGCAAGAAATACGAATCTATATTGCCGTACCTCTCTCTCTCTCTCTCTCTCTCTCTCTCTCTCTCTCTCTCTCTGTCTCTTGTTGCATAAAAAAAAGGACTTGTGGAGAAAAAAAGAGCTGTCGGTGCGTCGACATGCTGAGAGGATGTCGCCCATCTTCTTATTTTAAAAGCGACGGAAAGAGAGGCGGCCGAGTGTACGCGGCCTTTGTGCAGCCTTGGCAATGGAGTGCGTTCGCCAAGAAGCACTTTCCGGCATCGTGAGCATCGTCGTGCACGTCGAGAAAATACATCGGCCTTGGGAATATCGATGAGCGTAAATTAAGAAAGTTTTCCCTTGAGCGCAGTTCAGAACGGCTTTCCGTGCCGGAGATTGTCGCGTTGAAACAATCGCTCACGTATAATCCATATCGATAAAGAGTCATAAAGGCGCATGACATTCATAATGGAGCGTTCAAATTATGTGAATCTATCGGGGCCGATTAGCTCGAGAATTACCCTGCCGGTTACCCTGTAATAAGCTTCGCTTATTACGTTTTATCGAATTTTTATCGAAAGCTTATGCAAATAATATTTTTGCTATTAACATTTCTTGTAATAACTAAATTAGATTAGAGAGAAAGAGAGAGCGTTTATTGACGTTTTATAGCGACCCTCCAAAAACAAACAAATTGATAAAATAAAAATAGAAAAGAAAGAAAAAAAAATAAATCTACTAAAGAAGAGAAAATAAAAATACAAACCAATAAAGTAACATCAAACAAGTAAAAAGAAAATAATGTTAAATAATAGAAAGTAATAGAAAATAATCAGAAATAGTAGAAAAATCAGAGAGAGAGAGAGAGAGAGAGATTTGTTATTTATTAATAACTATTTTTAGCTTTGATTTTTTATATATGTAGTTTTTTGTAGTATTTGTAATGTTGGTAGTTGTTACTAAAGGCAATAAACGCAGCGTATTTTTATGTCCAGCGAAAAAACAAAATAACAAAGGCAGCTGAGATAAACGTCAAGAGTTTATGATGCAGTAACCGTAACCCTCTAAATGCATAACGGAAATGACGTGAGACATTGTGTGAATTTTATTTGACGGTCGAAGTGTTAGTGGACTTTTGAATTTCATATTTTACCAAGAGCGTGATGAAGGACCATTATTTCCGGCAACATTTTGATCTTAACATATTCTGACAAACGTGAAATGAGCTTTCTACTAAAAAGTTATTTAATATTAAGAAATTATATATAAAGTGTGTTTTATATAATTCCTTAATTTCTGAAAAATCTTTAATTTTCAACATGAAGCATCTTCGCAGTATGGTATTTTATTAAATTTTCGCTGATACATTATTGCTTCTCTATTGAGCGCGCCTTAAGAAAATTGCATTATGTAGCCATTGATCTCTCTGTCTCTCTCTTCTTCTCTTTCCTCTCAGGAACGAAATAGGAAACTAGATAAGGATAATTGCATTTGCGTGCTTGCTTTTGAACGTCCTTGGCAGTGAAATGCAGATCGCTGTAAAATACTTTTCATGCTATAAACATTACGTATACATCAAAGCGAGTAGACCACATCGGCCTTCGGTATATCGATTTGTACACGCAAAAAGAAGAGTTTATTGAAAGTGCCCCCTGTCCCTCTCCGCGCCATCGCATTGTCGGATCACGTCTATACGTCCGGTCGTTGTTCTTCTACCAACATTCATTATTGTAAGCCGAGTTTCGATATAGCTGACCGGCGATAGTCTGCTTAGAAATTAATTGGCCAAGCGGCTAAGTTTATTCCCGACTAAATTTGGCCACGGCTAAGTTAGATGTCGCCGATTTATTTATAACATACGCAAACGTAGGCATACTGCTGTTCATGTTTTTATCGTCGTGGAATGGCGAATGCCATATGGGTAACGGTGAAACTTTAACGAGACGGTTATGGCTCTTCCCAACGTACGTCTTGAAATATGAAAAGCGCTTTCCGGCTTGTCCTTAAGCGCGTCTTTAACAATGAGAGACTATTAAATATTTTACGACACTATTATTCTCGCATTATTCTCACATTAATTATTATTAAAGCATTGGACGTTGAATTATTAGTGCAGTTATCAAAATAGAGATTTTACCTCGGTTATCATGTTAATACAATAGCAACTCGTTATGAGGGTAGTACACGATTTTCATTATAATATAATCACTTTCCTGCTTTACATAATTGTTATGCCTGAAATATTCCAACATAACGTCTACAAATTTCTTTTTTTTTATTTACATATTTTATATTCACATTTTTAACAAATTTTCCATTTTTTATGACAGCGAGTAGAATAATTTCGCTGAAAATAGAATATTTACGCTGAAAAAATCTGAAAAAATAGAAGGAGTGCAGACAGCTTGTTTGCAACCACTCTGTTACACGCCTTTATGTTGTATTAATATTGTGTTGTAATTTTAGTTTTTTTTATCTCTTAATATTAACGACACCAAACATTGTGAGTTAAATCAATTCGTTACTGAATGGCGCAGCGATGTATTATAATTTACGTAAAATAATTACTCTCTCTTTGTAAAAAATACAAAAGATTCATTGCTGATTTTATGATATATACATTTTATAAGTGTAGACAGATAGTAAAGGAATACGCGAAAAGCTTAGCTTTTGTATTCTTCGTCCCACTTTAATTTCATTATCCTACTCACGAGTGGCTATAAATTCCATCACTTTTGATATACAATAAAAAGTACAAGAGTTTTTTTAGTTTTTTTTTCAAATATAAAAATATGAATATTTATAATTTTTTTTTAAATAGTAATAGTATAAAGTTTTTATAATTTATTTTCCTAAAATATAATAAAACAATACTTGATGAATTAAATTCTTGATCAGCGCAGCGTATATGCCGAAGTTATCTTGCATATTAGCGAGGTTTTAATGTGAATTCAAATGTTATTTCAGAGAATCTTTGGCGCTGAGATTCCTCCTCAGGATGGCTGGAGCGAACCGCGAGGTTCGGCAAGGCCCTGAAAATTTCGTGCTCGCAAGTCATCGCGTTGGGCGACGCCAGTCTTCTTGCGATTAGGGGCTGTGCCAGGGTAGCACGGGACGGGGGGTGGTTCCTGCCATCGCGAGGATCGAGATGAGCGATCTACAGGCCACCCTCGAGTTTTCCCTCGAGCTCTGCAAGTTCTACAATGTCGATCTCTTCCAGCGCGGGTGAGATTATCGCTCGTATCTCGCGGCACACGACGTCGCGTCGTATCTTGGTAAAATATCGCGACTGGTTGCCAAGACCGGTTCGTTCGCCCATCAGTAGATCTCTATGCTTCTTTTTACAGATATTATCAGATACGAACTGCTCTTAGAGTATCGCCGAAGTTGCCAGTCAAGGTGGAAGTCAATCAACCACGAAATCGTAAGCATTTCGATAAATCACAATTCAAACTAGTTTCTGTGATACGGGTATTTTATTTTGCATGCTATATTAAATTTATATGTACAGTCCCTCATTTAGTGTCTTATATAATATTTCTCCCCTTTTTCTCTTCCCCTCCTCTATAGCAGAATTATTTGAAATAAATATAATACATACATTATATATACATTCTTTTCTCAGTATATAATATTGCCGAGTTTATCATAAAAACCTACTAGTCACGTACTTTGGAACTTTTTCTCTATCTCTCTTCCTTTATGTCTCGATATTTCTATTTCTTACGTGGGCTTCGCGTGAGCTTCGCGATCGTTTCTCGGACTGCCCGAAGTTCTCAGTTATATTCTCACGCGAACGTACTTGCTGAATCCGTTCACCCCGATCGATCGATCTATCCCCGAGGCGAGCGACGTCGAATTCGATGGAGAGGCACGCACCGTTGTGTTGCAGACTCCCTGGAGGCGCCGGGCACGAGTAAGCGCTTTCAGATCCTCTACAGGAACGAGGAGGTGACACTCGGCACTTCCGTACTATTCCGGGCACATGTGCTCGTGCATAGTCACAAGATTGAGGAGGCCCTGTCGCGCACCCACTTTAATCTAGGCGTCGAGCTATGGTTCAGCGAGCCGACGCAGCCGGGCAACATGGCTTGCGTGTCCTCGAGGTAAGCGTCTTGCCGCCTAACACGAACGCCGGCGTATTCTTTTTGCCAGTGACAGCAGGAACACGCAAGGGTTGGATATTGCGAGCGAATCTGAGCAATCAGCCGGCCGCGCAATTCTTATCTCTTGTTTGCGACCTTCTTGAACGCGCGATATCAAAACTTCCGAGAGAATAAATTAATGACAAGAAGCTGGACAAATCTGAAATTTAAAGAAAGTATAAAATGAGTTAAGAGTATTTATTTCGTAATATTGTTGTTGGATTATTCAATGAGATAATATCGAAACACGGAAATCATTTTTGCACGAAAGAAATATTAAAAAAAGAAACTTCATTTCGTTTACTTTACGACACGTTATAACAGCGTTTGTAGTTTTCTTCGAGAATATTAGATAAAATTGACGTGGATTCAGGTAACGACATTGCTGACCATTTTTCCGGGCAATTTCTGACGCTCGTTGTAAAGATGACGTAATCTGTCAAACGTACTTTAGACAGATCCATCAGACATCTGTTGGATATTTGTTCGCAAACTGTTTGGAATTGGGCCGAACTGATCGATGATAGTTTCGACTGAGAGCCGTTATATCGAGTCACCCGTGATCGATAGGGCGTTCTTTTTCAGGGCACTGCAGTTGAATTTCACACCCACGAAGGGCCTTCACTATCATCTGCCGGTGCTCTTTGATTACTTTCATCTTGCCGCGGTGTCCATTACGATCCACGCCTGCCTCGTGGCACTTCATCAGCCCTACATCAAGTTAGTATCGCTCAATTTTGCGCTCGCATTTCGTAACTCTCAAAAATATTGTCTAATATATATAGTCCCTCTTACGAGAAACCCCTTTTTTCTGTTTTATTGCGGCGTCCTTTCACCCCCTCGGCGAACGCAGGAAGAGCATACTGCACGTAGTGCAGAGTTGGTGAGTCCTTGATACTTTAGAAAGAAGCTCGGAACTGGCTAAACTTTCCGCGCAAGCAGAGTCGCACAATTTATTATTTCTTTCTCGACTTCTGAATTCCTTAACTAACTAACTTTAACTTGAATTTGAATTTACGAGGCAGTGATTATATTGACTCCCACACACAAATTTAAAAGCTTAATGCCAGTGAGAGTATCGCGATACACGCTCGATGTATTTTATTTGGGAAATACATAAACGGATAAAATATAGCATAAGCATGATCTGTTTTCCATCATTGGCGCGGATAAATGAATCTTTAGTAAATGCTGTCGCAATTTTTACGTTTAATCATAAAAATCTGCATAAATACGCAATGTGTCGAATTACGATTGCAGTGCGCCACGAAGCGGAAAACCCTGGCTGCAATTTAAGCAATCCGCGGCGAACGGCGACAGCAACGCGACGGCCTTCGGAAATATCGTGAGTTTACTCGAAGCGGTCGTCGGAGAGGTCATCGATATAAAGATGCCGCTGAATAAATATCGAAGATGTCATCTAATAAATCCTAGTAACGAGCGAATCGTTTCAGGAGACCACTACGAAATGCGTCGGATCGACGACGAGGTTACAGCACGCGAGACTGGTTCAGCAAGAAGTCACGAGACTGCTCTTAGCCGCGAGGGAGTCTTTACTGAACGATCTGTCCGATTTGGCACGGCTTCTACCTTCTTGGCAACAAAGAGCGCTCGAGCTTGCACAGAATACGCACAAAGAGATCACGAAGGTTTGTGTTTTTGCATTACGCTGTGCTTGTAATCGTTAGCATGTGCTCTTTAAATCCGTTCTTTGCAGTTGATGGACACTGAGGAGGCTGACATAGCTCAACTCTGCGCACAAAATATCGTTCTTTGGCAGCATTTTCTTGAAGCGTTCTCCGGTCGAGAAGCGGTTCATCAGCATTTAGCACGAATTCATCATCAATTAAGAGTAAGGAAAGCTTTCAGATTATTAAGATATCGACTAAAGGTGTAATACTATTGTCGATATTGGTACTAAATTTTTTCAAATATCAATATTAAAAGTACTTGCATTCCGTAGTGTTTATTTGCTTTAATTGTTAATCAATAGGTGAAGCGATTCGCGGAAGGTTTCTTCGTATTAGAGAATCCTAGGACATCGGCAGCGGGCTGTTACGACGCGAATTATCAGTCTTATCAAGCGGTAAGCGAGGCTGCTAGAAGATCGCGTTACCTCGCGTCGTTGCCACCGTTACCTGTCCATTGTCCAGAAGTAGACGGCGATCTTAACTCGTTGCCTTTGATTTTTGAGGATCAGTACGCTGACATGCAGCAGAGACACAGAAACAGTGGTAAGTATATGCACAATGATGTTCGTTGTAATATCGATTTGAGATTATAAGAAAATATTTATATCTGAAACATAGCAGATTACTACAAATAAAAAAGCAAATTTATCTATAGCTATCTCTTATTTTTTTAAATAATTATATGTATAATTAACCAATATAAATAATTCTTAATTAAAAATAATAAAACACTGATGCAAATTTTTCTCTCTACATAAAAAGTAATTCTCCTTCAGTTCCCAGCGTGGACGACTGTAGCTGTGGCATAACGGCCATCCTAGAGTCGCGCTCCGTGGGAATCTGGTCGCCCAGAAGCGAAGGTGCAGCTCAGGACATCGGATCGATCCAGGCTCGCCTTATACTGACGCCTTCCACGCTTCCGGCGAGGCACAGCAAGTCGCTCGATCAGCTGGGTCCCGATCTGACGACACCTCTGCAGCCCAGAACGTCGCCAAAGACTCTGCCCAGGTCTGTGTCAACCCAATTGTTCTCGCGGGGGCTGCGTGGCGGCGGTCGAAATGTCACGCCACCCGCGACGGTTCCTTCCAGGGGGAAAGCCAGGTCGACAGTGCCGTCCATTAGCACCCTCTTCCCGCCTTCGGGTCAGCAGGCTTGTTCCGCGCCAAACCCATCTCTTGGCTCCACGCCGGTGATACCTCTGCCTCGAGCCAAGTCTACACAAATGTTGGTACCGAACCGACAGCAGCAACAACAGTCCGACTACCAATCCTCTTCCATTAGCTCACTACTGGCGGCGATGTTTCCCGAGTTGCCGCCCGGTGGTCATCTGCCTGGTTATCGACCTTCGTCTAAATCCTGCGACCAGAATCTCGCTGTGCCAACGTACATGGGTGCTCTGGACCTCAGTCAATTGCCCGATTGCTTGACGGAAAGCAAGTCGGCAAATACGGAAGGTACGATAAAATATTCAAGATTTTAAGACAAGATATAAAATGGTATTGGGAGAGTAACGTTGATCAATATGAAAACAAAATTCTAGAAATAAACTAATACTTGCTATTTATTTTATCTAGATTACCATTCTCTAGATACAAGAAAAATACGGCTAGAGCCACGAAGTCATCGTCTGGGAAATCGCCAACCGCTGCCATTGACCACAAACGACCAAAGTAGCTTTCTACCTTCCAAGGCGAACGTAAACGGCGACTTTTTACCGGATCCACAACCGTTACACACAGCGACGTTGGATAGAGTCACTTACCGAGGAAACTTTAGAAAGTCTGGACATCAATCAGGTGCCAAGTACAGTCAAACGAACGGCGTCGAGAGTCGCAGGTATCATACGCTCGGCAAGACATCGATGACGCAAAGAAGTCGTCCAGAGATACCGGAGTACATGAATGGCAGCGCCATGAGCAGCAGCCATTCTCACCTGGCGGACACCACGAGCAAGAAATCCAATTATTACGCGACTACGGACTCACTTTTCTATCGCACAAACGGCAATATCAGCGGAAGGATTCGCGACGAGATGCCGAAGAGGCCAAAGAGCACGGAACGGCTGCTCGATGCCGTGGAGCGTAACGAGTGCTGCGACTTCCGGCGAGAGCGACCGATTCGAAGAAGAGCGGAACGATCGGTCAAGTCATCCCGCAACGGCGTAACCCAGAATTATAACGAGGATAAGCAACGACGTGGTCAAAACGAGAAGAAGAACGCGGAGGCTGTTCAGGAACCGATTTATGAAGTAATAGCCTCGAAATCGGAATCAAAAAAAGAATCTCGCACCGAAAGAAGGAAGGACAAACACAACAGAAGACCGCACTCGGCGCCCGTCCTCGACACGGATCACCCGGTGGAGGAGAGCAATCATAAAAGTGATAAAAAGTGCAGTCACAAAAACAGAAAACCGGCACCGCCACCTCCGGCGTATCAAGATGCCCCCTTGCCCAAATACCGTCACTCCTCTTCGACGCCCGCAACGAGTGTCCTCGAGGTGGAAAACAACAATAAAATTATTCTGAAGGTAAGGTGGCAAACGTAAAAAAGTATTATTCGAAAATATTTATTTAATTTTACATAGTTTATTTAACATTTTAACATTCTTGCCGCTTAGATGGAACCCATAAAGTCGCCAATGGAGGCACCGACGACCAACGGCACGACGCCGTCGGACACTTCCAGCTTCGGGGTGCCGCCGCCGAACGTAAAGAGACTGCGATGTGCTAGCGTGCCGGTGACTCAGAACAAAGTGGTCGTGCCACGCAGCGCGGTCTCTCTGCCCTGCATGCCGATACGCGACAGCAAGGACAACCTGAGCAACAACCTGCCGATCATACCGCATCTTCTCAGTCCGCCGTCTACCAGGCCCAGCAGTCCCACGCCGAGCTCAAGCTCGAGCAACCTAACGTCCGAATGTTCGGGTTGGGTCAGCAGCGGCGACACCTCCAGTTCGGAGCAGCGTCGCAACCAAGCCAAGCTCTCGAGCGAGCAGCTACGGCAGAAGCTGTCGAAAATCGTGCCGCGCAAGGATCGTCCTCTCGTCACGAAGGAGAGCGTGGAGGAGCACTCGTACGAGGAGTTGCGACTACCGCCGCCGAAGATGTTCCAGGACGAGCCGCCGCCTCCCGAGGAGTTCCGCGATCCACCAGCGCCGATCGACAATCCGCTGTACCACGTGTACGAGACGGTGAAACAGACCAGGAGTCCGAAACAGAACAAAACGGCGCCGTGCAGTCCGCAACGAAACCGAGATCGAGACAGGGACAGTGTGTACGGTGCCAGGGACATCTGTTTGGACTGTTATCAGGAGGGCAAGGAATTGTTGCAGTCCACGCAGGACGACTTTATCAACTTCAAAAAATGCAAGGAGGAGTTCAAGAGGCAGATGAGCTTCTCGGGCAAGATCTACAGGTGCTTTGAGTCTTTACGCATACTGACGCGACCAGCCCACCTGATTAGATAGAACCGCTTCCTTAAGCCCAACGTTCACGGAGCAAGATTCGAAGCTGCAAGTGTGAAGCTTAAGACTTTGATTAAATTTTTTTTTCTTTTTTTATTAAACAAAAGAATCCAAACTAGAAAAATAGAAATGTTCTAAAAATGTGACACCTGAGCAATCGACAGCTTCGAATTACGCTATTCGTGGGTATCGGGATTTAGTCTGTTTTTTTTTTCTTTCTTTTGTCATTGCATTTGTCTCTCAACGCGAGTTAAACGCGACGATGCTTCTTGAGATTTCGCTTCCGCCTAAGAAGAGTATTAAACGCCGTTTGCATTTTGCTTTCACGTTGTTTCGCACAGTTCCATTCTTTGTCTTTCGTAGTTAAGTTCTCTTCTCTGTCTACCTTATCCCCCTCTAGAGAACGCGAGGAAGCACAGTTCCATTTACATAAACGTGCCCATTCCCTCGGATACGGTCTTGATTCCTCGCCGTCGGTTCAACCATTAAGATCCCATGTGCCTCTTAGTGACTATCCGACCCTGGCCTCGACCTTGCCGTACTTCCACATCAGCGACGAGTACCGACTCTTCTCGCCGGAAGGTCCACATCTTATCATATGCGTTCACGGTCTCGACGGTAACGCCGCCGATCTCCGTCTCGTCAAGACGTATCTGGAATTGGGTTTGCCTGGAGCACATTTGGATTTTCTGATGTCCGAGAGAAACCAGGTAAATTACATCTAAGCGATGACTTTGAAAAATTATTAAAACGTCAATTTTTAAGCACTGATCGCAATAAAAAATTAATCGTTCCAGTTTTTTTTGTGTTGCAAATGCATTCTAAGTTTTTTTAACTTAACACGTATTTTTTTCGTAGTCATTATTTGCGATAAATAAATATTATTATTTATAACCGTACATCTTCCAAGATTCCAGAACCGCTTATTAAACTTTTGTATGTCACTTACGAAAGGGAGACACCTTTTCCGACTTCGAAACGATGACCGACCGATTAGTGTCCGAAATTCTTTATCATATCGAATCGTCGGGCCTGAATCCAAGGAAAGTGAGTTTTATCGGGCATTCCCTTGGGACCATTATCATCCGGAGCGCCCTGACGCGGCCGCAGCTGCGTCCGCTTCTTCCTCGTCTACACACTTTCCTCAGTTTGAGCGGACCACACTTGGGCACTCTTTACAACACAAGCGGTTTGGTGAACGCGGGTGAGCCTGATAAATACTCTCGATGTATCATTAGCTATTTGCAAGAGCATCTCGAGTGTAATTTTCGTTTTGTTGTCAACTTGCGTAGGCATGTGGTTTATGCAGAAGTGGAAAAAGTCCGGATCTTTACTACAACTGGCTATGAAAGATGCATCGGACGTGAGGCGCTCCTTCATGTTCCGTTTGAGTCAGAAGAGCAATTTGCAGAAATTCAAACACGTCTTGTTGTGCGGCAGCGCCCAGGATCGATACGTGCCTTTGCACTCTGCCCGAATCGAGCTCTGCAAGGCTGCCGTACGAGATCCGACGGATCAAGGTATCAAGCAGTGGACTATTTTATTTTTATGATTCCTTCTAAGACGACAATAAGCTGATTGAGTAGACTAATGACATCGGATGCGTCATCTAAAAATGGAATTCCCGTCTGATTCTTCCAGGTGCCGCGTATCGCGAGATGGTGCACAACATTCTATACCCTGTGATGTCGGCGCCCGGCGTTAGCCTCGTCAGGTATGACGTGCATCACGCTCTACCGCCGACGGCGAACGCCCTGATAGGCCGAGCCGCGCATATCGCCGTCCTCGACTCCGAGCTTTTCATCGAGAAATTCCTGCTGGTCGCGGGACTGAAATATTTCAGATAAGGAAAGAACAGTCTAGCGCACACGAAGAAAATAATTAACTATAGTTTATTAAAGAAAAAAAAAAGGGACACAGAGACTCGAACGCGGACTCGGAAAGCGTCGCGTTCTCCGCGAAATCTTCGACCATCCCGTGATTAGCATATATTATAAATGTCCTGTCCAACGTTGCCTCGCGTTTCTCTTCTATTCGCTTAGTTATCTTCTTCCAAAGAAACGATAAACGGAAAGGGATTCCGAAGCGAGGCAATCCGATCTTTTTTACACGAAAAACGGCGGCACACGCCGTCGTCGATTTTAGTATCTAAACATTCGTTAGGTTCTCCATGTGCCATGTTAATACCGATCATAATCACGGACGCGGTAAGGTAGCGCGTATTTATCATTGACGGTCGAATTTTGGATTCATTTCCGCAACGCTTCATCAAGAGTTCGCCTCGTGAGTATTCGAAGCGAATGGACCTGTAGCTCGCCGTGAAACGGACCTACTCTCTAGTGATGATGATGGTGGTGATGGTGGTAGATAATAGTAGCAGTAGCGATATCGACCAAAAAAGGTGGAAGAATAGAAGGAAACAGAAAAGAGATGTAAAAAATAGTGCGAAAATTAAGTATATGCTTGGGAAACTCACTGCTTGGGTATCGTGCGCGTCATCGCTATGAGTGATGCGACGTGCACGAATCGATCGAACGTACTCCAAAATTTCACGTACTCAAAAAAGGAAAAATTGAAACGAAACCTGATCAGCGCGTTTGGCGGCCTAGCGTAAATGGAGCAATCGAGGGACACGATGAGGTCGCCGAGCACATCAGCTTCATCAACATCGTCGCGAAAGATGGATTGCGATAGGAAGAGAAAGAAAGAAAGAGAGAGAGAGAGAGAGAGAGAGAGAGGAGGAGGAGGAAACAAAATTTATTCATCGATACAACTATATCAACAGTCGAATTGGAGAATATACTTTTTTTTTAAAAAAAAACGGGAAGTGAGACTCCATTGAGCAAGAGTTCTGTCGCCAGGACAATTCTCCACGATGTATAGCCACGCATTAAGGGGAGGAAAGAATAATATTAATAACATAAATAAAATAAAAGTATAAGACAATGCAACGACACATTGTCTAGTCGTATAGGAAAGTTACGAAACGTATGTCAATTGTTATCCTCAGATAAGTGTGAATGCTGAATGCGATGAGTGCGAAGAGCGGATGGATGAGAGCCGAGTACGATGTTGAGAGATAGAGACAGAGAGAAAAAGAAAGAGAAAATGATTAGGCAAAAGGAATTATAAAGATGTAGAGTAAAAATGCTGAGGATGAAGAAACGTCGGGGAGGAGTAGAATGTCAAACAGCATTATCAAACATCAGAGGGGATGAGGTGACGGGGGTTTCCCAGTGTGGTCTCACAATCAGTGAAATGATGATTCGCGCCCTGAAACGCGACAGAGAAGAGTATCCGAGGTGCGAAACGAACGCGATGACGCGACGAGAGTGACTAACGTTTCAGGTATATGAAATCCCTCCAATGCTAGATCTCAATTGCTCAGAACAATCTATCGATGCGGAAAAGCAGAAAAAAAAATGATGAAAAGAGAATTATATTAATCGTAATCGAATGGTGACAAACGCGAAGCGTCTGCGTGTGCTATCGATGATGTCGCGATCGAGTCGTCGTGTAAACCCAAGCGAGCTCGAATTTTGTCACCTTAAAATCTAACAGAGCGTTCCGGTACCGCTGACCTTAATTTTAATAATAAATTCGTCGAACTGTTCTCGAAATAAATATTTTTTTTTTATCAAAACGTCTAGATGTATCAACATATTATACTTATTAACGATTGAATTACAAAAGATTGTTTTGAGAACTTGAATCTGTGATGTAATTTCCGTTTAATTTCATTTAATTTAAGAATTAAAAAAAAAAAATCAAAAAAATTTCCTTGCTTTTGTTTTATCTTTACTTCAAAATTGTAATTTAAGATGTTTAATATCGAATATTGAAATGTGACAACCGATGGCTATTCTCGAGAAGTAGATTTAAAATTTGCCAGTGATTTTATCATTAAAATTCAAGGGTAAGTTTTCGACGTTCTGTGTACCAATAAGCTGCGACGTAAGATCGTAGCTCTGCAGCGCGAAAATGGCGTCTCGTACCTCAGCAATCGCGGAAACATTTTTTGAGGGGGAATAGAATTCCGGGAAATCAAATGACTATATGTTAGATGTTTGTATTGTGCATTATACAAATATGCATTTAACATTTTTAACGAACACGATATGTCCATTATATGTCCCTATCTGTGAAGCGGTGTAAAATAGTATTAATAAACTGATATTCTGTAAACGATAAACGCGAATGTATATATAGATATCCTATATGTATCCACAATAAACTGCAGTCGTTATGAACTGGGGGCTGAAGTACGAGGCGTCCGTTTGATCGCGTATTAACAAATTATGGAGTGGAAGGTCGTAAGAGCGCTATTCCTATTATTTTCCAAAAATGAGAGATGAGAGACTTTCTTCCAAATCAACATCATCGTACTCGTTATTTCCGAAATTTCGTTTCACGGTTACACACAAAAATGCGTTTTACGTTTTTATTTGATAAAAACGAGATAAGCACATGTACATGACGGATAGCTCTTTATAATCTTCCACTTCACAATTCTCTTGCACTACAAATCTCTGAGCACAATACACAAAAATATGCACGTACACACACACACACGCGCGCGCGCGCGCACACACACACACACACACACACACACACACACACACGTACACGCACGCACACACACACACGCGCACGCACACACGCACGTACGCACACGCACACGCGCGCACACACACACACACACACACACACACACACACACACACACACACACACACACACACACACACACTGTCCCGAGCGCAAACGCGCGCGTAGAAAATAATAATTTTTACAGCAATTCTGTCGTAACATATATGTTAAAAAACGGATCATGTGGATCATACGTCGGCTCTCAATATGCGAGTAATATCGTATCGCATGTAAATCCGTATCATTCGTATCATCCAGTGTAAGCCATTTACATGCGTAAGAAGCGCGCATGTGTACGTTTACGTGTATCGTCAACGTGAAACGATTACCTATAATCACCACTAACATGTATACTACAATCGTATATGTTGTTGCGAACTGTTCTAACCTGGTAATCGCGAGACGGAAAGTTATATGAACAAATGCAACTTTGCATCAGAACTAAAAGAAAGTTTATGAAATATGTGTACGAAAATCACACCCAATTCTTCTCTCTGTCTAATGCAAAAAAAAGAAACTAAAATAAATTATTTTCTGGACGTTCACTAATCTTGTCCCTTTTTAATATATCGAGATAGAAGCAAACATATTTTGCGAATCGTCAGTATCTTCCTTCGTATATTTCCTTAGAAATATTTAAAGTCGCAAGATAAAATAATAGTAATTTATAAAAAAAAAAAATATAACTACTTATTATCTACATTACTTTTCTTACAAACGCGAATAATAAAGCTTACAAGAGCTTCGGGAAAAAAAGTTTCTGAGATTCTATATTAGTATCTCAATGCATCTCGATTAGAATTCTTTTTTAGCGCGATGTAAAATTATACTTGCCGATACAAATTTATTTACGGTATGTCGTAACATTGTGCATTGCTTTATCAAGTCTACCGTTAATAATGCTCCTCTTTCGAATTCCGAGTATTTATTCAGAGTATCTCGAGTGTGATAATTTTCAAAATCTTCGAATGTTGCCTTCCTTCCTGGGAAATTAATCTCGAAACAATTACAAAATACGAACGTACTGAAATGTTCTCCTATAATTTATCGTGTAAAATTGATTTGACGTAGAAAAGCTGAAATTAAATAACCATGCAATATTAATCACAATTCAGAATTGGGAGTTATGTTCGTCTATATTTGCCGATCTTTGTCGAAGATTTATGACTTTCGTGCGCCATCAATGAACGTGACGAATGCATATGGGTAAAAAATTCATGTTCTGACTCTGTCTCTTTAATCAAATTTTCACTCCGCAGCGACACGTTTATCAGGTAAATCGCCGCGTATATGTTGTTCCCTCAACTGCGAATAAATCTCGCCGATGACGTTTACGCGCGTCATGTATCGATTGCGAGAAAGACAGGCCATCTCCTCTCTTTGTCCGTTATCAATAACGCGTTACAAATCGTGCGCGAAAAGGAGATTACGAACGACGGAAAATGGGGAAACGGAGGTTCGGAGATCCGAAAAGAAAGAAAACGAAAAAACTTTTCGATTTGCTCCCTCGCGCGGGGAACGCGGATCAAAAAGAATTTTTATTGTTCTTCTATTGTTTGCTCAATTGTATCGTTTTACATTCGACTTCAAACACGCTTTAGCCGCGATAATTGCAACTTTGTACTCTCGTCGTGTAAACTTAAGTTTCTAACTTACTACTTAAGGCAACAATTTTCTAGAGATTTATCGGGGAACGATGGGAACACGATCGGATCAATCGACGATCGGGATCGCGATCAATCGAGCAATTTCCGCCGTTCCGTTTCTCGACACGTTTTAGAGAGATTTTCTTCGGCCCAAAAAAAAAACTATTTCAAGGACATAAAATCGTTGTTGCATCTTTGATGGGTACGTCCTTGCGTAATTTACGATTCGTGTTCGTTCCTTTCCTCCATCCCGTGGCGCCATCCCAGCTGGAAAGGGCTGAGTACGTAGCGAGATTTCTTTAATAAATTATAACGGCCTCTGGAGACAATTAACGAACAATTGACGAATGAAATTTTAAACGTCGGGCACTTCTGCTCTTATCGGACTAATGAAACGCTCTTCGAAGGCTCGCGTAAAATTAAAATGTAGTTAAAAATTAAAAATTAAAATGGACAATTAACGATAGATAGAAATATAAATTAATACCAAGAAACCTGGTGGCGTATGAAGCACCCATTATGTTCTCTTGAAAATTATTACGCGTCTAGTTTCATTTCGATTCCACATTTTAAACTTTAATCTCTGATAATATAAGTACGAATTATATGGAGACGTATATAATTTCCATATTTATATTTTTGTTTTATAGTTTGAAAAGTTGAATTTATTTCTATTCTTATAATTACTTCTTTCTCTAATAAAACGAAGAAAAATAAAAAAGCTATGACTTTTAGAGTTACAAGAGAGTTAAAAGATTTCAAAGTAATTTTTGAAAATTAAGTGCCAAGGTATAGTGCCAAAGCAGAAATTGCCGATCCGACAACGATTTTTTCAGACAAACCTTTTTTTCACTTTGAAGCGTGCATCGAAGCATTCATCGACATTCAAAAAAGAGAACTCGCTATTGTATTCCGCTTGTGTCACAATTATTAAGCGTGTCGTACAGCTGGGTTCGACAAAAAAAAAGCGTCATGTAATCCTCAATCGAATCACTTGCGAGAGAAAAAAGCGTGAGAGAGAGAGAGAGAAAGCATGTGTGAAAGAGAAAAAAAGAGATGAAAGAAAGCGTAAAAGAAAAAGAAAATAAAAACCGCAAACATGAAAAAGAAGACATAATCGTCTTTAAAAGAGAAACACCAATGAAGAAATAACAATGTATACACTATACATAACATATGAGTATACAAAAATGAATAAATCTGCGTGAATATATAAAGTGAGAGATAGATTAATAAAAAATCTTAAGCCATTACGTATCATTATCATTCATGAACATTGAATGTATTTACCTTACTCCATGATTAGCATAATTGGTATCCCGAGAGTTCGAGTAAGTTAAGGATGTTTTGGCTATGCAATACAAGCTAAAAGTCATCGAAATTTAAAAACTGAAGATTTCTCTAGGTTTATTCTGTTTTCCTGATCGAGACAACAAAACATTTTGGCTCTGAAACTAGTTGCAAAAAAAACAACGAAAAATTTAATTTACAATGATTTTTTTTAGCGAAAACCACATTTTGCTGTAGTTTTAAATAAATAAATTTTAAACGAATAGGTGGATCTAAATGAATTCTTGCACAGATAGTTAGAGTTTTATTAGTGTATGTGTGTGTGTAAAAATTTTTATTTAATTAGTAATAATATTTCTCCATCAAATTTGCAAATAAATACTGCAAAACGCGACTTTACACAAGAATCAAGAGAGAGTAAAGAAAAAATTAAATAACTTTAAAACCATTAACAGAATTGTGCTCAAATTTTACGTAGACGCTAAAACGTGGATATTCTATAAAATTTTTATATTTTCAGTAATATTCATTTAAGACATGATCCACACATCCTTAATTTACAAGACATCTTATAGAATTTGTGATTATAAAGCCAGGACAATAGAAAAACAACATTTGACTTAAAACGTCTAATTTAATTGGCTTAAAATAAACAGATCGTATGGTACATGCGAATCTCGAACAAAAATTCGCGACACCGAGATACAGTACGTGCAAAGAAACGTATTCATAAAAAATAACAACGTTGCTCCGCGAGTGTGCGTAAAAGTGTGCGCTCCGTGGCATTTCTCGCCGCTCGAGAAAGAGTAAATAGAGGACTTCTCTCGCGCGTCGAATAAAATTCCACCAATTTACAAAGACTAAAAGTGTCTCTTTGTGTACGCGGGTATATCGCGTTGTGTTTGATCGTTTGATGGTGCAGTTGTCGTTACGGCCGTGTCTATGAATCGAAGGTAGATTTATAAAAAAAAAAACAACGTGGAAAAAAATATCGCCTACAAAATGATGATTAAAATTGGAGACGCGCGGAATCGTCGCCCGCTACGCGAGACCGCACGTTAATTTGTGCCGATTAAAAATTCCCGTGTTACGGGCTAATCTGCGAGAAACGCGTAAAACACTTACAAAAACTTGCTAATGCGTAACGCAATTTAACCTCAAGCCTCTCGTTTTTTTCGTCCCACCCTCCTCCCCCCCTCCCCCGCTAACCCCGTTTACTTGCCACCTCTGCGGCAAATTGAATTTCGTTGTACAATTTTAAGAAGCTCATTTAGGCTAATTGTCAAACGGTGTAACAATTAAAATGACCGCTTTTCTTCGTCCAGCGTGTAGTAAAAATTCGTTCCTCCTGGGATGTACATTTTTCTGCTGTATGTTTCCTCCGCAGACTTTTCCACGTAATTTTGTACGTAATTAAAGAGTCGGTTGGGACCATGCCGTATCTTTCCAAAAGTCATAAATGTTATTAGGAAATAATATTCTGCATATTTTGTCGAGTAAGTGATTGTTAATGGTCACCAATAATTAAAAACATGGATGCCATTTTACAAATATCTCTCTTTCACATGTCATTATTCATTCGTACAATAATGATGATATCAATTTATTATAAATCTTGCGTATCGTTAGTCAAAGATAGTTTACTCGATCAAACGTACAGGATATTATTTTTAATGACATCCACACAGACTTGTAAGACGTGACGACAGCATCGTATCAACCGACGCTTCAACTTTTAATGATGTTTAATCTAGCACGACATACAAGGGGCCGTCCTGCATCTCCTTCTCATCGTTACTGTTCTCCTCCTCGTAGAAATTTCCGATACCATCGGCCATACCGTCAACGGGACCAACAACGTGCACTGACTCGCTCACGTCTATCGGCTCGTCCTCCTGCGCTGAGATTATGACGTTAGTTCCGGCAGACCCCTCGCCAGGTTGATCGGATTTTTCCCCGTTCTTCGACGTCGCCTGGCCTGAAAAGATCACGTCCGGCATACTTAATTCATCCGAAGATTCTTGTTGCAAAGGTGAAAAGTCCTGGGTGAACATGCCGCGACAAACAATTCGGAATAATATGATTACTTCGCGTATATTCTGCATGTCTCGAATTATTACGCCGAATGAATTTGATTCGCAGATCTATTTCAACGCGCGCGGAATACTTTTCGCAATAATCCGCGATGAGTTCGAATGGTGCTTTCCGACTGTTGGCCCTTTGCCAGCAACGCTTTTACAGAAATTGTATAAACATAACGGACATCTTTTACTAGGAAAAATACAGAGAATTTAGTAGTGGATGGACCGATTACGAGGTGCAAGCTCATCGTGTACACACGGTTTATTCACGCGCATTATAAATATGTATGGTCGTGTAGAGCATATAGGCGAAGGTTTAATCATCTCCTTTGAGTGAGACCCCGCGATAAAGGCTTACCGAGTCGGATATTATACTGACCTTGGCCGAGATCTCGCGCTTTGCCCAGGTAGGAGTACTCTCGCGCGTTCGCTAAACCCGCTATCACACAGGCACTGAGCGCGCTGCGACTAAGATTCATAGGGGATGCATCGTACCATTCATTGTAATCCGCGTCGTAGCACTCGACGTACGCGATTGTACTGGATCCTATTACGATAACGTCATTCGTTTGTAATAGTAAACCGCTTATACTTTTTTTTATACGAAAAGTGAAAATAGTTCTGTAACAACACGTAATTTTCGTGCGACTGTTGCAATATCACATTTTATACGCCGCCATTGGCCACAAAATGTGATATTGTAATTCTGAGTTACGACAAAAACACAGAATTTCTAAAAGTTGTCTGGTATTTTTAAGCGAGTTAATTAACGTTCCCATATTTGCCGAACTGTACCTTCTATCGTTACGAAAAGAGAATTGCAAAGAGACAAATGAAAAGTAGACCGAGGCGAATCGTATCAATTTTTCTTCGCAAATAAAAAAACAATAAAAAATTAATTTTGTTGTTAAGTTTTATTAATCTTTAAATTTTTAATCTTTTAGTCTGTTTGAAAATGGGTTTGTTTATTACTAGTAAAAGTAACGCAGAAGTGAAAATTATTGGAGATGCGCTTTGTTTCTTCCACCAATAAAACCAGTAGACATTTCCAAAGAGTCTGAAACGTCATAAAGATTTTCAGATTTAAAATTGCAGACATTTCAACGTTACCGCAAATTTGTAGTAACATTGCAGAAATCTTTTGTAACTTCCATACAATATTACTTTGTTTTAATATAAGGTTTATGCAATGTTTCTTTAATCTTTCAGTGCTGGTTATGATTCTAACCTTTATTTTTTATAACAAATGTTATATTAATGATTAAAATATGGATTTTTTAATTTTAAACTTTTCCCCTTTTTTCCTTCTCCTTTATTTTTTATTATTTTATTTCTTTTTTTCTTTATATTCAACGTTTTAAAATATATATTTATTTATTACATGTGATTTTTCCTAAAAGACAGAAAAAAAATATTTTATTAGATAAATTTTTATTTTTATATCAAAATTTCAAAATGTTACATCTAGCGGTTATTAAAAATATATATTATTTTTTTGTGTATATTTGTTTTCCTATTTTTTTTATTTTTTATGTTAAACTTTTTATTTCTTTTATTTGTTTTTTCTTTAAAAATTTTTTTCTTTTTAACCTTTTTTTATAAAAATAATTTGTTAATTTTGGTAAAAAGTTACTAAATTAAAGTTCATGTGTTCAAAAAATAACTAGTTAAGATTAAAAATTAAATTATTTAAAATTAACTAAGTTAAGTTAAAAGTTATTAACTTTATTATTTAACTTTTAATTTTTTAATTACCCTACTTTGCAAATGAATTACGAGAGTTTGTAACACGCCGTCTCTATTAAAGCCCCACTCGGGTCGTTGACCGCACACGGTCCCGTCAGACAAGCGCACGTGCTTGCCGTCTGGGCCGCCTCCCCACTCTCCTCGGCCGAGGGACGAGCGCACGTGAGCCTCGGGCAAGTTGAATGACCGAGCGACCGAGGAGAGTGGGGAGGCCGGCCCAGACGCTGCCTACCTTAAACCCGTGTCAAGCCCGTATCAGACTACGCATTGAAGATTGAGATTGAAATTTGACCATTCAAAACAAGGAAATTTTAACTCCTTTTATTTTGATTGGCCAAAGCTCAATCTTTAATCTTCAATCTTCAATTTTCAATGCGTAATCTGATACGGGCTTCACACGTATTGCGCATGCGGATCGGATTGAGATTGCGGATCGCGAATTAGAATGCAGCCAAATAGAGAGTCATCTATTTTATCGATTCGCAATCCGGATCTTTGGCTTGAGTTTCATGTAATAAAATAATACATAAACATTTCTTATTGCACAACAAAAAAATCAAGAAGAGGAAATTGTTCAACATTGAGAGTGAAGTGGATCACTAGTCTAAAAGAAATTTAAAAAAATAAATAAACTCTTTGAAAGGCTGTTGGTTACAAACTCATAAAATTAGAATCGTGATTTTATATGAGAGACAACATTTTTCGCGAATTCACGATTTCTACGCTGTATCAACGACTGACATTGAATCATACGCAATACAGAATTATTGTCTGTTGTTTCAACTGTAGAGAGAGAGCGCGTAGAAGTAACTAGCATAATAAAACAGATCGTGTAAAATAAAAACCCTGGTAAAAATTTTTTTCATAATTTTTGTACAAATTGGAACATTTTTTAGAAATACTCAGAATTATTCAGAAATTATTTAAACTTTCATAATTTTTTTCCGAGTATTTCTGAATAATGTTCTAATTTGTATACATATCTGAGAAAGTTATGAAATTATTACGGATATTCTGAAAAATTCTGAAAAATTCTAAAAAAATGCTCACCAGGAAAAACTAACGATAATTGTGTCAAAGCTTATAATGATCCGATTCACTTCGGTCCACCCTATGTATATTTCTCTTCGCAATTACGTTCGAGGATAAAATAAATCCAGAGGAACGTTAAAGTATTAAAAGAGCTTCTTTTCTTTAAAGTACCATTGTAGCCGCCGATGACGAAGATCATATCGTCGAGGATTACCGTGGCGAAATTGCTGCGTGGGTTAAACATCTCCGAGATTTCGTGCCATTGGTCCGAATGATTTGGAGTGTAACGTTCTCCTGAAAAATAAACATTTATTTTTCCCAAATAATGCCTCTTACGTTGCGCGTAACGCTATCATCGTCGAGCTCGTTTGGAAAATATTTAACGTGTAGTTATACGTTCCCAAGTACTGCTAAAAACTACGTCATAACTACAGCGGACATGCAATGGCATCGCGCAACTAACGTGCAGTTGCAACTAAACGAGACTACTATTGTTTGCATGAACATTTCAGTATCATACTAAATCCTGACAAATGTGCGGAACATCCACAAAACTTTCCTTAACTAATTAATCATTACTGCATCTACATGACGTTAACACGTGTACATCTATACGTTACGTATGCTTACATATGCAGATAATAATTAATTAGAATTTAAATAAAACCCGAATAAACCAGCGAGGTTTCCCACTTAAAAGCTATTTATACAAGTGGAAAATATTAAAAATCTATTGCTTTCTTTAAAGCGTTTCTTTCCGCGGTAATAAGTACGTAGAGGTACTTTACGATCACAGTTTGATTGCTTTCTTGAGTAAAGCATATTTTTTTTTAATAATACTTTAAAATATCAAAAGCGCTTCCTGATCGAGATTGCAATTGTTTGACAATAAATAATAACGATGAGAAATAGTCAGAAAGGAGTTAGCTCTCTGCACAGAGAAATGTCATTCTTCTACAAAAAGCGATTAATCATTTTTAGTTTTCTTCTTTTAAATAACGGTTATCTTTGCAAAGAGTATTTTCATGACAATAATCTCAAAATATTCTTATTATTTTCTTGAAATAAGTAACATTTATTTAAAATAAATAAACTGCTGCGTACACGTAAAAAAATATATTTGAATTAGGAGTATTACTTATTTTAAATATTTCATGTATTATATTTATTCAAAATATGTTCTAAATTTAGTAATTTATCACTTTATTCAAGAATAAAATAAATATTTAATTTGCTTATTATTTTGACCTTTCTTCCATACAGTTTTATAATACTTTTTTCAAAAGAGTATCAAGTCTCTTATTTTCAGTATTTAATAATAATTTTTTTCTATTTGTGGTGAGTATATTTTTGGTGAGTATATTTAAAGACAATTGTCAAGAAAATATTTTTTATTAAAGATAATCGTTGCTTACGACAAGAAAAAAAAAGTAAATCAAATAAACACTTTCCTTAGCGACAGAATTGATATTTTTCTATGTATGCTTTCATACTTTTTAACCCTAATACTTCGAGGTCGTAACTTTGCTATCAGAGGCAATGAAAAAACCTTGCGTTGCGTCGAGATTGCGAACAATTGGAACTAACCGGAACTCAATCTCACAACACCGCTGAATCCGCCGAGGGCGTAGAGACTGTCGCGAAAGGCGACTAAAGAGACGCCGGATCTCGGGCTGATCATCGAATTGATGTTAGTCCACTGGCCGGACTCCACGTCAAAGACCTCCGCCGAGTCGAGAACTTCCTGGCCGTTGAAGCCGCCAACGATGTAGATCTTGTCGTGCAGGGCGGCCGCGCTCGCGTCCGATCGTTGCCGATGCATCGACGGTATCATCTCCCATTGATTCCTTTGCGGCTCGTACCGTTCGCCAGAACTCATTCTCGTGCGGCCATTGTATCCACCGAGCGCATAAATCTTGCCGCCTTGAACGATACCAGAACAATGCGTAATAAGTAGACAATGGAAATGACATGAAAGAAAGATGAGACAAATGGTCTTTAGTTTTTACCGAAAAAAAAAAAATGATTTGTTGTTTAATACGAATAATAGCGCGAAATGGGGAAGTGCATCTTACTTTTTGTGAATTATATGCATACATTTGTTATTTAGTCATTTAAACAATAGCTTCACGTTACATCGGAGCTTCACAATGGAAAGCTATATCGTCGTGTTCCGGCGATGGCGAAAATCAATTTATACGTAATAATTCTTTCTATATTATTTTTGTAATAATTTTTATGAAATAGATGATAACGAAGACAGCTGGGCTTTTTTTATCTATATCTAATGTCAAGGTGATCAATATCAAAAAAACATTTAATGTTATTAAGAGATAAAAATTAAGAAATTAAATATTTGGAAAAGGATCTTTTGTTTTTATTTTCTCAGCTTCTTATCCTGCAAGAAACTTACCATGTGTGCAAACGCTCACATAACATCTAGCATGATACATGCAGGCTCGTTCCCGCCAAATTTTCGTCGTCGGATCGAAGCATCGCACCGTGTTAAAATGCTCGTTACCATCAAAGCCGCCGATCATATAAATAAAGTTGTTCAGGACACATAGTCCGTGATAAGCCCTCGGAGTTACATCCGTGTTCACTGAGAGAAACCATCGGTCAGCTCTAAAGTTTATATTTAGGTAAGTTACAAGATTTTCAAGGTATGTCTAAAAATATAATGTTTCATGTAGCAAAAAAATGACCTTATTTTGCTGCAGTTTTATATAATTTTTAAACGAATAAATGGATTTAAAATGAATTTTTACACGAATATTAGAGTTTTAGTATATATAAAAAGTTTTATTTAATTCATAAAACTGCTTCCTTTCATCAAATTTGTAAATAAATACTAAAAAATTTTACACAAAAATCAAAAGCAAATAAAAAATTTAAAAAAGTAATTTTTAAACTAGTAAGAGAATTATGTTCAAATTTTATTCTCAAACGTAATAATAGATCAATCTGTAAAATTAAAAAAATTTTTGACGATACTTGAAGATGTAACACGTACATTTGTACATTCTTAGTACACTTAATGTTATTTTTTATGATTGTGCTTTTTACTAATTTAAGTATATTAAAATATTTAATACACGACAAAAATAAATAACACAGAAGTTAAGCAACAAACGAATACCGATCCTAGGACAATTGATAGATAATTAAAAAGTGGAACAAATATTCTCCCTAAGAAAGATCGACTAGAAGTGGGTTAGAAAAATCTGTCACTGTTTAAAGAAAGCGTTTATTTATTTAAAATCTAAATTGAAATCTTGTATGTACGCAATAATATTTTTGAAACCTCTCTAAATTTCGATTTCTATGGAAATTTCAGCTGTATGATATTACTTTGTAAGAGCTTGGCGCACCTTGTGTCGTAAGTTTCCACAAAACTGGTGGGCGAGCCGGCACTCCATCCGCCAATCGCAAAGAGAATTTCGTACGGAACTCGGGGTCTCGCAATAGGATTCTTTAGATCGATCTCTCCGTTTTGTTTCAACTCTTGGTCGGTTAGATAAGCGTTCATAGGCAGCAATATTTGTTGGCACGCCTTAGAAAATTTAAACAGATTTAACGTGACTGAAATATAAAATTTAAACAGATTTAACGTGACTGAAATATTGCATAGAAATAAAAATTGCCAAAAAAAGAACATAATAAAAATTAAAAATATAAGAAAAGTTATTGTTTGTTTAATATCAGTTGTAAATTGTTATTTATATTATCTACAATAAATATATTCACAGGCTATGTTTCGATAAAAATATGAGTGTGATATTTCGCGATTTCTGTTTTAATATTTCAGTATTTCTTTTTCGAGTAAAATAGAAACGTCCGTTAAATTATAGAACGTGAATAACGTGCTAATTTAGTTTAATGCTATGACAATCTTGACAGAAAGTGATTGCGAAGGAAACATATAGCGCAACGCTTATCTCCGTACTATATTCGATTCCAAGTCGAGCAAAACAAGCGCACGAGGATCAGTAGAGTAACGAAGGTACGAGCTTACTTGATCCTTCTCGACAAGCTTCCAGTTGACGATGTTATTAATGAAATACTTATGACTCATGAGACCATATCGTATACATTCCAGCAACCTCGGTAAATAAACCCGTCTCTCGACTCTGGCTTCGACCCATGTCTTGATGGCGTCAAACACGATCTCCTCGTTTTTAACATTGAGCTCGTCGTCGCGCAATATCGCTTCCAGCTCGTCGCAAAGAAGATCCTTGAACTCCGCGCTCTCCCGCAGTATCCGATTGAAGTGGTGACGTATGTACTTCTGGCCCTGTTTCTCGAGATCGCGGCAGAAGTAGTGCCGTGCAAATTTGAAAATGCCTGTAACAGCGGTTCAAATTATTTCTAACATAAATATCACGAATTGTTCATCCGGAATAATCGAAAATCAACATCCAAGTTCGGTACGTGCAATTTAACTTTTGAACTGTTATCCTCCGACCAGCGCAGACGAAACTAAAATTGTACGCTGTTGTTCCACGATTTTTAATGGCCCTTGTATTTTTGTGTTTCATACGCGCTTTTTTGTTTACCTAAACAATTTTCTGGCCGTAGCTCGTGCAACAAAAACTGACAGCAGAGCTGGACGATCCCGAGCACCTCGAATTGATCGGCCAACGGCAGCAACTGCTCGACATTATCGGCGTTTACGTTGCAGGTGCCCGTGTAGGCGTAGTCGAGGATCAGACTGAAGATTTCACCGGATACGGAAATAACGACTTCCGTGGTCTCGGTTTTGCCGCCTTTCAGGCTGTTGGTGAAAAGGGCCTTGAAATAGGGGCTCACCGCGGATAATATAGCGCGATGGACTGGGAAGACTTGATCCTCCGAGCATCTTATGACGCCGTCGCATAGCTGCTGGTTAGCCCTGAAGCCGATGGACTCGTCACAATTTTCAAAACGTTGCATGTATTTTATAATTAACTTTTTACGTAAAGGCTCAAACGTGCGAACGAATGAACGTAACGGATATAAAGATTATATAATGAAGTGATGTAATATATTTCGACAAATTTAGATCCTAGATTTTATGCTATATTAAAGCTAATTTCAGCTCAGTGGTCTCACGTCATAAGAAATTTATAGTAAGAAGAATCTAATTTATGGAACATGAAGATTATTAAATTTTCTTAAATACATTTCTAAGAGAAAGAGAAAGAGAGAAAGAGAGAGAGAGCGAGAGAGAGAGATAGAGAGAGAGAGTACGGAAATATATACTCTTAAATGGCTCCTCGTGGAGAATAACCACATAACAATCGCGAAAATTGGCTAATTCCCTAAAAGCCAGCAAACATTCTGCAAGCATCCACCTTTATCTCGAAACCGCGCGTTGCCTCGAGAGGGAAAGTTAATAATCTGCGATGTGTACGTGGGAGGAAGGATCCTTAATTACGATGGCGCATGGTTACCTGAGCTCGGACCAGACTACAGGGAATTCCGCGAGGGCGTAATTGGACGGCAGACACATGCATTTTCTAATTCTCACAGACTGTTTTCGCCTAGACTGCTTGAAGAGCCTGCTGACGCCGGAAGTAATATAGTCCACGTGCGCTCGGTTTCGCGCCGAGTAGGTCGACCCGCGTGGCCCCAAGCTTCCTATTGCCTCTTCCGCTTCGCCACTTCCGCTGAGCTGCCAGCAGCTCTCGTATTCGTTCTCTTCGCAGACGCGAGTTCCGATAGCGCCGAGACGCGCGGCCATGACAGACGAAGGCCAAAAATTGGCCGACTTCGATCCGATCTAATTGTGTGTCTTTCTCTCTCTCTTTCTTTCTCTCTCTCTCTCTCTCTCTCTCTCTCTCTCTCTCTCGATCTCTCGAGAAAATCACATGTTGACACTCGATGCATTTCTGTCATTAGCGAATCATTGGAAAAACTATCTTTGTACAAAATAGAAGTATAATTATATTTTTTTCCAGAGTGTGAGAGAATACAAGGAAAGAACAATTTTGAAAAAATAGTTATGTTGAATCATTTAAAAAATTGTATTGGATGGTTCAATTTGGTTACTAGAATCACAAAACTGCAGAAACATATTAACGTGCTTGGGCGTCCTACATAATTACTTTGGTGGCCCAACGTAAAATTATTTTCCGATCTGTATCTAGCTAAATTTGTAGATCCTAAAGTAAAATGTTCTTTCCATGTATATAAAATTGTCTCAATAATCGTGCAATGTAAACTTATACACAGCACTTTCTCAATTTTTTTCATCTTTATTAATCATATTGCGATCTGCGATGGCATGCTATTCGTGTATACAAGCTCACGTTAACAGAAAGCAAAAATCTATAATCTATCTGAAAACTATCTCTACTACAATTACGTAAGATGATATAATTATGTTTCTTCCAGAGAAACATAATTATACCATCTTACGTAATTGTAATAGAGATAGAAAGAGTATACGTGAAAGAGTATATAAAATTGCCTTAATGATTGTACAAAGTGAGCTTATACAGCACTTTTCCAAATATTTTTCTTTTTTTTCCCTCCATTAATCACGTCTGCGACAGTACGCTATTCGTATAACAAGTTTGCGCTAACAGAAAGCAAAAATGTAACCAGAAGTTATTTTGCAAGAACTTGCGAGCATTTTCTGTTTCCGCAGGCATCTCGCCGAAACTATTTTCCAGAATTTTGTTACAAAGCATAAAACGCTTTATCACGTCCCTCTCTCTCTCTCTCTCTCTCTCTTAGCTTCGAGTAATATCTTCCCTTACAGATAAAACCCATTTATGATCTTGAAGCAAATAAAAAATGAAATAATCTGAAAATAAACCTGAAATATAAAAGTATTGAAGGAAGATACAAGCATATATCTTTCATTCGTAAAAGGATTCAATAAAGAATTATTGGTCATACAGATAGAAAGTTTCATGTAGACCTTCAGTGGCACTCTAAAAACGATGTTCTTTCGTGCACCGCGCGTTCGGTTGATAGCACGGTCGTTTATAACGGATAAAGGAACAAAGCAAAAACGAATAAACGCGATTAGAGAAGATGAGAGTAGACACATTCCGATAGAATGGACCAGATATCTTTAATATATCGATTACTATCGGCGACTTATTTTTTGCTCCTTTGTACTAGGGATAGACGCAGCATCTTTATCTTTCCGACGTATGATTCAGCAATTTTTCCAAGAAGTTTTCGAAAACCACACGTTTATTTGTCGTGCTTTCTCTAATTAATTATTTGTGAGACATTGTTACAAAATCCATAATTGTAGAGTATTTATCTGCGTAAAACATATTGCATCGTGTAATTATCTACTTATTATGTCTCTTAATTAACTACGAGTAGAAAGTTAATTACTACGCGCTTTCACGGTGGACAATAATGCCCTCCTTTTTTTCAAAAAGTCTTTCAACCTGACTCCACAAAGCATTTTTCATACGACCCGGGATATAATTTTTTTCGCACTTCTCACAGTGAGTCCTCCCTCCTACGAAACCCTCTTAAATTAAATCGGTAATACAATGATTCCGGGGACCGTTAGACAATTTTTCATCCTTCTTATTGCCATGGTGAAATGTCTCGCCTATATATCTGCCTTTAAACAGGCGCTGTCTATCCCCGACTCTCTGATATAACAATTCGCGCACGGAAGAATATCGTCTCGGCGTTAAAACAAATATATATATACTATATATATATATATATATATATACACACACACACACACACACACACACACACACACACACACACAACTGGCAGAGTTAACATTTACGGAATCTCTCACTGAAACGCTTAAGAAAGCTCTCCGTCGTCTTTTCCTCTTCTTGCCACAATTCTCTTTAATTTACCCTTCACTTTACACAACACGTTGATTCTAATTTTCTTGTGCTTTATCACTCACCTTGTTCATCTTCTTTATAAACTAAATAATAATTTGTATCAAAATCTGCTCGCCAGAAAGAAGGTAAACGCAAAAGATGTAATGTTCTTAACGACTCGCAAATGTCAGATGATGAACTTTATATTTCTTTCATATGCTTCTTTTCCGTTGTCCTTTCCTTTTCTTTTTCTTTTTCTATTATTTTTTCTCTTTCTATTTCTCGCCAGTTTCTCCCTTGTTTTTCTTTCTCTTTTCTCCAATCCTCTCTCTAAATAGGTTTTGACAAGAACTTCAGTTACGCCCACCATTGTATGAATTCACGAGTTTCATTTCCTACATCGCACGAGTGTTTACATGTACAAATTTGCATCATTTACACGAGCAGGAAGTACACATAAATTCTACAGATACAACGGCGCGTATCATAGATATTGCGAAGAAATTAGCGAAATATCTCGTGTAGAGGATGATTACTTCGTAACTGAAGTATTTAGTGAGTTTGCTTTACGAGTTTATACGCTGGAAATATAAACAGTATACAAATAACAGAATCGCTTGGAATTCTCTCGTCACCAATTGTTCTCCCTTTCTACAAGGGCCAACATTTATCAACGTTAATCAAGTGAGTTAATTAATTTAAAAAGTTAGCCGGCAAAATTAATAGGGCTACTTCCCACGCACGAGTATTAAATACACGGGACACTTAAGGCAATTATACAAAAATTTACGTAAAAAATTTCCGACATACATCGCTCTTAATTTACAGCTGAGAGATGCGTATGCAAATTCCTGCGCGAACACCCCCGCGTACGGTTTTGCATCGCGCGCATGCAGCTGTAATCCAGCACGCGCATATGCATGTTCACGGCTGCATGATACACCCCGTTAGTAGGCGTTAGGCTTTTGCCCGATAATTGTAAATAGGGATAACGTTTGCACCGTGACGGTCGCGGAAATATTAGCCGCAAAGGCAATTATACGGGCAACACGCGTATGACATTCAAATGCACTCAGCATCAAGTTATATCTCAATATGTATTATTTCAATTTTACTTACAATTATTTACGTAAAGTAAGTGTAATTTATGTAAATTAAGATGGACAGTAATAAAAAGCGCAGGAGAGAGAATGCGGAAGATTTTATAGAACAGCAGAGATTAGTCGGTTTGAAAGATGTCGCGTAATAAACGTGAATAATAATAACCTTGATCCCGTAAGTGGCGCAACTGGAATTTTTCAATTTTATGGTTTCAAACTTTGCGGCGAGAACTCCCGCTGGTGACTACCAATCGTCCGAAACGCGTGGAAAACACATTCTCTAACGAGCGTCCGGGGCATCGATGTCCTGAAAACGGCCGAAACTTCAAATCATGTTTACCCACGAGAATGGAAATAAGCGGCGCGATCGTTCGACGCTAAGTTAATAAAAACGAAATTGACAATTTCGCACGCCGACGGTAGAACGGTTGCAGATTGTTTTTTTTTTTTTATTATTTACGAGTCGCCGTGAAATATTCAACGCTACGGATGCATTCTCGCGATTTTATTAAACACCGCGTATATGTGTACAAATACCAGTGATTAATTAGTAGCTCTAATTATTTACGATTTGCAGAATTCTGAAACCTTTCAAATAACATTAAATAAAGTTGACGCTCGTATTGATTTATTCCTCTCCCTTCTCCCCTCCCCCTGCGCGCGTACGTACAAGATAAAAATCATTTTATTAGATATTCAATTGTACTTGAGTAAAATAATATTTGGTGCGCATGACGCTCGTAATAACTTTGCAGAGATAATTATTTTGTATGTCCCGATAATTTATTCGAAAACTGAATCCCGTGTTTTATAGACGTGATTTTCCTCCCACTCCTTTACACATTCTCTGGACACATTTTACTTGATGCGGTCGATGGAGCTCAATCTCATCATCAGATTCAATTTCAATTCGCGAAATACCCCGACAAATGAGAAATACCGAGTGACGGCGAATTGTCAAAGGATTGGCGGATAAAGTGAGGGAGGGAGAAAAAATATATTAAATCCTTCTTTGTACATGCCATGCTCGCGGACCCGAAAAATTTGTCGCGCGGAACTAAGATGGATCGTTTCTTAGAGAAGCGTCATACTTTTAGCCAGTCATGCTACTTATAAGCTTCGAACTTTCCGTTACTTCAATGGTTGCACATTGTAGTGCGATGATTTGATAAACATTTCTCATTTACGTGGAAGGCAATCAACGTTTTATTTAATTTTCCAGCGACGCTGATGAAATCTCACCTCACAATAACAGTTTTTATTGTGATATTGTCGCATCAAAACAAATTAAATTGTCCTATTTTAATGAATGTAACATTCATTGTAGTCGATACTCGCAGCGTATCATCGCGTTTACGGTCGCATTGCGTGGTTCGTGATTTATTAATGCAGAAATTCAATCTAAAACGAGAGCGAGAGAAAAGAGAAGAAAGATATGGAACGACGAGGCTTTTCCAGAAAGACGACGCGGAGCAAGAAATATCTCTTTATATGGAAATCTCTTATATATGCGCGGAGAGGATCCGCCGAAAAATATTTTAATCCTTCAAATAGTTTCTAAGGCGGGACCAGCTATAATACATGCACATATCTCAGATCAAGAATGCAGAGGAGATACGTACCGAAAAGAGTGCCAATTCCGATTTATCAACGGCGGCGTGACTGGCAGCAATAAGTACGAATTAAATTTTGCAGATAAGCGATCGCGAAAGTTTCTTTGTGTCAAAGCGAATTTTTCGCAACTTTCGCAAATCACATGGGTCACTTCGGCGCAATTTACTTAAACGTTATCATACGCCGATTTAAATCCCGCTTCGGATACATTATACGCGTCACCGGAACCCGCGCACATCTTGCCTCGCACGGTCGATGGCGCCCAATCAGATTGCTAGATTCAATTCCAATTCGTTGGATGCCTCCGGTAAAGGGAGGGAGAGCTTCGGGAAGACGAAAAGAGAAGAAATCGTAACAACGTGAAAGCTTAATTCTACTTCTCGGTTGTCGGCGAAAGAAGCAATCATCTCATCTAAAGTAATCTCTTTGAAGTTATTAACTGCCACGGCACTTAAGCCAAATTAAAAATTAAGAGTTTCATTTCAATTGACAACTGATCCTTTTTTGAATTTTAATGATTCGCGACAAGTCGAGTGATTCGCTGATTAAAAGGAAATTGGTAAATATTACGAATAATGAAAGGATGAGTACTGGAGAGGGAACAAAACCATTATTGAAGTTAATTGCAGAGTTTGCTGCCCCTTTTAATTTGCGGACGCTAACTAGTTCAAGTTACCGCGGTTTGGCAAAGGCAAGCCATACTTATCTCCAAGACCGTCCATAACTCCGGCGCGCTTTGGTAAACTCCACACTCTCTTCCGCTGAAATTTACTTTGGTGTAGCGCGCGGTAATCTAGGTTACTGGAGAAAAGAATAACTATTCCGACTCTTCGTACTCTTTTCATGCTTACGTTAACAGTTCGACTTTCCAGCGTGTATTGATTTTTACATGGTCGAGGGACACCTCATTGGATTTGCAACTTTCCCTTCAATCGTTTCGCTTCAATCTACTTTTCTGTAGGTTCTGGATTTTGCAGTGGATAAAGATATAAATGGAAGAAAAGATCCTATTTCGGTTCTCATCAGCGTGACACCAATGAAATTAACGTGCACGTTAGATTCTCGATGGGATGAAGAAGATTAATGTCTTTTCATTAAAATTATTTCGAACAAAGTACAGCTCTATTACTAAATAAACAACGATGAATAAAATTTAAAATATATAATTTTTCAACATAATGTATAAAAAGTTCTTATATTTTAATATTTATTGGAACACAAACACATTTGATATTGAAATTTTCTGTGAAAAATATTAGAAATTGACTTTTAAATATTATGAAGACGGGTAGCATTCTATATTAATAATATACATAATTTAACAATAACATTTATAATATATTTTGTAATAAAAGAATTCAATTTCTTTAATTTGGTATTAGGGAGGAGTATAGAAGGAAATAAGACATTCAAGACAGTAAGATCAGTAACCAAAATTACCTTTTTAAAAAAAAGGTAAAAAAAATTAAGTGCTAAGTGTGTGTACGTTTCTAAAGACTTGCGTCCACGATGCTAGAAAACCCAAGATCTCGAATAGAGAGAGAATAGACCAATCGTATTAATCAGTTGGCTGAATCTTGCAAATGTGTGATTGGCGAATTCTCTCTCTGGTCGAAATCTCGAACCACTTTGTAACATCATGGGCACAAAGCTTTATGAAATAATCCTTACACCACGTATCAAATGGTAATTAGAAAAAACTGTTGCGCCAAAAAATCCAAGTGGTAATACTTTTAATTCACCTTTAAATTAAAAACAGAGTAATATGATCACGCACAAGATACCATTTGCAACATACATTAACAGATTAATCGAGCACATGTACTACTTTTTGAAAACACAGAAAATGAACATCATTATTTGATCTCATCTGACATTCCATCAATTTTTTTAGCAACGATAAAAACTCGTGTGGCAACAAAAATCAGTCGTGTGTCCGGTTTTACACATTCAATATTTATTAATATTTGTTAACAGTTCAACATTTGTTACTCGAACTCTCCGAATCAATAGCTTTTATATTTTTACTCCGTTTGACATGATAAATTTTGACGTAACCCTTTCAATTATAGCACATGACTTTAGCACAATTTATTCATTTGTTTATTTAAACGTATTGTACGTATACAGATTTATTTATTTTTACCTTTATTTGTTAATACTGTTGAGGAAGCTACGTAAGCCGGAACGTTTGGTTTTTTTAATGATCAAGCGGAAATAAATTTTCTTGTAAAAAAAGAAAAGAATACATCTTCCTTTACCGTGCTTGACCTTTTATTATATTCTTCCCTCGCTTGGTAAACATGAGCTACTAACTCTTTATTATTATTAATAAAATATTATTTTGAATATTTTTAAAAAAAGACGACTTGCAATATGGCTTGCAATATGGTTGCATGACGGTCCGCATAATATGACTTTATATCACTGAAATGTGCACATAAGAGTCAAAAGATACATTCGATGGACACAAGCGTAAAAATAAACGTCTAATTTTATGGATCAGAAACACGCATATTTGAATATTTCACGTTCCCATCTTCTTTTTCACATCGAATAATCTGCATACACCCAATATCTTGGATGAGTCCCGAAGATCTTTGCATACTCTTTATAGATTATACAGAATCCAAAGATTTAAGGGACTGAAACGAGATGATTGTGTATCGTGTAAGAGACACCCGTTCGATGACGGAAACCCCGAAGAGGCGTGCACTGACCGCACGAGACCACAGCGAGATGCACGTCCCATTTCGTACGGGCGAAGGCATTCAATCAAGCTTCAGTCCAGTTTCAATTCCAATCCGCGGAATGTCCTAGTGAACGTCAAAGAGAGCAAGAGAGAGAGAGAGAGAGAGAGAGAGAAAGCGAGGGAAAGCGAGAAAGAAAACAATTCGGATGTAGGACGTCGAGACCAGGGGAAAAGTCTGCGGCGACGAGGAGCCCTTCTCTCTCTCTCTCTCTCTCCCTCTCACTCCTCTACTCGCTCTTTCTCTGGGTGCAAGGGGGGCGGTAGGTAGGGGGATGATCTGGCCTACCCTCTGGTGCTGCTGGCGCGCGCGCTGGTGCTTTCGGCTTCCCCGGGACGGACTCGCGCTCTCGCCCGCCGCGCTCTCTCTTCGTCGCCGCGATAGCGAGCGCGCGGCGTCGCACGTCCCGTACGTAAGAGAGTAGGAGTGAGCTGGTGGCCAGAGCTGCTGGCTTGCTCAGTCAGTTCGATACCGAGCGCCGAAGCGTTCGGTTCGCTCCGATTCCGGCGTGAGAACCGTTATCGTCATCGCGCTGCTGGAATGGTAGTAGTGGTGGTGGTGGTGGTGGTGGTGGTTAGTGGTCACCCGCGTCCCGTTACCCGTCACACGTCCGGAGCGGAGCAACCCCGCCGCTGCCGCCGCCGCCGGTCGTCCGTCCTCGCGCTGACCGCGCGGGGATGTCGCGGAGGCGCGGAGCGGAACATGTGCGCACAGCGGCGGCGACTTGAAAGAGCCGCGGTAGAGAGTCCTTCCGCACCCCGAAGAGATCTTGCGCGCAAGCGAGATTGAGAAAAGGAGGAGGAGCATTTCGGAGAGGCTGTGACTGAAAAGGCTTCCCGTTCTTCCCTTTCTACGACGAGAATAGGTAGTCGCTTCATGCATGGGACGCTCATTACGTGTCGCACCGGTGTGCGGGACCGATGCTCTGGCCATGGACCATGTGCACCCCTTTGCGGGACTTCGCTTTGTGAATGGGCTTTTGAATTCCCGGGCCGTGGCGAGCGGCGGCGAGACCACGGAGGGGACCACGGTGGTGCTTCTCTTCAATGGATCCTCGCTGTGCGAGGATAGGAGAGCATCGGGGGAAGAAGACGCAGCTTAAGTACCATCGTTAGCGATCTCCTTGTGAGTATCTCTCGACTGGTACACACGTTCGCTTCGTCGCGCGCGTGTGTGTACCGCTACCTGTTAAAGCTTTCCCCCCTTTTCACACGTCCCGGCGTCTGCGAATCACTTGAAACGTATAACAGGCGGCGGTATTTACGTCGCTTCGCAGGAAGACAGCTTTTAAGTCGAATTCTCTCGAAATAGGGGAAAGTAAGTTATCCACCCGTGTGTATCGCGCGAATCTCCTGCCTCGAAGGTTTAAGCGCTTTCACGCTTGTAAAGGCAACCCGATGCACCACCAGCCGCGAAACATTAATACAAACGCCCGTCGTTCTATTTCCTCGAATTGATCTAAAGGGGTTTCAGTGAGACTCGCTAGAAAATTGTCGAGCCGCGTCTTTGACAAGCGCGATTTCCGAGAAAAGCTGTTTAATTTCTAAGTTGGTACGCGCGTTGGCAGACAAAACAATTTATTTAATTGTTCGCGTACCCGTGCGGAATTATTTTACGGAAAAGTAACAATTTCGCGAGGAAGCGATGCGTGCTGAGGAATGTTACGGTAATATGCCGCACACGCCGTAGAGTATGCGCGGTTTGCCCCCCCGTCTCGTCGCGAACATTAAATGGCGGGATGGTTCATAGCGAGCTGGCATAACCCACGCACTTCGCATATCGACCCTCTTCTTGCACCTCTCGCCCTATTAATTAAGCCGCTGAGATTGCGATGTGATTTCGAGACTACTCGGGACAACTCCGGGCAACGGGATCGGAGAGGTATCGTCGCCGGAACGTTTTCCGCAAGCAGACGTCAGTGAAATAGGATTGGCCGTACCCTACAAATGCTCAGCATTAAATTTAAAGCGCAACGATTCCACGCGGATGTGTACTCGTAACCATTGCTGGAGGATTAGAATGATTAAATGAGGCACGAGTCGTAGTTTAAAACCAGACGTTTTTGGCAATTTCTCAAGGATGACGCAGGAGAACGTACAAAAATAAATATAATAGCATTCTACATTAGTTTTCCAATTGTGTTTTAAAAGTACTTTAGTCCGCTAAAGCATCTTGATTTACGACGCACAATTGAAACTATTTTTGCATAATAAATATTTAAACATTATGTAAATCCATTGTTAAGATTAGAATGATTAAATGAAGTACCCGTTGTAATTTAGAATCAGATTTTAACAATTTCTCGAGAATAACGCAAGAATACATAAGAAATAAATGGCAGTTGACGTCAGATTTTCATCTTATTTTAAGGTGTTTCAATCTACTAAGGTATATCAATTTACATTTAAAATTACTTTTGAAAATTAAATATTTAAATGTTACATAAATCCATTGTTAAGATTAGAATGATTAAATGAGATATCATTCATAGTTTAGAACCAAACATTTTTAGCAATTTCTCCAGGATGATAAGAGAACGTTCAAATAAAGAGCATTTTCCATCAGTTTTTTAGTCTTGTTTTAAGATATTTTAATCTTCTAAAGCGTATTATTTTATAATTAAAAGTACACAAATAAAAATATTTTTACATTATTATAAAATACATGAAGTTCCAAGAATTTGTTACAAACTTATTTCGTCTCAATGCTGCAAATTTGAAAAATATGTAAATGTAATCTTTAAATTTTATTGCAATTTTTTTTATTAAAAAAAATGATATTGCTTTTAAATCTCCCAAGAAGATAAGAAGACAACACTTCTCATTTTTCAAAAGTAACACCGAATGGTTTCGCCTGCATAAATCGATATTTCTCATTATTCTGTAAAAAGTGTAATACTGAAAATTCCTGATTACATTCTGATTTAAAGGATGAAATATCAATCTTGTAAAATATTCATTTTTTGATATCATAAATAAATAACAGTTTAACTGTAAATTTTTGTTATGTGAAAATTGCTAATAACTTTTTTACCATAGTTATCATTCAAGTAGAATCACAATACTATGTGACAGCATTCTTGAAGCGTTATTCAAAGCTTTCAAAAAGAATACTACGTCTGCGAGAAATCTTAATTTAAAACATTTCTATCTCAGAATTAAAAAATTTCCATAACTTTTCCATTTCAATTTTTATTATTCCAAATATTAATTGTAACAGTCTTATTAATATACAGGTACCTGAGAATTTTCAGATGAATAAAAGTCAGTTGTACCAAAATCTTACAGCTGTATAGACATGTCTTTATTCTATATAAAGGGTTTGGGGTACATCTTGATATATCAATAATATAAAATAATAGTATAAAATACCAACATGAAAGAATACAAACTAATTTTAAAACAAAGGATTCTTGAATAGACAATTTTGCAAGAGTCTTTTATTGCTTTAGATTAAATTCCCTATCTCAAAGTAACAAAATTTACAATTCAATTTTCTTTATTTAAACATGCAGATTACTAATTCACGGTGAAAATTCACGCAGTTGCAATTACTTTTACATTAACTCCATTTTCTTTTCTTACTTCTTAGACTCTGATGTATATATATATGTAATGTAATTTAATTTCTTCGTAAATTACAGCAGAATTGCGAAACGTCATTCAAAAGGAATTTCTCCTGCATTAACGGTATACCTCGTGTGCATACAATGAAAACTCACAGATACTTGATAATCGTGGCTCGTTTTGCGCCGCGCGACGACAACACGTTCTTGTTTCAAACAGGACACGCTAAATTGGGATGCACGGTCTGCGAAATGATAGCGTTTTGCTGAGGCTGCAAAAGTCCTGCATTTGTGAACGGACTACCCTTAAAAACGTGCCGTAATAAAGGAATAAAAAAAAAGAGATTTTTCGCTCGCGTACGCGATGAGTGAAAAGGCTGCGTGTTTTATAAAACGGGCAGCCTCGAATTACGTGCGTATCTCGCTGAAACAAGTGTCAGACATGCAAGAATAAATGAGGGGAGAAGGGAAAGAGAAGAAATTTATTATATTGCGGGAATATTTAATATTTCTCCCAGGTTCTGCGCCCAATAGATATTAGATATTAGGAATGGGCATTAAAATCAGTTTTTAGAATCAGTTTTCTTAATGGAATTAAATTATTAAACGTAACGCATAATGGATTTGAATAAAATATAAATGTGTTGTACAAAGTATAACATAACTTATTATTTATCTATTGCGTCCATTAAGAAAACTCTGATTCTAAAATTTCAATTCCTAATATCTAATAGTTCTCTGTTGTGCGCAGCGTCTTAGATTATATAAATAATGTGTGTATATATTTTTTTTGACCAGTTTATAAAAATATGTATACAATATATAGAGGGTAGTTTCCGAGTATCCCGGTCAGACGTTAAAATTTTGTAGAAAATTTAATCCTGACAAAAAAATTTCCTAGGAATATAGGTTGAAAAATGCTTCGTTAAAAAATTAGTTCGAAAGTTAAAAAAACCTTTGAATCGTGATTACTTTATTTATTTTTACAAATATCAGAGAAAATAAGTTTTTTAATAAAAAATATTTAAACAAAATTGAACAAAATTGCCCAGCTGAACAAACGCTGTTTTTTTTGCGTGAATCACTGAATATGTATTTACATTTCTATAATTACACACTATGAAATCGAAAGCGCGTATGTTTCAATCCGTGCTTCGGGTCCTCTCCAGTGCCATTAAAAACCAATAACAGGGTTCAGTTCTCCGACTATTTATGTCAAGTGTACGCTCAATCAGTAATTATGTTCTTGCGTGCATAAATTCAACATCATGAAAACAATGGTACCGCGGACTAATATCTAATGAGAGTGTTCGAGTTATAAACCTTAATTATGTTTTACTAAATAATCAAATTTAGATTAATTACATCACTCGAACAAAAGTTACAGAAAATTAAATCTTTCAAATGAGATCAAAATTGTAGTACGTTGAACAGATTTTGAGATGACCAGTTTCAAATGTACGAAAAAAGTGTCTTTTGACTATATATATTTGATGGGTAAAACTTTTGAAAAATATTTTTTATTTATACTATTACGGCCTTAGCTAATTTTTAATATTTATATTGTTTGTTAGTTATTTGACTAAAAAATGTAATTACCATGAAAACTAATCACCATGAAAGGATGAAAGGAAGAACAAAAGAAAAGAAAATGAAAAGAAAATGAAATCAATAGAGTCTCGTGAACATCTAATCCAACGGATAAACACAGCTTTCGATCGACTAAAATTAAATCGGGAGAAAATCCGTGAGGCAACCGGATCGGTCACTAGGTACTCGATGTCGAAAATAAATTGAAGATGAAGCAGGACATTTTAAAGACTTTTAGTTTCTCTATATTTCTGTTACAATGTTATTTTGGTTTAAGCAGAAGATTTGTTTTATTTTTTATGAAAGAACAAGGATTTCATTATCGATTGATTTTTTCCAAGAAATTTATCAAGAAGTTTTATTTTCTTTTTATTTCATTTTATTTAAAAATTACACATTAAACATTAAAAGTTAATTAAGATCATTACAACGTAGGTAAAGATATTTTTAAAAAGTTCTACTTTCGATAGTCGGAAAAAACGCTTTTTTGTACATTTGAAACTGGTTACCTAAAAACCTAGAAAATGTACTACAATTATTTTTATCTCATTTAGAAGATAATTTAATTTTTTAAACTTTTGTTTACAACTTTTTGTTATAAAACTCTTACTTTCTCTGATCTTTATAAATATACCATATAAAATAGCCGGAATTCCACAAATTTTTGAATGCTAACTTTTTAAAGAAACATTTTGCGAGTTTATAGAAAACTTTTTGTTCAGAATAAAATTTCTTACAAAATATCAAAGACCAACCTTCGAAACTCATCCTACATAGAGAAAAATTGCTGAATGCGTACCTGTCTCTTAAAACGTACCTATTCAATATTTTACATTTTTACTTCATATAAGCAACATTTAATAACATTTAATAACAAAAATAAAAATTTAAAAAAATGAATAACATAAACAAAAATTTAACAAATTTTATTTTGTTTTATGCGCGCTATCAGCGTTTTAGAAAATCAAGCACATTTAATGTACATTTTTCATCGACTCATATAGCTGATAACAAGGAACTTTGGTTTGTATCAAAAACAACACCAAATGCAAAATGTAACAAAAAATAGTTCAAGTAGTAGGCGTTTGGCAACTCTCCCCTATATTACAAGAAAGACAGATTGTGAGCATGTATTCAATCGTGTGCGAAGAGATTAAGTATTTCTGTTAAGTATTTCTGTTATCCTCTCGCTCTAAAAACATCGCGGAAAGTATAACGTATCCGGAAAGAGCCTCTTTTCCGCCTTATAAATCTTCCTCCACTTTTGGAAAGTTTCGGTAAGATAAAGTCGAGGCGGAGAGTCAAAATTGTACCGCGACTTGTTCCGCTGAGATTTTACGCGGTGGCGCAAAAGAGCTCGGTATAAACTGGAAAACGAGATTCCTCCGGAGCACATAAATCTCACCGAGAACTTTTGTTATTGCGTTAACGAGGATGGTTAACATTACACCCTGAGGATATTTACTTTCAATTTTGTAATGGCCCGCGCAATGTGGGAAAATAAGGCCGAGAGACGGCCGAGAGACGGCCGAGAGACCTGCAAGAAAGCGAAACGGATGAAAGTACGAAGTCAATCGTCCACTCTCGTCCCCGTGACACGGGAGATATCGAGAGAAAAACCGGTCACGCCCGCGAACGGATGAAAAGGAACCATCTTCCTCGTTCGGTAATATTGAATATAACGTCGTCCCAAGGTCGTCCCGAAGTTCCGATCGCACTCTTTATTAGGATACGGTCCGGAAGCCGCGTTGATCCACCATTATCGCTCCTGAGCGGAATACGAAATGAAAGAGTGTCCTCGCGCCGTGGCCCTCGAGATGTGCTCGCATTTATACTTGTAACTTCGTTACCAGAACGACGATCGGGATTTTCAGAGGAGCGGGAATCGCGTCGACGACCGCGGGAGACACCGGGATTATAAATTGATGACGCGTGACTCCTGGCAGTAACTTAGTAAGCTTCACTCCCGGACCGCTGCTGCTGCTGCTGGCTTTTGTTTCACTATCGCTGTTGTTTGAAGTGTCCCGACCGCTCGCGCGAATAACTCTAATCGCACTACTTCCTTTCGTGCGCAACCGGTTCTGGTTCTTGCACTTCTTCGAACGAGAAGTTTGATAAAATTATGTTTCAAAGTTCGCGCGCGAAAGATACACGGACGTGATTTGAAATTTGCAAAGTGTTCGCGGAAGTCCCCGAAAAAGGGTCATATGTGAAGGGTCTCGTGGCACTCGGGCCGCGCCCGGTGTAAATTTATTTGGATTAAATCAAACTCGCCGACCGAACGCTCGAACGCTCTCGCTCATTCGCTCGCTCGCGGTGCAATTCTCGCGATCGTCTGTAATCCTCGATTATAATGAAAAATTGAAAATGGATAATACCGATGTCCGATGAAAAGGGAGATTTAAATCATTGAGCGCGTGCGATCCGTCGAAGCTGGATTACTCCGTTGTAAAGTGCGCACAAAAATTGGCGGGAGATGGTAAGCAACAGGGAAAATAACAAAAGGCGGTTAATATGCGAGGCGCGCGAATTTTATTTAGCTCGTTGATTGAAAAACAACATTTTCGCCAGCGCGCGGTATCCCATTATCGTTCCAGCCGGCGCGCGGCGGAACAACGCGGCCGTGCTTTCGCGCACGGCGCGAAATAAGTTAATCGCTAAATCCGGACGCGGGAGCGGGCTCACCTCGGCGTTTAGCACCGGGATCTAATTTCCGCGTTTAAACCGTCCGTGTATCGATTAATAAAACGCTCTAAATAAAGAGTCATCTTGTCTCTCTTTCTCTCTCGGTCTTGTCGCGGATGATACGATGCGATGATAAAGCGGCCGGTGACGATGACGGTGACGGATCGTATTTTCGTTGCGAACTATCGGAAAGTACAGCGCGGCGCTTTATATAATGAGCCGGCAATTATCTGCGACGGTGAAAGATTGAATGCACCCGACTACTATGCGGGTATTTTTAGTGTCGGCGGTCGACGAGAGCAGCCCTCTCTCTCTCTCTCTCTCTCTCTCTCTCTCTCTCTCTCTGTCGACCGGCCTGCTAGAAAATATTTGCAGCGTGCGCCGTAGCTCACCGTGATTAATAAGGAGGAAACGTTCTATTCGCGCAGGAGGGACGTCCGTCCGTTCGACCGTCCCTCCCCTGATTTTCACTCACCCTTGGATCAGACGGGGTAGCGGCGCGGCGACGGCGGCGCGAAGTGCCTCGGAATAAGAGAGCCCGTATTCTTATTTTTATATCTACTCCTTCTTCTTCTTCTTTGAGGATTTAGGGGCTGGTTTACGGCCCCTCGGAGCGAGATCGATAAACAGCGTCAACAGAATAAAACGTTACGGGCTCCGCAGGGGAAGGAAACACCCGCCGGCGGCGCGTGGCGTTTAACTCTTTCAGCTTTGCGCCTACGGGAAGTTTGAAAGTCCAGTTTTCAATGGGCTCGCCGTATTGCCGCGCACATACAACAGCGTGCGCGCCGTTTTATTTTCATCAATATTGAAATTCTATTAAATAACACAGCTGTTATTTTATTGATATTAAACTTCCATAAAGTTACAGCTGTCATTTTATCGATATTAAATTTCCATCAATTCGCGGCACTAGAATACGGGATGGGTACGCGTACGCACGGTTGTAGATTGTAGAAACTATTGTGGCCGGATTTATGATGTCGGCAACATAAACAGTTAACACAGCGTGAAAACATATTTTGTAAAAATAACGAAATATATTTTCCCTTTCTCGCGTATTTCTCGCCGAAATTATTCCGTACGTATTATCAAGCCGGCTCGTATTTTAGAGGATACGTACACGTATGTGGGGGAGAGCTGTCAAAAGCCGCCTGTGTGTTCCAAGCTCTATCCAAGTTTATCCCCCGGGCTGAGTCTCCGAGTCGAACACAACCAGCGACATTCACGTTGATGCGGATTGCGTTGCGTCGGTCGTTTCGGTAACTAAACATTTTCATCCGAAATGCTGCACGCAACGCGCAATCGAAAACTAATCGCTTTCGAGGAAGTTTCTATCGTTGCGCAATCCGAATGGCACAAAGTCGATTTTCATGTAAATACAAATAGCTGCATGTACCGCGAGAGCGGTAGACAATATCGTCCAAAATGGAAAACCCGCCTCGCTGTCGATGGACATCACTGTCTCGCTTTATCGCTTTTTACTTCTTCAACTAGGCCACGCGTCGCGCCGCGCGCTTCGTCAGGATGGAGCTGCAGCTCCAGCTGCAACCCAACTCCTCCCGTCGTTACGTCTTAACTTAAGCGGTCTAGTTTTGCCTGCAAATATTTGAGAGAGCCGGCAAAGTCGCTCTTCATCCATATTCGCGCAACAATCTCGCGAGCCAGAGAGAACGGAGAGACACGATGATAGTAAGACTATCGCATGACTGGGAATGTGGGCTCGTGTCTATACAATGTAACTGCTGGAATATGTCTCGTGTCCAACCGTGGAAGGGAGCACAAAGAACAGAGAAATAGCAGTTGTTTCAATATTTAGTAACGAAAGCTAGAGCGTTTCGGCGGATTAAACTCCGAAAGTGTAAATAATGGAACCTTGTTATCAAGTTAATTTTATTTAACTTTGTCTTAGCGGAAGAACTTTCAAAGTTGAATAGCCAAAGTTTATTATAAATTACAAGCTTTCGGCATTGGTAATTGTTTCCCATTACAGCTTCGTTAGCGGATAGTTGAATTCAAATTTATTCTATTTATTATTTATTCCATGTTTTTATCAAATAACAAAAAGTTTTTGTGCAAATTAATTCCGCGAAAACAATTATATTTTACGATCTATCAGAATTATATCCAGATTTCAACTTTGAGGTAATTCCTTACGCAAGACTAACAAAGTAAATTACCCATATTACGATACTTGACTGGCTACAATAATTAATCAAAATTGCGTAATTGATATTAATTGCAGTAAATTTAACCTTTAGAAAACACCGAAAGCCGATATATCGATGCTTTTGACAATCTAAGTGAATTTCATTTTAATAATGTTTAAAAGTATAATAACGTTTTTATAATTGTTTCCTTTATTGCAAATGCTATTAGTTATCCTAAAAATATATAAAAATATAAAGCTCAAATATGGAGAAAAGTTTTTACACCCTTCCAACCCGGAAACCGATATATCCGCTTTTGACAATTCAAGTGAATTTTGTTCTAATATTTTTATAACGGTTTTTTATAAAATTTTTTTGTTGCAAATGCCATTAAATAGTTATTTTAGAAATATAATAAAAATATGAAGCTCAAATGCGGAAAGAAAAGTTTTTTCTACCCTTCCGGATCGGAAGCCGATACATCGGTTCTGGAGTGACGTCATTGTTTTCATAAATCAACTGTGCTACGACATAGTCAACGAAATTCTAAAATCGTAAAAGTTTAAAATTGTAAAAAAAAAATCAATCCTCAGGAGGTTAAATTTAACTGAATTAAATTTTGGTATAATTAAAAAAAACTCGGTGCTTCTTGTTATCCCAAGTATCATCGAAACATTTAACTATAACAGGGATTTTATAATTTAATCTCGTCTAATGATACGTACATAGTATTCACTGCCGGAAGGAGTTGCTTAACAAATTCGCTAAATTGTCGGATCGTTAAAAGTCGAAGCTTTTAATGGTTTTAATTAAAAGCAAATGCCAGCACTTTCATGATTTCCTCGAGGGCGAGATTACAAAAGCGGGGAACATAAAGTGGTCTTGTCTGGGCTGATAAAAAATTCATCCCAGCGTACAGAAATGGAAAGGTCTTGCTTCTGCGTTCAGTTTCGAATTTAAAATACCTGATATAAAACCAGTAATCTGAGAGCGCTGTATTTTTCGCTAGAACACTTTGTAGTAAAAAATTAATTCCAACGACACCGAGTAACGCACGAAAGCAAGGGAATCGCGCGGCACGAGACTCTCCTTGCATTTCAAAGCTTCTGTCATCAGAAACGTTGATTTTCCGCAATCTCCCCATTTTCAATTTACGATCTTAGACTTTTCTCGCCGTCACTGTATGCCGTGCATAAAATACGACGTATAACAATAATAAAAGCGTTTCCCTTGCCCCTCGAACGGACGATCTTATCAAACTTGTACGTCGGACGCGATAGCTCGTTGGTCTGCTTAAACAAGTGATTTATGAGCCAGTCTGTAGAGACACGCCCGTAGGACGGTGGTTTTTCCGCGGCACATTCTTTTCCGTTTGTCGAGTTTGTTTCTCTCATCAGCGAGTCAACCTTTGGGCGCACGGTGTGCCTGCTCAATAAGAGATACAACGTCCACCCGTTCTTGTCGCATCGTTGCAGCCCTCTCCCGGGGGAGTCCATATTTTCCAAGCGGTTGACAGCCGCACGGATTTTCCTCGCTGTTTTGACGCGTTGTCTTTCGAGATCAGGTGTGATTCAGTAGTGCTACTAACAGGTTGTTACGTGTCACAAGTTTTATGTAAATTGAAATAGATGACATGTATTAATATACATATTATTGTCGGAATGCGAGGGTGAATTCTTAAGACGTGAATGATCGGCGTGCCTAGACGAGCACGCAGTCGAGATTCTTGCATTAAATTGGAATTTGGATACTTGGACGTACTGCAAATGCGCTGAAATTGCAACATTAATTTTTATTACGTTTATAATTAAAATCAGGATTGGGTAGTAACTAATTAAAGTTACAAGTTAAATAATAAAGTTAAAAAACTAATAAAATCTTTAATTTTAAAAGAGTTCATTTTTACTTTAATTAGTTATTTTTGAAATACAAGTTTTAATTTAATAACTTTTCTCCCACGTTAGAAATTTGTCTATGTAAAAGAGAAAAATACATTTTACAATAAAAAGAATGTTTTTATTATTTCATATAAACTTAACTAACAAATAAGATATTAAATTTAATAATTCATATTGCAATTGTTTGAGCAACCTAACTTTAAAAACTTGCGAATTTCTATTTTAATACGAATACTTATCAAAATTAACTTTTAATTTAATTCAAGTTAATTTAATCTCAACGTAACTTTTAACTAATTAGCTTTGATCACATAACTTTTAGCCCAACTAAATTAATTTTATAAGCTATTAACTTTAACGTGATTTAGTTGAAGAATTATATTAACTCAATCAACTTTAATTAAAATTAAGTTTTTTTCAAAGAAAAAAATTTCAATAAAAGTTTTATTTTCATTTGGAATTGTATGATTTTACCACACTTGTGATATAACCTTTTCTGAGACGAAGGAACATGTTTTAGTACCTCTACAGACCCATTGCTAAAAACCTCAAATAAAAGTTGTAACAAAAAATTTTAATGCTGCAATTAAAATTTTTTATAATCAAGGAGAGTTTTGTATATTTAAAAATTTATATATTTAAGTATATTTATGTATTTAAGCTGCGTATGTGTACATTTCTAGAGTAATGAAATTATTTTAACACGCCTTCAATGATCGGACATTAGTCTAACCATCTAGACGAACGAAAATCGAGTATTGCTGACAAATGGCGAAGCTTGTTGTTAACGTTGAATAGATTTTCCTAAAAGACGAGCGGTACGAAGTATTAAGTGCTACCAATTGGAGCATCATTGAAATGGTATGACCATTCATTAAAATAATTGATATCCGAAAATCGATTTCAATTTACGAGCGTGGGTAAATATGGGCAAATTCTATAATAATTGCGTAACATTACAATGTGATAATATGTAAATGTTGCAAATTTGCGGGGAATGGGTTAATTAATATTCAATAGTTAGCTAATTCTATATTCTGCAAATGACAAGATAGCAAACGTAAAATCCATTGTAAAAGTGCATTGCCTCATGTGACATCCCGATTTGTTGCCATGCACAACAACAAGTCTCAATCACCTCGCGGGATAATGGGCATTGTTTTTTATTTTTATTCAGCCGCGTTTCACCCGCATTTCGATTTCGCAGAGAACTTATTCATTTGTATGACTGCTTTTGTGGCCGCCAGGAACGCGCGCTCGGCAGCCAGTTACGTTACATAAAATGATTGACTTGCTACTGGTTGAATAACTGGTCACAATAACGCAACGAAATCAATAATCAGCCAGACACCGCGCTTTGTGTTATGTCGGTAATTTTAGAGCGTTATCCCCCCAATTGTGCCAACTGTGTTCCGTGCATTGCATTTTGGAAATTTAATATCTCGAAAACAACAACCTGAATAGCTCTCCGTACAGATCTTTGTTTACGCTATTGCAAAACTCCATGCGCATATGCCGTACAGCACATGTAATAATTATTATTTACCGTTACGCGCTCATTGAATACAAAGGAGAGTTACCAAATGCGTACTACTTAAGTAATGTTTTATCACATTGCGCATATTCATTGTATTAGTGCTGTTGTCGATGCAAATTAAAGTTTGAAATTGTAACTCGATGTTTCAGTTATCTATTATTACATGTTAAACATTCAATAATATCGAATTAGTTTGTCATAAGCTTTTTTTGTGATATGCTGCGAAAAGTGTGATTTAAAAAATCGGTCGCACCTGTGATTTCTTAAATCGTATCGTTTTCAAAAATATCAAATTTATGAATTAAAATAATTAAAAATACACGGAATTACCGTTAACTAATATTTAGTTTATTAATAATTTAGCGAAAAAGCGATCAAATATTCAATAATTAAATTATAATAATGAAAATATATGAACACACTGAAATAAAACTGGCTTGAATTTGTTTCTGCAATTGACATACTTTTAGTCATAAAAATTAATAGTTTAATTATTATCATTTATTAATCTTACATTAGTATCATTTTTTTACAATCAGCTTTGTGGTGGTGATAAATTAGGAAGCTTGATACAATTTATAAAAATATCGATTTAATTTTTGTAATAATTTTAAATATGTATATGCAATAAATGTAAAATATTCTACAACAAGCCCTTAATGAAAATATAACAATTCAAAGTAATTGCATAATTACGTTATTATCAGCTGTATGAGTTGATTAAAAATTTACATGAAGCGTATCTGAGTTTCTAAAATGCTGATAGCGCATGCACAAAAGAAAATAAAACTTGTAAAATTTTTATCTATGTTGTTCGTTATTTGCTTTTTATTTTTGTTATTAAGTGTTGCTTATATGAAGTAAAAATGCAAAATATTGAATTGGCACTTTTTAGGGGACCGATATTCAGCAACTTTTTCCTACTGCTCTTTCGCTGGAAAGAATCTCGGTGTGCGTAAAAATATAAAATCGCCTCTCGCGAGAATATTCATGAAGTATAAATTTAAGGTGCGAGTTTCTCTTATATCCGTAACAGAGATATAATTCAGAGGAGCAGCTCCTTCCGAGCTGCTTTTATTTGTACTCTATATTTTCCAACGGGTATTTAATTATTTCTTGCCGGCGCAAAGCTGCCCGTTCAGATAAAACGTCTTGTCTTTACAGTATCGAACACCAATGAAACGTGCTAAGATGTTTCCGACTTTTATAACAACTTCTCACAAACTCGCGCGCTATCACCCACGCGGAACCCACCTGCGCCTTTTGACATTTCCACATTGTTACGCTGGAATTCTAGATGCGTTTTCCGTGACATTGGTCGTCAGACGCGTGAATCGCTGTTGATCTCCAAGTCGATCAGCGATATCTAGTTCTATAATAGGGGCGACCTAGAACGGCGGTGAGGTAGGATAGACAATTAAGAGAGGATTACGTCGTGGGGGAGTGATTTTGCGGCTTTTGCGAGACCTTCTTCCAGGACATTTGCTCTCGCCTTCTTAGCAAAGTCCCGCTAAATTCGCCGTTTCGGCGTCGTGGGATCGATATTCTTTTCTTAGGGATGCACAAAGTTTTCCGTCGGAGCGGGGGACGTTAGGGAGAAAAGAGACGACATTGCTTGGACACGAGGGGATACGAAAGGACGGAGTTGCTACCGAGGTTCGCAGCGTCATGTGTAACGTGCCTCGGGCTAAATATTGATTTCTATTTTAACTTGCAAGTACCTGAAAGACTCTTTAATATCGTAAACAATCGCGCGAAGTGCGTTTTACATTTTTACAACGTGTAAACGTAATAGCACGTTCTGCGATATTTCGTCGATGAAATGAAATTGATTGTAAGAGTAATTGAATACGATACGGCGAATATATTTGTACGAAACTAATTTTACGGACGAAGAGCCGTATCGAGATAAAAAAAAGTATAATTATAATTGCGTCGGTAATAAACAATATATTACTGTTAATTTTCTAATTATAATAAGAGAATACATGAAATGCAGTTGGTAGAGGTAGAAATGTGCGACTCAAGCATTTGTGCAGTCGAATCGAATCGAGTAGAGTTTTGATGACACATTTGAAATCGAATTGGATTGAATTTGAAATTTTTCCGTGAAATCAAATCTGTCTGATTCGAATACGAATCAAACGCGAATTAAAATTTTTCCGGATTTACATTACATGATAATTTAAACGTAATAAAATACATATTTTCAACGACATAGCAGATCCTTTTTAATAAAAGAAAAATTAATCGCAAGAATTTTAGAAAATAATTTTAAAAAAAATTTATGGTATGTATTAAACAATAAGTGTGAGAGTTTTACACTGATAAGCGTTTAATATATGTATATTGTACAAAATATAACGTTACTATCGAAGTGATAGTACTTTAAGTCGAATCACTTAATCAGGAAAATATAATGGAGCAATTTCAAATTTTATTCTAAATTTTATAAGATCATAAAATCATGGCAAATTAAAATTTACGAAGATGATTGTCAATTGTGTACACAAATTTTTGAAAAGTTTAGAAACGATAGAAAAGTTTTGGAAATCGACAAATCAACAATCAGATAAGAGAACTGCTACGTGCTGATACGAGATTGGTCTCGTAAAAAATATAAATAAAGCAATCAAAATAAATGATTCGAAAATTTTGAACTATTTGAGTACAAACCTTGCAGAGAACTATTTAAAAACAAATCGAATTCAATTTGAGTCAATTTGATTCGAATTGGCACACACAGAGATAAGTTTCTTCGAGTCAAAAAATATTTGTTTGAATCAAAGAAATTTCTGCATTGCTATACGGTTAAAGGAAAGTTTCTTCGATTTTTTGAAAAAAATTTTTGGCTGCTTTTTTTATTAAAATTAATAAAATAGTTTGATTGTACAAAGCTAACCTTTTCTTTATAAATAAAAAAAATTATATTTTTAAAACTAGGATAACTAAATTATTTCTTACATTTCTGTCAGTATTTTCTTTGAATTAAAAAAATTATTTGTTTAAATTAAACAACTTATTTATTTACTTTAAAAGAAGGCTAATAACGTCATCTTTTAAAATCAAATAAATTTTTATTTTGATTAGTATATTTTTACTTCAACTTAAAAAAGCCAAGTTAAAAAAATGATTTCATCAATTTAAATACAACTTTTCTCTGGCTGCACACTTCTCTAGTCAAAAGCATCTCCATAAAACAATGGCATCCCCATAGAACAGTGACACAGATCAAAATTTTTTGAATTTTGTATTATGTGCCAAATTTTTTCTAAATATATAGGTTTTCAATTAAGCAAAGTCACAAAAGTTAAATTTAAAAAAAGAACAAAAAAAATGAAAATTGGAAAAAATAAAACAAATCTCAAAAGGAATAGCTTTTAGTGTTATGTTAAGGGTCTAACATAACACAATAATGAAATCAATATCTGCATTACTTTTAGGCAATTTGAAACAATGATTAATAACGACTTTGTGATTGAGTTCAAATCACGAGATATTGTTGTAAATAATTAATTTTGATATACGCAGTTTTCTTTTCTGTCTCCCGAGCAAATACTACTTTTGATTCGTATACCTCTTCTTGCAATATGCACAAGCGTTTCGCTGTACCGTAATAGTGTATTTCCGTCAACGTGAATTCCTGCAACGCATTCGTTAAACGATTACACGGTCGCGACGCACGTAGAATACGGCTGGTAGTCTCACGGGCAATAGATGATATTTTCATGTCGACGGATACAAATGGCAGCGTTGCGCGACGCAAAAGATACGTCGCGCGAGATAAACAGACTTCTTTTATTTGCGCCGGCCGGTTTTTTTTATGTTAGCCGCGCAATCTTTTCGCACATTTAGCCCGACCACTAACAATTTACGACCACCCCGGCGACGAACGAGCGCGGCAACCGAAATTGGGTATGAAACCTCGGATAAATTTGCGCATCGCCTTGTGTACCGCGTAATTGAAGGAATTATCCCCCGCAAACACACGTGATTGACTAATTTTCATTATCTCGATCGATATACGCTCGTGTACGCGAGCGCCACTATAATTTCGATGATTATCGGGATTTATTCTTCCCCGCTCCGTCCTCCTTGTACATGCATAAAAGAGAAACGTTACCTTGTTTATTTTTCAAGTAAACATTATACTCGAAAATTTGATTTGTTACGTTTACTTTGCCGCACATATTCAATTTATACAGTATAACGGCGAACGAGCGAGCACAGCGTGCACCAATAAACGATTCTCGATTTAATGATCTTCGCGCATGAAATAACAACATGTACGACACGCCGTAAATTTTCTCAAATTAAAAAATCTGCGGTTCTCAATAAATTAACTTAACTGTCAGACTTTAAATAGAATTGCGCGATTACAAATCTGTTGCGGCAATTTATGCAACACGCGCGCTCTTCAGTGAAAATAAAAGGACCGCTTTGAATCGCGGTGGGGGGAGAAAAAATAATGAAACACAAAATTTACGTAACTTTGGGAAAAAAAAGACGGTCGTAAAGCGAAGCGTTATAGAAGCGTTTTAAAGTCCCGCCAGCCTCGGTTTTTAAATTCCGCCAAGTTTTTTTCCTCGGCGCGCGACGCTTCTCTACTTCGGGCGACCTCATTTTCGCCATTCAAAATGATCTTTTAATTTTGATGAGAAGCGCATTATTTAACGGCGCAGAAACGTACGTAAAACGTGATAAAATTATTTTCTGCTGCGCCCCGGCCAAATTGAAAATTTCAAAACACAATAACGTTACATTGACTTCTTAAAAAGCGAGAAGATTAAATGCATCTCCTGATCCTCTGAAAAGTTAATTGACCGCGGGACGAAGAGGTGAATCAAGCGAACAACGCACAGCGCCATTTTCGTATAATTTATGTTAAGAGACGGATTATCTACGCATAAAGCCCCTAGCCTTTACGTTCCGCGCTGAATTAATTAAGACGCGATTTTAGTAAAGAGAGCGCTTCCTTTTAAAGAATAGAATTTTCTCCGTGGAATATAAAAAAGAAGGCGGGCACATTCTCTCATCGGCATTCCCACCGCGCCATCATTGCGTACTTGCGCATCTATTTCTGAAGTTTAATAACGGTGAAGTCATTTGGATCGGGAGAACGAATTTATAAGGATGGGAAAGATAAGACCGTCGCGAGATATCCGAGCGCTTTCCGAGATCGATTCGATTCTGCGGTTTCACTGGACACCGAGGAAAGAAAGAAATATATTACACATTTTATTTCGCCTTACGGCATCTGCGCGACGCAATACGTTTGCGGTACGTATGCATATTTCATGATGAAAAGAACGAAAAGTTGGCTATTATTGCGCGATTCTGACGGCTGCACCGTTCAGTTATAATCGAAAAACTTTACTCGTTATCGCGGACCACGATTTCCCATAATCGTTTTTATTTGCAAATTTTTGATTTTTTGTTCTTCTCTCTCTCTCTCTCTTTCTCGCTCCATTTAGCCAAACAGCCGATAACCGGGACGATCGTCTCTTTGCGCGCGTATCTCTCATCAAATATGAATAACTTGTGCACATAATTTCGGCAGTTAAAAGCGAATGCATTGAACGTTTATTTTGACGTCCCTAATGAATAGCTTGTACACACAATGTTGTGCAATAACTAAAAATCTTCGTTTTTAATAATTCCTTTTTATTTTTGAAATGTAAATAACGCCGAAATAAATTATCGTGAAAAAAATGAGCATCCCGAATGACTTTATCATGTTAATAGACTTTATTTTGTCATGTTAACAACGTAATAATTTATAACAATTTTCTGTCGCGCGATCGTAAATTTGTTTTTGAATTATGGAATATTTTTCTTTTTTAAACAATATTTACGCGGATAATAACCGGCGCGTTCTTCCGTGCAAGCTTCGTCGGAGCTCGATTGTAATTGTCACATTAAAATAAATCACCCCCGAGATTTTAATCGCGCGTTATTAATTCCATGGCCCCGGATAGACGCAAATCTCTCGATTCTTCATAATTACCGCAAATGTCGCAGTTGCTTTCAAATAACGCGCAACCGCATTCGATCCGTCCTCGAGTATTTAATGAAATGTCTTTGAGCTTGAGCATTAATTAACTGATCCTTAATTACCACAGGCGCAGAACTCGATAGGATTAAGTCGGGAGTAATAGCGTGCTCGTAAACGCGAGCTTCCATTAGCCGCTGCTGCAGCCAGATGCAGCGATGTTGCGTTTATACTCGCGCATCAATATTTACCCGTAGCTTCTGCAAATAACGTATTTTTCAATTTTTCTAAATTTAATAAACGTTCCTCTCTAACAATCCGGATAATGGCCGAATCGGTATTAAGTCCGCGAGGCTCTCTATTCCCGACGAGTGAATTTAATATCATCCATCACGCGGTGTCTATCGACGGGACGCGATAGCATTAATCCGAGTATTATTCACAACTTGTAAGTGCCGCTGGCTTTCAACGGCTGTTGCAGATGCACGGCTACTTGAAAAAACGGGCGCGCTGTATCGATTCTTCCGTTAGCAGCCTCGATAAATTCGTTCGCGAGAGATTTAATGTATCTACGTGTATCCTCAACATCCAGAAAATATTTGTTCTCGATAAACGAGTTTATTATTACTCACCGTGTAACATCCCTCGACAGAATTAATACGCAAAATTATTAGCAATTTAATAATTATTGGTTTTAATCGGCTACACCGCGCGCGCGGATCGCTAGGAATGAACGGACGCATATGAAATATGCATACGGCGTGTCGATGTCAATTCTTAACATTCATAAATTTGCGTTTGTAACAAGTTGAACAAACGCGCCCCTGCCATCCGGACGAACGCGCGCGCGCGCTTTCGAAGGGATCCATTGTTCTCCGGGGAGCGCGCGTAACATCTCGGGGCGCGACAGGATTAACCCGAAATTATTGGCAGCCCATAATTACTGGCTTTCATTACCTGTTACGGATCATGCGGCTGCGAGCGCCGCGTGCACGAGCCTTCCGCCTGCCAATCGCCGCGCCTCGTACGTCGTAATCAGACTTTCAGGTGTGCAATATCGGCGCGTCAGAGCGCGATCTCGCAGGTGTGTGTGTGTGTGTGTGTCTGCGCATCGTCGAGAGTCAACTCGCCCCAATTCGCCCAATTTGGCATCGTCAACCCTCTCGGGAGGGATGGCGGGATGCGAGGTCCGTTCGAGGCGCGTTACCGCGCCGGATGTTGCGGCGCGCGATCAACGGTGGCAGCGATTCGAGCGCGTCGGGATGAGGTGGCGGCCGGACGGCCGGCACCGGACGGACTTCCGAATTGGGACGAATAAGCTGCGCCGGCGATCGAACGCGGGGCACTCGCCCCTCGAAGCAGCGGTGGCGGCTGCGACGGCGACGGCGACGCTCGCCCTCTTTATCTCTCTCTCTCTCTCACCCTCGAAAAACAACGACCTCGATCCTCGACGCTCTCTCGCGCCGGCCGCCATCGTACCAGCGCGATCGATACGTCCCGTTGGATAGACACGGGACGCTTCCGGGACGGGAATCGACCCGGCGTGGATCCCATGCATATGTATGGCCGCGCGTTAAAGTGTGCGAACGATCAGAGTCAAGGTCGAATCGGCCATTCCGCTCCGTTCCAGACCGATATCTGAATCACGGACAGACGTGGTCGGAAATAGCGCGCTCGATATCGTCTCTCCCCGCGGCTAAAACGAGCGTGTGTTATTGTCTCTGATTGGCAGTAACCAAGAGCTAAGATCGAGCTTTAGCCTCGTTCTATCTCCTACGCTCTCTCTCTCTCTCTCTCTCTCTTTCTCTCTCTCTTTGTTGTTTGAAACTTGAAGCGGATATACCGCGAGGAGTAATGTGAACATCGTGTAGACAACGATTCTTTTAGAGGGATGAAGATATCGAACACGGAATTTAGTTTACGAGTGACATAAGTGAACGTAATCGGGGAAATATAAAATTTAACGGTCGATCTCCCGGCACGTAAATTTAAAACGTTCGCGAACAGAAGGGTTTCTATCGGTGCAAATATCGGGGAAGCAAATTTATTAATGAAACCGAGCTGGTACAGAGAGCAATCGAGCGTATAAAATTTTGCCAAACGGACAAGCTTCGCCGAGCTTAAACGATCGCCGTGTAACCGCGAAAATATTTTTAAATATTCACTGAACTCTGAAACGTTGGAATGAAATTAGTTCGGAACTTTGGATCGTCCCATCGTAACGTTTCGTGATTGTCGAATTATTCTCTATGAAGGTGGAAAATTTTAACGTGCGACGCAGCGCGGCGGCTGCCGGACAGCGAACGCGACGATATAAAATGTGACGGAGGAATGTCGAAAATATTTAACATTAAATTGACGATATTGAATGTCACGGTGGAGCCTTGGGCAAAAATCGTGGACGGAAATAACGGTGCAACTGTTGCTGCCATAAATTAGGTCAATGTTCCAGAATCTCTTGTTCAATCTCCGCGTGCGAAGCGCGTTAACGCGACTTTAAACTCGACGGGGACTAAAAAACTGATGTGACGCGCTGTTTTTCCCCGCGGCGACGCTGCGACAAAATGTGTAAGCGCGAAAGTGGTTTGCACAATATTCATTTTGAGAGGAGCCGCTTTAACCACTCTGCGCGGAGGAGCGTTTTATTAAGAAAGAGGGGTGACATTCGGACGCCGTCGTATAAAAACGAAGACTCGCGAGATGTCAACCCGAGGAATCGAGAATTCCGTCGCGCGTAGTGTTTTACAGGTATGTGAACTTGCTTTTTTGTTTTCCTTCGAGGAGAAAATTTATCGCGTTGATACAAAACATGGATTTTTCAGGAGAACATAAAGCACCTTATAAAGCTGAGGTTTTTCTTAGAAAATATAAGAAGTTACAAGAAAATTGTAACGTGACGAAATGTGCAGAGAGAGAAGGGTTCGCTGAAGTATTTAAAAATTTAGAATAAGAATCCAAAAATAATTTTGTTCGCTAAAATAATTATGAAGGACTTTCGAGCATAATAAGCGATGCTAGAAAAAGTTTTGACATTCTAGTAACAGTTTGAGCGTTCTGCATAGTTATAATATTTTAATGATCTAACGAAACTATTTTCAGACCTGTATTTAGTTAAATTTTTACGTACTTAAACGAAATTCAGTACACTAAAAAATTTCATGTTTCAGTAAATATATTTATTTTAATATCGTTTTTTTCTCGATTTAAAAAAATATTTCCTAAATTTAAAAATAAATTGTTTTATATTAACTAATATTTATTTAAATAAAAAAAATAATATTAAAATGAATATGTTTACTTGAACATAAAAAAACCTTTTTTTTTTTTTTAATTTAATTCTTCATTTTTTTATCTCATTGCTGTGTCTATATTAGAAAATTTCAATTACTGTTCTTAAAGCCTTTTATTTATTAATTGTTTTTTTTTCATTGAAAATTATATTTAACCGTTAAATTTTTATGTTCCCTATGTTCCCAAACACATATAACTCAAAAAATTAATTCCCCAGAGAAAAAGAAAAACTATTTTTCAACTCGATAAAAAGTTATTAGATTATTAGTTAAATAATTTAATTTAATTATTTTAATCAAATAATCGGTAATTAAATTGTTTTAATCAATTCATTTTAATCAAAAATAATTTGATTAAATTGTTTTAATCAAATTATATTTTAATCAAATAATTCAATTAAATTCATAATCAAATAACGTCGGCAAAGGATATACTCTTAGAAATATGATCAAATGACATTTTTGTCATTTCGTTTCAGTTCAATTAGTCTACTTCTGATGATTGAGAGAGTTTATCTAACGCATTCGTGGCACTAACTCGGGAATCACGATTTTTTGTGAGTTGTGTCTATTGAAGTAAGGATGCGATATACAACAATAACCACATATACTGACATAATACTGACACTACTATATGCCCATTGTTGTTTTAGCGATATATCAATACTAAGTCCAAAGATACACAGAACTGTATAACACTTGACCCGATTCTCGAACTTGCAATGTACGGTACTACCACGACGATTGGGTTTTTGCGAACCTTTATTTATCCTCGCCCCTTTGACAACATTCGGGACTAATATTCCATGGGATTAGAGAAGGCTCTTGTTCTCGATAAGGCCACTGCGTATAAAGAAGAAAAAGAGATAAGGTTTTTCGATATCTTAGGGATACAGAGCATTAAACGCAAAGGGAAACGTAATATCATAATGATAGAGTTAGAGCACAGCTCTGATGAAGAATGTCACGTGGATTATGTGATAATAAATCGACAGAAAAAAATCGACAGGTTGAGTGTTGTTAAATCTAATTACCATTTTAAGACGATCGCGTTCGATCGCCTCTGGCGATTTTTCCAGAAATTTTTCAATAAAGAATTAATTACACGCAAAAGATTTTATTTATAGAAAATAAAAATTTGCGTCAACGCAAACGCGAACCATGCGCTCGGTGCAACAATTTACTCCTGAATGGTTGAAAAGCCGCGCGATAGCGCAACTGAGGTGAAATTTCTCAAGTTCACTAATTTACCGTGTTCTATGTCAAAGTGGATTCATCACCTGTTGATCTCATTCTTTCTCTGAATTTGACGCGAATTAGATTGGATTCAATATGCCAACCGTCAGTCTTCAGAATTTACGATCCGCGGGAATTAAGTGATCGAGTAGTGCAAACGTTGCTTTAGGCGAACGTTACCGTGTTGTGCAGCTCTGATGAAGAATAAGGTGCGCTTTTGATAAATTGAAAAGTTTCTCTTGCAAAGATCGTGTGTGCGAGCGAATGGTGATATTTATTTTTAAAAATAAATTTTAAAAATTAAACCTTTTTGTTGAAGAGAAATAGATGAAAAGGAGAAATTACGGAACACATGTGCTGAAAAATAAACAGAAATAATATGGCGAAATTACAGTTAGAAATAATAATTAATGTTTATTATTATATAATTATTTCCGTACACGTAACATTTTCCAATGGCGCAACCCATTAAAAACAAACTGTACCTTTGCTTGCAGAACAAATTTTTTTCATCTTTTTACTTACAAATGTACATTACATTTAATTGTAAAATTTAATTAGAGATTAAATTACCACGAAATTACGATGTTGTAAAGATTACATTTCAATTAATAAATAAATTAAATACGCGCGATCGATAAGAAGAGTAATACGCTAAATTTTACAAAGGCATAACGCAATTAAGACAAGTAAAGGAATAATCCAAACTCATTGATAATAAGCGCGAACGGCGATATCGATCTGTATAGCAAGGTATTAAGAAGGTGCAGAAAGAAATAATGAAATTATCAGCGAACGTGGGCTTTTACCTTATGCAATATTAAGAATCTTCGACAAGAAGAAGTGGAATTAACTATATATACATATATATATAATAGAATCGATAACTCTCTCGCATACGATATAATGCGATTCCAATTTAGCGTCATTACGAAGTAATAAGTAACATATCGAATTGCGTGAAGCACCAATGAATATAGAGAAAGATTAAATTAAGACGATAATATAATACATTTTCAACTCTCCTTCTTACAATTGCTTAATCTGGAAAAATTGAACTATTTAATATGAATCGTTTAATCAATTTTGCAATTACATCTATATATGTAAGAAATTTCGAATACTCGTGGAGACAAATGCGAAGGAATAAATGACGAATCTGACGAAAACGAAAATAATCATTTCTACAGTAAATGAATCGACGACGTTTTACGATCTGCTTTTCAATTCTTATTCGTCGGCTATAAACATAAGTATATGTTTTGACGAGCGGCCATAAAATTCCGGAGGTTCGTTGCGCCATTTTCATTTAAGATTACTCGACGTCTTCCACATTTTTCCGTCTTCTCTCCGTGAGTTTTTATTATCCCCGTGCACGTTTCCAATTTAGGATGTTGAATCATGATCATATTCTCCGCATGTCTCCTGGGTGCCGGCGAGCTGCTGCTCGCCGGAAATCGTTACGAGTACCCATCAGGGACCGATGCATCTGATTCAATGCATTCATCGGTGACGGGACTCGACGCGCGCTCGAACTTGTTCAGGCTACGTAAATAGGAAAATGATCCTCTCGAAGTGCCCCGCAGATGTTAGGGCTAATTTCCTCATTTAATTGGCACGTTATCGTTATTGACATTTAAAATCTCGCTAATGAAAGGGAAAGAGAGAGAGAAAAAGAGAGAGAAGATACGAATCCTGAGCGTCGCAGAGCGTACGACAATTTTTTTTAATCAATATCGAACACATCAGCTGTAATAACTCAGTATTACGTGTCTTGTAATTACATCACGGTAATTTTGCTGGCGTAACAAGCTCGTAATCGATCGTAAATGTCGCGTAAAATGAGAGACCAACGCCTGCCTGTTGTTGTCTGCAACGAACTAATACTGGATTGTCTCGGATATCTCAGGCTGCAACCTCGTAGAGAGATAAAACGCTTTCGTGTTCCAATCGTGTTCCAGTCGCGTCACGTTCCAACGAGAGAGGATTGCGTAAAAACGAATTAGTTTCCGCGTGCGCGACGCCGACCGCCTCGCAAGTCAACGTATTTAGAAGGAACTTTTAAACAGACTCGAAGTGGATTTACAGCTTGTCGGATCTGCCAAAGTCCCGGGATAGAAAGCCCCCTCGATTCAGATACATGAGAGACTCGACTGGAGAACGCTTACTCCCTTTAAAGATGGGATACAATCGGGAGAACGATATTCTTTCTATCAGAAAAATTCATCTATTTATTTCCGTCGCCGCGCATTCTATCGCCGCGAGCGCTCCATCGATATCCGGTCTGAGATCTGAGAACCAATTTAATATCTCGTGCCGGTGGATAAAGTGCGCCTTCCTTCTCTCTCTCTCTCTCTCTCTCTTGGCGTGACAGTAATTATCATAGTCAATAATACGGACGTGACGAGCGGCATAAAATTTTTTACGGAAATTCGTACCGCAGGAATCTCGAATCATTTGGGAATATTATATTACGATGTAAATTCGTTTCACATTTATTGCATATCGTTTATTATTTCGAAAAGACTCTCTAGCAATTTATATTCTGAATTACAATTATGACTCATTGACGTAATGTATCATTATGTGTTTAATATTGTGTCGACCTGAATTAATTAAATAGCTCAGTGTTACATATTCCGCTTTTGTTTCAGTTTCATTAATATTGCCCAATATACATTAATCCGAAATAAAAGATATTGTATCTTTGCGCTTTAAATCTCATTACGTACGGTTAAATTCATCAATTAATGATATTATGAATGACTTGGTGGTGGCAAGTGTTAACGACGTAGCATAATGGGAATTTTAATCCGATAAAACAATCCTGTTCCGAATTCAGGTCCTCTCTTCCAGAAAATCTCCCTTCGGGGAGAGAGAGAGAGAAAGAGAGAGAAGTCACGTACGAGCGGTATTCAATTTTGCAGCAATGACGTTAGAGAAAGCCGGCGATGGAAAACGCAAGCTGCGAATTACGCGCAAATCTACTTACGCGCAAAGCGCATCGGAATCTGACATCATCCGAAAGCGTTAGAGAGAGAAAGAGGAAGAGACGAACGCGGACGCGGACGTGGCGCGGTGGCGTGTGGCACGTTAGGGTGTGCCCTATTCATCATCGAGATAATCCCGATGCGAAATCGAACCGACAATCAACCGCTCGATAATCACGCTAAACGGAATTAAGCCCATAAACGTCATAAGTTCACACGTGGCCTTTATCGCGCGCGTGTGTCTGTGTCATAGATCAACCGTTATCCAGTTATCATCATCAAAAGGATAGCCGAGCAAACAGAGTTAGTATGCAATTTCTGTTCCCTCCAGTAACACTGGAAAAACTGTGTACCGTGCGCCGCCGGTGTAGTTTTGATCGTGCACTAACATTGTAAAAACTGTACACAGTTAGCGTAAGGTTCTTTTATTTCTTTTTTTACGCCGCGATAACGTTATAACAGCGTGTTTTCGTTGAAACCCGGCACCCATCTCTGTTGTTCGACTTTGCGCGTATCGGAAAGGCTTTAAAGCCGACGGATTGACCGAAGGGTATATATGACGAAGGGAAAATGACTCTCTTTTTCGACTATTTTTTAGTTCGGAACTTTTCACAACATTTTACGCGGCCATTTCTCAGTCGCTCTATAAATATTGTTACGGCGACAGCGTTAACCATTACACGTTGAGTTACGAGTTTACTAGTTCAGACGCAGTGCACGTGAGGGTACAATAATTATTTTAACACTCGTCAAACGGTAACGACATTCAACTTTCATACTCCACGAAACACGATAAACGATATGACGCAATAAACGAAAGTTTCAAAATCTCTCTTTCTTTCTCTCTCTCTCTCTCTTATACGCGCTTTTATCCAACAATCTTTACAGCATTTGCTTAAAAACTCTAAGCTGATTAAAGTATCGTAGATGAAAGGAAAAGCGTCTAATCTGGAATATCCTATGCATTTCAATATTTTCCTTCGTCATTCTGAGCGTGTAAAAATATCAGGGAACTGAACTTGTGTCGCAGAGATAATAATTTTGTTGACTACGGAGCACAGTTTTCTCGTAAAGTTACGCAAGTTCATATAACTTTGCTCGCAATTTTTCACGTCAATATTCATCTCATCATCACTCTGAATTTCTTACACAAAGCAATGAGGGAGCAGACTCGCGGCTCGTTAGAAAAATCTCACCTCGTTGGCGGATTCAGTTGTAGCATCTCAAAGAGCTAATTACGCTACGGAGCTCCTTGTTCTTGCGGTGTTAAAGGGAAGGAAAACACGATCACGTATTCCGTGGCAAACAAAGAACCGTCCTGATTTCATTGGCTCGCGACATCTACCTTTGAGCCGTCTCTCGCTTTTTCTCGCGTGCAACTCGCAGATTCTTCGTAACGTCTCTGCGATTGTGATTTTGGGGAATGAAAAAGCAACAGAGAATTAAACCAACTTGGTTAATGTAAATTTAAGATTTGATTCAACATAAGTTTATTATTATAGCACATTTATTAGAAAACGTGCATGTGTACAAAAGAAATATTATAATAAGGCAAATGTGCTTAATATGAGACATAAGGATTTTTTTCCTCATATGATGATAAGAAGAAAGGGAAAAAAGGAAAGCTTTCTTCATAAACGTATTTATTACATAAAAGTTGGAACATAACAAATTTAACTATAAAATTTAATTATACAGTAATTGTATAATTTTTCGATGGCTTTGTTATTTCGAAACACAATAATTCTAGAATTAGGAATTAATTAGCATATCAAAGCTTATTTACAATGAAATAAATTGTTTGGTAAGATCAACTAACGTTTGGTTGAATAGCGATCAAATGAATTTTGTACTTACTGGTAAAAAACTTGATTACATTTAACAAAACTTTTTATAATTTGTCGTATGAAAATAATTATTTAGTTAAGGTTATAAATTGTTTAGTCAAAATAAATATATGTTTAGTAATTATAATTATAAAATTTATTTGATCGCTATTCAACCAAACGTTAGTTGATTTTACCAAACATTTCTCTCAGCGTACTTATTTTAAAGTAAAACAGTTAGAAATTAAACAAAATTGAAAGTTCTTGAATACTAGTACGTCTTGAATACCCTGAGCATCTTATATCTCGCATCTCTCAATCATTAAATCTAATCCTTACAATTAAGCAAATTTATCACATCCTGTATTTTCCTATTGATCGACTTTATTCTATCACTGCATGCAGAATTTATTACCAAATAATTATTTATTGTATTATAAATAAGGTTTAGGGACTCACCTCAATAAAACTTGACAACATCTAATTTCATAAAGATTTTTTCTCAATGACTGCACACATGGTCTAATAATGAATTTTCTGCTAAATAGATTTTCCCCAAGAGTAATAAGTTCATAATGGGACCAACCACATGCGCTTATTAATTTAGCGGAAACTCCACTATCTCATATTAGGAACCCATCTCATAATAGGCGACTTTACTTTATTATTAATAGGAAAACTTAGCTGTGTTTTATATGACATGATCTAACATAAAAACATCGCGTACTAAAAATTATACCGTATCTCTAAGATCTAATTATCTCAAATAATGTTAATTTTATCTATATTACGTGCCGTTTAAAATAATTGCTAAACCACAGGAGATACAAAAAAATAAGCATACATTTTTTATCATTTTTTTCAAAAACGATCTGAAGTTGGCGTTGCGATCAAAGTAATTACGTAACATACACAAAACAATTGCTCTTTAATTGCTCCTTCATATATCCTTCATAATTATTCAACTTAATTAATAATGTTATACGAAAACGATCACAAATATTTACTTAGCGTTAATTTTATTTACAGTTATTCTCTTTAAATCTGTTTTTATAAAAATCTGTTTTTATGATTGCTTCTCAATTGTAGGGATCAAGTGTAAAAGACTTAGCGATTATTTTGTGATATGCAAGTCAGGAATAGTAAAGGATGGAGTACAGCAAAACAGAAGTATTTGGTTCTTGTATTCCTTGTTCAGTTTGAAATCTCGTATCTAGGTCTCATTAATTTGAGATACACTTTTATTGCACGGGATTAACGTCGCAGTACAAATGCTCTGTAATTGGCAGGCAGCAGTTTGTGCCTGCTCTAAGCACACGCATACTGCAAATCCAAGTGTGTAGTGTAAAATGTGTAGTTACTTTTTACGTATTTGCACTATTTATGCATTAAATCTGTGCGTGTAATTTTTGTACTTGTTAAAAACTCTTAGACGTGTATTAAATTACACGTCTAAGCGTATAAAAAAATTACGTGCATAAATGCGTAGAAAGTGATTACATAATTTTACACACAAAAATATACATTTGAATTTGCGATATAGTATCGTCCCTGAGACCGAGTCGCGCGCTACGAGACAATATGGTTACGATGAATAGGAAACGGCAATAGGTATAAAGCCTGTTCTACTGTACGTCGTATGTTGGTTGCATAAGCTGTAAGCCGTAAGAATTGACCAATCACAGTTGAATGTGAGGAGAGTATTCAACTGTGATTGGTCAATTCTTGCGGCTTACAGCTTATGCAACCGACATACGACATATCGTAGAACAGGCTTAAACATCAATACATTTTAACACGACACTACATTGCAAATCCAATTATGTATTTTTGCGTGTAAAATTATGTTGTTATTTTTTACGCATTTATGTGCGTGTAATTTTTTTATATGCTTAAACGTGTAATTTAATATCGATACTCGTCTAAGCGTGTGAGAAGTAGAAAAACTACATGCATAAATTTAATTTAATGCACAAAAAAATGCAAATGCGTAAAAAGTAACACACACGTTTTACACACTTGGATTTGCAGTGGCAGTGCACGTATGTGCACATGCACTCTACCTGCGCGTAATTAAGGTATGCATTATTAACCTTTTTAATATTATTATTATTATTATTTTATATATACATATATTTATCGTTCTTATTCTCTAACAAACTTTGCAAACATGTTTTATAAGTTATTATGTCATTTTATATTGCATTTAGAAGCATTATTTGTAAAGTACGTGTCGTACACATGAGTATCTCATAAATGCATCTTTTAAAGTGCTTTTTTTTCAAATACAAGAAAATAAAAATTTTTAACTTTTTATACCAGTAGATAGTATAAAGTTTTTATTGGTATAATTTATTTTCTTTAAACGTAACAAATAATACTTGACATATTAAGTTTTATAGCTAAGTGCAGCGTGCATATCGAAATTACCCTTGACAAATTTATTTGAACATGTGTGGCTTAATCCTTATACATTCAAAATTCTACATTTAAAAAAATAAAAAAAAGTGTGTTTACACTTTTAGCGTAATTCTTATAGTTTGGCAGTTACTCCAAGCTTATCCAGAAAACCTTTTATATATGCTTCATTTTTAATGCCATTACGAAGCAACTTTGAAAAAACACTCTCAGCCCCGAATGCAAAGAAGTCTCAGTCTTGTTATATATCCAAATAGGTCAGTGAGCCATGTTTACAGTGAGAAAAATGATTTCATTACGTCAACAAGACAGATATGATTGAATGCGTTTCAATGAAACTAACAGAATTTTTGGTTATCATAATAGGACTCGAAATCTTATAATCGTGTTTGATAGACTTAATTATAATCTGATACTTTCTGATTCGTCTACCTTTTAACAAACGTACTGGTCGAATCTGCCAGATTTCTAAACGACGCAGCAAGACTCCTTTTTTCAGTATACGTCTATGTACGTTCCGCAGGCGTGGGTGAATCGGCAGAACAGGGTGGCAGTGACATCGTGATCGGCAGGGTCCAAGGGCCCATGGCCGGGAACTGTTTTCGCCGGTTCTGGTGGTGGCTCCCGATCGCGATCCTATCCGGGTGCTTCCTCCGCGCAGTCGAAGCCGGCCGTATTTCGTGCACGTCCACCTATCCCTCGGAGACAGCGCGCGGCGAGCGTCCCCGGTTCGGCGCGGACGTAATAATCTTCCTGGGCGAGAGATGCGACGGGGAGATCAACACCACCGAGATACAGGATCACTTGGAGCGCGCGCCCGATCTGACTGGCGAGCTCTCGGTCAGCGTGATACCGAGATCCCGTGAGTATATACGCTACTTGCGTTCGATGATACTGTTTATTCAACAACGGCGTGGCGCGGGCGTTGCGGAAAAACCGTCTTGCGTTTGCGGTACAAATTTTATACGCGGCGCTCGGTTGGAAAACTACGTTTTGGATATTTTATGTGATTACGCGGAGGCGAGAGGCGCGGAAACTGGAAAACGGTTTAAAGCGCGAGAGCGAACATTGAAAATTTACAAGCGGTCGATGACGCGCCAATTAATTATACAAGGGGATTCGTGTACGGCTGGCTGGGATAAACCTGAGACACGCCGCGCACCACGTAGGATCGTAATCTCGAATATATTAATTAATACGAGGGTTATTATTTCTCTCACCCGGTAATTAATTATCGCCCGTATGCTCGATGCACGCCACTGTTGCGGCGTTAAATTTTGACATAACGCTCGGCTCCTCTCCCACCGAGAGTAATAGTATTACGCATATATCCGCAACGTATAGGGGATAGGTAATATAGTCATTCGCGCGCTTCCATTCCGCGCGTTATCCATCTGGCGCTGAATTTACACGCGCGATGTCCTATAATCCAATTACGTATTCAAATCAAAACTCGGTCGATTATGCGTTTGGCATAAGTTTGTTTGGCGAGCCGCGAAGAGCTCCCCTACGTACTCCTATCCCAGATAGCCAAATGAGAACAGCCTGTTGTCATTTTGCTGTCACGCGTGCGGCTTTCAATCTCGGTAATCTATGGACAAGGTGCTTTCGCAAACCGTTGTTTCGCGATCGTGTAAATTGTAAAGTCTTCATTAAGGAACTGCAGGCGTTGACATTCGAGTGTTATCTCCCAAATAGACCTCCAATCCTCAATTTGAGTGTCATTTCGAACCGCCAACGCCAATAAGTCGGGTGTATTTTTTTTTTTTTTACGAGGATCTCGAGTGACGTTTGTAAACGGATACGCGCGCGAGGTCTCGCGGAAATGACACAGCAAACTGGAGTCTACGATGTCTACAACACCACGACCGGAATATAATGCGATTCGCGTGGCACGAAGTTGATACGTCGAAGCTCGAGAATTGCTCTGGCGACTCCCCTCTGCGAGCCGGATCTTCCCGCGAGAGCGGTCGGGAGAGAGAGAAAGAGAGATAGAGAGAGATGCACGCTCAGGAAGCGCAGCTAATAGCGTCTCCGCCGTACTGTTTGCACTGTTGTATTCAACACAATCGCCAACGGTTGCACAGAGACACGCGTACGTATCATCTCTCCGCGCGAATCTGAATAGAATCGCGTTTCAATTGCGACGAGCCAAACGCCAAATCGGATTTGATGTTGCCGAGTGCCGGCTGCTACCAGAGTAGTGCGAGGAGAGTAGCGCGCGATAGCCGTCTCGTTATTGTTCCGGATGGAAAAGGACAGTGAGCTTATCGGAATCAATAGCCGACACACGAACCCCTTGAAAATTGCGCCATTAGATCAATATACGTCACACAACACCCGCTCTCGCCACCCTCTCCTAACGCATTTGCCTTGCGCGTCGCCACAATAACAAGTTGTCCAGAGGGGGGTGAAAGATCGGGGTCGGGCCGGAACCGCGCGCCGAGTCAACCGATCGTCATGGGAGCGCTAAACGGTCCGATTAATTAAATTTCCAGTGACGTGTGAGACGGAAACCGGGGGCCTCGGCGCGCTGATCCACGCTCTCGGCGAGAGCAACACGAAGGCGGTGATAGCCACGCTCGACAGCTCGATCTGCGAGGTCGCCGCCAAACTCGCGCATCTTGGGAATAAACCGCTGCTAACTTGGACCTGTCCGCTGGTGAGTGTTTATCGCGTTTATTTGCAGGAGGTCTCTCTCTCTCTCGCTCCAAGTTTGCGCAGTTATCGGAGCCGTTGAACAGCAATTAAGGTACATTTCCGGTATCTCGAGGCACACGCGACTTGAGTCTCGGGCAAATAATTGAGGTGAAACGAAACTGCTGATGTATTATTGCAGTCTTCTCTGGGTGAGAAGGGAACTAGAGGGACAGCTTTAAAATTTTACGTCGCGCCAGAGTTATCAAGCTTCACGCTCCTCGCGCGTATCTGATTGTTGTTGACTTGTATCACTGATTCAATCGCACACGTCAAAAACTGTCCCCTATGTACTATATTTATTTTCACGGTTATTATTTTATGGGAATCAAATAAAAATAAATTTGAAAAATTAAAAAAGGAAATAATTTTCCTGTCCGAGTGGCATTTATAGCACATATTGATGCGTGTTTCGCTTTGTATTCAAATTGAATCAGCGCAAACCTTTTTATACGCAGATTCCGACGTGTTTTTTTGTAAGTGCCGATGTCACACCTCGATTGTTCGTTACTGTTATTAGTAAATACATATCCCGCATTAATTTGTAAAGTAATAAACAGGGTTGTAAAAGTTATTTTTTAAAGGTAACTCGTTCGAAAAAACGAACTAGTTAGCGTTATGAATTACGAACTCTAAAAAGTAAATTATTATTATTGTTGGTTAAAAAGTAACGCTATTTTTTCCATAATTGTTTAATGCTGAAACAAAATTAGGTATGCAGTTTTAAGATGTCATAAATCAAAATTGTCGCACACGTTTTAAGAACAATTTTGAGTTTGAGATTAAAATTGATGTTAAAATTTTTAAGTATAAAATTAAGGTTGCAAAGTGTTACAAATTTCGCTGTATTTATAAATTTAATAAAAACAAAGTTTTTTTTATTTGCAGTTTGAGCATTCTTAAATCTTTTTATTGTTTTTATTAAAATATTAATAAAAACAATTATTTTATATCTTACATTTGCAAGAGTACAAAAAATAAGAATGCTCGAAATGCAGATAAAAGATTTTTGTTTTTATTAAATTTGTACTCTCTAAATCGGAATTAGTGTATTATTCACTAATTTGTAGTAATATATTTATAACTGTAATATTCAGAGATTATTACTGTCTCAATCAATTCAAATTCAATGACCTCAATTAAGAGAGGGAAATTCTCATTAACCAAAGTTAATATATAATTTTATCACTGAAAGATAGTCAATTATCACTGATTGATATAGTTATAAATGCACTAAAATTAATAAAATTTTACTAAAACCAATTTAGAAAATAAATATAAAAAAAAATGTAATTCTTAAAAATTTTAAAAATTTTAAACTCAAAATTTTTGTTTTTTAATAATATTACACATTTTGATATGCAACAATAAAATTGGTTTATGACACTTTAAAAAAATATGTAAAATAATTTCACACGTACATAACGCGCGGAAATTGTCACAAATATATTCAAAATGTAAAAAGGACGATGGAAGTACCTGTTAAACTTGTTATCGTTACAGAAAAAGTGTAAGTACATTACCGTTACAGTTACGAGAAAAGAAAAATAACACCGTTATTTGAAAGAAAAAAGTAATTGTAACAACGTTACAAGTAAGTTTGATTATTAATAAAAGTAAAAAATAACAGAGATTGCATCGCCAGGAATGCAGACGAAAGAAAAAATTAAATGCAAAATTCGCAGTATGATTATTGCGGGATGCGTTCGTAGCAAACCGTGAAATATAGCGCGACGTTATTTATTCCCGCGTTGCACTTTTCCCGGCAAGCAGAAGTTAAAATAACGAAAATTTGTGTGTGTGTGTGTGTGTGTGTGTGTGTGTGTATGTGCGCGCGCGCGTACGCTCGTAAATAATTACATGCAGCGTAATAGCCGGACTGAAATTGGAGAGGCCGTGAATTCTGTCTCGCGGTCTTCGCGCAATTGATTCCACTGAAAGAGCCAATTTTAATGCCGACTTGCGAGCGTCATTTGAATCGGGTCGGATAAATGGTTATTTCCCGTTATTTAGTTTTCTAATTGGCGCACGTCCAATTATAGACATTTCCGATGCGAGCAGCAAACTCGCAGCGTACAACTCCGTCGGGTGCTTCGACGAGGTAATATAAAGTTTTGCAAATTTCCTCCTTTCACTCAACGCGAGCTTTATCATAAAGCACAATTCGCTTGAGAGAAACAGATCGCCACCCCACGAAAGAGCTCGTCTTTATCTGCTCCTAGATATTTCATACGTTACCCAAGGCGACAGTTATGTCGTCGTTTCAGCGAATCCGACGGATACTTTCGGATATTTCGCTTGTCTCGCCTAGAAAGAGGAACTGAATTTCACAGCATCGCGCACCATTGTATTTAACTCTTTTCCGAAGCAGTTTTCAATAAACTAAAAGAAGTAACGGAACGAAAATTGTTTTAGGACGCCATTATAACGAAATACGTCAGTAAGGAATATTTTGAATTTTATGTTATTATGAGAAACGCAAATAAACGACACGCATGTGTGCTGTTGCTTTTGAATGGAAAAGTGCGTAAAAATAAATATCCCGAGAACTTTTACAAACATTTTTCTGTAAAACAATTTTGTGTTCGTCGGATAGTATTGATTTCATAGATAGATGCACCGTAGACCGAAAATAAAACGTCTCGAGTAACGCCTCGTTAAAATTTGAGATCGTAAATGTCGATAACTTATGTTCCAGAGAGATTTAAGGGAAAGGGATCTGTCTCCCATCTTTAGGCTCTCTCCGTCATTACCGTCAATGGCGAATGCCGTAGTGGAAATATTTCTTCATTTGCAGTGGAAGACTGCGGTTGTCATCAGTATGGGTAAGTCTTCGAACACTCACGTTGTACGTATAATTAGCCATAGTTACGCGAGAAAACGTCTAATTACACAAAATTACAATTTTTTAATTATTGTAATAGTGGGTAGTCCGTAAATTAAATAAAAAACATCCAAGCCTAATGTGTTAAAATTAATTAAAAAAAAAAACCGTTTTTACATGAAAAGAACGGTTTTACTAAAATATTTAAAAATTTAGTTGAATTATGGATCCGAAAATAATTTTATTATGCCATCAAAATAATTATGTTGAACTCTAAAATTCATTGCTAGAGTGTAAAAATTTTTTGCAGCGTTGCTCATTATGCCTGAACATCTGTCATAATTATTTTGATGGTTTAATAAAATTATTTTCAGATCTGTCTACAGATAAATATCTAAATACTTCAGCAATATTATTCTTTTCGTGTACCTACACTTTTAAATCACATATTAATAAAATATTATTTACATTTTTCTTAAAACAAACTTCATCTGATTGGACGTTTCTTGCATAACTATAGTCAAATTGTTCTCAAAGGATTGGAGCAAATAACACTAATTGATAAAAAAAATTCAGATATTATTTCAACTTCTGTTTTTTACTTCAATGTTTGTTCAACACATAATATTTTCTACCCGCTTTAAATTATTTCAAAACTAATAAAATTTTACACAATAAAAGAATAATAAAAATGATTTTTTTAAATAAAAATAACAAAAATATGTAAATCATTTAAATATTTTGAAGGACATTATTTGTAAAAATTAACTTCTTTTTATATAGAGATTGCTCGTATGTTGAGAGTTATGCTTATAGTTTTTGATTTTATCAGTGCAATCACACCAATCGCCATGACTCGTCCGAATTAACACGGCGGTTATTTTTTTGTTTCTCGCCCATAAAAGAGTGTCGGAAAATATTTAATCTAAATACGCCCTTTTCAACAGAAATATTACGTGACAGTTGATTAAAATTTACAGTCTTTATACATTCATTCGCGACTTGGTTCGTGAGAATTACGTAACGTATTTTCGCAAGTCGGCTCCGTCAAACGATGTGAGAGAGAAGGCGCGTTGTAAAAAAGCTCATTTATTTCAACGTGCGCCGCACGAGAATATTACATATGGCTTTTCGTTCCTGACGTCACAGCCCAATCTGGCTCGGTCCAGTCGGAATTACATCGCAAATACGCGAGCAATGCGAAAGGATTTAGAACGATAGCAATGATAACGACCCAGGAACCATCGAAACGTGCTCGACTGTTCATTAAAACGCGATATTGCCGCGCAACGCGACGCGACGCGACGCGACGCGCATGTTGAATTTTAATGCGCATTTGACAGAGGGACACGATTAATACCGCAGATCGCGAGCCGTGGACCAGCCTGGACCGTGCCGTAATCGATGCATTCCGAAGGATCGGCGTCGTCCTGCGCTACCACTTGATTCTACCCCATCGCGCCACCCTCGAGCAGATCCGCAGAATTCTAAGGTCCGCGCACAGCGTTTCCCGTCGTGGTAAGTAACGCACCCTTAATCCCATTATACGGAAACTCACGAGCATTACTCTGCACTCACAGCTCTGATACGTCTCCTCCCTCTATCCCTATCTATCTATCTATCTGTTTCTGTCTCCCTCTTTGCTGAAGTAACTATTGAAACTATCGGATTGAGGATTAAATGGCGCGTGGCGAACGCGAACGACGCTACGTGTACACGTGCCCTCTTTGTCCTTCCCTTCTGAAGTCCCTTCGTGATAAAGGACGTTTATGCTGCATGCAGTTCTAACGTCCCGCGACTGACACGACGCAGTTTGATGATGACGACGCCATCAACTCTCAACTATTCCAGATGGTGTACGCGATTTAATCCTTTAATTACGTTCCTTTGTCGTTACGAATTTATATAGGATGCCTCGCGGAACCTTAACTCAATTTGATCCGATTCAAAGTCGATTTCCTTTCTACGACATTACACCGAGATACTAGAAGTCATTCAGTTTTAAGTAGCAATCCGTTGCTCCTCTTACAAGGAAGTAACGAAATTTTGTCATTTGCCGGGAAACGAGTGACGTCAAAGGAGAAGCGATTCATCGTTAAAATAAACATGCGAATTCATTACACGTTTTACGGAGTAAAAACGCTAATTCGTTTGAAAATTAATATCGCCCCGAGACTGAAATAAAATACGCATGACGTTGCGACGTAAACAGACGCGAATTATTATTACTGTTTATATGCTCTTTGAGCGAAAATCCATACCTGATTCTCTTCGCAAATCCTTTCTTCGCTTTACATGGAGATTAAGATGGCTCAGCGATGGTGAAATTCCCGGCGGGGGCAAAAGTAACAGACAAGAAGATTGCTCTCACGCATACGCGATGTGTGTTTATAGAGGATCGTGAAGTTAACAACGTCTTTCTAAATGTTTCCGTCGTACATAAAGGAGGACGTAGACGCGACTCGCTCGGCTGCTGAACCACGACGATAAAAGCCACCTGCAGCCAATCCGCAGGTCTTCCAACTGCAATATGTACGAAGCAAAATGGGGCGAGGAATTTTACGAGCCATTCGAGGATCGTTACGCGAATTAAAATTTCGTCGGGATTATTTGCAAATCCTTTCGCGTGGCGTATAATCGACCGTCGCGTAATCGCGCATCTCATCATCTCCGCCAGCGCAACTTGGTTAACGACAATTTACGGACGCCCGGCGGCATGCTTGCGGATGTAAATGAATCGAGTAATGGGTACGACGCGACGTGACCCTTTCAGGAGCGGGCTCAAGCGAACGTATATCTCAATATGACGTAGTCAAAGTGTTTTAATTAATTTCAGCCTTATGAATGAACCGTTCGGTTCGCTTCGCGGCGTTTCGCCGAGGCAAGCGCGACCTCCTCCCACGAGTTGGGAGGGCATAATTACCCGTACAGTGTTTACGTAGTCGTGAAGGATACGAAATCACAAAATGGCTTCTCCTGATCTACGATAGGGCTTCGCCCTCTCGCTCAATTAATGCATCGAAAATCCACTTCGTCATTGCGACGTACATTTCAAAGTTTCCGCGATAGAGAGCGAACAGTTGATATTAATTAGTTTTACATGGTACTTCGCCCCGAGAGCCCCGGGTAATATTTTAATTAAAATCTCCGGTTTTAACGTACCTCTGACAGGGTGATTAAGATTATAGGTATAAATTTCATCTCCATTCGACTGGTCGTCCTCTGGTCGTTAGATATAATATATCATTTTCCACGATTCCCTATCCATCGTCCGTGTTCATTTTTGGCTCATTCCTTGACTCTCCTCCTCGCACACGTGCACACACATTTACAGAGGCACAAAGTAAAGAGTATCGAATATTACACCCTTGATGGCAAATATATGATTCGACGTAAAACTATATCATAAAAAAGATGGATTTTGCTGTTTACCTTGAAGATTTTCCCTCTGCCTCTCGTTTTGATTTTCTCGTATTGATGAAACATATATTTTGGACTTTTCAAATATTATTTTTATAGTAAACTAATATAACTCGTCGGAAAATTTTCGAGATTTTATCAAATATTTTACTTTATCCAATTAGATATATAAACGCGTCGTTTTTGTGATACACTGAAACAAATAACAGTTACTGCACAACCAAAGCCTTTAATACCAGGGTTAAGTAGGTAGAACTTACTAATACAATATATTAAGTTTGATTCATTAACAAGACTAAAGTGGATCTCCTAGATTTTGCTTGAATACAGTTTCCAAAATACCGTTATATATGGAATAATGATATTGAAAAGACTTTTTCATACACATATGAATATATATTCACGAAGAACTCTTACAAAAAAAAGGATTATCAAAGTAACTTTGTTTTATCTTTTTATCCTATCCTTTTATCCATCTATGATCATCAAATTACAAATCATTTAAAATGTAATAAATCGTAAATAATAAATAATAAAATCAATTACGATCATAAATCGTCCATGAGGTCCCTGCTTTGTTTGCACTTTTTTACTCGTTTATCTTTGCAAGTGTTTCATATTCCTTTTCGCACCCGTTATTCACGTGCAAACTTGATTTTCCTTTTTCTCTGCCAGCAACGGTGCTCTGTCTGCCGCTACTCGACGAGATAACGAGCCGCGTTCTGATCGAACTGAACGTCGCGTGGCAAACGCACATTCAGAATTCCGTCATCCTGATGATCCACCCGGAGGATATCGACCTCTTCCTTCCGACAGACGACTCGCCGCCCACGTCGCTCCCCACCGACTCATCGACCTTGGCCCACTCCGCGATTACTCAGTCTTCCAATTTTTCTACCTCGAATGTAACTCGCGCCGGCTCGTACGCGACCCCGGAGACAGACGAGAGGTTGCGGAGGTTGCAGCAGTCCACGCGTAGATTCGTCCCGCCGAGGAATCTCAGCAGCACCACGATGGAAAATCTACTTGTGGTCGCGCCGCTTGATCAGAGGTAATCAATTATTAACGACGTTAACCCGAAGACACTTTATCGATGTGAGTAGCTGCGGGTTTGGAACATTCTGGACTCGAGGTGTAATACTATACAGTCTCTTCGTCATATACGAAATTGGACTTTTAAATACAAATTTAAATACAAAATTAATTGACAGAGATATAGATTGTTTAGTATAGTACAAATATTTTTAATTGTAAATTTGGCATAAATGATAAAATCCGTTCTAGCTATCTTATTCGTTGATTTCTCTTAGATCAATGCGTAGGATCCTGTAATATTCATAGCTTTCCATCTCAGGCTAGAATCTGCCTTATATAATCTCCTAAGTAAACGCGCGACAACCGTTCGTGATGAATAATATTCTCTCCGTCATGAATATGTATTTTTTTTAAGAATCTTCTCGAAATTGATATCAACAAGTTGAGGCGTCTTAAATCCCAATTATTATTAATAATCGCAATTAAGTCATCCACAAATGTCGTAGTCGTGCAAGAACGCAGCAACGCGGGTCATGAATAATTTTGCAGTCACGTTGGCAAATTAATTAACGTCCCAGGAATTACGTAATTAATCACCTGTTCTTCAGAATACTTGTACCTTATTTTCTTTGTATACACTTGACAAGAAGGGATATAAGTACCAGCTTCAGGAGAAGATTTATAATGGCAAAAATTCCACGTTGCCTGGTAAATCCTTCCAAGATGGACTCTTAAAGGTCGTTGGAATATCAGCAGGAAACGTTAACTTGCCCTAATGCAATCGGTGGCTCTTCTGTTTCTCTAGAGATACATCTTCATGATATTACATTAGGCATGTAGCTTCGATCGCAAAGGCACCTCTTTGTTTTATAAATAACATTTTTAATACGTGTGTGCTCTAACAAATTAACATTAATATGTTTAAAGAAATTGTAAAACACAGTAATACAAAATATTGAAATAATTTCCAAAATGCCCGAACAGTTATTCGCTGTCATTTTAACTTTGCGAATATCGACAATTTATTCGACGCGTGTGCGTCGTATTTTTCGTTAGAGTGGCATTAATTGTTTAACCCTTTCACAGTGCACGTGGTATATGTGAACAGAAAAAAACGTGCCATCTATGTATAACGTAGCGTCGTAGTTCATAAGCGCATCTAAAAAAAAAAACCGATTTACCCTTTTGCGATTTATATAAAACTTGACATGGTTCTATGGTTTTTGAAGTCGCTGAATCTCAACATAATATCAGCATTTCAAAATTCAAAATGGCAAATTCAATATGGCGGATCAAAGTTTGATCAAACGATTGAATTTTTATAAAAATGAGTACTTCAAAATTGTCGAAGTCGCTGAATCTAAATATATCAGAATTTTGTTATTCTATTATAGGTGACAGATCAAACGCCTGCTTTTCCTAATCATTTTTATAAGAGTCCAATCATTTTTCCAAATTTCGATCCGCCGTATTAAATTTGCCATTTTGAATTTCAAAATTCTGATTCAGGCAATCTGAAAATCCTTAATACCAAAATCGTAATGGAAATCCAAGAAACTTTCTTTCGCACAGTGGTAGCACGAAAATCTCATCTTCGCCACACTGCGAATGAGTTAACAGACAAACGAAATTTATCGACGGGAATGTATAGGTTGTCGGGAAATTGGTTGAGAAGTTGATTTTAATCGAAGGGACTCGCTCGATTGAGACAACAACGAGGCTACGTAATTACGAAACTCCACCTTCGTGCGAATGCGACTATCCCGAATTATAATACAAATCGCGTCTGTCGGATCATCGAACCGAATTAATTGTAGGCGTCGATCCGTGTAATTCGCCCCGTGATTAACTCATGGGGTCGGTCAGCGGCGGCGTCCTCGGCGCGGCGGGGCGTCGCGACGCCGCGTCGCCTCTCCTTGCGAGACGTTCCCGACGATTTCTTACGCAGGTACGATGTGAGGAGGATCTTCAACGGCACGCAGGATTACGCGACGCTGGCGTTGCTCGATCGACTGAACGAATCGCTGACCGTGTTAACGCGCGACAACAGCACTCTTGACAGCCATAACAACAAAATGTACACATACGCCCTGCTGAACTGGCGCGACGCCGGCTGGGAGCCGATCCTCGCGGTGATCGAGCGGTATCAGCAACTGCTGGTCCAGCAGCTGACGCCAAGTGCGGTGGCGTTTCTCAACATCGAGGCGCCCGATCTGCCGTCCTGCGACGTCGACGGTGATTGTCCGAGTGAGTCATTCCCGCATAAAATATGATAATATAGGCGTACGCGTGTATCTCTTCATACGCCCTCTCAGAAAGGACTTCTATCATATTAACATGACTAAAAGTATTCTCGACGTACTTAATCTTATTGCAATCTCATGCGGTACGAAAGTAAAGTGCTATTGAGATGAGATTGATAATTCCTATTCTCTTTTGCCGGATTAAATAAGTTGATTTACTGTCTGACAACAGTAACACATAAATTTCAGCTTACATATATTTAGAATGAAATTTTACTCGAAGTTATAACGTCTGATGGTTAACCATTGTGCAATTCGAGACATCGCTGATAGGAGACCGAGAGGACAACCATTCTCTCGTAAAAAAGATAAAACACAATTGCAATTATAATTATTATAATCATGCATGCATTATAACTAACGAATTCGTGGAAAGCTCAGCTTTTTTCTGCACGTAAAGTCCTTTATAAGCTTTTATACTGCGAGACGAAGTCTTCTGCGAAACAAGCTTCTTTGTGGACCTTCGTGATATTTTATCAGAATAATAAAAATTCCTTCAAATTTTTTTTAAATCAGCCTACTGTTAAATAAAAAATAGGATTAATAATTGGGAAATAGGCTAATGAGAGCTAGCGCGGGTAAAAGTGCGCAATTACAAATATGAAAATTAAATCATTTATTTATTTCTAAATTACAAACGAACAGTATGTAATTTAGAATGAATTAATGATTTAATTTTAATACTTGTGATTGCGCACTTTTACCCGCGTTGACTCTCATTAGCCTATTTTCTCATTATTAATTGTGTTTAAATTTTGAGAGTCCGGAGCTAATTAATTGTTAAATGAAAAATATTATAACATTGCTACAAATTTCTATTGTCGAATCTCAATTTGTCTGAGAAAATTATTGGGATAGCATCAAGATTATTTTATTCAAGATTTAAGAATTTTTCTATTTAAAAATAAAATATTCTTCTGCCTGCAATAATTATCATTCTTATTTTATGATACACGGAAAAGTAATAGTGTTGGATCCTGAAATCTTTTCTGTGGATGCAACAACTTTATCGTAATTAATATAATATTGAAAGCAATATAATGGGAAATCACGCTTGATAACGATGTAACCAATATGTAGATAATCCGATAAAAAATTTTTCATATAAAAAAATATATAAATGTATATAATTTTATATATAAAATATGTATGCATTCTTTCTCTTGTGTAACCTTTATCCATATATAGAAAAGAAAAATAATAAAAAAATTAATTAAAAAATGTTTTCCAATAGTCTTTTTGCACAAAATAAAATTGCGATTGGATTCTACATTGTTCTACATATAATCATTTTTATATCATTTTATATTTATTTATTATACAGTTAATAGCACAAGAACATTTCCGTAGCATCTCTAAACTAAAAGAAACTATATTTTAAAAATACACGTAAACTAAAATATATTTATTTAGTATGATATCTAATAAGCGCTATAATTAATTGTAATTTGTTATTATGCTTTCACGAGATTTGCTCTTTAAAACATTTTCACAAACATGAAAATGTAAAAAAAATAAAAAAAAACCATAAGACAAATTAAAAATATTCATAGACGATCGAAATAATTATGAAAATCGTGAAACAATTGTGATGTAGCACTCTAGGTTTTAGCTTCGTCTCAATCACAAAGATAAAAGACTTAGAGAAAAACGTATGTTGACTTTGCTGTTATCTTGGCACGTTCAGAAGAGATTTCGTGCTTACCCAAAACTTTGCCCGCAATCTTGTAGAAAGCATGATTCGACAACAAATCAGTAATAATCAATAAATAATCAATAATAATGGTGATTGAAATTAACTATATTAAATAAATACACGTTAGTGCATGTTTTAAAATATAAAATATTTGTTATTGCTTAATTTTCCTTCAGAGAATTACTAACGTTACCCTCAATTAAATTTTTACTTTTTACAAAATAAACAATGCTAAAATTTATTCTTTTAATCATTTTTTTAAATTTCTTTTCTAGATTATCTTTTATATACCTACTTATATTCAAATAGAGATTATACAAGAAAAAAAAACCAAATAGACATGTTTTACATATTTTATATCTGTTTCTATATGAAAAATTTTTTATCAGGGATTTTTTATCAGGGACTTACAATTGATAATGTGTAGTGTTGTTTATCTCGTAAAAGCGGTTATAAAGAATTTATTTATGGAGGTTTTGTTTATAACGCATGATGCTAGTGTGAAGGTACTGTCAAAAAGGGCACGGGATAATTTGTGGAATGGGGAAGGGTTGTGAAAAAAAGGGCCCTCCCTTTGATCTCTTCACCGCCCCGAGATCGATAGGCAGCTCCCTCAATTCCGAAAATATCGCCCGATAACTTCGTAATGGGGTAATGCAGTGCACATTAATTATTTAACAGATGGCTTGGCCGACATGTCTTTCCGTACAACACATATCGTAGCTATTATTCTGGGGTCGCTGCTGTTCACCTTTGTCGCCATCGCCGTCGCAATTATAATCCGGTGAGCGATCACTTTATCACGTTCATCATATCATTTATAGCCCGTAATCAAACCGAAAGTGACACGCGTCAACCCTCCCATTACCATTAGCCATCAGGAATACGCCTTTATTTCTGATAAAAAAAAATTCTGGTAGAAAAGAAATAAATATGCAGTTTTAGAATTAACATCAATTTTTTAAGGAAGCAAGATATTTCAATTGATTCGTATTACTCAATTTTTAATTGGAATGAATAATAATTAGAAAAAAAGTAAAATTACATTAAATTTTCTCGTTCTCTAATAATCTTTATCATCAAAGTATTTTGATAAATAGTGAAATATTTCATAAAATAGATGAAACGAAAGTATAATTTAATATAAATTTAAATTAATTACTGCCAACAGTATTTTTTAAAAATATATATGAAAATACCGATTAAAATTATTCCATCCAGAAATTTTGATTGTCAAAATCATTATTTATAGGTGAATAATTCATAAAATGTTGGAATTCCTATGAATGTTAATAAGTAAGAATGGGTTTTGGATACGTTAACAATTTATTGCAGGAAACGACTGCTTAAGAAACGGATGTCCAAGGGCCCGTACAAAATCATTCTAACGACGTCGGACTTCGTTTTTCCTCAAGTGCCTCCAGTAGATTCGAGAACGGTGAGTGAAATTTCTTTCAGGACATGACAGGGGCTTTTAATCCTTTCCTTTCAGCGTCGCCAAAGAAGGATTAAAGAATTCTCACATAGAACTACTGGAATTATTAATGAAGTTACTCGGTGTTACTTTGTTTTATCAATGTCTTCGATCGTCTCCCCGCGAAACGTTCGGCGAATGGCGTGAAAAGGATTAATATCCGCCGCTAAACTCGCCGGGGAGTTTACGTTGTAAAAAAATTCTGCGCTGTATGCTTTTTATTGTGCGTCGAAACAAAACCGTAATCCGACGTTCTATACGATGAAAACAATTTTTCACTGTCGCCGGGTCAGGATTGTGGAGTCGCGTTAGCACTGCGAAACTAACTACTCTTTGCAGGGGGGAGGGGGAGAGGGATTCTTGATATGACGTAAACGGAGCATTTCGTGCGAAAAGGATTGCCACGGTCTTGGTAGGATATATTTCACGCGGGAGAACGGTCGCTGTGCGAACTCCTAAATTATCAGTCCCACGTAGTAGAAATAGCCGATAAAAGTGCTGAATGTCACCGTGACACTAGTTCACTCGGCTTAATTGAATCGCCGAGGGAACTTTAAGCATCCCTTACACGCTGGTACGTAAAACGTCACGAATGTGGTTGTTGTCGCGCAATCTTTGTTTTCAAAAGTGATGCTCACGAACTCTTTTACGGCTTTGACTCCACTCAATTGTACGCTTGACGTAAAAAGAACGATGTAAACGCCGTACCTCCAGAAAATGTAATTTTTCCTCGAAGAAAAGGAATGATATATGAAGTTAAAAATCATTGTAAAAAAATATACATAAAAGAAAGAGAGAGAGAGAGAGAGATTTGTAAAACAAACACAATGAGCGCTTTCTGCGTAGCTTGTTCAAGCGTGCACGATATATTACATTACCTGGGTTCGATTTTTCATTTTCGTACTTACAGCTCTTTTATGTGAAAGATCGTACAGCGAGCTCGAGCTCTTCCGGTAAACAATTCGCATAACGAATCGATTCTATTAGCTCGCATCGCATCCCGTTGGAGAATAATTTTCGCGGTAAAGGGCACTTTATCGCACGCGGCTCGCGCGTGTTCTCAGGTAGACGAGGGCATCGAGGCGATGCTGTGCTGCTGGCTGCAGCAGCTGCAGGAGTTCGGCGGGCCGGAAGTCGAGAAGCCGGATCTGCTCCAGCTCGGGAGCGTGAACTCGCTGAGACCGTACCTGCAGGCTAGCGGCGGGAACATACCGCGGCACACTTTCTTCAAGGATCCACGCGCTAGATATAACGTGAGTATATACGCTCGGTTTACGATGCTGCGACGTACCGTTTACCATACAATCGCGCCTGGATACGCTCCCGGGTCTTCCTTATAATACCTCGGCCTCATCTTCGCCCCAGATTTTAATCTCCGTTGATCGAGTTTCCGTGTTGATCCAGCCTCAGCGCTAACTTATATAAGCGCCTGATAACTTACGAGAGGCGACACGCGATAAGAGAATAATAACACTCGGAGATGGCTCACCAATATTTTGCAGTGTCCAATTTTATCCCGTGTTTATTAAAAAAAAAAAAAAAAAAAAAAAAAATAGAGCGAGAATCAGTGCAGGGGGGAAAAAAGAGACCTGGGGGATGTCCCATATATCTGCCTTCAAGGCATTATCGGTATCCTACATTGTATACCTTCGCCCTTGCAAACAATTTCACCCTTGATCACTTCCGAGAATTTTCTGCTTGACATGACGCGCGGTATTATCCGACAGCGCTAAGAATATATTCCGAGACACATATCGATATTCATTTTCGCACGTCGTAGACGTCAGTCGTATCCCTTATACGGTGACGCTGATTAATGCCGCAAGTTCCGGAATATGATCGAACCGATAAAGAACCTCTTGCGCTTAATGAAGATTGATAAGACAGTATTAAAACACGCTGCGACAGCTCTGCGCGAGAGCTAATCTCCGGTTTATCTCAATCGAATGTCGCGCACCGCGCCGTCAAACCTTTTTCCTCGGGCGACGTGAGTCGATAGATCACAAGATCCGACGGATATATAACGTTGCACGAGCGAAAGTTAATGATCCTTCTTGATTTCTGCTAGGGTGACTTGGTTCAATTGAAGGAGCTGCCCTTTCAAGGTACGTTCGAACTGAAGAGCAAGGCCATGGACGTGCTGGTCACGGTAAAGGCGCACATCCTTTTTATTCATTCCTCTGAGTTAGATTTCATCGAGTTTCTCCCCACTTGCACGTTTCTACTTTTGAGCAGATCCACGGGCTGCGACACGAGAACCTCAATCCCCTGATTGGATGCCTTAACGAACCTACGAGACCCTGTCTAGTGTCGGAGTACTGCTCGAGGGGCTCTCTGGAGGACGTACTTGTTCAGGACGAGATTAAACTCGACTGGTCCTTCAGATTATCCTTGCTGACCGATCTTGTACGGGTGAGTAAAACAACATTTTGGAATATCGTGTGGTCGATGCGAGTACTATCGAGATGATTCTAAAATACTAACAAGATTACAAGAGATAAAAAAAAGTATTTGTAGAATATACATATTGTTCATTTATGTTTTGTTGTTATACGAACTATTATGCAGTTGCGGTTTGCAATAAAAAATTATGTAAATTTTATTTTGAGACTTTTGAAGAATTCATTTTTATAGAAAAAATTATGAAAATATATGAAAAATTATTAAATACGGAGATCTGAATCCACCGAAAAATGACACTTCTTCTTATCAGAAAGAACTCCTTAAGAACTCGTATTTGAGAGAAGAGCACTCGATAATATAGTCTTGAAGATAATATAATGAGTTCAGTGAGTTCAATAAGTTCTTTAATGCGTCAATTTTAAAGGAAATATGACATCTAAAAGACTTCCTGAATCTGAGTTCCTTCCTGAGTTAAATCTACAAGTAGTTATCATAAAGAGTTCTTTTAGAAGATATTTTACAAAATGATAACTTTTTGATGTCATTTTTAAGAGATTTTTTATGAGACGTTTAAAAAGTTATCTTAAAGTTATCTTAAAGAATTCCTTTCAATAACGCTCCCTGTATATACATTATAGAGTAATCTTGGCGTTTAATTTAGATGGTAAATATTTTAATAATTTAGAGTTTCGAACTTGAAATCGATTCCATGTATATATACGTATATATACTTAATCCTATGATAATTTGGTGGCTTGTTTGCTTCAGGGTATGAAATACCTACACAGCACTCCGATACGCGTCCACGGCTATCTCACGTCGCGAAATTGCGTGATCGATGCGAGGTGGGTTTTGAAAGTTACCGATTACGGCCTGCCCGCAATTTATGAAGCACAGAACATAGTGCCGCCTGTGAAAACAGCTCGAGGTGAGTTTTCTTTGCCTCGACTTCTGCTTTGCCTCATTATACGTTTCTTGAGTGTACATTCGACGTGAAATTCCAATAAAATTTTTTAATCAAGACTTTATTAAGCCAGAAAGGGATTGTAATAGCTCTTACACGGAAAGGATAATTTTGTTGAAATACAGATCTTAAAATAAATTATGTTGAACTTAAAGAATTTATATTGGACGTTTAAACTGATTGCTGAACTGTCAAAACTTTTTGCATCCGTATCATGCTTGAATTTCTCGCGTAATTATTTTAATGGTTCAACGTAAAATTATTTTCTGATCTGTATCTACATTAAATTTTTAGACACCACAGTAAAGTTGTTCTTTCCGTATACAATTTCTCAAGAATATCACGTTATCATAAATTTAACTCTAAATCTACTTTATGAATTGTATGAAGATTACATTTTCGTGCTCATCAGACGCTATTATTAAGTGTTTGCGCGCTGTTTAGAAATTTTCTTGACGTACTCGAGTTATAAAGTTTCACTAATTAAAAGTTAAACTGCATGCTTTACTAATTGAAGATAGAATTTAGACTAAGATCCAAGGTTTTGCATTATTTAGAAGATGGAATTATAGCGGGAAAGTGATAATACAATTAGGAATAATTAACGTAAGTGTGCCGCTATTAATTTCGTTAATAACTGTCGGCTTACTGTTGAGTAGACCTGTTATGGACTGCGCCGGAACTGCTTAGGCATCCGAATTTGGGAAAAAAGGGAACCCAGCCTGGGGATGTTTATAGTTTTGGAATTATTATGCAGGAAGTCGTTGTTCGAGGAGAACCATTTTGTATGCTCGCCCTATCTCCGGAAGGTAATGTGTAGGCAAACTTCTATTAATGAACATTTAAAGTTGCACGAAGATCCTCTTCCCCTATGACTCTCTCCAAGCCTGAAATAATTAAATAGATAGACAAAATTTTGCGTTTACGTGTGCTTTTGCGCCATTTATTTCTGATTATAATAAGTTAATTTCTGAAGGTCGGGATTAAAATTTAATTATGCTTAATGCGACAATAATTATTTTGCAAATATTTCATATTACTGTGAATTGCGTTCGTTGATATTGAAATAATATAATTATGATAAATGAATGATAAATGAGATAAGAATGAGCCAATTCTTTGCTCATATCGTTTTCCGATAAAATGATTAATAGTGGACACGTAATTGTGGCTCAGATTTTTTGCTACTTGCTAAGGATTAAATCTGTATTTACGTGCTAATTTATTGGCTAACAAATCGATTCGAGAACACAAGTACGCGAAACTTGAAAATCTGGCGACTTTGCACACGATTATCAGCGATATGAAATTCTAACGTTAGAATTTTACTAATCGTTTGAGAATCGAAACGTCAGGCGTCTCGCGTGTCTCGCAGATATAATCGAGAAAGTGATGAAGCCACCGCCCCTGATCAGACCATCGGTTAGCAAAGGCGCTGCGCCACCGGAAGCCATAAACATCATGCGCCAGTGCTGGGCGGAAACTGCTGAAATGAGGCCCGACTTTGATGACGTTCACGATCTCTTCAAGAAGCTAAATCACGGGAGGTAAAATCGGTGTCCGACCGTATTATCCTCGAGGCATTGTGTCCCTAGAGCGGAAATATTAGAAGCGACATTGTCTGGAAGTCAAAGGCTGTGTTACCGAAATCTATTTTTCGCAGATTTAATCACGATTCAATAACGATAGGGGGGGGGGGGAAGGTTCGGTTTCAATTATAAAGGCTGTTTTCTTCTGTAATAGTTTTAAATTTTCTCTTGCTTTAATAACTTCAGCAATTGAATAATAAGTCATTAAATAATTTATTCATTGTATATATAAGATGATCATTAAATATTCTAAAACAATTTAAGAAATGATTCTTAATATTATTTTAAGATAAAAACTTTATATAACCACGTCCGAAATGACTTAGTTTCATAGATACGGAGTGTCAAAGTTCAAGGAAAAATTTCGGTTATTTTCACGTCCTTCAAACATAAAGTTTATCAAAATAGCTTGTTTGCAAAATTTTTGAAAAAAAAAAAGAATATTTTTCCTTCTACTTTGACACCCTGTATCTTTGAAATTAAGCTATCTACATAAAATTGTTGAATTAGTATGAGTAATTGCCTCTTAAAATCTTCTAAAGTACTCAACGTCCGCTTTCTACTTAAAAAAAAGACTCTTATCAATGTTAAAGAAATCTAACTTTATAACTATTAAATGTTATCAATTTAACAAAACAAGTGTATTTTCGAAAAGCTATCGCGGTTTTATTTTCAGAAAGGTAAACTTCGTGGACACGATGTTTCAAATGCTCGAGAAGTACTCGAACAATCTGGAGGAACTCATTCGCGAGCGTACGGAACAGCTCGACATGGAGAAGAAAAAGACCGAGCAATTATTGAATAGAATGTTACCAAGGTAAACAATAGAAATTTTGTTATTTCACGAAAGTATCGTAGTTCAAATTGATGAGACAAAATTATTGTCGATATTAAGTTTTAATAATTTACTCCAATTGCTCAGGGATTAAAACTGGAAATTGACAAATTTTCTCACAAGTTGATAATTAGTTAAAAAAAAAGTTTTGTTTATTTTAAATTGGCGTATTTGGCTCGGTATTTCTAGTTCAGTCGCCGAAAAACTGAAGCTCGGCATGCCCGTCGATCCCGAAGAGTTTCGAGAGGTCACAATTTATTTCTCGGACATCGTTGGCTTCACGACGATATCCGCACGCTCGACGCCCTTTCAGGTGGTTGATCTTCTTAACGATCTGTACACTTGCTTCGACGACACGATTAACGCGTACACGGTTTACAAGGTAATCTGAATGACCTAGTAAAAAAAAATATAATGCTTTCGGCAAACTCGTTTGAAGGACTTTTTAACAGCAGTCAAATATTTTGTTTTATAAAACAAAAAAATCTAGTTGCTTCTGGGAAATACATGTAAATAAAAAATAAATATTTTTTTACACAGTAAATAAAACTTTTTTTGCGGTACATTTTAATCATTTTGACTCACAGAGCAAAACATTTTTTCTAGTATGATAATTGCGTAGCCGTATTTTTTTACGAATTTATTTATAAATAATCTTATTGTTTGGATAAAAAACAAAAGTGCATATTCGGATACTATAGGTGGAAACTATCGGGGATGCCTACATGGTTGTAGGCGGCTGTCCTGTGAGAATACCCGATCATGCAACTCAAATTGCAACAATGGCGCTCGACCTGTTACATCAGAGTGGAAAGTTCAAGTTAAAACACCTTCCGGACACGCCGCTCAGGCTGCGCATCGGTCTTCACACGGGTTAGCTAAAATAAAATAATTCACAAAATAATTTAATCCTTTAGAGAAGCTGCGTCACCTTATTGTCATTTAAAAACATTTTTTAAATACTAATTTTGTTAAAAAAAATATTTTGTAAATGAAGAATCAGTCCATCGATACTTTATTTTTATTTTTGTTACTTTTTTTCAACACCTAACTCCTCCTTTTTTCTGATAAAAGCACTACCCTGCCATTTTCAGCTTTTAACTAAAAGTTGTATAGATCCCGATGTCACTCTGATACGTTTCAAACGTGCAACACTGGGATTCATCATTGTTAAAGCACAACGATCGAAAAGCGTAGAAATGATCTTAAACGCTTTCATGTTATTTCCAAATCCTCCTTTCGCTGTTGAGAAACCAACGCAATTTACGCTACTAACGATCAATGTCATATCGTTTTAATCAATCGGCTAATATTTAATCAATTAACTTTTAATTAACTTCGAGAAACTAGCGACGAGAACGAGTAACGTTCCATGTAAATGATCGATTGAACCCTCTCACCTGGAGATTTATGTCGGATCTACATACATCTACGCTGATTAAATCCTTGCTGAAATAGCAAATAGCGTGCAGTCGTTGCGACTGTTTTTCTTTCATCGGCAACTTGGCGAAAGCGACTGAAATATCGCGAGGAAAGGAATTTATTTTCCCTCCCTCGTCCCAGGCCCGTGCTGTGCCGGCGTGGTAGGTCTGACGATGCCGCGTTACTGCTTATTCGGCGACACGGTGAACACCGCCTCGAGGATGGAGTCGACCGGGGCGCCGTGGCGTATCCATTTGAGCCAAGCGACGAAGGATCGATTGACGCAGGTCGGCGGATACCACATCGAATACCGCGGTCCTACCGACGTCAAGGGCAAAGGCAAGATGCCGACGTACTGGCTCCTCGGCAAGCAGGGTTTCGACAAGGAGCTCCCCAAGCCACCACCCTTTAGGTAAGTCGTTCCGTCGGGAGCATTTTCCAAATTCCCACCCTCCACCACGGACGTGTCTCACTCCCCCTCCCCCAACGTTTAGCCCGGTTCCCACACGCGAACTCGAGTCTCCGTGTAAATGTATTTAACTGTGATTTAATGCTTCGCGCGTGCATTCGATTGGCATTATAAAGCTCAATTTATTGCGACGGCTCCTGTCCCAAATTCAACACGAGAGTGTCACTTTGCCTTCTTTATCGCACACGACCTGCGTTTCGTCTGGAATGTGACGAGGGTTAGTTTTGAATAAGTTTCCGAGCACCTTTAGCCTACGGGGCGTATCGCGCGCCCAAGTTGTCGTGAAGAGAAGAGTCCGGATTTAATCAACAAAGTTACCGCGCATTCCTTTGATTAAGTGTCAGAGACGGGAACGCCGGGCGCGGAATGCGCTCGAGAGTTTTTAATTATGTAACAATGAGTTGCGCGCGCGGCGGGCGGCAACCCGTACTTTGTGCGCGTGAAGTTCATCCCAGCGCGACTTTCACCTCGTATTTTACTTACTTATAATTGTTCGACGTACTCGCAATATAACAACAAAGTTTCCTTTCTCTCTCTCTCTCTTTCTCTCTCCTTCTTGAACGTTAATTATTCTTTTATGACACTCGTGGGCAAAAAGTGACCTACTCAGTAACGTGCGTACGAGCGAGGGAACAAAGACCTGGTATTCTTAAAATTAACGTTTATATTATGCAGGGTGTTTCCGATCTGACGCGCAACCTTTCAGCCGCAGACGGCAGACTCGAATCTAAGAAAAATAGCCGTCTCATAAAACTCCGAGGAAGGCAATTTTATGTTAAGCGCGGCGGTGAAAAACAGAGAGAAAATTAAAAAAATTTATTAGACAAGCGCAAATTGACAAAAATTAAATCTATAGAGGCAGATTGCTGATATATCGCACATGCACACCACTTTGTCTTATATTTCTTAAACAAGAAGTAAAACTTTGAAAATGCACGTACAAACTAGAAAGTGTCTTCGTACCATCAAATGATGTAGCAGTTTTTATAATATCGTTTGGAATTTTATAATAATTTAATTTTTCCTAAGATAAGCAAAAATGAGCGTCAAAACCAATAGTTATTAATAATACTGTTTTTTTTTTTTCCTTTTATATAAGTCATCCATGTACAAAATACTTACAATTTTAATATGTACATAAGAATTTTTAGAAGTCTTTCACTACTGTTCAAGATACAACATGTTGCGCAAAAATATAAAGATCAAGAATTAGATAACTACTTTAATAGATATGTCTTATAATTTGCTGTGCCTTTTTTAACTCCGTTTGATATTTATAAACTCTTCATGGTTTTGGATTAATTGAGTCATATCCGAACATCAATTTAGCTCTTCAAATATTCCTCACTCTTTCCATTTCTATTGTTTCGCATAAGAGAAATTTTAGCAAATTAAAGTTAATTAAAAATTTTTTTAAATCGATTTGGACAAGAATAATTATCTAATCCCTCTCATTTTATTTGAATACAATATCGTTAAAGATTAATTATAATAATATAATTGACAAATTTGCTTAAATAAAAGCCAGAAAAGTGTAGCTAAAATAATTATTTTCATTTACATACATTAATACCTGTGAATATTTTACATCAATATAATTTGTCAAGAGTTAATAAACACAGCTAGGTCACAGTGCTATTATAAATAAATTTTCATAACAAATAGTACTTATTTTAAATGTTTTGACCTTAAATATGGTTATCCTCGATGAATAAATGATATTAATTATAATGAAATAGCTCATAAACTATCTAGTAATGCATTTTATTCCGTATACTTATTACCGCAGTCACACATTAAATCCTGTGGTTATGCATTTTTAATGTGATTGAATTTAAAAATGCAGATGTGAAATATTAAACGTTGTAAATATTTTTGAGATTCAGGATGTGAGATCTTGATTTTTCTGCTGTATCAGAATTGTTCAAATGTCGTAATCTTATTTTGACGGAAATTCTATCTCAAATTCTCTCTCAATATTTTATATTTCTTGTATATACAAAAATTATTTATAAACAATTTAAACAATTACTATATCGTGTTTGTTTTATTACTATTTGCTCTTCCAAAAAAATTAAGGAGATCTCAAAAGTAAAATTTTTTCCAGGACTCATAAAAAGTTAGTTACTTTGCTATATGATTATGGGTTTCTTTAATTATTTAATCAAATTATGTTTTTACCAATTAGTAAAATGCAATGTTTAGTTTTCGAGACAAGCAAGTTTCGCTTTAATGTCGGTATTGGTGACGTTCCTCTAATTAATTTTGAATAAACTGTGGAAATTCAATCGATTAGCTGATCTTAAAATCAAATAAGTGAAAAATATATGTATTCAGCAAAATACTATTTAAAATGCATCATAAATTGAATTTTATTATTAGTCGTTTATAACGATGCGTGGTAATAATTTGAATCCGTGGCTCGAAAATAAATTTGATGGAAAGGTGTTCGGTTTATTTCCATCCCACATACTTTTTTTTCAATACAGCTTTATTTCCACCATTTGGTTTGCAGATATTTAATGCCTTTATCTGTTGCTATTCTGCTGCTACAATCAGGGAGAACCATGGGTGAGTAGACTCGTATATAAATTATTCAACATTCAAATTGTTCATATTGTTGCTTTACGTTGGATAAATCTCTCGTACCAAAATCAAGTAACGTGTAACGAAAACTCCAACATTAATTTCGATATCATCCGTCCAGTATTTTTTCACGGTGATCGTTATTTCGCTAAACTTTTCGTCCGAACGTTAAAAGAGTCAGGGAATTTTATAAAAAAAAAAATTTCATCGCGTACTTTTATCAGCCAGTTACAAGCAACTGAGTAGACTGAAATGAGAATGCAAAACGCAGCGCATGAATAAACATGCACCAGGGACCACTTGCGTCAAAACGATGTTTACGTCAAAATGTCAATTACACTTAAAGTTAGTTTTCACGTCCTTACGTGAAGTTTATTCCTTCCTCGCCTAAAGTCCAAGTCTCTCCCTCCAGTGATGTAATCATATCATTCCTCGGTTGCGGCTGTAATCACTTTTACAACTTTCTCATTTCTGTCCGTTCTACACGAGCGATACTGGCGCGAAAACGGCGGCGCGTCGTTCATAAATAAACATCCATACTGGAGAGAGCCACCTGGATCTCATCGGCATCGAAATGCCATTTACGTTGAAATGTCAATTTACTCTCGAAAAAATGCTCACATCCCGCGTTCCTTGGCATATGAACCGTTGCTGCAGTTGGACGGAAAATAGCGGTATACATAAGTAACGTGAACTTTCGACGCATACCAATTTTCATGGACCAGCACTTCGAGATGATATAAAATTTGAGTTCCTTCTCCTTTATACGGGATCATAAAAAGCCGTAATAAAAATTACATTTTAAAACTCTATTGGATTTTCGCCGCGTACGTACACCTTCTATTTTCCTTTCGTTTCTCGAAAATTTGTAAAGTGGCTCACGGCCACCATTTCGCTCCACGTTACCGTGCATCTCCCTCTGAATTTTCTGAATTTTCCGAAGGCTCGATGAAAGTCTCATGCTGGGCGGCCACCAAAACGGAATACCGAGCGAGTTGGCGTGCTCGCCGCTACCGGTGATCCCGTCCCAGGACGAGACGCACGAGGAACCTTCGAGTCCTCTCGAGATCAAACCCGACCGCCAGGAATCCGTCAGCAGCGGAGTCACTAACGGCAGCAGTCGTGCCGCGTCCTTCGAGGAAGCCAGCATCAGGAAGGTCGCCGTGTCCGTACACGACGAGCGCACGTTGCTGCCGAGCTATTCCCTCAAGTCCACGTCCGACTTCATCGAGGTGTTACAAGGCAAGCAGGACACGGCGGCGAGAACGAGCGAGGCTGCCGCCGCCACCGCCACCGCCGCGGTCCACGGTGGCGTGACCAAGAGCACGTCCAGCGATCAAGCCTCCCTCGGGGTGTCGTCTTCGATAAGCGGCGTCGAGTCGACCGCGGCGATCCTCGGCGCCTCCACCAGCTCGCTCACGTCGATCGCTAGCTCAACGGCGTACCGGCAGCCGTTGGCGAGGCATCGCCGCTTCGCCACCGGATGCATCGACGAGAATGATCTCAGCACACCGTACAATCATTACAGATGTCTTTCGCCCAACGAATATCACGGTATATATGTAATATTGTATATATTTCTTCTTTTTTTTTTTTATTTAAAGATTTTATACTGAAGAAAAAGTCTGGTTGCATAAATTGGAAATTCGATGGATTCAATGAGTACACAGAAAAAAATTAGTATCAAATCGTTTAAGATTATAAATTCTTCTGAGAAAATTTGATATCCTTGTTTATACATAAAATAATAAATTTTTGATTTGATAGTAATTTGTTTTCTGTATATGTCTGTTTAAAAATAAACGGATCAAAACTCTTTGGAAAATTACCGCATGTGCATGATTAATTTTCTATTTGTTAAATATAGCAGAATTCTTTTAATAATGGTACTAAATTTATTTAATTAAATCTATATCCTTGTACTCTCAATTTATTTAGTCAAATCAATAAACCTTTTAGCAAAAAAAAGTCTAGTGAATAGAAGTAAAAGTTTTGAGTATAAATCTAATCCGAAAATATATTAATCAAATCTTTACAGTTAAATCTCTATCGATCATTCCAGCTATAAATAATATTTTTCTCGTTTTTTATATAATCCCTTTTTAAAAACCCCAAAGTTTGAAGATTATTGTAAACAGTATAAATTTAAAAAAAGAACGGCAATTTGTACAAATCAACGAGCAAACGAAAAGTCAATTTAAATAAAATATTTTGAATTTTACATGACGATTAAATCAAGCACGTTTATTTGTTTTTATATAAATATTAATTTTTTTAAAATTATTCCTTCAAAATCGAACTCAATGCCCGATCAATTAACGAACTGTCTGTCTCCAGAATTCGACATAAGAATTTTTAATGGCAGATTAAAATTGTTAAAACAAATATGAGCAAAATATGTGATAAAAAAATGTTTCAACTTCAAGATACTTGACCTCAATTTCCATAACCAAATTATACATATTTAACAAGATTATGTGCATACATAAAATTGATCTGCATTCGGATTATTACATTTTATCGGAAGGCGTATTGGATTATTCAAATACTGCCAATATTTCAAAAATACATGAGATTCCTCGCATCTGGCGTAAATTCTACGCCTTTAACAGATCGCATTGCTTTCTCCGATTTCAGGGAAGGGTCCCGGATGTCGAATGCTCAAGAGACAGTTTAGCCTGGACCGTCCGGACGAACCGGTGTCGAGAATCTCGGAACAGTCCCAGCAGCCGCGGTCGACTCCTCGTCTCTACAAGCAAAATAGCGCGGGCGCGGCCAACGACTTGGAGAGAATCGAGGAAGTGCCACCAGCCACTCCTAAGCTCCTCCTACAGAATTATCGTCACGCTGCTTCCGTATCCCTCTCCGTTGAATCCTTATCGTTACGTTAAAATCTCCGTGGAGAAAAGTTTTACGAGCAGAGAAAGGTCGAACGCGCTACACACGCGTGTCGCGTTTGGAGCAGCGAACGATTCACGCGGAGGGAATCGCTGTTACGATGTAATTGATATAAAACGCCGAGTAAGCGAAAGATACGAATTCCAATTTTACGACTGGCCGTGAATCTACTTTTTAGTTTACTTAAGGAACAAGAAGTCTTGGTTAAACTTGAGATTAGTAGTCGGTCAACGTTGGTGACGCCGTTTCTCGACGTTTACGACCGAAGAAAGAAACGTCTTTGAGGACGCGTACTGTGCACAAGTGGGTTGGCTCGTTGCTGCTTCGTCTGCATTCTTATCTGAGTGTGTACAATTGTATTGGTGTCTGATAATACCCCCGCGGGCAGGGAATCGTATCGAGCGCGATTCGCGATTAGAGATTTAAATGATTTAGGCGTGTGTTGTAAGTCGTTTACAAGATAATCGTTGGTGCAAAGGAAAACTCTCTTCCCGGGACTTTATGAACAATCCGCTCTTTCCTCCAACGTGTCTGTACCTGTCTTAAATAATTCAACGTTTCATCAATAACTTCCGCTCAACGATCATTTACGATCCTCGACGCTGATAAAAGCTATCAGCATCTCCCAGACAGCACAGATATTTAACGAATCCTCTTATAGATATCTAATGATCGTTCAAATGACACGCAACGTTCAGAATTCTGATAGACTTTGGATATCCAGGAGGTTCCATTAAATTTCTATGCCACGATTTGTACTAGACATAAACTGAATTTTTTTTTATTAGTACGTCCAAATGTTAAATAAGTAATGTACTTCTCGTTTTCAGTTTTTTTTTTTTACAATACTGCGTAAAATCGTTTTTTACCTTACAAAAATTAAAAAAAAATTATTCTCCCTTCCACACAATTATCTACTGTCTATAGTCGTCAACGATCGTATACTCTCACTAGATGTATCTTATAAAGCGAAGATCTAAAGTCGATTTTACTGAATGGAATTTTAATGTTATAAAATCAATTGCCACGTATCTCGTGGAGAAGGTAAGAAAGTTCCAATTCCATAAATTTAACGTGCATCTTAGATTATTAACGGAGGCAAGACAGATAGCAAGATAATACGGAAAGGAAAGATGTTGAACTAATTAATCAGTCATTTTTTATTTTTCAAATATATTTCGATAACAAGAAATTATTCTTCGTGCGAAAAAAGAATCGTTCAACGTATTGCTCGTACATATACGGTCTCTATGTAATAATTATATTTTGATCGAAACTCACGATGCAATCGAATGGGCTATGATGTCGAGGAAAAAAAAGTTGCATAGGAAATAATTAATTACCATCTCGCGATTATGGCAGCAGAGAAGTAAGTCAGTCCACCGTCGGGTCAGCAGGTACGTAAATATAAATATGATGAATATTGTTGTTATTTCCGGCCTAACGGTCTTGTGACGAAGTCCGAAGAAACGAACTCAGGCTTCTGTTGCATGCAGGTTTTTGTAATAGCGAATAGAGTGGAGAAAAGCACCCTCTTAAAGCGTGGGCCATTACGTGAGAAAGGTGGATATGCGCTTTAATTATAAATAGATAAAAGCTTTATCCACAATAGAATAAAAATTTCACGCGCAAATCGGTAAAGCACAATCATATTTTCATGATAAATCCTATATTTTTTTAATTTTTTTTATTTTATTTTAGAAGCTTAGCGTTCAGAATAAATAATATTCTCGAATTTTTTTCGATTACAAATTCCTTAAATCGATTGGACAGGTGTTCCCCTTGAAAAGTTTATTAAATTTCTTCCAGTAATCTTTAACATTTAATATTAATTCTTTTTGTAAGGAATTTTTATGTTAGACTTTAAGTGAAATAAAGTTAGTTAAAGATTGGATAAGAAAAATACAAGCTACTTGTAACTTATAACCTAGTTCAAATGAGTCACTTAATTGTAGTTTGCGTTAATTCTCCGTTAATGACAGTAGCTTTGGGACAGTGTGTAAATTATCCCCACGGCTTAGATAGTTACATCTTTGAGCCACCTGTGTTAAAGATTCTCTGTAGCCAATGTAATCGCAAGGATTATGTGATAGAACGAAGTTATCCAACTCTCCTGACTTTCTTAATTCTACACAACTTTAGAAAATCTCTTGCGGTCGACGAGCGAAAATCAATCTTGCGGCGAGTCACGAGTGACATAAGAAACGATAGACCGGCGATGAGAAGAACTTTCTTGCACGTTGCCACGCCGAGTGAGATTGCTTATGCGGCACAGGTTCTCACTTTATGATCGTAAACCCTGGTAATGTCACGCCAAGCACACGGATGACGGAGTGCGACGTAAACATCCGGAGATCGCCAAGTGATCATAATGGACGGTAACTTCGATCGGCTCCCCGAACGACCTGCTACGGCTAAGGGACGTATTTTATTGTCGAGATGGGAGTACAGTTGTTCGACAAAGCTTCCAACTGTTTATTGATTTCTACATTCCTCTATTCGAAAGAGACTTTCAAATTGCTGTTCGACTATAGAGCATCGCGCACAAAGCAATTCGATCACAGAGTTCTTATAAAAACAAAATACAAGTTTTTGTTTTTGTTTGTAACGTTTCTGTTTTTTTTTTTTTTTTTTTATAAATTGTCAACTTGCGTGACACGCACGTTCTTTTTTACGATTATATAAATATCAGAAAAAGATTTGTTTTTATTTCAACAAAAGCGTAGTCACTTTTTTAATACAATAGAAACTTATGCATTGAATTACAATGTGCCAATGATACAATAAAAAGTTTTAAAAATTAACAATGCTTAAGAGAGGGAAAACAGCCATAAAAAAATGTTACAATTAATCTTTACAATTAATATAAAAGAAAATAGACCTAATCATAAATATTTTGCGTCCGATTATTTTTTCATCTCTTTAAAGTGGTTCAAAAAATCTTTAAAAATTCATGAGAAGAATACTTTCAAATCTTCGGAACAAATGGCCGTGCTTCTTTTTGAAATATTACTGTAAGAAATAAAATGTAGTATAAATTAATTATCTTTGAAATTTTGGAGAAACTTTTATTAAAAGTCAAACACGAAAACATACTCATGAAATTTGATCTTAAAAATTAAATATTCAAAATATATGTATAGGTTTTTAGGATAAAATTGGAACTATATAGAGAAAATTAGTATGATCGTTACTCAACGATGATATGCAAAATCATGAAACGTTCCACAATTTTTTACGTATAATTTTTTTAAATCTTTGTCAATGTATTGCAACTGAGGGGCTTTGTCGATTTAGAAAAACATCTTTTAAAGAAATTATATAGATTACGCTAAAATAAAATAGATGATTAAGAAAATTAAGGAGCCTGACGACGACGATGAATACGAGCCTCAGACACAAATGGCTGATAAAGGAGAGGAAAGACGTTCCTTCTTATCGCGGACGACAATCTCCATTACGCTAATCTCTCGTCTCTTTGGTATCGTTTCTAACAATCGCGGCAGAATCGGATTATTCCGCCAACTAGCTTCCTCAAAGCTGTAAAACAACTTTATGTTTTGCATGCACTTGAAGCCCCAAATACATCCGAGTACAAAATATCCGAAAACAGATTTATTGGCTACTTTAAACCAGAATCTTGAATTTATTCAGAAAATATCCGGATAAGGCAACTTGTGACACTCGAATATCTACACCTCAACCTTGAACGTCACATGTTGCTCATCAACCATCGTCCGTAAAATAATCGATTTAATCCTCACGACGTCGATGTCCATTCTGCATACTTGCATGGAAAGAACGATTTTGGTAAAGAATCTAAAAACTTGGTTGGATACAGATCTGAAAATAATTTTTTTGTTAGACCACCAAAATAATTATGTACGGTATGTACTTACTCATACTAGTTGTTAGAATGTCAGAATTTTTTGCAACGTCGCTCATCACGAGCGTAATTACATACACAATTATTATCATGGTCCAGCAAAATTATTTTCAGATCTGTGTTGAGCTACTGCTGTCAAATATTTTACGAAACTGTTTTTTCCGCGTAGAATGTGTTGGATGTATCACTTGATAATAATTAAAAAAAATGTAATTAATACTTCACATCCACATTCATCTTTATATATACGTTGACCGCGTATCGTGTACGTGTTTTTAAATTTATCTGTCTAGTGATTTTATCTTTAATACATAAATTCGACTGCGAGCACTGCGGTAGTATTACATCTTCGTAAACGCCTCTGGACGACACGCGACACTATGTCTGCTTGCCCATCTCGAGATTCAACCTAGCGTTATATCAGCTTTACTGGTAGTCTCAGTAATTTCGTACCTTATAACAAGACGTATACGTATACGATGTTGATCACAATCTTCGACTTGTACAACAATAAGTGTGCGAAAGGGGAGAAAAAACAGACACGTTGCGTACTGTTCGCAAATGTTATTCGTTGAAGCGAAATGGCAAATCAATTAGAATGTTAAAAACCATTTTCCCGAATCAAAAGAGGATTCCTTGAGCGCTAAAGGATTCCCCTTTCACCCGCAGTCTGTGAGTCTCGAATCAAATACGCTCGTCGGGTGTGATTAGCTTCTCGACGAGCTCTCCCTTGTCTATTGGGTAGAATACTATTTGACCTTTTCTAAATCAGCCTCGACGCAGTCGGTGCTAATCCAAACGACAATCGTTAAGGGATATAATCGCATTTTTTAAAATGTCACAACGTAACAATAGTTATCCGATCATTTTCAATGGCTGTCCGTAGCTCGCGCGAGAGAAAAGAACCGTTGACAACTGTTTCGCATAATATTCTGGCGAATAAAGGGATGGAGAGTTCATAAATATTCCATAGCTCGGAAACGAATGTGCGCAACACGTGGCCAGGCCCACGTACTCAACGGATATACGTACCTCGATGTAATTCGTGTAGCCACGTAGTCCAATAATGTTAGAAAGATAAATATAAGTAGCTGATACCTCGAAGCCATTCGCGTTCCATGTGACAGGCATCCTCAAATTGCAGACAGAGTGTATAATTTAAATCCTTGACACTATATTTTGATTCCCTTTTCACTTCAGCTCGATATTTTACATTTCCACCTAGATAACCTTTGACATCAACATGTTCTTTTAAGTTGCCTTCATTTTAACGAGTTTAGTAATGTGTTTCTCGGTGTGTAATATAGAAAAAGTTAAAATACGAAATATGATAAAATAAAATTGAATGTATAGTATTAATAAGTGAAAAAAGGAGTTAAAGAGTCAATCAAAATTTTAATTAATTTTATTAAAATTGCTAATTACAAAGAGCACGTACCTTTACTATTGACTGTATTTTTTTCCAGGAATTTAATCTAACATATAATATTATTTAATTCCCGTTATTTGTGAAAAAAAAAATATATATATATTATATTAAAAATAATAAAACTGTTAAAATTAAATCTAAGAAAAAGTATCGAGTGGAAAAACGCAAGGAAATTTAAGAAGTACATTTTTTATAAGGATGCCTGTTAATCAATTTATCACAATGATCATTTGTTATCAATTGTGGCGTAGCAAATATGCTTTAAATGGCCACTCAGGTAGATAATTAAATGACAGCACGTAACAGAACGCTCAGTTTGTTTATACACTTCCCAACATATTAATTAGAATTTATTAACAGGCGAAACGCAACTGTTTAATTAATGTGACTAACAGAATTGTTTTTTAAGTGATAAACACATCGGGGAAATCTATCTAAACTGGAATTATCGCAAATGGTTGAATCGTTGAAGGACAAATTGTGCATTCTCCCAAACGTTCTAATATTTAACAAATCGATACGGGTTTATGTTTCTCTGTTGAGTACTTAAAATAGCAGAATATTCGCTACGCTACTGGCCATCGTTTCTACACCTATATCTGACTGTGTGAATAGAAGAGAATTTAATTGTACACGTATGAATGTTACATGTTAAAAGATGTTATCGGAAGAATATCTAAATACATATAGCATAGCGATCGATGGCGACGGTTGGATATTTGTATATTTCAGACGCATCGTGCGATTATATACTCGTTATTAATACTTCAATGTTACTCGGTAACATCTTCGGCAATAAAGATAATCATACGGCCGTAAAACTGTCCGTTTTGTTATCTCTTGCGTATGTAGCTCCCCTCCTTTCAATAGTTTTACTATTGAGAAACGACCACGGCCTTATGCAATTTTCTAATTTATAAAACGCAAAAATTCTCGTAAAATAAAGTAAAAGTCAATAATAAAATTATATAATTACGTATATACTTATCAATTGTATATAATAATATAAATCGTATTTTAAAAATACCAAAATATGTTGCTAAAAGAGAAGTTTGGGTAAAAAAAGTTTTCCGAATTTTTTATCGTGTTTTTCTTTTAGCAGAAATCGAAGAAGTAAATAATTTCAAGAATAAAATACGCCCGCTCTGTTTACAAACCATGATTTATTAATCTGTAACATCAGTAACAAAAAATAACAAGTTTTCTCATCATTATCGCTAGATTGTTATATCCTTATACTTAAAGTTGAATGACTTGACTGTGAGACGCAACGTGAGATGCAGACGCAATTATTGGCTGTTCCTAGAATTTCGAGATAAAGCAAGGAGATCAGGCTTGTACGTTGTTGTTAACGTGAACTGCATTCTAGATTTACCAGCCACTGCGAAGGAATTCAGAGAAATGTTAGAGAGATTATCGAGCAATTAATTTTCCAAGGGTAACCAATTTCCTAACATAATATAGCTATAACAACCAAGTAATTCATCTAACTAAGCTAAATTCATGATATCTATTCGATCGGATAGAAACGATTTTGATGTCGAGAATTTTTCCAAGCACTTTCTAAATACAATTTTATTTCACCGTCAAACGAAAAATGTAAATCCAAGTGCAATAAAAGAGGGATTGTATTTTAATGATACCAATTATTAAACAGGACAGAAGAGATTAGCGAGTGGTTTTACTCACCCGTAGGATGGGTCTGGTTGCGACCACACTGGCGGAGCGTACTCGGCATGCGGTTTGTAAATAGGTTTTGGAACAATTCTCTCTATATAAATGGGCTTCTCGACATATTCCACGTACTTCACTGGTGGAGAAAGGTAGACGTGATGCACTTCCGGTGCGCTAAAGTAACCAGTCTTGTAACTGAAAACGAAATAAGAAATATTTAAAAAAAGGGCCCCGAGTTATACGGAAATACATGGAGCTGACGCAGTGCTCACGTAATTTTACACGTCAGTAGAGAATGGGTTTCAGCGTTGAAAAGAAAACAATGTGAACAATTATATTTTTCTTGTGGCGTAGAACACTAGTGCCTTGTATTATTGAGATTAATTGTACTTCTAGTTGTGTATACACAGAAAAAAAAACATTCTTGTTTTGAGAATAGTTTTATTTTTGAAATGTTAAATATTGAACAATTTACACGGCGTTAAACAAACATAATTTACATTGACCTTTAGTTTATACCGAGCACTTGATACTTGTACTAACTAGTAACTTTCTATTAAATTATCTTAATTTTGACAATGAATTTAAAGAACAGTATATTAAGGTGGTACAATATGAATCAAGATAATTAATTAAATATACGTATCATGTATTTACACGCATCATCGAAAATAAGATAATTTAATAGAAAGTTACTTGTTAGTACGCGTATCAAGTGTTCAGTGTAAACTAGGATACACATGAAGATATTTTGGATAGTTTCATCAAGAAAATTATATTCTCATTATTCAATAATAATTTGTATAAATTGAGAGGAACAAGTAGCGTTTAAAGAAATATCAGAGTTGGGTAAGTTAATATATTCTTTTAACTAAATTAAATTAAAGTTAATGACTTATAACATTAATTTAGTTACGTTACAAATTACATAAACAGAAGAAACTGACTCTATTGAAAATTACGTTAAGATTAAATTAACTTAAGTTAAATTGAAAGTTAATTTTGATAACCATTCATATTAAATAATAAATTTTTAACTTACAGAAAAAAGTTAATAAATTAAAGTTAATAAATTAAGTTGGCGTGTTTCAAGTTATGTGTCTCAAAAGTAACTGATTAAAATTAAAATTTAATGAAGGGAGTTATAAGTTCTTGTTAACTTCATTATTTTATTTTTAACTTTTTAACTAGTTACTATCTTGGAAAATAATATCTTCAAGTCAAGAATGAGAATTTTTAAATATGTATTATTATTATTATTAAAGCAGACATGTTGTGTTTACAGGATTGTTATAATATTAAAACAGAAATATAATATTTCCTGAAAATTAAGATTATCAAATTTTTTTTAAACAAGATTAAATTATAAAGCAAGATTATCATTATTTCATAAACAAGAGTATAAAATATTTATTTCGTATATATAAAACAATTATTATTAGAGAAAATGTATTAATTTTAATTTGATATTAATATTTGATATCGTTCCTGTATAATAAAATATATTATTAGATTACACATTTTGTTTTATTACAACATTAAAATTATTATGAATAATCAGTAACTATGATTAAAGAAAAAGATAAAGAGATATAAAGTGATATAAAAGATATAAAATAACTCGTAAAATGTGTTACCCCTTTGCGACACCGAGACCAAAACCAAGAAGACCAGCTCCGAGTAACTTTTTCTTCAAGAACAGCGTTCTCTTTTCCCTAGTGTGTACTGGGCCCCCATCGACCTGATCTTCGATAGCGACATTTCCGAGATCCAGAGATTGTTGATTTTGTTGGACAGCCTCTTCCGCCGTTGCTTTCAATACGAGGAAACAACAGACGGTGGCGATAATAGTAACAATAGTGCGATGCATCTCTGTCCACGAAAAACAAATATTTATTTCGCTTTCGTACTTATCATCAATTTTTCCATGCGACCTAAGAGCATTTACGCGAAGCATAAAACGTAATTACCAATACAAATTTGTGATGATATGCAAGATACTCATCATTAGCAGTATGTAGTGTTGAGTATTAATTACATTGAGAACAAAATTGTTAACTCGATTAAGTTGTTGATTAAATTTTTCAACTTCATTATATTTCTTCAATTCAAGTATTTATACATATATGTAATCAAATCCTATGCATGGAATAATGCCAACACCAATTTTTTGTGTGTATTTAATTATAAGCATACATTATTAGTTAAAGTTACGATTAAACGTTATGATCCTACCATTTAGACTGTCTTCAGTACAATTATATTATTCGTAATAATTTCTAATGACTATTACAAATTATTGAAGTTAATCGCTTGGTCATTGTAAATAGCTGATTGTTCTCAATGTAATTCATGCGGTAGATTATTATGGTGTATCACGTTTCTTCACAACTGTAAATTCCAACCAAGTGTGTAAATTAAGTGTGTCCTTGTTTGAAATTGTGGTCAAGAGATAAAATTACATGTATGATGTGCGTTAAATAAGCGTGAAAAATTATACAGCGCGGAGAATCTGATGTTAATAATTCTTGTGATCAAAATCATAGCTACTTGAAGCATTAACATTAGATTCTCTGCGTTGCATAATTTTTCGTGCTCATTTGACGCACATCATATGTGCACATCATATGTAATTTTATATCTCTTGATCACAATTTCAAACAAAGACGGACTTAGCCTTCATAGTCGTGAATAATTAGCAATCTTTCATTGAGAGTGTAATTAATTATATTTACATTCATAGATCGTTATTCAACCATTTGGACTGTAAATCCTATGGTATGAATCCTTGTAAAAATTATATATATATATATATATAACAAACCATCATGATTTATAAAATCATGGTTATTCATTAAATAGTCAGATCAATTATAAATATCAATCTAAATCTAAGACTCTAAGAAACGTGACGTCTTTGATGCCTTTTTATGTGAAGTTGCTGCATTGAGAGAAAAAAGTTGTTAACTTGACTAATTTAATTCAAATACGTAAAATACTTGAATTTTAATTTAAGCATTTATATATTTAACTTAAATATATAAATACTTGAACTGAAGCAATTTAATGAAGTGAAGTGAAAAATTTTACGAGTTGAAAAATTTCTTCAATTTAACAATTTCTTTTTAGTGCGCGTTCTGGGTTTTTTTTTATAATGTAACGTATCCTACAGAAAATATAGGAAATTAATTTCAAGTAAGAAGGCACCATTGACGTCTAATATATACCATAATCTACTGCATAAATTACACTGGAATAATTAACTATTTTCAATGATCAATCGCCTAATTTCAATAATTTATAGTAGTTATTAGCATTTATTACTAATTTAACTTTAACTAATAATAGATACATAGATATATGTATGAAACATTTATTTATCTTTTATTTAACAATTCTATCTTCATCAGCACCGGTTTAATAATTATAATATTTAGTACTAGTGTTTAAATTTTAGTATTACGATGAAACTGAGTAACACCTTTTAAGCATTTTTATATGTAAATTTATAATAATGAATAAAGTAAGAGTTATAATGTAACAGAAAAACATTAATAAAAGATTTATTATTATATATATATATATATATATATATATATATATATATATATATATATATATATATATAATATCTTGTGCATATTACTATTATTACATGAAATATAATTTAAAAGTACATATAATCTCAAGGGAATCACATTAAATATATACATAATTTAAAAATATCTGCTATGTATCTGAGATATTTTTTTAAGAATCAGAACAACATGTGCATATATGTATACATTTTAAAAGTATCTTATCCAGCATTGAAAGCATACAAAAGCACGTATAAAGAATTTAATTTTAATTTTTCTTCAATTTTTTACATTTTTAAATATAAATCAGTTTGAAAAATTAAATGATTTAATTTGAGATTATATCTAATTTAGTTATTAACGATTTAATTTAACCACGTCTCTTTGGACATAATGTTGAGCTATATTTAACGATAATTTCATTAGACGTAAACATTTATGGAAAATATATACAAAAATTACATACGAAATATATTATTGAGCACTTGTAAGATTTGTCACGACGCGTGCGCATTGGCCTTACCTAAACTTTTGGTTATATAAACTTTTTTTCATTCAATTCAACGACCTACATCGTTATGCGTCATTTCTTCACCATCGAAACTAAAATCGCGATCGACATCGATAACGAGAGCGTTAAAAATTTCACATGCTTTCGCCGGGATCCCGTTTTGTGTATCGGAGAACCGGTTTCGGCGCTTACCTTGTGTTTCAGTTATGATAATGCACAGCAAAGGATGATACACCGCGTGGATAGGCCCGAATACTGTCACTTTGATCGAGGAATCGTTCGATTTTATACCAGCATGCCTACCTCGCCGCTGTTTGCGGCTGGTGTAAGCGCGATTTCAAAGCCGCCTCCCCTTCCATGATACCTGGAACGGCTTAACGTCGGGTTTAGGACGATTAAATCTATTGTGACACCTGGAACGCATGGTTGCACACATCGCAACAGTTCAATTCCGTGAGAACTTGGCGAGTCTCCTCAGAGTTCCTAAAACGAGGAAGGAGATTGATCTGACGACATTAATTTGCTGAAAAAAATGTGAGATAATTAATTTGCCCCCTCCCCCCTTCTTCCTTTTAGTACAATCAAAGCCTTACCGTAAGCCTTTTCTTCAACTAATTTTTGAACTTTATATTTCATTTAGAGAGAAAAGCAGCTTTTCGTTAAGATGAGACGTAATCAGGAAATAAAAAAACGAGTCACGATAATCTCTACCGAAGCTGCACGACGTACGTAAATGGTCTCCAACGTACTAGTCGACTGCATGCTAAGCGAATAATTATACTGTATAAGTATATCTGAGATGAGCAAAACCATTACACTTTTGCATTGCAATATGAACTTTCTGGTCGTACGCCACCATGTTTCCGTAATACGCTGACCACTCTTGGTGAAGGCCCTATTTGGCATTGGCAATTGGTTCGCAATTGCAATGGTTTCTCCAATGGAAAACCCGTTCGAGGTTTTCCTCCGCTATAATAGAGTCTGGAGAAAAAAAAGTATCATGAAAGAGAGTGATCCATTACTAGCCATCTAGATCTCTGGATGAGACTTATATAGACAGAAGTTGGCAGATCCCGCGGAGGCGAATTCGAGGAAGTGAAAGAAAGCGGAGAGGTAATAGGGACATGACGCGGACGTCGCTTCGATTTATCAACCCCGCGACGTGACGGGCAGATAATGCACGCTATTGTCGGCTGCAACAAGTAGAGCGACGGTGGAAAAGAATGGGTTGTAGACAGAGAAAGAGAGGCGCGAGGAGAAGCAGGGAGAAAGCGAGAGACTGCGCAACAAATTTTTTCCATTCCTCTTCCGTGCGCGGCGTGTGTGCCCCACGTGGCCCGTCTTTCAGCGCGATACACGTGCTTCTGCCGCACGCAATCGCGCCCGCCGCTCGTTACATCGCGATCTGACGTATACGCGTAATCATTGGCACGCAAGCGGCCACACACGCGCACGCACGCGAAACGCGATTGACGACGGGCGAATGACAATGAAATCCGATCCGCGCCCATTGTCGCGATTATAATCCGGTAATACGGGCAAGTGACGGCAATCCTGGCATCGATCATTCACATGTAGTTAATGTATTTAGGCACTAGAGTATGTGAGAGTAATGACGTCTCTTCTAGACCTCCGTTCATGGCTTCATGTTAATGAGTTGGCAAAGTACTTCGCAATAATTACTCGATAAAATAATTGCATGTGCGATATTTGAATAAATAACGATTAATCGATTTTTTCCGTAAGAAATATCATACTCCTCACTGTTAATGATTGCTCGCACGTTTCAGGCTTCTCTTATTTCGTAAATTAAACTTAATATTAAAATTTTTGAATTGTATTAAATTTATGTTTTTAAAAAAGTGAAGTAAATTTTAATTTTAAAAAGACACGTTTTTTTCGACTCAGCACACAAACTTGGATCTTAAGAATGTATCGGACATCCGGTCTCTGCAACGTAAATGTAATTTGGAAATGTGTTAATGTTAACACTTCAAATAAACTAGATGTGAAAGTTGCTTGAATAAGATTATGTTTTTATTTAATAACGTATTTTTATTATTTATTTATTTTATAGTTATAAATAAAAATAAAATTATTTTTTATAATATTAAAAAAATGTCAATTTTTTCGTATAAATACTTTTATTATTCAAAATGATTTATACAAAGTTTTATTGTGGTAGTCTGTTTAGTTATTGTGTAAATAAATTTTGTTTCTTTTACGGATCTGATCTTTGCATCACAATGGAACTTTACATAAATCATCTTGAATATTTAAAATACTTAAATCAAAAAAGTTTAGATTTTTTTAATTTTCTTAACTCATCATTTCATTATTAATTATATTTTCATTAGAGCACATGTCTACTTCTTATTGAAATAACTTTTTATTTAAATAAAAAATCGTCGCCAAAGTTTTTCTACTTCTTTCAAATATGCAATATAAAACAATCTGTAATTTTTTTTTATAATTTTTTTAACGTTTTGAGAAAATGTACTATACGTCAATAAGTCTAAATCCATCGTTGGGTCGATGGCAGGATTGGTGGGAAATGACACGCGACGCGCAATTCGGTAATCGACGTAGAAAGTGTCCGAGAGTAAGAGCGAGCTTTCGCAAGCAGACGTGAAGCGGGCGCGAAATTTCACTGGGACGCGAAGGCCACCGCGAGGTGCGGACGACGTATTTCCAATATTTTTTCGATGCTCCTCGCTAAAGGGTAGTATTGCTCAGCGCACTGTTCGCGGTGCGGAAGACGTGCCTCCACGTCTCGCAAGTACAAGTCTCGTTGGAAACTGACAGGCCATTTGTGCGAGGAGATTAGCATGGAAATGGAAGTTCAGTCCTCGCTCTAATAAGAGATGTTTCCGTGCCGGAGGTATAGACAGCTTGCCCGCAGTTCACTCTTTTTGCCATCCCCTAAATTACATTCCGAGAAATAAATATGTTGTTTATCGCGAGAATAATCCGCCGTTAATAGATTTATTAATAATACTTAATATAAAATTTAATATAATTTAATATGAAATTAAATTATATTGCATTTAGTATAATTTAAAAAGTTTATTGGTTACTAAATATATTATGAAATTATTTTACATTAATTTAAATTTAATATAAAACTTAATTTTATTAATTACGTTAAATTTAATTTTATATAGTGTCCCATGGGAAGTTGCTGAAATTAATTAGCACTTATTCTGTAACACATATACGGATTAATTAAAATTGCGTTTAATGGAACACGTTTAGTTATTTCATTTTAGTACAGTATTCTCTGTATAAGGGAAACTTTTTACTTAATTTTCAAGTAGTTTTAGGTACAAGACAATAGAATATCTACCTAAGATGTGGAAGGACATAAGTATAGGACATAAGTCTCAGGATAAGTTTCAGGTACGAGACAATAGAATATCTATCTAAGATGTAGAAGAGAAGAGAAATTCATGCATTTTGTTTCAGCAAATTCCCATGAAACACTAGTATTGATATTAAATATAGTATCTAATATTAATAAAAAAATAAAAAAAATAACTGTAAATTAAAGAAACATTTTCTAAGAATATTTAAATAAATTTTTTTAATAATTTGAAATTTATTCTTTTCTAAAAAAATATACCAGAATGTCCAAGTAATAGCGCAAAATTAAAGATAATAGAAAAAAAAACAAATAATATCAAACTGTATAATTTTAAATAAAAAAATGTGTTTCTATTATTTTACTTGAGGAAATGTCAAAAGGCCTTACATGTCGAGAATATTTGATGCATGAAGAAGGAAATGTAAAAATTTTTGAATATCACATACAAAGTTACAGTGTTCTTTGAAAAACTTCGTCTTATACTTGCGTAAGGCGCTTCGTAAATAAACGTAATAATCCAAATCATACGTACAATGCGCCTGTATACATGTCAGAAACGTGAAACGCGACCGAAACTGCGCCGTGCAGCAAATCGACCACGCACGTACTAAATTCGATATTCACTTTTCGCTTTGTATTCTTTCTCGGTACTCTCTCCCGAGAGAAAAGCGACGTTTCACGACATCCGCAAACCTGTATAGTTCACCACAAAAACTCCGCATGCCGCGACTACAGAGTAGCTTCATAAATAATTCATTAGACTGACATTCGTGGGGCCCTTTGTGTTTAATTAGAAAAATTCTTTATCGAAAATCTGTAAACGGACAATAAACTTTTCTCTGACGCGAATATCTCTCGTTATTCGTGGGACGTATTATAATTATCTAAGCGCCTAGACACCAACTTAAAACGTCCATCTATCTAGTGACCGATTCTCTAGATGCGAAACTACGTGCCCCGGCATACATATTTTGGCAATGACGTATACGCAGAGTGAAATCAATCGGTGCGCCCGACATCAATCCCAGGTGCGTGTTTAACTTCCCAAATAGAACGTTGCACAATGTTATTATCGGTTAATCTCTCGAGTGTTAGCTTCATCATCGAAGAATTAGGTCGCACTATCCATCGCACTACAATGGTCAATAAAACTAACTTAAAGTAAATAATTAGGAGGTTCGACGTGTAAAAGTACATATAAATTATGATAGTGAATTGTTATCGAAATAAAATAATTTTAAAATTGTCAAAAGTAAATAATGATTGAATTGAAATAATCTCGAATTTTGTAAAATAACTTATTTTTTTATTCGTAATTAATAATAATTTTATACTGAACAATAATTATAAAGGTTTAATAGAGGAAAAGGTTGTATCAGTGAAAATGTATAATTAAATGTTAAAATGTATCTCGAAAAAAATTGCAAAGTACTGAAAAGTAAAAAATGCTTTAAAAATGCTTTATAATAATTGTCGGTAGTTGTGTATTAAAGCATATTACCGTCATTGTTATAACGGTCGGCTATTAATGTCTATTTTCACTAATGTAGATTAACTTTGATTTCGGTTTAATTTACTCTTTAACCTTTCCTAGTTCTAAAAGAAATAGAAAAAAATGAAGAGTAAGTTAAGCTGAGATCAGAGTTAATCTACATTGATGGAAATAGACACAAACGATTTCATAAGCGATCATCAATAATCGTTACTTAATAACGAAGATAATAGTAGCCATAATGTTTACAACTATACTGGTACTATACTATAATGGTTACAGCTATAATACTACCTTCTCCTCTATATAATAATTCTCCATTTTCTTCATATGCAAAAATTAAAATTGTATACATGTGTACAGTAGTGTCTAAACTTTTCGAGTAATCTTCTAATAATAGCATAATGCGTTCGCTATAATACTTATTATTCTTATTAACGTAAAAATTAAGTTAAAACTAAAATTAGAGATTTTGTTTTTAAAATAGTGAAATAAAAATATACATTATTTAATATTTCAAAGAAACATTTCAATTTCCTCAAGGTGAGCAAACAATCGAAAGTTTCGTATCGCGTCCGTAATTGGAAATGATTAAAAAATTAATAAAAGCAATATACAGCGATGATCGTTCCGCTCGTAGAGTTTTCTAGGTAGCTGTATTCGCTTAATCAATTTTGTTAATCGAACGATCAATTTAATTCCATTTAAAGTCGTTTAAGGGAGGAATTTTAATAACGTTGGGCTACATTTCATCGTTATCAGTGGGTCGGGCTAAATTAAAATCCAGGATTTCGTCGGATGTCAAAAAACGGACATCGCTGTCTTCCGAAAGCGCCGAACCGTTCGCTCCTCTCTTGTAAGTTTTTCTCCTCCTGATAACGAAAATCGCTATCACAAGCGCCACGGAGAGCACGAACAAAGTCGCACCCACTGCGATGACGATCTCCAGTATCTCGATGCCTCTACCTTGTTTCACCTTCTCCGGACTCCGCTCCACGTCGGGCAGATCTGCAAATTTTTCTCATCGTCAATAACAGTAGTCAAGCGACTGCAAAAATTTATTGTCGCATTGGCGATATTTTAAATCATCGAATTAAAAAGATTTAAATATGAAATTTTACATATTTCAGTACATAAGTAATTAAAAACTTTTTTTTAATTAAGTCTTGTCTAGCTTGTTCCGAGATAAGCTGTTTGTGTTCAAAATTTTGCATTTCTTCCCCGTCAGCCAATATAATAATACTCTCTAAATCTCGTAGGGGGAAAATTGAGCTTGTGCGATATTCGAGTGATTTTTCGCTCTACGAGATTTAAAGAGTGCCATCCGTGACAAAAGAAGAAGGGTCGATCGATACTTAAATGTAGGTAAAGATGCATCATAAATCTGTGAAATAATTTCTCAACACTAGCAAGTACTTTAACTTTTCAACTCACTTCAAACTTTTTTCAATACCTAAACTAGACCAAGACGTTTCATCACAATTTAATGTCTTTTCTTTCTTGCTTTCTCTCTCTCTCTCTCTCTCTATATATATATATATATATAATGAAGTAGATGTACCAGATCGAGGCAGAAGTTCTACCGTTGTCAAATGTAATTGGTGTATGAAAGGCGTTTCCTCCGTTCCCTGCTGTGTTGGCTTCACAGGCGTTGTTTTCCACGAGGGTTTCCTGGTTCGAGTCTTGACCGTTGTGGTCGTAGTCCTACGCGTTGTGGTCGTGGGTCTTTGCGTTGTGGTCGTGGTCCTTCGCGTAATAGTCAGCGTCGTCATACCTGGGTCGATGTCGTCCTTTGGATTTATAGGAATGAGAAATCCCGGCAGAGTGGAATTCTTCATCGGTGCAATCGTCAAAGTTTTACTCGGCGATTCCATTGTACTATTATAGAGCATTGTACTGTATGATTCGTACTCTGTGTAAACCTGTCCTGTATAATCATATAATAATTAAAATTTTAATGGTAGAAATCTCAAAAAATTGAATGTGCCACGTAAGCTGGAACCCAGTGCTATCGTAAATTTATATCTTGATCGACGGGTTCCAATATAAGCATCTCATTGAAACATCTCCCATTGAGGATTTTGTTAAAATAGTAAACAGTTACCCAGTATGCAATATTCAGCGTAATCTGGGCAGCAAATAGAGCGTTCCGCACAATCGATCGTGCAAAGGCAACTCTCCGGTCCAAATGGCGGGGCGGAAGGAACAATGCTTTCCGACGAAACGCATCTGTCACGACAAGTCTGTTGCGCGTTAACTATTTCAATTTGATCTGAAACAGGTTTGTCAGAATAAATACATATTTGTGGCGTCTAAATATAAAATAAAAAGAAAATGATTCCCTACAATTATACAAAATGAGCGTGATTAGAAAAGGAGCTGAAGAATTCTGTGCGATAAGAGATAAGTAAAAAAACTGTTTTATATATAATAACTTCGTACTTTAGTGCATGAAACGCACAAAATATATATACTCTCAATGTTGAATGAAAATTGATAAGAAGATAACTTACCATCGTAACCTACAGTGATAGCAGACTCGTTTGTAGCAATGCACTCATCCCCATGTAAAATAGCGACATCATCTATTGCAATATCACTCTCGTAAGTGTTACCTCGCACTCCTTCTATGATAATCTATAAAAAAAATGTTGAAATTTTTTTTATGCATATATATATTACAATTTGCGGTCAATATTGAAATTATAGTATATCAGTTTAATGATTTTAACATTAAATCAATGTCCATTATCAATTCTCACTGGGAAAGACCCTAATTTCTTTTAATATATTTTAATAATTGTAACATTATCATATAAAGCCCGACTTAATTAATTGAAAGACGGAATTAAAAGTACCTGGAAGCTGGCGTTAGCTTTCGGTAGTTCGGAAATGCCATGAAACCATCGATTTCCTTGATTCCCACTTTTGGTGAATATCAAATCTCGTTTCTCAGTATCTTCTTGTTTGAAATATACATTCAATGATCCAATCCAGATACCAAACATGTGATACCTATCAAAAAATAATTCGTAAAATATTAGAATGAGATGTGCAAACTTTATAAAATCGTACATTGAAACCTTTATTTTAATATAAATTAAATGTTGAAATTTTTTCAATGGATTCGCCACATTTCCTTTTTGTTTTATTTTGTTTTAATATATTTGCAAATGTATATTTATTTGTCAAATTTATATAAAAATTTAACTTACATTAAAAGAAATAAAATAGTAATTAAAATTGTATAAAAATTTATAAATTATTACAAAAAATTATTATAAATTAAAGTAATATTGTACTTTACATAACATTACCAGAACGAGAAACATCCAGATTCAGTCAATGATGATTTATATAGTGGAGATATAATTCTCGCTGTATCGTTAACCAATCGTCCGGATGCCTCGATATAAAGATAATGGCCTGAAATAAACGAATGTGCGCAGTTAAAAAAAATAGCTTTTTTTTTTTCTTCGTAATTTATATCGTAATCTAGCATTTCAATGAAATGTCAAAGTCCTACAAAGATACGTACCGTCATTTCCGGCTCCCAGAGTATGGTCGTGAGTCGGACCGGTGCCGATGTGTAAACTCGGTGTCTCAAAATTATGGCGTGTCCAATCGAAATCATGCAGAGGATCTTGTTCCCACCAGCAAAGATCCGGGCTTTCAAAATCGCATTTTGTCGGCGTGGTTGCGTTAGTGTCTTATCACAAATTATCACAAAAGTTGCATTAACGCGAATCAAATTTGCGACGTGATTGCCATATAGAAAAGAAAAAATCACAAAATTTTAATTAAAGTTGAAAAAGAAAAAGGCTGAAAGGGGAACAAAAGAAAGAACAGTGCAATTGTATACACTGGGAGAAAACAATGGTTGCAATTATTACAATTTAACTACAATTTACTGTTATTTTCGGTGCTTGTATTTATAGTTATTTTAAAGCAAATTATAACTATTATTATACTAAAAGAAAAATTAGTAAATTTTAATAAATATTTATTTGAATAGTACTAATAAAATATTTACTAAATGTTAATATACATTTATTTAGTACAAGAGGTACTACTTTAAAGATAATTGTTTCTTATAGAGTAAATATTTATGTACTGTAAATAAATATTTTATTAGTCATTTGAATAAATATTATTTGAACAAGTATTTATTAAAATTTAGGAATTTTTTCTCTCAGTGTACTACTTAATAATAGCTAATAGTTATTATTATATAAATAATAAAAGATTAAAAAATAGTTATATTTACTATAATTGTAATCGTTTGTACAGTATAAAAATATTTATTTTATTTTTGATACTATCCATATTTTGATACTATCCATATTTCATTATATTAATATTTAAAATTATCATAATTTGTGATAAAATTTTTTTATAGTTGCTAGAACTATAAACACAAGGTTATTATTACTAACATTATACCAATAATAACTATAAAAATAGAACTACTAGGCAAAATTCTTTTACCATGTCATTACCAAACTTTTCTCTCAGTATAAGAATAACTATACATGTATGTATATAGCAAATTTAGCAAGCATGACATAAGCTTTTTATTTAATAGTAAGAATTAAAGAAATTTAATTAAATATATATTATTCTTGTGCTGCTAAACTAATTTTTATTTTCTAAAATACTTATGTCTTGTAACTTTGCAGAATCCAATGCATTTTGTAAGCGAGCGAAGCAATAATAACAAAAATAAAATAAGTTCTGTAAATAATAAAATTAAAAATACTAAAACAATAAATAAATAATAAAATAATAAAATTTTTTTATTGCAGTACCTCGACAATAAGGAATCGTTCCATTCCACTGACGTCCGTCGCAATAAATTTCGGCACTGCCGATCAGAGAGTAATTAGGTTCGCAGAAGAACATTAATATTGCACCTCCAAATTTTGGTATCATCATTGAATTATCCGGTTTTGGTGGTATAGAGCATCCAGCACCTAAATATTAAAAAAAAAGAAATAAACTAAATCTTCTAATCGCATATTATCTCATTTCCTTATTTCAAACCATAACAATATTATATATTTTACTTTGCTTTTTATTACATTGCCATCATTTTAAATAATTTTTAAAACTCGTAATATTTCACTGTTATAAGTATGATTTTATATTGAAATATATTCAGTATTATTTCAATAATTTTCAGTTCACATGTCAACAATTTCAGCAATTTATTTTCCCCAGGGTAGCGCAAGCCACGATTTTGACGCATTTTTCTATCATTAGCACACATTATTGCTTTATATACGTATTTTAAACTGAGGTTTTAACTTAACGAGACAATTGCTTCAAAGCATTTGTAGCATTAAATAAACTTTTTATTTTAGCATATTGTAATTAAAATGTTATTTTGTAGCTTGCAAACCATAAAAAATTGCTCAAAAAGAAAGTACATTTGTTGAACTTTGTTTTTTTTGTCAAAGCTATAAAATTGCCAAATCTTTTGCGTTAAGAGAATTAATTATTTCTATACATTTTTAAATATTAAATTATTAAATGTTAAACGTTAAAAATTAATGATAGTAAGAAAGCCTTCTTTGGTCGCAGTTAGATCTTAGTGCGTATATTTATTTGCGTGATTTTATATACTTCTTCGAATTCAACCAGAATCTGCGCCGATTTTTTTCCGATCATAACACAACATGTCGAATAAGAATTAATATCACTATTTATATTAAATTAATTAATTTAATATAATAATTGATGCTGATTTGCATCTATATACCCATTCTCCCCTGTAAAAACTGTAAGAAATCGAAGAAGAATTCAAAGAAGTATATAAAATCACACAAATAAATATAGGCACTAAGATTTAGCTGCGACCGAAGAAGGCTTTCTTACTATCATTGTGTTGTTGCACTATCGGTCCAAAAACATATTTGTAGTTAAAAATTAAATTATTTTAAGAAACATAATCCATGAAGAAGAAGTACTGCAAAATTCGTCAGCATTTCTTCGCTAACAATTTCAACGGTTTTTTTTTATTTTTAACAAAAAATTTTACTTACTCACACACACGGGAGTAGGTGTGTCCCATTGGCCACGTACGCACGTGGAATACTTGTTGCCTACAAGAGTGTATCCTTCGAGACACATGTACCTCATGAGTCTACCTCGAGACCGAACGCGAACTCTTCCGTTAGCTAGCTGTTTTACAGGACATGATCGGACTGAAAAGGAACGAGTAGGGCTCACTGAAAGAAACGATAGATTTGTATGACTGTAAAATTCTTTAATATAGCAAAATTAATCATATAAGTAAATACGAATAAAATAAACGTACACCGTTAAGATAGAATAATTTATAATATCATCAATCATTTCTGATATTTATTATTAATTTTGCTACGATTTTGAAGCAATTTTCTACTGACAATGAAACAAATATGTTGCAATAATACATAATTGAATACATTAATGTAAATGTTTATTGCATCAGTTTTTAAATGCGTAAACATTTGCCTTCAATTAAATTAATATTTTCTTAAATTTGTCTACCCATGAGTATAAAAGCGGTGCTTTTCAACTTCAAGCTTAACAATAAAATTTTCTGCGATAAAATCAATTTTTCAGTGTGTACGTATTTGTAACTGTCATAAAGAAATAACTTTGCTATTGATTTTGCTGGAAAATATTGCGTCTCTTTGTACATCACAATTGTTTCGTGCAATGCTATCTCTTTCGAAAACTCTAATTTTTTGGTACATGGAAAGAACAATTTTATTGCAGCATCTTACATTTCAGTTGTATGTAGCTAAAATTTAGCTACCACGCACAGATTTTGCTGCTGTAACTAATCTTTTGTTCCGTGAATCAAGTTAAAGCATTCAATTCTTTAAATCATTCCACATAATTATTTTCAGATCTGCATTTCAATAAAATAGTTTTTTCCACATAAACGTGTTATTTCCATTATTTTTGTGCTTACTCTGCGACTGCCAGGAACAAACAATGCACTGACCAAAGAAAGCTAATAACAACAATAACATCGAAGAACACTTCATCTTCACACAAGTGTAAGGCACGCATATGCATGTACGCAATTCACGCACAACGAAGAATCTACTTTTATTCCGAGACAATTAGGAAGATGTATCTTATTTCAAGAGCAAACACGCCGCGGACACCGCGTAATGACGCACGTTAATCACGAAATTTTAAATACTTCCGGTTTCACGCACCGCTTCACACGATAATCACAACCCGATGGCGTTGCGAAGCTACGCGAGAGAGAGATTCCGACAAAGAAGAAAATTAGGTTTGCGCCATTAAGCGCGGCGAGGACGTAAATGGAATTCATCCTTTCATTTGGAGCTGCACTTGTCATAACCGAGGACGGGAACAACAGTTTCCGCTGGTGTGATAAGTTTATCACCTTCCGGTACTTTATCTTCGTCGCCAGGCCTTGAGGAAAGTCCCTGGAGATTGCATTTCGCACGAAATATGTCCGGCGCCAACTCGATAATCCTGATTCGGGATACGGGAACTTTTCGATCCGGACTGTCCGAGTCCGCGACGGATTTATCACCCGGGATCTAGAGTCCAGGAGGAGTCGAATTCCATGGAGTTCGAATTCACTAGTTTCATTGAGGAAGTATCATCTTCTTCCATTTGAACCAGAAATTCTTTCCAACTAAACTTTTACATCAACTTTTACATTTCGATTTCACTTTTGAAGATATGAACTCTTTTATCCTTATCTCTGCATATAAACATAAACCTTTTACAGTTTTAATGAAAATCCTTTACAACAAAATATCATTGTTGCTAATCTTCTATTGCAAAACCGCTTAATGATAATTTAGTTTTAATTATAAATGCACAGAGAAATACGATAGTGAGTAAAATTGTTTTTAAAGCAGTTGTGATCGATCGATAAGCAAACAAATGCATTGAAGAGCTTTCCAAAATGCAATTTTACATTTTTACATAAAATTATCTTTGCAGAAGTTATTTTTATCACAATTTTTGTTAGCCGATCGAGAAAAGGTTTATGGCTTTCTAAGCGAACAGTAATCCAAAGCCTCTTTAGCTCAGTGGTAGAGCACTGGTCTCGTAAACCAGGGGTCGTGAGTTCAAACCTCACAGGAGGCAAATTTTTTTTATTCTCTTATAATACACAAATCTTTTTTTTATTTATAAAAAATATTAACGACAACATTTGTATTATTAATTACTTAATATTTATTTTTTTAAATAGTTTACAGTCAAATTTTATTTATTTACGTAAGTATATACATTCGTATGCAAACATCTTTTTTCTCCATTATAACTACAAATCTTTTTACTTTTAAATTTTTATAAATTTTAAAATTAATATTTAACAAAAACGTTATTTTAATTAAATTTTCTAATTTATATTAATTTAATTTAATTATAATTAAATAAATTTTTAATTAAAATTAAATTCTAAAGCGCTTCTAAAATTTAAGATTTTTCAAAAATGTATTAATTAAAATTTAAAAAGACTTAAAGATTTTGTGCGCCGCTGAAAAATATTTGATATCTATTTGACATTTATGAAGACTTGTAGATATATTTACAAGATATTAAAAATAAATAACAATCCAGATAAAATTAAAATTAATGGATAAAAAATGTGTTGCAATTTTAATTAACAGCACCGACGAGAGACTGTTAAAGACCGCTAACCTTACGGGAGTTTGACTGTTAAATTTTTAATAATAAACTGACAATACAGTACTAATTTTATAATTTATTGTTATCTTGAAGTTTCATAGATATGCTTATGTATTTGTAACCCAAAAATTCTCAATTTTTATTAAAAATTACAGTTTTGATGTTAACATCCAAGTTTGATTATCGACAGAGATAATAACTGATCAAAAAGAATTACAATTTTAAAGCAATGTACAATGATATTATTAAATATAAGTATGCATATTTGCTTATGAAGTATTTGTATAATAAAAAAATCAAAGTTTTAATAACGTATTACTCAAATATTTGTATTAACAATCATATAGTCGATAACGTCATTGCTCTTCAATTATCGCCGGGCCCCTGGGGCCCCAGTAACGGCCTCGAAAATTTACCCAGGGTTGACGTTCTTTAATAGTCTCTCGTCGGTGTTAACAGTCACGATTGGCCACGATGCACGAATATCTACAGGTTTGTTCTTTTTCTACATTCGATAACTGAACTTGCACGGTTCATATTTTCTTCCTTTCTTCTCTCATTGGAGAGAAGAAGAGAAAAGACAAAGTTCAGTGCAAATTCAGTCCTGAGATGTGGAAAAAGAACAAATGGTAAACGTCACGCGGCTGACCGGAAACGGCGTATGAGTGGTCCCGGAAGTGACGACAAAACCTCGGTGAGCATGCGTACGTTCAAAGCCCGCCGTTTCCGATGCCGGAATGCCAAACGTGACCGGTGTCAGCCAGCGCCACATGTTAACCGGCGTCGTCGTGCGCGCCGCGTCGTCGCCGCTTTGTTCTCCATTGTTTTCGCAACTATCCAAGGTGAAAGGCATTCGGCGAGATGGACGACGATGCGAAGTATTTGGCGGAATATGCCAAGAGCGATCGTTCCAAGTGTCAATTATGCAAGCAGCAAATAAACAAGCTTAGCCTGAGACTCGCCGCCGTTGTTCAGGTACGTGTTCAGTTTCGCGACGAGGAAAACTGCGCGAATGAGCCGTCGCTGTAGCCAGGGTATTTTGATACTTTCTGGATTAACGGCGGACTACATTTCGCAATACAGATAACACGAACGCGTTTATCGTTGAACTATTGATCTGTGTAATGATAACGCGTCCGATGCCGTTATTCTGGATAACTGCGTCACTTGCATGATGTTACGTGCAGTGACGCTGTTACGTCACATGATGAATTATTCAATTATTTATTGACACTTTCTCTTCGTTTAAAGTGTTTCCTGATGTTCGCAGTTCAGCGTACAATAAAATGTGTAATCCGCTGTATTAACTGCTGTATTGTTTAGAAAGTTTAAATTTTGTCTTCCAATATGACATTGATTTGTTCGTTCTTTATGGCTTTATGATTGTTTCAAGACAATTAAATATAGTTAATGGTATTTTATATGAAAAATAAATGTTAAAAGTATAGATAAAAATATTATTTTTAGAGCCCTGTTCATGATGGAAAAATACCTAGATGGTATCATTTCAAATGCTTTTTTACTAAACAAAGGCCAAGTTCCACTGATGAAATAGGTCATTTCGATGAGATTCGCAATGAGGATCAAGATAAAATTCGAAAAAAACTTGGTTAGTATACGATCTAAGCAGAATTTCTATGGTTTAAATTATTTTATTTTATCATCTTGGTTATTTGTTATACTTTTTCATGCAGAGGAATCTCGTAATGCGCCTCCAGCAAAAGGTAAAAAAAGAACAAAGGGTGGCAGTGGGGGTGGTTCTGGTGATTTCAGAGTGGAATATGCAAAGTCCAGTAGATCAACCTGTATAGGATGCCAAGAAAAAATAATAAAAGGTGAAACGAGAATATCGAAGAAGGATTATGAAACTGAGGAAGCTAGGAGATACGGAGGTCTGGACAGATGGCATCATGTGGAGTGTTTCGCAAAACTGAGAGCAGACATGGGATATTATGGGAGTGGAGATGAACTTCCAGGTGCCGCACAGCTTTCTAAAGAAGATCGGCAAAGTCTGAAAGCTTCACTTCCCAAGATGGCTCAGGGTGATATTCCTCCACCCCCTAAAAAGGTTAAGGATGAACCTGAGGATGCAGAAGAGGCAAAGTTGATGAAAAAACAAAATGAAGAACTATATGCTATAAAGGATCAAATATCGGGTCTTAAAAAGGAAGTAATGATTGAGTTATTGGAAGAAAATCATCAGGGGGTTCCATCTGGCACATCAAATGTAAATATTTTATAATATATAATTATATCGTGATACTTAATTTTTTTCTTTAAATTGTGTACCATGAATCTTTATTATATAACTTATAAGCAGGTTTATTATTATATATTGCTTTAATCAAATTTTTTATTTACAGATCCTAAGTCTTTTATCCGATGTGTTATATTTTGGAGCTCTTCAACCCTGTCCAAAATGTAAAGGACAACTTATATATCATTCTGGTTCGGGTTATAAATGCACTGGTAATGTAACAGAATGGACTAAATGTGATTATGTTACACAGGATCCGAAAAGAAAGAAGTGTATAATACCGAATGACATGAAGGAAGATTTTCCAATCAAGTAAGTTTATTTATTAGACACGATAAAACTTAAATAGATTAATTCTGCATTTCTGTATTTCAATATTAATAAATGTAGTGTAAGGATTTATTAATGCTGGTGATTTGTTTTTAGGTCATACAAGTCAAAAGTAAAAAAACGAGTGTTTAAGATAACAGCACCATCATCGTCAAGTTTTGTTAAAAAAGAGGATGAAACAGATGGACCAAAAATACAAGGGAAACCACGTCCTTTGAAGAACATGCAGTTTGTTATATTAGGTCGTACACAGAAGGATAAAGAGGAACTGAAAAAAGAAATTTTATTGTTGGGTGGTACTGTTACAACAAAAATCCACCAAGATCTGGCTGCTGTAATTTCAAACCAAAATGAAGTAGACAAGATGAATAAAAGAATGGAAGAAGTTAAATCGCATGACATTCAAGTAATAACAGAAGATTTTATAGACGAAGCAAAAGAATACACGGACGCTCCTATCATGCTTTTGAAAAAGAAAACTATTTCCAGCTGGGGTGGCGATATTAATGCTAGACTTTCTAATGTCATCGCAAAATCTACTGCCTCCAAGAGTAAGAGCAAATTTGAGAAATCGGGTTCTGGCAAGATGAAGGTTAAGATAAAGGGTGGTGGAGCTGTTGATCCTGATAGCGGTTTAGAAAATGTTGCACATATTTATCAAAGAGGCAAAGATAAATATACCGTGACGCTAGGTTTAACGGACATACAAGCAAAGAAAAACAGTTATTACAAGATGCAAATTCTGAAAAATGATCGCAACGAGAGATATCACTTATTTAGAAGTTGGGGTCGGATTGGCACCACGATTGGCGGTAACAAGTTGGATGAAATGTCTTTGGAAGAATGTATAGAACAGTTCGAATCGTTGTACAAGGACAAGACTGGTAACCGCTGGCAGAATAGAGAGAATTTTGTTAAACAGCCGAATTTGATGTATCCGATAGATATAGATCATGGCGATCAAGAGGTTGCCTCTCTAGATTCGGATATCAAGAGTAACTTGCAGAAACCGATCCAGGATCTGATACGCCTCATTTTCGACGTAGCAGAGATGAGAAAAGTTATGCTGGAATTCGAAATAGATTTGGATAAAATGCCGCTTGGAAAACTGTCTAAGAAACAAATTGAGCAAGCTTATGCCGTTTTAACGGAATTGCAGGAGATGCTCAAAAAGAGTAACACAGACCGCACTACGTTGATCGATGCTTCCAACAGATTCTATACGCTGATACCACACAATTTTGGAGTATCCGGACCGAAAATTCTTGAAACATTGGAAGAAATTCAGACCAAGTGCGATATGCTGAATGCCTTACTCGAGATGGAGATCGCGTACCATCTTCTGTGTGACAAGACCAATGAGAAAGAGAATCCTCTCGACAGTCATTACAAACAATTGAAGACTGACATCGACGTATTGGACAAGACGAGCGATGAGTTTAAGATGATCGAAAAGTACGTAAAGAATACTCACGCAGCTACGCATAGGCAGTATGAGCTCGAGATCGAGGAAGTGTTTGTTATTAAGAGACAAGGCGAAGAACAGAGATTCAAACCCTTCAAGAAATTGCACAACAGAAAATTACTCTGGCACGGATCGAGAACTACAAATTACGCGGGAATACTGTCCCAAGGTTTGCGTATCGCGCCTCCGGAAGCGCCCGTTACCGGTTACATGTTTGGCAAGGGTATATATTTCGCAGATATGGTATCGAAGTCTGCAAATTATTGCTGCACGCACAGCCAGAGTCCAACTGGTTTATTGATGCTCTGCGAAGTTGCCCTGGGTAATATGTATGAGAGATACCAATCGGACTACATCGAGAAGCTACCAAAAGGAAAGCATTCGACAATGGGCTGCGGTCAAACGCATCCTGATCCACAGGATGTCTACAAGACCGAGGACGGCGTTGAAGTGCCCTATGGAAAGGGAGTACCTGCCAAGATTAAAAATTCGGCATTATTATACAATGAATACATCGTTTACGATGTGGCTCAGGTGAAAGTACGATATTTGATAAAAATGAATTTCAAATACAAATATTAAGTTATTTAATCCAAAATTGTGACGTTTAAGTTCATGGTATAAGTAAGGTTTTTTAATATTACGAGATTGCGTGTTATTCGCTACTATTGATTAATAATCAATATAAATTCCAGTGAAGAGAGAGAGAGAGAAAAGAGATTTCTCTGGTGTTACAATTGTTAAACTCTATAGCCTTTTTTTAATCTTCAATGATAATTTTTAAATTTCTGTGTTTTTGTTTAAAACCATATGTAACTTGTTTATGCACCAAATAAGTGTTGCTACCTCGAATATAATGTAAGATCTATAATAAATTTTTCATAAAATAAATTTTTTGTTTTTTTTTACAATAAATGTGTATTTTGCCTAATATCATTCCTTGCATCAATATTTATTAAGTTGTCAAGTAAATTATAAACAATTTAATAAGATATAAAAATAGATATAACAAGTTGGATTAGTTTAACATTTTAATCAATGTTTACACAGCCTTGTAAAATATTAATGATATTTCCTCATAAGTAAAATCGTATTTTACATATAAAAATATAAACGTGATGTTACTTGAGAAATTTATAAAAATATCTTTCTTCAATTCATTTACTTATTATAGCATATGTATATTTATAATTATATATAGAAGGGTGATTTTATCTCTTAAAACTGCTTATTGACAACTTTCAAAATTCTTTAGAAAATTATTTTTTAAAATATTGACAGTAGACATACAGACAGAAAGAGAGAGAGAAAGAGAAATTTTGTTATAAATCTAATTCTAAAAGTAGTTTTATTATAAAATTAGTTGTGGTTTATATACCCATCAATTTTCATATTTGACATGAGTCCCATGATGTAAACAAGGTAATCCAATCCAATGGAGAGGATCTCGTTAGCGCGCAGTGCAATAGCACATCCACCCTTAAACTAATCATTCTTCTCTGACAATGAATGCTATACGATTATCAGCGTGTAAGGCGATCTGCGATTTTCGTAAATATATAAGACCTACTGATTTTAACGACAGTTCCTAATGGTCTATTAGAAGATTTTCCTGGACAGAGTTATTCTCGATGGTTTGCCTTTGCCTTCCGAGAGGTGGTGGCAATTACTTCTAAATCGATTAAAAACAGATTTAGAATCATACTTGTTTTGAATGGATTTGAACCCAGACTTTTATATCACGGAGAGCAAATTCGCTCTTTATGCCACATCACCACTCATTGCCTAAAAATTTTTTAGCCTAGACAGCATCTTTATTTAAAAGATTTCCTGAGGACGTACGAACATCCTTTGAATGTTCCATTTTCGCGTTCACAATGGAAACAATCAACATAGCGCAGAACTCGTATCATCCGTTAATAACAAATGAGCCTCATGGTGGATACAATACGCTCAGCGATCTTGCACAAAGCAAGATTAAGGTGTCTTGATTGACTAGCGTTGAACTGACTAGAAGAGATCGACCGCGACCAACCGCGGGTTTGTATAGATTCTCCCGATTCGAATTTATTGATATTTAAATATTTGTGGAGTTCTTTATTCGCGATTTATCATCTTCCAGTTGGACCGTTTTGTTTAAGCAAACACAATGGTCGAGACAGAAGACCACGGACGACAACTTCCTATCGTTTAAGAAATTTAATAGGACTGTTGTGCAAGTCTGCAAACCAGATGAAACCTCTTTTGATTTTTTAATCTATAAATTTAAAAAAAAAGTTAAAATTCAGAAATGCTCACACTTTTCGAAAAAACGCACCAAGGTGAATAACGATTTTAGAGATTCTCCATCTCTCACAGGAAAAAGCAGCACCTTGGTAATAAGGGTAATAAGCCCAAACTCATCATGACCAGACCTGGTTTATTATTACATTCACACATCCGAACATGGGATGAAAGATTCATGTGATCTTCGTACATAATGTAATATCCTTTCCGTTAAATAATTCCGTTTAATAATATTAATTTTCAGTTGAAAAATGTATTAAATAATTTCTATTTAATAATATTAAATTTAATATTAATAATAATTCTATAAACTGACTTTTTTTTCAATCACATTAATTCGTCTGTGTGAGATTTATATTCCAATTTCATTTAAATAAAGCAAATGAGAACAAATTAATTACAATTATATAAAACACTTAGAATCTATCAAATCTCAAATTATTCGTAACACGTTACACGTTGAAAAGAATTACAATCGCAGAATGCAAAAATAACAGAGGGATATCGAATAAGAGTTACACGCACGTGGTCATGTTAATAAAATTCCCCTCCCCTCCCCCCTCCCCCTTCCCGTGTACAGATTTGAAGCGACCGCGTGTCTGTAACGGCGTAACAATATTTGTACTAATTGTAAGATCGATGTACATACAGAACAAAAGTGTGCAAAGGATAAAGACAAGGTAAACAACAAGATATGTATGTATAGTCGTGTTATAAAAGGTTGCAACACATTTTCTTTGATGGTAGATGGTTCGATGCTTAATTGATTGGATCCACAGGTAAGAACCAATGACGTTCGCCGTTTGATGAACAAGTCTACATTTCAAAAATAATCGAAGAAAATGTGTTGCAACCTTTTAGCTCACGACTATATATACGTGTATGCGAGGGAAAAAAGGGAGTTGCGTTTGATGTATCGCTCGTTGATGCCTAATAACGAAAAACAACAGAGAATAAGGAACAGCAGTTCAGTATATGTTGAACAAGGAACGTTTGATGTCTCAGATGCTTCCGACATATGCGCAGTGGGTTAAAAGTAGTGGGGAATCTTATTAACCAATCAAGTTTTGAGATTTAGTTCGCGCCGCAAATGAATTTGCCTTGATGTACATAACATAAAAGAGTATTGAAGATTTCATAATTTTATCTGTTTATATATTTATACTGGACACACATCTTACATCAATTCATGCACGACTGTTGACTTTAATGTGCACCAGTGCAGTCCAACTCTGAATTCGCTGTTATAATAGTTTGATGCTACGCTCGAATGCGCATGTGCGAAAAGGTGGCTTGTTTAACAACACAGGTTCGAACGTGTTTTGTCCGCGGAACTTTCGAGGATTGCTGACGCATGTAAGGCAGTAAACCAACGCTTCAAATTGCCAGACTTCATAAATACAAGGTAAATAATAACACGAACAATATTCTAGCCGATTTGAAGCTTGCTGGAAAGCCTGGAGGTCATATAATTAAAAAGCAAGCAGTTATCTTCGATCTGAAGGCACCGCATGTTGATCGGCGTTATCGTGCTTAGTTGCGTTATTGGTCTCCATTGTTTTGCAGCTATCTGATATAACATGGGTGGCAGACATTCAAGGCATTGGGGTGGTTGGGATGAAGATTGGGATAACGATAATTGGCACGATTATGACTATCTGGTGGAACATGCAAAGAGCGGTCGTTCAAAGTGTCGATTTTGTCATCTACCGATAAAAAATTCGAGTCTGAGATTCACCACCATTATTCCGGTACGTGTCGAGTTTTGCAATGAGAAAACCATGTGAATGAATCGCACGTCACACACATATTCAGAATATTTTAATATTTTTGGGAATAATCACAAACTACATTTCACAACAAAATAAATACACGCGTTTTTCATTAAATTATTCATCTTGTGTAACGTGCCCAATGATGATTGTGTCATTCTGAATAACTGCGTCATCCACACGGTGCCATCTTTGTTGCATCATGGATGAAATTGATGAATTATTCAATTATTTATATGTCATTGCTTTCTCTTCATTTAAGGTGTTTCCTTATATTTGCTATTCAAATTACAAAAAAAAAGATACATAAACACATATCCCGTTATATTTCCTGCTGTGTTTAGAGAGTTTAACAATCTTTTTCTTATAATGTAATATTGATTGGTTTGTTTTTTATTGCTTCATGATCATATTAATATATGAATTACATATGATTAATTATATTTCAAGAGACTTTAACTTTTTAAACTGTCACAACTCACAAGACATTTGTATGAAAAATAAATTTCAATATAAAAATATTTATACTCTCAGACCCGTCTTTTTCGTGAGAGGACATCTGGTTGGTATCACTTTGATTGCTTTTTCAAAGAACAAAACCCAAGCTCTGTCGATGAAATAGGTAATTTCCATGAGCTTTGCGACGAGGATCAAAGTGCAATTCAAAAGAAAATTGGTTGGTACATGACCTAAGCAGACTAATTTTAATTTATGTTTTATCAACTTAGCAGTTTTTTATATTTTTATATGCAGAAGAACATAATAACACACCTCCAACAATAGGAAGAAAAAGAACAATCAGTTACAGCGATGGTAGATATAGTGATTTCAGAGTAGAATATGCCAAGTCGAGTAGGTCTATGTGTATGGGATGCCTAAGATACATAACAAAAGGTCAAACGAGAATATCAAAGAAGGATCATAAAAGTAGAAAAGCTAAGAGATTAGGTGGCTTGGAGAGATGGCATCATGTGGAGTGCTTTGCAAAATTCAGAGCAGATATAGGATATTATGGGAGTGGGGATGAACTTCCAGGTGCTGCACAGCTTTCTAAAGAAGATCAACAAAGTCTAAAAGTTTTACTGCCCAGAGTGCCTCGGGATTACGCGCCATCACCTCCTAAAAGGATGAATTATTCACCTGAAGATATAAAGAAGGAAATGTTGATGAAACAGCAAAATGAAGAGCTGTATGCTTTAAAAGATCGAATATCGAACCTTGAAATGCAAGATATGACTGCGCTGTTGGAAGAAAATCATCAAGAGATTCCATCTGGCACATCAAATGTAAGGGTTCTATAATTATATTGAGATAATAGTTTTTCTTAAATTGTATACTATGAATCTATTATATGACTTTTAAACAGATTTATTATATTAATTTAATTGAATTTGTTATATTTACAGATTATAAGTCGTTTATCTGATATATTATACTTTGGAGCTTTACAACCTTGTCCACAGTGCAAAGGACAACTCGAATACAATTTTGGTTTGGGTTACAAATGCACTGGTAATATAACAGAATGGATTAAATGCGATTATGTTACACAGGATCCAAAAAGAGAAGAGTGTGTAATACCGAATGAAATAATGAAAAAATCCCCACTTAGGTAAGTTCTTTCATTAGACAAGATAAAACTTCATTAAACAGATTCTACACATATCTTTATTTCAATATTAATAAATATAATATCAAGATTTATTAATATTCATAATTTGTTTTTAGATCGTACAAGCCCGAAGTAAAGAAACGATTGTTTAAAACAACGGCATCGCCGTCGTCAAGTTTTATTCTTAACGAAGAACCAATAGTATTAGATGATTGAATAGGAAAAAGGATGAAGCAGATGAATACAGATGAAAGTATAAAAACCATAACTTTTGAAGAATATAAAGTTGTTGAACCATATATAGAGATAAAGAGTAATTGAAAAATTTTATTGTTGGGTAGTAATTGTTAGCCCAAAGATCCATGAAAATTGATTGCTGTAACTTCGAATCAGAATGAAGTGGACCAAATGAATAAAAAAATGGAAAAAGTTAAATCGCAATGACATTCAAATAACAACAGATTTTATATTAGATTTTTTTAATGTCATTGCAAAATTCAATATCAAAAAGTAAAAGCCGATTTGAGTTTTTTGGAAAAATGAAGGTAAAGACAAATGATTTTGTCATGATTGTATTAAAAAGGCAAAGATAAGTACACCGTGACTCAGGTTTTATATTTGATAAGAATGAATTTCCAAATATAAATATTAAGCTAGTTTACGCAAAAACGTAATGTTTAAGTTCGGTTAAGATATGAAAAGATACCGATGTTTTAAGATGTTTTAATTTTATGAGATTTTATTTTGCTATTATTAATTAAAGACTTACTAGTATAAATTCCAGTGAAGAGATTTCTCTGGTGTTACAAGTGTTCTATGAACTTTTATTTTAGTTATAATTTTTTATTTTACGAGATTACATGTTTACTATTATTAATTAAAGAAGATTAATAATATGAATTCCAGTGAAGATTTCTCTGGTGTTAAAGTTTACAAGAGTTTTATCTTTAATTATAATGATCCAAAGATGAATTTTGTTTCAATTATATGCAATTTGCATATAATTGAATTATGTAAAGCAAATAGATATTTGTTACCTCAAGTATTGATTGTAAGTTTCTGTAATAAATTTTCATACAATCAATTGTTTGTTTTTTTTACAATAAATAAGCATCTAATCCCTGATGTGAGTCTGTAAGTAAATCACAAACATAAGATAGAAAAATTAATGTAAAGTTTGCAAAATAATTTTATTTTTACATATAATAAATTATTTAAGTTAATTTTGAAATTTACGCACAACTAATTTTTTTTAATGAATACTTTCTAGAAATGTTAAGATATACGTAAGAGTCATTAATAATTTTTATACTTGTAAAAATGATCAACATATCAGCGTGTGGTATGTTCTCAGCTGAACTTGCACGGTTTATCTCTTTAGGAGAGAAAAAAAGAAGAGATGACCTGAAGTTTAACTGAAAAGAACAGACCTACATGTATAAGGTTTTATATCATATGTATGATATTTCACACGTAAACTTTGTAATGCTGTGTATGCGTATGTACCAATCAGGCTGTCATGCGTAACTGTAGCTGTGACAAAAGACAGCCGTGACAAGTCAATATTGGTGACAAAATAGCAAAATAGCAAATTTCTGCGCGCGAGTTCAAAACGTGCATGTTCAAAGCGTTGAGATCTCGTTGATTTGTAGTGGAGAAGTCTCGTTCACAAGAGCCACAAAAATGCAACAAGAGCCTACGCCATACGAGCTGGCGTATCGCGGCAAAACTGCGGCCGTCAAGATTTTGCTGAGCGAGAACGAGAAGCTGAAGACACAAACGGACGGTGTTTGTATCGCGCGACATCGTGCCGTTTCGTCCGCGCTTTTGAGGTTATATTGTGTTTTCTCTGCTTGCAGAACGACCGAATGTTGATACATTGGGCGGCGCTGGGTGGCCACGACGATCTTGTAAGACATTTGCTGTCCCTCGATGTACCGGTGGATCCCACAGACGACGTAAGAAATCGCTTTGCAATCCATGCATCGCAACTTTCATTAATTATGATGCTACGGCATTATGTGAAAATTGTAAACAGATGATCGCGTAGCTGCACTACGTTACACTTTTTGCACTTCTTAAAATCGACGTAGGATAAAAAGAGAGAGAGGAAAAATGAAGTTCAAAGAATTTAATGATAGAATAATATTACACATAGTAAAACCCATATATCAAACTACTGATGGTATTTGCTGTTTTCTATATAAAATTATTTAATCTAGATGAAAAAATCCAATCTATTCCAGATGACTTATCTTATTTTCAAGTGGATTATTACAGTGTATATTTTCTCTTTTTTTCTAAGAAGCATTGTCTTTAGTTTTAACTTCCAAATTTATATGAACAGACTTTTTTTTAGTTGATAGCTGATAACAATTTGTTAGACCAGAAAATATTAGAAAATAGTTATGCATGTAAAAATTGCTTGAAAAATTAAGTAATTTGGAAATAAAGAATTTTGACATATTATGATATGTATTGATTATTATAATGTGAATTTTATTTTTTAACTTTGTCTATTGATCAAAAAAGAAATATTTTTATCAAATTAAATTATTTGAAGAACTCAATGTCCAATGCATAATTTAATATGGATTTTATGGTACCATTAGCAGATTGACATGAATATAGTAAAAACTAATAAAAAATCTAGCTTTAATCTAGAGCTATATTGTTTTTTAAAATTTGGGATAACTCTTTAATTGACCGTTGCTTTGATTGTAAGTATACATTCATAAGAATGTTACATCTTGTCTTATTAATTATGAGCCATTGCGTGTAAAATCTAATTGAATTTCGACAGTACGATCGCGCGAAGCAATTGGCGATCGAATTTTTCGTCAATAGAGATGTACCATGCATACGAATTTCATCTCGTTTGAACTAGTTTTCTCGAAATTTTTCTTTCTCTCATTTTTTCGAAAAACTTGTCCGATGTAAATATAAAAGACAATTATGATGTAACTGAATCATTAAAATCTATTCGTTATGTTACGTGCGATAATTTCAGAGCGACGCAACGAACGCAGTACATGTTTCATTGCCAGATTTCTAATAAATTAATTTGATGTAAATTTTAAGATTAAACATGCAAGTTTTATATATACATGCGAAAATAGTCGATATTAGAGTTTTTGTTCATATTATGAATTGCGTGAGGACATAAACAAGATAATTTAGATAATTTAGATGAATTCTTATACATATTCTTAAAAAATTAGTACAAAATATATCGGTTTTCTGGATGTGTTAGATGTAGTACATCTTTATCGTACGTAATCTGTAAGTGATGAAACTATTGTTGAATTATATTCTCGTGTCTAATTAAAAGTATTTTAATCTATAATTATAGCTATCAATAAAAAGACTTATTTTTAAATCTGTTCTTAAGGTATTTTTAATATCTCCGGGTTTGTAATTATTATAAATTTCGATTATTAAAATGCGTTATATAAAATATGTAACAATAATCCGCGATACGCGTTTATGTTTAAGTCAACTTTATTTTTGTATCTCAAAATATCATATATCTTTACGAGAAAATTATAATTCTTGCATGCTGTGCACTGACTGTTAGTTAAACTCTCGTATCTTCAAACGAGATTCTACAAAGATCGCTCGGTAATATAAATAAAAATGGTACAATCATGTACATTTCTTCTGAAAAATATCTCATTCATTATAAAAATACTTCAAAATGCATTATTTATCGTTAGTAGCAGCAAAATAGTTAAGTTCCAATAAATCGTAGACCTACCTACCTAAAACGCTCCTTAATCATAATTTCAAAAAATATAACGAACAATAATAGTTTAACTCAGTTAACTTTAACATGATATCAAGCGAAATCTGATATTACAACTATAGATCTAGTCTATTCCTCGTTCCGAGAGATCTATCGAAAGAAAGATGGAGATCTTAATAATATACACACTTGAGGACGTATAATTATATTATAATTTTTCCAAAGATCATTTATAAAAGAAAAAAAAACTTATAAGAAAATAAGTATAAAGCGAAAATGCGTCCAAAATGCATCGCGCGATGCGTTACATTTCTTTTTGCATATCCTATTTTTTCTCTCTCTCTCTCTCTCTCACACACACACACGTGTAACGCACGCGTCGCATAATTACCACGAGACTTTCATTCCGTTCGTTGCGTCGGCTAGATCCTTGTACGAAATCAAACGTTAATAAATCGTATCGCATAACGTCTAAATCGTGCAGACAAACATGACTCCGCTGATCCTGGCGGCGTCTGCCGGCCGCGAGAAGGTCGTTAACACATTGCTGGCTGAGGGAGCGAACGTAAATGCAATGACGATCGACGGTCACTCGGCGTTGCAGTACGCCGCATCTAAGAACTGGAAATCCATCTGCGTGGCGTTGCTCGAGAGGGATGCAGACGTGAACATCGCGGACAAACGAGGTGCCACCCCTCTCCATAGATCCGCCTCGAAGGGCAACACCGCCATCGTGCAACTCCTTATGGAGTATGGGAAGAAATTGAACATAGGTAGCGGAACGTCTGTATGTCTTGTCTGTTTGTCTGTGTGTGTGTTATTGAAATGCAGCTCTCATTATAGTATAATAATATATAAAATATCAAATATAATCTATATATATATATCTATATATAAATATTTCCGATTATAACTTAGAGAAGTACAAAGGTTCGCTCGCTTTCGCAATATCGATACGCAACTTCGTGTATTTCATTTCATGCTGTTTCTCAGATCAGAGAGACGCGTACGGTAACACACCGTTGCATCTCGCTTGCGAGGAGGACCGCGTGGAAGAAGCAAAACTGCTGACGGCGCACGGTGCGGACTTGATGATCACCAACAAGGAGCGTAAGACTCCGTTGGATCTTGCGAGTCCCGGATTGGTTCGACAACTCGAGGAAATCAAGCGAAAGACTGCGTCAAAGTGAAATGCTCCCTCGTGCGAATTTTTTTCCTATGAAAGTTTTACGCGGTTTAAGTTTTGTTAAATAAGTCTTCAATAAATTTATCCATGATCAAGAGCTTCTTTCTCCAAAATTTATTTTAAATTTTCCCTTTTCTACTTTGTTTTTCTCTCTCACATACACTGTTCTTTCCTTATACATATATGTAAAATGCGGTCAACATTTGCGTTTGTTCTATATAAAATGTATCAAAAGTCCTCTATTCGATTATTTTTGTTTTTTTTTCGCTACTTCGCCTCTGGGGGGCTCTTTCTTTTAGGATCATCGGCACCTTATCAATCAATCGAACTCTCGGGACGATCGTTGTCGCAATAATCTTAAGGCCGAAAACGCCGTCGGGACATCGTCGAAACGATTTTTGATTTTAATCGCATGGAGCTGGTCTCTCGTACTCGCGACGCGAGACATAGATTTAGTCCGTGTGACGCGCCGAATCAAACAAAAAAAAGCCAACACCCTCTCGACGCACGTATGTACATAATTCACAGAGGTTCGAGAGCACATTGGACTGACTCCGATATTCAATTGGCATTCTCCTCCCCATCGATGCTCTCGTCCTGCGTCGTCGAATCGTCGCCCGAGCCGCCGGTTTGTACAGAACCGCGTTTCAGCCTCGTGGAGCTCAGACTTATCGGAGGACCACCGCGCCTTTAAACAGATCATATGTCACGTTAATTAGGCAATGTGTCTCGTTGTTTAATATCTGTGCATAAATAATGCGAAAAAATATATGCCATCAGTCAGTAGTTTAAATATACTTTTTTACTTTGCAGATAAAAAGTCCCCTATATAATCTGAATTTGAATTCAAATACTTAATAATAAATTTCAAATAATAAAAAATTTTTAATAATTAAATCAAGCAATCATTAATAAAAAAAATTATTAATTGGATTATATCTGAATGAATTTATATTTGAATTCCTAGTGATAACTGATAGTAAAAAATTTCAGATGCAAAGACCGTTATTATAAACTGAAGAAATCGATTGTCTAGAAAATCACATTATTAAACTAGTGACCGATAATGCGTACTGTAAGTCAAATAATCAAAAAAAATATGAAAAACGCATTCACAAACAATTGCATTCAAGGGGATGCCGGGAGGTGAAATACGTCACTATCACACATGGTAGCAGTCCAAGTTGGCATTATTATTTTCAGGGTTAGCGGTTTCAAATTAACCAAAAGAGCTCGTTTAACTCACTGTAGCACACTGGGGACACTAATGGGATTGTTTCCTAGCAAAAAACTCTCTCAGGTAGGATACCAATCGTTTTTTCTCTCTTGACACCTACACATGTCAGAAGTTGATCACTTCCTTCAAAGATAAAACACTACTTTAATACTGCCTCATTACGTTCGCCTAAGGTTACAGATACGTATGGCCTAAAAAGTGTAACATAAAACAATACATATGTAAATCATCTAACAGTATCCTCTCGGTAATTTATATTTATACTTAGCAATATCCTCCAAACCCTGTATCAATATTTTCGAGACCTTTTGATATTCAAGCAATCTTTTGATCCCTATATTTATGTGTGCGTGTATATGTGTAATAGAGAAGATGTGAATTTACCTTAATTTATTCTTTAGATGTGTCAATTCCCGCGTGAGCTCTTCGTGAGATTCTATCATGTCGTCCATTTCTCTTTGCGCTTTCCGCTTCATGGTCTTATGCCTACTGATCTCCTCCTCCGCTTCGTCCAATTGTCTCTTCAACGCCTTCATCCTGGCGTTGACTTTCTCCGCCTGTTCTTTATATTGATCAGAGTTTCGTCTTTCGTCCTCCAACTGTAGGCTTAGTTCTTTCAATTTCTTCTCCAGCTTGCGATTGATCTTCTGCTGGGCGAATCTCTCCTTGGCTTCGGTTTCAAGTTGCTCGTCGAGATTATTGATCTTAGACTCCAATTGTTGTATCGTAGCCTTAGTCTTGGCACGTTGCGCGGTTTCTAGCTCAGTTAATTTGGCTTTGAGCTCTTTGTTCTGTCTCTCTAACAACATCTTATGTGATTCCAACTTTTGCGTGGTGGATCGCTCAGTCGCCAAGTCCGTTGTCAACTGCTCGATCACAATCTGACCTTTTCTGGCGCGATCCATCACGATCTCGGCGTTCGACTGCTCCTCTTCCAATTCTTCCTCCAAAGTAGCGATTCTTGCCTCCAACCTACGTTTCTCGTCTAACATCAGAGTGCCCTTGTTGGCGTTGTTATTGACTTCTTCCTGCAGTTCGTCTCTTTCATTTTCAGCGGTTCTTCTGGCGCGCTCGCTGCTGGCAAAGTCCTCGGTTAATTGCAACAAATCAGCTTCTAAGCTCTTGACTTTCCTCTCAGTTTCCTTAGAAGCAGCTGCCAGTTCATCTCTGGCGGCTCTGGCTTCCTCAGTTTCTCTGGTGCAATCCTTGATTTGAGCTTGAAGTTTCTTCAGTTGCTTAAGCGCGTCTTCCTTCACCTTATTATGCATCTCCAATTGTTGTTCAACATCCTTGTAATCCGCCTCCATTTTTTTACGTGCTGCGATGGCTGCGGCACGCTGTTTCCTCTCATCCTCGAGCTCTGCTTCGAGGTCACGAAGTTGTTTCACTAATCCCCGACGTTTCTCTTCCGCTTGTTCTTCCTTGGTCTGGAGATCACGCTCGAACTGAGCTCGTAACGCCTGCATATTCACTTCTAATCGCAGTTTAGCATCTTCTGTGAATTGTAACTCGTCTTCCAATTCTTCTACCTGCGACTTCTGCTCTTGCAATTGCGATTCTAATGAACGTTTTGCCTTCTCCAACTCATGGACATTCTTGTCAGCGGTACCTTGGTTATTAACCAATTCGTCCAGTTCCGATTGTAGGCCTCTACGGCCTCGTTCAAGTTCCTCAACTTTCTCATTAAGCTCGTCCATTTCGCGAGTCAATGATAACACTCTTGTCTCCTTCTCGCGCGCTTCTCTCTCCGCAGCATCTCGTTGCTCTGCGTACTGTTCAGATACAGCTTTCTCCTCGGCTAGCACCTTGTCAAAGTTCTTCTGTTTCTTTTCTAATTCGAGTACCTTTGCTCGCTGCGCCTCCAACTCGATGATACTGTCCTCCAATTCTGCCTGGATCTTCTTCTTCGATTTATCTAGCTTGTCGTTGGCTGCCTGCAACTCTTCAACTTGCCGCTGAAGACCTTCAATATCTTTCGTACAACGTTTTCTGGCTTCTTCGAGAACGGCAGCCGCCTCTGCTTCATCATCGGCACGTTTCTTAGCTTCGGCCAATTGTATATTCAAACTCAACACTTGCTTGTCCAAGGCACGTTTTGCTTCTTCTTCCTCCTCAATTTGATCGTGCAAACTTTCCTTTTCACTTTCTAAAGTGCGCAACTTCGAACTGAGAGCCAGTTTCTGCCGAGTTTCTTCTTCCAATTGCTGTTGAAGCTCGGTAAATTGGGATTCGCACGTGGCCGACGCCTTCAATGCCGCAGATGCTTTCAGTTCGGCGGTTTCTAATTGCTGCATCACGCTTTCTGCTTCTTGTTGTAATTTCGTCACTTTCTCAGCTAATTCTTGTTTAGTTCGGTCTATTTCTGCCAATTTCGCGGTTATCTCCGCCAACTGTTGCTCCGCTTGCTTACGACGGCGGTCAGACTCTTGCCTGCTTGCGCTGACAGATCTCAATTCTGTTGCTAAATCGGCATTTTCCGCCTCTAGAGATCCTTTTGCCTTCTCCAGAACTGCCTTCGTTTTCTTCAATGCATCCATCTGTTCATTCAGAGCAGTCAGTTCTTGCGTATGCTTATGACGCATATCGGCAAGCGTGGCTTCATGCAACGATGTTTCCTCTTCGAGGTTCTTCTTCAATGTTGCGAGTTCTTGTTCTCGTTTGCTTCGCAACTCCTGCTGGGCTGCGGTAGTGTCTAAAGAATCGAGCAATTCGTTCTTCAATGCCTCGAGTTCCTCATTCAAATCACGCTTCTGTTTCTCCGCTTTACCTCTAGCCGCTTTCTCAGCTTCCAAATCTTCCTGAAGTTCGGCTAATTGTGATTCTAATTCTCTAAGCGCTTTTTGAGCTTGGGCTTTAGCGGCACCCTCTTCATCCATTTTTGCCATAACTTGATTAAGTTCCTCCTCGCGTTTGCCAAGTTGAAGCTGCATTTCCTCAACTTGCGTTTTCCTTTCGGCTAATTGATCCTTCAAGTCTGAAACTTCAGTTTCGACTTTTCTCTTGGATCTATCCACCTCCTGTCGTTGTTGATGATCTTTGAGAAGTCTCTCCTCAAGATCGGCGATTGTCGCTTCGTGCTTAGCTTTCAATTTCGATAAATGCTTTGCTTTCTCCTCTTCCTCGGCCAAAGTTTGTGAAAGGTCGTTGGCACGTTCCTCGAGAATCTTTTTCTCTTTTAGCAACTTTTGATTAGTATCATCCGAAAGAGCGAGATCTTCCTCTAACTTTTTAATCTTTGCGTCACATTGGACCTTTTCCAATTGCAATTTTTGTCTAGCAGCTTCCTCTTCCTCCAGTTGCTCTTCTAGATCGCTGATGTTCAACTGTAACTTCTTCTTCTCCTGGGTCAACGCGGCGCTTCTCTCTTCTTCTTCCTCGATACGCGCTTCCAAATCGTGCAAAATTTCTTCTAGCTCTTGTTTTCTCGCAACCAGCCTAACTCTCATCTCTTCGGCTTCCGCGCAAAGCTCGACCTCTGCTTGCAATTGCTCGGCCAGCACAGTCTTTTCTGCCATCGCCTGCTGATATTTGCGCTCGTATTCCTGAGCTGAGTGCAGTTGTAGCTCCAGCTTGTCGCGAACCTGCTTTAATTCATCCTCCTTCTGCGTGAGCTTTTCCTCCTGCTTCGTAACCTCCAGCAGAGGCTTCACTTTGGTGTACAATCGCCACCATTGCCAGTTGCGCAACTTGAGGTAGGCCGCACAGTTTCTCTGGATAATGCGGATCGCGTTAAGCTGCTGCAGACGTTTTTGATAATTGCGCCTGGCCAAGAAACCGCGGCAGAATGCCTGGAAATTGACGATTATGTCCGTGATCTTGTAGTCTCTCTCCTCCTCCAAATGAGCTAATACCCCGGCACGGAAAAAGATCTTCGATTGTCCAACACGATAAAGATTCGGATCCAACTCCAATGCTTGAATCTATAATAAAAATTTATGATTTAATAATATACTTTTATAATCGTTGATCAAAATGTGTAAATATGAAAATACGTACCATCTTTTCACAAGCCTTCTTTCCATCCATAAATCCCTTAGGAATAGCATTTGGAGTAAGCAGTTCGTAACGTTGTCTGAATTCTTGGAACGGAATTCTATTTGGAAAGCCTTGCCGGCAGATACGAATACCTTCTAACACGCCGTTACATCGCAACTGATCTAGCACGAGTGGAGCATCGATCTTACCAGCTCTCTTCTCGTGATTCGGAATTATACATCTGACAAAGTTCGGATTTGTATTGCGCAATGTCACCATCAGCTTGGACAATTGTTCCTTGTACAGTTGCGAAACCGTTCTGAACATGCCCTTCCTCGTCCTCGCACCAAATTGCGTGTCCGTGAGCGCCTGCTGCGCCATACCGACGATTTCAGCGTCTTTCCAGATATGACATACAAATGGATCCTGCGAGGCTTGTAGAAGACTGACCACGTTCTCATTCAATGGATCCATATTTTTCATCAACCACTTAGCGGCAGAATAGTCCACTTTACCAGCATAATGAATGATCGCGAAATCGGCCACACCGCGGAAATCAGTTTTCATGAACTTCGGGTGGACGCTGTGAGCGCCAACAAGTTTCTCCACGAATGTCTTATCCGTAGCTTTTGGGAACCAACATTCCTCATCTAAAAGCGCCATAATGCCCATTGGTTTGTCGATCAGATCGATCGTTGGCTGCAGATCCAACCCGAAGTCTATAAATTTCCATTCAATTCCCTCACGCTGATACTCCTCCTGCTCCAAAATAAACATCGTGTGATTGAACAATTGTTGCAGCTTCTCATTTGTGTAATTGATACACAACTGCTCGAAGGAATTCAACTCGAATATCTCAAAACCGGCCATATCCAATATGCCGATAAAACTGGCGCCCTGTCGCTTCGTTCTGTCAAGGGACCTATTGATTCTATTCACCAGCCAACGGAACATCCTCTCATAACAGGCCTTTGAGATCGCCTCCACGGCGAATTCCACCTGTTCCTTCGTCTGTGCTTTTGTAACGAAATCACGACCGACCTTAATACGCGGCTTCAAGAAGGCTTTCGTCATCTCGGTCACACTTAAACCCAATAGATGTGAGATCTTTTGCGCCACCGTGTTGTCCGGTAAGGTCGCCTGATCAGAATTTCGCTCTTGACGGAACTGCATCGAGCCAAACAACATCACGGCGGAAACGATACGGAAGATGGAGGAAAAGTCCTCGTTGGTCATGCCCATGATGTGCATTGACTTGACCGTGGAGAAGAATTCGGCAGAATCGTCGACACCAGGAACTGGTAGAGCTCCATTCGATAGGAAAGGATAGTGCTTTGGATCTTCCAGTATAAATTCCTCTAAAAAAATTGGTAAATCATCACACATTACGAATATCATACAATGAGCTAAAAGGTATGAAGATTCTTTGTTTTACGTAGCGTATGACTCACTCTTTTGTTCCATTGAAGCGCCTGCCAACAGCTGATAAAATATATGGAACGTCCTTTCATCTTTCGCTTGCCGAATAGCTCTCGACTTCTCCAGAAGATATGTCTCGATGTTTGCACCGGCTATATAACCGGATGCGTCAAAATTTATTCTTATAAATTTGCCCTGTAACATATTTGTTATTATGTAACAATTGCAAATAGAATGGAAAAACATCATGCTAAAACAAGAAGCACATTATGTATCTAACTTACAAACACTTCATTTATTATAAAATTGATTTTCTTAGCAAATAATTATTAATGTAACTTACGAAACGGGATGAGTTATCGTTCTTCACGGTCTTGGCATTACCAAATGCTTCTAAGATTGGATTTGCCTGAAGAAGCTGTTGCTCAAGCTCACCCTATTGGCGAAAAAATTTTTACAGTTAATATTAAATGCTGTCGAGAATATTTATTCTTTGAGAATGATAAAAGTAGCGCTAATGGGCAAAGTAAATGGCTTATTGCGTATATTAAGAAATGATGCAATAATATAAAAGAACTCGTTGTTCTTTGAATGCAAAGCAAGTAGCATCAATGAATCCATCGAGTTCTTTGAATTTTTTGACATATTGAATATTAGACACATCTATAAAAAGAATTATTACGAAAAACAACAAAAATCGTTTACAAACATAAATATGTAACAATGTGTAACATTTAACCCAATTGAATAATAATTTTGAATTGTTTAATTACTGAAAATATTGTCTATACATAAAATTTATCTAATAAATGAGATATCCATTAATATATAATATTAAATAATATTGAATATTTTTTGCTATTAATATATGTAAATGAATATAAATCATAATGCTGATAAAATGATTTAAAAAATATTTTCATTGGAATAAATAAGTTAAAAAATCTAATTCTTTCCTAAATACTTCACAAAAAATATAAAGCAGAATGACGTTCACAATTTAACGCCATATATATATATATATATATAAATTAAATATGTACAATGGCTGATAAGAATAGATAAATAATGGCGAGAAACAATTATAATAACCGCTATCTAAACATATCGAAAACATAAAAAGACACATAAAAAAAGATATCGAAACTGGTTACTTCAAAACGTGGATTATTTAAATACGAGAACGCAAATTAATCCGCTTGATTTATCTTAATGGAGCATGACTGGCGTGAAAATTTTCGTCTAAAAAGATCTCCAAGACAAATCACCATAAGCTTTATTAAAGAATAAGCAGTCAATGACACAGAAATAAAAGAAATTATCTAAAAACATAGAACATTGATTTTTCAAACGTCAAAACATTACTTGTGTTATTTCGAGACATAGAAGACTTTTACTTTTACATTCAACCTGTAAGCATAAGCGATAACGAAATCTTTCACGCTTCCTTGCTCAGCGATGTATAATAACGTATTACGATTAACACAAGCGCATTACGCGTAACAAGCAACGAAGATCAACTTCTAACTTTTGTTAAACTGCAGCGCATCAAAAAGATTAAAAAAAAGTAATAAACAACAATAATTGACAATAAAAAGCAAGCTGTAAGGCAAAACACTTATCACGACACCACACCAGTGTTAATATCGTTTCCTCCCACTTTTTTTCTCCCCTTTTCTCGTTAATTACCGCAAACTTTTCCGTGACACTCCCAGATCCCTGGATCCGTAAGCAGCAGGAAAAAAAGAGGTAAGAGGAAGCTTCGTTAGCCACGAGAACATCGTTCAGAAGATAGTTCCGACGGTTTTGTGACGATTAATTTCTCAGGAGGGTAATACGAAATGATACAATTATATCTATGCGGGAATCGTATGCGAGTACCGAGAGGTCGTTACTTTATTACGTTTAAAAAGATTTATTTCAATACACCTTTTATGTCCAAAAGAATTGCAAGACACGGTCCCATCCAATTCAATCAAAATAAATAAAGAACATGCCTCAACATAATTAAAATAATAATTTGAATTAAAATACATCATGATACATTTAAAATTTAATATTGATATAATACTGGCATTATTTTCTTTAGAATTAATCAAAAATTTGAAATGTTTATCTCGCAATTCTTTTCAAAAATTTTCTTTCATTTTACACCAACTATGACACCAATTTTTCATCGAACCCGCTTAAATCTTTTTTTTTTAATAAAAATAAATAATCATAAAATATATACATGTACACTATATTTTGTTACATATAATTTGTTGTGCCATAATTTTTCGCGAGATCGCAAGTGTGCAACGTTATTGCGGCGATATATCTCGATCTCTCTTTCTCCCTCTCGGTACGTGCGTCATTGAAGATAAATCGAAAATCAAAAGAGTCTGTTAGTAAGGGATGGATAAGCGGGAAAATAATACGAAGCCCCGCAGGCGTCGTCAGTCGCCTGGGCCGGGACTCGGTTTCTTTCGTTGACTTACTATGATTAATGCCGGGCTCGGAGTCTAGGTGGGCGGCCGCCAAAAGTCAGCACCGAAAATAAAAGAATTTTCAGCATTAGATCAGAATCGACCATGGCGTGGCTTTCGCGTGGAGTCGCGTCTGTGTACCGAATGGCAGGTACACAACAAACCGACCAGCGAATAAGCGTACACTCGAGTGAAATTAAATCTTAACAGACGGTGGAACCAATTCTTCCTCTTTTTTTTTCTTTTTTTATTACTTTATTGGATTCGTTTCGATTTTGATTTAGGTTTTTGTCAAACTAAGTAGAGCGAACAATTAAAAATTTTTCCGATGCCGAATTTACATAATTCAGTTTTGATACAGATATCCGGTACATAATAGTGCTGCGACATTACTTTTCACATTCTTGATGGATTTAAAGTCAATTTAGGAAGCTGGATTCTCAATTAATTATCGAAAATTCGGGAATAGCTCCAATTGAAGATTAAAGAACTTTCGCGGATAATTAAATTCACGCGAATCTTGGTTCAATCCGAAATTCAACACCCGACACTCGAGTACGAAGAGACATTTAGCCGATCGAAAAGAAAAAGTGTGATACACGACAGATTCGTAAAATCAAGAAATCGTTGAGTTCAAACGTCAAGAAATTAATGACGTTAAAAAGTTAACTCGGCAGCTGCGGGACACCCTGTATACTCGGGAAGTAACGCCCCGATCGGAACGGTTTGAAATGTCCGTAGTGGCGAGTCGGCGAAACAAGCGAGCTTATTTGCTCTTGTGCATGCGAAACGATCAGGAATGTGCTGGCTGTGAACAAAAGTAAGACGATAATGCAGCCGATGCGATAGCATGCAGTCGTACCGTAGGCGAGTGTTCTCGTTTTACAGACTTTTTTTTTTACACATACACTTTTGCATGTACAAAACGCCGTGCGATCGGCGGTGAAGAGGGAACATTAAGAAGAAATCTGATATGCTGAAAAAGGTCAAAAATCTTCTCGAGATTTGTGCGTGCAGAATCCAGATGAACGAGACGTGCGATTCTTTTACAGATCAATGTATGATTTTAAAAAGAGATACATTTATTATTAAGCAGGGTGCTTTATTCAAACTTTGTAAAAGACTTTTCTGAGAATTCCCACGGCTTTCCACGAACTTTATTCAAAATTGCAAGTAAGTTTCCTTAATTATATAATCACAAAAAATTCACTTGAATTTTGAATATTAAATTCAAGAAAATACTACAAGAAAAGAATAACTAAATGGCAACAACGATCCATTCGTAATATAAAGATTAAGCTCAAAGATACAGAAGGGTGATCAAACACATAGCATTAATTTAAAGTGACATATTGTCATTTAGTGTCGATGATTTTTTTTAAATAAAACCACACGAGAATGTACGTGAGTGCATATGTCATTTTTATTGTTAATCGATTGTCGACATTTTGTATTATCAAAAAAAAAAAAAAAAATGTCAGGGAAACAATTTTGTCAGAAAGATAGAATTTTCAAATTCTAAATATCAATCCCATGAAAATCTATGATTTTCCAGAGTAAAAAAGAAAATTCCAGGTTCTCCCTGTAATAAACATCTTGTTAATTTTCCAATTTAAATTAAAATAAATGATCGACATTTTCGTCAATATCGATTGTGACTCCAGCTGCGTTTTTTGCCTTCTCTCGAGACAAAAAAAAATTAAAGTAAAATTTTATATTATAAATTAGCACTTTTATACAGGATTTATCCAACTTAACAGAAGCTTGCAGCATTCGATATCAAATTATTGCGGAATTAGTTTATATCTTTCCTGAAAAGGGCATCACTCTCTCCAGATTCATCGAAGAATAAAAAAATACCCCTGTCACCATTTCGCTAACCACAACACTTCCATGTTATTTACTCACTACAATCTCAACTTGATCAAAGTTTACTGTACAAAGTATTAGAGATGTGTGTGCTTTAGATGTGCGTACTTATTATACATCGACATGCTACTTATATACATGTACACTGACTCGATTTAATAAAGGCCGTTAAAAAATCAGACAGATAACATGAAAATTTAATTGCGTCGATTGCGTGTTCTATGCGACCTGCAAAGATTAGTTTGTGACAATTACGATCACGACAAGAAGCGATAAAGACCGTCGAGTGCGAAGTGCGGCAATGGAATTAGTTCTCGAAAATATTCAATATTATATAGATTTTACTATGGCGCACTATTACGCAGAATATTTCGCATTCTTTTTTTTTTCTTCGACGTAGGCAATAGAATCTAAGATCACGGTGAGGAAGATGTCGCGTTGAAAGAGGTCCAAAAGCGCAGGCAAGGACGGCCTATCGAAATCTCGCGAACCGATCGCTCCAAATTAGCTAAAGAGAATTTTACAATTGAGTGAAAACGCGACGGAACACCTGGGGTGCAAACTCCTCTTTTTTTTTTCTTTCTAATCTCTAGGAGGCCTAGATTCTGCGCTCGCGAGATGAGTCACGCGCGGACAAGCCGGCTCGCGTGACTCAAGAGAATCGGAAAGAGACTCGATCCGATAAGTGGATCGTTTGTCTGAAAAAGGAAAGGTCCTTCGGTGAGCACGTTGCGCGCGTGTCTCCGACTCTGTCCTCCTTCCTCTGTCCCGAGGCATCGCGACGCAATACGGATCGATTAGGCTTAATCAACGTATAAACAAGCCGTCCATCCGACGCTCGAGTTGTAACGCGAATATGCGACTTATGGTAATCGAAATGTGTTAAGGCTCTCTCTATCTCTCGTGAGACGACCTTCGATCGAGTGGACGGAGGAGTCGCGATTCACGCGAATCTTCGAAAGGAGCTCTTCTCTGTGCTCTGTGCTGCTCCTTTTGTAGCAATCTCTTTACGTTTTCAATTGCTTTCGAGCCTGAAACCGACGACGAGAAAACGTCGCTCGAGCTATTTAATCAAATTTATTATTTGAGAAAAAACATGAATCCTTATTCATTTAGATGTTTTTCTTTCTCTTTTTTTTGTCAAAATTTGGGATTGATAAATCAGTGATTATCTCAACTTAAGAATCAATAAAAAGTTGCTGGTGATCATTGAAAAGTTCTTATTGATCAGTGTATTAATACATACACTCATAAATGCTAATAAATATACAATAATCATTAATAATAAACAACAAATTCATTGATTTGTCAGTTCAGACAATCACTGATTATCGATGGCACACTTGAGACTGATGATCAAAAAATTATTCGCTGATAATTAGTGATTACCCACTGATTCAGATTTAGAAAGAATGTATATATTTTTTTAATTTTGATATATTTAATAATTATTACACGCAAAGAAATTTAAATTGTCAAACCCTACGTTTCTTAATTTGTTATTTCTCAAATAATCGATTCGGTATTATTACTATACAATTTTTCGAAGTAAAAAGTTCCTGCATCGCTCTGCATATTTTGCCATGTACGTACTGCCATTTACGAAAACGAGCCCTCAACGTGGATCGCATCTCTAAAAATGCCTGCCAGGGATTAAATTATATTGTTTACGTTCAGCATATGGTCGCCATGGTTTCGCTTAAATTTTTATCTGATTCACGGACGCCAAAAATAGCCATGTGACTTATAAAATTTACAAAGGCGGTTACAAGACTCCGCGAGGTCAGAACGCCAGGCAAACAGGCCTGAGAAATGGATGTTACCCAGTTGAAGATTATATCGCGTATCTCTTTTTTTCCATCCGTCGTCCTTCTCGTCGTCGACCCGAACCTCGACGTAATTTCCGATCCGGAAAAAAATAAAACAGTCCGTTCCGTGCATCTTTTTCGATTTATTAATAATGTTGCGCCTCGCGCGATGGTTCGGATTATATACTCTTCAAGTAGCCCGGCAAAACGCGCGAGAACAAAGAAGTCACTGTACGCGAACCTGTACGGCAGAGGCTCTCAAACAATCTCGCGCTATCTCTCTCTTTCTCTCTTATTCCTTAATAACTCTAAAAAATTCTTGCGCTCTTTTAATCCATATGCATCCCGAGGAAAATTGTGTTTCAATTGATAAAATCATTTCTTTAACTTGGTTTTTTTAAGTTGAATTAAAAATATTTTTGAGAAAACAAGAAATAACGTTATTAACCCTTTTTAAAGTAAATAAATTATTTCTTTAATTTAAACAAATAATTTTTTTAATTCAAAGAAAGTACTGAGAGATATGTAAGAAATAATTTAATCATTCTGGTTTACAAAATATATTTCTTTTATTTAAAACAATGCGTTGCACAACCAAACTTTCTTTAATTCTAATAAAAGAAACAACGAAAAAATTTCTTCAAATCAAAGAAACTTTTCTTTTAATCGTACAGCAATGCACAAATTTATTTGATTCAAATAAATTTTTCTTGACTCGAAGAAACTTTTCTCTGGGTGTGGCTCTTTAAAGAAAAAATGTCAAGCCATTTACTTAAAAAAAAAAAGATATGCAAAATTTATATTTTTCTAATGAGTGTTTGATCCAATATTGAAATTTCTTAATCGCGATATTTATTTCGTTAAAAAAAGTCATGATTATGAATAAAAAATATACTAATAATCATTAAAAAAAAAATCTAAATATATTCCAAAATGTCAGTAGTTGAAACATAGAAATTTGTTCGAGCGATAACATAAAGAATTTCAACGAATTTTCTGCAAGCTATCTGACTTCTTCGTGTGTTTCTCGTGTATTAATTCGATAATAACGAATATGGAATTCGTGGTACCGCGAGATTGCGGTGAGGACGTCACGAATCGGATATTGAGGTTGCACTTCCGGCAACGGAAATGAGTGGCAACGAGTGACAGCGAGGTTTTTTTTTCCGCGCTTTGGAAAGGCTGAAACGATTGCGGGCACTTAATTAAACGAAATTTCGACGCTTTTAACACTGATGGTCCGCATTCTCGTCGCGCGTCAGTCATCCGGTTCTGAATTCTTCATTTAACACTTTACGGTACTATTATACATCGAGGACTCGACAATCTGCGATAACTCGAAGTATCGAACATTTGATAAAATTTTCTAGACAAAAGCGGATAATCGCTATTCCAGATAATGTTGGAAAGATTAAAATAAAAACAATAATGGCTAGTTTGTCGAGATTCATTAGGTTGGAAACGCGTTGGAATCTAATCGTGGAACGTATCTGAGTCTTCCCTCTTTCGTTTCAGTTTACATGTAGGAAATAGGCATATTTTGATGACAACTACGAAGATGGAAAATAAGCCGCGCCAAATAATTGGCTAAACATGTTCATGGCCGAACATTGTAATCGCATGCCACGATCGCTCGGGTATAACAAACACCGTTGTAGTTAAATCTATTTACCGGGTAGCGTATCAATTGTAGTAGTCTCTTGTTGTGGCGTTTCGATATAGAGCCGCTTTGGTCATTAACCTTGGCAACGTCGGCATAGTTGTAGAGCAGACATCTATCGCGTAAACATAATTGTGCGTGAGGTAATCGGAAATCTTTCATCCGTAACGGCATTATTACACGCGCGTAAATACTGTCGTTTTAAGCCGGTTTAAAAATGCAGGAAGACGATATGTGGAACGAGACGGTGTTTATTGGGGAGATTAAGCTGTGAAAGGTATCGTACGATTTCAGTTTCACCTGCTTCAAATTATAGTAATCGCGCACGTCGTCTCGTCTCGCCGTCCCGTAATTATAACGTTCCAGAGACAGTTTATATAACGTGTTGAATACTTTCTTCCGTATCTTTAAATATCGAGAACTCGACTCGCAACGGCGAAAAGAGGAGCGAGAGCTCCGATATCTTCAGGCTCGAAATAAATCTTCTGCGAGGAGCGCCTCCGCTCCTCTTCGATCGACCTACACGCATATTTCCGGGGACAGAGATCAGTCTCGCGGGAGGAGCGTTCGCGCTTACGGGAGCATCGGGAGGTTAAATGGCTCGTATATAAACCGCGATGTGCTTTAATTCGTTGAGCGCGCGCGTGTCTTCGGCGTACGAACGCGTGCGTGAAAGACAATGGATCCGCCGCAGCGCGGCGGAAATCACCACCGCCGTCGCCACTGCTACCGCTAACCGCCGCCGCTGCCGCCGCCGCCGACGACGACGACGACGACGACGACGACGACGACGACGACGATGATGTATGTGCTAATGGATGTTGACTTACCGCGTTGGACTTGGGTTTCGACGCGGCCACATAGGCCAAATATTGAATCACTTTCTTCGTATTCTCGGTCTTGCCGGCGCCGGACTCGCCGGTGCACAAAATCGACTGATCCTCGCGATCTGCAACAGACACGATGCTTTTTTTTGTGCCTGGTAATTGCTGGCTAAACTATTAATAAAAGTAATAAAGATAAAATAAAATAAATGTCAATGAAAAAAGTATGCGTGAGTAATAAAATATATTTAGGTACCGTAAGAAGAATGAAAAATGATTGTCCCTATAAGCACACGATATTCCTAGAATATTATACGAATATTATACGAATATTAAAAATTAAAATAATATTCCGAGAACATTATTCAATATTTGTAAGATTATTTTAATATTATGGCAATATCGTGTTAATGTCCGTTTTTAAATAACATTCGTGGTATGTTACTTCGATACCCGTAAAATATTATAAAAATGTACGAATATTACTGTGATTAAAAATTAATGCAAATTATTATGCATAAAATATTCATAAACTATAATTATTACATTTAAAAGTTATAATATTCTCGATAATTTAAAATATTGAAGTAAATAATATCATTTACTTCATATAATGTCATCAAACGTAAACATATAACCACTTTTTTATTAATATTTCAGGATTTAATGTTAAATAATATTGTAGCACTTATAGGATACAAATACAACGAAACTTCGAATGTTGACAAAATAATTTCGAAAAATTACGCAAAATGATTCTAATTATTTATTGATTATAATTCTATGAATAGTAATTCGATGCGAATGAGTATTTAGTAAACAATTTTAATTATGCTGTTACCTTGCAACATGGAACGATAAGCCGTATCAGTAATGGCAAACACATGTGGTGGCACTTCGTGTCTCTTGATGCCTTTGTACCTTTCCATGATCTTCTCTGTGTATATCGGCAGTCTTTTGTAAGGATTTACTACGACGCAAAAGAGGCCAGAGTACGTCTGTAAAGAGAAAGGGTTTCGATCATTACAATTTGATTAAGCTCCGTATTTATAAAATCTACAAATTGACACAGTTGGAGGAGCTAGCTTCTTAAGCATTTTCTTCGAGAAAGCAGAAGCCTTATCTCGTTCGCTAATCAGTGACTTCATCCATATCTTTATTCATATTTTCATACAAGAATGTTATCCGCATGTTTCATCAACTAATTATCGAACCGATCGCTTCATTCAGCTTTTCTGAAACTGAATAAAAGCGAAGGCATTTTCCCTCCGCGGACCTATTCGCGTGACCTAATTGTTTCGGTGCGAGCATTGTTTCCGCTGACGCTGATGAGCATTCCAGGAATTCTCGCGCGATAGTGCGAGAAGGAGCTAGAACGGCACGTAAAGCTCGATGGAATGTCCGATCGATGACGTCACGTTCACCATGCGATGCCGGTTCGCGAGCGCGAGGTAGAGAGCGAAGTAGCAGAAAGAGGCCGACGTATACTTCTGGTTCGCCGCTCTCCGGCGTCTTCTACCTCCGCGCTCTCTCCCTTTCTCGTTCAGCCGCGCGTTCTCTTGCACGTTGGCACGTTTTCTCCGCCGCGCCGACACACGCGCATATGCATGCGGACAGACCGACCGTTGCTGGTACGACCGGTGGTCCTGAAACTGAGAGCCTTGACTCTCGCTATCCTCGACGAAACGAATCGTTTCGACGGAGTCGAGCTCGAGAGCTGAAAGACTCCAGATCCAGACATAAAGCGTTAATAAAAATAACATATTCAGACGATTCCATCATATTTTTGTTGAGTGAGGCGAGGCGACGGAGATGCCTGCCATTGCACCGGCTGCATGCTGGACTTTTCAATCTCTCGGTTTTAAAATTAAAAAGTTACACGAAGAAACATAATCGTATACACATTCTGTTGCACGGAAAGAACAAAAGATTTTGTTGAAATATCTAAATATTTAGCTGGACGCAGATCTGAAAATATTTTATTGGATTACCAAAATAATCGTGATGTTCAAGCATGATGAGCAATAATGCTGCAAAAATTTCGACATTCTAGCAATTCAGCTTGAGAATCCAACATAATTAGTTTGATGGCCTAACAAAATTATGTTCAGATTTGTATATCCAACTACATTTTCAGATACCTAATCAGCCGTTCTGTCCGTGTACGTTTGTCAACGATATTCTTTCCGAGAAAAATTATATGTCTTGAACTTAAGAATTTAAAATACTGCTGATCGACAAATGTTACTTAAATTGGAATTATTGCTCTCATTGAGTAACATTCAATCCGATAAGCCCTATTTAATTTTCGCCGGACATTTGAAAAGAAAAGTATTATGACACCTTTATTTAATCTTCGATAAAATACAGATAACAACGTGTACTAGAGCTATCCAGGTAAACCTTTGATACGTTATTGAATAGTAATACAGACTTTTTTCAGATAATTTACTTATAAAACTTGTATTATCGTTTATAGATAATTTTCTTTCATAATTTTACGATAAGATAAAACTCTTATCCACCGGAAGCACATTGATTCGACTGTAAAATACACTTTAATTTAATTACTAACGATCAAAATCATCTACTTTAATTGCTTAATATCTAGCTTTACTATCGAGCTAAAGTAAAGTGAAATGACGTGTAAAATGCCTCGCTATTTGCATAGGCTTGGTAATTTACGACTCGGTTCGGCCGGATCGAAAGTGTTTGTCGTAACGTGAAGAGCGTTTCACAACTACAAGGATATCCGTTAACAAGCGAATAAATCATATATCTCGCGTATACAGCGGCAGACAGACCCCTATGACTAACTAACGAAGGGATGCTTAATCTCTCAGACGTGATATCGAAACGGAGCAAAGTTATTTAACCTTTTATCAGTGCGAGCAAGTGCACGCGAGTGGTATCATTCAGGGTTGTCTCGTAACTTGCAAAATAATGTCTACACCCCCCTCCCCCATTGTCTCGTACTGTCCCTCCTAATCCCGACGCGACGTTTACGTAAAATAATAATAATAATTTTATTGCTGTGCATAACAATAAATGAAAAAGACTAATATACTCTCTCTGTTAATTAAATTGTATACGACGTACGTTTCTCATCTCATTCTGCATGTAAGAAAATACACTGTGTTTTATAAACACGTTTCCCTGATAAAATAGGAAGGAAAATAGTAGAACGATCGCGATGTAGCTGAGCATCCTTCGCAGCGAGGCGGTTTTCTCAAAGTACATAAAGTGATCGATTTCGACCGCTTATACGCGTATTACATTGTACGCACATTTTATGCTGAAAGACAGTTCGCACAACCTACGCGTGGACGTGAATTATCGTTGTTTACGCATAAACGCCCAACATTGATATCGTTGCAACAGTCGCAAACGTTACGATACTCGTCGGCGGGAGGCAGCGCGGGCGTAGGTGTTAATAAACGTTCCTCTCGCTTCTATCTGCCTTCCATTAAACACTGGCGGGCGCTTAATTGCGCGAGTCCACTCGAATTATTCACGTCGTCATTAGGTCCGCCGGACAATCACTCGAAGAGATTGTTAGTCACTCTGCTTATTGAATCTCGATCCTCCGGGGGGGATCGGATGAATCGATCCGGGGGCCCAGGGCATTTTTTCGGCATTACCCATCGTCATCGTCGTCGCCGTCGTCGTCGTTTTCCTGCTCCTCGCACTCATCGCGTGTACATCCACTTTCAAAGGTCGCGACGAATCACCGCTGCGCCGGTTGCCTCCAGAACCATGCCTACAGCGTGATTCACACACATTCGCTTTCCCCGGTCCGCCGCACTCGTGCTCGCGGCTACCCGCGTCATACTTCGTGGAAGAAGCCACCCGGAACCGGTGCCGGGTTTATTTATTCTTCACGGCGCGATTTTCACGTTAATTTACCGCGCACTTTCGTAACTATTCCCATTATGGACTGGTAAACAGCAATCGTAGTTAACCGTGGTTTAACATATTTCCCTGTCTGATTCTGCCCGCGAGACGAGAGGGAGAATAAGCTGAGCTCGGGCAATTTTAAATAACGTTTGCGGCCATTCATCTTATGACGCAGCACATTGTTTCCTCATAGACTTATCGTATCGCGTGTCTCGGTGCTCCACGATCTTTTTTTTTTTACGATCCGATCGAGCAATGAATGAATCAAATGAAATGGAACGGTCTGTTTCTGCTTTGGATTTTCCAGCTTAACTTCATCTGATGATGTAAGAACTTTTTTTCTATCAATTTTAACGTACACTGGGAGAAATCGTTTGGTTGATCTAGCTCAACTAACGTTTGGTTGAATAGTGATCAAATGAATTTTGTAGACTATTGCTACCAAAAACTTGGTTACATTTAACAAAACTTTATGTAATTTGTCGTGTGAAAATAATTATTTGATTAAGGCTACAAATTATTTAGTCAAAACAACTACACATTTAGTAATGATAACTATAAAATTCATTCGATCACTATCCAATGAAACGTTAGTTGACTTTACCAAACATCTCTCTCAGCGTAATGTATGACGTTTTATTAAATTTAAATACTCTAGACATTTACTTAACTACTTTAAGTACTCCTAACATTCAAATCCTAATCGCGTATACACTGGAAGTATCTTTATCTCGTGCTTGTTGATAAAAAAACGTCGGACACTCGTAACGTCCAGATTTTTGGGTCTCTATATAGGTTAAAAATGAAGAAGAATCCAAGAGAAGTCGAGCCGATTGGGTAATCTCACTTCTTCATACGCATCATCATCGAAAAATAAATGCTTCGAGAATGATCTTGAGAAACGATCGCCACGTGTGTCCTCGAAATTCATGATTTTTCTCCTTGGCATCATTTAAACGAGGCGTCATGATGCTCGCGTTTACGGAACCGTCGCCGTTTAAGCGATTCATCTCGCTCGCGATAAAATTGCGCGGAACAGGAGCTTTTCAAATTCCGTCGCGAACCGTGGAATACGTGGAACGAAAACCCTTGTCCCTTTTTTCCAGGCAGGACTGCGCGTTCGAAGGTCCTCGAAAACCGGTCTCTCTCTCTCGGTGCTCTCTCGGGTGTCATCGACCCTGCCCAACATTCCTGTTTATACCTCACGCCGACGCGACGTGACGGGTGCCTTCTAAGCAAATCGGCAGCCGCGGCGCGATCGCGACGTGCGTTACATCTCACGGAGCCGACATCTTTCACCGCAAGGATCTAGCAATCTCCAAATGCACGCGGAGGTATGCTGTCAAAGGAGCTCGCGCCGAGTCCAGGCGCACGAATCCGAGATAAATCGACAGAGGGAAAAGCGCTGCCGCGTGCGCTGCGAGTTTCACGAAAAGTGCGAAACGCGCGGCGTTATTCTTCGCAAAATTTGGAAAGCAAAAGTTCTTCTTCAAATATTTACAAGTAGCGAGTAACAAGGGCAAGATGCAACGCCAGGTACTTGGAGAGGTTTAACCGTTCCGAATTTGTCGTGATTTTTCAACGTGAGACGAAAAATAAAGGTTATCTGTGATTACTCAGCATTAAATTTACATGTAATGATCTCACGTATATGGACTATCGAAGACGTGCGGTATCTTCGTGAATCACCTTCTACGCCGATCAAACGCAACGATGCGTCACTCGCGGTGCCTAGTTACACGCGGGCGCGGGCGCGAGCGCGCGTCTCGCCTCTCGTATTTTCTATTATGGGACATCGTTGGACTTTTTTTACGGCGCCCCAGGGGGTTTCGTCAGAATTTTCTTTCGTGGCGCCGGTGGTAACGAACACGAATGCAGGACGACGACCGTAAAAGGCGTCGGACCTGCCGCGACTCCGTTACCGGCGTCTTCTCGGATCTTTCGATCGTCTCGCGTGGCGGCCGCGTCTTTAAGGCACCGCGAGTAAGCGGGTTAAGGACGCCTCGTCCTTATAAGGACTCGTCTTTGCCTTTTTGCGCCATCCTGCGCAAAGCGGCGTCCGTCTCCTCTCGCTCGTCTCTCTTCTTCGCTTTTTTTTCTTTTTTTTTCCCTTTTTTTCGCCGGCGGCTGGCATCTGGTCGCCTCTCTCTGCATCCGCAAACGCGATCGCCCTCGATCGAGACAAGATCGAAAGTCTTGATCCCGGCGCGGTCCGCTCGTCCACTCGCTCGAGACGGCGCGAGAGGCATGCGCGTGATCAAGTGCAATTTGTAACGAACGGTAAAAGCGTGATTGGATGCGGTACGCTTTATTATTGCGGGTCAAAGTTGCGGCGCGCGAAACAAGATCGTAAACCCCCACGACAAAGTCGCGAACGCTCGGGGCTAATACTTGGCGAAATTAGCATGAATTCGCTATTAGCGTATGTACGACGTACCGCCTCATTCGTCGCGATTTTTTTCTCATCGTGACAGATACTTTTGAAGAATTCTAAATTGGCTGCTTTCTTGCTCTCCTCTGTTTGATTATAAATTAAGATTACAATCCATCCGCGAAGCAGAACTTTTCCGCGACGAGACTGCAAATGTCCGGACATTTGTGAAATTGGTACACAGTAAAAGAAAATTAATATCAAATCAAGAAATTTCGTTGTTTCATATATAAGTAAAAATATAAAATCTTCTTGGAAGAATTTATAATCTTAAACAAACATAATTTGCTTACAATTAGATGAAGAAAATTTTTCTCTTCGTGTAAGCAAATTATGTCTGTTTAAGATTTATAAATTTTTCCCAGAAGATTTTATATTCTTGCTTATATATGAAACAATGAATTGTTGATTTGATACTAAATTTTTTTTCTGTGTAGGGGAGAAGGTAGTATTATTGCTATCCCTCCGTTATGCAATGACGCTAATATGCCAATATACAGTACAGGCAATACACAATTATTTGCATTTTTACTTTTTAGCATTTCAAAATTTTTCCAAGGTACATTTAATCAACACATATTTCTTCACTGTTTTTAAACTTAAGCGTATCATCACGTGAACGTATGGTATACTCGCGAATGTTTTGATGTTTCGAAACGTAGGAAAATTCTACACGACGGAAAATTAAAAGTATATAATTTTGTAACAAAATACTGTGTTTTTAAACAAAACAAATATTTTAAATTTATTTCTCCCTGTTTTTTCTTCCATTCATAATGTAGTGTCGTCACATTTTTATAAATCGCGTCCCAAGTGATAAAAATTTCATAACTTTGAGTGTAGAATCTGTTGAACAACTTTATAACTTAACGAATATAATCGTTCAAGTTTCAATATAAAATATTAATTATTAAGTTATCGAATAAAATGTAAATGAATGCCATATGCCTTTTCCTCTATTATCAACACGCGTTGACGTCTACTAAACACAAGACATATTTTTCAATTTTCATAATTCTTGCCATTGAGACAGTTTTTATTAAAAGGACCTTGCATTTATTTATTTATTCTTCTTTTATTACCGTAAATCACGAACACAATTCGTGAAACGAGATCGTAAATTCTATGATAAAGAAGCGCACGTCTACAGTCACTACTTAAATTTAGCACGTCAGCGTGTACTACACGCGGCGGCGTGTCCCTCTGAATTCTTATCGTCGACAGATTTGTATCAGAGAAATTCAGGTCTCCGCTAAAAGTAGATAGCTGACCGAGAATCGCGAACCTAAATCGCGTATACCATATGAAAATGGAGCTGACTCCTCGCTTTGCGCAACTTAAAGAGCGTACCGCGTTTATAATCGGTCTTTAAAAGGACGAAAACCTGCGCTACCACACCTCGCGACTAACTCTCTACAAATGGTACCGTCACAAACGGGGTGCCGTAATGGTTCCAGATACGGGTAATGTAAGAATACGACTTTGCTAAAGCCGGCTCCAAGCAACGCATTCACGTGTTCAAGTATTCGACGCGTAGCGCCGCGCTCGCTCGTATGAGAAATGGGACTGTCACATACAATTTCGACATATTGTCGCACCGACGTACATTATCTCGTCGGCCCGGGGTGACAATTGCGTATCGCTTTAGCGAATATTTATCGAGCGAGTGCCTCCGGAGTGCCTCCGGAGTGCCGCCGCGTGTGCCGGTCTCCGAGACCGATGCCTTCGCGCAAATATTCGACACCTCCCGAATGCATTTGCGTGACGAATTTTACATTCGCCACCAAACGCGACGCGTTCACTCGGCAAATATTTATCGACGCGATACAGATATCGCGAACGAGACGACAGGGCACACGAACGGGGAAATATTGCAATTTCGTACGACGATATGGCATTGCTGCAACTTTGTGCGACGTTGCGAATAATAAAGCCCGTCGCGTAAGAGCGACACATTTTATTTTTGCCGAACGATGCAGAAGCGAGTGAATTGCGTGTCGTTACATTGACAATTGGCATTACGTCATGACGTATCGCGACGCGATATTTATCTTGGATCGGCAAATAATTGGCCGGTGAACGGTTTGCCGAGCGGTTGTTTGAAACCCGCTTAAAGCCGTGTCGTATTACGTATCGAAGATTACACAGCGATTGCGTATCGGAGATCGATACCCGGCCAATGTAGACGAGAACGAAGACGAAGCGAGCGGTGATTGAGACTGAAGATTTATACTTTTCTATATTTTTTTCTTTTTTTTTGTACTTTTAGACGCATTAATCTGATCTGTAATTGTTACACGATCGCATGAAAGTCTAATGTAATAAAATCTAAATGGAGAACTTATGTAGTTTCTCATGTTCTATCTGTTATACCTCTGTGATTCTATTTTTCTTTTAATAACGAGCCTGATACGATCTTTTCAAATAAATATTTATGATTTAATCGCATATGTATGGAAGAAAATTCTTAGAAATGATCCCGATGGATTATGCAAATTTTAATATGACTTCTCGAACGTATCTTCACCTACAAAATTTATTTCACACTGTAAATGTATATCGTAATTGGTAGCCGCAACATTATTACATAATAAATTAAGTTAATATTAAATGTAGGTGAACAAGAATCCTAAGAATGTAAAAGGAAAGGTTGAAAGATTATCGCATAGATTATGCACATGACATGCGTGTGACAACCGATTTTGCGAGAGCACGAGAAGCAACGATAAATATAAGGTGAGGTAAAGTAGTAAAGTAAATCATGCGGTCGGTAGTTGTCGAACCGTTACAGTCCAGATACGACCCATATACGGTATGCACGGACAAAATCAATCGGATTCGCACCATATACGGACAGGGATAACGATGTATGTACGCAAACGTTGCGCAAGGGCGACGTTCTTTACGGCGTTACCACTTGGCAACGGAATTACGAAAAACTGCTGATGAGAATGGGTTGCCTCTTGACCTTACAAAAAAAAAAAAAAAAAAACGCACGGTCGCGTCGGCCAATCACGGAGACACCGCGCCGTCAAATTGCGACACGAGTGCAGAATGCAGGCGACAGGTGAGAAACGCAGAAATGCAGCCCTATTAGCGTTATGACTTATTTATTAGCTCCCGAATGACGACACGCCGCGAGTAACGCGATATTTAAATTTAACACGTCTCTCTAAAATATAAAATATAATAAAAGATAATAAATATTTGCACATTTAAGTACAGATTACAAACGATGTTCTAGACCTCCCATTTATACTTTTATTTGTAGCGACAGATTTTTTTATCAAATTAAATTTGACAATTTTAAAACTTGTATAGTAACTAGTTGTAATAAATGAAATTTATTTATACACGAAGAAAGATGTCATTCTCTTGCTAAGAAAAGCGATTACTCAATTTTCAGTTTTCCTCCTTTAAGTGACGGTTATCTTTGTGGAGAATATTTTCTTGACAGTAATCGTAAAATACACTTATCACTTTGAACCAAGTAATATTTACTTAAAATAAACTTCTACGTACGCACAAAAAAATATTTGAGTTGAGTAAATATTGCTTATTTCATAAGTTCGTATCCGTTCATAAGTTATATATCCGCAAATCTATCTCAGGTTCATCGTTAGCGTTAAATTTATTCGAAATTTATTCCGAATCCTAGTAATTTATTACTTCAATCAGTAATATAAGTTAAAAAATTTAATTTGCTTATTATTATTTTGATCTTTTTTTAATACAATTTTATAATATTCTTCGAAAGAGTAAAAATTCTTTTTTTTTTCAGTATATAATAAATTTTTTAAAAATTTTATATTTTAAAACAATTATCATTCTTTGTTAAAGATAATTGTTACCTATGAGAAAAAATCAATTCAATAAATTATATTGCTTTTCTTAATAATACAGAATTGATATTTTTCTACGATACTTTCTATTACTTTCCTTAGCACTCGAATGAATATTTATCTTCGTGTGTAACCGGAAAGTCCCAACTTTGATCATTCCACAGTCTTCGGTCAACCTTTTCATTCATTATGAAGATAAAATCATTTAATATCCCGTAAGAGGACGTCACAGCAAGGTGGATTTCAACAATGCTGATAATAGGCATTAAACAACGCTTAATACTTCCGTTTACAAACTCATTTTTACGCACGCTCTTTTTACGCATGCTCTCGCGCCGACGAGACACGGTTGTATCTCGAAAGCGAATGTCGTAACGATCGCACGTCGATCATGCCGGTCGAGCGGTGGCGGCGGCGGCGGCCCTGAGACGGCCGAGGCGAGAATTCCGCGTGAATTCCGGAATGTTTCTGCTCGCGCGGTATCTCCGCGCGCGCGATGCAAGAGAAATTCCGCGTGCGGCTACTACACACGTAGCAGATCGCGAATACTAATGCGCATACTAATAGGGCTAATGCCGCGAGGCGGAGACCTCGCGTGGTCGTGCTACCTTCTCGTTGCACCGCTGCGAATTCTAGATTCCGAGAAGCCGGCTAAAGGCAAAAGAACGTCCACACCAGAACCTCCTTCTCGGTCTGTCGCCGGTAACGATCGCAAATAATGGGCAAAAATATTGTTGAACGAAGAAAAAGGCAGCTTCTCTTTTTACCGCATTATTAAAAAAAAAAAATAATAATAAAACTGATTACTTGATTAATCTGAAGTTGATGATGTTTCCGCGATGAAAATATCGAACAGCCTACAGTTTTTGCATAATTAACGATTTTACAGTGAGAAAGAAAATTATTAACTTGATTAAATTTCTTCAATTCAAGTTTTTTATATTCAAATTAAATATATAAATGCTTGAACTAAAGAAATTTCATTTAAATACACAAGTACTTGAATTGAAGAAATTTAATCAAGTTGAATAATTTAGTCAAATCAATAATCAATTTTGTTAACATTTTTTAGAAAAGAGAATATTTTAAGAAAAATTCTCTAGCGAATTAAATTTCAGGAGAGAAAGTGGAAGACAAAATCATATTTCATTGGACTTCAAGTAGACATTGCTTTAATGGAATTTTGATTTATGATTCGATTACAAAGATATAAAACGTTGAAAGTGGGAAGGAAGGTTGGTAAATCAATAATGATCTTCTTCTTCGAGATTGCAATGATTAGCACATTTTGCGGGAGAAATAAGAGTCGAAGAAAATAACGCAAAGCAAAGTGTATCTATACGATGTAATCTTTCAACGTGACTCAACAGATCGCGAAGGTGCGTATAATCGTCCATTACCCAGACGAGAGTAAAATAATTACTATTTTCATAAAACTAGAATTTGAAAAAAAAAAAAAAAATGCGAAAACGTTAAACTTTGCGTGCTGCCGCGATTTCCCCCCACGCAGAAATAAAATTAATGTTCGATCTTTACCGAACGATTCGCGCGACTCGTCGGTGGACAAGAAATTCGCAAGATTTGCAATGGTAAGCCACATTTCGCCAAGGTGACTCTGTCAAACCGCTAAGATGGCCGTCTCAAGATCGACCTCCCGACGAATATCCCAACCTTCCTCCGCCTTTACTCCGGTGCTCTCCCTTTCCTCGTTGGCTCTATGTCACTTTACCTCTCTCGCGCTATCGCTTTCTTACCTTCTCTTCGAAGACCGTTATCGGACTCTGTCTACCTTCGGAGTCGCGTTTACCGAATCAGTCACGCGTGAGTCACGAGCATCGACTCTCATTCTGCGAGTCTAGGTGAAGAAAAAAAGCAACGAGAAAGAGAAGACGATTAATATTCTCGTTCGGCCTCGAGTCGCGTCGCATTATTTGTGTCAAAAACGCATCTACCTCGCAAAATGGGTAACGTAGAAAAATAATTTGTTAGCATGTACGGAAAGAACGATTTTGTTGAAATTCAGATATAAAAATAATTACGTTGGATCATTAAAATAATTATTACGTTGCACTGAAAAACGGATTTGGTAACTAATACCAAATTTGGTAAAGTTATTGGCAATGTAATTATTTTAATGATCCAACGTAATTATTCTCGTTTTTTCAGTACAGCAGCTTTTATGCTGCTGTGGCAAAATTTATTAGTTCACGAAAAGAACAATTTTGCTGAAATACAGGACTGAAAATAATTACTTGTTAAATTATGAAAAAATTTATATTTATACGTTTAAGATTGCCGAAATGTCATAACTTTTTACAGTAGTGCCATCATGTTTAAACATCTTACATAATAATTTTGATAGTCCAACATAAAATTATTTTCTGATCTGTATCTAGTTAAATTTTTAGATACTACTTACAGTAAAATTGTTCTTTCCGTGTTACTGTTAAAAATATTTTATTACAATAAAAAAATTATTTTTCTCCGTGCAAAAATCTTTATAGAAAATTTGTCAGCAAAAATAGAAAACTTCGTTTCTGAATATGATACCATCGCAATAAAGATCTAGACAAATTTTCCATTTAAAATAATTCTGCCTCAAATTCGGACATGTAACAAAAAAAAAGTGAAAAACTTTTTAGATCAAACAATTGTAAAATTGTATTCTGCAACGTTGAAAGAGTGTCAGAATTTTTTCAGATTTTTTAAAGTCCAAAAACCCTTTCAAAAATATCAGACACCAGCGACTCGGGTGAACTAAGAAAATAGCAAAAAAAATCCTCCGTTGGAGGATTAAATAAAAAAATGTTAATCGTATCTTCAGGTTGCTATTAATTCTCTTCGAAACAAACGACGTGTCCCGACCATTCGTTGCTCCGAATTTTGCACGGTCTGGTTCATCGAGATAGGGAGCGACGGGATAACAAATTTCAATCGTACGAGTTTACCGAGCAAACAGCTTTAGATCGCGATTTTATTCTTTGCACCGTGCAGTGTTCCCAGACGCGATAACGGCCGTAACATCGACGAACGACACCGAATGTCGGCGATACCGGTTGAAATTCTGAGCATCTCTTGTCCAAACAACATACGCTCGCGTGAATCGACGAGGGAGTTATGACGAAGCCCGTATGGAATTTCTGACGCAAATTTCAGCCAAATCCCCAACACATCCGCTCGGTTATGGCACGACAAATTCATTAAGAGCTTAGAGCGAGATGATGCACGACAACCTAAACACGCGCTTCTTACGAGGGCGATAAAAACTTTGCCTTTGCGATCGCGATTTAAACTCGGACTAAATGACGTCATTTTTCGACGCAAAATCGCCCATACGCAGGACGTTTCGGTAAATCATGTATTTCCTTTGAACTGAAGATATTAAACGGGCTGATTATAGTTATTTTCCGGTAGTTTTATAGCGTGCGTAATGTTTCAGTAATAAACGCGTTGATTGCAATCAAGCTTTTCGTTTTAAGAGAGAGAGAGAGAGAAAGAGAGAGAGAGCACACGAAGGCATTCGTCTGTCATCTGGCTAGCAAAGGTACCCCCCTTTTAATGCGGCGTATAAAGTTACAAGTTACATCGTTCAACGCGTGTGAGAACAGCTGCACGATTCGCTATCTTATCGAATGCGACTATCGTCGAATACTTTCTTGGCAGCGAAGAGGAAACACGAAAATTGCGATACGGTAGTACAAGGAAGAGACATGGGGCGGAAAGGCATTTGCTTCCTCATTGAAACAACAATAAATATTTGTTCAATATTTGTTCGGCGTATATAGCTATTCTTTACGTTCTGAGAAAAATCTTATCAATATAATATTGTACAATAAGTCTAACAAATGCTATCTGAAGGAAGTACAAGCAAAAAAATTCTACAGTGATTGATTCAATTAATTCGATTACATCGCAAATATTTTCCAATGATTTCGATTTTACGCAGCTTAAAAAAAATACATAAATATTTTTTCCACGTGTGTAAATTAACTAAAATCATTTACTTATAAACCAATAAAGATTTGATTTAATTATTCGTGCTCAAATACAATTGTAATTTGTCTAAAAGTAAATTTAAATTCTATTCATTTTTAAAACAAGTAGTTTTATAAATATCTCTTACATGTTCGATTATACGTTGCGATATATCGATGATTCATTACGAACCAATGCAATCCGTGGCACTTCCTATACATCCCACAAAAATTTTATATTATATAATAACGGTTCGTAGTATTTATTCCTGAACAAAATTTAGAATAGTGACGCACCGCTTCATTCCTTTAAGATCTGACATCTCAAACAGTCTTCTGTCAATGTTTGAGATATTAGTGGCAATATTTGAGATTCGAAGGAATGGAGTTTCCAAGCGGCGTGGCGAAAAGACCAACACCTGCTTCCAAGTACGGGATCAAAGTCGAGAAGCGTGATCAGCGAGCGCGTTCAAAGTGTAGTCAAAATTGGCGTGAGTCACACGCTCGGGCGAGAGCGTGTCGCAGCAAGGTGGGGCGAAACCCGCTCTTATCACAGCCAGCGATAAGCGGAAACGTCAAGGAAATGCCGGTGCCGGTGCACGTACACTACATACTCTCCCAGTGTGTAGGCGAGACACGTCAACTCGTGGAATCGACGACTACCATCGGCACCGCCCATGTCTCTCTCTTTTTTCATCGCAGTCCCCGGGTCCCCCCCCCTCCATCTCCCTTGAATACCTGACCGTACGAATTTCGTCCTTGACCACACACAGGACGAAAGGTTTCCTTTTAGAAACTTCACGCACCGGGAATATCATCGCGCTCGCCATCTCGTGCGTTTATTTTATACGAGGAAAGGCGGGAGCGCTCGGCTTCGATTTCAAAAAGATCTGAAATCCATCCGAAACTCATAGGTAGTATTCGATAATTGCGTACGTGAGAGTATCTAACGATGGAAACCCGTGTGGGCGCTTTTGCTCGATATTAATTAACTCTCGGACCCGGTGCTCGAGACCCGCGGCGGCGCAGGTATGTGAGACGAGCGTTTTTACTTCCCACACACCGCAATTATCTCTTGCAAAACAACTTTCTTCACGGTATTTTTACACCATGATAGTTCGTTACCTTATCTTAAATTTTGCATCACAACCGCGTACTTTTATGCACGTTTTTCCTACATGAAATCCGATATACCGTCGTGATGGTGAAATATATACGCTTTTAAAGACGTGTTTGCAATAACATTAATTATGTCAATAATATATTTTAAAAATGTATGTACAGGCTGTCTCATTTTAATCTACCATCTTACAAAATTTTATTTGTTCCAATTTTAGCAAAAAATTCTAAACAAAAAATCGAAGTTGAGTAGTGACTAGTTGAAAATGTAAAAGTTAAATAATAACGTTAATGATTTTTAATTTAACTCGGTTAATTTTGGATGTCTTAATTTTTAACTTTAATTAGTTCTTCTTTTAAACGCAAACCCTTGAATTTATCAACTCTTTTCCCAAGTTAAAAATTTATCATTTATGTAAAGAGAGGGAAAAAATTATAAAAGAAAAAAATACATTCTTACATAAAAAAAAAACAATATTTTTGGTTATTTCATATAATTTACAAATAGAATATTAACCCATAAATATTGACCCATATTATAATTGTTTTGAGCAACGTAACTTTAAAAAGTTGCAAATTTTTAAAGACAGTTTTTTGTTCATATAACTTTCTACGTGACTAAATTATTTTTATAGCCATTTTTAGCCACCAACTTTAACTTAATTTAATTTAAAAAAATATATTAATTTGCTCAACCCTGCAAAAGATGTATGATCTGGCTGGAAGGCAGAGTTGATAAAAGTAACATGTTTTTAAAACACTATTTTTTGTTTAATACATGTTTAAAATGATTTTCATCAACCCTGCTGAAAGGAAACAAATCATAGCAAAATCGATTTCTTTAATTGATTTCATTACTATTTGTTTCCCTTTTGTCTGAAATATTTTTCTCAAAAATTGAAAACAAATAAATTTTTGGAGAGTGATAGATAGATTAAAATGAGACACCTTGTATAAAGCGAAAGACATTCGGCAACACTAGTTTAGTAATTAAATTTGCTGTTAGACAAAAAGTGCAAATGGATACTTAAATCAACGCCACGCGACCGCTCGCCTTTTCCCGATCGAATTCATTCGCGTCGCACGCATTTTTCTCTCCTTCTCTCTCTTCTTTCTCCTCCTCTCTTACCGTCTCCGTCTTACCTACGGTCCGCCGACATTTCCGATATATCTCGCGCGCGGATTAATTCCAGACGAGGACGAGCAAGAGCCGTAGTGAACCGAGGAGCTATCTTTAGTCCCGCCTTACGAGCGAAAGAGAGTCGTCTCTCGCTCTCGCGTTGGTCGGAACAAGACAGTGACCGATTTCTCGGCGAGCGCTATTTTTCAAAACGTGCCCGACGGCCAGACCGACCGAATCAATAATCGACAGCAAATGCAATACGCGAGAATATAAACGACGCCGGATTTTCCTTTCAATAAATTCTCCGCGGCCACTATCAATCCTTGTTTCAACATCGTGCGCGATTGCGACGACGAGTGCACATATTTTTCCGATCGGATAAACGGCGGAAGGATAAATGATCCCAGAAAATTTCAAACACGGTGCGGTCTGAAACGCGCATACATTATACGGTAGAGAGACTCGTGGCCGCTATTAATCGATTATTGCTTAATAAGAACGCAAAACTAACGATTTCCTTCGAATCGTATACGCCGAGGAAAAAAGTTGTTAACTTGATTAAAATTTTTTTCAGTTCAGGTATTTAGTTTCAGGTATTTTCAGGTTTAAATTACGTAAATGCTTAAACTGAAATTCAAGTACTTAAGTTAAATATACTTGAACGGAAGAAATTTAATCAAGTTAATAACTTTTTCTTCTTAAAGTAATTATTGTAATTGAGAAAAAAAGTTGTTAACCTGATTAAATTTCTCATCTTGACTAAATTTTAAAAAATATAGTCAATTTAGCGACTTTTCTTGTTAAAATAATTACATAAAATATTGTTAATCTTCGTCTGTTGTCGTTTACCATTTAACACAGTTATTAATATGATTACATCATATCAATATAAATAAGAATGATATTGTCTATCTCTACTCCAAATATTCAAAATATCTTATCTTGATATATTGAGATTACGAGGATCAATATCGTCCGCGATCGCAAAAGAAACATACGGCTGGTTATTATTAATTTAATTCAGTAACTCGATATTAGAACCAATATCCCTCTCGAATATAAAGAAACGAATGTTTCCAGCATGGAAATTTCCTCTCTTCCACTCCCGAGCAACGATATAGCGCTCCACTTGCGAGCTATTGATTTACTTATCCCGTTCATCATCACCCGGTTAACGCGAAAAAGCGAAGGACCGAGTATAACTCGAAATTTACAAACGTGTTTTTCCACGCGACAAGGTCTGATTTAGTAGCCAGCGAGAAATACCGTCATCTTTCGTGCCGCGCACCGCCGTAAATATTTTGAACCTGTCTCGCTCGAATAGCTATAATCGAAAATTCCACGCAGTTTCGCGGGTCGATTAATTTTCACGGGGACGCGCACGGCCACCGAATTAATAATGTCAGCGCGAATTCGAAGCGAAGCTCGAGAAGAGACACAGTGAGTCACCGCACACCGATACGACGAACATATTAATTCTGCAACGTCTCGAAGAGAAGGAATTTCTGACGTTCGGCGAAAAATTGCTGAAAAAATGTCGGAGTCAGTCACGCTTAATGGATCGGTGCTAAACACACTTTAACTTCTCTTTTTTTCGTACCGCGATCTTAATAAAAATAGCCGTTGTTCTTGACTCTTTCCCAAATTTTCTGATGTATCTGCATTTTATCCGATATCGCAATTGGAGAAACAATAGGAAAATTTTTATGGACTAGAAAAATTGTGCTCTCCATTATAATCCTTGGAGAGGAGCAAAGATAAAATATTTAGAAATTATTTTATAGACGATTTTACAAATCTAGAAAGATCGGTTGACTCCAGCCTCACAATTAAATTTAAATCTAGATATTTTTCTCGAAATTTTGGTTCTGTATAGCCAGCAGGCAACTTTCTCCCTAGGAAATGTGAAGATTTTTAGGCTCATCATCTCTCCGATTAGCTTAATCGGCCAATTAAGTTTAAAAATAGCAAAACTTAAAATTAATCGTATTATTTTGTTTTTCTAATCCACTTCTTACAAATTATAATATAATTGATTTATATAAAATATAATACTTTAATTTAATAATTAAGTTTTAATTAAAATAATTAAAAAACAAGGGTTACCTGAGAATTAATCCTTCCTTATTTTACCAAAGATCCAAACAACGCTTATTAAAAATATAGCCTGGTTACTCGAGTCATAGTCATAAAGTTTTTGGTAAAAAATTAAATCACATAAAAAATGTAGCTTAGTTGTAAACCCGTGTCTTATCTTTTCCTTATAGAATAAGGAATAATTAAAATAATTGAAAAATTAGATTAGGGATGATCAGTTAAAAATTTGCGGTTAACCATTGTTGGATTTAATCGAAGATGATGAGACTAGATCTTTACCATTAAAGTTGGAGATTTTTCACGTTTTTGCCCAAGGAAGTTACGTGATTGGCAAAGAGAATATTTTAAATTGAGGTTAGAGTTAACTGACGGAGGGACCGGCCATAAGGATCGTGTGGAAGGGCCGGCAAGCATCTGGCATTTGCACCTGCAGCGCACGCCGGCTTTTCACGAGACCGAACATCCAATTCTTAAGGCTGTATCGGCTGTACAATCTCAGCAAAGAGTAACCAGCGTTGCGTAAATTAATATATATATTTTTTAACTAAATGAAATTGAAATTAAAGTTGATGGCTCCTCATAAAATTAATTTTCCTTATGTTAAAAGTTAGATAAAAAACTAACTTAATTAAAATTTACATTGAGACTAAATTAAGTTAAAATAAAAGTTAATTTTAGAAAGCATTATTCATATTAAATTAGAAATTCGTTTAGAAATTTATTAAATTAGAAATTTTTAAAGTTAGATTACTCAAAACATTACAGTATGGATCAAACAAGTTTTTAACATTTTATTTGCAACTTTATATAAAATAACAAGAAAATATTTTTTGTGCAGAATATATTCTTTCTTTTACCTTTTTTTACATAATAAATTTTTAACTTTAAAAAAAAATTAATAAATTAAAATTTGTGCTTCAAAAATAACTAAAGTTAAAAATTAAGTCATTTCAAAATTAATAAGTTGAATTAAAAGTTATTAACTCTTTAATTTAATTTAATTTAATTTTTAACTTTTCAATTAGTTACTACTCAACTCTGAAAGTGACCTAATAAGAACACAACAAATTTTTAAAATCTTAGCAGGTATTTGGATCCCACAAGACTCACTGTCATTAACTTTAATTGCGTAAAATTAAATTAATGGAATGTTTCTGATAACCGTTAATAAAATTTTACGTGCTGTTTGTGCATACTCTCAGTTTCACGGTTAAAAATATCGGACGTAACTGTACAATTAGACAGTTAATTAGACCTGTGACGTTTCAATGCTCACTGCATATATCGTCGCATATTTCAGTGCTTACTCCTGAAACCACACAGCTTGGTTTTTAATTAATGATTGTAATAACTTTTACGATCGAGTTTGATACGCAGCAATATCTCGCGAATTTCCATAAAAACAGAGAAAAAATTATTATATTAGTTAAAAATATTATAAAGAAATAACATTTCTTCGTATTAATAAATTATATCTGTTTAAGAAAGATAAATTAAATAATTCTTTCAAGATTTTATATTCTTCCTTATATATGAAACAATGAATTGTTGGTTTCATACTAATTTTTTTCAGTTTAAATATTTATGTATTTAAGTTAAATATATAAAAATGCTTAAACTAAAGTTCAAATATTATATATATTCAAGTCAAATATATAAATACATGAACTGAAAAAATTTCATCGAGTTGAAAAATTTAGTCGAGTTAACAATTTTTTCTCGGCGTATAAATATATTTAAATCAATCATTAAAAACTCTTGTAACTTTTGTAAAGTTGTTTTCTCTGTTGAACGCAGCCATTAATTTATCAATACAGTCTACACTAGTTTACAGTTAATATAACTTTAAACGCAAACGAACAAAAGGGCGAAAGTGGCGCGCCGAAAATCATCGTAGTAAAATATAAAAAAAAAAAACAAAACAAAAAAACACCGAGCTGTTCATTCTACAAACGTTCAGAATGGCAACAAAATTTCACCTTCCCACGCCTCTCGCGTCGTCCTCCTCGAAAGGAGGGACGAGACGAATTTATTCTCTCATATTTTTCGGCGTTATTTCCGACGATCTACGACGAGTCCCGAGTAGCCTCAAATTTCACGCTTTGTCACATTTTCCCAAGAGAGTTCCGAGAGAGCCTCTCGACGAACTCGGACTTCTTGGAACGCGAGAGAGCCGAAGGAGGCGGCGGCGGCGGCGGCGGCGAATCAATCCTCCGCGGCCGGGAGCGAGAAGGAAAATTGGGTTAGCGGCGAGCGTAAGGTCGTCGGGGGGCTCTCCGGCGAGAAAAGCGAGATTTAAATACCACTCGAAACGAGCGAAGGGAAGAAGGTAACCGTTCGCGGGAAGCGAGGCAGGCGCAAGGCGCAACGCCAGCGCCAGCCAGAGAGAGAGAGAGAGAGAGAGAGAGAGAGAGAGAGAGAGAGAGAGAGAGAGAGAGAGAAAGAGAGAGAGAGAGAGAGAGAGAAAGTAAAAAGATGAGCCGGACGGCTCGCACTCACGTAAATCAGTCCGGAGTAGTATCGGTCCTTGAGGTTATGCAGAACGGAGGCCTCGTTGAGACAGGTAAGCTCCGCCATGTCCTCGACCTTGTCGAACTTGGGCGGATTCATCTTCTGTATGTCGTCCTTCGCGACGAGCACACGCTTGCCGGTCTCCGCGATCTCCACCTCGACCTCGTCGCCGCGCTCGCCCTTGATGCCGGCGGCGACGAAGCCCTGCGTCTCGTGCGGCACCCATACCAGCTTCTTTTGAGTCCATTCCGCCTGGGTCGCCGGGTCGTTGAAGCTGTTCCTGTCGACCGACAAGATACGCAGCTCCGGATCGGACCGGTCTACCCTCGAGTCCACGTCCGCCATCTTTGTTTAGCGATCGCGCGCAACACGACGCGGCAAAGCTGCTTCTGCTGCTGCTGCTGTCGTTGCTGCTGCTGCTGCTGCTGCGGGCCTGCCCCTGTGCGTCCCGACCGTGCGTACTTTCTCTCGTCCCTTGCGCGGGCGCGCGCGCGCGACTCACACTCCACACACCGTTAATCCGTTACCTCGTTTCCAAACGCGCGGGTAACGTCCACGACTACCCGCGTATTGTACTCGCGTACGCGACACGGTCGACTCGGAGTCGAGCCTGTCCGAGTCTAGCGACGGCGACGGCGACGGCGACCGGGCGACGACGACGACGACGACCACGACGGCGGCGACGTGCGACGACGGCTGCCGCTACTAGCTGTCGCCACGATGTGCGATCAACGGCGAGTGCGCGACGGCGGCACCAACACCACGCCGCCACCGCTGCTGCTGCTGCTGCTGCTACACCACCTCCACTGCTGTCACTAGCACCACCACCACCACCACCACTACCACCACTACTTACTACCACTGCCGCAACGACGAACGGACTCGCCCTCCGCGCTTTCGAAAACGTTGTCGCACGCCGGCAACGGCAGACCGCACATGTAACGGAATTACGCGGGCGTGAGCTTCGCGGTCTTTCCCTCTCGCGTGAGAGTCGCTCTCTTTTTTTCTCCTGCTTGCTCTCTCTCTCTCTCTCTCTCTCTCGTTCGCTCGCTTGTTCCCTCTCGACTGCTCCACGCCTCGACCGCGCCGATCGCAACTGCCGCACCGATGTTGTCGAGCGTGACCGCCCGCGGCATCGCGCCACATTCGGATCTCGACCCCCACCGCTTTCTCTTCCGTCGCCGTTGAGACCAATCCGCGTCGTTCCTCGACGCTCTCGAGCGACTTCACTAGATACTAGGGACATAAGAAGGGATGCGTGCCAAGTTTCGACTTATCGAGTTCGAGTAAATCGATTGTTCTCGATGCTTTACCTTCCGAGACATCGAGTTTTTTAATCGATGAACCAAATTAAAAGGAAAAATTACTAACAGTAACTACATTTGATATTCAAATTTTTCTTTCCATGTATTTTAAACAAAGGATAAATCTGTATATGTTCATATTAACTAAATATCGTAGATATTATTAAATTATTATCTATGATATTTATCTAACAACATGCAACATATACGATTATAATCTTACATCTTCTTATATTGTTATATTTAATCTTTTTACGTTTATGGAAAAGTTAATAAATTTACTTAAATTTCTAAAACATAAATCTAAAAAAATATAAATAGATTGTGTAACTGATTTATGCAATTAAATTGATCTATATAAAAACAGGACGTTTTAATGTCAACAGTTATATTATACAAGAGTATATTATGTAATATTGTTTCATGATTTATGTTATCTTCAGTATTTTTGTATCTGTGCAATCACATGTCAATGTGAAAACAAAGAGATAACTTATCGGTGCAATTACGTCAAATAATCAACATCAGTGTCAAGTGATACCGAATTACACTTTACCTATAATTTCACGTATCTGAATACAAATATAAAACAAGTTTTGCATAAATTTAAAAACATCCATAGAATTTTCTAATGCCCGTATTAGACTAGAGATTGAAATTGGATTGGAATTTAATCAATCGGAAGAAAGAAAACAAATCACAATTAAGTACGTTTATTGAAGCTTGCTTTAATTGATCAAATTCCAATCCAATCTTAATCTATAGTCTGATACAGGTATAATGACATAGATGATCTATCTATGTTGATATTCTACGGATATCCAAATGTAATTTAATATAATGAACGTAAAATATTTGTTAACAAATTAACTCTATGAGTTCCAAATCAATATTGAAAATATTTTAAAATAAAAACTGGACCTCAACACAGTCTCAATTTCGATCTCAATCCTTTGTCTCTTCTCATATGTCACTTTAATTGATTTAATAGATGTAACTGCGCACTTTTATCCGTGCTGACTCTCATTAAATATTTTTTGTACGATAAAAATACTTAAAATTCTCTTTTTTGATAAAATTTAATATGAATAGTAATACAAATACATTTAAATACAATTAATGATAGGAAAGTAGGCTAAATAAGAGTTAGCGGGTAAAAGTGCGCAGTTACAAGTATCGATATTAAATCATTTATTCAATTCAGAATTACAAAACGAACGTTTCGACTCTCTTTGGAGTTATTTTCAGCGCAACAAAAAATAGTAAAAGTAATAGAAATAGAAGTCATTACTTGATGAGAACAGGTACGTGGATTCCACGTTCTATCCACGTGTATTATGTAAAATTCGTGGATAAGACTTCATTGGTCCCGAGCCAGCAAACGGATTCCAGCAAAAGCATTCCAGTAAACGGATTTAAAGAGATTAAAAATTTATTTGTATTCCATTTTATTTTATTTGAATTTGGATTGAAAGAACAGCAATTACGTTATTTAAATTCTATGTCATTGATTAAAATGCATTGCGTAACCCGCAAAAACTTTTTTTGATTTGAATAAAGAATATGAATCATTTCATTTCAATCCTGTTTCAAATGTATCAATGTAAACTACACATAATTATATAAACTACACATAATGATACTCAATTATGCATAATTTTTAAAGGACTATGTTGTCCGTTTTTTTCCATCACCCTCCTCTATTTAGTTTTCACTATGTCATCGTGCTGTATAAGAAACTGTACTAGCCGCACATTCTACATCAAAATCAAAAATGTAAAATTTTTCCGATTTTCGAAAGAAACCATTATTCGACAGCAATGGCTGACGCATGTCAAAAAACAAACAAAGATATAAAAATTGATACGGGTAAGTTATTTAATATAATTAATACATTTATTAGTTTGCGTACATATAGATCCAAGGGAGTCCGCAACAATAATCTCAACAATTTCAATAAAATTTTATGGGTGTGTAGTATTAACTTACACCTTGACTGTAGTAAAGCCGTTCGTTGCGAAAATTAGGTATTCTCGAAAAAATAACGATTAAATATTTCTAGCATCTGTAGTACCGCTACAGAAAAATGACTGTCGAGTTGGCAACGTAACGTGGAGCGTTAGGACGTTGACTAGTATGCTTGGAGTCCCAGATTCGATCCCCGCGGATGAGATTTTTTTCATTTAAATCTTATATTTTTAAATTGTTATATATAATTTTTGAACCGTTATTCATTATTTAATATAAAATGTTATTTTAAAAAAAATTAAGGAATTTAAAAATGCTTTTCTATTATTAAATAAACTAAAATATATATAAACATATAAATATATAAATATAAATATATGTATGTATGTGTGTGTATATATATGTGTATATATATATATATATATATATACACAATGAGGTGCGTTAATGAGATCCTTTTTCGGTGTAGCTAGTGCAAAAATCACAACAATCTTAGCCAATCAGACGAACTCATTAAGCCAATAACAACACATAATTGGTTAAATTGATGAAATTCCTACATCAAGAAAGGATCTCATTAATGCACCTTATTGTATAATATGTATAAATATTTTAATATAATTTATTTACTCATTAATCTTTATAATAATTTAAGGTAACGGTCCTAATTATGGATCGTGTCCTAATTATATATATTATATATATATATATATATATATATATATATATATATATATATATATATACCCAAAATTGGGACTAACCCATTATAGGGACATGAAATAATCTGTCGACTCATAATTAGGACCAAGACATCAACATCTTTTAATATTTTTTCAAAATTTAGAATCGGTATATAAAATACCTAATAATTTTTCTTTGATATTACAATATTTGCTGTTTACATTGACATTAAACATTTTTTAAAATGATTAATTGTTAAATTTATACAAATTAATAAAAATAATTCTAACCTTAAATGATCCATAATTGAGATAGTCATTTTATATTAAAAAAAAAGTGAAAAACTTGAAAAAATAACAGAAAATTTATCCACATATAAATATATATAAATAAATAAAATAAATGTTTACATATAATTATATATAATTATATATATATTATTAATTTTTGACATATTTTTAATATAAAATTATATGTAATTATATATGAAAAAATTTTGTCCCAGAACTTATAATGTACAATATGTATTTATTACTTTATTATCAATTTGAAGGCGAATGTTGTGCATTTTTTTTACATCATAATTTTACTGGGAATTTTTTAACTCTAGGCCTCTGATATAAATAGATAAGCGCGGAGTGAGTATATAAGCGAGCTTATAAACGCTTGTTATCGTAGAACTGTAATTCATTCGAATACACGTCAGTCAACCAGCAGGATGTCCTACGGAGGAATAAACGAGAACATTCACGAATACGCAAGGGAGAAAAATGTAAGTAAAAGAATTTACATTTTTATTCTCTTTTGTTTTCTGTTTCTGAACTCCTTGAATTAATGTACACTTAAAGTGAAATAGGTATATGTTTGAACGTTAGCGAAAGCAAGAATGAACGTTCCAATACAGTCTAGTGCAAGAATAGAAAACAAGCCTTCTGTCTAATCGAGTCTCATTGATCGTAGTAAAATTAAACTGTAATGCGGGTTTATTCGATTTGTGATTATTTATTTTTATTATCAAATTATGTATAATCTTGATAATGTGTTCACGAGTGCGTGCATTAATTTTGCCATTTTTGTCGCATGCACACGGGAAAGTTATTGTACGATGCGCGCTTAAAAAGAAATTTGCATCCTTCTCTCGAGACATTTCTGAAGACAGAAAGACAGAGACAGTCGAATTCTACTAAAATTCGCGACATAGCTCAGGATTGCTCCAAATGAGTTAAGTGTATCATTACTAGGCTATTATCGTCGATCTACGAAGCGATACACTTACGAAACCAACCGCAGAGATGAGAAAAGCTATGTACGAGGCAGAAGTAGGAGATGATGTCTATGACGAAGATCCTACGGTAAAAGGTAGTAAAAAAAATTTGATTTTAAATTTTGAATCGAAAACATAAATATCCAACAATCCTGGTGGAAAAAAATCCTACAAAATAGTATATCAAAATATTACAATTGAGACACATACTCTTGTTAATTTTAGTAATTAAATACATATATCTAAAAAAATATTTCTACGAAAAAAATTTTTGTTATGATGTTGGCCTTCTTTCGATTTTAATTGCATAAATTTTCTTTAAAAAAATTATTACTCTGTTAAATCGTGACTTGCCGAATAGTTCTTGTATTTAGAATATGAAATCTTAATAATGATTGGTTGTTTTTATGTAATTCTTTAGAACTACAAAAAAGGGCTGCGGAATTGCTTGGAAAAGAAGATGCGCTTTTTGTTAGCTCTGGTACGATGGGAAACTTGATCGCCGGTAAGGTTTTCTCGTCTAGAGACATTTTTGTACCCCTTTTCTTTTCAAATTAATATTAAAAACAAAATTTATTTTTATTTATTTTAACTATGGAATTAGGAATTATTAATTTCTAATTCCATATTTAAAAACGAAGTTTATTATATAATTTAAAAACTAACGTCTATTTTTCATTGAAATTATAAACGAAGCCTAGAACGTTAAACAAGATTATTTTTTCAATTTTTCTCAAATGCGTTTTTAAAAATTTTAGACTAGTTATCTCTTTTCTTCTTCCAGTTATAAATCATTGCGATGTACGTGGCAGCGAAGTCTACTGCGGAAATGAATCGCATGTGTTTCTTCACGAACAAGGTGGTTCGGCGCAGATAGCCGGCGCGACTCTCTGTCTCCTGCCTAACAACGCTGACGGTACGTTCGATCTGAAAAGTCTCGTTAGCGCCATTCGCACGGACCGAATACACGAACCGATTTCGAAGCTGATCATAGTGGAGAATACGATAAATGGAAAGGTCGTACCTCAGTCATGGATCAAGGAATTGATGATGATAGCGAAAAAGCATAATCTTAAGATGCATTTGGATGGGGCACGACTGTGGAATGCCTCGGTCGCGTCCAAGATCTCGGCGAAGGAACTAGTCGCTCCGTTCGACTCGGTTACTTTTTGCTTGAGCAAAGGATTGGGTGCTCCCGTGGGGTCCGTGCTTTGTGGAAGCAAGAGTTTCATCGCTGATGCGAGGAGAAGACGCAAGGTTTTGGGTGGCGCCATGCGACAGGTCGGTGTGATCGCCGCGGCCGGACTCGTCGCCTTGGAACAGACAGTGCCACGGCTAGTACACGATCACAAAAAAGCGTTAATTATTGCGGAGGCGATCAATCAGTTGAATTCCAAAATATTCAGCGTAGACCTAAAAACCGTTCACACCAACATGATATTCGTGAACGTGAATATCAACAGCGGCGCTTCTGCACAGATTCTTATGAAGAGGCTTCATCAAGTGAATGATTCCAACGAAGATGACAAGATCATAATCAGATGTCTAGCTCTCACGGAAAGAATGCTCAGAATGGTTCTTTATTATGATATCGATGATTCGATGGTGATTGCTGCTATTCGTAAGCTAAGATACGTCATTAAGCAACTAGATATTTCTTTTAAAACTAATAATTAAGATATCATTAAGAGATATTATTAATAAAGTATTAAATATTATCTTAATATACATATTAAGATACCTATATTTAAATAATAAAATATTCATTTGGCTAAGTTTCTGATATTGATATATAGCATATATATTTCTTCCAAAATCTGATAAAAATGCAAAATACACAATCGAATCCACTTTAAAAAATAGGATTTAGATTTTGTCTTTGCTTTATTGTTATGCATGAAAATAAAGTTATGAAATAGTTTGAATAATAATATTCAATAAATATCAAATAATTATCTTGAAACATGTTTCTCATTAAAATATCATAAATACTTATTAACCTTAATATTTGAATGTCTATTACTTACACCAAGTATCCAAATAATAAAATTTCACAAGATCAAATATCGTATTGAAATCTTCTCATTTATTTTCTTTATAATACTCCTGTGTTTCCACAAAAATTTTAAAGGCGTAATCAATTAATGATTAGCGATTAATTATGAGAGTAATTAGCGTCGCAGCTGTTAACTCTGAAACGCGTCGTTAACAGGTTCGTCGTCATCCTCATCTTCTTCACCCTCGCTCTCGAAAGTATTATCAGGAATATCGTACAATCGAATCATAGGCTTGTTGGGATCCTTCATTATCAAGTATTTGCCGTCCTTCTGTTTCATGCAAATATCGATGATACATCTTAGAATGCCCCAAGCATTATCCATGTTCAGATTAATTTGCGTTGCAAATTCATTCGGTTTGTACTGCTGAGTACCGAGAATCACATGCTTGCTCGAGTCTCGCACTATAGCGCGTGACACGTATCCAAATTTCAGCTGATCTGAACCAGCTAGTAACGCCTGAACCGTCCATTTGGCGAGTTTACAGGCGTTATTGCGCAATTCGTTAGCCAAAACTGCGCCACGCTGCGTATCGAGCTTCTGACGCCATTCGACTCCGTTAGCCAACTTCGAATCCCATTCGTTCAACGCTTTGATCGTCAGGAACTGGTTCTCGTTGTTCGGACCCTGCATTACGGCGTCGTGCTCGCATCGAGCGACGAGTACTATACCGTTGTTGAGATCCCACTTGCGATAACGATAAGCCACACTGGCAACATCGCTCTCCTCTTCCTCCGCAATGAACGGATTGCCCTCTTCGAACTTGTACCGTGGCTCATTTGATTTGAGTACCTGTTGCGAGAAGTTGTGATTAATAAAAGTTGCCTCAAGTGCCAAATTTCTAGGTGAATTCAGCGAGTTGCCGTCGTCCTGTGGCGGTTCGACACTAGTCTCGTTCACTGTCAAAAGATCGAACTCGGTATTATCTCGTTTATCAAAGAACAGCTTGTCGCCAATTTTCTCAATGACGATGTCCCATGAATAATTGCTGCGCGTACAGCACATGATGGTAGCCAAGATTGCGTCGGTGGCATATACGTTGCCCTCAGTCTTCGACAATTTTCGAACTATTGGATCGTCGGTAGTTGTGACCGTGTGGAAGATACGATCGATTCTTTGCAGCGGTTTCTCGCTCTTGACATTCACACGATCGTACGTCTTGTCATAATACTCGAGCGAGCCACAGCACAAGATATCCTCGCCGTCCTTCACGCCAGGCAACGAGAGTTTAGCCAATCGAGGAAAGTCCATTTCCTCAATAGTTATCCAGTCAGGTCGCACAGTTACAGAAGCATCTCGAATCTTGATAGGTGGTTGGTTCTTGTGATTACGCAGACCCTGCTGCCTGCCCCAACGCTTCGTTTGTCCCTTACGCTCCCGTTCTCGCAACTTGAGTTTTCCTAGCTGCTGCATCTGGCTCAATCCACCACGCTGACCACCACGACCGCGCATGTTACGTTGATTGTGACGGAAGCGGCCGCGTTGATACGGCGGCTTCTGCACGCGGGTAGTGTCCACCAAGTGGAAAGTGGTTTCATCCTCGTCATGATAGTAGGCATATTGGCTGCCTGAACCAAACTGCGATGTATATTTGTCTAGAAACACAGCAATGTATTAATTACATATATCAATTTTATCATGTAATATAAAAAATATATTAGAAAAAAATTTTCCAATGATTGTGTACTTTATATATGATTTAGTTCACACCCAATTTTATTAGACCTAGATGTATATATCTTTTAAAATATAATTTGTTAAATATTAATTATATAATAAAATATTAGAAATATTTTATTATGTATCTAAAATTGTTTTTTAAAATATTTAATTAGATAATATAAAAGCTAATAAAATAAAGATACAATTACTTAAAATAACAAAGAAGTATAATATCCAAAAAGTGTGATTGATAACAAGTAGTCTATTCTATTTGCAGCAATACTGTTAAATACCGCACATACAAATTATAAATATATCAAATGTCATTATTCAATCACATGTAATTAGCATTCAATATAAAAAAAATTATCTTGATTTTATATCTATATAAAATCTAATAAAATGGTTATATATTAATTAGAATTTGATCTAAAACAATCCAATATTTGATATGTATATCTGTCAAATTTTACTCCAGATTCAGGCTACAGTTCACTTGACGCTACAAATTCGAAGCATTCTTTAATTTATTAGTTTGTAAAATTCTTAGTTCTATTTGGTTAATCAAACGCTTTGAAGCATTTGTAGTATCAAATAGACCGCAGCCTCAGTCTCAAAATTTATTTAAATAAAGCCTGTCGTTCTCAATTAGAAACAACACAAGCAAAGCCAACGAGGATCACAGTGGAGTCCAGTGGATCCAAGTTTCCTTATTTTTGAGGTTAAGTGCACGTGAGTCGTCGACAAAGTGAGATACGTACTTGGAAACTTTTTGTCCTGGAAAGCTGGCGTAGTCCAGTCAGAGATCTACGGAAAACAAATCGAAAGGTGAACGCGGTTTTACAAAACAAAGTAAAGGTCGAATAAGCCTCGCAACGCTCACCTTGCCTAATCTATCTCCTTTCGAAAATGGCTGGTAAGGAATGTCCTTAAACTGATCCGGCAGTTCACATGGGCCCCAGCCGTCTGGATTATGCTGGATTGCCGGTGCTTGGAAGTGCGCCGCCAGTTCTTCCTTCGGGGCAGGATCTTCCAGCACCACTACGTCTGTGTCCGTCATATTGTTACTTGGTTGGATCTGTCACGCATGGATTCAACCAGACGGCAATGCGGCAAGTCGTACAGCACGTCCGACCACAGCACGTCCGACCACGTCCGACTTGAGGAATCTCGCCGCCGGAAATGGTGCCGACGTCATTTTGTTCGATCGCCACAGTGCTGTCAACTTCTAATTATTTCCCCGCGTAAAACAAATATAGAAAGCATCCACGTTACGAGTACTATATAATTTCGAAAAAGACGATACTTGAGACGATCTTGAGAGGGTCCTAAATACCGATCGCATTACAGAATAAATTAATTTTCGAATTGATTTGACAGCTCATAAAATTCTCTTATAAAGTAAAAGTACGCACAAAAAAAATTTGAATAGATTTTACGAGAAAGTCGCTCCATTCAGTTCCACGACCACAACTCTTAAATATTCGAGACTTAAGATCCTCCTCACGACGAGACGTCTTGATTCACACTTGGCTCAAACGTTCGACCCTTTGTTTCTGACACTTTCGAAACATTCCTGGTACTCACACGCGTCGGGAACTCGCGATACGAAGCAACGGAGAAGATGCGAACAGACGCAAAACACGATTGAACGCGACACGACACTTCGCACCATGCATCGCATTCGACACGGCAGTACCGGCCGTCCGCCACAACTTCATTGTCGACACTCCACGGCACTCCACGGTATTCTCGAAACATTCGCCTCGCGTCAAAAACTCGTGTGGGACGACGAGGATGCGAGTTGAAATGCGCCACGACTCGCCGTGACCTCGCACTGTCCTACCTGACCAACCGTTGGCCACATGTTGCGTAGCGGCGCAGGCAGACGCAGGCAGTCGCCAACGCGGCTGCGCAGTTATACACGGCGAGGGCGGTCAGTCAGTCGGTAGTCGGTCGATCAGGCAGGACGGTGCGTAATCGCGAGGCGTCGTGGCGCATTTCATCTCGCATTTTCGTTTTCCCGTAAGAGTTTTATGATGCATGCGAGTGTTTCGAGAGTGCTGTGGAGTGTCGAAAATGAAGTGAAGTATGTGGAATAGAATACGTGTCGGGCATTCGTGCCAACGTCCGTCGTGCGGGACACGATGCATGGGTGTGAAGTCGTACCACGTTCAATCGTATTTCACATTTGAGAAGAATATCAAAATTTTAGATTAATGTTTCGTTGTAATTTTTGCTTAACGAGCAACGATTATTTCACTCAGAAAAGCAATAAAATTCAAACGCGTACGATTATTTGGCAACGAACGTCACGAGAAGTGGCTAGCTTGCGCGTGAGAGATTGAACGTGATTGGTTTTCACCAGTTCTCAGCCACGAATCCGACCAATCACGTTCGATTATCGTTCGATAATCAGCCAAATTTGCTAATTGGTACGGAGTTAGTGGAACGCGCTCGCGATTTACGCGACGAATTACGTGTAATCAATTAAATAGCGGAGTGCAGTGATGCCTCGACATGCGTTTAATTACGTTTCTATCTTGCGAGATTTACGTGCTCGCTGTTGTCGTTGCGTATCGCTAGTGTATATTTCTGAACGACATCGACTGGGACAACCTGTATTCGGCTTCTGATTCGATTCGCGTCGTACCCGTGCAACGTTTGTATCTCTCGGACGCGTCGTCAGTTTGTCGGAGTCAAGTGAGAACGAAAGGACATAACAACACGGCGATTGTTTACTTTCGGGAGTGTCCAACGAAGTATCGCAAGTGTTGTACGTCGTATGACGATTGATTCGTTCTCGGTCGCGTTTCCGCGAGTGTTTATTCTTCGCTGAGTACGTGTGTAGCCGCCGCAGCCGACATTATGATGGCAATGGTCAATCAGTCGGGACGGCGCAAGGTTGCGTTGTACATTTAATCGCGTCTTCTCCGTTGCCCCGTATCTCGAGTTTTCGACGGGCGTTCGTGCCAAGTGTGAATCAAGACGAATCGTGAGGAGGATCTTGGACGGACTCGAACGTTCGAGAACTGCGGCCGAGACGGAGCTGGACGGTGAACAAAGCGACCAGCAGCGAACGGTGAGTCAATTTGAACTCGTATCTACTTTGTTTATTCATATCTACAATTTGGTATTCGCACCTCCTTCCAATTGCGCTCGTATAAATCGCGACAAGACGACACAATAAATCGCGCGAAAGCCGTTAGGATAGAAAAAAGTTTGAAGTTTGTGTACGCGCATTCGGCGCTCCCTTCGCCAGGTATGCCAACAGTCACTGGTGACGTGCTTTTCTAGATCTAACCTGTATATTAGCATCGTAATATATGTTGTAGAGTTCTCGAAAAATCGTATCAGAAAATTAAATTGTAGGCATGGCTATGGCATTCTCAGGCTTTTTCTTTTCTTTCTTTCAATTTTCTCGTAAAGTCTATCCTATCCAAGTTTGTTTAGTGCTTACTTTTATTCTACAAAAGGATTTTGTGATCTGTCAAACCAATATTCGAAAATGAATTTATTCTATAATGCGATCGATATTATTTATTAAAATCTTAATTATAAGAATCACCTATGAAAATTCATTTTTACACAATTCGCGCACATTGCTTTATAATATATTTTTATTTAATTGTTTATATTTTTTGCTAAGTTTTCTAATTTATTTTTTATAAAATTTATTCGGAGTTGCGTGCCTTTAATATTTAGAGGTTTGATCTTTTTATCTAAACTTCTCACTGTTATCTCCTCTCCTTTTCTCTTCAACGTAAAGAAAAAATTGGAGAGACAGACTGTATGCAAGGTTAAATAAAAAGAACAAACTTTAGTCCATGGTGTCTCTTTACGTCACTTTTGGTTCTCTTCGATTCTTCCAGTCCAGTTTTGTGAAGAAATTTTGTGAGTTGTGCGTGATATAAGTGCTAAATATAAAGGTAAGTGAATTAATTGTTTATTGGCATACACGTAACGTATATTCTTTAAATGTTATCACTGTTAATTTATTTATAAATGAACGAATATGTATTCGACTTAACCTATCCTGAATGGTTCTAGCCAACAAATGTTATTGCATTTATTACGTAAGAGGCATGTAAAAGACGATTAATTTTTATTCTAACAAAATTCAATTTGATATAACAAACATGTTGTCAAATTCCTGATTATTTTGATGTGTAATAAGTCAAATAAAGAGTTGAGAAGTTAATTGGGTAATTTAATACTTGTTATGAAAGAATAGATTACTACTTATTGATAACAAAAGACATATAATTTTCCTTCAAAGTTATAGGTGAATTTTTTTCAGGCAACCATGCTGAGGTCACGTTTCGCTAGTGTGCCAAAAACTATTAAGCGTAGCGTGAGCACCAATATCCCTGCTTTGCAGAAAGCTACCGATCCTATCCAGCAGCTCTTTCTTGACAAACTCCGGGAATACAAATCAAAAAGCGTGTAAGTTTATTTTTCTAGACTTTTAAAATTTTATTGGAAAATTATTTGCAAAAAATATTTATATTTGAAAAAGAATATGAATATATCTAAACGTCTAGTTACAAAAAAAGAAAACTAAAAGAGTTATCTATATATAACTCAATTTGTATTTATTTATTATATTTGTATCAAATTGTGATATTATTGTGTTTAAAAACTGTATTAATTGAAATAATAAATTGTATTATATTTTGATATATTTGTCCTTAGTTAAAAAGAAAATTAAAATAGAATTAAAGATAAGGAGATATTTTATATAACTGTGAAATCAATAATCAGCTGAAATTAATAAATTAGATTCATTAAATGTTTAATTATTTAGCTATTTTGTCTATTTTTGTAATTACATATATGTTAGAACTGACCGAAATAAAAAATATCAAATGTCATGCTACAAAGAATTTTTTTTAATTTAAAGGAGTGGAAAATTAGTTGACCCCACTCCAGAAATTACAAAAGAACGGGAGTCTGAATTGGAAAAACTTAACGTACAATATGGTGGTGGCAAAGGAGTAGATATGGCACAATTTCCTCAGTTTAAATTTGAAGGTACATTATTTTTACTTATGTCTTTTAGACAAAATATTTATTATTTTTATATTGAAAAATGATTATAAATTTTGCATGCAAATATATATATATATACATGACTAAGATGATTTAATATATGCTGCTGACTTTGTTTTAGATCCACCTGTGGACACGGGTGTCAATAAGTGAATATATATATATCAATATGTATTATAGAACATTCATGTATTGTTGAACTATTAAATATTAAGTAATTCATCATAAAAGTATACATAGCTATAAATTACTTTAATATTTTTTTATCAACCTAAATAATCCAAAACATTTAAAACAAAACAAATTTAGTGATACAAATTGTATAAAAAAAGAGAAGATTACGATATTATTTTTAATTTAAATACTAACCCGTTAAGAGTTTCGTGTTGTCCACTATCTCTGCTAAAATATTCATTTTACATTTGGTGGCTATAGATTTACATATGTTTGCATACATCGTAATTTCGTTTCGTGAAATTAAATTATCATATTCGCCTGAGCAGGAACATAACATGTTCATATTTTCTCGCTTGATTTGCTTACATTTTCGACATTGTAAATCTTGCAGCACATAACCCATACTTTTACGATTTAATTTGTCAATCAATGAAAATTCTATTTCTGTATTGTCGTAAGAATTATCGCAGACAGGACACTTCCACATGTGCCTATAATAATAATAATAATAATCATAATAATAATAATAATAATATAAATAACAATTTTATTTCATCTTAGCATATCTAGCGTACCTGTTATTTTCATTTGTGTAATGTTCATCTTTACAAAGATCAATATCTCTCGTGTGATTGCATGTTTTGCATATAACTTCTGGTAAAACAAGAGAAATACATGGGTCTTTCCATTCAACCTGGTCACCAAAGCTGCCAACACCAATTAATCGTAATAAATTTGCCTTCAAGTTATAAACCTCATTCTCCACCTCTTTGTCTAAAGATAAGACCTAAAATTTTCCGAGGTAGACGAGAGTTTTTAATATTTCAATTTAAAATATTTGAAAGTGCACAATGTTACCTTGCATATTGCTTTGATTAATTCAAGTGCAGGATTGATCTTTATATTTTCTTTTCCACCCATATCCAAATTAGGATATTCTTCGAGAGTTAATGTCTTTTCTGGCAAATTCCGATGTATCTTTTGGGTTATTCTGCAAAAAAAAAAAAAAATTAGAGATCATTGGGACTATTGGTTTTCCATATATGCATATAAAATATCAATTCTAAATTTATTTTATTGTTATTTCTATATAAAAATTTTATATCAGATTTAAGAACTATGTAAAATATATAAATATATACTTGAACAATCGTTGAGACATTTCTCCTGATATTAATTTTTTTGCAAACTCGGCTGTATTTTCCAATGCACCTAAACCAAGTGGTGCTATAAATGATTGACTTTGGCTCTGCCTTCTTCTCGGTCTTATAGTATTATTAGCTTCATTCTCAATCATGCAGTGATACACTGCGTTTATGTATCCCGCTATTACGGCCTTAAAACTTGCTTGACATCCTGCTTCCTTAGGCAAACATTCCTCCAAACTCCAATTCATCATTATTTGAGGCTAAACAAAAATAAGTAATAGGAAAATATCATTAAAAATTGCCAGTGCGATATCTAAAAATATCTATAAAAATATTTTTTACCATGTTATCGTCATCATTATTCTCATCATCTGCATCATTAGGTGGGGTAAACCCTTTAATACCAGCATGATTGTGCTATTCAATAAATCAAATATGTAAATTTGCAAATTTACACAAAACAGTATTGTTATTTCATGAATCAAATAAACAATCAACGTACCAAATCAAGCCATATTAAATACTCCCAACATTTATCATAATTAATGTCGATACTGTGAAACAGCTCCTTGTTATTTATGGTTTCTACAACAAAGCTTATATAGCCTAATGCATCGTTTACAGATCTTTTCTTCGTGCATACAATGATCTTGTTAAAGTTTGCAAAAACTATAATACATCCTAACATTTTGAATTCTGCTATTAATTGTATATATAACTTTTTCATGTATGTGTGTAGAGTACGGCGTAGAGCAGGATCGTAAAGCAAGGCATTTGAAGATCTCAGCCACCTAAAACCGTACGAATATTTGCATGTATATTTAATTTCATTTCATATAAGAAAATAGTATATAATTAAAATAACTGATAACAAACACGAAAATAATACCGATAGAAATGAATCAGCTGGTAGTCTGCGAATTTATTTTTATAAGCTCCTACATCGAGCATCCATGTGTTTACCATGCTTCGCAATGTTTTAAACGCTGGATTACACAAAGTAATTTCATCGTAGCTGGGAATTGTCGCAGCGTCACCACCCATTGCCATATCCTATTGAATAGTCCAACTTTATAGTTAAAATATTATCGAAATTCAAAGAAATTAAATTATTGCAAATTAATTAATAAACGAGATATTAATTAATTTAGAGACGTGAGATATATTTACATAGATACATTAAGATACATTTTTTGAAATAAGTTTTGCTCGCAAATGTATAAGACTGACCTGAACGGACGGACGTTGTTGATTGTGAAACGCCACGAACGTGCTGGTTCCATCTATATCGTGAATGTGATGGTATTGCATCAGTGCATTGACAGCTAAACTATCTACAGATAATTGGACGCAAACGCTGGAATACGTGCCCGGATTGTTTGCAGCACAACTCGAACTCTCTTCGAAGTCTGTCAGTAGTCTGTTATCATCGTTCTCGCTGCCGCCTAAGTCAGGTTTCTCTGTTGGCGAGCACCACAGGACAAAATTATTTCTATGCAAATGTCTGGCGTAGAATAAATCCGTGCCGAATAGTGTAGCATCCGAGGGTACATTGCCGATAGGCGCGTGGAAGAATCGGCTTTGTTCCATGTTTAATTCCAAAATCTGTTGACTTCTCAGGTAGTGTCTGATCATCTCTTTCGCGCCCACCTTCTGCCATTCTAACGTGCCGTATAGATTCTCAGCGTCTCGCACGTGTGTGCTGACGAGAGGGAACTCGGTAAGGAGCGGCATTTCGGTAGTTAACACCGTCCTTTCGAGAGCAGTTTGATTAATAATAATCGTAGCGCCGTGACTTTCGTTTTTATACGTAGTCAAGGCTGCTTGCAACGTACGGCATATCTGTTGGAAATTCGTTACAACTTGCACTACGAACTGCATGGTTTTAGGCAATCTATTTATCTGGTCTTCGCCACTTTTTTCCAATATTGCCTTTCGTTCGTGCGTATACAATGTATTCATGTTAGGCAGTTGATTGGAAGCGACTGAATCTAAAACGAATATATAAGTTCTTTTACTGGCATTTAAGAATAAACCCCACAGAGCTCTTTGACGGTTCGAACTCCAGTGATGATAGAGAAATATGTAATTGATCGGCTGAATTAGATAAGGTTGATAAGCGATACTCTTGTATTCCAATTGATCCAAAGTGAAGGTATCGGCTCCGTCCGCCAATTTACGCGCGGCACGCGGATTGACTATACATACGCATCCTAATTGCAATATGGCCCGAAATTCCAATGACATTTGCGTCTCATAGATTCCTTCAATTTCTGGTTTACTCAAGTCCTCCAGGAGTTCGCGACTATGTTCTTGAAACAAAGATTCTGGCAGAGAATATTGGTATAAATTGTACACCGGGCGGGAGCGTGGTAAAGATTTGAAACTCTTCTTCCAGAGTTCGTTAGGTCCTGGAACGGATCTTGCTTTGCGGGTGTTTACGTAAAATATGCGGGGTATTACGAGCCGCACTTGATGCAATTGCGTGTCCACCAGTATCCACAATCGAAACATGCCTGGTTCACCAGTTTCTGACAGCTGAATGATTTGCCATGGGGTTTCTAACAATTTTCTTTGAGCTCGTCTCAGAAAACCAGTCATGGTAGACGTATTTGTATTTCGTATAACCCCCCAGGAAATTTGGTCGGTTTCGTCGATCTTGCTCCTCTTCTGTCGATGCTGATGTCTCTGTTTAGCCTGAAAAGCCCACTTTTTCTTATGAAACTCCAACCATTTAATTCTTTCTTGTCTCGTTGTTCCCTTGGGAGGAGGTGAACCGAGAGCTTCTTTCCAACTTCTGGCTCTGATCTCCTCATCCTCATCTAAATGATGCCTTTTTCTCTTGTTAACAACCGAAACTGGAGTCTTGAAGCTAGTGGACGGTCCTGCAATATCTTCAATATCGCGAGGCTCTTCGGTATTGCTCGCATGAGAAGGTTCTTTAACTTTTACGGAAAATATATCCGTGATCTTCTTCTGACGATGAGACATACTCTTCTCCGACACTTTTTTATGTAACCAAGGTGGATGCTGCACCCGTGGAACTGGATTAGCTAAGCCTTGCATTGCCGCTGGTATAGTGATTATTTTTTGAATAGCACTCCCGAGCCGTTCAATGTAATAATTCCAGTCCAAAATGTCTCTTATATCATCACTATACAGAGTAGGATCTTTTAACCACTTTTTTAAATAATGCCTTCGCACAGCTAGTTCCGACTGAAAGATAGCTAATGGTATCGCACGCTCAGTGACTGGCGCGCTTTGCGGTTTATTCGCTATAATATATCTACAAGCTAAACCTGCATCTTTAACCATCTCGTCGCCCAAGAATTCGGCCAACCTTTTAGCCGTAGAAATCGACGTGGACTTCTGTGCGCCGTAATCTTCCAGTTTACGCGACATAGATTTGTTCTCGGATATAAGTTCGAACAATTCGGAATCAGGCATATTTGCACACTTACTGTAAAGCAAATCTAACCAGTAATCTGCGTCCTTTGCAACCGAAGCGTAACATTCTTCTAATGTGTTTCCTTTTAGGAAGGATTCGAAAACGGAAGCTTGAAAAATTTTTATCAGTTGTAGTTCACCCCTTCTTTTTACTTCAAATCCTTTCAGTTCGGCTAGCGAACCGTCGAAATTAAAAACTGCATATCGTTTTTTTAATTTTTTTCCCTCTTCTTTGGCAGCGGGTAACACCATCGCTAGATATGGTCCGTCAACTTCGAAAAATATCGAATTTTCACTTCTGATTTCATATGTTAAATTGTCTTTATCCACAAGATCATGATATACTTCATTAGTAAATTGATCCTATGAAAAACCAAAAAAGTATAGTAATCAAAATAAAATTTCTATTTTTTTTATTTATTTATACATACTTTCACCATGAAATTGAGAACTGCATTCGGATACGAGATTGTAAATTTTGATTTCTTCTCATGAGTAGTGTGAACTATAAGAGAGTCTGGAAAAGATGCAGGTAATATGCACCATATACCATCGGTATCTAATTCCAATGGACGACCAATCTGTTCTATAATTTCTCTAGCTTTCCTGATAATGTGAGCTCCTGTGTAACATACAATGCCACCCATTTCCATGCTGTGCCATCGTGCTCTATAATATTCAAGTAATTTTAAAGTAAATAATAAAAAAATTAGGACATTGAATTTATTATTTTGAAAAATAATAAATTGAAGGCTATAATAAAAATAGTAAAAAAATACAAAGTGTTATATATTAATATTAATTAATATATATGTTCCATTTTAACACTTACCCTTTCCTCATAACGTAACCATAGAAGGAATTAAGAATACATTTGTGAGCAAGTTGAAGAGAATCATACAAAACTTCTCTATTCTTGGCAGATTTTATATCAGCCGCATCTCCTTTCGCGATCGCTGCTGCTACTTGTCGCTTAGCAACTTTAGTTAACGCTTTATATTCATATCTTCTATCTCTAAATGCTCTCACAGTATCTACATAAAATGAATTTTCCTTTTGACAGATTGTTTGTGTTCTCTCTTCCATTCTGGTAATCTTGGCCTTTTTATAAGCCTTTTTACAATATTCGGTAAGCCTGTTCTTTTGAAACGTAGCTTGCTCTTTTATGGGTAACTCATGGAAAGCTCTCTTAGGACCACCAGGAAATTGCGGCGGAAATCTCTCAATTTCTAATTGTTGTTTTACTCTTTGATATTCACCCAAACTTGCAGCCACTAAAAATAGTTAATAATGAACAACAGTTACAGCATAGATCGAAGAGAAAGTAATAAGTTTGATATTGCATAGATAACTTGTGATGTTATATCCAAACTTACAATATTCGCCTCTCCACATCCATTTCATATTCCTTTGGCAAAGAGCGTCAGGTTTATTATAATCGCACACCGCGCAATCCATTTCATTTACTATCGCAGAAGGTTGCAGTCTATTAGTCAAAATGATATTGGGATACATGGCGCCTACGTCCAAGTGATAAATTACGGGATTCTCTAATCTCAAAGGCTGATTCTTAAGTTCTTTCAATTTTCCTTTAACTTCGTCTACTATTTCGTTAAAATTCGTAACCATATCGATCGATACTTTTTCCTCTTCTTGTATCGTATGTTTCAAGGCATTTTCTACACCATTGATTAATTCGTCTATGGCGTTCGGCACAATTTTGAAACGACAAGGAATATCGGCTCTAAAAACACCAGATTCCAGAGCTTCCACGTGTCCGCCCACATAGGTCTCTTGGTCCAGTAAATGGCCATCTTTCGTCAATTTATTTAGCTCAGTTTCTTGTTTATTAGGAAATATAATATTAGCTTGGAAAGCTTGTACCATAAGAAGAGATTCGCACAGTGTACCAGATCCTTTTCTAAGTACCTAAGAATAGAGCAAAATCAAAATATAGAATATTGTGTTTAAAGAAACACATGTACATTAACAAATATTTTGCTTACTTCATCGGGTTCCATAGGGATAATTGTACATAATGCAAATATAAAGGGATGAATATATTTTTGATAGAGATAAAATGTTGCTACAGCATCAGAGACAGAATAGTTCGCGAGTGTTTCAGGTTCTTCTGATGCTAATCTGCACATATCTTCCGGATCAAGTTCCACTGGATCATATCTTAACTTAGCTTTAGCGACAGCTTTTAAATTTTGAGAACCCACTGGGAGATAAGAATCACGTCTTACCCAACTAAGAAACGTTTTGTGATAATATTTGTAAAGTAATATAAAATAATTGTAAAATAATAGATCTCAGAATATTTACCATAAACAATCCATATGCATAGCAGCTCTACTAACGTAGACACCTTCGCGATTTTTATAAAAACCAATTTTTTCTTTCATATCCATGTTATGTATAGCTGCTCGAGCTTCTACAAATGGCCAGTCAAAGAAATCACCATTGTACGTTACAAATATATGTGGCCTTATTTCATTAATATGATCAAAAAATTTAGTTATAGCTGCTTTCTCATTAGGTTCATTGAATACTGTGAAAGGTCCTTCAAATTCCGGTTTTGGTGTATATTCGAAATTTTCTATGTCTGCAGAGATTAATTCTCTATTCGTTATTAAGTATCCCTAAGGAAATATATTAAATGTAAGTTTAAAAAAAAACAATTATAATAAAGCGAATTAATTTAATTATTAAGTTTATATATCGTTTAATTTATAATTATTAATTAGATTAATTTGAAAAATTAAATGATATATAAGGATTATTTATTTTGTAAAACAAGATACATTACCTCTCCATCTATCATATATGATATCATCATAATCTGATCAATACTGGAATCTGGAAACTTCAATGGTAGCTTTGTAGTTTCAATATCATATGCTAATACAATAGGTTCAGGCGGTTCAATCATGTCTTTCTTTCGTGTAATTATAGGTGGATCATTTCCTTTGGTCTTTACAGAGTACCAAATTCCACAGAAGATGTTAGCATCTATAGATACTCGGACATGATGAGGTACGTCATGTTCCCTAAACAATCATATTTTGTTATACAATGTGTCTATCAAGAAATAATGACAAAGAAATTAAGATAAATAACAAAGAAATACATAAATAGTAATATAAAAAAAGAGGAAATTGAAAAAAGAATGTATTCAGTTACCTAATATCAAGAATATTATCCATGTGATCTAAAGTTTGTTTACTTTCCTGTTCATTTGGTTGCAAAGTAGTTGCTAGCATGTCTGTATAATAAGTATTACTTTTCTCTCGCTCTTTATTAACTCTAACAACGCGCATAATATTGCGTTTAACTTTTGTTAAATCAAAAATATTTGCAAAGGAAAGCTTCAAATATTTTTGTTTCAAACCAATCAAATGATTAGGCTAGAAGAAACATAAAAAGAAAAAATCATAAAATAAGAAAAAGAAAAAAATATTATCAAGTAAAACCAATTTTTCAAACTATTAATAACTAATTATTTAATTAAAAGTGTAGCTTACCAAATCGAGATCTTCCTTGTAAACAGTCTCAATTTTGGTCAAAATTCCCATGTATTTCTTAGACAAAAAAGTCGATACTTCCTCATATGTGTTCTTACGACATAAAATGTAAAAGTATGGTGAAAACGGCACTGATACTTTAAATCTGGTAGCATCTTCTTCAATGAAGTAATAATCCACACCACTCACCAGACGCTTGTCATCCTCTGCAATCTCAGTCTACAGAAAAACATTTATTAATCATACGAAAGAGACTGTGTCTTCGTTTCTTTAGTTTTCCTTACTGCGTGCATATTAAGTAAAAATCCTATCCTCTCTTTCGAGTCCGTGACTCGACGAAATCCGTACACAGCGTCGACTCTGATATCCTCCTTGATCTCAAGCAATCTTCCCAGCGAATTTTCCCTGAAACGTTTAAAAAATATTTAGGAAGGAGAGCACGACAAAGTTAAAACGAGAACAAGTCTGAAGGTTGTCATACTCTGAAGCACTGGCTTCTTGATTCGGATTTCGCTTGTTGATCGCCTTAGGCGGACGGACAGCTCCGGTATTTTGCAAAGTTGCCATTTCGACGACGCACAGCGTACAAACGATAAACGATATATCAAAATATACTAGGGTAAATGTTAATAATCAAGTAATAACACTGAGAAAAATGTTCAAATTAACAAACAAGCATGTATGGACTATCATCGTCACACGTCCAACGTTGCACGTTGCACAGCAATGCACAGCTGATCGAAGCCCGCCTTTTTCACAATACAGTTTCTATACCTAGCATTACCTTACCATTGATTTAAAGCCTCCTGATTGGCGAATTACATTTCTACGTTACGCTGTCGGTAGAGTCCGCAAGCTGGCGTAATGTTAGTTGTTGTGTTGCCTGAAATCTCCAAAAGTAATTGCATTTCAAACGAGAAAAATATACATTAGGTATTGGAAATATATTACATTGGAAATATATATACATTAGATATTAATAGTATATTAGGTGTTGGAAAGAGAGAGAAAGAAAAGGCTCTAAATGCAAAAAGTGCTAGCAACGAGAACAAGCTTGTCACGACACGTATTAGCACGTTTAAATACGAAATTAAAAGAAGATAAGTAAGATAATTAATCGGAGATGATTTTGACGATTCTTTTGTACGCGTACTAAAGTTTTTACTCTTCGCAATCGCTATTTTTTTTCTTGTTAACTTACACTCGCCTTTAGTCGAGTGTAGAAGGTGCAATTAAAATGATCATCCTGCGATTGGCTCGTTCTTTCGATCGTTTTAAAAATCGCAGTTTCGCGCCTTGATAAGATTTCCCGAACAGTATTGGAACGGATTGTCTTCAATATTATTTATATGACATTATCAGGATATATAATCACTTTTTATTAATATTACATAATATTTCAGGAATATTATTTGATATTAAATAATATTATAGCGCTGATAGGGATCAGGATCAGGATATGAATCCATCCAAACTTAACATGATGAATAGCGCATTTTGCATTTTAATCCATTGGAATCTATTTGAAACCAGAACTCTAAAACGCGAACGCAGCTAAATTAAAATAAATTGCAATTTTCAATTCATTTTAATTTATTTTTGTTTGCTGGATAAAACGCAGTTTACATTGTACGTACGCAATGTAGATTACATTTTACGCGTAAATACCCAATCTCGAAACTAATCGTTAAGAGCAACCTTCAATAACAGATGGATTCAATAACAGAAATATGCGCGTTCGCGTTTAATTTTTCGCGGTTCGTCGTTCCACGCGTTCGTGACGGCGGCGGTAGCGGCGGCCATTTGCCGCAAGTCGCCGAGGCGCGGCGGAACTTGCCGAGTCACGTGACGTCGTGATACGTTCATTCGTAAACCGTTGGCCGCCAGCCGAAATTACGACGCCAAGTTAGTAGCGTGCTTAGTTTCATTCATGAACGTCAGGAACGCGGCCATAATACTCCTGTAATCTGTATTGTGTATATACACCGGGCTGGTACACCGTACGCCGCGTCGTTGCGTTAGTGCTGCTGCCGATGTGCGTGCGCCTCACCTTCGTACACGTGATTCCCGCTTTCCGTCGCGTTTTTGCATGGTGTTTCCCGTGCGCGACCATACCACCGGCTGGAAGTTATCAGCGATAAACCCACGGGACACCAGCTAGCGACGAGACAGGTGAGCGAGGAGTAAAAACGCGGCAATTTTTGTAGCGCCCTGACGACGCCGCTCCGCGTTCGGTCGAAATCTTTCTCTCTTTCTCTCGTCGACGGCACGGCGCGTTGGCTATGTGTCATTGACGAGCGTTCGAAGCTTTTCGGAGCGGTGGAAGACTTTTGGAGCTGCATCCGTGACGTTTATCTTCGCTCCGCTCAACTCCGCTTATGAATGTATCATAAAGAGCGGAATTTCTCGGCCGGCGGCGGGGTCGGCTTTTGATTCGGGTTGTGTTCCGATTAGAGCTGGTTCTAGAGCTTATTTATGCATCTCTGCGGGCGTCGTCGCCGTCGTCGTCGTCGATTACGCCAACTTCGCTCGGAGCAAACTTCGCTCCGTGAATGTCGAGTTAGAAAAAAGTTTCGCGTCGGAATAGATCGCGCGGGTGGTTCTCGTGATTTTCGGCGCAGCCTCGTCGAATTCTCGTGCGCCTTCTCGTATCGCGTACACCGTATGCTTCGAGATTCTAAAAATAAAAGCGTCTTCCCCTCTTTCTGTTTTTAAATATTCGCCGTCGTTATGTGCGATTATAATACGTAGGAAAAACACTTGGAAAATATATAAGGTGGTGAAATGGAAATTTACCGTCGCTTTTATTAGATTTGTCATTCCGAATTGGTATCCAATTGGTATATCTATAGATAATTTCTTTAATAATAAATAGCACATTAAACCGATATGTGAATAATACAAGAAATAAGAAGAAGTGCCATTTTTCGATTGAAACGGATCTCTTTGTGCTTAATAATATTTTTATTTTAATTATTAAATATTTTTAACTATTAATTATTGTATTATATACTATTTATTATTTTTTATATATAATTTGATACACTATTTTTAATAGTATACACTAATACTATTATACTTCTACACCCCCCAAAAAATTATATTAAATTTGTTTTAAGTTGAAGTGAAAATACTTTTGAGAAAAAGGAAATTTATTTGATTTGAAGAAATGACGTTATTAGTCTTTGCTAAAGTAAATAAATTATTTGTTTAAATTAAACAAACGATTTTTTAATTCAAAGAAATTGGCAGAAATGTAAAAAAATAATTTGTTCTGATTTTACAAACATTTCTTTCACTAAAAATAAAATTTGTGTTGCACATTCAAACTATTAAAAAAAATTTTTTTTAATAAAAGAAGCAACCAAAAAATTTCTTCAAGTCAAAGAAATTTTTCCTTGATCGTATAGCATTGTATAAATTTTTTTGATTCAAACAACTTTTTTTATTTGAAGAAACTTTTCTCTAAGTGTAAATACTATTATTATTGATAGTTTATTTTATACTATTAATTAATTATTATATATTATTAATTATTTTTCAGTAAACTGCATCTCGCTGAATTTAGAAATAATAACTCAAATTAATTAGATTGTCGGATTTAATATAAGCATTTTAAAAACTGAGAAAAATTATTTCTAGATTCAGTTTAGATGACTGCACCTGATAATTATGGGGGCACGCAATTTATAGAACCAAAAAATGTATTTAATATTTAATAGAAAAATATTACGCACGAAGATTCGCTTCGAAAATCGAAAAATGATACTTCTTCTATTAATTTCTTTAATTGCATCTCTTTCCCATTAAAAAGAAAATACACGACTAGTTCAGTTTAAAAAAAAGTATTAAAAAGATGTGTAAAGTGCAAAAACTGCAACAGTTTAATTTTGACAACCGTGATTTTCCTGCAGACGCAAGCTATGTAAAATTATCGGAAAATCGATGATTGTTATAAATAACTGTCGTTAAGATTGTCCTGTCTCTGGTTTTCAGGATATTAATCTTAATAAAAATAAGAGAAAAATCAAACGTTGCGTTAAATTTTCGTCGATTTTGGAAAAAAAAAGAAGTAATACATAACGCGTTGGGTGCGAAGTTTTACTTCGCACCCAACGCGTTATGTATTACCTCGCGAGAAAAAAGAATGTATCTTGCGATCATTCCTGCGACTACGAAATAGAAAAGATTTGTACGCTGAAATAATTTTATCGCGAAATAACAATGAAATACCGTCTTTGATAACGGGAAGGCAGGCAATATGTCGCCCGCTGTATGCGAGGTTATCATTATACAAAGGGTCAATTTAGAATATAGCTAAAGACCAGCTGGACAAGAAAATTTTTTGCTATTAGACTCGGAAGATCGTCACATGACGTAGAATCATGATAGGAAATGTAAATCGCAACGACGGCAATTTGAAATTTTTAACAAAAGACTTATCCTGCCTCGACTCTCTCCTACACGCCTACGAATTTACTGTCCAATGTTTTATAAGTCAACTTGGCAGCCGTTAGATAAATTCAATTGGGGTTCAATTGATTGTTCGGCCTTTCCTAGCTTCTAAAAGTTCACTTTAGTTATTACGGCATAACCTTATATGTTTATAAATGCGTTTATCGTTATTTGAAAGCGTCCTTTATCGCCGGTAATAAAAATGATTTAAAATAATGTAAAATCTCCATAAAGGAGGAGAAAAAGAAAAGAATGCGATGGCTTGCATCAGATGGCGGGAGGTTTTTGCAGAATTTCTCGGGTCTCGAAATGGCGTGGCAACGTCGCGACTTGTCTCCTTTTATCTCACCATTCCTGCCTCTCCTTCTCTCTTCTCTCTTCATCCTTTTCATGTTCCCTTCCTTTTTCTTGCCGTTTTCGTTTTACCGAGACGACGAACGATGACAAAGAGGGAGAGCGCTTCGTAAGAAATGACACGAAGACACGACGCTTGACTGACCCGAAACAGGAGCGATGTTCTTCGATAAAAGACCTGAAGGTTCGACCTTTCCTACAAGTTCCTAAAATGTCCAGAAATCGATATTTATGGGATACCAACAAGTAGGATTCAGGCAGACGGATTCGATATAGCGATTTGTGATCATAGCGATCATAGCGATCCTACGCGCATAATTTTCCAAAAATGCAAAGCTGCGAGTAATTTAATGAAGTCCACAAGCTGCATTTCGAAGTTTTCGTACAATATTTTTATATAACAAAAATTTTCTGTCGATATGAAAACCGAGACACAATTTTTAATGTTAATCGTTTGGCTTATTGTTTTCTGTCGAACTTAATCTGGGCCTAATTCGCGAGTGGATGGTAGAGGAGTCTACTTGCGATCCGTCCAAAACCAACGATGATTCATAATTTGTTTCTCGGTGGGCCATTAACGATGTTGAGTTTGGCATACGGGCGCGTATACGCGCTGGATACAACGTAAAAAGTTCGTCTGCCCGCATGTAGAAACCCAGTAACAGCCTCTTAAGAGATATTACGTTACATTCAATCAGATTGAGACAATAGACACTCCACTTTTGCGATAAACGGGTTACTTCGGACACGTATTTAATATAATCTGTCGCGTTGTTTGAGCATTCGAGAGTATTGTATCGTCGTTAAAGTTAAAACGCATAACGTTACCATGTACTAAAATGCACGTACTTCAATAATTCAATTGATAATGAATTGAATTGTCGCTTTCAAGTAACGTTATAAGAAACAAAGTATCGCAATAATTAAAGCAAACTTGCGGAGAAAAGGCCGAAAAAAAGAAACTTATTACGTTTTATCCTGATAAAATACATTAACCAATACCAGTTTCTTAGGTATACAGGGTGAATCACTAAAGTTGTTGGAAGCTATTATTTTTAATAGCTTTAATAAGCGAAGCATGAAATTTTTTTATTAATTATTTAATATTAAATTTGACAACATCACATAAAGTTAATTCTTTTTAGATAAAGTAATTTCAAGATCGAAAGATCATCTTTTTTTAATAGAATTACATGATTTTTTAATAGAATATGATTCTTATAATTATTCTGCATATCAAAATATTAAGGTAAATATATTTAAAATAATTAATACTTTACGAGATAATTTATATATTATTCTGACATATTTTGACATAAAATATAAAATATTTTGTAAGCTATTAAATAATTTTACTTTAAGATCTTTTAAAGTAATGAGATGAATCAATTAGTGTATACAAAAAAAATCTGTAGTTGCTTTTCAAAAGAATTATGCACGTAATACCTTTAATAATTTACTCTATACAATGAAGTGAAATATACATACAGTAAGTGCTACATTTATTTTCTCGTAGCCACAAAAATTCAAGTATTGTAGTGAATGCGCCGTTACACAATAATACTTGGATATAGAATTAGCACCTTGCGGTCACGCTACATCGAGAGCGAATAGACTGGGACAAAGTACGACATTTTACCTTCCTTATCGAGTAATCTTTACTTTTAACTTTTTTGTCCGGTCGGAGATTTCGAAGAGCAGGTAGTCACAAAAATTTTAGACATTCTTGAACGCGCTGTACTTCACACAAAGAAAAATATATCTACAAAAAAAAAATTCTGGGAAAATTAAACTCTGCATTATCTCCGGGTTATTTAAAGTGGATGTTACGTCAGAGAATTTTTTTCACAGTTTCAGTAAAAAAAGATAAAATCTGATTAAGAAACATATTATCGAATTTAAATAAGCATATTTACTTACTGGTTTTGAAAATCTGCTTTCAACTAGTTATTTATCTGAGCACTTGATTCTTCTGATAACGAGCAAATATAATCGCTAGATTAATGATATCGTGCGCAAGTAGAAAAAGCGAACAAATTAAATAAATATAAAATAAAAATATTATGCGGAAGTTAAAGTTGACTTTATCCGCGAGTTATATGGAATGAAAAAAGTTTGTATAATATTATGTTATTATATTATAAAAATATTGTCATTAAAATAATAAACGTAGAGTAATATTGCGGTTTGAATTCAAGATATCGATGAAATGAGCCGCCTCTTTGAATGCATTATTACAATAATAATTGATTGCTCTAATTAATCAAATAACATATCACGTAACGTTCCCCTTCATTAATATAGTGTTATCGGCTGTCTTGCATGTATTCGCGCATTTATTCTTTTCGGAACTTAGAAATGGGAATTATTAATATTTCAGCGATAATATTGTCTGACATCTGTTTCCTTTATTTCATCGTTATTCGATAAACAATTTCTGGGAATATACACGATATCTTTCGCTATGCCGTAGATAAATATCTGGACGATAATGAAATATACCCAACAAATTGTTACAATTCTGCGTAAATCTCCAACGACGCGCAATCATATCAAACGTGGGTCTTTACGCGCAATAAAGAGGAGAATTTCAAAGCTAATCTTAACTTTCTCATGATAATCGAAATGTTTGCTTGGATATTCACGTCGCGGGGTGCCAGATATGAGAGACTTGATGACTTATCATTTTTCTCTAATCTAAGTCCAACAGAACTTGCCACGTTACTTCTGCTAAATTATTTCACCAAAGGACATTATCTTTGTAAAAATGTCAATCACTGTCGCGCGATACGGATCAACCGATGATTACAAGATTTTTTACAGTAAATAAGCTAATCTGCTTTAATTAGCTTTCTTTTTATCGCCGTCGAATTTCACGGCTGGGGTGCTGATAACTCGCGAGATAAGGCCTATCAGTTTGTTAAGCAATTATTTTATGTTTAGTTGAGTACATATCGCTAAGTTGTTGAAAGTGCCACTATTTGTTTATAAGTTTCATTAGAAAGCAATTAAATTCATATCTTCTTTTTTTTTAGAACTGTATGCGTTGTAGTAATAAACCGTAACAAGAGTAATCGTCGTATAAAAAAAAATTATGCTTGTAAACAACGGTAGAGTATAATTATAAACCAGTGCATTAATAATCTGAAAGTGTATTTGTTAGCCGTATCATCTTTTTGGTACGAATGATAAGCCGGACTGATAATTTAGACAGAAATGATTTATTCGACGTCGCGGAAAGTACCTGCTTTAAAGACGCTCCGTGTTTCATCGTCAGTGCATTTTGAAACTTCTTGTAGACGCATTTTAGCTGCGTGTAAAGGGTCGTGAGAGTCGAGGTAGCCCAAGTTTTCCGTCTACCATCTGGCGGCTGGGGTTCCAGCCAGAGTAACCTGATCTTCGTCGCCACAGATTCGAATACCTCTTGCGCTTCACATCGCCCCGTCCGAAACAATAGCGTCCTTCCAATTAACATACAAATTTAACTTCTTTATTAAATCTTTAAGCTTTAAGTAACATCCAGTACAATAGATCGAAACCTCTATTACAATAAAATCGTCTAATTAATAAAAATAAATCATCATTTCACGCGAAAATTTAAAAAAATTTTTAAGTCTCACACACACACACACACACAGGGAATAGGTGAAATAATTTCACACTTTATTTTATCACTTAAAATATTTATTATCTGTTAGATTATTAATTTAACAACTACAATCAAAGTCTAGAGATTTTATCGTTAAAACTGATTAAATTTGCGACCACATTCTGTCTTTAATATAGAAAGATAAAAGCGGTATTGTTGCAGTCTGCAATTTTTAAATTTTATTTGCACTAGTCTTAATTATAATTTGAGTAATAAAAAAACATAGCAAACTATATGGCACTGAATAATAATTTTTTCGAAATGTAAAATAAAATTATTTAAAAATCATTTATTTAAATTAAAATTGAAATCGGAATAATTAAGGTGAAAAGTAAGGTGAAAAAATATAATTACTGTTTGTTAAAACACACTCGTTTTATATTGTCGCGGCTCGTTCTCTGCCGGACGATATCGACCGCGTACCTAAAAGCGGACTATTTAGCGGTTGATAAATAAATGTATCCCGCGTACCAGAATATCGTGCCAAGCCGGCAAAGTCGGTATAAAATTATAATTGGGACGTGTCATGTGATCCAGGCAAAGAACCACGCAAGCTCGAAAATTTAATCCATGTTTCTTCTTGCGTGCATCCACTCACGCGATAATTTGGATAATAATTACATATCGCTTTTTTGTTGTACCACCTTGCGTTTAAGTAATTAATAGCCAATTTTCTTTACAGTCAAGATGGACATGGAATCCCTGTACGACTACGACGAGGAACAGGACTTCTACGATGAAAGTCCTGGAACCAGAAAGAGCGGCTATCCCATCGACCATAGATCCATAAAGGTAAATCAATATTTCGGTTAATAATACATAATAGCATAATGAACTTAACTAATAGTATAACAATATTAGCAATAGACTATGTATTTTGTTTCATACATGTACACACGGCGGTCATTAATGCCTATCCATCTGAACTTAGTGTTGGTTACGTTTCGGATTTTCTATAATGTATTACGTAACATGTACTATATCGGAATGAAAATGCTACTAACTTCAGGCGGATAGGCTATTAACATAATTACTAAATATTTCATTATAAAATCAAACATTTAATTGAAATTATTCACAAAACTTGACTATTATTACTAAGCTCTTTATTACACTGTCAGTACTGACAGTCTATAGTTCACATTACGTATACTATAAATTATCAGTATTGATGGGAATATCGAAGTTATATCAAAATCAATTTTTATATACTTCTTAAATATTAATACTCTAATAATCTATAGTTATCTGTTTTTGTATTTTATCCCCATAATTGAGTTTCATACTAAATTAGTTATTATACGAAATAATATTTGTACACTGAGAAAAGATGCTGTAATATTACTAATTAAAATTAGTAGTCTGAATCAATTAAACATCGATTTAACAGATGTCGAATTGATTCAACTAAATTTGATTCATTCAACTATATTTGTTATTGTCTTTACTTTAATCTTTTTGTCTCATTAATATAGTTATTGAATTAACAAAATATTTCCAATTAGACTGATGGTGTTCATTCAAAAGCATTTTTTTTCTGTCTAAGATAATGCTAAACTATTATGGGCTGGTAACTTAGATTGGCATCTCTTTTAAATCGAAAGATCTTTTGTCGATTCTATACGAAAGAAATTCAAACTCTGTCGAATAATTGACCAAGCAATGGCAATCGCGTGAGACGCGCCACGGATATTCCTCGCTCTCGACAACGTTGGCAAGCGGAGAGCGCGTTGGCCGAGCCGGTGATTGTGCGAGTGCCACTAACAATTCGTTCCTTGTCGCTCTCCGCCTTCGTTTTATGAATGAACGTAGAACCGGCACTCGGTTCCCCTCCTGTTCTCCACCCCGCTATCCTCCTCCCCACGCGCCCTCAGTGGCTTCAGCCTTCATCTCTCTGTCACCGATTGACCCTCGTCCGTCTCGCCTCTGCTCTCTGCCTTCGTCATCTCTTTCTCTTTCACTCTTCTCCGCGCCTCTCCTCCTCTTTTCTCTCTCCGGCTCTCCGTCCATCGCTCAGCGAAGCCGAACGCGTCTGGTCGCCGCTGATTCGTACGTTGCGAAGCAGCGAACAACAGTCGCGTCGAGACTCGAGACTCTCGGTCTCTTCCAGTCTCTTCGCCCGATTGACTCCTCGAGAAGATCGCAGCGCTTTGAAAAACGTAGCCTTTCTCTGTAAAAACTTGCTGTAACTGTTCGACTGTGTTTGAAATATCAGGTTTTTCTTACAATTTATAAATAAAAATTCTATCAAAGAGCTAAGCTTTTTTTATACGGAAAGATCAGAAAAAAAGTACTTTAACAATAAGATTACGTATATTAACTTATAATCGCATTTTTTCATGTCTTATAAAGTGTGTACGTTAATAATTTTATTTAAAAGAATTTTTCTTTTGATCTCGTAATTTGATCTCTCATCTTTCGATCCATTCAATTTTTCGAGGTATTTTTTAAATAAAATTTGTAACTTTCAGCACATGGGAAGTGTAATATATAAAATTATCAATATTTTTTGTGTTTTTTGTGTTTTTTGTGTTTTACAGTCGAAATGATTACGCAGATTTGATTGTGAATTATTCGTGAACAATTTTATGCACGCTAGTTTGATTGTTCTTGACGCGACGTTATTGTATAATAAATATTCTATTAAATTTTTGATACGATTAAATCGATAGAGTAATTTGATTTGCGCGATCAAGATAGAAAATAGAGAGAGAGAAAATTTTACGTATTTATTCTACGACATTCTCGTCACAAAATTGGAACCTTTGACTTTCAAAGTTCTTTTTTTGATATTTTTCAAGCTTTCGTACAAAAGTTAGCTCTTACGTGCCGCATGCATTACTACAAATATTAATCGAACGTAATCGCTCAAGTTACTTCTCGCTTTATTTTAGAAATCACGCTGAATCGGTTGAAACTCGTTTAAACAAAATTAACTTTAACCAATAGTTGTAAAAGGTTCGTAGTTGAAGTAAAATTGTTTAACGCAACCGCTGAACGAAACAAAAAGAGCTAATGGGAGACCGAGGGAGCGATATCATTCCGAAAATCGAACAGAGCATTTGAATCGTTCGATCGTAGAAACGAAGAAATGCGTGTGTATCAGTTTGAGAGAAACGAAACGTGGAGAGGCGTCGTGCGCGGGAGGAAATGCGACGCTTAGGGGAGGAGAAAGGGAAACCTAAGCCGCCAGAAATAGCATCCCTTCCCGCATCACGCAGTCAGACCTTCTGCATGCGCCTCTGGTCGTTCTAGTCGCATGCACCGTTGGTCGCCTTGCCTACGTCATGCATTTGCTCGGCTCGCCACGGCGATGCGGCAACTCGGTCGTCCTACACACCATTCTCGTTCTTTGCTTTTTTTTTCCCCCCTTGTACCTTCCATGTGCACGGCAAACGCGGCAAAGCCGTAACGTAGTTTCAGTTCGCGTCACTTTGGATCTTCCATCTTGCTGCATGTTTTATACTCATATTTCACTTTTATTCCGTACAGGGAAAGGACGGGAGGCACGACTGTTCCAGTTTCTCCCGTGTATTTCGCGATGTCTCGCGTATTTTTACTTTTTCCCATCTATTAAGCATCGAGCGCTATTATTGCATCGCCTTTCATCGTTCGTTATAATATTTTTGTTACGCGCTACCCACGTGGCTCATGCGCCTCGCAGCTAGTGCATTCGCGTCCCACGCCTTCCATTCTTGGCCTTCTATCCGTTCTTTGCTTTCTGCGTGCGTATAGCAGCAGAGAGATATAAAGGGACTATATAATTTTCGTTCTATTTAACGCATTATGTGTAAAACGCTGCGACGCAGCGTGTCACTCTGGAGAACTGCAGTTAACTCTCGTTGTATCTCCTCTTTTCGCTCCACGCTATTTCGACGCCGAGGGGAAATTCACAGCCGGCATTGGTGTACAAAATTTCGGCAGTGGACTGCCGAAAAAAGTAAGCAGTGACCTATAATATTGACGGCATTGTCGTCAGTGGTTGGGGAGTGGTGAGCTCACTTCAGAGTCGGTTTTTCGATCATGGGGTTGAGCACAAAAATTTTTGAATACTTCGGGAAAGCTTTAGAATTCTTGTGCAGGCATTGGCGTATGATAATGGGCACGCGGTAGTGTTCATAATTGCATGGCATTGCCTTAATTTTAATATAGGATCGACGGCATTGTAGGCATTGACTAACAATAAGCATTGTCGGCAGTGTACAAAAATGTCGGCAGTGTTTTACAGCAATGCCAAAAATCGGCATTGGTGTACAAAATTTTGGGTTGTGAATTCCCCCTCGTTCGACGCTCATTTTTCGCTGCAACGACGGTGATTTTTTTTTTTTTCACTCGACCTCATCTATGCTACGTCATTTTACGCTTTCACCTTCGAATATTTTCTCCGTTCACATCGCCGAATGGGCGATACAAAAGGTGACGTTAAACGTCGTACGTCCCGATAATTAATACACGTGCTGCTCGAATTATCATTTTTTTTCTGATTTTACCTTTTATTTTTCACCCTGTGCAATCTTTTAGCGCTTAAAGTAGACTAGTTAGGATTGTTTTAACGACGGGGTTGCCTGGCTGATTTAACGGCTGAAAACTTAGCCATCGATCTCGAATTAAGTGTGGGCGCGGTTCATCCGCTTCCTTCGTTGCATGCACGCTGCATATATTTCTACAAATATTGTTACGCATTCTCGACTCGTTTTAAAGTGAACCTTACGCAAATATACTCAATTAACATGTTTGCTTCGCAAATTAATTATTTGAATGTATAATCAATAATTACGAAACATATCCTTCTATTATTCGATTCGAAATTTATGTCAAATTTGTTTCCTATCGCGTCATTAAATATCAAATTATCGACAAATTATTGGCAAATGCTGTTAAATAGTATTATATTATATGCAATAGTCTAGAAATTATTATCGCGGCCTGATATAGATGCACTTCATTCTCTATCATTTAAATGCGTATTATTTAATCATCATCGGAAGTTCGATACATAAATCACAGTCGCGGAACGAAAATATTTTTTTAATTTCAATAAGCTGTGCGATCGCAGCTTCGCATAAACAATGCAATTATTAATTTTTAAATATAAACTCGCGGAGCGTCGGTATTAAAAGCGCGAGAAACGCTGTGGCATTGATTTTTCTGATAAGCTATTAATGCGAGTCGTGAATGAGCTGTTCTCTAATTTAATTTCGCTTGAATTCGAAGTGGATATAATCGTAGCAACGTCTGAACGATTAATTAATCAGCGTAATCGATAAGATATCCAGGCCGGTAAGTCAAACGCCAGACTAAACTTGGTTTTCGTGATGTCGTATCGCCGTTTTTTGTTTTGCCGTTTCAATTAACTCAAAACATTGTTGTGCAGTTTGATTCTCTCGCGAAGTTATGTTTATGTCTATTACATATCGTCAAGAAACAGAGAGAGAGAGAGAGAGAGAGAGAGAGAGAGGGGGGGGAGAATATTATATAATTTTTTCATCTTACATTTTCTTAGAATTTCTAAAATACACCATATTGATTAAAGTCAATTAAGTTTTCTACGTGAGATTCCGTTTTTTTTTGTAATTCTATATTCAGAAAGAGACAGAATTGCTCAAAAGTTTCAGTTAAATTAATATTTATATAATAGAAAGCATTTTATAATTCCAAGAACGAACTGTTAACTGTAATATTTAATTGTAAAATTTTAAGCGACGAATGAAGGGTGCAACAATTTATACATAGTGTTGTGATAAGAGCCGCGATGGACGAGCGATTGATCCAGAAAATCTATTAGCTGAGAGCGTGCGCCTTCGTTTCCTCGAAATGTCGCGCGCATCAGCAAGCTTTATCTTATTTTTACATGCAACATCCGAAAATAATAACGTCAATATCGCCACGTGTCGGGGCGAAAGTCTCGCATCTGGGTTTCCGCGTCGCGTGAGGTCCCTTTACCTTTTCTCTCTGTCAGGAAGCTATCTGATCGACTACGCCGCGCACTTTGCACGTTGACTCACTCGCCATACCAGGCGCATTCTCGACATTGTCCATAGGTTTAATTTCCATACGGTCGCTGTTAAACGCACCTGCTCATACGGCGCTCATTAACGCGCAGCTTTGTTAACGGCTTCATTAGTCAATTATTTATCGGCGCGACGCGATCTAAGATAAAACGTCACTGTGCGGCCTATCGCTACATTGTCGTTGTTGCGGTCGCAAATGTTACGTAACAAAGATGCGATATCCTTTGCTACCTGTACATACGTGAAATGTATTGGGGTCGAATTACGTTGTTCGTGCTTTTCGGTTAAACGTGTGTTTGCGATACAAACGTAATTGCACGCGTACGTGGCACAGGCATTAGCATAAATTACATTCAGCGACGAGCAATATTGCGTTCCAGCCGTGACATCGAAATCGCTATTAAAATTATTTGCCCTGTGTAACATTGAATCAGGATTGCGATTACCGTCCGCTTAAAATACGAGTTTAAATAAATCATGAAGGAACACACGTGTCAACAGATAGATCACGTGTCAAATAAGAGAAGCTTATAAATCCGCATTTCCTACATTATGTCCATTGGTTTGTCCATTAACTTTTCTCTTTCTCTCACTCTATTTCTATTTTTTATTTATTTTATCGAACATTTTACTAAAAGCGAGATTGGCGACAAACAACTTGCATGCCACTTCACATCTGATGTCGATGTAAAATTTATCTTATCGCTCGACGACGGCTTGAAACGTCGCGTGTGCAAGACGCAGATGACGTTTGCGCTAAGATAATGTTCGATACTCCATTCATAGATGGAAGATAGAATTTGTTGTTGAAATATTATCGTCCGTGTGTGGTCCACTTACCTGAAACAACGCCGGAAACAGACAGACCTTCGTCATTCTTAACGAAAGGAATGTTTCTCTGATATGAACAAACGATAATTCGCATTCCACACTTGAACATCGTCTTTTACCGACAGCTTTAAAGGACAAAAAGTTATCGAATGTTACACATATCGGAATAGCAACTGTTGATATTTAAAGGTTGATTTTTATAATTTTATATTTTTCGATTTATTGATAATATTTTTTTTTTGACCGCGAAAGGATAAATGCTATTTATCGCGGATTTTGCTTTAAAAAGAGCATAAATGTTTCCAAAGGTGCAGTGTTACGTTTTGGATTTTGACAAATGTCGAAATATGTTCCCACGATCTGGGACACTTTATGCCCCACCAATCGATATCTGTTTTTTTAACCTCACTTGGTTATGCAAGCGAAATGTACAGATTGTATCAAGTTGTTATCATATATTCGCAAAGAGTTTATATCCGCTAGGTCGCACGTACGACGTCTGATGTGAATTAAGAATCTTCAACGGACGCGCCGCCGCCTTACGAAATTACGCAAAGATCACGCGCACTCTCTCGTGAAGGAAAATAAGATACAAATCGCAGTCGCAAATTGATAAAATTACTCTTGAATGAATTCGGTTTCCCAATCGTGTTCGACGAACGTAACTTATCTCGCGATATTCTCGGATCCGCCGGCCGGCGCTGCGCTCGCTGATTTGTTCTTCCTCCTCGCCGGTCGTCGCTGCGTGGTCGAATAGATTTACATGTCTGAAAGGACCATTATCGAGAATACGCCTGAAACTCTATTTTTGCCGTGGTGAAAAGCGCTCGTGCGTGACGCTCTTGAAATTCCGTGATAACCGCGCGAGGCCCGCGACCTCCCTCGCAATCGAGTTATCGAGTTCCTCTCGCCGCGCCGCCGGTATTTCTCATCTCGTGACAACGTGAATTTTTACTCCGCGCGATTATCATTAAGCATCTCCTCGCATTTCTTCATACGGAATTTATAGTAAATTTATTTAAAGTTTGAAAGAAACAAAAGTGGAAAGTTGGATCAATTTGTAATTCAATTGCGAGACGGCGTCGTAGTATCTGTTAGGTTCGTCGACTATCGCTCTCTTCGTATTTGCCTTACTTTCCGAGAGATAAAAATTTGCGTAAAGATCGGAAAGAAAGTCGCGGTCAGCGTTTGAGGTGAAAAAACAGTACGATTGCGAATTGCATACGTTAACATTTTGTCGGGCATTTAGAGATAACCGTTTCGATTTCACACTCGCTCGCTCTCATCTGAGAGATACCGTAATTATAAACGGCTCGCCGGTCATCAATGGTTGACTCGGCCACGTACTATCGGCTCGCGATGAATAGTTCCTCCATTCATCGTCGAATACCGACGACGAAAGATAGATGAACGGACGTGAACGTAGAATGAGAGAGGAACGAAGGCGCGAGGAAAGGAAACGGGTTAGAACGTGACGGGATTCAAGATCTTTAACCGCTTTCTATTTATCTATGTACACGTGTTATGAGTTTGTTACCACTGATAACGAATAATTATCGTTCCGTACAGAGGAATCCTTGTACGAGTTTGAATTTAATCGTGTAGTATCGTATTCGAATCGTTCTTTTCCTCACCAGAATTATATCATTTGGTCTAAATCATAAATGCAATAGGAGAAAAATTGTTACGCGTATTATGTAAAATAGTTTTACATTTATAAAAAAAATAATTGTAAAGATCATATCTGTATCTTGGTGCGAAAAGAACCAATGTTCAAAATTGCCAAATCCGAGTTTGGCCTTTTTTACAATAGTGGCTCTCATTTAGAGTTCATTAATGTACTATATATAACTCGAATTTGATAATTTTGTACATTGGCCCTTTTAACACCAAGGTACAGATATGTAATATATATTTAAATCGTATTTATATCAAAAAATACTGAACTAATGGAATTTCTGACATTGACACGATACGAAATTCTCCGAATTAACTTTACAGAATTGAAAAACCTTTATCTGTTCAAAGGATACACAAAAATAAATGATGAGGGTATTCAATGCGAGTTTAAAAACGAAAAAGGTAAAAAAATTTATACACGATATGTCAATAATTTAAAAATTTATTTATTTATTTATTTTTTGTTAAACGTCAGTGGAGTGTCTCGTCACTTAATTTTGTGTGAACTTTAAACATGTAAAAGGATTTCCAATTCTAGAAAACTGAAACTAATTTGGAAAATTTTGCGATGTCGATAATTCTGTCAGTTCAACATGTGCTTAAAATTTATAAAGAAACAGGGGAGTCATTTTCTAATATCTCCTTTTCTCTAGCGTTGCTCGCTTTTACTGTCTTTCTGTCAAATGTTTTAAAAGTATTACAATTATAGCTAGAACGCCGTTAATCCGGGAGAAAATTAGAAAACTTCTCATTTATTTAATATAATCTATAAAAGATAACACCATATCTTCGTTGAAAGAATTTTTAAAATTGATCGATACAATTAAAAGAATATTAAAGTTGATCAATTATTAAAATTTCTTCCATACGAATCGCGTTCATTGATTCCTCGTACTACTAGATCACGCGCATTACATGCGGTTGCGTCATTCGACATCGCGACATTTCATTCAACTTGGAGTCTTCCATACGAAGGTCAAGCGAGTCGTGACTACCGCCGGCACGAGCACTCTCTCTCCATTCTTTTTCCGCTCCAAGCTGCGTTCCCCCCTCTTTATCCCTTTCTTTCTCAACGAATAACGCGTGCACGCTGTTTCCTCCTTCCTCAGCGACCAACCGGTTATCTCTCTAATTTGCTTCTCTTACTTTTCAATGTATACATCTCGTCTTTTTCAAAGTTTTCATGAACTTTGGTCTTCTTACAACGCGCAAAACCTGCTTAGTGCGCTCTGAGCGATTCAGCGATTTTAGATGAAGATGCTAAATTTAAACGGCTGACAAACATGTGACGAAAACATGTCGTTTCGTTGTAAAAAGATACGCGACATATATTTCAGCGCATCTTTTTACATAGATAAGGCGGGCGTGTCAGCGTGTGTTAATGTTATATATTTTCATTAACTAGCGCGACGTTCGAAGCATGGGTAGCATCCTGGGAGCCAACGGCATCACCGATGGCAGCGGCATGTTGACGATAATGGCCAAGTTGCTGAAGCAAGAGATGACCTCCGACGCTGAAGAAGAAGGCCTGGTACCGGCTCTCCATGGTAGACTCACCTCGATGAGGAAGGTGCCCTCCCTGTCGGACCTCTCCGATCCGGAAAGCTCCTTAGGTGAGTCTTTCCCAACGTTTGTTTTCGTAATTGTTCGAGAAACATGCATCCAGAGAAAAATTTCTTCGGGTAAAACAAATTTATTTGAATTAAAGAAATTTGTACATTGCTACATGGTTAAAGAAAAGTTTCTTTGATTTGCAGACATTCTTTTTATTAGAATTAAAGAGATAATTTGGTTGTACAATGCAAATCTTTTTTTTTAAATAAAAGAAATATATTTTTAAGAAATCAGAAAAGTGAAATTATTTCTTATATTTCTTATATTAAATTATTTCTTATTAAATACTTTCTTTGAATTAAAAAATTATTTAAATTAAATAATTGGAACGAATAATTTATTTATTTTAAAAATGGCTAAAAATTTATTTTTTGAAATCAAATAAATTTTATATATTTTTTTAAAAGCATTTTTACTTCAACTCAAAGAAATCAAGTTAAAGAAATGATATCATCAATTTAAATATAACTTTTCTCTGGATGTAACTTCTAAAGAACATCACAAGTGGCTAAAAATGCTACAAAATACGTCATTTAGAATAAATACATTTTAGATTTTGTTATTACTTGAATTAATAAAAAAATTTTTAGTTAATTGAATTATCAAGTATTTAAAAAAGATAGAAAAAAATAGATTAAACAAGTACAGCTTGTGCTATATATTTTTGCGTGTGCACGTTTTAATTGACACACGATTTGGAGAATTTACAAACTTATTAAGATTAATTGCATCATTTTTTTGACAGAACAGATTAACTTTTTAAGTACAATATAAATTTATATTGCGATTACATTTGTAATTAATTCTGTGATTAACAAGCAAATAGTGTATTTTGAAAAAATGTTAGCAATATTTATATTGCAAGTCATATTTTTATCTCAACATTTTTTCAAAATACATTATTTGCTTGTTAATTACAGAATTAATTACAAATGTAATCGCAACATAAATCTATTGTATTTGAATATGATTGTCAATATAAATATTTCTGAATTTGTCAAGAAAACTGTACTTTAGTGAATCAATATTTAGCTTTCAAGGAAACATCCTTTTCTGAACTTTCACCGTTATTCAACGATTGTGGTTCTTAGTTAATGTGCATTTTATCGTCTTGCTAATATAGTGCATGCCAATGGCGTGAGAAAATTTTACGAGACTGCCCAGACAGTGTAATAATCGTCAAGTTTAATATTCTCATTAAGTGGCCGTTTGCGGGCGTGGAATGATTTTGTCAAGTTTAAAAGCTGTTTATCACCCAAAAGGAGATGATACACATACAGATATTTTCTATTCTTTAATTCAAACCGCTCGCTTATATTTTTATATTCGGATACGTCTGAGCATTATGGAAAGTTCCTCTCATCTTTTTATTTATTTATATTCTGCATAAAAATATCGATGCATTTCTCGGAATGATAAAAGTGAGCAAAGTGATAATGCGAAGAATAGTGAAATCTCAGCTCTTTCGTCGCCTCTTGAAATACGATCGACTACAATTCCGATATAGTGTTATGTTAACGTCAGATCCAGACACTTAAAGGTACACTTACATCCGATGACGCTTGCATAATTCGAGCATTAACCGCGCGATCCACACTCACACGTATAAGATTTGTTCAATTAGATAGCGCGAGAGTTGTATCGTTACCTCTTGCCTAGACAAGATAACCGAATATTTAGTGTAAATCTGACACATGAAAATTTTTTCAAACATAATTATGAAAAATATTGCCATTTATTATTCTCTGAAACTTATCTCTATTTTATTTACGCAATTTCAATCTAATTTTCTGTAAGTACGCTTAACACAACGTAACGAAAGAAATCGTTAATATTGTATTAAGCTTTCATTTAATTATCAAAGAGAAAAATGTGCCCAGCTCGTGCTCATAACAATAATTAGTAACGAAAATTCTACTCGAAATTTTCTCTTTTTAATCTCTTCATCGTAGTGATCTTCGAGTAACTTGCGAGTAATTAACTCGTAATGGGACAGGAAAGTGGGTTTTGTCACGCTGAAAATCGGAATTTTCTAGGACGAATGTATAGTGTCGAGTGGTAGTGCGAGTCATCCTTGTTACTCCGCGGCTCGTCATGCGCGATCAAAATGTAGCGAGAATTTACGAATTGGATAATCAGCAGCATCCTCATTAAAGCCCCCCCACTGAACGCCCCCGCCTTCCATTCTCTTTCGGACGCGTGTGTATGAGGCTACGCGTATACGCATCGCGTCGGACGCGTTGCATCGCGCCCACCCATTTATCCGCTCTTATCCGACTTCGACGGGCATTTTTCAGTGTGATCTGTGCTTTTTATTTCTAAACTTGCGCAATCGACCCGTGAATCATTCTTATAAATATTTAGATTTACTATCCGGGAAGCAGACAGATAATAAACCGAGTTCTCTAAACGTTTGCAAGGTATATCGATAACATTTGTCGATAATTGTTTATGTATCTATCAGCGTTACAAATCGATGATGTTAAAAAATATTTGTAAGCGGAAAGGAAAACAACTAAATATTTATAGCCAAAAGAGAGGAATCACAGTCGAATAATTTAAAAATATTTTGTATCACTGTGGAATTTGTTTGTTCAATGCTATTTGTTAGAGTTTAAAAGTGTTAATTTTTCAATCACAATGGAAAAACACGCAAAAACACGTGTAACGCGACACGTAACATTTTAATTATTTACATCTGTATTTAAATGTGAGCTTAACCCGATATGTACAGCCAGTAGAGAAAATCTATAGTGCACATGTAACGCGAACTATAGATTTTTAGTACCGGCAGTGTATATTGGAACACGGTCATATTCTTTTCGGATTGTCCGAATAAAAATGTTACGAATTAATTTTTCGATTAATGCTCATTAAAATAATCAATTCAATTATCTTGCCCTAATTTAATTTATATATTATATATAATATAATTAAATTATTATATAATTTAATTTATATATTAATTTATGTATAATATATATTAAATAAACTTAAATCTACTTATATCTAATTGTAAGATATAAAAATATCTTCAGTCTTATTTTACGATATATTTAGTAGAAAGATAATTTTATTTTAATTCTTTAATCTTTTCTCGTGACTATTTTAAACTATTAAACGAAGATTGACGTTGTTTAATAGTATTACAGGGCGTTTAGAAACCTATCTATAAATTGGATACGCAATCCCACGCAATTAGCAATTAGAACGTAAGCAATACCATAGATATGAGCGTGGGACATCAATCGAACAGTATGCTGGTTATGCCGTAATAACAACCGTGTAACAACGCAACTTAAGCGCGTAAATCGCGTATAATTAGTCGGCCGATTTATCGCGTGTCACTTAACTTTCGGCGGGCGTGAATCAGCCGCGATTTTCTTTATTACCGTGGAATCTTCGCGGCATTACGCGGGCAAATAATTGAACAGTTGAAATCGCTCTAAATGAATTCGTTGCTACTCGTCGGCCAACAATCAATATTTGATCCGTATCTCACGCGCGTTAATTCGCCTAATTTTAGATTACTGCACGCGCGGCATACCAGTACGAGACCGCACGTTGTACGTCGCGAATGATTAATAATTTTTAATATTAGTTCAATACGTATTTAATTCGTAATGTCCACTTCACAATTGACGCTTAATTACGAACTAGACGTCACAAAAGTAAATGAAACGATTTTCTTCGTATTTGTGACATTTATATAAAACGTATTGTACGTATTTATCTCTCGAGATTTATATTAAAAATTTTGTTACAACTGATAACAATTTAAAAAAATATGTATTTCTTTTAATTGCTTTCTATCAGTCGTCGTGATAAGTTATCATCATTATTAGAGACATAATCGTTTTATTAATTTATTGATATTAGGAAAAAGTATAGAAGAATATTATTCAGGTATCTTAACCACAATTGTTACAATTGTTCTTCGAATTTTCCATTATTTATACGATCGTAATCTTTCCACTTGCTTTTTTCATAACAATCTCCAGCACTATTGTCAAACGATCGAACGTTCGATATTCGTTTACGATACGCTGCCATCGATGGCAGTCGGTACTCAGAATGTTTTATGCAAATAGCCATTGTCTATTCTGACATTGACGCGATGGCGAGAGATTTGTTTTATGCTTATGTATCGTTGTCGTTGCACACCGTAGAACGTAACGCATCCGTGTAGCGAATGTAATACTATGATAAATTCGGCTCTCGCTCCCGCGCGTGCTCGTAAAGAAATGTTGTCTCATAAATATGAATTCGTATGGCAAATACGCGTGAGACGTGTGAGACGTCGGGCAAAGAAACTCGAAGGAAAGTTTAGTCATCGATGTTGTTGTTAACGATACTTTAACAGAGTCTGAAATAGAAAATTTATAAATAGCTTCAGTGAAGAAATACGATCTTACCATACAATTGTTAGCTTTTGTTTTGCTCGTTTCATATTAAATCCAAAAATTACTTCATATTTTAATTACATCTTAATTACGTATGTTTAATATCTTGTCTGTTACATAAACTCGAGATTGTTATTTTACAATTGGCTTTAGCTTGATATGCATGTGTTCTTATCTATTTAAAATGTTTTAAATAGCGTTATTTTTTTATTAACTTATCGAGATTAAAATTTATTTTATTCATATTCCCGTAGTCACTATCAAATTTGATAACGATAATATTCTCATTTTATTATTCATATATTTTTTCCATTATTTGTTCATGTTAATGATTAAAAAATTGTTATCAGTCGTCAAAAATATAAGTGATATATTTTTTATCAACACGGTAAAAAATCGTCGACAGGCTTGTGAGCGCGAGTACAAGGTACATATTTTCTATTTATCCTACAGCCAAATCGACACCGGATGATCGAAGCTCGTTAAATTACGTGACCGGACTTACTAAAAAGTCCCGCCCCGTAACTCCGCATATCTCTATCTTTTTATTTCATACCTTTGTATGTTAATCGTAAATCAAAATGATACTATCACACACTTCCCAGTCAAATGCATGAGATTTACATAAATTCTTATGCGAGATATGTGAATAAATAAAATATTTAAATTTCACTTGATATTCGTATTTTACAGCTATTTTAAAATATTCATTGTGAAGCAGCTAAAATTGGAACCTGTCTTCTCTTATATAAATTGTACCACAAAATGTAAATCTTTTGAATTTCTTATTTTCCGATAATAATTAATTGTCCAATTAATTTTGTGACCGCGCGTTATGAATCAAACTTATTAAATTCAGTCAATATAATACGCAGTACTTTTACTTGAGCGTGGGACGAGTGAGCAGGCGACTGAAAAGCAAACTCGTGACGTGCGAACCCAAATTCATTCGAGCGTTGTCAAAAAAAGGGAGTTGAATGAGAAAGAGAGGGAGGGGGGAGAGAGAGAGAGAGAGAGGGGAGGGAAATTACCGGAGAAGCCCTGCACCTGCATGGGAATGTGCAAAAGCGACGTAAAGCGGCGAATGGAGGTGTAGGTTGCTCTCCGCATGGAGAGGAAAGTCGCAGACTAGGTAGACGGCATATTAAATGCCATAAAACGTGACTTATTACACTTCTCAACAGAACGATGTATCATACCTAAACATTCATAAACATGCCTATCCGTAAATTAAATCCGAAATAAACGCATTTATCTTTTCATTTTTCTTAGTTTATTTACCATGCAAAACATTAAATTATGATACATAATTTGATATAAAATAATTCTTATTCAATCTTCTCCGAACTTAAATCATTTAAAATATCTCTATAAGCGCGTAATATTATTTAATATTAAATAATATTCTACGTATATTCTTAGAATATTAAATCTAATATAATCTTGAATAATATTAAACAATATTCCTGAAGTGTTAATGCAAATATAGTTTTTTTTATTAAAGTAAAATAAAGTTTATGCAAATGGAGTATAAAATGTTGTAAGCCACGTAAAAGGTAGAGTGTCGTTTATTATTAATAATTTTATAATGTTTCAAGAAATGTTTATTTATTTATACCTCAAAAATATTTTTATAATATTCCACAGATATTAAAGTAATACACATGGAATATTATGTGAAGTGGACATATAACATTAACAGAACGTTTCCATTATATTAAATAAATATTGAATAATATTCTCGGAATATTCATAATATTATTTTAATTGTTAATAATATTTGTATAATATTATAGGAATATCATGTGTTAATAGCGATAATTTTAGATACCAATTATCAGTCATCATTGCCATAGGCTATTACTATTTCTGTCTCTCGTATTTCTTTTTCATCACTTCGTCACTTTATTTGAAGATATAATGTCGAAGTGAAGTCCGATGAATGTCCAATACACAAGAGAGGCATTTATGACGCCTAGTGTACATCGCGCGAAACGCGTAACCGCAGCTGTGCGTGCGGTCGAGCTCCTCTCCCTCCCGCTGCATCCTTCATCTTCCCTCCGCGTTCGCTTTGCTTACCTACCTACCCGAGACCAGACGCAGATACGGTTCTCACGTCCTCGATCGTCGGCGACGGCGATTTGCAGTTTGAAACAAACCCTCCCCGCGGTACGCACGGCCTCGCTGGACCTGTCGAGTGCTGCCCCGGTCCTGGCTTTCTTCCTTTGGCAGATGCTACGCCCTCGAAGACGCAATCTCGAGAGTAGTCGGTCGGTCGGTCGTTCTCATCTCGAGAGAAAAAAAAAACGAAGGCAAACCGCATGTTTTCCCGAATAAAATTTTTGATCGTACTCCTTAACTTTGTTGGTGAAACGAAATCGAGCGCTTCTAGTCATCTAAATACAATTTAATTACTTCCATTAATTCTATATTTTAATTCTTTTCGCGTAATAAAATTTTATTTGTCAGCTTTTTCGTACACTTTTTTTATCTGTGGAAATTTATACATATCAATTTATGTATATTTATATTGAGAGAAAAAAATCACTAAATTTTAATATTTGTTTGAATAGTTGCAATGAAATATTCACTCAATGAAAAAACTTCATAATTAAATTAATTTTTCTTGTACTAAATAAAAATTTATTTATATTCAGTAAATATATTTCATTGCGACTACTCAAACAAATACTTATTAAAAAGTAATTTTTTTCTCTCAGTGTACGTACATATAAATTGAGCAAGTTTTGTGATTCATCGATTGATTAATCGCATTATGCGCGAATGTAGCTTTTTATAAATAAATAAATAAATTTTGCATTTGCGCATAATTGATCAAACGATGAATTAAAAAAGTCACCCATTTTCAATTTTTTCACTTATTGACCGTCGTTATGGCATGTATAATGTCTAATACTACTATTTACGTATATATCGGGCAATTCTTATTACAAATGGAATAGATTGTTATATAAAAAAATGCTTGAGTATAATTTAGGGAAATATACATGTTATAATCACTTTTTTTATGTATTTATTTTATCTCTTAGTTTGCTCTTAGAAAGTTGAAACTTTCAAAGACTTACGTAATTATAGTCTCTGAACTTTATTACGCCTTCACTTTTTTTTACTTCTACTGTACGTAAAATTAAATGGCCAAATATTGATTACACCAATAAACCATGTCTCGAGGGAAAAAAGTGACAAAAATAATAGCTATCTAAACGAGATCTCTTCTATTTCTCCTTTCGCAGCTCGCTCGATATTGCCCGTTGTTTGCACGAATCGATGTTGACCTCACGATTGAAATGGCTTGCGTAGGTCCGTTTTATCTTTTCTCCGACCGATACCGATGTATATTGATCTTACTGTCGCCTCTCTCGGAGAAAATACGATAGCTTCTCGTAAAACGACGTTAATGCAGAACATCAATGGCACTTTGCGCGTTTCGAGTAAACAGAAAGATATCGCATGGACATAATGTCTATTTTTGCGAATCTGAATCATACATATTCTAATTGTGTAAAATTAGTAACAAAAAATTGTACGTATCCAACGTTGTGCTATATTTATTGTTATTGCTACGCGAGATGGTCGAGATCGATCGACTTGAAAAATTTACCTTTATTCGCTACGTCGTTATCACTTTCCGCGACTAAAAAAAAACTTTGTCTGACCGCGGATTATGTTTCGAGATAAGAGAACAAGACGATCGTATCTGGCATGAATTCAGCGTGAAAAAATGCAATTTTTTTAACACGCATTAAAGGCTCATCGAAAATATTTTGTTTTGCGTTTTGTTTCGAGAAGTACGGTCCACGTGATTGTGCTGGAACTGTTTTGCAGGGTGTATCGAGCGAGATTAAAGATAGCATCGCTCGTGAATGAAAAGTATGAAACGCTGCCATTGATGTTCCGCATTAATAAAGGAAAATCTCGTCGGGCGACATAAATAAAAAATGAGCTTTAGCAGCTCGTTATTCTGCTCCGTTTGCTTTAGGCATGTCTAATTCATGTTATTCTTAAATTAAAATCGCGTTTCTTATCTTCTACCCTTCCTCAAATGTGTTTATTGCATTATTGTTTGCAAAAATGTGAATTGATGCATAAATGTGTGTGAGTCTACAATATATCAGGACGGATCTTTAGGTAATCGCTAAAACGCGAATCAGAGTCATCTCTGCGGGAAAAGCGGTCGGTGCCCTAGCAAGCAGGTGTCTACCTCTGCTGGCTTCACCGGATGTCTTTACTACGGCTTCGATACGTTAGCCATAGGTAGAGCCACGGACACGCTCGTGCGATCTGTCCGCCGTGGATAAAGTAGATCCCTGAGAACGTTCGGATTCTAGAGGGTGTACCATTTAAAATCCTAGTGAAACGATATCCTAGAGACGAGATTTCGTGCCAATTATTCTTTACTGTAATAAAAAATTGTCATGATAATTTGACCGATCACGATACTTGAAATATTTTTACTAAACGTTGATTGTGATATTTTCTGTCACAATTAAAGCCTGCTGCTCAGATTAAATGATGAGTAGTGTCCTATTTTTTATTAATTGTTATGTCTGAAATTTGATTTCCAAAAAAAACTATTCGATTTCTAATAATTTTATATTTTGAAAACTTTTGAAGTTTTTCATCTTTACTTTTAACAAAAATGAATTCTGGATTTCATAAAAGGTAACGTTAGCGTCTCTTTCCCGCCAATTCCGAGACACATTGTATATCACTAGAAATTATATACAATATATAACTAAAAATTCAATTTAAGTTATTGAAACGTTATTTTTGATCGTTTCGTAAAGGTTATGATTACAATTTTTAGTGGAGTTTTCACTTGAAGAAAGAATAACATCCGTTTATGCGCGCGCATGTCGTGGATGGGGGGGGAGGCGCGTCGATAGGAAGAGGGACGGAACAGAGAGGGTAATGGATAGCAACAGGTTGTGACGTCACGTGGCGCCACGCGACTCCGCTTCATTCACGAGAAGTCAGAAGAGCGAAAGAGGGTGGACCAGGAACTCATAACCGGCGATGCCTTGCCTTTCCTGTTTTCTCACGTGATTCGACAAGCCGGTTTATCTCGATCAACGGCCGCGGCAGCACTTCAGCCCGATCTGGCACTGGCAATTATTGGCCCGTAACGGTTCATGCCGAAGCCAGGCAGCGAGGTTACGGAAATCGGTTCTCAAGTCCGAATTCACGCGGGTAAATGAATGTTCCCGAACACGTTGTCATGGATATGGTTAGGTACGTGAGCTTAAAATTGAACTGTTATTTAGCCGAGTTTTCCGTCATCGAATTGATTAATCACGAGCATTATGCCGTGACTATGTCGACTGGCTATCAATTGAAACAAAGAAATTTTACGTGTATCATGTAGAATTTGTAGAAAGTACTTTTCTTCAGATATTTCACGTCAATTTAAGGTTAAGAGTGAATAAATCTAAATATACACGATCTCACATTGACGTTAGTAATATCAATCGCTCGTTTGATTGACTTTGTGATTGTCTTTCGATGTTATTTATATTCTTTCTGGACGAATGTAACTTATTCTATGTCCATCGTTTTTGGAAACTTATTTGTTCCATGTCATAAAAGTACAATCTCTTGTACGTTAACTCGCACTTGTTGGACCGAAGGTGCTCGTCAGTGTCGTTCATCTTCAATCTACGCGACACTTATCTCCTCGCTAACTCGTTCATCTTCTTCGAAGTCAATATTTATTTTTGTCATGCGGGCGAATGCTAATTTCGCCCGTCCAATTTCTCTTTTTACCGTGACCGGTCCCGCGCGATCGATCTCATCTCGAATCGCGTTGACCCAGGGTTCTTCAACCCCGCGACATGAACGTGCAACGTATAGCCGACGCTCGAATTCGAGTCTATCCGTTCACTCGGCGGCGCGGCGCTGTCCGTCCTGTCCCTCTCGTCCCTCTCGTCCCTCTCGCCCTTCTCGCCTCAGCACAGAAAGACGGTGAGCGAAGGATGAAAGACGACGGCGAGGCAAGGTGAACGCGGCGCGAGTACCCCACCACGGAGCGAGTAGCCACGCGAGTTCATTCATGAGATCGTGGGAACGTGCCTCACGGTGGGTCCGTTCTACCCCGTCCTCCTTCTTCCCCTCTTCCTCCCCCTCTTCCCCCTCCTCCCGGCACATGTTAGCCGGTCGGTTTATCTTTTCTTGTCCTGTCTCTCCCTTCGTCTCTCTCCGTCCCGCGGCGGCTCCTTCTCCCTCGCGTCTAGCACCTGTTTCTACCTCCCCCTCCCCTCCGAACCCCGCTCTCGCTCCCGCTCCCGCAATTCCTCACCCTAGGCCTCTCCTCTTCTTACTCTCTTTTCCCTAATCATTCCTCCTTCTTGTTGCCGCATGCACTCATTTCTCTGTACTTAACTGCCCTCTCGCTCCTTCCGCTCTTCCATTCCTCCGCTATAATTCCACCTCGTACTTGTTGTTTATCCGCCTATCTTTATAATTCTATCCTTAATAATTCCTCGTCCACCGATTACGTCTGTTTCGTTGTCAAAATCGTCGTTTCTTCCCATAGCTTTCTCCAGCTCCTCCGGGCAACATTGTGCCATGTGCTTGCCTCCGTGCTTGTCTCTCTCACCTGTTCTTTATTCAGGTATAACGTATTTTTTTTTCGCGATCGGTACCGATGTCTCTCTCGCACCACCTTTGTAGCCATTCTCCCCTTCTCCGCCATCTGCTCGTCTCCCTCTACAGGTCTGTTCCGCACGTTGCTTCGTTTTACCTGCTCGCGGCCACTCGCCCGATCGCCCCCTCTCTCTCTCCGACCCTTTCCCGGGATCTACGTTCGGTACAGTGGCTGCTACAAGCTCTGTCCTTTTATCGACGAAAAACACCGAGAGAGCATGTTTGTCCGGATGGAGAACATTGGTCAGTCCGCCGCTGACTTTGAAAATGTTTTCACAGGCTATGTAAATTTCCCGATTACATGTTTTTTCTCGACTTCTGAATTAGTCCTGGAGATAGAGAAATGAAACAAATGTAGATTTTCTTATATATATAAACGCAAGACGTTATGTAACATTCTCGCCTTTAACGTTTGTATTTATTTTACCAGAAAACTCTATAAAATAATAAATCAGGTACATATAATGCGTGTGCTGACAGCTAGGAAATCGAATCGAATCAGATTGTGGGAAATTTCCGTCTCCGGAGAGCACGTTGGTTAAGTATAAGATCTATTGTTTCCTGTCTGCTAGATGGGAATTAATAGCGTAAGATGAAATAAGAAGAAAACGTGCAGGTTTTTAATGTAACATATTTCCTTCTCCCTGTTCAAACTGCGTGTAATTTGCTACAAGAGAAATGCATGTAAATTGGAATTTTTTAAATAATGAGTCGCCATCCAAATTGAAAGCTACCAAAAGCACGTTTACATTATCTACATTTTAACGTTTTCGTTTTTTTTTTTTTCATTAATTAATTAAACGTTTGCGTCCAAGAGTATCAATGAAGACAATTTAAATGTCACGTAATGAAAAATTCATTCTTTCATACACACGACGTATTAAAACGTTTCTGCGCTCTGGAGAATGCAAGAAATATTTTCGCGCGATGTCGAGATTTTTACATCTTAACGCGAGATGATTTGAATCGCTTGGATGTTATTTCTTTCTCCTTTGATATATATATAAAAAAAAAGAAAAGAAAATAACGCTTCCAGAGCTTGTCGAAGGAACGAACTTTCGTGGTTTACTGTACCCGGCGACCTCTGCGTGGCCGGCAGCCGGCGGAGACATAATTGCGGCTCGTAATCATGCTGCCGAGCCTGAGGGTATTCCTCGTCTCCCCTCTTTAACCCTCGTAGCTCGTTTCTACTTCGTCTTCCTTTCGTTCTATCGTACCCTCTCGTCCTCCTCGCTCTCGCGCGCCCTTCCCCCTTATCTTCGCTTTGCGTTTCTCCAGTTTGAAACGAGTAAAATGTAATAACGTTACGTCCGCGGAAGTTAAAGGCCCGAGTAGGAAGCCCGAAAGGGAAGAGATTTGATAGACATTGAGTGGAACCCCCCGGAGCAATGGCGGGGAGTAAGGACCCGTTTAGTTCTCGACGAGATGAACAGCGGAAAGCGGGATTATGGACTAATACACGAAAGTGTAAAGGAGGCTACTCTTATTCTTAAAGATGGCATAATTAACGTTCGTCTATTATAAAAAGATACTATCGAAAATTTTGATTAATTTTGAATTGCTATCAGGAACAATGACAGTGCAAAAGTAACGAAAATAATAGCAATGTGCCCTCTCTGTTGCCTATCGTCAGATTAGTCTCATAATCGCGAGGGACGCGGGAGGGAAACGTAGAGGAGAGACGTAGGATCGAGACAAGGGTACTTAACGTTTCATTACTATTGTTACATTTGTATAGCCATTCCGTAATAACAGCGCATTTCGCAAATATGCTCGGTAGCCGCTACCGCTTAGATATAGCTATATTATCGCGAGAAACGCCAGGCCAGTGCCTAAGAACGAGGCACGGAAGGTGGACGAACGTAAGCCGCCGTCGCCGCCGCCGCCGCCTGACTACGCGCGCGCGTTCGGTGCGTATCACACGCGCTATTACCCCTAGAAGATACGGCTCGCCGCGCCGGCCGTTTTACGACCGAACGTTTATTCGCCATTTCGAGCCTCTTAACGTCCGCCGTGGAATATCGAGCTTAATATATCGGGACGTGAACCACTCGTCTCTCTCTCCCGCTCGTCCCCTTTTTCTCCACGCCCTCTTCGTTCCTCGTATTATAGGTGTTTGCGGGTAGCACAGAGATCGAGAGAACCAGGATGAGAGAGAGAGAGTTGCGCGAGAAGTTTCGAAAGGTCGCCCCGTGATTCGGCACGAAAGAGATATGCCGACGGCAATTGGATCGCGTCCTTGCGATGGAAATACATAATATATACGTTTGCTGGAGCCTGGGGATTAAATTAGCACCGATTTATAACGATTGTACGATCTGTAGCGATCTTAATCAGACTGGTATTTTATAATTGCGTCCTGATCTTTTCCCTTGTTTTTCAAGAGAACGGTTTAATTATCTTGAAGTATTAATACGTAGGTAGGAAATATATTTGTTTTACTCTCAGAGATAAAAGTATACGTTAATGAGATTATTACATTTTGCAGGAACCATTTAATTTGCTGAAAAAAAAAAGACTTAAAAACTTCCTTATGTATGTTTTGACTTTTTAATTCTTTAATATATATTTATATCCTTATTTCATTAAGGAAATATAAAATCTTTCCTAACTGATTGTGCCTCTTTCTCTTAAAGAAACTTTTGAAACGCAAGCAATTGACAAGTCTAAACGGTATTAGCTAGAAATAACGTTTCTTGTATGATTTGACATGTACAATTTCTAATAATATTTCTAATAATAAATAAATTGTTTCTAATTCTTTCGAACTGTGTGTCGTTATTTTGGTTTCAAACGCAGCTCTTAAATTGAACTAGAATTATAATATCATATAATTGAAATTCGACTTAATATTATCGATGCCAACAGGTATTTCTACGATCCCCCCCTATCCTGAAAAAAACTGTAAAAAAGTTGCGAAAAATATATTTGCCTCAGCCAGAATTTGAACCTAAATGTTATATGCCGTGCAGGTGTCTTCTCTTTTTCTCAAAAGTTTGCGTGGAGTAATTCACCGTCTCAAAAAGAAAAAAAAAAAAAAAAACCATCAACGAGTTAATGCGCGAAAAATTTCGATTGGAACCTATCGTTCAAATCTATCTCGTCTCTCGGAAAAGTATAAAGGGAGACCCTTATACGACCGGGTGTAGCCGATTAGGGATGCTATTAAATATACGCGCGCGGTTGCAACAGGTACACGACCTGAAACGGGCAACAGCCGGCCGATGTTATTGCTCTCGGGAAGACGGTAGCCGGGGTAATTGATTATCTTGCGCCCTTTATACGTTACGAGCTTGCCCTACCTCTTAAATCCAGCCTCCGCGATCTAAGAGATGCGCTCTCCTCGCATTTTCTATACCCGCAAATTATACGGCGGAATCGACGTTAGTTTCAAGGGAAAAAAGAGTTAAACCGAACGAAAGTGGTCTACTTCACCGAGATGAGGGATCGCGGTATATGCAAAGGAGGAGCACTATAAAAATCGACGAGGGCATTCATAAAAAATAATTTACATCGCGTATCCTTCATTATATTCGCGCTATTATTATTTCTAATAGCAATACGATTCGTATTAAATTATTGTTATTATATCTTAATAATCCATCCATTAGTCTTCGTAATTTGCGCCGCACGATTTCTACAACGGAGTAAGTAATATAGATGAAATATAGATATGTGTAATATAAACGAAATTGCAGGAAAATGTCGGAATCTTTAATTCTTTCGCTAAGCACTAAATCAATCTCGCACGAGTATCCATTTTTTCAATGATACATTAGTAATATATAATTACCTATATTAAAATACAAAAATTTGTTGAAAAATCGAAATTTAGTCTGATACGTGCAACTAAATATTGAGCTGGTTTAATTAAGTCAATTAAAAAATTTGAATAATTGACACGAATGAACTATATTATTTTTTTTGTGCAACTAAATAGCTGTTGAATCAATCCAATGTTTAGTTAAATCGGATTACATATTATAGTTTTTTAATAAATTTTTTTCTCAGTGCAGATACCATTGAAAATATTAGGTAACAAAGTTACGCACATATTTGGCACTGTTCGTGATTTTATTTTATACTTGCTGCAGAGTGCGATTCATTTATTGCACATGTCAAAATAATGAAAATGCATTTTGAAATGTATAGAAATGAACGAATGAACCCAACAAAATTCGTATATACGCACATACATTTACGTTTCCTATTGTCCGTTTGATCGTAATATGAATGACGAGTCTCGGACGAAAGGGAGTCTCGGGGGAAGCCATAAATCGGTTAAATCGCTATTCTAGGCACCGCAGAGATCTCGCGTTGCTGCGATAGATTTCAAACAAGGCGGCGCAATAAATTACGAATTAATTACAGCGCGGCTTATGACGTGTCTTCCAATTTCGAAATGGCGAACTAAACGAGAACAGCGGCACGACTCGGCGCGGCGCGGCAGGCGCGGCAGGCGCGGCAGGCGATGCGGCAGGCGATGCAAGGCGATGCAAGGCGATGCAAGGCGATGCAGGCGCGTGTGCACTTCCGATGCCCGTGCAGCGAGGCCCGTCTTCCCAGTTTTATGTGGCGTATCTGCAATATAGAATCCTCCTCTTTCCGCCGACGTATTATGGTTAAGCTCTCCTGGAGGCCGCTCGCCTCCGTTCGACCGCGGCTTCTGGTCTCCCGCGAGAGAGATTACGGAGATAATGGGGCCTGAGTAGCTGCAACGCGTTGCTCGGTCCCCGCTCCTAACAAATTGCTGGGTTCATTCATCCTCTCTCGACGATATATACGGGAAAAAACTAGCCGCGCTAGCTACTCACGGCGGTACATGCGTGTAACTTCGTCCTTTCTCGCGTGGCTAATCGTTGCGGAATACTACGTTCCCGTCTCCGCGTCCGAGAATCTGCGTCGGATACTGGAAGCTATCAACGCGACGGATACTGGAAACGCGCACTTCCCACGCGTCATTCAACACGCGATTATCGGATATTTCCCATAGAAGCCTTCTAGAACGAAATTCTTCTATTTGACGATTTATTTAGCCGCTGAAAAAAAGAGCGGACGTCCCGGAAAAAGGAAATTTCTCGTTTCCCGTATATCGTGCGACTTTGCAGAGAGATTCTGGATTATCGCGCCTTAATCACGGATAATTACATGTTTTACATTCTCGAAAGATATCGCGGCATATGTACACAAAGCAAATGTTATTCTAAACAAACGCAGAGAGATCATAAATCTTCATTCTTTATAGTTATTACAGCATTAGTTATCTCCCTCGTATCTCACTATTCTCCAAGACTGTTACACTTGTTGAAAATTATCACTCTTGGTTATTAACATTGCAAACGCTTTCGAATATGTATGTATATGCATATGCTGCTGCTCTTGTACTATATGTATTCGTAGCTCATTGGCAAGCGCGTGATTCACGTTCTTTGAGAGACGATAATTTTCACATTATCCAATGACTAATAACGCGTTAAACGGCAACCGAGAGTTTCCTTTCTTAAACCCGTTCTGTCCCCGAGTCGATTCTGATCTATCGATTGTATCTCTTCGCACAGAATTAATTTTTGCTTGGAATTCGTTCTATATTTCCTAATAACAATCATATTTCCTCTTACTGACTTTTTCGCAGAATTATACAGTAGCTCTCAGGTATTTTTGAGATACGTTACTATCTCCATTTCTCGCTCCGTTTTGTCACCTCTCTACAAAACTTTACTTGAATCAATATTTATTCCAGCAAAAATGTATATTTCTCACAAAATTTAAAATTATTTATAACCAGTTTTTAATATTGACGGTTGTCTGCACAATTTATGCAGAGGATAATTTATTGTGCGCTTTGTATGCAGAGAAAAAAAATTTTTTTTTAGAAAATATGCAATTTGGAACAGCTGAAGTGATTTTTATTAAGCAATATTAATAACATTATTGGATGAATATTAATTACGTATAAATTTTACTTAAATAAGTATTTCTTTGAGCAAAAGTGTACATTCTCGCAAAGTTAAAATTATTTGCGACCATAATTTTTAATATTGACGATTGTGTACGCGCAAATATACATAGCATTATTTCTCAACTAGTCTCTGGCAGAGATTCTCTGCCTATATATGTACAGCTAATTCAGAATCTTCGAACATTCTCGTGTCAAGCAACACGTTGAAACAGATAGCGATCTGTCGAATAAATTTTACGATTATCATATTTCTTGATGAGATTTTACGCGATGCAAGTTATCCGCGCCTTTTGCTGAATAAATTATCCACTTTTAGCAGCTAAGTCTAAACTCGTTGCGGTTAGCTTTTTACGTGACCGGTTTAATCAATGTATATCTTTTTCGTTACGATCTACTCGAACAGCCAGAGCGTGCGTCGAGTGCTTCGATAAGAGAAGCGCGTGGGCACTGGACCTGATACACCAGCGCGTGGAAAGAAGCGTCGATAAGACGAGTCGACATACTGCTTGACGTGTTTGCGTCGATCTCATAAATCGATAGTCAGTCGTTATACGATTTGCATGAATTAATAAACAGGGAGTGCCTCGTAACCACCAATGCAACGTTTTATAATAGCGTATTATATATATATTCTGGAGATTTAATTAAAATCGAAAAATTTATTCTAATTTATAAATGATGAGAGTTGATCAGTAATATCGTTCTTCAATTTCTCTCTTACAAGTCAAATAAATTGTGCGAAATCTGTTTCAATAGTTGTTTCAATAGTTTCGATGTGTTTACGACTTGTCAGTCGTAAGCATTAATTAATGATACGAACTGACAATTTCTAAATGTTATTAATATATAATTACGAGATGTACTTGTAATATATACACGTTGAAAGAATTTTTGAATATTATTTTATTATTTAATTTATGTTAATACTTAATCCTGAAAAGAGCTATAAGGTGAGAGATCAATAGAAAATAAACACATTTTTCACACTTTTGTAATTTATATTTTGAGAAATAAATTTATAAAATTATAGTTGATAAAAAAATTAAAAAATAAGAGAAGTAAAGTGATATAATAAGTAAAAAGGTGTAAATAAATAATTTATTTATTTTTTCCTATTTTTTTCATATCTTCTATAACTAGATGGATCTCGAATGCTTGCAATTTAAGAAAATAGATTGTGATCTATGAAAGTTTGAAAAATTTTGATTTAACAAGGAACGTTTGACATTTTCAAAAAATTCTGAAACTTTGTTTACAAATAGAGAAGTTCTTTTGTAACACAAAAATATTTTTTGTTTGTGCTCGTTTCAGTTTTAGGGGGTTAAACACCTTTTTGAAAAAAAATTGGTATTTTTTTTCCTATATCGTCGAATTTATAGGGGATAGAAAAAAATGTTCTGTATGAAAGTTGAATGGCTTAATTATTAATTATTATTAATTAAAAAAAAATTTTTAAATTATTGTTTTAAAGTACTCTTCGAGCCATTCAACTTTCATTCAGAACTTTTTATTCTATCTTTTATAGTCCCTACGATATTCGCTGAGAAAGAAAAAAAAACTAATTTTAAAAAAAAGTATGTTTTACTCCCTAAAACTAAAAACGGATACAAACAAAAAATATTTTTGTGTTACGGAAGAACTCCTCTATTTTGTACACAGTTTCAGAATTTTTTGAATATGCGAGTTGCTAAACATTCCTTTTAAGTAACTAAAACCCCAAAGTTGAATCAATTAATTATACTTAATTAATATCATAAGATTGACCTAATAATATTATTAATGTACTCATTACTTCATGCTGTTCATAATTACATTTTCTAAAAAAGAATCTTATCTCTGCATGTAAAGTATATAATCAATCATCGTATGCATAAATTCGACGTTTTACAGGATCATATACATTAAATATTAGCACTAATCTAGCCCGTCCGCTTTAACGTAATGGATCTATGAATAAAATATCTCGAAAGGAATCATAAGGCAGAGAATCATTAATTTCCTGTACACCAAATAATAAATAAGTAGTATAAATCTTTTACGTCACATAAATATTCCGCCGTTGCCCGATGTCTTCCAAGCCTCCGTTTCCTCTTCCAGGTTCTTTTGTTGCTCGTATAACACTTGCGAACACATGGTTAATTGCGTGTATTGTAATTGTCGCAACAATAATCGCCTGAACTTTGCACAACACCCTCGATGTTAGTCATACGCGACGCGCACTTTATTATTATACATTATGACGGAATCTCATCGAAATGCGATAATAATGTGAAAAAAATACAAAGTTCTATGATTCATTCAATATATATACATATAGTTTGTATATTATTCCACGCTTACTGAAAGTGATGCATAATTTACAATTAATGTTGTTTGAATAAATTACGCTTCATTCAGCAAAAAACTCAAAATATAACGCATGATACGGATCTAATTATCATTAAAGAAACTCATTATTACCCAAATGCATAAATATACAGCGATAATGCAATAACTTTACGATTTGCATCTGTAGGTATTGTTTCAATGCTTAAGTGAAAGAAATAAATGGCAAGAAGAATATATAAAACATGAGTTTCAATAAAAATAGTTGATTAATTTGTAGAAGAGATTAATTAATTGCACGGGTCGTTAGTTGAATTAATCATTCGTGAAAAATAATTGCATTTCAATGTAATTCGGATAATTCGGCGACATGCGAAGCGGCACGCGCCGCGACTTGACGAGTCTCGTCGGGTGAATAAAAACGATATAGCGCGTACGAGCTTGCGTAAGCAACAATGCTACAGTAATTTCAAAAATTTCTCTAAATCTCTGGCTAAAATTATTTGTATAAATTATTTAATAAATTTTGTTTGAAGTGATTCTTATAACTTAAAATAACAAAAAATACGCAATGTATATATGTCATATTAATGTTTTTAATTTAACGTTGCAAATGGTTTGCTATAATTGCTATTAACAGAAACATTTGATGTTTCGACCGTAAGGTTGATTTTTAAATTACATGTTTTTATTTTTCCTCTTTGATGATAACGTATATTATTTAACGGAAATATTTAACATATTTATGATAAATGAATATCTTTAAATTTAAAATGATATCGGTATCTAAAAGCGGTTCTGTTCAATCAAATACTGTTTGTTTTTATAATTATTAATTACACACCGCGATGTATTTAATTTCACAGGACTTATACTATAATTTAAATATTTGATTACAGGAATTGAACAATTAGAAAAGAAATTATATAACTATATATAATTATAGAATCGTTAGCAAGATTTAAACAATATATAACATTTAATTAATAAATTGTATATCGTAATAAGTTGTTAAACATCTTTGAATAATTAAACATTGAGTAATTAAGAGTAATTAAATAAACCAATGTAGCGATCGTGGGCATAAGAGTAGCGCGTCTGCTCTGTGTGTCAAAGATCCAGGTTCAAACTAATTTGTACGTTTAAATTTGACTAAATTTGACCTAACGGGAAATAATTGTTTCGAGTAATATTAATATTGTAATATCCGTACGTATTTTACAATTCTAGTAAGTATATACAGATAATAACTCTGATATATATTTTTTTTGTAGATTACATAAGAGATTTACAAGATAGAAAAATAAATTAAAACGTTAGTATAAAAAAAATTGAATACTTGACGATGTTTTTCTCGCCATAATTTATCAATGATAATTTTGTAAAAAAAATTGTTTTTCAAGACTTTGCAAAAATTATTTTCTTCCGTTTAATTAATTGCATTATTAGAAATTATTGCTCTTTGGTAGCCATTATTAAAAGTATACGAGCAAGAAACCACTCGAATTGGATAGATCCATCCTCTCGATTTCCTAATCTCGGTTTTGTTACCGCATCCGACTAAAATATGGCGGTTACTCACGGTTTTTTGCGATTATGCGAGGATTTAACCGCTAGTTTACGTTGGACCGTTAAGACAGATCCATGTATTGATATAAAACGTCTATTAATTGCGAGATTTTGCACAAAGCAAGTCTACTTTCATTCAGTCCGTGTCGTTCAGTATATATTTATTATACATTGTTGTTTGAGAGACATACGTCACATGGGGATAATATAATACTTGAAGACGAAGCATGTGCGAAATAAAACATATACGTGAGAAAATAATTTTTTGTACCGATAAAAACGCGGGTGTAAGATTGTCCGAATTGCAGATAAAGATAAGGTGAGTGTCGAGAAATAGTTAAAAAGATTTTTATATATCGGAAAATTTGATAAAACTTTACTACTTTATTATTATTGCTACGATACCATTATCATTTTACAAGCATCGTTAATGCGCCTTGATACGAAATAATTTCCAGCACCTATTACCGATTAGATTTTAAGGTAATCGGAAGTTTTTTCCGATAGAGATTTAAACTTTTATTCGACTCTCGCGAGATGCTTCGTCACATACAATCGCGCTTTCACATCAACGATAATCTCCGCGCAAATCCCGCGTCGTCGAATCCCGCGTCGTCGAACAATAGCTATTCATTTGCGATTCGCGTGTCGGTATCGATAATAGAGTTCGAATTAATATGCGGCACGTTACGTAACAGATGTGCGGTTTCGCGCGGTGATCGTCCTAACAGCTGATGCGTAGGAGTGGCCGAGTGACCAACCAGTTGACACACCGCTAAACTACCGTCCGTTCGTCCGTTTTCTCATCTCTTCGCTTCCGCTTCGCAACGTTTTCGCGCTCTATCCCGTCTCGGCGCGGCGCGGCGTCTTCTTTCTCGAGACCTGCTTGCCACACGACCGGCACGCACACGACCGGCACGCACCAGTTTAGCCATCTCTTACATCTACGGTTCGCATGAACTACCAACTATCTTCGTCGTTCTTGCTCCATTTTCAGTATCTCACCTTTCTGCTATTTGGAAAAAAAAAATCGTATCTTGTATCCCATATCTTTTTACACATATTCTTTAAACATAAATCTTCTAATTTTATGTTTGCAATCAATGCTGAAACTCTATCGTAAACTAGAGTTACGAACAAAAAGTTAAATGCAGTAAAGAAATTTTCCTTTATACCTATTTAAATGAAAACCAGTAGCAAACCTTCTCGTTTTATATATGTACGAAACGTTTTATCTACATTTTATTACTGGAAACAAGTATTGCGTTTATTATAGTTTAGCATTTATCAAGTTGCCCAGCTGAACGCGTCTCAGCGCGAAAGAGAAGCAAATAACGATACGTTCTAATAGAGATCGCAGCTGTATCCTTTATTCAGGAGAAACGTAACGTCTTACCGTTTTGAATAACGGCGAAACTATGAGAGCAAGTTGATGCGCCCCGGGGTGACATTAATCTAACGATTTTTCTTATTCAAATTGTATTATCTGCTATTTACTACGCAGTAGTGACCACTGCGAGTAATAATAATTACGGGGTGATTCATTTGCGTGCAGCTCATTAGTCTTCAATTTTTTCATCGAATGCCATCTTCGCTCATTAACTCGTACATGATTACTGCTGCTCAAGGGATATCTGTCACTTGTAGTTCTTCCGCGATGAAAGCTGCGTTTCTTTTCACCATTTTCTTGCTCGTTCGAGACGACCGGTATCACACCGGTCGGTCGGTCTTACATCGTCCGTAGACCAGTTTCTACTGTTCTCCTCCCCCCCCCCCTTCCTTTACCTTCCTCCCTTTTTCTTCCTCGCTCCTCTTTCCGTTTTCCTCTTTCTTGCCCGAGTTGCATCTTTACCTGTAGCACGAAGAGTTTTCGTTCAGGACGCGCTCGGCACAATGTCGTTAGTCTCAGATTAACGTTTTCCTTAGTATTATATTTATCCGTTAGATCATCTTCGGTGCGTAACTGTTACTTATAATGGAACGTGTGAAACGTAGCATTAGCGAGCAACCATTTCGCACTACCGTTACACGAATAATATAGATGTATCATTATGTGGAAGCCGATAAAGTATGAATTCATAATTCGGAATTTATCTCTGTCGTACGGTTTAACGCGAGAGGCGCGTATGCAAATTACAGAATAAATGAATTAAACACCGCGGACATTTGTCACAGCTCGCGCGGCGAGGCGCGCTATTCCCGGGCTGAACGCGTCCGTACGGACGGCATTACTAGCGGTTAATTTGAATCGTCGTGAAACACAGATTCTCAGTTAGAGATGAATTTGTTACAAGCCCGCGTCGTTACGCCATCGATCCTGGGGATCGCGGCTGCGCGCTCCGGTTTTCGAACGGATGTCGTGGTGGATGGCGCGCGAGCCCGCGCGAGCGTGTTGATTAGCGCTACATCGTTAAACAAATAAAATAACGAAATATATAATTGATTCCGCCGAGAAGATTCCGTCGCCTCTCGGACGGGGAAGGCGAACAGGTTTCCGCGCCGCGTGGTAGTTGTAAGATCATCGTGCGCGGCGCAAGGGAAACGAGGTGCTCCTAGAGAACGCTGTTGAATACACCTTGAAAGAGAAGGAGAAGAAGAAGAAGAAGATGCATCAACGACGGTAAAACGAGTTTTCGCGGCGATCCGTTTGCGGTAATCGCCGATGCAAATAATTGTACTTACCGCGCCGAGTATCCGATCATTCTAATATCGCGTATCGCTGATACCCCTTCAGAGTTCATTATCAGTTATGAAGATCTTACCGCTTTTGACTTATTTAGCCTGTAGCTCGCGACAAAAGCGGAGTTTTCGATATATCTTATTTACTTTTGTTGCACGAGTAACGAGACTAATAGCTTCCTCTCTGCGACGGAAAGTGTAACACGACTTTAATCTTTCCCGAAGATTTCCGCAGTTTTAAGTTTCTGTCAAATGATCCGTTTCGGAACGGATCATTTGACAGAATAATATCGATGCATTGTTAATTGCGGAACTCTTGAATGATCGCTGCAAGTATTATAATCGCACCGAGGGAAAAAGACCGCCGATCGAGTTCTCGCAAAAATAATAGACGCAAAATCTCTGAAGCTATCGCGATTTCATGAAAATAATGTCGGGATTAAATATAAAAGTAATCTCGGATATATCGCATCGCGTACATTAAATATATGCTCATTAATTATACGTTTATCAACGTGTCGAGAATATGTTATCGGAGCGATTTGCTCCCATGTTACCTACTCTGGTAGCTCGCGAGTTTAAGGTAAAGTCGAACGGCGGTAGTCAAGAAGAAAGAAGAAGAAGAAGAAGAAGAAGAAGAAGAAGAAGAAGAAGAAGAGAGCGCGGCAGGAGAGCCGGTGGATGCTGCACGCGAGCAAGGTGGGGAGAAGAGCCACGCGATCGAGATTTATTTATAAGTCGGCGAGCTCGAGTTCGCTCCTACATTCTCCCGCTTCCTCCCTTCCTTCCACCGGCTCCACCTGCTCACAATCTCTTCCTACGTTTCTCTCTTTCTCTACGTGACTTCTTGCCGTTGCGATACCCACCGGTGTTGTCGGCCGTAGCGCAAGATCGGACAACGAGAATTTCTTCATCCTCGGGTAGCATCTCTCGGAGCATCTCTCTTTCTCTTTTCTTTTTCTTTTTTTTTTAATGAATTATAAACGTTCGCGAAAAAAACCTGCGCGTGCATTTAATTAACGTTTATCGAAACACATTATTACGGTCGTGTTACAGGCATTAAAACAGATTTAGATTGTCGGTTATTATTTTAGGTTTCTCGCATGTAGAACATCGCGAGTAGTAAAACAGGATTTCAGTTTCACGCCATTCAACCGCTGAAGTCGTGAATACATCGATTTGAAAAGTCGCGCTTACGTATCGATTGCGTCAAGATACTGAGACAATTGCGAAAGTGAAAAGTTGCAGGGTGGGAAAAAGGCGAAGCGGGTTTGCCGCCGAGAATGTTGTTGATCTTTTTCACAGCCGACACGCATACAGCAATGTGACTCAGCATTCGGTAATTGCATGCCCTTGACAAGAAGAATGCAACCTGCATTCGGAATTGCGAGTGTTAAGATTTAACATATCAAAGATGTAAAAAGATATATACACATTGTACTGCGTCAGATGGATTTGAAAAGTGAATGCCATTTCCCACACCAAACGTAATCTTTCTCGCTCTATGTTTATTATCTCTATTCCTCGCTATTTAATTGACAATTAGTACGTGCACCGAAATGCACTTTAGGTAATCTTCAGTCTTCTACTCTAATTACGTTAACTGTGTATCAGTGTATCAAAGATTTGTTTTAAATCCTCGCAGATAAAATCGTTCAATTTTATTCAGCGATATCGCTTTTCTGCAATATTTTTCACAATATATTTGATAGTATTTACATGATTGAAAGAAGCACAATTTTTATCATGAAATCTAGATATCTGAGCATCTGTCTTGCTCATGCGCTCAACAGGTTTTACTCCTTCTGGATTTAATTTTGCCGGATCTTATCGTTAACGAGAACGTGAGTGGAAGATAATGGGCGGTTAATTAAACACGAAATAAACGTTAAGACAGCGTCTATTTACGATGTACGCGGTGCGTGCCGGCGCGCTTGAGCAGAGCAGATGCGTGCGCGCGGCCCATTCGCGTGTCTGCCTTGCCTCCGTCTGGCCGCGACTCGATTTCGCGAAAAGCTAATTAAAAGTCGAGGATTGGTGAGCTAAGTACTTTCGGTACTTCGGTTCTCATCAACGATTCGTCACTCCGCTCAAACGATTATTCCCGTTCCCTTTGCTAGGTAATTAGGGTGGAGCGAAAGGAGATGCCTTGCAAAATCGGCCAGTCGACAGTCGATCGGTGTTCCTGGAGATGGTGTGAGAAAGATCACTCGCGCTTTAATCATTTGTAACGATTTAAAAAAATTGCCCACAGTTTGTTTCACGTAAATTCGGAATAGCGTCGTGTAAAAATTATTAACAATATTTTATGCATAAATCTGAAATGTTTAATGATATTGAGAGTGGATTAAAATTCAACCATTTAATCGGAAGTAAGGAAAGCAGTCTCAATTTTAATAAAGTTTGCTTTAATTGGTTTAATTTTAATCCAATCTCAATCTCAATCTCAATCTCTAGTCTGTTACGGATGTGAGGCATATTCAAACAGAATTCATATAAAATAATTCAGAGTACATAAATTTGAAATATGCGCAACGTAAAAGATACTTCGTTAATCACCCAGAGAAAAGTTACGTTTAAATTGACGAAATCATTCATTTAAGTCGAAGTGAAAATATCTTTGAGGAATATAAAAATTCATTAGATTTTAAGATTTAAAACAAGATTTGCATTGCACAAGCAAACTTTTTCATTAGTGTCTAATTTCTTCATCTCTAGATATTCTTATCCATAAGATATCTCCCAAAGAATATGATAACGTCTATTAAAATTCCAGTAAATTTTGTGTCGAAAGTTAATAGTACGAAGAACAATTATTCGCTGCGTATGTAACCAGAGATTTTAGTGAAGAAAACGAATTTTTGTTTAATTGACGAATATCTTTATCTGGAAGATAGCTATCGGAAGGTGTGAAGAAATCGGGCACAAGTCTAATAAAAGGAACAATCAAACAATTTCTTTAAACCAATGAAACTTTTCTTCAACCAAATAGCAATACACAAATTTCTTTGATTCAAACTTTTTTTTTTTTTTTATTTGAAGAAACTCTCTGGGTGATCTGAATATTCAGATTTCATATATGCATAATTTGAAGTAATACGAATCTGAGGCTCCTTGTGTTTTACATAAGACATGGCCGACTTTTCCCTTCTTTTTTGATAATAGATCTCATCCTGTATATCAATATCATCGTAGCAAGAAGAAAAATAAGCGCATAGTTGAGGCAAAGGGGAAGTAAGAACAACTATCGTGTGTCAAATTAGAGATCAAGAAAATAATTTGAAAAATCGAGGATCATGGGCTCTTGAAACGTGCGAAATTTACGTAAATCGCAACTGCGTAACAGAGGTTATCGCGCTGTGTACTCGCGAACGATGCTACAAGAAGGTATCTAAACACCAAGCGCGCGCGCACAACGGGCAGGTAGAAGCACTCTGGAACAGGTTCGAAGTTACTCGGGAACTGGTCAAGCAGCGAATAGGAACAACAAGAGATATTATCCGATTGTGCGGCCGATTGCCGCCGGCAGGCGTACGTAACGGTACCGATCATGTCACCGATTCGAGCTTTTAAGATTTGGTGTTTTGCATGCGCGTTTTACTTAAATTCAATCGAGGTTCTTTCGCGACTACGAGTAAAGATCTATAGCGGTCACTTTTTTTTTTTTATTTTACTAAAGGCGAGCTAGACATTCCAGGCAACTTGCGCAGCAATATCTAGAAAGACCAGTCACGCTTCCAAATAGAAAAGAAGTAGAAATCATACGTTAGAAATATATACGTTGCAAGATCCGTAATCGATTTCTCATTTTTAACGCGGGAAATCTTCCCGTCTCAATCCTCGATCCCCCGTTTCTTTTTTTCCAACCGTTCGCAACTGTATCGATTACAAAGCGTGTACGCGACACGTCGTTAACGCGAGACTAACTTAAAATCGAACGGTCGCGATTTGCGCCGTCATGCGCGAAAATTCGCGCCGCGAGCGCGCGACAGCCGCCCGATTTCGCCGGCGTGTCCATTTAAAACGCGCGAGACAAGTGCGATGCGAAATGCGATTGCACATCGTCGTCTGCCCCACTAACGTCGTCAGTTTGCGCAACGCTCCGTCAGACGGGTTGGCCGGGATGAGGTCATGGCTGCCGTCGCTTGGCAGCCCAGTGGTGCAGCGCGGAGATGGATGACGCGGTGTGTGCTGCAGGCATATGTCGATGGAAAAACTCTTCATCTCGCTTCCTTCCCTTCGACGCTACAGCCGCGTTTTCCTCTTGCTCGCTCCTGCATAAGCGCAGCCGCCGCCGCCGCGCCGCTGAATCGACGCGCGTGGGTGCAGGTTGGAGGCAGATAAGATACGGGAGGAGTCTCGTTTGTCCAATCCTCGATGACTCTCCTCTCCTCTCCTCTCCTCTCCTCTCCTCTCCTCGTTTCTCTGCCTCTCCGCGAGGATTTAGCGGTTTGGGAGGAAGAGGGATGCGGCGCGTCTCGCGCATTGGATCGGTGGACAACTTTATCGCTTCGCGTTCCCCGTCGTGGCACGTACTCGTTATCCATCCGAGTACAATATACAGTTCCAAACAACATGTAGAAGATGTTGTAATTATCCTCGCGCTATCCTCGAGCGTCCTCATGAAGTCCTTTTCAGAAGGCTGTTAAATTATACGCTAGAGAAAAATCTCAAGCAGTCTAATCGCGTTTAAATTGGCGTCGTGAAGATCCGAAGTATCTGAAAGACATCAACGTTTTTCGAGACGCTCGCTATCATTTGGGATTATTTAATTTAAAGACGTCCACGCGATGATAGTGTTTTGCTAGGTTTAGGACAGAAGTGCAGCATCCCATACCTATAATTTGAGAGATTGACTTTGTAACACTCGAGCAATCTCATCAGCACTTCTCATCAACTCATTTCGGAGATTCCGTCGGTTCGTGCTGCCACCTAACGAATTTGATCTGAGAAATTATAGCTTCTTCAAGGTCTCCCTTGCTGTCGGTATTTTTGAATATTTTCCAGTCACAAATAGCCGCCGATGCGAATGCAAGCTCGTGCACAATTCCGCCATCGCGAATTCTAATCGAGTTCAATTCTAGAGTCCATAAATCTCGGAGATATTTCGTACTTGAAATTCAAGGCCACCGAACGACTGTGAGCTTTTGTCGATTCACTTTTAAATTCTCCAAGATTCGTCGTCTTTTCCCACTCTTTCGCAGTTTCGCGAGAATGCCAGGAATTATTCTCGAAGGTATTAATAGAGAGAGAGAGAGAGAGAGCGAGTTATAATATTAAACGAGCCGCGCGGTGTCAACGAGAGAAGCAATTTGTCGTCCTTATCGCGAGTTGTACCGATTAATTGATCGCGCACATATTCAATATGTCGGCGTTATTAAACGCGCGAGATTGTTGCGCCTATTTTTTGCCTGTATTTCACGCAATGCTCAATGATCGCGGTGGCGAACAACGAGCGGCGTTCGCGTTGCGGCACGAGGGGACCAATGACGTCACCTTGTCACGCCTCGGCGGGCACCTGTTCCGCCATTAACATTAGCCTGGGTGTTATCTACGTGTATAGAACCTGAAGGGAACGCACTTTCGACCGAACACGAGAAGGCAATTGTCTTCGGCCGCTGGACATGGTCGCCATCCTAGAGATGGAAGGAGAAAGAGAAAGAGAAAGGGAGAGAGAGAGAGAGCGAGAGAGAGACATTTCGGCATATGCCGCTGGGCTCGGTCCGCCTTCGTCACGCTTCGTTGAATTCTGGCGTGCCTTTGTTCCTCCTGTATCAGAACAAACGCCAATTATTTTTTGGTCTCAACTTCGCCTCGTTCGATTTTTATACGCTGCTCTTAATTTTCACGTTCTTAATGGTGCTACATTTGCTGACTAATTTGGCAACAGTAGGCTTCTTTTCGTCTCCGCGTGATGCTACAAAGAAATCTTATTAAACATTTTTTTTTTTTTTTTTTTGCTGCGTTTGCCGAGACAGAGAAAAGGGGATCTTTGAACGTTGGGTCACCGGGCAGCGAAGTGGCACGTTGTATTCAATTTGATGAAGTCGTCATAGAAACGCGTACGTAGAACGAGAACGCGAGCGCTTTCGTTCCACGCTTCCCGAGCTTGTTTCAATAACAATACGACCGGTATGTTAATTGGCGCAGCCGTATGTAATTAATGTCCGTAGTGTACAGGGGCTCTGCGTTTGGGCGCCCCCTTTCTCCGGAATCCACCGGAGCGATCCATTATTGAAAAGGCGCGGCGTATATGTGGGAAATTGGAAGGAAACGCCGAGACACGGGGTTACAGGTGTTCGAACGATGCACGCGGGAATGTGTCACAGGTGCGCTCTGCCCGTTCACCCAACCTCTTTATTATCGTTTCGCATCGTAAGTGGCTATTATCGGCATGGGAGGGTAGTTTAGAAAGTCGAGGGTAAGCGGTCTCTCTTTTCACGCGTATGTTAAACTTTAACCGCCCTGTTGCCGGCTATGCGTTTGCGTTCGCGAGTTAAGACAGGTTCGCGCGCGTTACGTTTAATGATCGATACGTTAAAACGGGACGAAAATACGACATTAATTGCACAAAGTAGCACAGGAATTCCTTTATAGGACAATTACAAGAGCCTCTGAACGCTGAAAGAACGACTGTTGAAAATGCAGATATGAAAATTATTACGTTAAACCGTTGAAAAAATTACATTGCACTGAAAAAAGGATTTGGTAACTATTATTAAATTTGGTAATTTTTTTTTTTCAATGCAATGTAATTGTTTTAATGATCCAACATGTATATTTTCAATAAAATCGTTCTTTCCATTTCTTTCATGAATATATATTTTCTTCTTTCTGAATCTTATCCTTAAGAAAAGATGAAAAATCAATTTTATCGTCTCTTTCTGCAGAGGAAAATTATTTAAATTAATGAAATCGTTTCTTTAACTTGGTTTTTCAAGTTGACGTGAAAATATTTTTGAGGAAAATAAAAATTTATTTGATTTAAAAAAATGGACTATTAACTTTTTTAAAATAATTCGTTTAATTTAAACAAATGATTTTTTTATTCAAAGAAGGTGTTAACAGAAACGTAAGAAATAATTTTGTTGTTCTGTATTTTTTAAAATATATTTCTTTCATTTAAAAAAAGATTTACGTCGCACAACTAAACTATTCCTTTAATTCTAAGAAAAAGAATAACCAAAAAATGTCTTCGAATCGACGAAACTTCTCTTTAACCGTATAGCAATGCACAAATTTTTTTCATTTAAATAAATTTTTTTACTCGAAAAAACTTCTTGTTTGTGGGAACAGTTTATAATTGCACATACTTATATAACAGTAATCAAAAGATTTCAATCTTTAAAAGATTCAGAAAAATAAAAGTATTCTATATAAAAAAGAACAAAAAGAATAGAACGTTTCCCGCAAAAGTTATTTCGTTCGTATGAGACGGATGCCCCAATATATAACGTATGGTGAGTAAATAAATCTTACATAGCAACTGGAGGGAGTAGCATTGTTTCGGCAGAGCGATCACCGAGAGAGAAACCGCCACTGCGGTAGAAGGCTACTAATAAAAGCGAATTTGTAACGCAGTAATTCGTTTCTTATTCCGTGAAAATTAATTATCTACCTGGTTTACCCGTCCGGCGCATCGTACGAATGAAACTCGCCGCATGCGAACAAAAAAAGCAGTATATCAGGCGCAATTAATGCACTGTGAATTAATGCACATTTTTTTTTCATACATTGTTCGCACATCAAGCACATCTGGTTTTTAAATATATCCATGCACCGATACATCTAATTTTTTTGTTGCCACGATAGATCGCGAAATCACTTCTCGTGCTCAGTATATTATGAGAATATAAAAATATTACGCATTCCTCGACTCTGGCAATATCTAAATCTTCAAAGATGAATCAAGGAAAAAAAATTCGAGCTCGTCTTCTCCTCGCGTCTTATTTTCCAGTTCTCGAGATTGAAAGATATTTGCAAAATTATATCGCAGGGTGATACCGGCGACGCGATGAGAACCTTTGTAGCAGTTTTAGCAGCGGCGGCAGCGACGACGACGACGACGACAACGGGCCGGTCTGCCGAGCGTTTGGACAAAAACCGGCGTGGGAGCGAGTGCACGCAAGCTCCCACGAGTCTGTATTGTGCGTGATACACATCTATACGTCATTTACCTACCCACCTACCTACTCGCTTAACCGACTACCTTCATTTTTCACTGGCCAATGCGCTAACCGTGCGCGGCGGTCGTCGTCTGCGCGATATTCGTCCAGACCTGTGCTCTAATTGACCACCATCCGTGAAAAATCAGGCAAGTCAAAACACCCGGGTCCTGAGAACCGTAACTTGGGAATTCTAAAGCGTTTATTCAACTCCGCTATCGCGATGTGTGCTAACGCGCACGAAATTAGATGCTCGATAATTTTTTTTTTTTTTTTTTTCTCTTGTCGAACACGATTGCAAATATGACAGCGAAAGACATCGTCCCCGTTTTCTTAGAATAGCGAAGATAGCTTACAGAGATTTATCCGGAGATATCGAGCATCTGAAGTGGCAGAATAGACGGAGATTGAAAGATTAACACGCGCGTTACGTGTGTGAGCGTTTTGCCATTGCTCAAGAATTAAACGTAGAAATCTTGTTGCGATGCACCACGAATTTCCATTCTCGCGTGAAACTCGCTAAAAAAATTCCTCGACTGTTTTCAGCGATTAATTAAGGGCAAATCGATCGCGTTATCGTTTCCGTTTATTGGGAATCCTGTTTTTCCGCGCCAGAAACGTGCGCAGAGAGCAGAGTGCCTCGGTCCATTCGCGTACGATATCGGTAGAGCGTGATGGAGCACCGAAGGGATGAAAGCGAGGACTAATGATAGCTCCGGGCTACCGTAATCGCCTCTCTGCTGATTTCGAAGTGGGTGCCTCGTGGCGACGAGTCTTCTGAAGGCTTATTTGCCGCGATTTAATTAATTGCCCTTCGGCTCAATCCGATCGCGCGGTGTCATCGCTCCTCGTGCCGCAGGGAAGCTATTTCTCCTCGCGCGTCTAATGTTTCGGGCATCCGTTCTCTTGTCACTCGTCGTCGTCGTCGTCGTCGTCGTCGTCGTCGTCGTCGTCGTCGTCGTCGTCGTCGTCGTCGTCGTCGTCGTCGTCGTCGTCGTCGTCGTCGTCGTCGTCGTCGTCGTCGTCGTCGTCGTCGTCGTCGTCGTCGTCGTCGTCGTCGTCGTCGCGACTTTCGAACAAAAATATCCCGCGTAACGGGAGATACTGAAATCACATTAATCATTAAATAAAAAGTATATCGAAAGCTCGGCTTGAAATGAAGACGTTTTATAAGTATTAGATTTCGAAAATCTAATTTCTTAATTATAAATATGAAATATTCATGAATACATATACATGTTATGCGTTGCAGACAGTGATCTCGCGATGATTTAATTGCTACCTTAAGCAACGTACACAGACGCATTTTATGACCAGATCTTTTAACTGTCTCTCTAGCACTGACGCGTGTAATGTATAGTCTGTCGTACACAATTTGTGCCGCGTCGATCGGTCATCGAGTCCCTTTTTCTGACGTATCTGACATCTCGTATTAATCTAACGGAAACTTACAACATACATTGTAGCTTGAAAAGAGCTAATACGTTTAGCACTTGTACAGCGAATTGGATCTGGGGAGGGAAAAAAGAGGCAAACGGCGGCGGTGAATGAAATCACGTATATGTGGTTGCTCAACGTATGTTCGCGCATAAAACCGGAATTCTCAGATAAGACCGAGATATTTAGAATAATGTACGAAGCTAATGGCAATTTATATGTGTACGAGCGTTTTTTTTTTTTTTTTTCTATTCAACGAGCGTTGCCAAGTAGCGACGGAGAGAAACGGGGCCCTGATTTCAATGTATCGGACGTTTACCGAACCGCGTTAAATTGATTGTTGAAGAAAAAAAAAAATATTACGTCTTTTCTAGATTGCTGTGGAAATTTTCCTTTTGACTCCGAGGTTAAAACTCTCATTAATACATTATTTATTCTTATTATATAAATTCTTCTTATTACGTTATTCATAATATAAAAAATGGATGATACAACGAAAAGCCATTAATTTCTCCTCTATGATCTCGTAATCGATCAATCATTCGCTAGGAGATGAACGTTATTCATTAAATGCCTATTTTTAGAAGGACAAGACCTTGTCGTTGCATTTCTATAGAGGCATGTACATACATTATTACCATTTCTATTAGGGAACTTTTGTACTAATAGGATAAAGTTGGGATAGAATCTTTTCTACGCCTATAAAAGTGTCTCCTTGACAAAATGCATTTTGTCAAGGAGACACTTTTATAGGCGTAGAAAAGATTTTATCCATGCACTTTACCTGCACGATCAAACCTTTTCAATTTTCAGAAATAAAACGCTTTTCAAAGCAAGCGACTCGATTGCGCAAGAAAAATTGATAAATAAAGTAATGAAATGTGTGTTTTTATATATTAAACAACAAGTTTACAAGATTACAAAGCTAGAATTGAATCCTTCTACTTTATAAAATTTTGTTTGTGCCTTATTAGCGGATATGTGAATCCGACACTATTTTTCTTATCTTAAGGTACTGAAGAAATGTGAAAAAATTCATGAAACATCTGTCAACATTGTAGTTGAAGATTTCGTAGTTATTGTCTGTGAAAACACGACGAAACTGCTCTCACAGAGAGATGGTTCATTTTACGTTGCATAGCGATTTTATGTCTCAAACAGTGTTACAAGGAAAATATGAAAGAGAAAAATAGTTTTAGGAAGGCTACAAACATGTAAAATAATCTAATATTATCAATAATATACTAACTATTGTTTTCAACTGTGCAATTTGCAAGAGAAAATCGTGCAAATTTCATGTTCGTTCTTCAAGATTTCGTTTTTAACAGATTTTATATTATATAGAAAAAAAAGTCATAAATATATAAATTATGAACCTTTATTTTTTTCATCATCTGATCAGCTCGTATTTTTGTCAGTATTAATACAGTGCAATGTTTAGTTTCCGAGAAATACGGGGTTGCCGCTTTCGAAGGGGTTGGCCAGTATTGGCGACTTTTCTCCACTTTGAAACAATTACGGGCCGCGGGAGCTCGGTGAGATCCCGAAAAAATTCTACGCACAGCACACAGAGGGAGAGAGAGAGAGAGAGAGAGAGAGAGAGAGAGAGAGAGAGAGAGAGAGAGAGAGAGAGAGAGAGATGGGGGAACGAGGCGCAATCGCGCGAGATAACGGGCGAATAAATGTAAATGATTTCTACGTCGCGGGAATACCCGATGATCGTTAATTAAGCCGCGCGAGGAGGAGTTTCTCTCACGAGGTGGGCGAGCAGAATGGCGCCTGCACATGCACAGGAGGGGAAGAAGACAATGCCGGATAAACGCGGCGTGGGTACGTTGCATCGCGCGCCCGCGCGAACACACGTGTTCCCTACGTGGGTCATCCCGACGGAGGCCACGCACCGGTACGAATGGGCGTCCCTTCTCGTGTATTTTCTGCTCCCATTCCGAGGATAAATCCGTATAACGCTCTTCTCTCTTTCTCTCTCGTCGCAAATAAAAATTCCTCTCTTTTAGCATTTTTATTTTATTACCTTCTCTAATATGAAAAGAAAATTATGTCGATGCAGGTCGTAAAATTGTCCCTCGAACTTATATTTCTTAAAGCCTTGCTTTTAGGAAACAAACGTTAATTAGCAATTTATTGTATTGTGCTTGTAAATATAGGCTCATTAATATATTGCTAATTAACGTTTACTTTCGAAAAATAAGATTTTAAAAAATATCAATAGTACGAGTACTTACCCTCGCTGTATATAAAATTTTTTAAATATTTAGAAGAGTCTCGTCAACATACTGAGAAAAAATTACTAAATTTTAATAAATATTTGTTTGAATACTTGCAATGAAATATTTATTAACGGTACATTTCGCAATAAAAAAAAAAAAAAATAATACTTAAATTAAATTAGTGATTCTCGTACTAAATAAATATATCTTTACATTTAGTAAATATTTCATTGCAAGTATTTCAAACTAGTATTTATTAAAATTTAGTAATTTTTTCCTCTCAGCGCATTAAAATGCGGAAATCGTTAGGAATCGATCTTTTATTTTTTTAGAACGCAGCCTCTTCTCTCTTCTAAAGATGCATCGAGAGAGAGAGAGAGAGCCAAGCGCGGCGGACCACGAGTGCGTTAAAAGCACATTTTAGCGGGCCGAGTCCCATTTCCAATTCCAAGGCTGCGGCTGGATTACGCGCGTTTCGACTATATTACTCGCGGCTACTCGCTCGGCTCGGCCCCGCTCTCGGCCTCTGTCGAGTTACGATCCGACTCGTCGCACTCCGTCAGGTGCACCGAAGCGTAGTTCCACCTCTCGCCGCCGCCGCTGCCCTCTTCGTGCACGTCGCCGCTGACCTCTGTGCTTCGAAAACGATCCAACGCGCCGCGGCACAACGTGTTCCACTTGCTCTGCGCCGCGATACACACGTCTCGTTAACGTAACCGGCGCGATGACGAAACGCGCCTTGAGAACGGTCGCCGAAATTAGACGACGGCTAACTGCCAGCCATCGCGTTACTCTCTCACGCATTGCCGGTTGCCGCCACACGTTTCGCGCATTCCCGTTTCCTAAGAGTCTTCGCTTAAGCTCAAGCTCGGCGGCCGCCGCGCCGTCGCGTAAAATCTCGCATCGCGCGGCCGAATAATGGGGACAATAAAAGTCGATGATACCGGTTTGACAATGAGTATATTTGGAATCCAGAGTCTCCCGATCGACTTAATATAGAATTTTAACAAAAGGATTTGTGGTAAATACAATTTACCGCTTGCCAAATGATTTATCATATGAAAGATTTATTTAACGAATGATTACGTGCACACGTGTGTATGAGATATTTATATGTACGCCGAAAAAAGAGTTTGGTAATAGTTACCAAATGTTGAAATAATGTTGAAATCAATTAAATATTTGATTAATATGATCAAACTTTATTGAATTGCTTGCTTGAATATTTGGCAAATATCAAATTTAGTAATATTTCTAAAATACTTAGAAAAGTAAAATAATATGAGCCAAATATTTAATTGGCATTATTTCAGTGGAAAGAACAATTTTGCTGCGAAATACAGATTTGAAAATAATTATATTAAGCTATTTAAAGAATTACATCGAATGTTTCAACTTGATTGCTAGAATATGTCAATATTGTTTGCGGCAACAATATTATTTATCATACTTTTACACAATTATTTTGACGGTTGCATATTTAGATTTTAACTGTTTCCAGCAGCATCTGATACGAGATGTTATCACTTTTTTTCATTTTAGAATCGCTGTACTAGCGCGAAAGCATAATACGATCTGCTGCATCCTTGGAGATAAAAGCTTACAATCTTGTACTTTTTTATGCTGGCATTTTTATAAGATGTAAATAAGATAAACGTGCGAAATAAGAGCGGAGTACTTTTTCAGTCTACTCACGAAGATAAAAATTTCAAATGCCTAAGCAGACGGTCAAGTTTTCATTCAGAACTTATAAATATCCTGTTTACAAGCTGTAAGGAAGTCGTCGATTCAATTTCCATAATTAAATTAGATTCTACAACGGTATTGCATATAGTAAAAATATAGAATGCGTTTGGTATTAATGGTCACGGTATTAATTGCCGTGAAAAATTAACTTTCTACCAATTTACTTCCTGCGAACACATATACAAAATTTGCTTCCTTCAAACGATTTATTTTTCTTTTAATTGGAGAGGAAAAATTGATGATGTTAGAAGAGTATTTATATTTATTTATACAAATTTTTGCAAATTTATACAGATTTTTAATGATTTAACCAAATGAATGAGAAAATGTTAATCCAGATCATTCAGATCATCATCACGATTAGCCTGCGAACTATTGCGGTGTGATGTAAAAAATACTTTTGAATATTTTCATAAAAAGCTCCATAAAAAATGTTATTATAGCAATTATAGCAATTTTAATAACGCGCTTGATCTCTTTTGTGTTTCAGGTAAGTCACAATCGTGCAGTCGCAGAGAGCGTATGTACCTCTCGTCTCGCAAGTAAGTTCTCAGATCGCCTCACGGCGATGAATATTTTGTCGCGATCGAATGTCAAAATACGGCGTCTAGCCGTAATAATTGTTTTTTTCTTCTTCTCTTTCTCTGTCCTTTTTTTTTAACGCGAAAAAGAGGGAGGGGGAAGAAAGAGACGCGCTTTATAAACACGGCCACAATGCCGGTCGACTCTCGCTACATGCGACGAGGTTTGGTTAGGTACGTTTGAGGTGTGCTCATGTAGATAAGCTCCGATAATGACCGGACGTGTGCTCACCCAGCCAGAACTCTGCGAACTCCCTCCGAGTGTCCTGCTCCTCCTCCCTCTCTCTCCCTCCCGCGACCCGCGCCCTCACCCCTCTCGTCTATCGTGTAGTCGTACCTTTCCTCGCCGCCTGTTCCTCTTCTTCTTTCCTCGAAGAGGAGTCCTTCGGTACCACCTATCCTATCCGACTCTCATGTGACGCATACGCGTCAGATTCGCACAGCGATGTTTTTTTTCCTCTTTTTTTTTTCGTAGACCGAAAGGCGAGAACAAAGGCATCTCTCGCGCGCTCGCGCGCGCTACGATAGAGCGGAGCGAGGGGGAAGAAGAGTCGGTACACTTTCAAAGTATACGTGCACACACGCGCGGTATTCTCTAGGCGGCTAGGCCAAAGAAAGAGAAGAGCTCGCACCGCTCGAGGTTTCGCGGTGTTTACGGAGAATGCGGACGGCAAAGAGAACGATCGCGCGGGAGGGTGCGACACAGGCTTCGAAAGTTTCGTCGACGACTCACGGAGACGGTTTTCCGGTTTGTTATAGCAGACGCGATCGAGACGGAGCGGAGCGATGACCCGCGGCGCCCGTGCAGCGCAGAATAGCAAAGGCATGGCGAAATATCGCTATAATGTTTCAGCGATATGATGTGGCAGCGATCAAATGTCCGCTTCAGAAACGTTGATACAATATTGCTCTCTGTCACTGATTGTCCACTGATTGAGATGAATAATTCTGATCATCAGTGCCAAGTGTGCCAAGCGATTATCTGAACTGAAAAATCAATGAATTTATCGTCTCGTGTATTTATCAATGGCTATTGCGTATTTATTAGTATTTACGTATGTATTTATTAATACAACGATGAGAACTTTTCAATGATTACCAGTAGTTACTTTTGATATTGATTTTTAGGTTAAAATAATCACTGATTATCCAGTGATTATCTACTGATTCAGATTTAGAGAGTATACATTGTATCAATATCGCGTTATCAATAAAAATTAAAATATTGTACCATCAATATTGACGAAACGTTGCAGTAATATTTTGTATTGTTTTTTTTTTTTTTTTGCAACACTGTGCTGTACGGTTGATTGAAAGAAGAAACGAACTTCGGCGACCGTGAGATCGCGTCGGTCACTCGTACGCGTGTTCTCGAAAGAACGTATCGGGGAGAGACCAGAAGGTGTATACAATCAAACGATTTCTCATTTGTGTTCCCGCTTGTGTTCGTGCACCGAGCGATCTATTGAGACCGCGGCTAACCGGTACGCCATTGAATAATTCTTCCGCCGCGACCGGGATACGCAAAACTTGGCAGTCGGCGGAAGCGATCTGTTAAAATACGAGACACGAAGGGGGAGAGAGGAGGGACACGCTCGCGCTCGTTCATTCGCTCGCTCGCTCTCAGGTGCGAGACCGTGTAACGTCGAGCTTCGCAGCCCGCGCGAAGCGATCGCCCTAGCTTCGATAACTCGAGAATTCAAAGACGAAAACGGTGAGCCGGGTAGCGATAGGGAATAACCCGCGCGCGCGTTCGACTTGGATCCGTAGCGTCGCGTCGCAACGCATTTCGAAAGCGCACGACCGAGAGAACGCCGCATCTCGGCTTTATTAGCTCCCAGCTACGATTTAATCTCGCGGGGTTCGCGCGCCGCGTGCTTTCTTTGTGTTCTCCGGCAACCCGGGTAGGTAATTGTCACGTTTGCATAATACGGATGCAACACACTGTGCCGCTTGTGCAACGCGGCCCCCGGAATCGGGCGGCAGGCGGGAGGCGGGAGGCGGGAGGCGGCCCTTAAGAAATGACTTTGCGATTTTGCTAAGCGTACATTGGCATCTTCGTTCAGGCGCACGGAAATATGAGAATACTTCTAACAGCCGCTTCTCGGAACTTCCTTCGCATCGTGTCTATTCTTATTGGATTATTCCCTTTAATGCCACGTTACTTGAGGACATTACATAATAGGCTCGTAACTTTCTTGTAGAAAATTATTATTCCCGATAGCGTGATCCAATTCCCTCTCTGGTCATGTAATTGTATATTGCGTGTACATTTATTCCAATGTTACCGCATAATTCTCTCAGTCTCGGTTGTTAACATTGTGCAAATATTTCGATATTGTGTCTTTTGCAAAAGTGCTCCCTCGTAAATTACAAAGCGACTCGCTCGTCTTGAAATTTTCGAAATTGTCGCAAATTTTATTTTTCCATAAATTTAAGGAAACATTTCGAGATCTTCGAGGACCGATGGTGTCACCGAGACCAATTGTACCTTTTCTAATCGTATTTAAAAAGAAAAAAAACATTGGAACTTTCTGTTTTTGAAAACTATCGCTTTAAACAATTAGGGACTATCGACGTGGCGTTCGAAGTAGTTCCGAACGTTTTGTTAGACCATCACTCGTAAAACCGCGACGCTGGACGAGTGTACGTTGTTGCATTCTGATTTCGATACACGTACCAAAATAACTTCTCCCGTATCCTCCTCCCCAGCCGGGGCTCTAACCGTATCCTATGTACGTGCGCGCTACTGCTACAGCTTCGGCTTCTCTCCCTCTCTCTCTCTCTCTCTCTCTGATTCTATTTTGCTCCCCCCCTTCTCTTTCTCTACTCTTCTCTCTCCCTCTCTCGTGGCCTTCTCTGTCCCCGTCCTTATCGCTCTTATCTTCATTCACTAGTTCCCTCTCACTCGCCGCCTCGCTCGCTCGCACTCGCTTCTACCTGCTTCTTTTGCAGTCATTCATTACTAACTGCCTCCGTCTCTCTTCCTCCCTCTTTTTCTCTCTTTCTCTCCTTCTCGTTCCCCCTTGACGTCCCTTTCGATGCGTTCCGCGTCACTTTGCCGTTTCCGAGCCCGCTTCCATAGATAGTCATCCGACAACGACTTATCTTCTCTCGCTTGTTCGGACAACGGTTTTTTCGATTGACATTGTTTCCGTCGTTACGTGGCACACGTAATGCATATCATGCAATTGATATTTCATTAATGGAAAAGTACATTCAGATTATTTAGTCAACAGTTTATGTTGTTTTGGAAAAATTTGATAGAATTAACAAAGTTCATCTCACTAATTAATTTCAATTAATTTTAATTAATAACATACATTCATTAAACAGTATGTATTATTGTCATTTAGAGCTTTTTGTTTTTTGTATAAAAAATCGATGATACATATTTGTATAACAAATAAATCTATTTTATTATTAATATATAAGCTGAATTTAAAGTAAATCTGGTATTTAGTCAATTACTTTTTGCCTCAACAATTGCAATAAACAAAACAATGTCGATTTTAAATATTTATTAATAAAAAAAAAATGAGGACTTCTTTGTAGTTCTCTTCTTAACTTTGAAAGCGGTAATACATATGTAAAGATTAGAGTTAAACGTTTCTACAATTGCGGCATCTAAATTAAAGAATGACTTCGCATGAAAAGGAAGAAATAGGAGTCACTTTTAAAGAATGATAAGAATATTTTAGAATAAAAGAAGCTCCTCTCTTGACAGACGACTTCCGCTCGTGTCTCACCTTTACTACATTGTACATTCTCTTCGTTTGTATCTTCACGACCTTTTTCCGCTTTTGTTTCCATTTCTCTCAATCCTTCGTCCACTTCGACGTATTAAAATTCGAAACAATCATGTATTATTAATTTTACTAATTACTTAGCTGCGTCTATTATTTTATCATTTAATTTATGCAAATAATATTGTAATATTAACATTGACAGATTGAAATTTTACTTTACAATTTATGCGATCAATTTGACGTTTCGAAGCATTTGATTCACCAATCAGAACAAAGAATTTTACTGAATGATGAAAGAATGCTACAAAGTATTTGTAGCGTCAACCTTACAATTTCGGCATCTTATTCCCAAAATGAATTGAGTCGTGATATAAAATCAAGAGACACGCGTAGATGCAATAATTAAGATATTTCGTTCCCTTTGACTTTTCATGTTCTAACAATTATAATCAAACGCCATTTCATAACACTGAGTTGATCGATTGCAACCGACTTCTCTGCAACGATTTCCGGAAATTTAGCAGACGATGCCAGTCGATAAACATATTAAAAGCATGCATTGTTTCTCTCGCGAAATGAAATGTTCTGATAGATAGTTCTGATAGCAGGAGAAGAAGCGATAATAAATCTTTGGTAAATTAATGTACGATGCAAATGCAGAAGAAAAGAAACGCATTAATAGCGCGTGTCAAATGTTGCCGATAAAGTCGATCAATCATGCCAATTTGTCAATCTGAATAGATCGTAATTAATCGAGAGACCGGGTTAATTGGACGTGGCATTTGCATCACCTGTCTTTATTCTTCACTTTCATGCGTCCAACCTCTCGCGAACGTCCTGACTAGTTTATCCTGAATTTCTAATTGCGCCGAATCACGTGTCAAAACGTGTTCGACAGGCTGACACGTAGATTATTACGTAAGTGAGGAACAAGCGGATTTATCATCGTAACTCGGTGATGTAACGCGCCGTAAACTGATAACAATGTGCATTTCTGTCTTTCGCAGTCATAATCGTAGAGATGACGTTTTAACGAGTAAATCTTGACCTATCCCATCAAAAGGTTGGTATCAGCGTGCCAAGATCGAGTAAGAAATGAATCTTGCGAAAGAGGCATCGATAGAAACGCGAATAAAGTAGAAATATAATGTTTCGCCGGCGATCCGTGTGGCTCGAGATCGTCGACACGCAGCGCATAGCAAAGTCGTAAATCGAGCTCTAGCGTATACTTATCGTTATCCGAGTGCTTCTTATGCCGCACCTGCTTCAAGGTAATTACATGCGTGGGAGTTAAACCGAGAACTTGTTTCGAGGGTAATCTGCTTCTATACGTTACGCGTACGCGAGCGTATCTATTTGCCGACTACGTGTCTCGCTCGGGGTTAGACCGCCTTCGTCATATCTCATTTGTAGGCAATCGTTTTATTATGTATCACGTGTTAATAGCGGCATTAAGATTCGAAAAAGCATAACTCGGGAAACGGGAGGAAGAATCGAGCAATTAAGCAAAATGATTAAAAATTAAAAAAGAAAAGATTTTGCGATATCCATCTTTCCAATTCTCTTCATCTACATTGTCTCTTTTATCCGATAAATGTTCTCACATGTGGCAACATTAATGTAAATTATGACAAAATTTAGTGCGTCGTAGAGTCGACTTTTTTTTTATAAAACGACGCGATAGAATAAAAATTATAATATAGTAGGGAATTTTTGCCGTTTCGTCATGTTGATGAAAAAATGCGATACTAATTCCTATTACATCGTTTCATCAAGTCACAACAGGTTGTTCCTTTTTTATGGAGATTTTTCGAATCTCGTCGGCGTGAATGTTCAGTGTCGAGGATAAAAATAGGTGTCGAGTTGATGTGTGCTCGGAATGGGAGAAAGAGAGAGAAAGACCGGAAATTGTCGCCTCTTCCCTCTCTGCTTCCTACTCTTTCCTCACTCCTCCTCTCTTCTGCCGCGGCAGCCGGTGGACTTTCACGCGGCAACGATCCGCGTTCCGATGTGCCGCAATAATCGCGTATTGCGAGAGAAAACTGTCGTTGGGACAATCCTTTCGAACGGTCGGGCCGTCGGTCGCCGCGCTGCGCCGCGCCACGCCGGTCGCACAATAAACGCCGAAGTTTGGCGAGAAAGTGGCGGTGATTATTTAACGCGCGGACGCAAGTAGTGTGGCAAATCACGATGTATTCTCGCGCAGTTATGCAACGCGAGATTTGTCGTATTTTATCAGTTCGATCGTACGTCAAATATTTTCTAAAGCCTTCGTCCCGCGACGTTGCGCAAATTTGCGCAACACGCGCCGCGTTGCAGATTAATTAAACGAACGATTAATGCGCGCAACTTCTCATTTTTCATAGACTAATGATGAAACAAAATGAGAGCCGAGAGAGACAAAGAGAGACTTGTAGAGAATGCAAGTAACACAATTCTCCGCTTATTCCAATTGACGCGAAATATATAGCAGCGTTTTCGCGAATCAACATCATTCGTTTTAATCGCGATTTAGCGTTGCATCGTAGGAGCGTTACGCGAGCGTTACAAGATCACAGTCGCGTTGCGAGCCCCGCGAAATCAGGCAGAAAAGGGGAGCGGAAGCGTTAACGAGAGAGAGAGAGAGAGAGAGAGAGAGAGAGAGAGAGAGAGAGAGAGAGAGAGAGAGAGAGAGAGAGAGAGAGAAAGAGAGGGAGAGAGAAGTCACGGTTACATGGCCGTGGGCCATACGCGCGTAGCCCGCCCGGGTTACCGGAAGTCGAGTGACCGTAACGCGGCCCAGGTGAACTCGATTGGTCAGAGAGGACAGGGATGCGAAGGGGATAAAGGTGGTGGTAAGAGAGCTCTTGCCCGTAACTCGCAATCCTTCTTGCACGCGAGGGCTACGAGGTGAAGTGAGGACTCGCTCTGTCGTGCGTGCTCTCGTCTTCCTGCGTAAACACGGGAGGAAGTAGCGTATTATGGCATCTCGAGCGAGTTTTGTGATCGGAAGCTTCCGTTTGCTATTGAATTAATATCAATGAAACCGTTTAATATCACTCTCTCTCGTTCTTAAAGCGGTCCCTACACCTTCAATATTATTGTACTACATTACTGATTGTCCACGGTTTGGTTTAGCTTTAATGGGAAAATTTAAAAAAAATAGTTTAACGGAATTTCTTTTTTTTTTTTAAACGATTAGACATTAAGAGTCGAGAAAATTAAATATTTGACATAATAAGACTTTGCTAGTTCTATCCTAAAATTGAATCGAAAATTACAGTGATAATAAAACTTGGATCTTGGTCTGATATTAGCACCAAGACGTTGGTATTTGTTAATCAAAAATGTTTTTTTGTTACAAAATTTTCCTAGATCCAAGGATTTATTAATATCTACAAGAAAACGTGTGATAAAAGAAATATCGATAGTACATCGTATTTTTCTACTACATCTTACGTATTCTATTTCTGATTTCATGGTATCTTACGTAAAGTCGCACCTTCGTAACAGAAGGCTAAACTCTGTCCGTTTAATTACTTGTTCGTTCTCTTTACTAACGAGCGTCGAATAAATTCGCGACTACCGGCCAACGAGCGAGCGAGCGAGCGCCCCGACTTTGTAGCGCATTATTTTCTCTTCGAATATGTCCGAGGCAAAAAAGGACACGAGAGGAGAAGAGGCGACGCGGTAAAAGAGAAAGAAGGAGAAAGAGAGAGAGAGAGAGAGAGAGACACTCGACGTGTAAAGGAAATGACGTTGACGCGTGTGTCTTTCTGAAGTATACGAGCACCCAGTTCCACACAACTCCAGCACTAACCCCAACACCACCATCACTACCTTTTCCAACACCGTGGAAAGGAGCACGGCGATATATCTCTCTTTCTTACGCTCCTTCGTACCTTACAAGTTTACGCGTTCTCACGCTCTCCATCCCACTTCTCTCTCACTCTTTCTCTCTGTTTCTCGGCTACATCTCGCCGTTTCCAACGGTGAGCGTACGCTCCGATAAACGTTCCACGCGCACACACGTCTCGCATACATATACGTTTGTATACCTGAGCTGCGCGCAGGCGAACACACTCCGATCGCCGAGATTACGAGGTAGGGCTTCGGGGAGAGAGAGCACATCAGCTTCCTAGTTATAATAAGCGCCGCAAAAAATGTGGCAAAAACCTGCTCAGCCTTCGGCAAGTATATACCGCGCCGAGCGCGTCCAGCGGCAATGGCAGCAGCAGCAGCAGCAGCAGCAGCAGCAGCAGCATCGGCCGGCTTCTGGCTCGGTGCTCTCTATCGCTATCTATTCGCGTTCCTTTTGTTCCTGCATCCTCTCTCCCTCGGCCTCAGCCGTGCATCTTTCTTCCTTTTCGTCCTGTTGCGCTCCTCTCTTCCTCCTCCTCCTCCTCTTGCTCTTTGATCACCGTAGGTGTTGCCAGACAACAACCTGTACACCGGGGCCAGGCCAACTTCCTTCCTGCGGTCATCCTTTTCCGTCCTTCTCTCCCGCTCTCCCTCTGTTCCGCGCGCATCGGGTTAACCCGCCCCCTTCGGGCACGGAACCTTCCCTTCTCGCTCTCTTATCCTCACGCCGTTATCTATCACCGCACCGGTCGGTTTCTTCCCCTTTTCTTCTTCCTCGACACCCGGGGCGGCGGCCGGCGCATCCTCCGGCTCCTCACCACGGCTGTCCGTCACGTTCTTCTACCGCTTCCCACAACGTTGCATTGTTATTATTTCCTCGGCTATCGTTCCCTAACCCCCTTCCCGCCTGTTCTGCCCGCGATGATGCAACACACGCTTTATCAATTTCCGCGACGCTAATCGACGATAATAATTTTCTCGCGCCGCGACTTCCGGGTTTCTTAGCGCGCGACTACGCCACTTACCTTCGGCCGCACTTGTGAATGAGGTTCGACGACGCGTCTCGTGTAATTATTAATTAGCGCCACAACCGAACAGCTGCGTCGTACGCCACATACACATTTCCAACGGCCGGAGCTGATTCATTAAAGTTCAGCCGTTTATATATAATACAAACGAACACCGCGAGCATAGTAATTATTGTTTGCAATCATGTCTAAAGCAAAGCTTTCAATTAGCGAGAAGCAAATCGAACATGACGCATTTCTTCTAAAAATTTTAATAACGTGTGTTTTTCGTCGGTAAGAGTCTCCGAAATTTGTCATTTTTTAATTATAAAATAATGTTCGATGTACAGGATATTATATATATTATAAAGTCTCTCCATATTTCGGAAATAATTCAAAATTATGAATAACCGCGAAATACGCGTTTAATCATTTCGATGGGCCATTCCTCCCCAACTATCTTAAAGAGCAGCTCATTAAAACGATCGAATACGTATACTTGGCGGCTTTTCATAATTTTGAAGCGTTTCTAAAATATATTATATGCGGCGGGAACAGATTTTAAAGACACCCTGCATACGAAGATACGTGTCTTCCTTGGAAATCAAATGAGCGACTTTCAAGATTTCTGCGATGAAGCGCTTTCTAATTTAAGTGATTTAATTATAGTTTGAGTCGCTTTTAACGTTTATCGAAATCTATCTGGAGCCAATGAGACGAACATCTGTTCGAGGTCCAGATTAGAACCAAGCTCGCCATGGAATACCGTGTCTTGCCAAATTGTCTCTCGGCAATTCGTTTCCCAGTTAATCTATCGAAACGAATGCGGCGTAACCGGTTGCGAGAGAGAGAGAGAGAGAGAGAGAGCGAGAGAGAGAGACGCCCGTGGAGAGAGGAAGATGGGAAGGCGCAGTCACATCGCGTCCGTACAGTTATACGTACGAGAAGCGGCGTAAAATATAGCTCGCGGAATCGCGATTGGTAGCCGCTGGAATGGGAGCTGAGAGAGGAGTGAATGTCTCGTCTCTCCGTTTGACGGTGTACCGAGCGAGTTTATGAATGGTCCTGCGGACGTGTTAGCCGGAAGTTGCTAGCCGCGCGAAGGAAATTTTTAGCCTCGTGCCCGCGGGCGACGAGTTTTTCATCAATCACACGCACGACATCCTCCGACGAGGTGGCCGCGGTGCGATCCACCGTGCGACCGTAGGAAAGTTAGTAAAACCGTGTTTGCGTTGATAACATATAATTACACCTCGCTGCCTTTTTATCGTCGATTATTCCGCCGACGAAGAAGCTGTAAAAGTGCCGCGCGACATCCGCGTTTCTACCGCGCCGCTAAAAACTTTACCGTTCGACCGTCGTTCACCTTTGTTTATATACGTCAGTTAACTGCGCTCGTTATCGAGCAATCGTGCAGATCGAAGGGCTGCCCTCGTTATTACCTTTACTTGCGTAGATGCTATAATTAAACGAGAGAGTTGTTCTGGAAATAATTTATGTAAATTTTACTGGCATATATAATATTGTCTATGCAAATATATCCCTCAACAGTCGTATTCTTGTCTACCATGTCAGCGTAGATAAACCGCGCTGAAATTGTATGCTCACAATTTTTTATTATCTCCTTTTCATAATACTTCTACCCCCGTGTCTAATATAAAATCTTTTTTTTAAACAAATATTTATTTACATACATAAAAAAAACATGAGCTTAGTTCTGTTTTTGTTTCGAGATAAAGTTCTATTCGAAGATAAAATTTTATCTGCGCCACATGACGGCTTAATGACAAAGCAGTAATCAAAATTTCTGTCAAGTCGAGAGATTACAGTTAATGTCTCGTATGCCTTCAACCAGTATGAAAGCCGCACATGACCTAGCTATTTTTAAGTTCCAAAACGAAATTTATCGCCGAAAGGCAATATGTAAGCAGATTAAAATATCACGTACGTTATTCTTTTAAAATGGACAGCATCAGATTTCTATGTATCCACGTTTGACAATACGATTTCAAATTTTACGGCTTTACGACTAAACCTTTGTTGCGTGCAATGGTCTTAGTCGTATGTCCGTCAAATTATATTTTAACAACTGGATCGAAGATTGTTCCACAAAAATTCCTACGATATGATTAATTTAATCGAACGATCTCCAACAATATGCAGGGGGAAGAAATTTGCATTCTCGAGTATCGCCTAAGCGAAATACGTATCAAAAATAATATCGCAACCCATATATGCCCTTCGTGCTGGCGTATGTAAGCGGCGAAGGCCACCGTGCTCGGAAAGATAGTCCACCCTACTGTCCGGGCAGCCGCTGAAAGAAGGTCACGCGAGGAACTGCAGTCATTCTCGGAAAGTGCCAACTCGTTTCTTCATCTAGCGTGACGTCAACGTCACGACGACGACGACGACGACGACGAAGACGACGGTGGTGGCTGGCGACGTCGAACGGCCAAGCGGCGGAAAAGAGATTTGATCTGAGCGAGGAGGAAGAGAGGAGAGGAGGAGAGAGATGAAGCGGGAGAAGGAGGAAGAGAGGAGGTGGTGGAGGAGGAGGAGGGAGCCTCTCGGGACGGTCGAGGTGAGCTACCAGTTAAAGCGTGCGGCTCGAGCATGAATGAACGAACCGGCAAACCGAATGAAGGAAGGAACGGACGGCGGCGGACCTGCGCGCCCGTGCATTAGCCAACTCTGTATTTACTCGTCGTCGTGCGGACTCCGCGTCGCGCGCGTGTGTACGTATACGCGCGTGCACGTCGCCTAGCATACTCGTACGCCTCGCGATTTTACGCGCGCGAGAGATCTCGGAAAACGGAGAGAGAAAGAGAGAGAGAGAGAGAGAGAGAGAGAGAGAGAGAGAGAGAGAGAGAGAGAGAGAGAGAGAGAGAGAGAGAGAGAGAGACGACGGAGCAGGGTTGAGGGAGAGGGAGAGAGAGCGGCAGAGGAAGAGAGAGAGATGGGACAGCGCGCGCCCCGTTCGTCGTAGCGTGCGCGCCGACGAGCCAGTGTTAGTCCACCGTGTGTGACGGGAGAGTATTCATTCATAAAACTCAGCGAGAGAAGAGTGAGGGCTAGAGGCCTGCGCCGTTGCTGCCGCTGCCGCTGCCGCTGTCGCTGCCGCTCCACTCCGCTCCACCGCTGTCGCGTCGTGCGATCGTAGCGTGGTGGGGGAGTCAAGTGTTTTTCGTCTCCCTCTCGCACGTCCCTTCCAGTTCCGTCGTCGATCTCGCTCGTTCTTCCCGTCTCGTGCTCGCTCACGCGTACGTTTCGACTTTTCTCTCTCCTTTTGTCTCCTTTTGTCTCCGTCGCTCCGTTAATTCCACCTGGATATCTGCCCTACGGATGATGGCTCACGTTGAACGTTTTTACGTTCTTCGCGAGACAGCTCCGGTCTCAGTCGTATTTTCGGATTGTATTCCCGTATTCGCGCGTATCTGCTTAACGTTTTTCCCTTCTCCTCCGAGCCCTCCCCCATTCAGCTGAAAATACCGCCGCTCACTCTTACCGTGTCTCTCCTCTGGGCCTACGTATATTAAGAATCTTCGCGTCTACGTCTCTTTTCGCATAATTCGGCCTCGCTCGGTCTCTTCTTTCCTCCTCTCGCTTCCGAACGCTTTCGTCTCTCTTTCTTTCTCGGTCTCCGCGCGAGTTGCTATCTACGGCACGCTTCCCCTATAATAAACCGTGTCCCTTGCCGCCCACCTCCTTCGCGCGTCCTCATCTCCTTCCGTTCTTACGCCTCGCTCCCCTCTGGCATCCGCGAGCGCACGTATACGTATACACACACACACGTAGCGCGACTGTCATGCGACTTAGCCATCCGTGACACCGGAGTCACGATGAGGAAACCGGCGGCGGCGGCGGTGGCGGCGATCGTCTTACTCTCGTTCGTCACTCTCCCGCCTCCCGTTGCGTCGGTTCCCCTTTGACGTAGCGTGCAAAGAAAGCGACTTCCAACGTTTTACCTCGCATTTTACCGCATCGTTCTGCGGCTCCCCCGAAAATACGGTTCCCCGCAAAACTCGCGTGTTCGCCTGAGTGAGTCGTGTGAAACGAATCTGAACCGGCGCGGCGCGGCTCGTCGCTGGTCCCCTTTACCGGACCGTTGACGCCCGTGAAATCCCAGCCGGTCTCGCGAATACGTAAGACGCGATCGGAGACGCATCCACTTCCCCTCTCCGAGAGAAAGAGAGAAGCATCAAGACGCTCGTCTCCCTTCTCTCGCTCTCTACCTTCTCCTCCCTTTCCCTCTACTTTTCTCCTGCACCTTTGCTCTCCTCTACCTCTCTTCTTCTTCTTCTTCTTCTTCTTCGTTGGAGTTTCTGCCCCTCGTGCCTCTCTCACTCTCCCTCTTTCTCTCTTTCTCTCTCTCTCAGGCCGGCGTGTACGCACTTACCTGCGGAACGCGGTCGTACGTGTCCGACAGTGGCGCTTCGGCTTAACGAACTCCGGTGGCGCCGAAGGAAAGATCGTTTCGTGGCCGGGGCGGCGGATCACCTCGATCCTCAGCCGCGCGATACACAACACACGGTCCCGAGTACGAGAAGCGTCCGTGACGCGCGGCGATACGTGCGTGCGCTCTCTTGGCCTCTCTCGCCGCGTTCAGTGCGCGGCGTCTCGCGTGTGCGCGTTCCCTCTCTCTCGAGAGAGACACAAGTGCGTCAAGTGTGCCGCGCTTACCTCAGCGATCAGATTATTGTGTCCAGCGCGCACGAGGGAGGATAGCCTGGCTGGCCTCTGACCCTCCCGTGTCGCCGTGAATTCGGACGCTGAACGAAGTAGTAGAGGGCCACTCGCCTCGCCTGTTCTCTGACGACGTTTCATATTTTCGGACTCTCGCTCCTTCCATCGTCGGAGTATTCGCTCTATCTCGCCGCGCCGCCCTCCGAACGTGTCCCTCTTTGCTCCTCCCCAGCCCCGGTGGGACGACGGTGGTCCCGGAGCAACGGGCGGTTGCGCAAGCAGGTATTCGGAAATAACCCGTGTGGGTCGCAGTTATGAATTGATAGCAAACACATGGTGGACACGCCGCGCGCCGTGCTCCGCGGCCCGCGTCCGCCCGCCCGACCAGTAGCGCGCCTCGTCGACGCTCCCGGATCTCTTCTCTCGGCCTCTCGCCATTGATAAGTCGAAACTGTCAGCGACCAGCCAACGGCCGCCGATTGTGTGCGCGTGTGTGTGTGTATGTGTACGTTACATCGCGACGCCGCGCCGCCGAGTGTAAACAACGATCGGCGATCTCAATGGCATTGGACGATCGTTTGTCCTCTCGAGAAACGGCGCATTGTCCTCGCGCCACGAAAGGTGTATTCGTCGCCGAGTGATTTGACGCCGATGACATCGGTCGGTTCGTCGCTCGTCGAGAGGAACTCTCGTGCATTATGGGATAGACGGCCAGCCAGGTCTCTGCGTCTCGTGGGCTGAATATCGGTATGTGATCGTCGGCGAAATCGAGTTCGACGTTACGCACGTGAATGAACTGATGAGTGACGGGTCGTCTTCGAAGGAACACGAGTTCGATAGCGAAATATAAGGGAGAAACGGACGAATGACACACTGACAAGCCTGGACTACGTGCATGTGCAGTGATTACGCAAGATCGGCACTCATGTACGTTGATTACGGCGGCGACACTTACGCCGGAATGGGAATCAAGGCCATGAAGTCCTTTGGCAGGTCCAGAGGTAGGAATCTCAGGGACAGAGCTGACTGTGCAGTTGCTTACGTTTGTCTCGTTACAATGAGACGTAATGAAGCGTAAAACATTTAACATAATGATCTCATAAGAGTTAGCTGATAGCCGTAAAAGTTCCACTGTGGAATATTGCGCGATTTCGAGTTATTATCCGTCCTTATTTTTTTATATTATTTATATTGAATACGCTCGATATTGTAACCCAATTGTGAAAAACGATAATCGTTTGCGATATCATATAAATAACATGTCACGTCAGCTACGCTGAATGAAACCGCGACATGTGTTGATAAATGTAATCCAAGATTTTTACGGCGTTCAGCCAATTGATTTGAATTCATTGACCTGTTTTGTTCGCTATTCGTGGCTGTTATTCATTATGCCATGTCATGACGTGTTATCCATAAAAAGAAAAAAAACAAGTTATTAGTTTCGTAAGTAGCAAAGTTGATACGATTGACATGCCAAATGATAAGAAATTCGATTTTTAGTGGACAGTAATTACGTAATCGTACATCGAAATAGCATATCCTTCTATATAATTAAGATCCTTTAGAGTTGATTATTAACTGATAAATAAAATATTAATAAAAAGTCTCGTAATTTTTATTAATATTTTATAACTCTATCAGAATTCGTCTGCGCACGCGCAAGGTGTATAGAAGAACGTAGAACAAATCTGGGACGTGTTTCGCGCCACTCGCGCGGTCACAGTAGTTAAGGGGTAGTATATAAATTTGGTCCGTGCTCGGGCCATGCGCGCGTGTCCCACTTCCGGAAATGAAGATTAACCCTGACTCTGACATTGGAGACGCCAGCGTGATCGTGCCAACGTGATTAACCCAAACGTGACTTAGTTTCCGACAGATTGTAGCAGATGTCATCGGCGCTGCTCGCGCGCGAACATAATCCACACCGCTCGTATGCACTTCCTGCAGTTGGGAGGACTCGTTGCTAGGGGGTCGCAGCTATTCGGCTTTTGAGTTATTGTAACGAGATACACCGGCTAATCAGCCGAGAAAAAGAGGGCGAGGGCGGTATTGAATTAGATAATTTAACTTATTAGACAATATTAATAATTTATTTTATTATTGTATTACCGATATAATAAAATTAATTATTAATAACTTTTTCGCGTATCAATCAAGTATAATAATTAACATGTCAATCTCTCAGTTGCACATGCATTTAACAGGGAACACTTTACAGAAAAAAATAACTGCGTTGACATTAAGACTCGATGAAAGTTTCATGACATTGTGTTGCAAAAATAATTTGTAATCACGGTGTTTTTTTCCATTTAGCTTCAAGCTTTTCCGCAATCATTTTTGCGTAAAAAAGTTTTCAATTCTCAGTTTCTGAAGCAAATTTTTGCCAACGCAGGTTTATTAAAATTACTTGAAATATCCCGAAAAATTCCTACTCGCTGCAAGACTCGTCTAAGAGTCCGTATAGTCAAGCAGTTTCCTACGGCCTCCTGTGTGCGATCCTTAAGTAGGGGATCTGTCGAGCGAGTAGCCGCTGCTGCTGTTGCTGCTGCTGCTATTCGACGATACTTCCTGGCAACCGGTTTCGAGGCAACTGCTTGATCCGTTTTCTTCGTTGCAGATATCGCAAGTAGAGCTCTTACTATTCAAAGTATTTCTGGTATTCGTATATTGGATTAATATTGACAGCGCGGTAGAAACTACCGCGTGGCTACGCGAGTATTCTACGATACACTCGACGAGCGATTCGATCAAGTTTTGCAGGAGAGTAATATACAACGCGGGTATATAATGAACGGGGATTAGCCGCGCGGTATCGCGAGGGGAAAGAAAAAAAACAAAAACGGCGCGCTCTCGTTTTGTTCGACGTGGAGGGCATCGACTTCGCGAGCAAGACACTTGGGTTCGTCCGCAGCGAATTAGATTTTTTTCTCGATGGTTTGCGCAATCTTCGAGTTGCAAGTAAGCGTGTTGAAAAAAAAAAAAAAACCGGTGAAACACTCGGTGAAGTTTTAGATGGGTTTAAATACTAATGTTTCCTATTAATCACGATGTCCTTTCACTTCCATTCGTTGTATCGACATGGGGTATTAACTCGGGGTTCGTGACGCGTTTTCTTCTAATCGACTCGACGCGTAAAAATTCGGGAACGTAACGAAAGTTCACGTTTACTTTTTGCCAAACGGGAAGGAAACCGTAATGACCGTCCACATTGCTCGATCGAAATATCTATATCGATTGTTACTGCTTAATCATAAATTTTATGGCGCTAAATAATTGTCGGTAAAACTGCTACCGAGCTGTTTTCCTGCTTTTAATAGCTACGATAACGACTCGCCGCACCTGTTTTTTGTTGCAAACAGTTATTGTTAAGATTTTAACGAAAACCATAAAGAAGAACGCTCTATAACGGTTGTTTAAATCTAATGATCGAAGAAAGCTTATATAGCTCACTTAAAAGATATTCCAGGAATTTCCAGTTGTCATTAAGCCAAATATTCTTCTGTAGTTCTGAAGTTTCATAGAGAGAATTTTTTTTTTTTTTTTTAGCAAATTTTTCCCTTCGCAAAATGCCGAATTCTTCTCATTTCGAAAGCTATATTTGGAGGGATGTAATTCACATGTGATATTCCAAGAAAATCGCGTAGGAAAATTTCCAAAACGTATCTTACTCTAATAATGCGCACAGGCAAATACATGTAATTCGAGAGATTAACTATTAAAGTTACGAAAGCTGCCGCAATTTTAAGTTGCATTATCCGAGTAAAAATGCATAGCTGGAAATTCGTCATTATGTCGACCAGGGTCGCCTGAAACGTCGTATTTACAAATGTTTGTTACACATTATAAAATTGATCCGCTTAAGCGAGCGCGCTAAATGAGATTACTGATAATTGCGCGAAATGAGAAAGTAGACACTTTGCGACGCGGCACGCCACGGCGCGACGCACCGAGGCATAATGCAGGCAACGTTAGCATTTCAATAATTCATTTCGTGGAAGTAGTAAGATTGCACGGACGCTACAGACAGTGATTCTAACTTTCATTGTCAGTGCAATGACATAAGCATTGCGTTGCGGCGCGCCGTCAGTGCTTTCGACTGACACGCGTACGAATCGTACGCCGCATTACATACGCTAGAAAACAAGTCGTTTCCCGTTCAGCTGTTACGTCAAGTGAGTAAGTCGTTTGTTTGGAAGAATCGAGAGAATTATTTGCGCTCGTAACGAGACTTTTTTGTCAGAAATTAAGGGAATTAAATGCGCGCTCGCGATTTTTTCTCCCTCTCGATAAATCAAACTCTTCGTTTAATTCTAAATTTGAACGTCGGTGTAACGTGAACCAATCTCTTTGTGTACATTCCGTGCAGCACGTGAGCTGTAATCTGGCCGATTTATTTCTTTTCATTGATTCTGTAATTGCGTGAATTATGTAACCGCGATTACGAATTGCGCAAGAAAAATCCGTCGCAACAGCGCCTAGGCGAATATTCATGGCACTGGGCGCGCGCACACATTCGTGGTAAAAACATAAAACCATAAAACGAGACATTCCCCACATCCCCAATGCCCCCTTCTATTAATATCCGCACGTATTTCAAAGTCAGTCAATCATATCCCGAACTGATTACCCTCTCCCCCCTCCCCCTTACCCCGAGCAATTTCGTATCGATCCAGTTGCGATCGTTGGCGCTATTCTCGATTCTGCGAATAATTCGAATTGCCTTTGCCGTGTGATACGTTTCCCCGTTCTATAAATACAATACAATTCACTTTTAATATCGTAATTTACATTGCGCAGAGAAAAAATGCTGCTCAATCAACAGCATCAGTCTATAATTGGAGATATTAAGATTAAATAACAATATTAATGAAACAAAAAGATTTAAGGATACATTTGTCGTATCTCGAAACATTATCAAAAATCAAAACAACACACAATTTAGAATAAGGCTAATGAGAGTCAGCGCGAGTATGGATGCGCAATCAAAATTATTAATCTTCATATAATTATTTATTCATCTTGAAATAACCAAATCAATCAAACGAATGTTTTGACTCGCTTTGGAGCCATTTTCAGCGTATGTAAAGAATAAACAATTCTAGCCATCATCAGTCAGCAAAAAATTATCAAAGATATAAAAAATTCGTACATTACTTTAAAATAGTGTTACATTTGAGTACCCGTGTAAAAGTTGAGCACAGTTTACTTATTGGTTTAAAAGTCGTTACATTTTTTCTTTACTCTTGATTCTTACGTAAAATTGCGAATCAACTGTAATTGTGACGTGATGTTTAATTGATTCAAATTACCTTTATATTACAGCATTTTTTCCAGTGTACACTGACAATGAGAAAAAAAACTTGTTAACTTGACTAAATTTTCCAGCTCGATTAAATTTCTTTAGTTGAAATATTTATGTATTTAAGTGAAATATATAAATGCTTAAATTCGTGTTCAAGTATTTTATGTATTTAAGTCAGCTACGTAAACGTTCGGATTGAAAAAATTAAATCGAGTTGAAAAATTTAGTCTCAGTGTACAAAACGATTTACGTAGAGAAAAACAATTATTAAGAGATTTTTGAACACCCAATTGAATATAGCGTACATTAATTATCGTATAAAGTATTTCCGAAAGGAGTCTCAGTCGTGTGAGAAAATCTCTGCGACTTCTGAATGAAAGGCGACGCGCGTGTCCGCTCACATGCATTTGTCCACAGCAGCGAGCAGCGAATGGCTTGACCCGATTATAGCTATATATACATCAAAAAGTCTCTCGCATCTGGCGAAGATGTGCCGCGAACAACTGCAGAACGTTATCTTGGTTCCGGTTTCAAAATGACGGCTGTTTAGCTCCCTCAAACACTCGTAAAATCTGACGTATAGAGTTCAAAGTGGCGCACTTTCTCTCGCCCGTGGACATACAAATAGGCCAAACCAAGAGGAACGCGCTGTGCCTTTCAATATAACGCATTGACATTGAGTAGTTTTAATGAATTTTTATGAGCCCTTTCAGATGACCGCGATGACGACGATCGAGAGCGACAGTAATTTTCCGTGGTTCACGGCGAACTTTGAATTCGACGATTCCGATTCTTCTGACATTTGAAATTGGTCTAATCGTTACACATATATGTACACATATGTATTATAGTCTCAATTTGAAACGGAATGTTGAATACAACAAATTAGGCCAACTCTCAAATGTTGTAGAGCAACTTCTACACAATATTGGCTTCGCATTACTTTTACACCAGTTTCACAACGCAATATTGGTCTTATATTGGTTTTATATTGATTTCACAGCGCAATGGCTTTTGCATTGGTTTTATACGACTTTCACACGTAATCGGAATCACATTTGCGTAGTTATTATAGTTCACCAGCGGCTATGTCGGTCACGTTCGACGACGATGCATTTGCGAGTGCGAATAGCAACGGTATGTAACAACGGTCGACGATTAAGGGGGAGGGGATCGGGGTAGCGAGGCGATGCGGTGTGGTTTTTCCATGGAAAAAAGAGCAACGATAAAACCCTGATATAAATTGATTCACGGAAGCTGACAGCGAGCGCGCGAGAGGAGCAGCTAATCAACCGCGGAACGCGGTAATTGGTTCGTGGTCCACGATTCTCGATGCGACCCGATGCGATGCTGTGCGCGCGCTGGTTCATTTATTTTGTACGTGCGTGTGAGTCATTAACTAAATTGTTGCCCGAGTATCGGTCACATTGCCGACGTTGCCAGGAAGTCGAAAAGCGTGCGTCGCCATTATCGCGTCTCCTATCGGGCTACCGTCGTATCTCGGCAAAACACTCTCCGCGATAATCGAAGTATAACAATGGTGCCAACGCGCACAACAGTTTCTCTCATCTCGGGAACTGATGAAAAAAAAAAAATCTGTCCCATCTAAACAATACCGGGGATATCTCAGGCGTCAGAAAAAGGATTTGACTCTTGGGAGTCAAACCTGTTATCTCAAATCTATTGGAACTTATCTTGACGATAACTTAAATAACGTGTGTTATGGCAGTCAATATTATCATATCCTTTTCAAGCTTTTGCTTCTTACTTATTTTAAGTGATAATATTTTTATTTTATTACTTATACAAAAATTTAGGAATTTTCTTTCGAATTGGACTTTTAGAATATATAAAAAAAATTAAATAAAAATTCAGAATACTTAAATTCAAATATCATTATTTGCATATAATCAAATCTCATTTCTTTTAATTAATCTAAAATGAAATGTATTTGAATGATATTTGAATTTAAGGATGTATCGGTCCCTGCAAAGTAAATAAAATTTGGAAATGTGTTATAATATTAACACTTCAAATAAACTATGTACATGTGAAAGTTGTGTGAATAAAATTATATTTTTATTTAATAACACATCTTTATAATTTTATAGTTTGTTATATTTTCATTAGAGCAGACGTCTACTTCTTATTGAAATAACTTTTTATCGCCGCCATTTTTCGAATACAATATGTTTTGAGAAATGTCCCACACATCCCCAAGTGTTTTGAATTTTTATTAAAATCTGTTTTCACTTTAATAAGACATAGATCGCTACGTGCTGAGAATCGTGCGTGCGGGAAGGGAGCCGAGTTATAAATTATCGAAGAAAAATCGTCAAACGAGATGACGTCCGCGCATCTCGTGAGCTGAATCGTTTTCATTCAGCGGAGCGTAGTTGGGAGCGCGAATTAATTGGTACGGACAACGATGGCAAATTGCGCGGAGATTACTTACGACTAATTATGGAATCCTATCCGTGTTATCTCGGCGAAACACGCGGTTTCGCGATAATCGTCGGTTAACAATGACGCTACCGCTCGTTACCATCGCGCGCCTCGCTATCAACTGCCGCGTGCAACAAGGACTCCTTCCTTCTCCCCCGTTCCTAGCACCCGGCGATTTATCAGCGCCGGCAACCGACCGTTTTGCGATTGCGATATCCCGTCGGGGGATTACCATCGTCAGTCCTAGTACCTCTCCTTGAATTTTTCAGAGCCCCAATGAGCTGGTAATCTCGGTTTCAGTCCCGCCCGCCACCCCGCGCATGATAATTCGTGGTTACGATAACGTACACCCTGATTCACTGACGCGCTATCGACCCGAGATACAAAGCGCTCCGTTTTCAGTATGTTCGCCCAGCTACGCATTATGAAAGCTAATTGCTCTCGCATTAAATAGCCAAGTCGTAGCTTCACTTTCGATAAGCCTGTATTATAGGGAAGTCTTACTTCGATTGAGAGAGAAAAGATTTTTCGGTTTCATACCTCTCTCGGCGTTTGCATCGAAAATTGTATTAATATCTTGTTTACAAACACTATAAAATTTAACTCTTACAATACTATGCCCAGAGGTGCCTCATTCCTGCCATTCCGGATAACTCAAATCTCTTCATTTTTTTTAACCTATTTAAAATGATTTAAAAAATCTCTAAAAATTCACAAACGTATTTTCAGCTTTCTAGAACAAATGTTGAAACATCGCTTTAGAAAATAATAAAATGTATATAATTTAATAGCCAAAGTAATCACAAGTTAGACTAGTTGGAGCATTTCGGACACGATCCGTCAGACAGGTAATACCCGGGATAGAAGGGAAAGGGTTAATTTTTTTCTGAAACTGCTCTTAGCAACGATCTCGACCGGCTAACAGTTTCATAAAAGGCTTGGCTTTTTACCGTAAAACCGTAAAAGTACATTATTTACAATTGTGTGGCAGTGATCGAGTATAATTTAGACACCGCATGCGGATAATACCGCCTGTCCGACTCGCTCGCGTCGCATTTGTACACCTTAGGAGGGCATAGAGAATTCCGCTTCCTTCCCCGAAGGCTTCTTATACGGGATGAATGGCCTTACAGCCTAGTCACGCCGATGCGAGGCGATGCGATGGATGAAACCAAACGAGCGCGGGAGAGCCACCGACCGGAGCAACAGGTGTATACCACAGAAAGGCGGGCCGGTGGCACGCTGATACTAACACGTGCTTGTACAATACTTGCGCTCGTACATAGTTTGGCTTCAGTGCGATCTACAACGGACGTCGCGTCGCGGTCTGCGATCGCTAATTCACTTCGCGACATTCCGTTTTTTAATTTCGAACAGCCTTAACGTACGTTGAACTAACGTTAAATAAAGTCAAACTTGGTGAGACCTATGCTTGACAATAAAAACTCGATTTCACATTATGATTTAACGATCCAACATTTTACGTTGTTTCTTATGTTTATGAAATTTGACATCTTGTTACATTCACAGCCCTTTTACACTGAGACAAAGAACTTGTTGAGAAACTAAAATATTTAGTCCGATATGTTCAACCGAACGTTGGGTTGATTCAACAATTTTTTTATTGAACACAAACAGAGATAGTTGATTCGTGTCTATCATTAACATTTTTTTATCTAGAATTAATAAACCAACTGGATATTTTATTGAACGGACTAAATATTTTAGCTTTTCAACAAATTTTTTTTCTCTGTTTGTATCGCGCGCACAGATCATTCACGTGTCGATGGATGAATCAATTTTAGTTTTACAACCAGAATCTTATCGAAGAGACATGTGAGTTTCTTCTTAACTTTTTCTTTTCGTTTTGTTTAAAACGAGATCCGTTCTCGTCACTTTTGCGATCGTCGTTTCTTCAGCAACGGGCGCATTGTCACGCTATCTGGAAAACAATTTTCAACAGCGTGAAATAAGAGCGACAGACGAATTTGGAGACGCGTTTCTCTCGCGCAGTTTGCTCAGAACAGCTGCCGCAGTTGTTTGGTTGCCGAGTATTCTCGAAGTGTAGAGGAAAGAGGGATAAGCCAGAAGACGTTGGTAGCACGTGCCTCGTGTCGGCTATACTCGTGAAGGTTACACACTCACCCTAGCATATTCCAGATGTACGGGAGAAAAAAAAATCTCCTTATAAACAACCGCGAAGCTTGGGTTTGGAGTTGCTTTTATATATCGCAGAACGTTTGCTCGACTTGATTATTCTTCTTCAAAAAACCGTAAATTTCTTTACCATTATTCTTTTAATTATTCTCTACATCCATTTTATTTTTTTTTTTTATGTAAAATGATTTTATCGCTATTAATGTTTGGTAATTATCATATATATATATATATATATATATATATATATATATATATATATATATATATATATATATACTTAATATACGTGTAAGTGAATATTCAGATTGTTATAAAATTAAGAACAACTAAAACTGTTAATTTATGTAACAATTTTACAAGAAAGAATAATTGTTGAACAGTAATTAAGAGGAAAAGAAACAATTTAGCGAAGTGCAATTTTAATGCAAGTATAAAAGATATAAAAATATAAAAAGATATCTTGTATATAATAATGTTGGAATACCAAATATTTCAAGCAGTAATTCGCTTTTTTGCTAGTACAAGAAATGGCATTTGTAGTATATAGGGCATATAAGACTAAACGCATACTTTCTACATCTGGTAAACTTTGTATAATAAGAACTATAAACACGATATATTTCATGATATTATTACATTCGGAATAATTAGAAAATAATCAAAGTTTTGATTTCAGTTGAATAAATTTAATACTAATCTAGAGTTTTTAGAACCGCGATGGATGTACGTTGCTATTAATAACTCAAATGTTATTTACATAATAGACACATATATTTAAATTTTCGTATGTGTTGCCATTATTTAATTATGTACAAACGTTTCGAGCTTTCAAATGAAGTCTTCTTGAGTATCATAAATATTTAAATACAAATTTTTTTTCCTAACGAGCGTCCTCTTGTTGAAATTCTAATGTTCCATTTCTAATTTTCCTATTACATTTGACCGTAATGTTCCAGTTTTTTTCTTACAATTGTACTGCGTGATTGGAAGGTTTTGTCCTTTGTGTAACGGTAGTTGTGTAACGTCTTCCTTCCAATTAACTGGAATTATATATTTTATAATTATTCTGATTTTTAAATTTTACATTAAAAATTTTTTTTTCTCGTAAAAAAATTTACAAGATAACTTTTAGAAATAATTGTAGGCTTGTTGTTCACTTTTTGAAATTGAAAACAAATTTTTTTTTTTAATATAAAAATAAAAGAGCATCATTGTCAACAGCGGATTTTGGTGTCTAATATTGTTCATGTGAATTTTTACAATTACCACGCAAATTACGCACGTCGATTATTCGATCTTTGAAACACAGTTACAAATTGAAATTTTTTTGTGTCTCTTGACATTATATGCGACAAGCAATATTTATTCACAGATTTTTTTATAAGGTAGCTTATAAATCTACAGAGTATGTCTGAGTATCGAGCATGTCTAATTATTCCTGACTATAAATGCGTATTTTTAAGGTTTAGCTAAGGTTATCGGGTAAAGAAAATATTTTTATCGGTTGGCATTAATTGCTTGGAGAAGGTATATAACTTGGTCATTGCGCCGATCGCCCGCAAATAACGCAAGCTATGCAAATTTATGTTGAACGTGTCAGGGGGTCAAATGCCATCTGGGTCGCGGGTCTCGGGTATTTTAAATTTCCATTCTATTAAGTAAAGGATCGCGCTCCGTCTAACTCGGCATCGATCGAGCCGATCGGCAAGCCAAATGCGTTTTATAAAGAAAAACGAAGAAGAAGAGAGAAAAAAAAGGAAAACTCGTTAATCCGCGATACATCAACTCGCAGCACCTGCCAGTGAACGTATCGCGATCTCTCGATCTCCCCGTTATATTCAGGCTACAAATGATATACTACGGATACGATCGTTCTGATTTATAACGCAACGTGGCCATATAATAAAGCTCGTTACGTAGAATGCATGCTACTCGCGAAATCTACGCGATGTCTAGAAAACTGCGATATCTAGAAACTCATTGTCAGTGTGTAAGTTTGGACTTTTACTTACATACTTGAGATTTACTTCAATTAATTCGTATATACGTTATTCAATTTGCACTGAAGGAAAAGTTATTAAATTCTAATAAATATTTGTCCGAATAATGCTAAATATTCACTAAATGTAAATATATTTATTTAGTACAAGAATCACTAATTTAATTTAAGTATCATTTTTTTCTTATGGGGCAAATATTTATGTACCGTAAGTAAATATTTTATTGCAAGTATTCAAATATGTATTTATTAAAATTTAGGAATTTTTTCTCTCAGTGTGGAATAAATTTTACTCATCAGCGTATAATAATTTCAAACTTTATTAAATATTTATTAATGTATAGCTGTCACATTGATCATAAAATTTTTCTATATTTTCTTAAAACTTAATAAAATCTTTAAAAAAAAAGGGATTTTTCTCGCGATATATTTTTAAAATAAGAAATCTCATCATGTTAATAAAGCATACTCTCTAAGTTTAGAAACGTCACTTTAAAGATTTAGAGAGCGAAGATTGGTGTAATTTTTTACTTTTCGACGCAAATACAGCGAAATAAATTATTTTTTCAATAATGAATTGGCATGACGAAATGCATAATCTCGTGCGCAATATCGTGAGCCGCGGCGAGGTCGATTATACGCGGCGTCCGACAGCGAGCGACAGAGTAGGGCCGCAGACGACGACGCGACGACGTTGTTGCTGCGAAACTTCTTTTTGAAATTCCACTCGCGTGGCCGCGGTTGCGCCGTTGGCACGTGAATTTTTAATAGATCGTCCGAGACGCTCGCTCGCTCGCTCGCTCGTTCGTTCGTCACGCATTTGAACGGTGCGGCGTCGGCGGGACGAACCTATCTTTGGGCTATCGCTATACAACCGAGCGCAATTTCGACGCGTCTTACGTTCATCGATGCCCAAAAATATAAGCTCTTTCCATTAAACGCACTTTCAATTTTCTTCAACGACATTATTTGGACTCGTTCGCAGAACTATTCGCGGGAAGTCTTTCGAGCGTTTCAAGCGCAATACCAACGATTCCACTATCGATGCAGCGTCTCGAATAAATTAGAGAACACCTAACTAAAATTCTTTATATTATCGCGTAGCTACTAATGGACGAGGCGTCGCGATATCGTTATATCTCGCCGCGAAGATTATGAGAACTCTCTCGTTCTACGCCGTAGAACAAGACGCAGCAACGACGACGAAGGCGACGACGACGACGACGACGGCGCGGACGGCCGCGACGACGATGCACCTGCCTGCACTGGCGGCAGTTGCACCCCTCTTTATGACGATGCTATCTAAGATGGCTGTGTGTGCCCCCTTCGTTTCGCTTTTGCTCGCTTCGCCGTTGCTCCGTGCCCCGTGCTGGTAGCCGTGCGCGCGACACCTGACGCACGTAGGCGCTCGTAAAACGCGCGCGCACTCGCGCACACGTGCGGCGGCATACACGCGGCTTGCACGCGGACGCGAGCGCACCTCGCCTGTGAGAAGCGGCATTAACCCGCCTTCTCACACACGGAAGGGCTCTATGCGCGCTTAAGCTTCTCTTCCCCGTTTTACCTCGTCAACGCCGCCTCTCGTTCGGCTGACCGATCCGGCGAATCCGTTTCAATGCGCTTTTATTTTAAATAAAGGCCTGCTACTATTAGCTCTCTGTGTTGCAGGAATCAATACATTGGCGTATCGCGCGCTGTAACTGCCGTTGATGAGAGCGCTGGTATCACCCATGTCCTCTCTAGATTTCGTAGAATCAAACTTTTATTCTGAAAGAATGAAAATTGAGCCTCTGCAATTTTTCGAGTCACTCTAATAAGAGTAAAAATTTACTCCCGTGAAAATCTACGCATATAATATTTACGCACAATACTTTTTTACGAGATTGAAGCTAGACTGAAAAGCGATCGTTAACAGCCACGCTGTATAGATAAAATTAATGTTTTTGTTAAGACGAAAAAAAATTAATTCAGAAAGTTGCAACATCTGTTATAGGACGCGAAAGAGGAAAGAAAAAGGGAAGAAATGTAAATGTAGTAATCACAGTTAAAATATATTTATATTTACGTGTGTTTCAATGTTTTCTTGTATCTTTTTTTTTAGATATACCGGCGCAAGTGCCGCCGTTAACACCTGGGACCAATAAGAAGATGACCGAGGCTCTAGAGGCCTCCTTCGCGTCTTGGGAAAAGGAACGACTCCGCCTGAATATAACTAAAGGTCAGCTTTTATTCTCATTACTCTTGATTATACTTCTTCGCGATTCTTCGTGACTCTTAAGCATAGCCCATATAAGCCCATATAATTAAAATAATCGTATCACTTTTTCCACGTAAAATCGTGTAATTGTGCAAAGGCGCAATTACAAAGTGTGCATCCACCAATAGGTTTCTTCATCGCGAAAAAATTGCGCGTAAAATCTATAGTTAGATCGCGTTGTTGCGAAAGATTACAGTTTTGCGGCTTCAAGTAGATCAAATTTTTTAATTTGCTCAAACTACTGCTGTTTTACAACAGCAATAATCGCCTTACGAGCGCAAACATATTTATTCACACATTATTCTCTGATTTTTCACGGCGGTTCATGCGATCCGGAATTTATGATCCTCTTACCGCCTCACCGCGCAAGTTGTTAAAAAATCGCTGCGGGCGCACAGAAAGGGAGAGAGTACACGCACGACGCACTTACATACGTATATATGTTCGTGCGTGCGTGCGTGCGTGCGTGCATGCGTGCGTGCGTGCGTGCGTGCGTGCGTGCGTGCGTGCGTGCGTGCGTGCGCGAGACGCGCGTAGACGCGGGTGCGCGCGATGTGACGCGATGTGCGACGAGGCGGCCGGCGATGTGCAGGAATTGTGAATGTGATGTTGATGGTTCTGATGGGGAGCCGATGCCACACATCCGGTATGCGCATTCAGAGCCACGCGGGTGTGACGTTACTTCCGGTCTACATGCCCCGAGTTCGTACCCTCCAGGCCAGATCACCTACAGTCTGACCTCCGTGAACCGAACGAGCAACCTCCTGCTCCTCTTGCCATTTCACTTCGAATCTGAGACCACCGTGTTAATTCCTGAATCTTTTATTTTCAAATTAAAAAAAAACGTTAAAATGTTATTAAGCATTAATAATGCACGGAATGGTTTTATTGACGTATTTAAAAATTTAGCCGGATACAGATCTGAAAATAATTTTGTTAAACCATTAAAATGATTTTGTTGCATGCTCAAATCAGTTGCTAGAATGTCAAAATTGTTTGCAGCATTGCTTGAATATCCTTCATAATTATTTTTATGATCCAACAAAATTTTCAAATCTGTAAATTTTTAAATACTTCAGCAAAATTATTCTTTCTGTATAAAAAAAAAATGTTGACACAAAGGTTTACTTGACTTTAGTGAAATGAGCGGCTCTTCGCGAAAAATGATAAAAAATTTTTGTTTATAATTGTTAAAAAAATTGAAAGTTAAAATTAGGAATTTTGGGCGTAGAAATAATTAATATATTGCTGAAAATCTATCGATGCGTCTAAAGTCTATCAATATTTATTATATCGTCGAAGGGTATGTATATATCTATACGATAACGCGTACGCTTACTATGAAAGAGACGCAACGTGCATTCACAATTACGTTTTGACGCGTCATATCGCATTCGCTATTATGATTTATTCGGAATCTAACTCTCTTTCGAATAATAAATACAATCGTGAGGATGCTTCGACGTACAAGGATACTTCCAATCCCTATAAAAATTTCAATATCTCCCGTGTTTTATAATAGACAATTTCAATCGAGAGATATCTGAATCGATCGTTCGCTCTCTCGAAATCACAGACGTAACGTCGAATTTTTAAGTGGCATCTGCTCGTTATCTACATAGAGAATCCGAATTCTCAGACTCGATAAGCTTTAACTATTTACGTGTTCCAATAATGTAGCGACAGATGTCAAATATCAACGAGCGTAACTTTGTCATTTAGATTGAATTAGATTTGTCTAATAGATGGAAATGAAAAGAGTGACGGGAATATAAAATAATATATTGATAAGGAGGCTCTATTATGCATGCAGCGATCGCATGCAGTAACACAGAGAATAATACGTGTGCAGCGCGCGCGTACATGCGAGCGTGGACTTGTGTTCGAATGCGAGGCGAGAAAGAGAGTGTAAAGTCTGCTAACAACGCTTACGAGAAATAAGTTGGGCAAATATCGGTACGATCCTCAAACATCGGCGGTCGCTTTGAACCGCGCCGTGCCATTGCCGTTAGACACTCTTGTTGCCTCGGTACTCGTTCACTTTTTCTTCCTATATTTATATTCTAGCCTACGCGAAAGACGTCAATTTATTTCGTACTTTATCGATTCCGCGAATAACGTCGCCCCGTTTCATCATGCAATCCTATCTGTTTTTAAATTTGCATTCCTATCGCGTTAAAAATCTTATACGTTTATGCGGATGTCAGGAAAACCTCTACCCCGTCAAATTTATTTTCGTTCATTTGCATCGCACCCTCGTATACAAAGAGATCTTATCTAAAGAGGGAAGGGGAAGGACGAAAAAAATATTTATTTCTATAAGAAATATTATTTCTATGAAAAATTGAAGATAATCGTTATCATTTCTTGAGATAATTGCAGTGTGGCAAACTTATTTTTATCGTCGAGTCTCTTCTTTTAGTTCCTGCTTGATATTTTTGAGATTAAGTTCAAGTTACTTTAATTAAAATTTTTAATTAAATGCATGTAGTATTAAATAATGTATACACTTTCAGTATCTATAATGTGTATGCATATATGTACACTATATTGATTATTTCTATTTTTTTTTATTTTCTTTTTAATGTTATACATTTAAGGAGATATTCTCATTTTCTCAGTCTATCCTTTTTTAGAAAACTTTTTTTTGAAAAAGTGTAAAAACTATAAACTTAAAATTTAGTACATTTATTCTTTATTACTCTTTACAAATTTGTTCAAACATTAAAAAAGATATTTTTGCAATTATTTGCAAATCTGTAGGAGCGAGTAAAAAAAATGTTGTAAATTATCTAAAATAAAAAATTAAAATAAAATTTTTTAATTTATAATATAATATAAATGCACTTCTCGTCCGATCAAGTTAACAAATTTTTTGCTTTTTTTTTTGAAATTTTTATTACGGAAAAAATCGAAATTTGGAATTTTTATTTGATCGCAGGTCAGAGAGAAACATATGTATATGAATATTTCGTAAAAATTTTGAGTTAGATTAAAACGAGATGAATTATCGTGGCAACAATTTTAAAAAATATTTTGAAAAAAAAATGCTAACAGTTTGTATGTTAATAAAAACTTGTAAATTTCTTATTTGTAATCTACTCTCTTTCTCTCTCAAGGTTTTATCAGAAAAATGTAAAAAATAATAGTAATCAATTTTTTGAAACCTAAAAGCGAGAATATTCCCTTAACTTATTGCCACGATGTAAAAATGTAAAAATATATGTAGAATATCTTGAAAAAAAGAAATCAAGAAAGTTTCGCGTTCCTATTCGCCATTTTTTTCGGAACACCCTGTATTTCGGTCTATCTTCGGGATCTTTACGAGACTAGACTTTAGATATTTCGAACATCTTGCTCGCGTCGTTAGTGTTAAAGGATGGCTACGAGATTGTGCGAGCAAAGTTATATACATTAGCGAGTCGCTACGCTGGCAACTCCTGTTTGCATTATGAGCCCAACTGTACTTTTACGCAGCGAGATACCACGAAACAATGCAAGACACGCGTGCAAATATGGGCGCGCACCTCAAATGGGACATTCCGATGTTTCTCGGTATTGCTTCCACCAAAGATGGTCGGCCTGGGTCCCGACTAACGATCACGCCGTCCTAAACGACGACGTATGTCACCGTTCTTTCGATAGCTCTCGGTTGTTTTAATGAGCTCACTTTCGGATGACCGTGTGGACAAGTAAAAAAAATAAACTTGAATTTTCAGGAATCCATTTTAGAAGTTTGAGATTAAAGTGTCGCTGTCCAAGTGTGATCGCTGATACAGGAAATAAAAATAAGATTTATCGCTTTCTAATCAATGGCGCTATCATGCAACCCTTGTGTTTCGTGTTCTGCGTTCAGAGATAAGGCGACAATTAGTTTCCCAGCATTCCCTGGCCGATAACGACTGAAAGGTTCGACTTTATCGCGAAGATCGCAAACGATAAACGATAAACGGTCGACCTTCGGAAATACGATGAGGTAGCTGCTAAAAAACAATCCGGCTCTTATTTTTGTTTTCTTTTTTTTTTATTCCAGACCCAAGGCAATGGTCGGAAGCAGCTGTTGCCCACTGGTTGCAGTGGGCTATTGGGGAATTCTCGTTGGAGGGTGTGGCGATGCAGCCGTGGCAGCACATGACCGGGAAACAGATTTGTGCCATGGGGAAGGAATCCTTTCTAGCACGTGCCCCCGCCTTCATGGGCGACATCCTGTGGGAGCATCTCGAGATCCTGCAGAAAGGTGCGTGTTCCTCATACGAACGGCGCGGTCGGGTTCGTCAGTCTACCTCGAACGTCCCTTAAATCTTTGATGAATTCAATACTCGATTATTTTATTTTGATCCTCAAGACATTTTTATTGAGTACAACATACGTAAAATCTCTTGAAATTTTTTACGAGGAAGCCTGATGAAACAGATCATTAGTTTGAGATATTTATGATTGTTGTAATGCCTTATATATATGTATTCGCGACATCTCGATCTAAACATTCGTGATTCACATGTTGCCAACTATTAATGATATTACGTGATAATTATGATTCTTATCTCTATAAGCGCTACATGTTATTTAATATTAAATAATATTACTAAAATATTATTTAATATTAATAAAACGTGGTTATATGCCCACTCCTGATAATATTATATGAATATTATATAAATAATATTATTTACTTCAATATTTTAATTTATTGAGAATATTATAAATTTTTAAGTGCGATAATTATAAAGTTTATGAATATTTTATTCATAATTTACATTAATTTCCGACCACAATAATATTCGTAGTATATTTGTATAATATATCATAAATATTATATAAAAACGGACATATAACATTAATATAATATTCCCATAATATTAAAATCACATTAAAAATATTGAATAATATTCTTGGAATATCATTTTAATTTTTAATAATATTCTTATTTTAGGAATATTGTAGTGCTAATAGAGATATTATTAGGAACAGTTGTTAATCTATTATATAAAAAACAATTCCGATAATTATTATTCCATCGCGAATATTTTTTCAATCACATCTTAGCTTCGGATCGTCAACGCAAAAGTTTCTGGTACAAATATCACACGTGCAAACTTGCAAAATTTATAAGAGTAAGGACTAACAATTAACGCTGTTTGATTAGCATTGAAAAGAATAATGATTAACACTTTCATTTATGTCATGCACTATTATAAGTGCGCAAAAGAGATTTGTTAAAAATAAACATTGCGATCGAGCTTACGTTTCTTACACGCTGGCTGGCTACTCATCGGTGACCCCGGGGTGTCGCGAGTCCCGAGGTTAATCGCGCAAGAAGCATTCGGTGCGCGCGCTGCGCACTTTTTTTGCGGCGCACACCATTCGTCGCCGTCGACAAAACCGATCGAATTTCCGTAAAATCGCGATGTCACGGCGCAGTGTACGAGGAAAAAAGGACTCCGGCGAACAATGAACGGGAGCGATGGGGCGGTGCGCGCGGGTGGTGACCATCTCTCTCTCTTTCTCTCTCTTCTTCTCCACCTCCTCCCGTGTCACTCTCCTGTTTCGTATAGCGTTGAATCGACCCTCCCCCGTTTTTACCTCGCACGCAGCGCGAAGAGAATGAAGCGTAGGAGAAGAAAGACAGAGCACACCATAGAAACTCCCGTCCCGGATATCCGCCGAAATGGTGCAGCGCCATTGCCGCGGCCACTTAGACGCTTTTTCGGGGGGGGGGGGAGATGTACTCGCGTGCACCAAAAAGAATTCACTCGAATTTCGATCTCGCGTACGCCCGTCAATGGCCAAGCGCCTCGATTCGCCTGGTCCCTCCTATTAGATTCCCTGTGCCCTTTTATGATGCGTGCGCTCTCTAAACAGCAAGTCAAGTTCGCCATAAATGCGCCGTTCGATCGTTTTTAGCCTTAACAAAAAGCAGAGAAAATTCAAAGGAAAAGTATATCTATATCCTCGGGTAGGATAGACTCGAGCAAGTGGAAGAACGACGCAAGTGGAAAAATATGTAAGTGGAATTTTGCTATAGATAAATTTATTTAAAATTTATACAGCAGAGAAATAATTGACGCGCACTGTTGATCGTTAATATTCATTGCTTCGTTTAACATTTTGTTTTACGGTTTATTTTAATTAAAATCAACCTATCGCTTGTCCTATTTTCTTCCATTAGCTAATATTGATACTTATGTATGCTATAATTTTTCAAAATTATATAAGGACATCAATTATTTTCCGAATAATTATTCGACAATGAAAATGAAATTAAAACGTCTGCATTTTCTGTAGAATGATCTATGTCGGTTATATTTTGTGGCAATATATTGAGTTTATTCTCTAATTTTAATATTGAGTTTAGTTGTATAACAGATAATTTCATCGGTAATATAATTCAGTAATTTATTTTTTATATATTGATGCATGGTGTCCGAAGTAAGCGATAAAGGTATTCAATCGGTATCTCATTAAATATTAAATGCATTAAGAGCGGCGTCTTTATCGCGTGAAGAACGTGTTTATCAAATAAATAAAAAACACAAATTGAGATACTAGAAAAAAAGAAAAAAAGGGAAAGGAAGGGAGACTGGAGGGGATGACTAAAGGGGGAGACTTAAGAAGAGATAGGAATACAGATGGGAGGGAGCTGAATAGATCGAGATAGATAAAAGCAGATCGTACGAAATGATGCGGCAGGAAGCGGAGGTTCGCTTATGTGATTTAACTCCCGTTAAGTAAAACCCCGTACTTCCTTATCGATTATTCATGTCGTCTCATCATTGGCACTGAAACCTCGACTTAATCGACTAGCGCGATCTAAGGACGACTACTAGTAACGGTAACTCACCACAAAACTCGGGATTCGCCTCGAATACGTAATCTCTCTGTCGTATCGAAAGGGAGCGCGTAAATAAGCGCGAGCGAAGTGGAATCCTTAACGTTAAGCTCAGCGTTGCAACGTGATGTCTTGATAAAGAACGACTCGCAACAATGAAACCGGTTTCAATTAGTAGAATAGAAATTAGAAATAAACGTTAATGTTTGATTGGCCGGAAATTATAAAAAGTGATTTTTTTTTTCAAGTTCTCCGATCTTAAATTCTATGAAAAATTAAATTTTTGCAAACAACATTCTTAAATAGATCCTTTCACAAAAGTTTGCCAAAGTGGATCAGTTTTTTGATTGGTCGTCATTTATGATTGAGTCACAGTATATTTCCGTGTAGTTTCGTACATTTTTGAAAAATGAAAGAGAAGAGAAAAAAAATAGAGATAAATAGTTACGCTGGCTCTTTCTGTCTGTCATTTAGTTTTTATCCATTTCAGCGAGACTTTTATTGGAGGATTTCTATTTTTTTTCTACAGTTGTAAAGCTACCGTGCTTTGTTTTATTTTCCGCGCGTACATAAAAAAAAAAAAAAAAAAAAAAATCCCGGAAAGATGATACAGCTACGTCTTTTGCGAACGGTAGGAGCGGTAGAGAAATAAAAGAGCCAAATAAAAGCGTCATCGTCTCGTCGTCGTACTTTCCACATTCCAGCCGTGCAATTTATTATTGTGCTACGATTGTGAACGATGTAGCAGTCGGCCGCGCCGCGTGATCCCTCTGACCGAGGCGACGGTAATTTAACTGAAGCCTAGCGTGCACCCGACGCTCGCAGTCGCGACACGACGTGGGTAATCGCTTTGATTCCGCGAATGAGAACGGATGTTAGGAAACGCTCTTGCGTTGTATAAAAAAGTAGAAACTAAAAAGTTGTATCTTCCTGTCGCGGCGATACCGATCGGATTCACGGTGAAATTCATTAATGCGATGGCGTTTCGCCATAGTCGAGACGAATGATCGATCTCTTTTGTATGCCGTATCGGATGGAAACCAGAAATAATCGACAAATTTTCTCATTGACTGCTTAATCTTGGGTAAATAATTGCTTGACTAAATAAAATTATCTTCCTCGGGTCCACGCGCCATTCACTTTGCACGTTTCGACGTTTGTTTTGCTATAAACAACACTGAAAGCGCAATTTTCTCGCTTAAACCATTGTTCGGAAAAATTGAATTTCCGGCCAAGATGCAATTTACACGAGTTAATCGATAAGCTCCATTCACGAGAAAATCTCGGGTTATATTTGAAATTAATTTACCTAATATAAATCAATTTTGGATTCTGATAATTAAAAAAATAATTTGATATTTGAACATCAGCGTATTTATATGGATTTCCGTTACCATGAAGTTTCAAACTTAATTTTCTCCCCAACTTCTGCTCTCGCATAAATAATTAATCATCGACAGTGTATAACCGTTAAAAGCGAGAGAAAACAGTGCGCAGCGACTACAAAGCAAAGACCATTTGCATATTAAAAGCGAAGAAGTGTAACATTGTAAGAATATGTAAAATAAGTAAATATTCGTGGCACGTACGCCGTTTTACATTTCAAGTCTACGATTGTTCCACGAGTGTATTCCTAGAAGCGTAGAAACAGCGGCGATGAATCACGGCAATGGCGAACGTCTCCTTCGCAATACGGTCGCGATGATGATAGTGCTACTCCAGATCGTTAATTACGATTGCGATCCGCGATGCGCGGAACGTTCGTACTTACGGGGAATCACTTAATGACAAACAATGTAATATTTTATTCCTGTCACAATCAACAGGCGCTGAAAAACTACCGGGGCATACACGCCGCCGCGATAACAGTTATCACGCTAAGATAAGGGACTTAATTATTACAATTAACATGCTCGCTGTCCATGAGGTATATGTGATCATTCATGTGTGTACGTTCATGAGGCGTACGTGCCCCCGTGGACAGTGAACAATGCACTGGAGTAGCATATCCTTTTTCTCTTTTTTATCGCAAATAATGTTCTCGTTTAGTTAACGGGTTAATCAACGCCCTGATACGAAAAGTATTTAAATTTTTGTAAAAATAAATTATACGGATTTAATCCAATTTCGCGATATTATTGAATAAACACTCGAGATCGACACGCAATCATTCACGCACAACTTGTAAAATTTTTATGAAAAGGGAAATTATAGTAATTACGGCCGAAGAAACAATGTAAGATTTAATGTAAAATTCAAAAATAAATTGTATTTAATAGAGAGTATCCGCGTGGAGACAGTACAAACAATCGAAATGCCTAATAGCTAGATCTTAGTTCTGATATTTATTGTGTGATTTTACATATCTTTTCAAGTTCACGAAACTGCTCACTGAATAAGTTTTCGGTCTTAAAACACAGTTCCAAGTTGAACAAGAAATTTAGTAATATCACGTACGAAATTAATTTAATAACAAATGATTCTAACCAGCATCCAATGATACCAATGAGGACCTTCTCCCTCTAAAAACCTGTAAAGAATTCGTTGCGAAAAATAACACCAGTCAGAGATCGAACCTGGGACCTCTTAACTCGTGAATTTGAAAAGGTATATAAAATCACACGATAAATATCATCACTAGCTACGACCGATTGTTCAAAATGCAAAAATTTCTTAGAGAGATCTCTTTTTAGCGAACGTACGTTATTAACGTTGACAAACATTATTATGTGAATTGAATGTGATTTGATTTTATCGTGCTTAAAAATTCGCGAATGGTTGATAATTCTCAGACGGGTTCAAGCAACTCGGTGATAGGTACAGGGGAGGGGGGGGGAGATCGCGCGAATCTAATTACTTAACTCGCGAAGGCACACGAACAGGCGTGCGCAGCTCGGTTGAGGATTTATCTCCGTTTTATACATTTAGATGTCGACGCAGCGAAGGCCTCTCTGGAGAACGTGCCGGCGAACTTGTATGAAAGCGTATGCGTGCCAGAGTTAAGCGATTATTTGGGATACCAGGGTGGCGGCCATCAAGTGGCAACACCAGAACATAAAAACCCATCGACGCCCGCCAATTCGGCCACCTCCAACTCCTCCGGTCCTCCTCAGAGCGGTACGCAACAACAACCCCCGATACAACCCTCTTCGGGCGCGGTGTCCCTGCCATCGAGACAGTATCATAACGATGGTAAGTCCATTTTTACTATTCCTCTCCGTCTTCCTCTGCCGCGAACGATTACGCTCGTTGCTCGCTTACGAGTGTAGGAGAATCCCATCAGGCAATCAGACATATCGAGTAGCAAATTTCTATGGAATAATTCCAAATTTTTCACACTTTCTCGCGGCAGCTCTTGAAAATATCGGAAACGACGTTTCTCTAAGAAAGAAAGATCGCTCGCACGCGCGCGCGTGCGCGTGCGAGATGACAGGGGTCGCATTGTTGGATTTTTCTCTACGGCACGCGCGTAAAAAGGCGTTATCATCGCCGATAGTGCCAGATGATTGCAGCGAGCATCGCTTCCTACAACACCGACGGGGCGACTCTTCCCTTTCTGATACCGATGATTGCTCGCGCGCAAATGCGAGGGACCGCCGTTAAATTGCGCGACGAGACAGCTGTTTTATTTATTTCCCCCGATTGCAAGTACAAACGAAAGCGTGGAGGAGTTTCTCATTGTTACGTCAGGGCGGCTGATAACATCTCTCAGGTTGGTGCGTTTGCACGTGTTGCAAACACAAACCTCTCATTATCGTCACCGTTCGTTCCTCATTTAGCATTTCTTCGTCGTCGTGCCGCGGGGTGTCGCGGCGCCGGCGACAGGTCGCGATTTCACCGGGCGGCGCGGTGAGCATATGCCTTAGAAATCGAATCGTCAAATCGTCCGGCCTCTCTCGGGGGCTGATCGCGGGGCTGATCGCGGGGCTGATACGGCTCGTTACGGCGCGGCGCGCGACAAATGAGAGGGTGGACGGGTGAGTGAGCCAGCCGCGTCTCTCGGACTTTTATTAGTCGGCGCCTCTCCTCCGGCCTTTTATGTAACACTTTGTTTTGTCTATTATATTCTTCACGTACAGCGGTAATCACGAGAATATTGTTGAACCTGAAAAACTTATTCTTCATTATTACGGCTCGCGCGCACTCTTGAATCCTCTGGTGAATACGCTACTACATAATATCTGAATAACAAACGAACTATCCCACAATCATGTATGATAGTTCGGAGATAACATCGGGCTATGATGTAAGCTACACGCGGCACATTCAAACTCATTTTTTTCTCTTCCATTTTTTTTTTTTTTTTTGCGGAATCGCCTGCGGAATAGCTCTCTCACTATTCTATTCATTCAGAAGTTTTGTACAATCTCTTGAATCGCGCGACGTCGCGTCTCCCGATCGCGGCCGCGGAGAAGCGAGAAAGAGAGAGAGAGGGAAAAGGATTTAGCCGAGAGGACGGATGCGTCAAGTTTCACAGAATCGAACTTTTGTTGAATGAACGCCGACGGGCGTTCCATTGCGCAACGATTTTGTTATTGTACAATGCGTTGTGCAATACGGCCGGCGAGATTTCGCTAGCGTGTGCTCGAACTAAGAATCGTATTATTCACCGGTCACGAACCTAGTTTTAATTTCTTTACAGCGCGGGAGAACGAATTGCCGAGTGAAAATATCAACGCTAACGCTGGCGCAATTGGTCGTATAAAATTTCCCTGTTGCGCCCTGTTATGACGTGGAGAATTTTTGCACAAGCACGCATGACCCAGTTTTTGTTTAACTATTAACGTTTGATTATTTATCTGGCTTTGACCGAGTTACTTTCCCCATATGCGCTTATCCATTGTAAAATCAAATGCATCATTACGTGACGAATCAACTCTCCCCAAGTGCGTTTTGCACAACATATTAAGCATGCCGTTGCCGAAAGACCAAATAGCAACGTTCAACGTGCGTTTAACGAAACGCTTTTTATGAATTATGCTCTTACGAATTATATTTTTAACATGTTACAATAGTACAGTAATCGTGCCTACTGTTGCATTTATAAAATTAGTATTTCACCATTTGATATTCTGAAATTTAAGTTGCAATGTTAAAATGCATTTTGTGTGCAGTTTGCGTTTCAGTTAAATGGATTTTTCCGACATTCTTCATTTCTGTACACTGAGAAAAAAAAAATTGTTAAAAAACCAAAATATTTACTCCGATAAGTGTAATTAAATATTGAGTTGGTTTAATTAAGTCTCGATTAAAAAATTTGAATATACCTTTCTTGTGCAACTTGATAACTGTTGAATCAACCCGATGTTCAATTGATCTCGTATCGGATTAATCATTTTACTTTTTCAACCATTTTTTTCTCTCAGTGCAGATCGTCCAGAATGCAAAGATCCGTTGGCAATTTACCGGTTAATAATTTACCGATTAAATTATTAAAAATTTACTAGCAATTTAAAGTCATTACTAAATGGAAGTTTTGTGATTGATTTTCTAAGCACGCGGCGTAATGTCTGGTATTTTCATTTCATTGTTAGGAACGGTTACGAAATCGGAAAAACAAGATTCGCGTTAAAGAGAGATGACTCGCAACTCACGGTAGCTGAAACAGCGATTTTGCTCGCGTATACTATAACGCGGTCTTTATCAATGGGAGATAATCCCAACGCGGTGCGGCGCGGCGCGGCGCGGCGTGTCGTTCCGTAATCCGTGCACCGCGTACATGCATACACTCCGTTTGCAATCGCAAGTGCGTTGATGTCGGGAGGCACGCGCAATAGGACGACGGATGGAATGGAATAGAATGGAACGGAACGGAGCGGAGAGTGGAGGAGAACATTATAAAGCGAGTTTTCGTACGTAGCGCACGGATAACAATTACCCTAGCGAGGGGCCTTACGTCACTGCAGCAGTGACCGTGGGTGAACGAGGGAAAGTCGGGTCCTCTACACGCTCCGCCGCGGACAATAGAGACGATTCGCCCGCGCGCCACCGCGCCGCACCGCCTCACACCGTGCGTGTGTCTCTACCTCGATATAACGCGCCACGCACGCACACACATACCTATACGCGTACGCGAACGTTAATGAATGCGCTCGTATATCCCTCATTCCGATTTCAATCGTTCTCGTCTACGTGGAAGGCAGAATGAAACCACTACCATGTTAGAACTGACGGCTGAATTAGCCGCTGAAAATTTTCACCGAACGAGAAATCTTAATAATTTTATTTTAATAATTTATTACTTTCACCGTCATTGAAATTTTTTCACGATTTTAACTGGTACCTCTAAGAGGAACCATTTTAATTATTTCTGACCGAGTATAGTTTCATGCTCATCCCTTGCGCACTGCGTGCCCTGATTTGCGAAAAGAAATTATACATGCGAATAAATTTGTTTTTATTAGAATATACCGTAGGGAATTAATTTTGAAGAACAATGTGGTTTTACGTGTGCGCTGCTATTTCTCCGCAACGTAAATAAAATGTCGAAAGACCGGAAAAAATCTATCTTCCGTATTTTACACGATATTTTGGCACCGGCGGATGCCAAAATATCGTGTAAAATATGAAAGGCAGATTTGATCGGAGTAAAAAAAGTTTGGCAAGCTCTGACTGATATTCCTGACGCCAAAGTGCTCCGGCTTGGCTGGTACCGTATGTACGCATCTTACGGACGTCGTCGTTACAAAGCGACCAACACAGACGTCCGTATAATAGACTCATTATTTCTGCTTGCTAAAGCACTGTTACGTTATGTATCACAGCTCTTCGAGGTCTCTGGTTCGACTCTCGCTTATCCTCGCTTTCGACCTCTTCGTGTCGGAACCGATGTATCGCTCTGTTATTTAGACCCGAGTCCACTATATAATTTTTAATTGTGCTCTTAGAAGCTTAGGTTAACTCCGAGATTCTTCGACGATACTAATATTCAACGCTAATTGGATTGTTGTGCGTTGAACTCGTAATATGTCGAAATTTTTTCCATTTTTAAATTTAAGGATGTAGGGGTCGTATCTCAAAATATTATCAAAAATATAAAAATTTTATGGAACATTTCAATATTGCGTTTGAGTATCTGCAAAATTTAAGTACAATTCACTTATTCGTTTAAGTTATTTAATTTTTGTTTATTCTTGATTTTTATGTAAAATCGCATTTTGCAGTACTTATTTACAAATTGGATGGGAAAGTATCATTACTAATTAAATCAAAATTTTTACATATACTAATAAAACTCTAATTCGTGCAAAAATTCATTTAGATTCACTGGTTTGAAAGTTGTTTGTTTAAAACTGCAGCAAAACTATAATAATTTTCACTGCAAAAGTCATTATATAAATCAAAATTTTCATTGTTCTCTTCTCTGCAGTTAATTTCAGAATCAAAATTCGGGCATTTATAACGAAAATGTTTTGTTGTCGATTAGGAAAAAAAAGTAAACATAGAGAAGCCTTCAGTTTTTAATTTCAGTAACTTTTAACTCGTATTGTATGGCTAAAACACACTTGAATATATAAATCAATCCTCGAAAATTTCATGTCGTTCCTTCATTTCTTAAGAGCAGAAATTTTTTTCCAAATTTAAATCCTTTTTTTTTTTGATTCTATTAGGTATATAACTAAGTTTCCGCGGTATTTATCAAAATTTTTTTATTAATGTAAAAGAAATGTGTGGCGACAATATTGTGGCAGAAAAAGTGTGCCGAGATTGGTTTGCAAAATAAAGAGTCTTTACTGTTTAAAATCGCTGTTTCAGCAACGATAAAAATAGCGAAACACGCAATGGCGAATATGCACCTTTTTAATGTTTATTTTTTATCGGACTGATAGTATATTGATTAATTGTTGAGCAACAAACTGCCATATTGTTGTTGGTATACATGTTAGCTTTACTAACAAAACAACAATTAGCCTTGAAAGTGTCTAACATCATCGAAAGTCAGAAATACGAATTTCTGACGAACATCTAATATATTTATTAATTTTGCGAGTAACATTGTCCAAAATAACATACGAAAATAAGATAAAATTTGAGTATATTCGATTGTAGCTTTTCCGCTGTTTGAATGTACGAAACGAGGCAGTAGGTCCTTAGGATGAATTTTGTGGACGTATCGACGATGATAGCGCGTGCTATCCATGAAGACAAGCGCCGAGCTTGTCGCGTATTCATTGCTTCGTGTCACGTATCGCGCGCACGTGCACGGATCCACAAACACGCGTAACGTTTACATGTGCGCGTGCATATTATGCATAAATTAGCGACAGGGAGCGCAGGGACGAGAGAGAGAGAGAGAGAGAGAGAGAGAACGAGAGAGGGTCGAATCCCCGCGCGCAAAAGTGACGCTCGTATGACGGCTTTACCCAGCACACGCGGTGTCCAAAAAAGGATCCGTGACGTCCATCGATAGCGTTTATGGGAGAGAGAAACGACTGGTCGGTCACGCCGGCGAATACAATGATTATTTGTTAAGCAACCCTCGCGTTATAACTAATGCCGACGAGTTACTCGGCATGCTGATCGATTCTGTTTCTCTCCGTCACTCGTCTGTCGCGTGACATATCCTTAATTGTATTTTACAAGCAATTTTGATTATTCGAAATTTTCCGTACACAAAAAAAATCTTGATAACAAATTTTAATCCGAATTTTTGGGTAATTAATGAAGATATATACTTTTTATCAAGATTCTTTCCTCAAGGTAATTCTTAAAGAAGAGTTTACTCATTCTCTTTCTTATAAATCACAGTCAATTATATGCAAATGGTGTTTTCGACATTTGGACCTTGAAATTTCATCCAGCCGACTTTGAAATTTGTGCGCAAATTTTAGGGTAAGAATTAATCCTTCGCTTCATTTCTCACCGCGCTTTTACGGCGTGCGCCAGAGGCCAGGGCAAATTGTACCCAGTTTCTCAAACCGGTATACTTAATATGCGATTACAGCTACGGGAAGCTTAATAAGCGCGATAATAAAACCGTATTAAAACCGCGGTAGAGCGTGGTCGCTCGAATGGCACTTGGCGCGCACGAGAGCCACGCAATCTCTCGAGTTGCGGAAGGATCTGTAATACGCGATGTTGCGTGTATTAAAAAAAAAAAGAGAGAGAAAAAGTGCGTGTTACCAAGCGGCGTCATTCGGTGCCACCGCAGATATCCCGGGCAGAAAGATATAAAGAGAGACTGCTGTAGCGGAGAAGCGCAGAGACTCGCTTAGGGATGAAGGCGAATAGAAATAGGAAGAAAGGGGGCGCGTCCGCGGGAGGGGTAGTTGGCACAGGTTGTATTCATTCACTCGTTCATTCATAGTTCGTACATCGCCTCGAGGGTCTACAAAGCCTCTTGCTCATTCAGAACTCGTGACACGACCGTGTGGCATACGTATTCAAGTGTGCGTGCGCGTACGCACGCACGTATGCATGTGTACGTTCCTTTTTTTTTCGTCCTTTCTTTCCCGTTCGTGCGTACCGTCCTCCTCCTTCTCTTCACTGCCGCCGCCGCCGCCGCCGCCGTCGTCGTCGTCGTCGTCGTCGTCGTCATCGTCGTCGTGGTTATCGTCAAGGTTTTCGTACGCATACGCCGTGATGAACGGCGTAAGGTAAATATACGAACGGCCGGAAATAGAAAAGTACGTTCCTTCTCTGGTATAAGTGTCTCGCATCGCAGAGATTTCTATTCCATTTTTAAGAATTCTTCGTTCTATTTCTCGAGAATTTGAAGTCGCTTTTAGTGCAGACCAGTATGGAAAATAATCATCATGCAAACGGTTATCAGTGGTTAATGCAGAAGTATAATTTATTCTAATGCTTGATTATTACTTACTTCCCCTCGCAAGTAAATTAAAAGAGAGGACACAAGAGAGCGCTCATTCTTTTTATTATTTATTTAATACTTTTGTTTTATTAAAATACGAATTGTCACGAGATACATATTGTATCATTCAAGATTAATATCTTCTGATTAAAGTGATATAAACATGTATATTTGAATATTTCTATTATATTTTTATATAGAAATTGTCGATTGCAGATATTGCTTTACGTGTTGTTTCAAGTTTTCTATTAATTGTACTATAAAAATAAAATCGTGTATTTCCGGTTGAGATGAGCGAGATATGTCCGGTTATGTTGGTATATTTAGCATAATTATGAGCGTAAAAAAATATCATGATAAAAGTAAACAAAAGGAGCGATACAAGGAGCGAGTGTAAAATCGAGTAGGGGATAGAGGGAGAAAGAAGGAAGGGGCGAAAGAAAAAAGCTGGAGCGATATTCGGAGCTCACGTTACAACCGGAAGTCGCTGGGCAGGACTGGTAGTAAAAGGAAAGGGAGGGGGACCTACCCCAATACCACTCTGGGACGGCAAGATAGTTTTATAATGTCCTCGAAGTACTCCTCCCTTAATGCACTCGTAAATGCACCCTCCTCAGAACCGCTTCACCGCAGCATTGTTGCTCACTTCGAGAGCGTGTCTCGATTGAGAGGAAGAATAATCGCACAGATGTGAAGAAGAGAACCAGATCGTCTTGTAAGACTAGTTCGAAAATATACGTTATAATAGCAATTCTCTTTGCAGCAGATTTGCTATGATTTTCCCCGCGCGAGCGGGGATTAACGGACTCTAAATGTCCAATCATTGAAATTTCCCTAATCTGATCTTATGCAGTTTCAATGTTATAAATTATATGTCTTTAACTTATATCGATATAATATTTTTGAAGGTACGTTGCGAGAGTAAGACATCTATAATTTTTTCATCTAATTGGAATACATAAACGTTTCTCAAGCTAAATGTAAATTGGTCTAATTTGAAAAAAAAGAATGAATTGCTATTGAATTGAATTTAATATTTAAATTTAGATATTCTTATCAAGATGAGTACCGCAAACTGAATATTCTAAGAGTTGTTTGAATCAATACGTATACGTATAAAATATTAGTTATACATTCATATATACATTTATGCATCTTTAAAAAAACTGAGTGATTCAATCAACTAATGGGATATCATCAGTTACTGATATATAGTTTTTTATATTCAGTTTATTGAAACATTTAATTATCAATTCTTTTTTTCAAAGGCATATGTATGTATGTATGTATAATTGTGATATTTTAAAAGTTTATTTTAAAAGTTTAATATATTTTCTAAATATATTATATATACGTTTTGATATATATACATTAAAAAAAATTAATTTTCTAAAAAGAAAAATTTGCTTTTTCGAGTCATGAAATTGTATCTCGTGCTCAATCATAGAAGGCAGAGCTACACGAAAGCGCGACTATCGGTACGCTCGACGATCAATTACTCAGCTCCTGAGGCTCGAATAGAAAATAGAGACGGCCGACGCGGTGTCGGACAGGCCCGGAACGCGAGCGGTAACGAAGCGCGCGCGTTCTTATTGTGCGGCCCTCGTAAGTCCCATTACTATTGCCGCCGAGGCTATACGAACTCGAGAGAGGCACGAGGCGTAGGGGAGTGAGCGCTTCCGGTCCCCTCTGCATCACGTGCGAGACCGCCGTCGAACAGAGAAACCCCCGTTGCCTCGCCTCTCAACATCCGGTCTGTTACGCGCCTCCACCTCCCCGTCGGTCACAGCCCCCTCTCAAAAATAGGCTAGGTCCTTCTCGACTCGCGTCGAACGCGTCGCGTTCACCACCACCGCCGCCGCCGCGCGTCGGAGACGATCTATTATAACGATCTAGCGCGAAAAAATACACGTAATCGGAACGTTTTGCTCGGGACGTTCCTCCTGTCTCGCGTGTCAAAGAAAATAAACTAAAATGCGTTATACAAGATTATAGAATTTTCATTTTTCAAAATTGCGGATTGCTTTAGAAATTATTGAACATTTTTTATCGTCTTTTATCCATTTTTATTTTTCTCACGGAAGGAGACAATTTTGAAGACTTCACTGAAATGAACATTTAGGAAATGTCAAATGCACATTGCATGTGTGTGATAATTATCTTATTAATTACATATATCAAAATATATGCATTTTGATCATTTATACTTATAGTATATGCATCTATTTATTATTATATTTACATTACCTTTTAATCAAGATGAAGGAATAATAAAAATTTTTGATTTTTATTTAATTTCATTCATATTTAATTGTAACATAATAAAGTCGAGAGAGATAGAGAAAAAATTATTTTACAGTACGCTTTAGCAGCGATACCTAATTAATTAAAGTACATTATAGTAATTACGTCAAATCGACCTTTATGTGTGTGTGTGTAGACCAGATGCATTACGTTTCACTCGCCATTATAAATTAGTACGCCATTACTAATTGGTCAATTATTGACTTGTTATTAGCTTACTGTTTGCTGTTTCCCAACTAACAATTTCAACGTAACAATCAAATCCATGAGATATGTGGGACTCTGCTTTAGAATTTTATTGCGATATCTTATCACCACAAACGCTTTGTGCGAATATTTCTCGTTATGCGATGCCATATCGCAAAATCGCCCACATACTATCATTCTTATTATGAGATAATAACTGACAGGATATTATAAAAGTTTGGAGTCTGTGATAAAACAGTATCATTTTTCTAATGCCTCCATTATTATTATTGTTGTTGTAATATTGTCATTATTACATTTTTATTTTGTACTATCGCAGTATTTCTCTAACAAAGATTTTAAAAATTTCTACGTAAATAATGAGCAATTATATATTTGTTTTGTAACAAAAAATATAACGAAAGCTACTAAAATAACAAATTAACGAATACATTTTATGTGCATATAGCTGAATATCAAAGTATTTAACGCGAAATTTTTAATACGTGACACTTTTGAAGTGTCTTAAAGTTCCGTCTGTTCAAGTAATGTACGTCGCATTTTTTTTTATTTAAGTAAAATACTGGAGATCACGTGTTATCGTTGATTGTGAGTCGCGTCTATTAAAAAAAATAGGTGTCAACTAGAAAATAAAGATAAATAATATCAAGGTTTTTTTCATATGAAATCAAATTGTTAAAACGTAATTTTAATTAACAACATAATTGTTGTTACGTCAAATTTTAATATGTGGATAATAAAAAATTTCTATGAAAAAAAATATTGATTACACGACATAATGATCATTTTATAGGATTGTCAAGACATGTTTCTATTTGAAACTCTTAGATTCGAAAATTTTGAATAGTTTAGATTCGAGCCATTCAAATCAGAGGTTCGAATATGAGTTGAATCGAAACCTATCTGATTCAAATTAATAGTTCAGATTCGAACCATTCAAATCAGAGGTTCGAATATGAGTCGAATCGAATCCCATCTGATTCGAATTAATAGTTTAGATTCGAATTATTCAAATCAGAGATTCAAATATGAGTCGAATAGAATTCTATTTGATTTGAATAGTTCGCACATCTCTAGTAGAAACGTACGTATACGACGGCAACGCGATGACGACGACGAAGATGATGATGATGACGATGACGATGATGAGGATGATGATGATGATGATGATGATGATGATGATGATGATGATGATGATGATGATGATGATCATGACGATGACGACGACGACGACGACGACGGCAACGGTGGCAGCAGGTGGTTGAAGCTTCGAGGGGGCGTTTTGCGATCTCCCTTCCTCTCGCTGCATTCGTCCCCCCCTCGCATCCCCCCGATCTCCCTCTCGTCCACCCCCCTGAGCAAGCGGCCGGGTTTCCTATCTCGTGCCCCTCCACTCAGACGGCAGCCCCACTCGGTAGACCACGTGAACTCCCACCTTCCACCTCCACTGTGCGGCACCAATGCGACACCGGGATAGCCGTGCGAGACGGTAGAGCCTGTGGCCGGGAGCCCCGCGGGCAGAGGGGGAGGAAAATGCGATGGAGGATGAAAGGGACGGGGCGGCGGCGGGCCGCGGCGGAGCACCGTAGAGCGGAAACGGCGCGGCGCTTCGTCACAGTGACACGCGCGCTCGCGTCAAGTGGAGGAGTGCGCGCGAGAAGTGCACGCGAAAGAGAGCGATCTTCTGTTGCGACCCGTATCTACTCCGACGTCTCTCTTGCCGAGCGTTTGCGACGCCGCGTCTATGTTTCGGAGTGACAAGGCGTAATCTCGCGGCAGTGATACATCGACATCAAGAGATTCGCGAGACACGGGCCAACCGTTCGCGGAGCGTTCGCAGAGCGGCTGCTCGAAGGACATCGTTTTTTTTTTGTTTTTTTGTTTAGTCTCTTCTCGTGAGAACTGAACACACGGTGTGCGATTAAAGGATACTCCTTCAATCCGGAACGGAACGTGGGGAATTTAATTCGATCTTAATCTGTGGAACTGAATGCAGTGAATAATTAGTAATTAGTGAGGAATAGCTGGAAAATCAAACTCAGTTCCTCTCACGGAACTGAACTGTGGTGAATGATTGAGGGAATTATCTGGGAGGTACATTAGTCTCCGTCTTCTCTACCGGTGTGGACTGAGCGTGGTGAATAATTGGGAGGACGTCTTGAGAATTAAAGCTGATCGCGTGGAACTGTGAACGCGGTGTGGTTATCCCGTAAAGACCGAGCGTCGGTCGCGAGCAAAGGCGGGATACCTGAGGACTGCTAAACTCAGCTGCGTGCAGCTGAGTCAACGAAACAGGAGGGAAAGAGAATCGATGCGGCCGGCCGGGGAGGAGACACCTGTTGCGTCGTTCCACGACTAAGCGGCAAAAATCCCGAGACGCGAGAGGGAACTCGAGTTTTCCCAGCCGGAGAGTAATCAAGGGGACATTGGAGAAAAAGAGATTTGTCGGTCGATCATCGAAGTCTCTCGTCACACGCCGCTTCGGAGCATCTATGCCATTCACGAGTAGAGTGCCGCGAGAACTCGCATGAGGCGATCGCGAGGAAGCCCGCCGCCGCCGCCGTCGCCGTCGTCGTCGTCGTCGTCGTCGTCGTCGTCGTCGTCGTTGTCGTTGTTGTTGTCTTCGTGATTGCGGCGACTGTGTCGCAACGTCGCGCTATCATGCGCAACGTCCCGGTGGACGGCGTGAACGGCGTGTCGTAAGGCCGGTCGTCGTCGCACGGATGCTCGCGCGCTCGTCGCCGACGAGGAATAGTAGTGGCCAACGTCGTCGTCGCGCGGGACAATCGAAGGCGACGTCACGGCGGGCGTCGTGAGCGTCGGGACGTCGCGGCCTTCGGGGCAGGCGCCGGGTATAGTAGGTATAGTCGACGCGTACACGAGCGGCGGCGGCGACATAGGCGCGTTAACGACCGGTAGCGGCAGCAACAGCAGGAGCAGCAGCAACGGCAGCGGCAACGTCAACGCCGTCGCCTCTTCGGAAATGGTGCTCCAGATGCTGGACACGCTGATGACAGGCCACGAACCGTTCTACGCCGATTACCCCGCGTACCAGGAGGCGGAGCCTCTCACCGGCCATCATCCGCATCAACATTCCCATCAGCACGCGATCACCCGCAGCAACACCAGCGTAGTGTCGTCGGTCTCCTTGGACGCGACCACCCACACGCCAGGTACCTTTCCTCGCGGATTTTTACTCCACGAGTCCGCCTAAGAGTATCGCGGAAGGTATCTCGATCTTGGATCGATATATAGATCATCACGACAAGATATTCTTTCGAGAAAGAGTAAACTGATAGTACTGATACTACTGATTAAAAAAAAGTACAGATATAATACAGATAATACTGATTTAAAAAAAAACCGACAAGATCTTTATATGAATGCACTTCTGCGAAACATTATCTATGCGCCGAACATTCAATCGCAGATTTCGATTTTGATTTTAGCGTTTGGAAAGGGTGTATGAAAAAAAATTATGGATTACTGAAGATCGGTTCGCGTAAATACATTTTATTTTTTCCCTACAATTAATTTTGAGGCACAATTATTTAGATCCCATATTTTTACGTAATATGTAATTATCTTTCGCACCTGTTGGACATTTTAAATTTCAACGGTCAAAGTATATTGATGTCTGACGTAGAAATTATTGCGCTCTGCATTTAAACGCTGCAGAAAATCCAGTTAAAATGTCAATCAGTATCCATTATTTAAGCAGCTTTGCAGTTTTAGTCTGACGATCGAACGATTGCCCCTAGCGTGTGAGGTCAAGTGTCGAGACATGCATATAAGGAGACAGACTAATATGCAAATTACGCCCGACAGTATTAAACAATCCGCATCAGAAAGAAAATTAACTGTTTTTATTCGGACATCAATAGAATAAAAAAAATATATAAATCTCTATATAGGCTTAGAATTAAAAAAAAATTACATTCAATATCACTGAGAGAAAATCAACTAACGTTTGGTCGAATAATGATCAAATGAGTTTTATAATTATAATTACTAAATATACAGTTGCTTTGACCAAACAATTTGTAGCCTTAACCAAATAATTATTTTTATACAACAAGTTACAAAAAGTTTTGTTACATGTAACTAAGTTTTTGGCACCAGTAACTAAAAAATTCAGTTGATCACTATTCAACCAAACGTTAGTTGATTTTACCAAACGATTTCTCTCAGTAGGAAAGAACTTAGAAATATCAGAGAGCTTTGAGTTTTTGTCATTACTAAAAATTGGTTATTAAAATAAAATACATTGAGAAAAAAAGTTGTTAAAATGACTAAATTTTTCAACTTGATTAAATTTTTTTAGTTCAAGTATTTAAGTTAAATACTCGAACTAAAAAATACTAAAGTTTACGTATTTTATGTATTTATGTTAAATACGTAAATATTTGAACAGAAAAAATTTAATTAATTAAAAAATTTGGACAATTTAACTATTTTTTTCAATGTACATTTATTGTGAGATACAACTTTATTGGCTAAAATTGAAAACACGCTTTAACACGAACAAATAAGAAAATGGCAGCTATTTCTTACGCACATAAAACCGGCCATTCAAATCGCAGTTGTTTATGGGATACTGCCACGTATATTTGATTTTAGTAGTGAATATTTTATGCTGTAACTGCTACATTTTAATTAATTCAGCATAAATGAAATTAAGCTCCGACAGCAACGACATTAGCTATCCCTATTTTAAGAACACATCTTAGCTGGCATGGCTATACATATTTTAGCTCCGTTGATTAATCCTTTCTCACTGAATCCTGTACAATTTTTCAAATTATTTTGGCTGTAATCATTAAGAACTAAATGACTCTTCACCATCGTATAATTAATGGAAGTTTATTAGATCGATTTAAAATTGAAATATTATTATAAATTCATTGCCATGATTAAAACTTCATATTGACGTAACTTTTGACATCAAAATATTTATAAATTCGTACTGACATCATTCAATTGATTAAACATTAGGTCAAGACCGACCGTATGTTAATTCGAAATTTACTAATGAGAGTATATACTTGTTTTCTCGTTGTTTTTGCAATACAAGAAGCTCCTCATGGATCATCAATTAATGTCAATCGAGATCCAATCAGTCCTCCATTTCCGAAAAAGGAGAACTAAAATTTGTATACCCCCTTTATGTTGTCCGTGACGTTATAGTTTAATTTGGATGACGAGCCTCTTCTTTCGATATCTCTTCGCGAGTCTTTCGACGAAAGCGATTTCGACAAAATCGATCCCGCGATTTGTTCTACGACGGGTTGATACGTCACAATTATAACATTCAACTATCTACATAATGGCCCGTAACTATATCGTTATTTCGAACGTAAGGATCTTTTGTTCGCGATGTACGTCCCTCGTCCTTCCCCGTTAAGGTGTGGCCCTCGTTAAGCTGGCAATAAAGCGTATCGCGCAAGGTCTCGGCGGCACACGCTTGGGAGCTCGAGTTACACGCTTCGGATGCGTCGAATTGCAGCGGGCCGGGAGATAAAAACTGCATCAATGTTGTGCGCGCTTTAAACGGCACGAAGATATCGGTGCCACGGTTCATAAAGCTAATTAACTCAACCACGCTGTCGTTCTGTCACGCCAATTTCTCCTATTCGCGTGATAAGCGGCAGCGAAACGCGATCGTAAACCGCACAATTTACGTTCGAATCTTCAACAATTACTGGCTCACTCTACATGTTCTTCAACAATTATTATACAAATTTACGATTTATGCACTGAGAAAGAGATACTTGAAAATTTATTCGTGACATATCAATTTATTTCACTGAAATCATTCTTTACTTAAATACGGCGAAATAACATTTTATTCGTAGCAAATCAATTAACAAATAAAATGAAATGAGATGTGTTTCATAAAAATGTATGACTTTGTCATTGTAATGAAATTTTTTTATAATCAATAAATATTGAAGGAAACGCTACAAATAACATTCTGAATATTTCGATTTTTTTTTCTCAGTGCACTATTCCTAATTACTCAAATTAAAAACAGTGAATCTTTAGTCGTTTAATGAATAAATGAATTGTTAAACTATTGAATTGTTAATTATTAAAATTGTTAGAAGTCTTTCCGTCATATTTATTCATATACTCGTACGGGCATTAAAAAAAAAAAAAAAAATGAATATTTAAGATTGATCGAATATTACATGAAGGTTGTCAAAATTTATGCACGCGTCTAGAAATCACGATTTTTCAATTATTCATAATCTAAGCACATCCGAATGTCCGTCAATATCGTCGTAATATGATTTCTAGATCATTAATCACTGTTGACTAAGAGAGCAACCCTCGTTTGTGACGAAAATCGAGAGGAGGGCGGAATATTCCAACCTTTGAAAAGACGCAATTAAGCAGCCTTCACATTCTGTATTACAGTACATTATACGAGTCATTTAAATATAACAAATACAGCAACAATCGCGTTTTTTTTTTCCAAAATCGAGTCTTTAAGCGCAATTACTTTCCCGAACGTGGTTTTCTTCCGCATGAATCGACGATTCCTGTCGGCTTTATTTGGCCTTTGTTAACATCAAATAGCTCTTTTTTTTTTATCCCGTCCGATCCTTTGATCCGATTATTCTCCTTTGCTGATAATTAATGATCCACAAGCGGTCGGAGCGAGCGACGCTCTCTTCTCCTCTTCTTGCAACGCGCGCGATTATGCAGATACCGCCGTCTGGCGTAGTGGTACGTGCTTGCGTGCGCGCGTACACGCACGTGCACACAGATGCACTCGCGGGGTAGGTAGAGTGTGGGAGAGTTCGCAGGTCACCGGTCTAACGAACAATGCGCGATTTCGTTGTGCCGTCGTCGTGGACGACTTTTTTACGAGCCGTGCTCATCACACGTCTCTCTGTGTACATATTCCACTGTGTCTGCGCGCGCGTGTGTGCGTTTCGAGTAAAAGGAACGATTCACGACCACGACAGGTATAAAACTCGTAGACTCGGAACGCTGAGAGAAAGAGTGGCGCGTCTTTATATATTGTTGTGCATACGCGCGATAGATAGATGGAGATAAAGCGAACACGGTCGTTACTTTCGTTTTAACGCGATTGCGGGTTCGTTAACGTTTTCCCGCTCGCATATTGTTCTAACGGCGGCGTTATTTTTTATTTTTATTTTTTAAAGAAAAGTCACAGAGTTTCCTCGTTAAGCCTTTACACGCGAGGAGACTGCGTTACGAAATCCGTACGCGTGCCATTAGTTAATAAACGGTACATGTCGAATTGTGCATCACATTGATTTCGCTATCGTTCGAATTTATTTGCACAAATCAGAATAGTAAACAATCTTTCTTTATACTTTTTATCTGAGCGATAAAATAAAAGTGCGAGATTATTTACTACTCTGATTTATGCGAATAAATTTGAGTGATAGCGAATTCATTGAATTCAATGTGACGCAATTCGACACGTATGCTAATTAACCGATGGCATGCGTAAAAGGCACTTAACTTTTCTCTTTTTAATTGAGCGAAGACAACGTGCGTTCGATACTTGAGAAGCGTGCTGTTACTTTGTAACACACTGAGCTGATCGATGACACAGATGCCAGACGCATAAAAGTGTGGGAGATGACGACTCTATGTGACAACATTTACGCATGACTCACGTTATTGTTTATCCAGGGTTGGACAAGTTAATATATTTTTTTTAACTAAATTAAGTTAAAGTTAATGGCTTATAAAATTTAGTTACGTTAAAGTTACATGAACAAAAAACTAATTAGTTAAAAATTACGTTAAAATTCAATTCAATTAACTTAATTTAAATTAAAGGTTAATTTTGATAAGCATTTATATTTTAGTAATTTTTAAATTTTTCAAGTTGGATTACTCAAAATAATTATAATATGGATCATCAAATAAATTTACTATTCTATTTGTCAATTAAGTTTATGTGAAGTAATAAAGAAATATTATAATATATATAAAGAAATATTATATATATTTATAAGAGAATATACATTTTTTTAATATAAATTTTTAACTTGAGAAAAATTAATAAATGAAAGATTGTTCTTTCTGTATTTAAAAAATAACTAGTTAAAGTTAAAAATTAAATTATTTAAAATTAACTAAATTAAGTTATTAACTTTTAACTTTTAAGCTACAGTTACTACCCAACCCTTTTGTTTAATATATGAAAACGTTATAATTCTTTTTTTTAGTACAAACTGTACTAATAAATTTTGTGGTAAGAATTTATGGACGGTTCGTGTTTGCTGAACAAATAATTCAAAGTAACGTTGTTTAAACGATTTTCTTGAGAAAAAGCCTGAACCTTAGGTCGAAACGTCGTGAACAAGTTTAACCAATAAACAATTTACCAGTTTGTCGACTAAATTTGAAATTATTTATTTTTTTTTTTTTATCACTGACGACTATAAGTATCTAATACTACATTCGAGTTAAAATTCTCTTTTCTCGAAAGTTCGGTATCATTTTTCTGACGTAAGGTCGACGGGAAATATCCTTCGTTGTAAATGATCCCAGCAAATTCGAGGACTTGGGATCGAATGATGCCAAGATCTCGGATCACGCGACTTCGAGTAGCGAACTATCGATTTCGTCTAACGAGACGAGAGTCCTGGATCCTGATGTGGGTCGCAGCCGCGAGTTCTTCGGCCCAAGATAATGACCTTCCGGCGGCGAGTCGAGAACACATTCGTGAGGCAGGTTTTAATTTTCAAGAGGCCGTCGGGCTCTGCGTCGGTCTTTTTCTCTCTTCTCTCTCTCTCTCTCTTTCTCTTCCTCTAGTATTCTGCCTCGGCAGACAGCAGCTGTGCACGCCGACCGGGCGTTTCATTCGATTTGGCACGTGCCACGAGGCTGCCGCCGTCGCCGTCGCTGTCGCTGCTCCTGTTACTGCCCGCCGCCGCCTTCATTGCTCACCGTTACTGCCGCCTAAGCGGCCGGCGGTTCTGGCAGTCGTCGGCACCTGTTTCACAGCTGATACGCGGCTGCTGCTACTTTTGCCTCGCTCGATATACCATAGCCCGACTGTGCGGCGTTCCCCCGCGCAGTCCCCGCTGCTTTCTCGCGCAACGGCTTCCCCCTGCTTGCTCCGAGATGCAACACTTCTCGAGACGTAGCTGCCGAAATTTCCTCGTCTGTTGATCTATTAATTAACGAACCTTCAGCCTGTGCCATTTGGTTTCGACCAAAGAAGCTATTTTTAAACCGTCGATATATTTTGTATGGAAAGAAGGTATTTCGAAGACCTTGCAACCCCATTGAAATGTAACTTGCTTTTAATTTAGTTCATAGAGAGTTTAGTTGTCGACGCGCGTTCAATGTGCGAGCACAGGAAAGAGAGATATGTTGCGCGAACAGAAAATGTTTCAAAAATTTACGAGAGCAATAGAATACTGTTTTTACAACTAATGTAAAATTTGCTCGTCAATGAGCAATTCACATTATCGAATTGTATGTAAATATCGAACTTTGAGCATCGGCTCATTATGTGGCTTTTTTCTTGCCGTTACGAAAATAAGCTAAACGTACATGTAATTACATTAACAATTTGTAAGTGTTCTTATCGGTCTTAGCTTATGAAAATAGTGTTATGTCGTCACGATGGATTACGGCTTTAAAAATAGATGCGGCATTATGCCAATCGGTCAGGAAACTATGTTAATTGTAACGCAGTTACATGCACGTTTTTGTAATTGCAAAATAATCATAAGGGTAACTTGTAGTCGCAATCGTTATCTTTCTACAAAGATAATTAGATTAAACTTTTTGCGATATAAACGCAAGTATTTTTTCGACGTACTTCGTTTTTAATCCAAGACGCACTTTTGGACAAGTTCTCTAGGGACATAAAACAGTCGAGTAAAAAAGAAGAGAAAATTGCAATTATTAAAAGACTCAGATTAGAGAACAGAAAATTAAATATCAAAAAAGAATAACAAAAATTGGAGCAACAAAATATAAGAATAAAATATAAAAAACAAGAGAGAGAGAGAGAGAGAGAGAGAGAGAGAGAGAGAGAGAGAGAGAGAGAGAGAGAGAGCGCCATGCGCCTGTGTGTGCAGCGTGAGGGCCAGCTCCAGGCTGCACTCCCACGCTCATCGTCCATGAAACACGGGGTGCGAGGTGCAGCTACTACACGCGAGCCTCGCAGGTGTACTTAGAATATGCAGGGTCTGTCCCTACAGCCCTATTAACGACGCCACGGTCGCCACATGGACACGGGAGTTATGGGAAAGCAGGAGGGGCTTTGCGAGTAATTATTTCTACGGGAAAGCGCGCCCAAGATGCAATAAATGTCGGGCGAATTCTCGGTATCTCTTCTTTCGGACAAATTACATATTACCTATTAAATTTCAACGTAAGCTGGGGAATAAAAAGCAATTGTTACTTTTTGCATTGCATAAATATTGAGGGTCACAAGATTTATTCCGATGATCAGAATCAGGGAAAAAAAATCAATGTGCTGTTTTGTAATGATCTGTAATCCTCGACGAATGCTGTGTGGAGTCTTTTAGATTCTTCTGGAATTTTTTTAGAGAGAAGTGTGAAAGACCGCTATTGTAATATAATGAGGTATAATAAGAGGAATACTCCTCTATTCCTAAAATCTTAACTCCTATTCTTAATATTCCTTCGTTATGCCTTGCGAAAGGTATAATAGAAAATTTTAGAATCAGTTTTTTTTACGAATATTAAACGTAACGTACAATGGATACGAATAAGACGTAAGACATAAATGTGTTGTACAAGATATAACATAATTTATTATTTATCTACAATGTTCATTGAGAATTGTGCGCGAGGCTTATAGCTTCACGATTGCAATAATTCCCCTTCATTTCTTCAATGTTAATAATTTTTAAAATATAGAATAAAACCGGGAAAACAAATTATTAAATTTCAATAAATATTTGTTTGAATACTCACAATGAAATATTCACTAAATGTAAATTAATATTATTCAGTACAAGAACCACTAATTTACCTATCATTTTTTTTTATTTAGTAAATATTTACGTATCGTAAGTAAAAATATTTCACTGCGACTATTTAAACAAATATTTATTAAAATTTAGTAATTTTTTTCTCAGTGTAGATTTATATGTTTCGTAACTTTTATATAATTTTCATAATTTTTCATGGAAGTAACTTAGCAAAAAAAGCTTCATGAAAACAGGTGATATTCTAATTACCATCTGTTTTATTAACACCGCTATTTATTCAAGTTTGATTTTATCCATAACATTTTTATTCAAACCTAACTGTAGTGCGCGCTGAAAAGTGATCTTTAAAGCTGGTTCTGCATTACCTACCTCCCCTGTCCGTAATTACATCCAATTAAAGACGGCTAAGCAAAATTAACGATACGTGGCCGGTGCGACACTTGTGCAGCGGGACCCACCTGTTTTTTTTTCCTTCGTTATTAAAACGTAAGTGTGGGAATGTGGGGTGGCGGCGCGTCACATGCGCGCGATACAGCGCTGTCGTTTTCGACGTGAAGGTGGATTATGGTAATTCGTCTCTATCACCCGCATTTCATCACGTTTCACGTATTACTAAACAAAAGGTCAATTCTAACGGACGACGCGACGCGTTAATCGCGCCGACTAATGTTTATACCGTGTAAGCGAGAAGGAGAACGAGAGATATGCAATAACCACAGTACGGCTCAACGATAACAATCCTGGCAAGCCACCTGGCATCGCCTTAACAGATAAAACGTATTCGGCGTCACCTGCTTCTTGTTGACGCTCCGTAAATCCTAGATAAATTGATGATTCTTGTTAATGACTCAGCCTTCCCATTTAAATTGCAACGTTGCGTACAAAAGAATACAAATGACCTCGCGTTTTTTTTACTCAATTTAATTTAAATTGTATATTCAACGGAGATTGTGAAATGTAGATTTCAAATTAAAGTCTTCAACTGATCCAGGTTTTCACTGGTTTCTCTATTTTGCGTTTTTAACGAATAATAGCTTGTAATAACGAATGTTTATCTTAAGAACTAGATTGTTCGTTCAAGTGGAGGTTGAATTTAATTACCGTCCACCATTATTTTGTGGCTTTACGTTTTTACTCTTCACTACCATCGTTACGTTTAATTTTCCAATTGACTGCATTTAGGATGGCATTAAAATAATTAGTGTAAAACTGTAAGGTAGCTGTAAGCTCGAGTAGCGAACACGAGTTTTGAGATAAGATAGGTGACCCAACTAATTTCTGACTGCTATCCTTTCTCTTGTGATTAAACCTCAGGTTTTTCTTATCTTTTTTGGTTCAATAAAGATATTTAGAGCACAAAATGCACTTTACAAACTACGAAGTAGAATAATTTCAGGATAATCACGCTTGAGAGCGATTTGTTCACATGAGCTAAAAGATTTACTACGCTGGAATTACATAACTTCTTTTCGTGTATAGAAATTTTCCGGTATTTTTTGTATAATAATATATGTATAATGTATAACATATAACGTTTATTTTCTCACGCGTACAAGTAACTTCTATATGATAAGCCTGATTTATAATTCATTATTTATATTCTCGCTGCAATGACGTATACAATGCAATAAGAGATAAATGTATTTCTATTTCATATCTGGAACAAAATATATTTACTTGGTTCAAATTAAATTGAACGAGAAACTAAATCATTCATTTCGTAATGATAATTTATATAATTCGTTATTTATGATTGCAACTGCAGCGATGTACAAAGTAATGATAGACGGTTGAATAATATTTGTTTTATGTTATATTACATGGGAAAAAAATATTTTTTTAGAACTATATTGAAACAAATTCATTATTTTGTAAAAATTGAAAATAATTTTCTTGGACATTCACTAGAATTTTTATAGAAATTTCACAGAAAACTTTAAAACCTCTGCTCGAAAGTTTTACAATTATATGCTTCTACCAGCGACCAGTGTATGTAAAATCATTTTGAGAAGTTTCATGATATTGCAGCACCAACAGCAAAATTTTTTTCTAAATTTTGTTAATATCATCGATACTTTTAGCTTTAAATGCATTTCGATTTGTTTCGTGTCCATTTTTTTCCATTCTTCATTTTTCTCCAAATTATGAAAACTAAATTTTAATAACGAATTCGTGTTCAACAGGTAAAAATAAGTCAGAAATGACTGTTCATATTCATCTTACAAAATGATATTGGACAGTGCAGCAATACGTAGCACCGATCAAAAGTATTGCATCATTATGAAAATAGGGAAATCATCATTTAACGAAAAGACATACAAAATATTAATTTAATTTTAATAATTTATTTTATGTTCTTTGATAGAAATGCTTTGAAGAAAAAAAATAAAGAACTTTATGATTTGCTTGCATTTTCTATATTTTTGATGCAATACTTACTTCTGATCGATAGTGTACGTTTAAAAACAAAATTCAAACGATTCGAAACTCAAGTAGCTCAAGTTTCGAACGTCACGCCGTATCGTGGAGGTGTCATCCCGATTTCATGCGCGCCACAACAATTCGTTAATTCGCCGATCCCCCAACGTCGCGACGGTGATTCAAACGCCGCGCGGGCGCGCGGAGGTACCTCAGCCTCAGCCTCGCGCGATACTCGGGCTCTCTCGCGCGATCGTAGAACGGAAGTCGAGGATAGGCGGAGTTCGTTCGGACCAATCGTCGAGATACGCGCCGCCCACGTGTCAGCGGTGGTTCCTCCCTGCGGAGTGTCGGAGTGCCGCATGCCGTGGCGAAAGATGTGCGGCAATACAGCATCGTCGTCTCTCCCTGTCTCTCCCTTATCCGCGGGCGTCGCGACGCTTCTGTGACGATTTCAATTGAGAGATTAACAAAAAAAGAGAGAAAGAAAAATAGAGAAATATGAAGAGTATACTATAAAAAAACGAGAGATTAGAAAAAGAAAAATTTTGAAGAAATGTTAAAAAAAAATAACGTTATTATTAGATTACCGATAAGATTAACATTTTTTCTTTTTTTTTCTTGTTTTTTAGAAAGGACGTACCGAAATAATAGGAAACGTTAAATCTTTGAACAAAGTTTTTTTTTTAATCCGTGGTCTGATTTAGAATTTGATTTATGCCCATTTCCACTAAGGTAAATTAATTTTGATCTCGGTTTAACTTTGCTTTATCTGTATCTTTTTCCAATTTTTAAAACTAATGAAAGATAAAGAGCAAGTTAAACTGAGATCAAAGTTAATTTACGTTGGTGGAAATAGGCATTAGAGGGATAATTGGAAAAATTACAATGTCCACGAGTTATTCCTAACGTGATTTCAGATAAGCGGTAATAGATAAAATTAATATTATTAAATCATCCATTATTACTTTGTATATCGCAGCAGTTGCAATCATAAATAACGAATTATATAAATCACCATTACAAAATGAATGATTTGGTTTCTTCTTTAGTTTAATTTGAACAAGCTCAATAAATAAATATATTTTGTTCCAGATATGAAATAGAAATACATTTACCTCTTCATTACTGTATTGTAATATATAAATTAGCTAATTGCGATTCTCCATTCTCTTGTGTATTTTATCAACACATATCGATAGAATATGTTTATGCTATATATTGCATTTTTTTCCGTTTACCTAATATAATGGAACAAATCGAATTTGACATGTTTAATAACTAGGTCAACAAATTTTCTGTCATTTATTAAAACGTTGTAATGCAGCACAAATTATTCTTTTCAATTTGCAGGCGGCTATAATCACCTCCGCAGTCCCGTGTGCCAAGACGAAAGTCAAAGAGACGAAACGTCACCTCCACCCCACAGCCATAGCACCCAACCACCAACCTCTCATTCTAGTACCCCTAACAGTAATAACAACAACAACAACAATAACAATGCCAACAACGCGTATATCCATCTACGGAATTTAAATCAGCTCAAAACGGAATGTAAGTGTCTCACTTTCATTATCTCTTTCCTAGTATTTCTATGCAAATATTTCATTTTTTAAAGTTCTACTCTATAGAATTAGAAGTGCCTTTATTAACAATCTTTATTCATAAAATACGTTTGTCTTAAATGTTTCATAAGACGTAGACACTCTAGAAGTCTCTTCCTCGTTTAAGAGACGAAAAAATAATAGCATACGAAGTTGTTTTTTTTTTCTAAAATTAAGTTAATTAAAATCAAATTTATTAATTTAAGTAAACTATAAAATTCGTTTATTGATATTCTTTATGTGTGTATTATTTTAATCAACTTTCATATTTTTAATTTTTGTAAGCATGATAGTTATACCAAAACTGTGTTTTAAAATAACACGTAAATTATCTTTGTTCATTCTTACATTGACCCGAATAAAATCATAATATTTTCGATTTAAATCATATTATATATTCTTTTATTGCATTGAGAAATAATTAAAATGTCACGTAATATAATTCTAATTTTGTTCTTCTGAAGAGATTTTATCGAGTAAAAAAGGAACCATTGAAGAAATGTAATTCGAAAAAATGAAAAAAATTATAGCGAACTACAGCAATCATCACATAGCCGAGCATCTTCAAGGCGGTGGCGGTGGCCTGGGCAGCGGGGGCGAACTCGCGGGTGCAGGTAGCAACGAAAGCGACTTGAGAGTCAGCGCGACCGCTACGGAGAGTTACATGACGCCGGCGCATTATTCGGGATACGACGAGGCGTCCGAGTATCACAGCCTGTCGCAAGATCACCAGGCGCCGCATCCGTACAATTTGGATAGCTCGTCGGATTTTTATGGCGCCAGCGGGATCCACATCGAGCCCAAGTACCAGCCGTCACCGTTCAAGAATTACCCTCGAGGTTCGTAGATGGAAATTGAGAAAGCTCCTTTTTATATTACGTTTATATCTAACGGTGACCACGTTAATATTGAAATGACATTTTTTTCTTGTTTAACAGGACGCTATCATGAGGGTTACAGCGAGAGCGGCGGATACGGACAGTACGATGCGACGCCGTTCCAAACGGTTCCCGGAAGCGGGAGCGGTACTGGAGGCGGTGGCGTCGGTGGTGACCAGTGGAGTGTCGGTCTTGGGGATCATCTGCCTCATCACCCCGCGTTTCTTGCGGGACTTGGACCACGAGACTCTTCCAATCCTCATCATCCCACATCTATCGCCAATAATACGGACCAAAAGCCGTTACTGCAGAGCTCGATGCTCACCGGTTATCCAGGTAAATTCACGATTTGATAATATATTTCATAAGTCATTTATGAATTTTTCTATTCTACATTTTTTCTCATTTTTGTGCTAACATCTAATTTATTCTTGTTATTCTTTGAAAATGTTTTGCCCTGCGATACTCAATACCGGCAATTTGTTTATCTCCAGTTATCATGAAATTAAATTTGTATTTTTGGTTACTTTGTTACAGTGAAATATTTTATCGCTTAAAATTTCTAGTGTCACTATATGAAGTAACAATTCTGAGAATTAAATTTGCATTTCTCCCTCTTTTACTTGATAAATTTTGCTTCAACAATGAGCTATCTAATCAACCCTACCTTCTTTTTTTAAAGATCTAAATATTAGTAGGCATAGAGAAGTAAAAAACGAACATCATAAATTTCAAAATTGTGCATTATACAAAATTAGGCAAATATTTTACTAATTATTTTACTATTTGCCATTTATTTTAATATTTAATATATTTCAATTTAAGCCTTAAAATATATGTAATTTTCTTATTTTTTTTAGGTGGCGGCCCACCATGTTTCACTGGTTCAGGTCCGATTCAATTGTGGCAATTTCTGTTGGAGCTCCTAACTGACAAAGCGTGTCAGGGTTTCATCTCGTGGACCGGCGACGGTTGGGAATTCAAACTGACCGATCCGGACGAAGTGGCACGCCGCTGGGGTATTCGCAAGAATAAACCCAAGATGAATTATGAGAAGCTGAGCCGAGGCTTACGCTATTACTACGACAAGAACATTATACACAAAACTGCTGGCAAGCGATATGTATATCGCTTTGTATGCGACTTACAAAGTCTACTAGGGTAAATACAAGTATATATTGAATATATTGAATTTATTTAAAAGTTTTAAATAAACTTTATTTATTGTACGTCAAAAAGCTTAATGTTCTTGCTAAACGATGTATATAATATTTACAAGTTTGATATGAAATTTGACACAAGTATTAAGTTTTTGTTGGGCATTGAAGAATGTTAATTATTATATTATTTTTTTTTCTTTTGCAGATACAGTCCTGACGAGATACATGCAATGGTAGACTTGAAGCCCGAGAAGAAGGAAGAAGACTGAGTTTTTTGTTAATGAACATGTGCTTTAGGACTGTATCGCACAGATAAACGAAATGTAATAATACAAATTCTTCGCATTGAACATGCAAGAATGAAGGAAAATGGAAGGACGAAATATCCATACGATGAAATCGCTATGAAATAAGTATATTCAGATGCAGAAGACTGTGATAGTCCGTCTTCTTTATTCAGATATGAACAAAAATCGAATCGGTCGTATGTACCAAAGACAGGGTCTGCATACCATTGGTGCCTAAAGTTGAATAAATCGCGGATTTGTTTCTAAGTGATTGATTTATCACAGCAGATTTTAGAGGATATTTATAGGAATAACTCGTCAATTTATACATATATATATAAATATATATATATATATTTTTAATGTTACATGATTTTTCAACGCTATACTAGCGTCAAGATACTTGGTGATGCCGCTAAATTATTTATGTCTCATCATTTTAATATGTGTGTTATATCTCGTTGATAGATGACTCGATATGTGATTGTTATTACAATAATTTTACAATGAATACAATGTAACTATACAGCGAGCTTCTCAATTCGATACTCTTTTATGCTTTTTTTCTCTATGTATAGATTTATTCAAAAATTTAGAAATTAAATTTTTAAACTCTTCTTCCAAGCTCGCTTTTCTAAAAGAAGAAACATGTATTTTATATTATTTCTTAATTATTGAATATGTCTAGTATGTGCTCGCGATATATTAAATATATTTAATATGTCCAAATGTAATAAGAACTCTCTGTTACTGATGTAATTTAAAGAAAAAGCGTTGCTGATGAAAAGAGTATGCTGTTAATTTATATAATTTTTCATAAAAATAATCTTTTAAGGATAAACTTTGCTTTTGTTTGCTAAGATATTCTCATCGAGAGATTGTGCATTTACATTTTTAAATACAACGCAAATAATTTATCTGATGCGAGATGATGAGAAAGAAAAGGGCCATGTGCAACCAGTGTTCCATAATAATTAACAGATTCGGAAAATGAGAGAGTTCTATTTACTTTTTCTTTCAAAATTATTTGTACATATTTATAAAAGAATATACATCGATGACTAATTTATGTTTTGTATTGCGACAAATTTTATAAAACATTACAGTTATCACGTTTAAGGTATAATTTTGTTTATTTTAAGACATACTCATAAATATTGGATAGATTTATTGGAATAGACTTAAGTTGATTTTTTTTGGCTCATGGAACACTGGGTAATGCAATTGTATCAAATTTATAGCAATGTATAACGATATATCGTTCACAGTTAAAATAGTTGTATATATATTGATTTATATATATGTATACATATATACATATATTTAATAATTATATATACATATAACTATTTTATATAATTTGCGTAAATGTTTTTGATGAATGTTTTTATCAGTGGATATGTTATATTGGTTGTAAATGATGCGCAGATATATTAATAGCACAAAAATTGACGGATTGAAATAAGAGCAATATACTTCCTATTTTCCACGTGTCTTATCTAATATATACAATATATATAATACAAGATTATTATATACAGGAGAGAAAACTATTTATCCTCATATTATTTGTACGAACCAATTTGTGCTCAGTTCTAAATACACGAACTCACAGTTGATTTAGACATTTGGATAATAAAAGTTTGACTCGAATTTTCCAAACATCAGCTCTTATTATTAAAACTAATAAGTATTGGTAGACAAGAAAAGAGTGAACCTCTATTATCCAAACCTCAGTTATCACAACTGTTTTGTTCTCCAATATATTTGGATAAACAGAGTTCTACTGTAATATAATAATATAGAATTATATATAATATATAATTCTATTTGGCATTACATATATGTGTATGTATGTACAATTTAAACTATTTTTATATCCGCTGTGTTTGTTAAGTTTCCATGTACCAAAATAATTTAAACTACAAGATAATAAGAAACACACCGTAATGTCTCTTTAGGCATAATTAACAGTATACTAATTTCAAAGACCGTTCGTGAGTTTATTATGTTGATACGGATTGTTAAGGAAAGACGTAAAAGTCGGTAGCAACTGAGGTTTCCCAATGATGAATAAAGCTACCATAATCCTTCTAGCGCGGTTTAATCGTTACGAATAAAGTTTCTCCTAGTTGTGTCGTCGCCCGAATGTTAAATAAATTATATTAAATACTCTTAGAGCACCCCGAAAGTGCGCGAGGCGGAAAAACCGTGTAAAGCTACTCGAATGTTAATATTAAGTTATCGCGGTCTTGGCACTTGTTATTAAAGAAAAAAAAGAGAGAGCCATACTTCTTTTCCAGGATTATATATAGCATTTTAAAAGAGATACGAATGCAGGAACTTTTTAGTAGATGCAATAAGAAAAAAAAAGAATAAAGAGATTTTTATAAATATATCGGCGACTGGCCGCCGTTTAATTTCTCTTTCCTCTCCCCATTTAATTATACTAAATCGAAAACACAAGATTATTTTTGCTTTTAAATTATCGTATGATCTGCTGATAGAAAAATCTACGTTTTTCTTTTGGAGAGACAGCTTTTTCTATTCTGTTACCACATGAACAATTTTTTTACGTTAATAAACTTTTTTTATATATTATATTATGTTAGAACTTAGAATATTTTCTCTTTTCTTATTTTAAATGGAAAAATATTAGGTTTTACAAATTTTACTTTTTTAACTTTTTTAATTTTTTCCTGAACAAAATACGATTATTAAACACAAAATGTGTAGTTTTTTAATATTATTATTAATACTATTACATACAAAATATTTATAACCTTCCTAACCATCTTCCTAAGAAAAAAAATTTTTTTATTCAGAAAAAACAAAAACATTGCTTCTGTATGAGAAACAATGCTAAGTATTATTAAACATGTGATATTAATTAAAATAATAAAATACGTTCAAAAAAACAATTATACACACTATTGTACAGTGCGTTGCATTGATGCCTGGGATATCGATTTTAGGGAGCACGTTTCTTTTTAGATTATTTTTACGTTCATGACCGAATGCTGCGGTGATCGTTGGTAAAACCAAACGTGGTCCCTAAAATTGAACTCCAGGCATCAATAGGTGCTTTCCAACTACGACACAAGTCGACACTCTGTAACACAGTGTCCATTAGTGTGAGTAAGACAACTCAAATTTTCTCTCTTACACTAATGGACACTGTAGGCTTGTTTTCTATTCCTGCACTAGACTGCACTGGAACGTTCCTTCTTGCTTTCGCTAACTTTGAAACATCTATCTATTTCATTTTAAGTGTACACTTATTTAGAGAGTTCAGGAACAGAAAACAAACGGCATTTGTTTTCTGTTTCTGAACTCCCTGAATTAGTGTGCACTTAAAATGAAATAGATAGATGTTTCAAAGTTAGCGAAAGCAAGAAGGAACGTTCCAGTGCAGTCTAGTGCAGGAATAGAAAACAAGCCTACGGTGTGTTATGCACTGTACATACAAAACCGATTGTACGCACATATGCACGCGTATTAGATAATTAGATAAATTATAATTAGATAAATTAATTAAATATACATATAAATAATAGCAAGTAAATGATAAGTTACTCACTCTCCGCTGCCCCTCCTCCCATGGTCACTCGACACCCAGGTCGGTTCTTCCTCTAGGAATCTTAATCCTACGTGGCTATTAGAGCTGCTTTCCCACGACACTCACATATGCGAGAATGCGATTTTATGAACGAGAGCGTGCGCGCGCGCACGCTAATTATCGAAATTAATTAACAAATACAAGACTAATTACGCGGACCGATATCTCCCGATCAAACGTGTCGTGATTCAGGACCTCGTTCTCGACGCGTCTCCATGGTGTTTTGTTGGCCATTGTCGTTGGCCAAAAATTCCAATAGGGACAACATTTGCACTCCGGTTTACCGCGCGCGGCACGCTAGGGTTAGGAATGCCGAATCGAAAGAAATACCGGTCAACCTTTGCACCGTGCATGCGCTATTTAACGCGAACGCGCTTCTATGAATTATTTCAATCAAATGCGTGTTTCGTTCAAACGCGCCCGTGTAAATAGACCAGAGATTGAGATTTCTTTCCGCGCGCGTTGAATGCACGGCAACGCATGCATAGAAAGCAGGGGTACGGTACGACGCGACATGACGATTCGTTCGGAAATACAGAGAGGCGGAGGAGAGTGATACATGATTCAATATTCAACACAATAATAGCACGATTTTTGATCGCGCGACTTCCGCGAAACGCATGTTTCACTAATAAAAGATCAATCGCGCCTTGCCGTTACTCGAGTACGCGACTCGCGGCACACTCTGCGCGCTTTTCAACGATCTGAAGTTGGCGGACGAACCGCGGGCGCTTTAATCGGTGCGCGCTTGCGCGGTGAAAAATTCAAATCGTTCAATGTGATGTATATATGTTATGTATGTACACCCAAGGACTTTGATTCTGTCCATGGGGAAATTTTCTAAATTAAAAAGTCGCTATCTTTCTACATATTTACAGTTTATGATTAACGTAACGACCAATAAGCTCTAGTTGTTTCATTAATCATGAACTGCAAATATGTAGAAAGTGATGACTTCTCAGTTTGAAAAATTTCCCCATGGACAGAATCAAAGTCCTTGGGTGTACACCCAAGGATTTTGATTCTGTCCATGGGGAAATTTTCCAAACTGAGAAGTCGCTATCTTTTTACATACTTACAGTTCATGATTAACGTAACGACTGCAAGTATGTAGAAAGTGGTGACTTCTCAGTTTTGAAAATTTCCCCATGGACAGAATCAAAGTCCTTGGGTGTACATACGTATAAGCATGTAATAATTATATGCTTTAAACCAAGTTTGGTTAACACGAAGCTTGTAACCAAAAGTTGATAAAAATATATCTTGCAGTTATGGAAATCTTTGGTCACAACCGATCACTTCGGTGAAATTCACAATACTCCCTCCGTTTTTGCGAACCGAAGGTTGGCAGCAGTAGGTCGTAAAAAGTAAAAAAGTAAATGATTTCGGGAGAATATGAACCTCCTGAACTTCAATTCCTTCTTTGGATACGCTCATGGAACTCCCAAATTGTAACTAAATCGCATATTCCTATTGTTGTACTTTTATTTAATTATAAATATGTTATGCATTTGCTTCTTTATTCTCTTTTTACGTTTTTATTTCTTTTTAGCAGATGTGAGAATTGTAAAAAAGTGTAAATGGAGTGGGGAAAGTGTATATGATTTCAGGCGCCATAATAACAGTTTTTCCTGAGCCTCTGAGAGAAGAGCAGTAGCACACTCTCGTCATCCACTTTCTGACTTCGTTTCTCGCTACAGAATTTGAAGAACGATGGAGGATGTTACACAACAACCGATCATGCAAACGTTGACGATATCAAATATCGCGTCTTTCGAACAATGCATTTCAGAACTGGTACGTCATTTTGCATCAATTACATCATTTCTGCTATTCCGTTGTAAAAAAAAATATTAGGTTCTAAATGCGTTTGTATTCAAAGTCCGCACAGCTTGATAATCTTGATCATTTGTTATCGCATTAATTAACGCATTCTCAAGTTAATTATCGAGTTTTATGTTTTAATCTTCGCATCGTGTCGTAAAGAAAAGTAGAAACATTTTATCCCAGCAGTATCTCGTCAATTTATTATATATATTTTATATTTACTTCGAATCAAACAAAAGAATCAAATGATGGAATGCACATAAAATGTTACAGATAGCGAATTCCTTGAACTCACGCGCAGCGGCAATCGCGGTAAGAATTCACGCGGGAAAACGCAAAATTCAGGTCGTCGACAACGGCGTCGGGATACCGAAAGATATGTTAAGATGTATCGCGGAAGCAGAAGCTACGGATGATCAGCAGCAAGTGTGCGAATTGCCTCAATCAAACTATCTGGCGGACATTCGTCGTTTGTCCGACTGTCTTACGATTGCTTCGAGGTATCAATATTCTAAGGAGACTTTCATGAAGGTATTACTTGAAACTGTTAACACACGTTATTAAATCATTTGATAGCATAAGAAAAAATAATCAATGTAAAAATATAAGCACACTCACCTTTCTTTTGGCGTTAAGCATACGTCTTCGAATTAAATTTTGAAATCAGAAGTAAATTAATTTTTTTTAATTATTTAACTGAATTTAAACCATTACAAAAATGACTTTTTTCGCATTATTTTTGTTAAAGGCATTCGAGATGGGATTTGCGTCCAATTTGATACCGATAGAACAGAGACCTTCGTGTGGCACAACGGTGTCCGTCTACGGATTCTACGAAATACCGTGTAAAAAATGGGATACATCTATCATTTGTTTTCTTATTGCGGCCATAGCTGTTACAAAGTTAGAAGTATGATTTAATTAAATTTTAATTTATTGTAGTTTATCAATAGGAATAATTTTGTCTCATAATATTTCATATTCATATTGACGCAATAGGTGTCGTTTTCGATTAGAGACGAAGAACAAAAGAAGGTTGTTTTGAGAATTGCGAAACCGCACAGCCCGGTCGAAGTCCTGAAAACACTATTTGGGAAAGATCTGCCGTTGAATCACGTATGGTCGATACAATGCAGCCCTGAATGTAACACGAATTATCACGGTTACGTGGGATTATCCGATAAAAACGCGATGCAATGGATATTTTTAAATCATAGGCCGATCTATTGTCCTCTTATTTTGAAGTTGATTCAGATTGCCTTCAAAGAAAGATTCAATTTGTCTTCCAACGCGCTTGATCTATGCGAAAAAAATATATTTATTCTGTTCTTTCTCACGTTCTCAGAAAAAGAATTCACATTTGTTATTGAAAATGAGAAAAGATGCATCATGTTTTATGATATGCAAAAAATATTAAATCCCATTAAGAATTGTATTTTTAAAAGTCTTGCAGAAGAAGCTACAGTTTCTGCCATTACCCCTTATTTGTGTAAAACACAGATGTTAAAACGAATACATTTAAGGAGAGAAAAATCTATTTTTAACAATATCAATGGACGTAAAAATGTTACATTTTCAATAATAAAAAATAAAATCGTCACGATTGGCTTTAAAAAAAGAAATATTACGTCAACAATTGTATCAAGCAATTATTTTAACAAACAACATAATACAGATGATAATATTGAAACTGTCAAGCATTACATAGACAAAAAACATAATATATTGAGTAACATTCACCAAACAAAAGTTACTATAAAACATATGAATTTGTGTGTAGATGATGGTATAAAAAAAATGCATAATAATAATGATGAAACGCAAGGAAGTTCCAGAAACTTAAGAATAACAGATAATCTTGTTAAATCTGATGAAGTTTCCAATTATCGTAATGACAATAGCAATAATTTCGTAAACATGATTTCTCCTCTTTCCGAATGGTCGAACTGGACTTATTATACAAATAATAAAAAACGTGATTCTACGAGAAATATGATTGATATACATCCCAAAATAGACATGCATCAATTTAATGTCCTACCACGAAAATTATATGGTTTTCTACAACATCGTCATGTTAAATTAACAAATGTAAAATCCTTTGACAGTCCTAATGATACAATTTTGTGTAAGTACTTTTTAAATAAAATAATAAATTAACTACTTACAGGTTTTCATTAAAAAATGAAAAATAACACATTATTTGTAACGCTATTACTTTTTTTTATAACGATTGTTAGTTTTTGTGTGTAACGATAATATATTTCGTTACTTTATAAATATATAATACATGCATATAGATTGATATATTATGGTAAATCCATTATGTGTCACTATAAAAAAAAGTCATCAAAATTTTATAAAAAAAATAACTTATTGTTACTTTTATGAAGTAAAGTTTAAACTTCCTAATCCTACATATAGTTAATTTATTATGATTATACATAGTTATATAAATAAATATAAATAAATTTTTATTTATTTATATAATTCAGTTTATTAAATATATTACAAATAGTTACAGAAAACTGGCAACATGAACAAGCAATGGTGCATCCTTGTAAGTTGAAGCAAAAATTATGTGAATTTAGACTATCACGAGAATCATTAAAATACATAAAAGTATGTATTTGCTTCGAAACAATTTTGTCTCAGATAGATGTGTCTTAATAAATATATTTTTCTTATAGGTCATTAATCAAGTTAATGATGAATTTATTGCCGCATTGATGACATACAATAAAATGAAAATTCTACTGATGATCGATCAACATGCCGTCCACGAAAGAATACGTTATGAAAATTTACTTCTTAGTAAATCATAATACTTTTTTCTGCTAAGAGACGTTTCTTTTTAGCCGAATAATTTAACGATATCAAATATTAAAAAAATAAAATATTAGATTAAATTATGTTCTCAATTTAATTTATATAAAAACATGCGTGATACGTAATGCAATAAGTTTTCTTCTAAGTGCTCATTGATAATTATTATTGTTATTTAGGATACAAGGTGCAGAACGAGAGCGAGTTGCTTTCTTTTAATTTGCGTGATCCTCTATCCATGGAATTTCCTACAGAAATGTACAATTTACTCCTACGAAATAAAACATTACTGAAGAAATACGGCATAAATTTAGGATCATCAAAGGAAAACACACTGTTAATACGCACAATACCGCAATGTTTGGTTACGAATAGCGATTCCTATAATAACGAAAAAATACTGCCAAAAATCTATGGCTTATTAAACGACGTGTTAAAGAATCGTGATATAACAAATCAAGCAAACGCGTTACCGTTAACTATTCATAATGCTATAGCATCGGAGGCTTGTCATGGTACTAATCAGAAAATATATTGCTTTTCATAAAATATGTATAATTGTTACGTACGATTGTAGAGGAAAGGAGAGTAAGGTAGTTATAAGGTGTCGATTTTTCTTAAATTTTTATGAGGACGTAAAAATATTGAGCTATTTTCTTCAGAGTTTCCTAAAGTCCTATTTATCATCTGTAAAAATTAAAAACGGTTAAATACAAATTTTTAATAAATTTCGATTTTTTTAGGGATTTATCTAACAATTTTTCCAATTTTTCTTTTTTTATTAATCTTTTTTATTAACCTTTTTTTTCAAACTTTTCAGGTGCTATTAAATTCGGCGATAAGCTAATATTAGAACAGTGCAAGAGTCTTATAAAATTATTAAAGCTTACAAAATTTCCCAATCGATGCGCACATGGACGACCGACTATAATACCTGTCATGGAATTTTCGGAATTAAGAACCAGAAGCGTAAGGATACTTGAGGTGCATATGTAGCTATATTTCTCCTAATTTTATTACAATAAAGATGAATTTATAAATGATTCGGAAGATGAGAAAGATCACACATCTTGATTTTGAATTAACTAATAAGATGAATTAGGGGAAGATGCTACACTTAAACCTTTTTTTTAATTAAATAACTTTATTTATTATTAAGCTACGGAAAATTAATATAATATTCTTGAGATTTTTATTTTTTCATACAAATAATGTAATTAAAGTTTCAATATTCTAAGCTTTAGAAAAAAGTCAGTTAAACTCTACAAAATTGTACAACAATACTTTTTCCAAATGTATTGTATAATATATGGATTAATTATATTTCTAAATATTTTATACATAATATAGTTAAAACATTTCTAAAACTAACCAAATCTTTTCGTAAATAATTTAATATTTCAAAATATAATTTGTCTTTAAAACAAGACATATTAAATCTATTAGATCTGTAAAAATATATTATATTGCACGTAAATGATTAAATATTTTACTGACTAGTATTATATCACAAATTTCAGGAAAAATTGAATTTCACATCCTTGAAGAAAATTACATCAATTAAGTAAAAAAGACAATCGTTCTCTCTAATATAAAATTACAATTATCATTCATAAATACGTAATTATTCAAAATTGTTGTGCAAAAGTAACATTTCTTTAATAATAAAAATTATTCTTTTGTTCCATAAGAAAATTAGTATTGTTTATTATAAGATCAAAAAATTTTTTCTTAATAAATTAAAATACATACTTCTTGTTGTTGTAATAAAGTTTATCGTATTACAAGAATAAAAAGAAGTTATATTACATGATCGTACAGCGAATGGCCATCATAATTGGGGTACGAAGAATTTATGTTGAAGGGGCGCGGGTAAACCAGACCTGTGCCACGGTAAGAATCTCTGGCAAGTTGCTGAGAATATTCGCCTAGAAATCATCATTAAAAAGATTAAGATTATAGACGTCATAAAAATTACCGTGTCATCGGTTATATAAGAAGATTGGAATTTTGGAAGAAAAAAAAAGATAAGATGCTAAATTTTAAACTGAGATTTTACAAGTAGATATAAATACTACAAGTCGTTTTGACTGTCAAGAAATATTATAAAACTGCAATGAATATAATTTCAGCAAATCTCCTATGTTACAAGTACAAAAAGATGTACAGATTTCATTTTACATACTTACAGCATAGAAATCTAAACCAGTCAGTGTTAGTATTCCACCTTTAAGATAGGAAGGAATAATTAATACCTGATGGACTATATGACGGTGAATTAGGCACTGATGGATATCTTGATTGCATATTTATCCCGCTAGATCTGAATGCAAATTCGGATAAAGATGTCGGATTAGCATAACTGGTCCTGGATATTGATTCTTTATTATAGTAGCTACTTAGCGGTAGGTTCCATCCTACTTTACGTGAGCTCGAGCCTGCAAAGGATTTGTGATGTTACACTAGAGTCAAATAAAATATGTGAAATTATAGATTATTGTTTATGTAAAGCATTAATTCATCCAAAAGTTCAATTTTTGTTTATAATTATCTTACACGGAATTACGTTATAATTATTTATGTAATAAATTTTAAAATTATTTATGTATCTATCAGATCTCTTACAAATTCGATAAGTTTATCTTCTTTGATTATGTTTTTATAATGCCAACAATGCATATATTTTACTTGTTGCAATACAATGAAAGAACCGACGAATAAATTCTCAAATGTATTAAAAGAAATATAATAATTATAATCTAGATATAATATAAACATATTAATAATAGTATAGTAATAATTATAGAAATATTTAAAAATAACATATGAGTATTACATACCCGTCTGCCAAAAGGTGCTTCTCCCGCCAGAGACTCTTCCTCTACTACCAATTCTTCCCAAGGAAAATTTAATACCTTCAGTGTCTGCTGCAAGTACAATATTATATAAGTAATTTTTTACACGCAATAACTTTAGTCAGATCTTTTGAATTTATGAATTATTAATAATTGCTACATAATTAAGAGCTTAATTTATTTATTTTTGCATATTGTTAAAATTAAATAAATTAAATACAATAATAAAAATAGTTTCGAGCCAATATTTATAAATCTCATTTTTCCAATTGTTACTTTTACTAAATCAATACAATTTAATTTTATAAATAATTACTAATGATTTTCTTTAAAAACTTAAATAGTATAATTTTCGGCGATGTCGTAATAAAAAATCCTGTTAATCATTAAGTCTGCATCAATATAAAACTCTGCAATTTTTAATATGTCTTTTATTAAATAATCCTTCATTAAATAATCTTTCATTAAAATAATCCTTCTAAAAGAATTTTTTTGAAAACAATTTGAAACAATCTTGAAACAATTTTTGTATGTACTTTTTGACAAAAAAAAGTTCAATTTATAATACAATAGTATCTTTAACGCACTAATACAATTATGGTAATAATATAAATAATATGAAGAGTGTACGCAACAGTAATGTAAATAACAAGAATTTCCTTCAGCTTACAATTAGCTTATATTTATTAGTTAATTATTTATTAGTTAATATATTTATTAGTTAATTACATACATTATCACCTGGATCTTATAGAACTGTAAAATATTTTCTCTGCTTTTTAGCATTTAATTAAAAAACTAGTTGCATCTATTTTATGTATTTAATGTCTTGTGTACTTTAGACAAGTTTCTAAAAAATTTTAAGTACAACGTGAAACAATTAAAATTTATAAATTATATACATTGTAAAGATCCGTTCTTTAATTTACACTTTCTTAACATATGTATATTTTTTATAAGAATATAAATCAAAGGTGTACTTGATGATTTAAGTACATATCTTATAATTTTTTTATTAACGCTATAATTGATTTTTCCAAATTCAAAATATCTGTTTTGCATATATAGTTTTTTAACGCAATAATGTAATTTACTTAAAAATTAGATATAATTACCAAAAATAAATAAAATAACAACCACGGTAATCACAAATATTTTAATTTTTATATTCATTATTGCCCGCTTTGCTTCTGTCGAAATATCGTATCAGTCAGTTAAGAATACAAAGAAATCTCCAATACGCACTTTGTTCACGCAAGATCAACTTGTTATTATCTCGGCTGAACAATGACTACTCCTCGTGTAACATCCAGACCCGTATTTTTATAGTCGTGCTTTCTGACGATAGCAATTGAAACTAATCTTGAAAAGTGAAGCAATTTAATAAATGAATCTTAAGAGTCAATTTAGTACTAGTAACGTCATGTTTGTAACTGCGATTCAAGCAGTAACTCGATGACATATATTTTGCAAGCTTTCGTTTTCTTTTGATTTTTTGTGCGCTTACAGAGTAGAATCCAACTGGAATAGACCATTAGATACTTCTCAAGATGTTAACAACACTATATATCAAATTTTTAACAAAATTTCTTACTATTTTTTACTTTAAAACTTTATATAATGTGGAATATTACTAATTAAAGGAATCAATTATAGGATTTGCGAATGATATGATATAAAATATGGAATATAAAATATTCTTCACGTTTCATATCTATAAATAAAGATATCTATAAAGTTTTTATAAATTTATAGTTAATTGTTTGAGGTTTCGAATAAATAAAAACTATACGTTAATATTTTTATAACTAAATAAAACTGAATATAAATTTCTTTTTGGCACATCATAAAAAATATTCACGCAACAGAGCAATTCGTAACGCAATGTTCAACGTCTCCAACAACAATGAGGGTGTTGCGCGAGAAATCTATAACAGCGCTTGCGCCAACGTAACCAAAAAAGAGGGAATATTATTCCACCCTTACATGGGAAAAATACATCGGACAAATATAACGTGCAATTTCGATGCAATTTCAACTTCCTGTCGTTTCCTTCGGTGTGAAAACGCAAATACAAGCAATCGATGGTCGCCCCTAACTTGGCGCAGCAGATATGAACGTTGATAACAATATTTTAAGAAATATGTTACAGCTCAAGGATTAACATAAAGGTTTCGAATGTGAATTTCAAATAATATTATTGGATTTAATGTGTGTCATAATATGTGTATAAAGAGCCTAGCGGAATAAGTATGGTAAAAGTGCTTCCACGGCACTTTTCAAGTTGGCCTTTTTTTCTAAGATAACTTATATGAAAAGACGCTTACATATCAAATTTCAGGTTTCTATATGGAGACGTGACCAAGATAGAACAAAAGAACAATTTTTTTACATTTTCACGATTTTCACTTAGTAATAAATGCAACAAAATTTTGAAAAAAATCTGAAAAATCAATTACACTTAGACATTAATAAAAATATTTTTCACATTTGTTTTTGGTGCAAATTTTGATTATAAAAAATAAAAATATTTTTTAAACATTTTTTCCACCCTGATTTCGTTGACTGAACACATTGAAAAAATTACATGTTATCTCTGTTTCCAACTCCTACAAAATATATTTTTTTCAGATTTTTTCAACAGGTGGACCACAATGAAAAAAAATTAAAATATGGAATTTGATAGACAAATAAAACATTAAAGAGCTGATAAAAACAATTTACCTGCTTATTTTATGAAAAAAAATTAACAGAAAAATGTTATTTTAATTTTTTTCATTGTGGCCCACCTTTTGAAAAAATCTAAAAAAGATATATGTTGTAGAAGTTGGAAATAGAGATAACGTGTAACTTTTTCAAGGTGGTCTACGAAATCAGAGTGGAAAAAATGTCTAAAAAATATTTTTGTGTAATTGATTTTTTAGAATTTTTTCAAAATTTTGTTGCATTTATTACTAACAATAAGTGAAAATCGTAAAAATGTAAAAAAATCGTTTTTTTGTTCTATCTTGGTCACGTCTCCATATAGAGGTCTAAAATTTGATATGTAAGCAAAGTAAGGTATGGTCTTTTTGTGTAAGTTATCTTAGAAAAAAAGCCAACTCGAAAAGCCGTGGGGACACTTTCACATACTTATTTCGCTAAGCCCTTTGGCAAATAAAGTCATGTTTACATGTAGTCTTGTAGAATATTGTCGTCCGCCATGTGCATGTCTCTTGTGACATTACAATCTCATTGCAGATATCGTATAATGTTTATTAAAAATAAAAAAATTATTTTGTTTTATTTAAATTTTTTAAGCTAAGAAAATTATTTAAAGAGGTTTATTTAAGAAAATATATTTTATGAAATGTTCATAAAACCTTGTTTTGTGACACTTATTTTTGGGTAAAATTTACAAAAGATCATTAATTTATGTTTTTTTTACACAAAAGTTTCTTTCATGACATTAGTATTCCACGATCCCCCTGTTACTCCACAAATGTTCGTTCAAATTCACTTAAATTTATTGAATTTGATAATAATTCAAGCTTTGATTTATGCCGTCTAATTGTCCGCTGAACCGATTACTTCGGCAATCTACGGAATATTTTCCTCTCACTCAGGCTGTGACAGTCTTTCGTTACATACAATTTGCGTTTTGCTTAATGCTTGACACGTTTTATGAATTATACCTGATTTATGCCGTTAACTTGTGTCGAAATCGGTCAAGTTCAACAATATTTCAATGCTTTTGTTGATAAAGATTTACTAAACAAAAACAATAAAAATTCTAATGTTGAACTTTGCTGATTCCAGCATAAGTTAACGGTTACGATTTCCATGAATCAAGCTTTAATCGTTTAGTGGTTCTCACACGAAGATGGGACAAATGATGATCGATTACGGATCAATCACGGACCTCATTAGGAGAGAGATGGCCGTGATTTGCGCGATATGTAATTTTCGAAAGAACCCTAACGTTTAAATTATGAGTGTACACGAGATTTCAAATGAAGAATATGTATGAAAAAACACGATAACACAAGCTTGACTTTACCCGCCAAATTTCCTGTGAGAACTAAACTGTAACGATTAATGTTATTATTCAGATGATTCTTAACATTAAGTTAAAAGTTATTAACTTTTTAGCTTTACTATTTAATTTTCAACTTTTTAACTAGTCATAACCCAACTTTGTGCATAGATAGTGATTCTTGAACTTATGGTAGGCATCTTTTTTGTTAATAGACATCAAATTTATCTCTTCTTAGTATCATGGGACAATTGATATTAAACCATGTTGATGAGATATTTAACACAGTGCGAGTATAGCAATCAATATTTTTTAAATAAAACTACCTAACAAACAAGTTACAGTATAACGTGTGTGTACGCAACGCTTTAAAACCCTTAAAGTTTTAAATAATTTTGAACTTAAATTGGTATACAGGGGGTGTTCATTAATGGTTGTACCCACTTTTTACCATAGGCGCATGATTTACCGACGGATATGTATTTCTAACTTATTATTATATTAGAAATAACAGATATGTACTCCGATGGTAAAACGTGGGGACAACCATTAATGAACACCCTGTATATACCTAAAAATAATAATTTTTTTTGTAATTTAAGAATTTATTTTATTCAAAAATTGATGCCAACAAAGTTCTTTAAAAATTATACTTTTATAATATAAATAAAAATTGATTTTTTTATTATTATAATTTTTTACTTAGAAAATGTACACAAATGTAAATAAAATAACATGTGATAAAATGATCTTAATTTTATGAAACTTTGAAAGTGAAGTAACAATCATAGTATAGGCACATGTGTCACTCAAAGCCTTGAACTACGCTCTATTATGAAGTGTCATATGTACTATATATTTTTCTATAAAAATTTTGATTATATACATATATAAAATACATTTTGTGCATTGTATATATATATATTAGGTTAAGGAAAAAGAAATCTATCATTTTTATACACAGGGTGTTTGATAATTAATAATTAATCTCTTGCATGTAAGTAGAATGGACCAAACTGAGTTGAAAAGTCCTCTACCATTTTCCAAAATTCGCAATAGTTAACGAGTTATAAATTAATAAAAATAGCCGAACTAATCCCGCTCACAGCCAATCCAAGCGCGCGCTCGATGTTGCCGAGCGAAATTCTTACCTCTGACTTACGATCAATATTTTCACACGTGAGCAGACAACGGACAAACCATACATGAGAATAATGACTTTATCGTTAACAGTTCAGCGTTGTCTCGCATTGATATGGGCTCTTATCTAGACATAGGTTGATTACGATATAAATTTGTTAATTTATATTCGTTTAAAATAATTGTCTATTGTTTTCACTAGCTGATGAAAACTAAGTGTAGTCAAAACGAAGGAGAATAAGTTGTTTAAAAAAACTCTTTAGTTATTTAGTTGTTGCTTGTAATTTGGCCGTTTCCTTTTTATATTTTGCAGCTACAATTTATTTATCTTTTTATAAATTTAAATTTTTGAATAAATATCACTTATATACGTGACTCTAATAAAATTGTTCATTTTCTTCACATTAGTATTTTAGTAACTAAATAAAAATAAATATGAATTTCTTTCTGGTTCACGAAAAACAAAACACTCGCATAAGAAAGTGATTCGTAGTGTGATGCTCTCGACGTCTTCAACAACTATGAGGATACTGTGCGAGAAGCTCTCACTTACACATGCGCAAACGTAACAAAAAAGTCAGGGATATTATTTCACCCTTTCCTTGGGAAAAGTGCATCGGACGAACATAACGTGCAATTTCAATAATTTAACTTCCTGCCGTTTTGTTCAGTGTGAAAACACAATGCGGACGATCAATAGTCGCTCTTAACTTGGTGCGGTATCATTAACGCCTATTTTTTTAAAAACATCCGGCGAAACTGGATAACAGCCATAATTTTAAAATTACCGCAATTGTCACTCATTCCATGACATTGTATGCTTCGTTGGCTAACAACGCCGCAAAAAGTCCAGTAGACAATTAACTTATAATATATTAAACAAATTATTAGGGGAAGAAATAAAATAAAATTTTGTCTTTTAAAATCTACTTTTACCGATCCGCTTCTTATTCGCGTCTCAGTCATTACAAGAAAATATACATGTTCGACGATCACTGTAAATTTAATGAAACTCTTTTGAGGTTTTTCGGTTTATGGCCTTATGAAAGAACCGTGTGCGAGCGTCTTCGTGCAATATGCTTTAATATGTTATTCATTTCTCACGTGATTGCAGAGGTAATTTTATTTTTTTATTTTTATTCTCTAATAAGTTTAATAAGGGTATTAAAAACTTGGAGTAATATATTTACTGTTAATAATTTTAAGATGTTACAGACATATCAAATAATCAATACATCTACATAACAGTATTTACTTGTATTGTTAATTTCATTATTTAATTTTAGATAGATTAAAAATTATTTTGCAAAGATATTTGTTGATAGAATTTGAAAATATATTTGTAATAATATATCCCGTATGAAATAAATAAAATGTAGAATAATATATAAACAAGCGGTTGTAATGCTAAATGTCATAATGCTAAATGTACGATTTAACATAGACGTATGTTTTTATAGTTCGCGCAATTTGCTATAGTTGACTTTTTTAATGTAAATATCACTATTAGGATATTGAGGGATGCTATTACAACTTTTCTGATTTTTGTAATCTTTAACATGTTTTTCTTGAATACTAAGAAAGTAAGTTGAGCTCTGATTGTATGGTTAATAAAGTTAATTTTTATAAAAATTTTTACATTTATTTGAGATTCTGCATAATTTAAATTTCTTTTAGCTAAAACGGATACTGGATGAAATTATTAATAATCGGCGGATGATAACAGATTCGCAAGAAATTGAAATACTAGACTATTACGCTTACAAAGGAAAAAAAATTATAGTTACTATTCTATGTAATAATGTTAATTTTACGTATAAAAAATGATAGCATAGTTTAAGTATATATCATTCAGTTATTTGTGATTTAATACATGCTTTAATAATTAATGTTTCTCTCCGATTATACATATTACTTTTGTCTTTTGCGTGAAATAAAAAAAGATTATAATGTATGGCATATCCTGTATAATTTAGCGCTGGTAATGTGCATTACGTTTATGACTTTTGTAAGTGGACTGCTACCGGATATTTTTGACGTTCTTTGGCCGTTAAACGAATCACGTGTACATGATTTACTAGTGATGAAAGAGTACAAAATAAATGAAGGAATACAGTATTATATTTTTTGCTACTATTCTATTATATGTATTAACATTGGTGGTATTGTCACAACATTCATCATTTCGACATTATTATCAATTAATTTACACTGCTGCGCAATATACAAAGTTTGCAGGTAAGAAGCCTAAAAGAATGTAAAAATTTTAGTAATATCCTGCTAAACATTTTTTTCTAAATTTTTATACAAATTCTTCCTGTTTTTGAGGGGGCGGGGGGATACTTTACAGAAATACTGAAGAAATCTACATATTTTCAAAACAGTAATTGGGATAAAACCACGTTTTATATAAACAATTCAAATCAAAACAGATCCGAATTGTATACTGTTACTTTCAATTTCACATATAGTGAATTAAATTGAATCAAATAAGTTTAATAAGTAATATCACCGAATTAAACTGACAATCAATTTAATAATACTGATATTAACTCGCATAAGATTACACTTTTCTTAAAAAAAAATTGAAGAATCTGTTGCAATTATTATTACTGAATTACTGTTTTTAAACTCCGTTTGGTCACAAAACATTCTTTTAATATATACGATCCATTGTTGCAATAAATGTAATCACATGCCTCAGTGCAACATTAGAAGATATAAGAAAGTAGGAAAATCTAGATTCATATTTTGACTAAGATAATATTTTTTTGCAACAGATTCTTTAAATATTCCAAGGATGGATGGTGATCTTATAAATCTAGATAGAATCAGAATTATTAAATTGATTGTTAATTTAATTCGATGATATTACTTTTCTGATTCAATTTAAGAGCTGTATTTGAATATAAAAGTAAGTTCACACATAGTTCAAAAAATTGTAATTAAAAAAACACAAGAAACATTATTTTAGCATTAAGAAACTGTTATGACCGTCAATGGGTCGCATATGTTCATCTTTTCTCAAAATTTTTTATAATTTCTGTATAATTTTAAAACTTTTTAGAAAATTTCACAGATTTTTTATACAAATCTTCAGAATTTACCTATATGAAAATTTTGAAAAAAGATACATATTTTTCAGTATATCCGAAGTGTTCTCAATCTTTTTAAGGAAAAATTCCGAAAAAAAATTGTAATCAGTGATCTTATAATATTTTGCATAAAAAATGAATAATCGGTTTGTTGATATGATTAAATAAAAACTTCACATGTTATTAGTTATCGAATAAAACAATTTGTGGACAAAGAAGTAATAGCATGCTCCAGCAAAGGAAATGTAAACGAAAGAATAATTAAAACAGTAGAACTTCATCGAAAAGCAAAGAAGTAAGTATTTAAAGTCAAAACTACTATGTGATAATATTACTAATTCTTTGTTTAATGAAAATTCTATTTATTTGTTGTTTTCAAGATTGTTTAAATTGATTACGACAAGTTTTACAATGTCTTATCTTATTATGGCAGTAGCAGGCATGTGCGGTTTTGCTATGAGTTTATATGGAGTAAGTAACTTTATCTTCTCCTTTTGTAACATATATTTTATAAATTATACACATAAACAATATTTAATAAAAATTAACAATTTCTAATGTAATATAAGATATACGTACACATACCGAATAAACAAATTTATTGAATCCGTAAAATAACTCGAAAACAAGACAATTGTGAAAAAAATGTTTTATACAAAAGAGGAGGGATAAATGAAATTTTCAAAATAATAAATTTTTTAAAGTTATATGAAAGTCCATTTTTAAAAATAAAATTATATTGTATATGATTCTTTTGCATAAAATGATTCCTCTTATTATTCTGCTCATAAAAAATAGTAAAGTAATTTTTCAATAAAAGAAAATTAATAATTTGAGACATTTTAGACTTATAATTTGAGATACTTTATACTTTATTCTATCATATCTTGACATAAAGTGTAAAATATCTCGTAAAACATTGTTTTTTTTATAACTCTATCTTAAAAATTTTATTTGCAGAATAATTAAAGAAATCATATATATTATGTAAAAATTGTATGTAACTTTAATGTTTTCATCAAAATATTTTAGCGATTGATACTTTTCACTGTTTACATGTACTGTGTGTATGTTTAAACATACATATAACATTTATTCGTGTCTAAATAAGTTTTCATATAAAATAAAAACTATCAAAATAATTCGTTATTAATATGTTAACAGTTGCTGAACGTAATAATTTACAAATATGATTTGACGGAACTTCTGACAACTGCATGTTTTATTATAGGATATGAGTTTTGTTTATTTACCATAACTATAATGGGGCAATTACTGATAAACCATTCTGATGAGTTATTTAAATCACTGTGAGTAGTAATGCAATGGTACAAATTTCTTTTAAATTTCTAATTATATATAAAACATATTTCATGTATATTTTACCAAATTAAATAAAATTTTTTATAGATACATGTCGCTATGGTACGAAGCACCTATAACAGTACAGAAATCAATATTGTTTATAATGCAAATCTCCGTGAAAAGCTTAGTAATGAATCTTGGTGGAGTACTTGAAGTAGCAATGCAAACCTTTACCTCGGTAAAATAACATAGATGAGAGAAAAATGCGAAGACATCTTATTAACATTATCAGCTTCATTGCATTATTTGTTTTAGATCACGAATATGTCAATATCCTTTATGATGATATTCTTTTCCATACAGTAGTTTCATAATTTTGCGCAGAAAAAATAATTGCTAGTGATATACAATTGATAAAATTTTCTACAGTAAAATAAGGAAAAAAGACATAATTTGATTAAACAAGATAATATTGCACATTTATTCAACAATAAGTAGCTGTTTATAGTAATTTGTATTTTTTGCAATATAATCCAAAAAGAGCTTCTGCAAAATTAGATTCCACAACCGAGACATCAGGCAATGATGGCAGAATTCAGCCGGCTCCGTGTGTAGGGAAGAAATTAATTATAAAATAAATTGATAAACTAAATAACTACACATATTTTTATGTATTAAACAATAAAGTTTATAAAATTAGAAAACTTAAACAGATTGAGCCCTCTCACTTTATATATTTATATGTTTTTTTTACATTTATTAGCGTATACATTAATTTGATGCTATTTTTCCTACTTAAAGATATTTTTAAAAAAACATAAAAAAATTTGTGTAATATCTTTTAATATTGTAATTGAAATTATTGTAGTTATTATCCATTTTCACGAAGAGTGTATAGCATTATTATCGCAGCGATTTTATGTTTCAAACTATGAGGAAGATATGAAAGAGAAAAATATTAACAAACCAGTTTTAGAAAGCTCCAAACATGTAAAATGCCATATTTTTATTAATCATATGTTCTTGTTTAAACTATGCAATTATTATGCATGAAATTAATGTATTAAATGTATTATTTCTGACGTGCGTTTTTTACGTTACAATCCATAGTAAGTATAACTGAAATATTTTATAATATTTTTTTAACTAAACAATTTCGGAAGGAAAAAAACTTTTAAGAAAATCAGCTATATCTTGTTATCTGATCACCAAATTTTTCATATATATTTTTTCATAAATACCACTTATGCAACTCTACACTTAATGAAACTGTACATTTTCTTCACAATAATATTTTCATAAATACATATAAAATACTCAATAGAAACTTCTGTTTAGCACATAATGAAAAACACGCAACAAAGCGAGTAGTGTGATGTTTAACGTCTCCAATAACACTGAGGGTCTTGCACGAGAAGCGTGCAAGCGCGCATGTGCAAATGTGACAAAGGGTCAGAGATATCATTTCACCCTTCGCTTGGAAAAAGTATTGGACGGATATAACGTGCAATTTCAATAATTCAATTTTCCGTCGTCTTTTTCAGTGCAAGCAGGTGATGGTCCTCCATGTAGCTTAGCGATACCATTAACGCCGATTGCAATATTTTATTACATCATCCAACAAAGGTACAAAAACGATTCTAATTTTCAAATTGCTGCAATTGAAATTTATTTCTCGACGTTGTTTCGCTGACTATTATGTAAAGTAGAAAAAAAATTGGCTGATATATATTAAATGAATTATTATACGAAGGAAAATGTGCACAAAGTAAATTCTGCTCTTTGAAATTTGCTTTTGCGGATCCGCTTCTTATTCACATCTCGATCATTACAAGAGAATATACATGTTTGACGATCACTATTATAAATTTAATGAAACTCTTTTGAGAATTCTTGGTTTATGGCCTTATGAAAGAACCGCGTGTGAGCGTTTCCGTGCAATATGTTTTTATATGTTACTCATTTCTCACGTGATTGCAGAGGTAATTTTATTTTTATTCTTAAAAAAATTTGATAAGGACGCTAAAAACTTGAATTAATTTGTTACGAAATGTTCGTACATCGGTACATTAAAAGGTTTTAAAGAAAAGAGTTGCTCTCAGAACTGTATGTTTATATCAACATACAATAATTTTCCTTTCTTTTTTTTCTGTTATATGTATAGTGTACATATGCAATAGTTATATGTGTATTCAGTCTGAAAAGTCTATCCCGTCCTCTATTTCGAAGGTTGTCCAAAATTATGGAAAACCGTGAAATACATATTCAATTACTTCGAAGAGTTACTCTATCTCTTTCGCAACGCCTTTACAAGAATAGCCTTTCTAAATAATAGAGCACGTATCTCGCAACTTTTCATCATTTTCAAATATTTTCAAATATTTTCTATATTGTTAATACCAATTAAAATCTGCCAAAAATGTCAAGATGCAGGTAATCGCTGCTCGTTTCCACAAATCATGTTTATTCAAACATAATGTGTTGGCCATGGAAGCGAGAAGTCGATTTTCTATCTTACTTTCTTTGCACATCCTGCACTCTCGAAAAGAGATTACGTTAACAATATAGGAGCCATACATGTACGATTTTCATAGACATAGTGTATTGTATCGAAAGAGGTCGCCAATACTGATATAATATTTTATTTTTGAATTGTATTTCTTCAATAAAAATTAAAAATAAAACTTTGAAAACGTAAATATAAAAAAATATCTTCCATCAGATAATATGGCAATTCTTACAATATCGTGTCAAATTTTTTAATTTTAATATTTAAGTTTATTATAAGATAAGAAGAAATAAGTATCTAATAAAAAGAATCTTGAAATCGACATAGCAATACTACATTTTCCTTTTTTTTTCCTTTAACATGAATCATACGTACAAAATACTTCCAAAATGATGTGCATGACGATTTATAGAAACTTTTCACTTTGATGTAAAACGTTTTTTGTTGATTTATATAATACCTTAGGTTATTTTGTAAGACGTAATGTGTGCCATGATAATATATAATATAAAAATATAAAAATAATGTTATTATATTCTGTTCAACTTGGAACTGTTTTAAAATCGAAAAATTTTGTGGCACACAATTTGGAAAATTTGAAAATATATATAAATTCACACAAGAAATATCAGTATTATAAAGGTTGATTTTTATATTTAAGATCTTCTCAAGTATTGTCTTAAGATGTCATCAGCGAATCAGATAGCCATATCAGCTTTTTAAAACATTCTTTAAGACTGTCTTGAAATGAGAAATAATTATGAATACCAGCTTAATTGTCTTATTTCTTCATGTCGATATATGTTCTCTTATTAAAACTAAAACAATTTTAAAATATTACAGACATATAAACCGATAAATATCTATACAATAATTATTATTATTAAGCCATTATTCAATTTCAGATAGATTAAAAATTATTTTGCAAAGATATTTGTTGGGATTTAAAAATAGGTATATTTGTAAGAATTACGTATCTTGTACAATATTACAAAATAAATAAAACATTGAGCAGTATATAAACAATTGATAGTCATAATATTAAATGTATTGTAATATAGAGACATGTATTTTTATAGTTCGCCCAATTTGTTATAGCTGACTTCAGTATAAATGTCACTATCAAGATTTTGTTGGATGCTATTTCGGCTTTTCTATTTTTTATAGCCTTCAACATGTTTTTCTTCAATAATGTGGAAGTAAGTTGAGCTTTAATTGTATAGTAAAAAAATTAATTTTTATAAAAATTTTTTATATTTATTTGAATCCCCACATAATTTAAATTTCTTTTAGCTAAAACATCTGCTGGATGAAATTATTAATAATCGATGGATGTTAACAGATTCGCAAGAAATTAAAATACTAGACTATTACGCTCATCAAGGAAAAAAAGTTATAATTATTATTATGTGTAATAATGTTAGCTTTACGTATAAAAGATGATAACATAGTAAAAGCATATATCATTTAGTTATTTGTGATATAATACATTATTTAATAATTAATGTTTTTGTTTGATTATACGTAGCATGTTATGTCTTTTGCGTGAAATGGAAAAAGATTATAATGTATGTCATATTTTGTATAATTTAGCGATGCAAATGTTCGCAATAGTTACAGTCTCAGTAAGTGGACTGCTACCGGATGTACTCGATTTTCTACGGCCACTAAACGAATCACGTGCACATTATTTACTAATTATGAAAGAATACCGAATAAATGAGGGAGTACAGTATTACTTTTTTTTTTCATATTCTATTATTAGTGTTACCATTGGTACTTCTGCAACAATATTCATCATTTCGACAATACTATCAATTAATTTACATTGCTGTGCAATATTCAAAATTTGCAGGTAACAAACTCAGAAAAATGTGGAAGTTTTAATAATATCTTGGTGAAAATTTTTTCTGAACTTTTATGCGAATTGGAACATTTTTCAAAAACACAAAAGAATCTGTATCTTTTTAAAACAGTATTTGAGATAGGACAGGATTTTGTATAAACAATTCAAATCGAAATAGGTCCGAACTGTGTGTCGTTACTGGTGTGTCTGATAAATATGTTAATATTTGAATCAATGAATAAATATTGAGTATAAATACAAGTGTTTCTTTTTGGTATTCATACAAATAAATATTTTTTTATTTAATTTAAATAATTATATTTCTTAAAATAATTACAAACATTTTCGATTTCGCATTCACTCTACACTTCTGTTGTATGAGATTTATTTTTCTGCTTAAAATTTGAATTTAGATATAATATCACAAAGATGCTTACTCTATTCTTAACAAGGTCGCCAGAAACTATCAGTTTCTATTACAAGTGTACCTACAGAACATGTATTTTTTTATGATTTTAATTTACTTGTAAGCAGGGTTAGAAACGCTTTCTTAAAAAAATAATGCGTTATTTATACTTTTTGTAAAAAGTAACTTGTTACCGTTACTCGTTTCAAAAAGTAACGCATTTCCGTCACTGTTACTTACAGAGTAAGGATTTATTACGTTACTTTTACGTTACTTTGTGATAATGATAAAGTAGCTTATTAAAATGTAAAATTATTTAATAATCATTATAATATGTAATAAGTATTAAAAATTAAAATTCTCTAAATTAGTTTATATAGACAGTATAGCTTTTCTTTGTATTAAACTTATCTAATAATGTTTCTAATTTTTTGTATTAATATCTTTATTTTTACTATTTATAATTTTTTTATAAAAATTTAGATTGTATATTGTTTCAGAAATTGATGTCATTATTAAAAGTAATGGGAACTATAATGACGTTAAAAGTAACGCGTTACTTCTCTGTTTGACAGCATAATTATTTAATTGTTGATACAATATGCAAAATATTCTGCCTTAGACTTTAGTTGAAGTGTAAAGGGCGCAAACTTCCATAGCATAAATCGTTCCATAGCGTAAATACCAAAGTTACCCTATTAATTTTATTTGTGGTGATATCACTTTTCTGATTCCATTTAAAAGCTGTATTTATAAAACCGAAAGTAACGACGCACAACAAATTAGAAAAAGTGATAAAAAAATAACAGAAAAAACATTATTTCAGCATTAAGATACTTCTACGACAGTCTATGGATCTCTTTTTTTCGGAATTTTTCAAAATTTTTGTATAAATTTTAAAACTTTCTATAAAATATCGTAGATTTTTTACATGAGTCTTCAGAATTTACGTATATGAAAGTTCTGAGGAAAAATAAAAATTTTTTTAATATACATATGTAAAGTATGACAAAAATTATATAAAAAGTCAGAAAAAAATTTTAACCAGAGATCTTAAAATGATACTCAGGAAATGAATAATCGATCCGTTGACACGACTAAATAAAAACTTCTTGTTATCAGTTATCGAATAAAACAATTTGTGGACAAAGAGGAAATAGCCAGCTGTAACAAAAATAATATAATCGTCGAAAGAATAATTAAAACAGTACAGCTTCATCAAAAAGTAAAGAAGTAAGTATTTAGAACCAAAATAGTGACAAAACTACTAACTCTTCGTTTAATAAAGGTGATTTGTTGTTTTCAAGACTTTTTAAGTTGTTTACGACAAGTTTTACGATGACATTTCTTACTATGATGATGATAGGCACGTGCGGCTTTGCTATGAGTTTATACAGCGTAAGCAACTCTTTCATAACACGCATTTTACAACTTATATGCATAACAGATATCTAACAAAAATTAACAGTTTCTAATGTAGTACAAGATATATACACGTACACACATAGAATAAGCAAAATTATTAGAGTGGTAAAACGTCTCGAAAACAAGATATTTGTGACAAAATGTTTCATACAATGCTATATGACTTGGAGAAGGGACAAATAAAGTTAAAATTTTTGAAATAATAAATTTTTCATATGAAGGTTACTGCTATTTTTTGAAATAGAACATGATTCTTTTATAGTACGATTTCTCTAATTATTCTGCACATAAAAAGTAGCAAAGTAGAGTTAGTAAAACATTAATAATTTGGAAAATATTTTATACTTGACTGGCATGTTTTGACATAAAATGTAAAATATCCTGTAAACTATTGTTCTTTTTATAATTTGCTCTTAAAACTTTCATTTGCAGAATAATTAAAGGAATCATGTAAAAAATATTTATATACATCATTCCAATTTGACCTAATATTTTTTTATCACCCTGTATGTATTTACTTGTTTGTATATTACTTACTTATGTACAAATAAGTTTTTATAAAATAAAATTACTTAACTTATTCTTTTATTAATGTGTTAATAGTTGCTGAACGCAATAACATGCATGCACAATTTAGTTGAATGTCTGATGCCGACAGGTTATACTATAGGATATGAGTTTAGTTTCTTCATCATATCTTTAATGGGGCAATTACTGCTAAACCATTCTGATGAGTTATTTAACGCACTGTGAGTAGCAACCTAATGGTACAAAATAATGCATAAATAAATTCATAAAATGTCTTATTTGTTTAGAATTGCACGTTTGTTAATTTTTTAATAAATACTTATATACAGAAGTAATATTTAAATTGCAAGTTTTGTCAAAATTGTTATAAAAAAATGTTGAAAAATAAGTAAGAAATTAGTAAAAAAATTTTTTTAAACATATTTTATAAAATCTTTATAAAACCTTGTTTTTATAAAGTGTTTGTGACACTTGTTAGTGCCTAGAGTTATGAAGGATTTTTAATTTAATTTTTTTATAATTAAATGTACTTTTTATGACATTAGCAGTAGTATGCTACGGCTTCCATCCTATCTCACAAACGCTTCCTTCTTCCCTTTTCAATAAATTGTAAATTACGCGTTGGTTCTAAGTATCTAATGAACTTTTATCTATAGGAAGATTGATAGAACTCTATAACTAACAAACTGGTGTTCATAAAAATTATATCACGTGAATATCTACTGAGTTACTTTTCTAAATGGTTCTATCAATCTCTTCTTTTCTTTATGTTTGACACAACAAAATGTAATTTTTTGTAATACTTACAACATATAAATACAGTACATATTTTTTAAAATTTATAAATTGCATTTAAAATATTTCATATATATATTTTCTGAGTTAAATAAAATTTTTTCTAGGTACCTGTCATTATGGTACAAAGCACCTATAACAATACAAAAATTATTATTATTTATAATGCAAATCTCCTCGAAAAGCTTAGTAACAAATTTTGGCGGTGTATGTGTTATAACAATGGAAACCTTTACTTTGGTAACATAATAAATAATAAAAAAATGCAAAGATAATGTTATCAATAGTATCAATTTCATTGAATTATTTGTTCTAGATCACGAGCAAGTCAATATCCATCGTAACAGTGTTCTATTCCATACAGTAGTTTTATATTATAGCGTAGATTGTAGGAAGAATAATAACTCGTAGTGATATATGCATGATAAAATTTTCTGTAGTAAAATAAAAAATAAAGACTTGATCAAATAAGAAAATACTCTATATTTTATTAATTCATCAATAAATAATAGAGAAAAGTCAAGTACTGGCATACCACTTTATTTTTGAATAATATTTCTTAAACAAAAGCAAAAAATAAAATTGTAAAAACATAAATACAAACCAGAAAGTCTTTTATCAGATGATACGTAGTAGTTCTTATAATACTGCAAGTAGTGTGCTGTTCAACATCTCCAACAACAATGAGGGTCTTGCGCAAGAAGCGCGCAATTACGCATGCGCCGACGTGACATAAAGTCGGTAATATTACTTCACCCTTTCCATGGAAAAAGTATCGCGTACAAACATAACGTGCAATTTCAATAATTCAACTTCCTGTCATTTTCTACAATGTAAATGTATAAAGGCGAGCAGGTGATAGTCCTCCCTATAGCTTGGCGGTACTATTAACGCCGACTATAACATTTCATAAAACCAAAAGTGCAAAATTGTAATTCTTAAATTGCTTCAAATGGCATTAATTTCTCAATGTTGTTCCGCTGACTGTTAAGAGACTTTCATATAAAGTATAAAAAAAAATTATCTGATATATAAAATAAACTACGAGGAAGATGTGCACAAAACATTTCAGTTCTTTAAAATCTACTTTTGCAGATCCGTTTCTTATTCGCATCTCGACCAATACAAGAGAATATATGTATACGTTCAACAATCGCCATTATAAATTGAATAAAACTCTTTTAGAATTTTTTGGTTTATGGCCTTTTGAAAGAACTGAGGGTAAACTTTTTCGTGCAATATGCTGGCACGTAATACTCATTTCCTACGTGATTGCACAGGTAATTTTGTATTTTTCTATTCTTTTTTTCTCTAATAAGTTTATCAAAAATACTAAAAGTTTGGAGTAACTTGTTAATTGTTTTGAAATTTATGTACATCAATATTTTAAAAAGTATTTTAAGAACTTTTTAAGAAAAACTCATAATTTTATATTTATGTCACATTAATTTTCCCTTCTTTGTTCCACCGTTACATATTAATATATCTTATATGCTATAGGGTGTCTATAAAATGTGTTTCTATCGTTTATATTTTAGAATGGTTTAAACGTAAAATACGTAATCAATTATTTTGAAGAGTTGCTCTATCCCTCTTCCTGGCCTCTTTTAAAGAATAGTTCTTCAAAAGATAGAGTTTGTATTTTGCGGTTTTTTATCATTTATTCAATTGCTTTTGAAATATACGGGATTGGAGTCAACTTTATAGATACATAATAAGATAATTGTACCTTATATGGCTTACCTAAGTTTTCCAATTTTTTCCAACTTTTTGCAGAGTCCAAAAATAAAGATTAATAGCCAGATTCAAAGTAAAAAACATTTCTTATTCCTACGAAATATTAGATCATGAAAAAAATAATCAAGAAAATTGTACCATTTCTATAAACTGAGTCAATTGTTGTAAACAAGTCACTCTAACAGTCTGTACAGACATACTACCATTATCTGTTTAATTCCATATATAATTACTTCGAAACAGCAAGTAGGCCATACTGTACTACAGTTACGTTATTATACGGAAAAAGATCGCTAACACTGTCATATCACTTTGTTTTCGGATTGTATTTCTCATAAACAAGAAATAAAGATATTGCTTTGAAGTTTACAATAAATTTCGTTTTACGATGAGATGAGAGTCTGATATAATGAAATCGGTACAGTAATGTTACGATTATTTTTTCTTTTTTTCTAACATAAGTCATATGTACAAAATATTTACAAATCAAATGTATACGAGGATTTCTAGAAGTCATTCATTTCGATGTAAAACGTTTTCTGTCGGTTTATATAAATATTCATATTATTCCAAAAATCGTAAAAAATGACCGCAACTGTGGCACAACAATATATAAATTAGATTAGGTTACTAACTTAATGAGTAGATCTAAATAAATAGATCTGCTGTGTCTTATCCTATATGTAAATCCTAAATGAAAATGATTTTTATCATTTTCTAGTCTGTTTTATCTGTGTGCTTATTTTACCTTAACTCGAGGTGTACTTGCATTTCGAGTTTATGTTTAAAACAGTATTATGAGAAAGAGAAAAATATAATTAAAACTGTTTTAAGATGTCACAAATATATAAAATAATCTAATATCTATATAATAATTATATTTAAGACATTATATAATTTCTAATTGATTAAAAATTATCATTTAAAATTATTGATTAAAAATTAATTCAAAAATAGTAAGCCATTCTCGTTCTTTAAATGTAGTGAAAATTATTTTGTAAAAATATTTCATGGAGCTTAGAAATATGCATTATACCTATAAGAATTTATCTTATAAATATAAAATAAATAAAACATTGAGTAATATATAAGCAAGAATCATATTGTGAAATGCATTTAACGTAGAGGTATGTATTTTTATAGTTTGCACAATTTATTATAGCTGACTTTAGTATAAACGTCACTATCAAAATTTTATTGGATACTTTTTTGGCTGTTTTTTGTCTTTTATGGTTTATCACGTTTTTCTTCAATACTGAAAAAGTAAATAAACTGCGATTACAATTAACAAAGTCAATATTCATAGAATACTTTTATGCTTATTTGAAACTACGTCTAATTTCAATTTCTTTTAATATAGCTAAAACGAATTCTGGAAGAAGTGAATCATAATTGGCGGATGTTATCAGATTTGCAAGAAATTAAAATACTAGAATATTACGATCAACAAGGAAAAAAATTTATAGTTATTTTATTGTGTAATAATACTAGCTTTTTGTTTACATATAAAAAAATACCAGAGAAGACAGGCGCGCGTTACGCGCGCGCTACAAAACTTCTGATATTACATAATTTTACACAAATTTAATATTACACTATTAACTCCTCAATACACAAAGTCAAAATATACACGATCTCCGCGATGACAGCCGCTCATGAAGTTAGCACAGCGAGAGAACCAATCGGCATCGTGGAAAAGCAACAACAATAATTTCGATACATTCAATATATTCTTTACATGCCTTTTTTCAGAAAGGAATAGCACAAGACAAATATATATTATTAAATTATTTGTGATATAGTATAGAAGGTGATATTATGGACCGTGTAGATATTACGAGCACCCGTATTATCTGCGTTATTAGATGACGAGTTGCTAGTAATAACTTATGGAAAGATTTATTTAATAGCCTGCCGGTGTGGTAATAATATGCTAATACACAATAGCTGGCAATTGTAAGAAAATTTTTTTAAGAATTTCGAAACTTTTCACGATACATTTAATTATACATACTTTCTTATTGTTTATAATCTTGACGTTATATTATCACACGAATGTACAAATAGGATATTTGTAAACTTGATTGTTTTTTTGTTATTTAATTTTTTATTCGGCCATATATACATTTTGAATTATGCAAAATTATTTAATATTATAGTATTTTATTAATATGGGCATAAAAGCGTTCTGGCAATATGAACATTAGCAAGATATTGTTTGTATAAAAATATTTCTTTCATAAATCAATTGTCGCTATAAAGGATTGAGTGCAGAAAAATTAGATATGTTATTTCAGCAGTTTGCTTATGATTGTTATCTTCTAATTAAGTCAGCATTTACTTCTATCTATCTTAAAACCTTGTAATTATATTATAGCTCCGTATAATTATAATTTATTTTTGAAGAAATATAATTTAGTAAAAAAAAATATGTATTTTATAAACAAAACTAACTATTAAATTTATTTTTGTGATGGCCCATGTTACTAACCGCATTCCTTACCAGTTTTATTATACAGTGTCATCACATTTTTATAAATCGTCCTGAATAATAAATATTTCATAGCTTTGAGTCTAATATATCTATTAAACAACATCTGGATCACATCTATATAATCATTAAATTTCAATATAAAAAATTGAATAATTATTAATAAATTATTGAATAAAACGTAAATGGTCCCCATAATACCATCTTCTTCTTAATATTTTATTTAACCCTGCTGGTCTGTTCGAGTCTATTTGACTTTTAAAGTAGTGGAAAGAGATATTTTGACCGTTTGTTTATCAATACAAATTGAACAAGAGTGCCTTCTATGGTCGCAGCTAGGTCTTCTAGCTTGTATTGTTTGTGTAATTTTATATATTTTCCTCAAGTTCAATGAACAGGGCGCCAAATTAATTTTCAGTCATAACACAATTCTAAATTGAACAAGATTAAGTAATATTACTGCCTTGGAAAACGTTCTAACTCATAATCGATTATTGCGAGAAATATTATCACAGTCTCAGTGGTCAAGTTGGCTAAGACACTCGTACCGGAGATTCGAGAGGTCCCAGGTTCGAACTCTGGCTGAGGTGATATTTTTCGCAATAATTTCTTTACAGTTTTTTCAGAGGGAAAAGGGTTAATATTTAATAATACGTGATATTACTTAATCTTGTTCAATTTAGAATTGTGTTATGACTGAAAATTAATTTGGCGCGCAGTTCATTGAACTTGAGGAAAGTATATAAAATCACACAAACAATACAAGCACGAAGACTTAGCTGCGATCGCATTCTTGTTCAATTTGTATAATAATTTACCTTTAAAAATTTAGTTTTAACATTACAAAGATCTCATTTTTTTATATTCATTTTATGTTCACAAATTGAAGAAAAAATTAATCTTTAAAATTAACTGCATATCTATTAAATATACAATATTAAAAAAAGAGATGAAATATAGATGTTTATCTTTTTCTCTTATTCTTATCTCGTAGAGAGAGAAGTCTACACAGCGCTTTTTCTCCTTTTTTACCTGATCTTCAGTATAATCTTTAATAGCATTTTTAAAAATCTGACCAAAAATCTGACCGAAAAAACCGGAAAAATACTTTTGGTCAGGTTACGGTTACGGTCGATTAGCCTGCACAATATTTTGGTTTCGGCCCGGCCAGGATCCCTGGTGATAAATGAGCGCTTTGATCTTTCATGACCTTGTTTTATATCTTAAAAACTTTACTGTGATTAAGAAAGTTTTTAAGATATAAAACAAAGTCATGAAAGGCCAAAACGCTCACATGTTACATAAAAATGTTACAAAGAAACAAAAATCATTTTGGGTCAAATAGACCCGAACAGACCAACAGGGTTAATATTTTTCTAAGACTTATAATATGTTTAATTGTCCTTTGTATGAAATAAAACAAAAATTGTAATGTGTATATATGGTATATCATTTATAATTTAGGGCTGCAAGTATTAGTACTATTTACATTCTTAATAATTGGATTGCTACCGGATATTTTCGATTTTCTTCGGCCATTAAATGAATCACGTGCACATTATTTATTATTCATGAAGGAATACCAAATAAATATTGGAATGCAGTATTATTTATTTCTTTTATATACTATGATTAGTATTAGTATTGGTATTTCTGCAATAATATTTGCCTTTTCGACACAAATATATATTAACTTACACTGCTGCGCAACGTTCAAAATTTGCAGGTAAGAAAATTGCATGAAAGTTTTAATAACATTCCTACTGTGCGATTCTGTAATTCTTATCGATAGTATCAATTGCAATATCGTTATATTATCATTGTGCAGATATTGTATATGGTGAGGAAAACTGCGCATCGATACTGTAACAATACCGATACCATCGTGAAGATTTCAGAATCCCGTGAAAGTACTGGTAAAATTTTTTCTATGAATTTTTATATAAATTGAGACACTTTAAAAATACTGAAAAAATCTACATCTTTTAAAGCATTAATTAGGATAAAACCACGTTTTGTATAATTCAAATTAAGGAGAATACATTTCAAATACATTAACAAGCTTAATGATGAAATAATGCTTTTTGTGTAATTTTTAATCACAATTGTTGATTCTTCGAATTATGCGCCGTTTTTAGTTTCAAAGATACACCGTTAAAAATGTTATTCAATGTAATTTTAAGTTACATATTAAATTTAATGTATAATAAATTTAATGTATTTGAAACTAAAAGGTATGTGCATGAAATTTAGTACTTTTTTGACAACATTAAATTTATATTAAATAAACATTAAATGTTTCTAATATTCCTGCTTAAAATGTGCTTTCGTTACATTACATTAAATTTTGCTGTCGATTTTTAACAGTGCAGAGGCTCTTAAATTGTATGAGAGAAGTAATGTAATCGATTTAAATTAACAATTAATTTAATAATACTGATTCTAACTAGTATCTATAAGATCACTCCTTTTACTCGAAAAAATTGAAGAATGCTGCAAAAAATATTACCTTAATGTACACTTATGGTAGACCTCCTTACGTACTGTGTGAGTAAAAGTAACAGCACTCAATTCGGAAAAATAGGAAACATATATTTAAAAAGTCGTAAGAGAGAGAAATATTATTTCAGCATTGTTATAATCGCCTATTAACTTTTCAAAATATTTTTTCAGAAGTTTGGATATATAAGATAAGAGTTCGGAAAATTCGTTTCCTGGCAACAATTTTTTATATCTATTTGTATATAATTATGTACAAAAAATTCTTTATCATGTTATAAAAAATGAGAAATTTCTTAAAAATATATAAAATTATACAGAAATTCTGGAAAGATTCCGAGAAAGAATATAAATTTTTTCAGGCTTTCTGAAAAGTGCTCGAATTTGTATAAAAACTCCGAAAAAAATTTTCATCAGAGATCTTCTTAAAATATGATACACAGTAGGAAAATAAATAATTGCTTTGTTGTTGTGACTAAATGAAAACTTAATATTATCAGTTATCGAATAAAACAAATTGTGAATAAAGAAGTATTAGCGTACTCTAACAAGAAAAGTGTAATCATTAAAAAAATAATTAGAACAGTAGAACTTCATCGAAACGCAAAAAAGTAAGTATCCAAAGCCAAAACTACTATGTGACAAAACTATTAATTTTTTGTTTAATAAAGGTGATTTGTTAATTTCAAGACTTTTTAAATTGTATACGGCATGTTTTGCGATACCTTTTATTATTATATTTATAATGGGCACGTGTAGCTTTGCTATGAGTTTATATATAGTAAGTATTTTTCTCTTTTCTGTATTATACATTTTAAAACATATTATATAACATTTCATACAGCTAACAATCTAATGCAGTATAAGACGCATATACATATATATAGGATGAACAAAATTATTAAAAATATCTCGAAAACAAGAAATTTTAGAATGCTTCACACGAAGTTTTCTGGAAGTGAGACAAATAATGCTAAAATTAATTTTCAAAATAATAAAAAATTTTTCAAAGTCATTGGTATTTCTTTAAACAAAATATGATTCTTTCATATAATATAATTCCTAAAATTGTTCTGCAGAAATGTAATAAAATTAAAATTATCAAAAGATGAAATTATCAAAAAATTAATAGTTCATGAAATATTTTATGCAGATGCTTTATTCTGACATATTTTGACATAAAATGTAAAATATTTGTAGTAAACTATTGTTTCTATCAAAAGCTTTCATATGCAGAATAATTATAAAAATTATATATGTATATTATATAAAAGAATTTCAACGTCTTATTGTCGAAATATTTATGCGATCTTATACTTTTTGTTCATCCTGTGCGTGCGTGCGCGCGCTAGTGTGTATATTTACATACGTAATATTTACTTATATTTAATTAAATTTTCATATTTAATAAAAATTATATAAATAATTCGCTTATTAATGTGTTAATAGTTGCTGAACGCAATAATATGCATGCATGATTTGATTGAACTTATGATTTCAACAATTTATTTTATAGCACATGAGATTATTTTTTTTACCAACTCTTTAATAGGGCAATTAGTGCTAAACCATTCTGATGAGTTATTTAACGCATTGTAAGTAGCAATCTATTGGTACGAAATTATGCACAAATAAATTCGTAAAATATTTGTTTAGAATTAAATCAAATGTATATAATGTATGGACACATAAGTAATGTATATACTGAACAATTTGTTCAGAAATGTTTGTCAATTTTTTAATAAATACTTATAAGCAGAAATAATATTTAAATTGCAATTTTTGTCTAATATGTCATGAAATAAATACCGAAAAATTTTGTACTAAAGGAAAGACGAGAGTCGTGATGTACATATCTTTCGCGTTGAATTCAATGGGCAACCGTTAAAATTACTTCGTTGTAGTCTATTTAGATATAGCAAAATAGTTACTGACCTTTAATATTCACTGCGTTTTATAAAAGATGAATTTCGGTTTTGAAGGTAGCCAAGGTGTATATTCTTTATATAATTTTGAGAAATATATTAGATATTAACTTTAGTCTAGCTTAAAAGCCTTGAACATGGCTTTCAAATAATATAACTGAATTTTATATGTGACCTAATGTAGGCCGGTATTCATAATCGATTCTTATTTTAAGGTCATTTGTAATGTTTTAAAATGCTTAAATGGCTAATTATAATTAGGTGATGACATCTTAAGATGGTACTTGAGACGATATCATAAGAACAGACTATGAATATCGTTCATAAAGTTATATTACATAAGAGAGAAAGTTATATTACATAAGAAGAGAATCGTGAGTCATTTGTTTTACTAATGTTATAAACGCTCTTGTGACAATTTTATAATGGATATTGGATAATGCTTATTAACTAAAAAAAATTATTTACAAAACCTTTTAAATCTAAAAATTATTTTTAAAAATAGATTTTTTAATATACGTTTTATAAAATGTTTAACCTTTCAAATATATTTTATAAAATGTTCAACCATGTTTTGTAACACTTAGTAAATTTGTGAAGGTCAGATTTTTTAATCTGACTTTTTATAATTAAATATACGTCTTACGACATTATTTGTAGTATGCTACAACTTTCATCCTTGTAGAATACGCGCCTTTTCTTTTCTTTAATTGGCAATAAAGCACCCCGCGCATTAGCGCTACTAACACAGTAAAGGTGCACTTACTATACGAGTACATGGCAGCGTCGATCGTCGAGCGTTGAACGTCAAAGGCAATTTCATTGAGGCAATGTTCCAATATTTATTGCCAATACTGAAAATCTATAGTTAATATTGCATATGTAGAATATTGAAATATATATTTTATAAATTTTTAATATTATATGTTAAAAAATGTTTATACATCAAACATAACCTCCCTTATTTACAACATAACCTCACTTCTTTGCCCTTTTAACATCAAAAAGCTGGAATCTGCAAGTCCAGATTCCAGCATCGAGAAGCTGCGCAATAACCTTCTGCGCAACTCGATTCCCGACGCACGACGTTCGACGCTTGCATGTAACTGCACCTTAACAGTCAGTCAAGCTGAGTTACAAATTTTGTAACGTTCCACATACACGAGCGACTATTCACAAAAAACATTTTTCCTTCTCACGTCTGCTCAAGTAGTTTAGAATTAAGTCAGTTGATACGTTGTATAGTCCCTGCGATCTATTAATCGTGGTTGTATCAATCCTATCTCACAAACGTATCCTTTTTCCTTTTTCAATAAATTGTAAATTACGCGTTCGTTCTAAATATCTAATAAACTTTTATTGGTAGGAAGATTGATAGATCTCTATAACTAACAAACTGATATTCATAAAAATTATGTCACGTGAATATCTACTGACAATGAGTTACTTTTTAAAATGCTTCTATCACTCTCTTCTTTCCTTTACATTTGACATAACAAAATGCAATTCTTCGTAACACTATTACATGTAAAACATATTTCATGTATATATTTTCTTACTAAGTTGAATAAAATTTTTTTTAGGTACCTGTCATTATGGTACGAAGCACCTATAACAATACAGAAATTGTTATTATTTATAATGCAAATCTCCTCGAAACGCTTAGTAACAAATTTTGGCGGTGTATGTGTTGTAGCAATGGAAACCTTTACTTCAGTAAGATAATAAATAATAATAAAAATAGGTAATCTTATTAATACTATCAATTTTATTGAATTATTTGTTCTAGGTCACAAGCACGTCAATATCCTTCATGATGGTATTCTTTTCCATTCAGTAGCTTCATGATCTAACCCAGAAAGTATAGTGGCTCGTAGTGATATATGCATGATAAAATTTTCTGTAGCGAAATAAAGAAAAACTTGATTAAACAAAATAACATTCTATATTTTATTTATTCATCAATAAATAATAGAAAAAAGTCACTACTGGCATATCACTTTGTTTTTGAATAATATTTTTTAAACAAAAGCAAAAAATAAAATTTTAAAAACATGAATACAAATTAGAAAGTTGCCTATCAGATGGTATGTATCAGTTTTAATAATATCATTTACTTTGTATTAATATTTTTGAAACGTGATACAAAGAGAGAGAGAGAGAGAGAGAGAGAGAGAGAGAGAGAGAGAGAAAGTCTAAAAAATTAAGTCCCAATACTGACACAGTAGCTCCAAACATGTAAAATGATCTAATTATCAATAATATCTCAATAATAGTTTATTGTTGTTAAAACTATGCAATTTGCAAAAAAAAATCGTGAATTTTGTTTTCGTTTTTTACCAATTAAAAAAATTTTATATTGAAAAAATTTTATGTATATGAATTAAGGGCTTTGTATAATATTATTAATCTGAACATATCACGTTTTTATCAATATGAATACACTGCAATGTTTAGCATCAAAGAAATAATGGGGTGTCATTTTGAGATCTGTGTAAGTATCAGTGACTTTCCTCTACCTTATTTTATTACTAAAAGTGTAAAAATTAAGTATTACGAAAAACTGATTTGAAATATTACAACAATAATAATAAAATATAATATTTTAATCTGCTATAACAAAAATATTACTTATTTCCAAACTTTATGCCTCTAGAAACTTTTCATAAATCAAGATGATAACATACTAAATAAACTTATTTATTGTATTTTGAAAAGTTCTCGAAATCAACAAGAAAATGCAATAAAAGATATAATGTTGGAGTATCGGTAGTTCCCTATTTAAAGGGTATCGGTACTTTCCTAACATTCTACATTTTTTATTGCATTTTAATGTAGTCAATTTCGAAAACTTTTCAAAACACTATGAATAAGTTTATTTTTGTTAACCCTTAAACACACTGATCCTGTAAAATATGGAAACACATTTTTGAGTCTGGGAGACTTTTGCAACTTTGAGAAGCTATAACTTTGATTACAATTAATATTTTTTTACGATTTTTTTTTAAAAACAAAAGTTCAAAATCTCAGGAGTATGACTGCACAATCGACATTGGCGAAAAATAATTTATTGTGAAGTTGTAAAAGCAAAACCATTAAGCAAAAATGAGAAATTGGTCAAAAATCCACTTTTCCTTCAAAAAATCATATCTTTGCAACAAAAGATGTTTAAGGACTTTCAAATACAGCGTTTTAAAGCTAAAGAGTCACACTTTCAAAATAAAATTTGGCAAAGTCATTCCTTTTAAAAGGTATAATTATGTAACATGGAGAATATGAGGTATTTTTGGGCATCTAAAAATTCACTTAAAAAAAAAGCATATCTTTGCAACAAAAAACTTTAAAGAACTTTACAATACGGCGTTTTAAAGCTAAAGATTCATACTTTCAATAAAAAATTATATCATTGTCATTTCTATTAAAAAATGGACTCATGTAACAAGGCGAATATGAGGTATTTTTGATTAAATTGTGTCTAAAATTGAAAATTAATGTGTTTCATGATATATTTCGGAAAAACTCTTTTTTCTACAGCATTTTATAGTATTCCAACTTTAGACAGAGTATATGCGAGTAACATCCGCAAACCGACCTGTTCGAACGTATTTTGTCCAGTTTTTTTATGTAAAATACTCACAAAAAAAGTTTCACTTATACACTATGGATCGCATTGACCCTAACAAAACTTTGCTGCCGTGCCGTTCGAATTTTAGTTGACCAAAAAAGTTGATCAACCATATCAATCGAAAGAAGAAATATCAAACTTTTTTTACATCTTGGTCCAAACCCCCTATCTCATTGTAGAATTATTAGACATTAAACAATTAGACTGTTTTATGATTCATAATCTTATAACTTTTGTATTACGCACGGTCCTGAGACGATGTGTCGCGCTCCTTAGTTACGCCGTCCGGCGGTTACGCTAAAAGCAGTTTCTTGAGAAGTAATTAATGAGTAATAAAAAATAATGAAAAGTTTGTTTTAAGACTAATTTCGAGTATTAACAATAAAAACGTGGTATTTGTATTGTTAATTTATTGTAGAATCGTAAGCATGGGTTCTCAGTAAGAGAAATCGAAGAAATTGATTTTCGTCGATTACAGCGCCATCTATCATGAATCGAGAAAAATGTTTCAGACAAATTGTATGTGTTTTTAGCCAAAGATTCCGAATATGCAATAAAAAATAGGGATTCCCGTTTAAGATTTCAAACTTGCCCTCCCTCACCGCCCAGGGGGAGGGGTGGGGGGGGGGCTGATTTTAACGTCATTGTACGTCCCCCTTGAAATAACAAAATTTTGATTCTAAACATTTTTTCGTAGTGCTTATTTTTCGAGTTATTTGGCTGCCTAAGTTAAAATGGGTCACCCTGTATAGGGTACAATTACCATATTATATAGAAAAAGAACACAAATATTATCGTCACTTTGCTTTCGGATTGTATTTCTCATAAATAAGAAATAAAGATGTTGCTTTGAAGTTTGCAATAAGTTTTTCGTACAATAAGTAAAAATGAGAGTCTGATATAATGAAATCGATACAGTAATGTTACGATTTCCTTTTCTTTTTCTCTAACATGAGTTATATAAAATATTTACAAATTAATGTTTATGAAGATTTCTAGAAGTCATTCATTTTGATGTGAAACGTTTTCTGCCGATTCATATAAATATTCATGTTGTTCTAAAAATCGTAAAAAGTGTGCACGATTGTGGCGCAACAATATATAGATTAGATTAGATTACTATCTTAATAAGTAGATCTAAATAAATAGATCTGTTGTGTCTTTCCCTTATCCTATATGTAAATCCTAAGTGAAATAATTTTTACCATTTTCTAGTCTGTCTTATCGAGGTCTGCTTATTTTACTTCTACTCGAGGTGTGCTCGAGTTTATGTTTAAAACAGCATTATGAGAAAGAAGAAAATATAATTAAAACTGTTTTAAGATATTACAAATACATAAAATGATCTAATATCTATATAATAATTATATTCAGGACATTATCCAATTTCGGAGTGATTAAAAATTATCAATTAAACTCATTGATTAAAAAATATCGGATTAATTAAAAAATAATAAGCTATTTTCGTTCTTTAAATGTATTAAAAATTATTTTATAAAAATATTTTGTGGGGCTTAAAAATATGTATTATATATCTGTAAAAATTTATTCTATAACTATAAAATAAATCAAACATTGAGTAATATATAACTAAGAATGGTAAAATGCATTTAACGTAGAGGTATGTGTTTTTATAGTTTGCACAATTTATTATAGCTGACTTGAGTATAAACGTCACTATCAAAATTTTATTGGATGCTTTTTTGGCTATTGGTTACGTTTTATGTTTTACCACGTTTTTCTTCAATACTAAGAAAGTAAGTAAACTGCGATTATAATTAAGCCAATTTTCATAGAATATTGTTACGCTTATTTGAATGTCTGTCTAATTTTAATTTCTTTTAATGTAGATAAAACAAATTCTGGAAGAAGTTAATAATAATTGGCGGATGTTATCAGATTCGCAAGAAATTAAAATACTAGATTATTACGATCAACAAGGAAAAAAATTTATAGTTATTATAATATGTAATAATAACAACTTTTTGTTTATATATAAAAGACAATAGCACAGTACACACATATTATTAAATTATTTGTGATATAGTAGAGAAGGTGATATTACGGACCGTATAGATATTATGAGCACCCGTATTATCTGCATTATTAATTGATATTTTGTTACTAATTACTTATGAAAAAATTTATTTAATTGCTTGCCAGTGTGTCAATAATAGCTAATAGCTGGCAATTGTCATAAGAAGGTTTTTTTTTAAGAATTTTGAAACTTTCACGATACATTTAATTAGACATACTTTCTTATTGTTGATAAACTTGACGTTATATTACCACACAAATATACAAATATATATTCGTGAACTCAAATGTGTTTTTGTTATTTAATTTTTTATTCGTGCATATGCATTTCGAAATACGCAAAATTATTTAATACCATAGTATTTTATTAATACGGGCATAAAAGCGTTATGATAATATAAACACTAGCAAGATGTTGTTTGTATAGAAATATTTCTTTGATAAATCGATTGTTGCTATAGAGGATTAAGTGCAGAAAAATTAGATATGTTATTTTAGCAGTTTGCTTATAATTGTTATCTTTTAATTAAGTCAACATTTACTTCTATCTATCTTAAAACCTTGTAATTATAGCTCCGTATAATAATAATTTATTTTTGAAGAAATATACGTTAGTAAAAAAAATAAAATGTATTTTATAAACAAAACCAACTATTAAATTTCTTTTTGTGATGGCCCATGTTATTATCCGCATTTTTCTCTAGTTTTATTATACTGTGTCATCACATTTTTATAAGTCATACTGGATAATGAATAATTTACAGCTTTGAGTCTAATACATCTAGTAAACAACATCTGGATAACATCTATATAATCATTAAATTTCAATATAAAAAATTGAATAATTATTAATAAAGTAAATTGAATAAAACGTAAATGGTGCCCATAATACCATCTTCTTTTTAACATTACTTTTAATATTTTTCTACGACTTATAACATGTTTAATTGTCTTTTGCATGAAATGAAACAAAAATTGTAATGTGTATATGACATAACTTGTATAATTTAGGTGGACAAGTATTTACACTATTTGCATTCTTAATAATTGGACTACTACCGGACATTTTCGATTTTCTTCAGCCATTAAATGAATCACGTGTATATAATTTGTTATTTATGAAGGAATACCAAATAAATGTCGGAATGCAGTATTATTTATTTTTTTTATATACTATTATTAGTATTAGTATTGGTAGTTCTGCGGTTATATTTGCTATTTCGACAAACGTATATATTAACTTACACTGCTGCGCAACGTTCAAAATTTGCAGGTAAGAAAAATACGTGATAGTTTTAATACCATTTTTACTGCTCGATTTTTAACTCTTATCAATAGTATCACTATCGTTATCAATGCGTAGATATTGTATATGATGAGAAAAGCTGCGCATCGATACTGTAACGATACCGATATTATCTTGAAAAGTTTCAGAATTCCGCGAAGATACTGGGGAATTTTTATACAAATTGGATGGAGACACTTTAAGAATACTGAAAAGATCTATATCTTTTAAAACAATAATTAGTATAAGACCACTATTATATAATTCAAATTATGGCGACAAATACATAAATGGGCTTAGCACGGTCTTAATGCTGAAATAATGCTTTTTGTGTAATTTTTAAATACATTTGATGTTAATTCTTCGAATTATGCGCCGTTTTTAGTTTGAAAAACACACTGTTAAAAATAATATTCAGTGTAATTTTAAATTACATATTAAATTTACTGCACATTAAATTTAATGTATCTGTGTAACTAAAAAACATGTGCATGAAATTTAGTACATTTTTGATAACATTAAATTTATATTACATGTACATTAAATGATTTTAATATACCTGCTTGAAATTTGCTTTTGTTACATTACATTAAATTCCTCTGTCGATTTTTAACTGAGCAGAAACTCTTAAATTGCATGAAAAAAGTAATGTAACTGATTTAAATTAACAATCAATTTAATAATACTAATTCTAACTAGTATCTATAAGATCACTCTTTTTACTCGAAAAAATTGAAAAATGTTCCAAAAAAAGATTACCTCAGTATTATCACTTATTGTTAGATCTCCATACTGTGTGGGTGAAAGTAACAGCACTTAATTCGGAAAAATAGAACATGTATTTAAACTGTCGCAAGAAAAATATTATTTCAGTACTGCTATGATCGCCTATGAACTTATCTATATATTTTTTCAGAATTTTACATATGTAAGAGTTCAGAAGATTCGTTTCCTGAAAAAATTTTTTATATCTATTTGTATATAATTGTGTACAATTATATATCAAACACGTTTATATACTACATTAAAGTATACAAGATGATTATTAATGAATGTCCTCACTTTTTACCATAGGAGCATGATTTACCGACGGATACGTATTTCTAACATATTGTTATATTAGAAATTACAAATGCGTGTTCCTATGGTAAAAAGTGGGGACATTCATTAATGATTTTATATAGAGAAAACCAAAGCAATTCGGAAAACCTTTTTTTCTTTTGCGTCTACTGAGTCCTATATTCATAAAAAAAAAGTTAGACGGTTCGAAGGGTTAAACCTTTCCCTTCACAATGCCATTATAGATAAAACACGGAAATGTACTTGTTTTAAAGTACATATAAAAATGTTGACCAATGCCAAATTTCGAACAACTCCGAGCCCGGGGTAATTCGAACCTAGTTTGAAAATCTTTTGAAATTTACGTTTCAAGATAAAAAAATGTAACAAATCTATTACTAAAACTTTGTTTTATTCAGAAAAGGATATATAGTATTATAAAAAAGTGTTATGTTTAATATAAAAATACAAACACACAATAAAGAATTTTATTGTTTTAGCGTTTTCGGAATAAGTCAGAGATTATTCGTATTTCGTGTAATTACATCTGTTGACTGTTAAATTCTGTATTTGGTGCATAAAATGCAAATATGAAAGAAAAAAATCGTCCGAATGACGATTCGACGTTTGGTGTTTCGAATAGCTTAGACATCAACTGTGCGCATTATTGCATATGATTGACAAAAAATAGATACCGCACAGCAAAAAGTAAACACGAAATGTTTAAAATACATTCAACTACGATACGATACATTCAAATTTTCAAAAAGAGTCTTGTTTATCTTACTTAAATTTCGAAGAAATGCTGACTATTGGAAATTACTTCGATTGTTACAAAACACATTTTTCACTATTACGACTTCAATATGACGCCGTTGCCAACAAAACTTTATTGGCAGTATCGTTACATTAAGTCGCGTTTACAGTAGTTAAAGTAAATTTATAATATGTATCCATAAAAAGATATTTTCATTTTTTGAATTGTCCCGTCTTCCGAATTGCCTTGGTCTCCCCTAATTATGCATGATTTTTATATATAATAATGTATAATTTTCAATAATTATTGACATGTATTTATAAGACGATTATATATAATTATGTACAAAAAAATATTTTCTCAGGTTATAAAAAACGTGAGAAATTTCCTACAAATATATAAAATTATACAAAAAAAATTCTGAAAAGATTCTGAGAAAAAATATAGATTTTTTCAGGCTTTCTGAAAAGTGCTCGAATTCGTATAAAAATTCCGAGAAAAATTTTCATCAGAGATCTTAAAATATGATACGCAGTAAGAAAATAAATAATCGCTTTGTTATTGTGACTAAATAAAAACTTAATATTAACAGTTATCGAATAAAACAAATTGTGGATAAAGAATTATTAGCATATTCTAACAAGAAAAATGTAATTGTTGAAAAAATAATTAGAACAGTAGAACTTCATCGAAACGCAAAAAAGTAAGTACCTAAGCCAAAACTACTGTGTGACAAAGCTATTAATTCTTTGTTTAATAAAGGTGATTTGTTATTTTCAAGACTTTTTAAATTGTATACGACATGTTTTGAGATATTTTTTCTTATTGTATTTATAATGGGCACGTGTAGCTTTGCTATGTGTTTATACAGAGTAAGTAACTTTCTCTTTTCTGTATTATATATTTTAAAACATATTACGTAACATTTCATACAAATTAACAATGAGCAGTCTAATGCAATATAAGATGCACATACATACATCTATAGAATAATCAAAATTATTGAAAATATCTCGAAAACAAGACATTTGAGAATGTTTCACACCAAGTTTTCTGGAAATAGGACAAATAATGCTAAAATTAATTTTCAAAGTAATAAAGTTTTTCAAATTCATTGTTATTTTTATAAACAAAATATGATTCTTTTATGTAATGTGATTCCTGTAATTATTCTGCTCAAATGTAATAAAATTAAAATTATCAAAAGATGGAATTATTAAAAAGTTAATAGTTTATGAGATATTTTATTCTTTACTCCGATATATTTTAACATAAAATGTACAATATTTATAGTAAACTATTGTTTCTATCGATAAATCTACCTTAAAGCTCTTGTGTGAACAATAATTATAGGGATCATGTATGTATATTACATAAAAAAATTGCAACGTCTTATTGTCGAAATATTTAAGCAAACCCATATTTTTTGTTCATCCTGTGCGTGCATACGCGCGCTTAAGAGCGTACATTTACTCATGTTCAATAAAATTTTTATACTTAATAAAAATTACATAAATAATTCGCTTATTAATGTGTTAATAGTTGATGAACGCAATAATATGCAAGCATGATTTGGTTGAACTTATAATTTCAACAGTTTACTTTGTAGCACATGAGATTTGTTTGTTTACCATGACTTTCATAGGGCAATTAGTGCTAAACCATTCTGATGAGTTATTTGACGCACTGTGAGTAGCAATCTAATCAAACGGAATTATGCACAAATAAATTTGTAAAATGTTTTATTTGTTTAGAATTAAATAAAATCTACATAGGTAATGCCAATTTGTTTAGAAACGTTTGTCAATTTTTTAATAAATACTTACATACAGAAATAATATTTAAATTGCAATTTTTGTCTAACATGTCGTGAAATAAATGCCGAAAAATTTTATACTAAAGGAAAGACGGGGGTTATGGTGATATACATATATTTTGCACTGAATTCTATGAGCAACCGTCAAACTTACTTCATTTTAGTCTATTTAGACATTGCAAAATAGTTATTGGCTTTTAATATTCATTGCGTTTTATAAAAGATAAATTTCAGTTTTGAAGGTAGCCGAGGTATATATTCTTTACATAATTTTAAAAAATATATTAGATATTAATTTTAGTCTAGCCTACAGGCCTTGAATGTGGCTTTCAAATAATGTAACTAAATTTAAAGTGTGACCTAATGTAGGCCGATATTCATAATCGATTCTTATTTTAAAGTCATTTGTCTTAAAATGCTTAAATGGCTAATTATAATTTGTTGATGACATCTTAAGATGGTACTTGAGACGATCTCAAATATAAGAAAAGACTATGAATACCGTTCATAAAGTTATATTACATAAGAGAGAGCGGTGAGTCATTTGTTTTACTAATGTTATAAACGCTCTTGTGACAATTTCATAATGGATGTTGAATAATACTTACTAACAATAAAGAAATTATTAAAAAAATTGTTTAAATCTAAACATTATTTTAAAAAATAATTTTTTTTATAAATATATTTTATAAAATGTTCGTAAAACCTTGTTTTGTAACACTTATTAGTGCATAAATTTATGAAAGATTTTTAATTGGACTTTTTATAATTACATGTACTTTTTATGACATTATTTATAGTATACCATAACTACTATCCTATTTCACAAACGCATCCTTTTTCCCTTTTCAATAAATTGTAAATTACGCGTTCGATATAAATATCTAATAAACTTTTATCTATAGAAAAAATAATAAAATTCTATGACTAACAAATTGGTGTTCATTAAAATTATATTGCGTAAATATCTGACAATGAGTTAATTTTTTAAATGGTTCTATCACTCTCTTCTTTTCTTTACATTTGACAAAACAAAATGCAATTCCTCGTAATACTTATAACGTATAAATATACAATATACACTTTTCACAAATTTTTAATTACACATAAAATATATTTCATGTATATATCTTCTTACTAAGTTAAATAAATTTTTTTTTAGGTACCTGTCATTATGGTACGAAGCGCCTATAACAATACAGAAATTATTATTATTTATAATGCAAATCTCCTCGAAACGCTTAGTAACAAATTTTGGCAGTGTATGTGTTGTAGCAATGGAAACCTTTACTTCAGTAAGATAATAAATAATAATAAAGAAACATAGATAATCTTATTAATACTATCAAATTTATTGAATTATTTGTTCTAGGTCACAAGCACGTCAATATCCTTCATGATGGTATTGTTTTCCATGAAGTAGCTTCATGATCTAACCCAGAAAGAATAATGGCTCGTAGTGATATATGCATGATATGCATGCAAATTTTCTATAGTGAAATAAAGAAGAAAAACTTGATCAAACAAGATAATATTTTATATTTTATATATTCATCAATAAACAATAGAGAAAAGTCACTACTGGCACACCATTTTGTTTTTAAATATTTTTTAAACAAAAGCAAAAAAATAAATTTCAAAAGCATAAATACAAACTAGAAAGTAGTCTATCAAATAGTATGTATCAGTTTTTATAATAACATTTACTTTGTAATAATTAATGTTTTTAAAACATGATCTAGAGAGAGAGAGAGAAAGAGAGAGAGAGAGAGAGAGGGGAAGAGAAAGAGAGAAAATCTGAGAAATTGAGTCCCAAAACTGACACAGTAGCTCCAAATATATAGGATAATTTTATTATCAATATTACCTTAATAATAGTTCATTGTTGTTTAAACTATGCAATTTGTAAAAGAAAATTGTAAATTTTATTCTCTTTTTCCAATAATTCGATTTTAACCAGATTTTATATTGAAAAAAATTCAATGTATATGGAATAAGAATTTTTATATAATATAAATGATCTGAATATATCACGTTTTTATCAATATGAATACAATGCAACGTTTAGCATTCGAGAAATAACAGGGTGCCATTTTGAGATCTATGTAAATATCAGTCACTTTTCTCTACTTTCTTTTATTACTAAAAGTGTATGAATCAAGTTTTACAAAAAACTAATTTGAAATATTACAACAATAAAAAAACTTTGTAAGACGCTCTACATAATTTCTTTTTTTCGAAAATGTCTAATTATACATAAAATATATTTCATATATCTAATTGTTTACCAAACTAAAAAAAATTTTTTTAGATACAAGTCGCTATGGTACGAAGTATGTGTAACAATACAGAAATCATTATTATTTATAATGCAAATATCCGCGAAAAGATTAATAGTAAATTTTGGCGGAATATGTGTTATAAACATGGAAACCTTCACCACGGTAAGATAACTTGAATAAGAAAAAAATACTAAGATCATATCTATTCATCATTATCAGCTTCGTTGAATTACTTGTTTTAGGTCACAAATACGGCAATATCCTTTATGACGGTAATTTTTTCAATACAGTAGTATCATGATCTAGTGGAGAAAAATTGTAACTGCTTGTAGCAATAAACACCTAGTAAACTAACACATAACTGTTACATAACTAAGGGAGAACATGAAAAAAACAATGTTATATATCACTGTTACGTGGATGAGATGTAAATATTATATAAATTTGAGAGCACTCTAAAAAAACAAAATTATATTTCTTTATTACGTATATAACTCATAACATAATGTAAAATTTTGTAAAATATATGCAAACGATGAAAAAACTTTTTGCTTAATTTTTTGCTAAAAAAATATACTTAAGTTAACAAGAGGAAACATCTTTAGTGACTTTCCATATGAGTTTAATTATATTATAATTATGCAGCTATGTGTTGAGTGTTTTTTGATAAATAATATTGGTACTAAAAATGTAGTTCATATATAGATTCTTAGTACACAGAGAAAAATGTATGTGGTATTTGTGACTATAATTACATAGTTGGAAAATTATAGTTAAGAGAACAATTTTTATAGTTATTGTTAGTACAAACAATCTTATATGTATAATTGTGTCAATTGTAAAAATATTTTACTATAAATTATGATAATCACAACTATTAATATTAGTAAAATATCAAGATATGTATAAAAATTAAAATAACTATTTTTATATCGTTAACGCAACTACAATTATAGTGAATATAATTATTTTCTTAATATGCAGTTGTAGTCACAAATATCACATACTTTTTTCTTTGCGTATAATAGGACAAAACCATCACTAGATGGCTGTTATGGTGTTCTATTTCTCGTAAGAAAGAAATCACATAAATGTAAAAAATACAAAAAGCAGAGCTTTATGAGATTTTTTACCGATGAGAACATCGGTGTTGTTATAATAAAATAATTTTTCTGATGAGTCTCTTTGAAAATGAAATCAAGTGAAAGATGTTTTGATTTACTAATGATTAAAACTAACGTTTTTAAACTTCCAATATTGCAACCATATAAACATAAAAAATATATAATTGAATTATGGTAATTGCAATCATTCTCTTCTCTGAGTGGAGAGTGTCCCAGTTGCGCACAGACCCGATTGCACACCACCAATCATAACGGCCGATGCCTAGAGAATTTCCGTTGGTTGGGTCATTAATTATCAATTTTATTGTATTGCGCTAACGTACAACTGTTTGGGATCATTTTTCAAGGGTTAAGGGTGGAGCAACAAAATTAGAAATTGAGCAATTAATTAGCAACAAATTAATAGAAAAATCTGTTACGTTATTTTATCTTTTTAAATGGCTGTGCTAGGTTTAATCTTAAGTCAGTACAGCTATTATTTTCTCTGAATCGACTGGAGCAACAAAATCCGGAATTGAGCAACAAATTAGCAACAAAAAAGTAACAAATTTTTATTCGTGTTTCATCGATTATGCTGCATTGACTGTGTCAGCTTAATAGACGTCGTGCCATATGCTCATGGAGAGGTAATTATTTTTGGTTTAATTATTTTTGGAAAATAGAAATGTCGCAACATAACTTTATTATATACCATAGAATTTGTAATAGAATAAACTTTATTTTACTTATAAAAAGAAATAAAAATTTAAAAACAATAAGCAAGTGGAGGGGAAAAGTAAAAAAAAGTATAAAAAATTTTTTTTCATCATTGTTATAAAGTACTCTCCAAGTCATTTAACTTTTATAATTAGCACATTTTTTTCTATTTCTTGTAGTTTCGATTATATACGCTTCAAAAGAAAAAAACTGATTTTCTTTAACGGGATGTTTTACCGCCTAAAAGGAAAAATTTTTATCTGTTATAATACAGATAAAAATAAGGGTACGTATAAAAAAATACGTGTTCCTTATTTTTATCTATATCACAACATATTAAAGGTTTGTGTAAATCTGAGGCGGACATTTCTGAGGGTTTCTTTGTAAGATAAAAGATAATCTACGGTGGGGCGTAAAAATAGGCTTTATTAATTTATTGCCTTTAGCCATCAACAAGTTATAAATGTGTCTGCTGAAAATCTTTCTCTATAGGTTCAACTGTCAGGATACTTTGGCCATTCTCATCCTGCGTAATCCAGTCGCGATTCTCCTCGATCAATTTTTTCCAATATTCTGTAAAAATAAATATTTGTATATATAACATATTTATACCAAATTATATATTAACTTAAATATGTATTTAATATATATGTATAATAACTTAATATTCAAAAATTCTTAACAAACTTTTAATGACTGTTGCCTAAGCAATAGCTCATATTAATTGTGAGACGTTTATTATTTCTCTAGCAATACTTGCTTTACAGAAAATATACTTGCTATACTTGCTATACAAAAAATATCTTTTATATTATATTATCCAGTATCGCATTAATATTTATTTAATTTATCGTAATTACCTGTTAACTCCTGCAGTGTTCCACCTGTACCGCCATATTCGACAGGTAAGGCATCAGCTGGAATATCTTCAAAACATAGCTCATGTGAGAAGACAAATACTCTGTTTTTTAACTTTTCTGTCAGAAAAAATTTGAAAGCACTCATAACGATATTGAGGATTTTTGGTATGTTAAAAAAAACTATTTTTTGGTATCTCACAGGATAGCACTTCTGCCCTGTGTAGGCTATTTTTTTTAACACAAAAGGAGAGAATTGAAAAACGTGACCTACAGTTGAATTGGATCCATCCATATAGCATGAGCAACCATATACAGATCCTGCGGGATAATATTTCATTGCCGTCTCTAACGCCAGTATACAGAGCTGAAAAATCATCCATCCAAAAATAATAGACATAAATTAAAAATGCATTATTGTGACAGCATAACCTTTACAAATCATTCGACCAATATGTTATTTTATTTGTTAGTTGTTCAACATTACCTTAACTATATTTGGTATTTCGTATAATTGCTGAGTCACGCGTAGCAGTAAAACAATTCTTCCTTGATAATCTGGCTTTCGCAGGGGTAAAACTAATTTAAACGTAAATAAAATATTTCTTTTATTACTTTATTTAAACGTAAATAAAATATTTCTTTTAAACGTGAATAAAATTTTTCGAAGAAATCGATATATTTGATGATTGCAAAAGTTTGCGTCCGATTTTCATAAGAAACCAGAAAGATTTCAACGCAATGCAGTACTCAAACAATATTGCTTGCAGAATAAAAAGAAAAAGAAAACAGGAAAAAAAGTTGTATTCCACTAAGGTACGGACAACGTCATCATCAATGTCAAAATGCCGTTCAGAGCGTTATTAATCATAAAAATAAAATTCGTCCAAAATCATCATTTTGAAATTTGCCAATCATTTTTTAATTGTTCGTGAACAAAAGCACAATCCTAATAAACATCCCAAATGTTTTTTGTTGCGGTTTCAACATTCACTCCTTTTCGAAATTAGTATAATATAACGAGTATAACTTTTCATTCTTCATTTTTTAAAATATTTTTTTTACGCACAAATCAAATTAACAGCGTTTGTCGGCAAACTTACTCATGGAATTTATTTTTGTTCATCTATAAGCAATGTGACCATTCATAAAACAAATGCAAAAAAAATGTTTCCGGCCACTTATGAAAAATAAACACGAACTTTGGCAATTAATTATTATACCTTTTAATTTTACAGTAATATAATGTGATAATTTATCGCTAGCTAATTGCTAGCTTTTGTTACCTAAAAAATTGCAATGAAAAAAATTAAGATTAAAAATCAAATTAACAATTGATCAAACTGATTGTGACATGATCGAAAAAAACTGAAAGTGATCTGGACAGAACCACTTTTTAAGCATTCAATTCGTTGTATAAAAGCCGTAAATATTAGAAAATGAGTGCACACAATACTTAATGATAAAATTAATAAATATTTGCGATTCTTTTATTTGATATTTTATGTGGCCTCAGAAAACTTAACTGTCACATTGTGTATACATATAATTATTTCTAAAAAAATCTTAATAACATTTTATTACTAAAATATAAATAGAAATGCTAAAAAAATTAATAAACATTTATTACTAAATTTAAATCATTTATTATTAAAAATAACGTTGCTGTTTATGGAAAGTTCTTTGTTAAATATAAATAGTACATAAAAACTAAATAGTAATGTATCGATCGACTTAATAGAGAGGTGAGGAAAAATTTTACTCAGATTACTTATTTAAACTCTGAAATAACTATTACCCCAGTTCAAGCAGCTCTTGCAATTCCGATCGAAACAGATCCTTATTTGCGCACCATTCCGGTAACTCTGATCGCTGCTGGTAATAGTTTCGAATCCTGTCCTTAGTTTTCTTGACATCAAATTTGCAAACTCTCAAAAATCGTAGAATAAAAAAGTCATCTGTATAAAGATTGAAAATATTCTTTAATACTATAAATTAATCTGAAACAGTGCTAAATCGATATGAATTATACATTAAATTTTATATTAAGTGTACAAATTAATTTATAAAAACACAATTTAAAAAAACACAATTGATAGGAATTTCTTTTCCGATTGATGTGTGCGTATTGCATGTATTATTATGTTCCTCTTGATAAATAAGAATTTTGAAATCTCGGATACATTGTATAGAACGAATATAAAGACAAAATTATTGTTAAGAGGTTATCTATTAAACATATAGAAAAGTAATATATGCGCATCGTAACGCAAATGCTATTTAAGTTAAAAACTGAATAATTACAGAATATATCGCTGGATTATATTTTTCTCTCATGTTTTGCGTTTTAAACATCTTGCGTATTAAATTATTAAATATAAAAATTTTGTTGATTTATTATTCTATTTTATCTTAATTAATAATTCACACTAAGAGAAATAATTTTTTATTAATTCAAAAAGTACCACTACATTTTAATGAACAGACAATATTTTTTTTGTTTTTAAATGTTTTTTTATAAAATTTTATTTAATTAATGAGCTATATTTGAATTCCATCAAGTAACCATATTTCAAGGCGTCTACTATCATTTTTACCAATTCGTGAGAGCAAGTCATCGCTTTCTTCTATCCAACGTTTAATCTCCGCGACGGCATTCTCTCTAGTCTCATTGGTATCGTTCAAATTTATCGCTGCAAATTTCTTATCTTCGCTGGTCAACTTTTGTCGAGCGTGTTGCACGGTGCTGTTGTCGAAACTAGTCGACATCGTGATAATAGTGAATGTAAAGAAGTAAACGCGATGTTTCAAAAAGACTTGTGTCTGCGATTGGTAAAAACGCGCTGAAATATATGAAGCACAATCGAGACAAAGTCGATCTCATACAATGAAATCATGTTTGAATAATTTAAAATGATGTTTATAATAAATTAGCATGGGCAATGAGTTTCAGATACGGCGCCATTTGCAATAGATGAATGAGATTCGTAGAACTAATAAATACATGCTTGATATACACATCCTAGAGAACATAAATGGCAAAGAAACTTTAATTTTCAAATTATTTGCAATAATTTTTTATACTTTTATCTTTTTAAATAGAATAAATATGAAATAAACTTACTAAAAAATTATAGTTATATTGCTACATGCAAATTACGCAAAATAAATAAAGAAAAATATTTATTTAATATCCATATATTTATACTTGAAAATATCCGGGAAAAAAAATTTTTATATGTAAACATGTATAATTATATATATATCAAATATGTCCATATATATTTAAATATTGTATATATCCCGCGTGAAACGACTGTTTACCGATTTGGATTTGCAAAAAATTTACACATCATACAAAGAACAAGCATATAATCTATTAAATGAACGTATACAGCAGATATCATGTGGGCTTCCGCATAGTTTTTTTTTGAACTTATTAAACGTATTTTATCGCAGAAGATCATAAAATAATCGTGTTTATTAAAAAAAGAGAAAAATGTGTTAATAATTTATGAACTTATATTTTATATATTAAATATAGATACTTGTGCACATTAACCTTTAACTGGAAATTTCTTTAAATCATTGAAAATAAATTATCTTTAAATGTTTTAAATTAATATCCATCAAAATTACGCAAAATGTAAACTTTGATGCAAGAGATTATGTTAATCTTCATAATTGTCTGTACGCCTCTTAATTTTCTTAAATATATGTACATCCTGTGCAAAACGTTCTTCTTTTCTGAATCTACACAATGCACAGTAACAACCATATTTTTTCGCTTGGTACGCCTCGCACGGAAAAGTCAAAATATTGTGTGATCTCCAATTTTCAATAAAATTATTCTTACATTGAGAAATTTAAAGTATAAGAGGGGGAGGGGGGTTCAACTTTGCACAAGGGCAGTTATACAACTATTTCCACATATATCAAATCAATTCATTCCTTAAAAGTCAATGGCTGTTGCGCTAGATATAAAATGCAAATAATACTTTGAATAATTTTCAATATTTGTAGCAACCCTACAAGATTTTTGCAATCTTGCTACTTGCTATGCAATATTGTAAGCTTTCTGCAATGTAACAGCAAATGTTTCTGTGCTGTATGTGTGGGGTGCAAGTAAAGTACAATCAAAATTATATGTATAACAACAAATATACAAATTTATAACAATGAAGATGAGATTCAAAATCAAACAACAACTACATTAGAGCAAAAAATAAAACAAGCTGTGCTGGGTATAAATGCGAAGTTATCAATTCTAATTACATAATCAACACACGAAATAGTCGTTGCGTATGTCACCAAGTCAGTGTTATTTTGTTATAATTAGTTAAAAGATTTCTTGGATGAGAAAGTGAGTGTGACCACTGAAAATGAGATGGTCCACTTATTTTAACTTGAAAAATGATGTAGAACATTTGACGAATCCAGTTCAAAACCCAATGATGGATTTCGAGAGGTACAATCTTTTCATCTTTCCGTTCAACACATCCATCTTTGCACTGAAGATAGACTTTATGTTAAATAGAAACGTTTGCTATTATCTTATTTAATAATCAGAATTAAATTGCGACTTGTGTTATGTAATTACAATTGATAAATTCACATTGATACCCAGCGCGGTTTGTCTTATTATATTTTTTGCTCTTATCTATTTCCTGTTTAAAATACATATATTCAGTTTTTAAACCGTCATGTGCGATTTATACGTTTCAGATCTTTCTCTGTGAAGCCAACGTGATGAATTAAAACGAATTTTTTGAGTTTCGTATGGAAATCGTTACACGTGCCATGAAAATAAATGCATTTACCTTGATTAATAAGCCAAGTAAGATGGAAAATTTTCGAATGCAAACAATGCCTCTTATCCATGTATCATGGTAATGTGAATAAAGAACTCGTTAAACTCATCACGAGAAGAACTGCCTGACTGGATTATCCATTAGGCGGATTAGACGATTGATTGCCTAGGAGCCTATAATCCAGAGGTTTTTCACTGCTGCTTTTCAAATTAATTCAAAACTATTACAAATTAAATTTATTCTGCAATGAATAAATTTTATGAAACTAAAAAAAAATAATCATATCAATCTTCTATTTATTTAAAATAAATAGATAATAATAAATAGTTCAAACAATTTTAATAAATTTAAAACATTAAAAACCTTTATTTCTCAAGGTAATTCCTCTACTCTACAAATTCAAAAATGACAGAATTTCTTGAAATTTTGTATATAAATTAATAAGATAATGCATATACTGACCAACTCGTTCTATTAAAAAGAGATTGATAATTTTAAAGATGAAAAAAATATTGAAATTTTTATACAAGTAATCTATACCAAGCATGCAAAAATGTCACATATTGCAAACGTCCATCAGAGAGAACATTTTCGAAATTGTCATCAATAAAAAATAGATTCAAGTCATCCCTAGAAGAAAAAAAATTCAACGCTCTTTTATTGCTTTCAATGGAAAGTGATTTAACAAAATCTTTGTCTTTCGAAGATATTATCGAAGATTTTAGTCGTGAGAAAGTCAGGAAAATTATCTTATAAGTAATGGAATATTATTGAGACATCGAAACCATGAGTTATTTATTTAATAATGTTAAAAATAAATATTTAATTGATAAATAAATTTTTCAAAGTATTTAATTTATCTGTGGATACTAATTATACCTAACTCAATTAAGAAAGACATTTAACAGACGGCCTCGTGAACTGTTAGCCCCTTTAATACTTAATCCAACCATGAGAAACGTAAGAAAAGCAAGGTCGTATATAAAATTAGAATACAGATGTTGATCAGAGAAAAGCAAGGTCGTATATTAAATTAGAATACAGATAAAATAAATTGCATTTCCATTATACAATAATCGAAAAAATCGATAATAATAATTGCAAAAATAATGAAGATAACGAGACTTGAGAAAATGTAATTATATGTAAACGCTCGAGTTCAAATTATTATTGTTCAAATCTTAAAATATTTTATTTTAGAAAACATAATTAAAATTCCATTATTTTGTGTAATTTGTAATATTATCAATATAAAATATTCATTTTCAAAATAAGTGTATTAATTGTATTAATTGTATCGGTATAAATAGAATAATGAAAATTATACCTAAAATGCCCACACTTGGTTTCGGAGATAACATTAATGTAATAACAAAAATAATTATTACATTATTACATTATATTACATTATAACAAAAGGAATAATTATCATTAATGTAAAAAACAATTTTTTATAACAGTGTATTTTGACGCGTATATAAAATGCATATTATTTTACACATATTTTGCATAGAAAATGAACAATGCTATATGTTGCAGTACAAATGTTAAGTATTGTGAATAATTTAAATCTTAAATCTTAATTTCTGTAGCTATTAATTGTTTTTTTAATACTAAATGTTTGCATAAAAAATCTGACACCTTCATATGGAAACATGTTTTTAGTATAAGCAAATCAGTTAAATAAATTAGTAACTTTATACTTTTTTTCCACTCATTGGATGAGATAACGCTTGTGCGCAACAGAGACATCAAGATTGTATCAAATTTAATTAGTTTAACTTCTCGCACGCAAGAGGATTGGTTGATTATTGTAGAGATCGTATATCTAGTAAGCCTAGTTTACTGATGATTTGCATTACGATTCATTAAATGATCAAACATAAATAAAATGAGAAACAGCGTTTAGTTTCATTTAGGGAATTTTTTATAAGCAAAACGCGTAAACTTTGCGATAAGGATATTGTACATACGTAGATGAGAAAGAGAATTATCGCTTAAGAAAGAATGTTTCGTTTTTTATAATTTTTTTGTAAAAATAGCCATCAGTTTGTAACTGTTTTAAATGAAATATATCTTCATTCGTACAGTTTGTATCATAACTATGTCTGGTTTCTGAACTGTCTATATCGAATAATGTACGAATAATGACGCAGAAACCATACAGAATAATGATATCATTCATAACAGAACAACTGACATCAATTTGCATACTATCGCAAAAATAACAATTTCATAAAATCTCTGAAATGAGATATCTTAAAGAGATCTCTTAGTAGATGATTCTGATAAATGATTATTGTAAGATATCGTTCAGACATCATTTTCATGACGACTAATGGCCTTCTTGTAAAAGTTCTGTTAAAGTTTTCATCATGATAAGCATGCTGTCTGGGATATTTCAAACAGAAGCAAAAAATAAAAATTTAAAAATATAAATGCAAACTACAAAGTGTATTCTATCACATAATACTATATAGTAGTTTTCATTAAACTACTTTGTACTTTGTAATAGTTAATGTTTTCGTTACATAATCCAAAAGGGGCCTCTGAGAAATTGGCCTCCTAAACAAGTAGAGTTTAAACAACCTCGTAGAAAAGAAGTTAATTACAAAATAAATTAATTAACTAAGTAATCACATGTATTTTTATATATTCAACAACAAAGTTTATAAAATTTAAAGGCTAAACTATACTTTACTACATATTTTTAACAATACACTTACGCAATTCTACACTAAACGAAACTGCACATTTTTTTCACATTAATATTTTCATAATTACATATAAAATTGAATATGGACTTCTATCTGACACATGCACGCAACGGAGGAAGTGTGCTGTTCAACGTCTCCAACATCAATGAGGATGTTGCCGCATAAAGCGCTTGCGCCAACGTAACTAAAAAGTGGGGAATATTATTTCACTTTTTCCTGAGGAAAAAGTACATCGGACGAACATAGCGTGCAATTTGGATAATTCCTGTCATTTTGTTCAGTATGAATGTATAAAGGCGAGCAGGTGATAGTCCCCTGCATATAGCTTGGCGGTACTATTGATGTCGATCACAATATTATATTAAAACCAAAAGTGCAAAATTGTAATTCTTAAATTGTTGCAAATGGCATTTATTTCTCGATATTGTTTCTCTGACTATTAAGGTAGTTTCATGAAAAATATAAGACAAAATTTACTGATACCTATATCAAATAAATTACAAAGGAAAATGCGCACAAGGCATTTCAGTTCTTTAAAATCTACTTGTGCAGTTCCATCTCTTATTTGCTTCTCTATCATAACAAGAGAATATACATATGTATACAGTCAACAATCAATATTATAAATTGAATGAAGTTCTGTTAAGATTGCTTGGTTTGTGGCCTTTTGAAAGAACTAAGATTGAACGTTTCCGTGCAATATGCTTTTATATATTACTCATTTCTCACGTGATTGCACAGGTAATTTTATATTTTTCTGTTTCCTTTCTCTATTAAGTTTAATTAAAAGATATTGAAAATTTGAAGTAACTTGTTAACTGTTTCGAAATTTATGTAGAGTGATGTGGGGTAAAGTGGTATTTCTATATAATAGTGAGTTTAGAGCAAAACAAAAAATTGTCATCTGTTGCTTATCATAACAGCTCATTTTTCAATTAGCCAGTGGAGTTTGTGTACAAACATTTTGTTCTGTACGAGACCGATCTTAAAAGTTATTTTCATAAAGTTTTTCTTGTGTTCATAACACTCGTGACTTTTTTTTTAAGTTTAAGCAAGTTTTTTAAATGTTCGACAAAGAAAAGTGCAGTTATCGTTTTTCTATTATTTTTCTAAATAAAAAAAATGTTGTAGAAACTTAATCTAGTTTCGGTAATAAATGATTGCGTGCAATTTAACATTGTGGGGTACAGTGGGTTTTTCATGTTTTCTTGAAGAATTAGTGCAAATCAAGTGATTTTATTAATTATTTCAAATGTTATTACTTATACACGGAGAAAATTTAATGTTAAATATTACTATAATGTGACAGTAACTGCGAACCATCAAAGAATTATAAGTTTAAATGCCTTAGTCGTTATAGAGAGAGGGAAGGATTTTATTGCTCTATTTTCAATTATTTATTATTTAGAAGTGTTGATTAAACATAGAAGTCGATTTAAGTTGGTTTTATTAACTGGTTGGCTGTTTTAACTGAATTTCTTTGGTGTCCCACTTTACTCCACCATTTTCCAAAATTTTTGGTTTTTAAAAAAAAAGCTAAAAATACAACTTACTATAAAATCAAAACTTGGAAAATCCGCAATTATAGAAAATTAGTTTTTTTCGTCCCCTAGTGAAAACAACTATTGATTGTTTAAAAAATTAATTTTTTGACACTTCTATAAAGGCAAACAAAAAGTTCGTCCCACTTTACCCCACATTACCATACATTGGTATCTTAAAAATTATTTTAAAAACTCTTTAAGAAAAACTTATAATTGTATGTTTATATCACAAAAATTGTTCTTGCTCTTCCATTGCTAAATATATTTATATATATGCTATAGGTTGTGTATAAAATATGTTTCTATTGTTTATATTTCAAAACGATTTAAACCTAGAAAAATACTATGAAATACGTATGCAATTATTTTGAAAGGTTGCTCTATTCTTTTCGACAGCCTCCTTTAAACCTTTCAAAATGAGTACGTATTTCGCGGTTTTTCATTATTTTCAATTGTTTCCAAAATATAGGGGAAATATAAGGAATCAACTTTACAGACACATAGGAAGGTAATTGTATTCTATATAGCCTACCTAAGCTTTGCGATTTTTTTCTAACTTTGTGTAGAGTCCAAATATTAAAATTGATACCCATTTTCAAAGAAAAAAACATTTCTTATTTCTACGAAATATTAGATCCTGAAAAACATTTCTTATTTCTACGAAATATTAGATCCTGAAAAACATAATCAAGAAAATTCTATCACTTCTATAAGCCGAGCAGTCAACTGTCGCAAACAAGTTATTTTGACAGTATATAGATGTATTACTATTATTTGTTCAGTTCATTATGTAATTACTTGGAAACAGAAAGCAGGCCATATTAATTACTAGACTATACAGAGTTATCTGAAGGGAGAAACCTTATGTAAACGACCGTTTCTTCTCGATTTTTTTTAATGACAAAATTTATTGTATTTAGACAAAGTACATGATAATATTCACTATTTGATATAATTAAAAAATTTTTTTTTTTAATTTCAAAATAGCGACACAGCAGCTGCTTGAAGTTGGCTCCTTGTATTTGCGCCGGACAACGCGGAGGTCACAAAATTTATCTGAAATAAAAATTTCCAAAAAATTTTATTAGTTTATGTAAAAACGCACAATATATATCTAAATAATTGATAAAATTTATAAAATTGCAAAAATGACGACATGAACAAAAAAACAACCACTTTTTTAAAACAATTATTGTTTAACCCGTAATGGTTACACGGGGTCCAAAAAACCCCACGCGTCCTTTTTCTAACTTTAAGGGTAAACAGACCATTCAAAATCAAACAACCTTCTGTGAAACTAATTTTTATTTGAAAGTATACTCTCTTGAAAATATACTCCTACATTTTTGTTGAATTATCTCCAAAATTAAAAATTTTATGAATATTTTTGTAAAAAGTTAAATTTTGCAAATTTTTTTTATTTGAATTTGTTCATTATGTTAAATTTATCTGAAAGTATACTATCTTGAGAATACACCCCTAAATTTTTGTTAAATTATCTCAAAAATTAAAAATTTTATGAATATTTTTGTAAAAAAATCAAATTTTGCAGTTTTTCCTATTTGATTTTTTCCACTATGTTAAATTTTAATTTTAAAAAATTTATTAGATGATAAAGAATAGACCTCAAGATATGTCCAGTAAAATTTTTACGACGAAATATCAAAAAACTGGCAAATGGCGACTGATTTTGTGCAAGGGAGTCCAGTGGACCCCATGTGACTATTATGTTATTATTTGGAAGTGTGACCATTATCGGTTAAAGCAAAATATTAATGATCGGATAGGTGTATGTTGAGGCTAGATACATGGTTTGTCCCAAAAGTTTCCGGAATAAAATTCTCTAACAAACCAAAAGAACTAGAGCGATGCGGTTTTTGGCAGGAACGGTGGTAAGGGGTCTTAGCTAATGAATGCAATTTATCTCATTGGCAGTCGCCTCCGGGCAATAACAAAGTGAGGATCGCATTTCGCGCGTCTTAGTCTGTTTTGGTGACGCGTCGAGATTCAAGATACAGCGATACGCAATCAAATTTTGCGTTAAACTAAAAAAATCGGGCTCTAAGACGGTGGGCCTGATTCGGGGAGGAAGTTCCAGCCAAGTATTTACGAGCACAAAATATTCTTGGAGGGCTAAGAAAACATCAACGAGCGCTTCGAGCGTCCGTCAACGTCCCAAACGGACAACAATGTGGAGAAAGTGCGAAAAGTTTTGAATCTTCTGCTATCATTCTTACTCTCAGGCATCGATCCCTAAAACTTTTCGCACTTTTTTCACATTTTTATCCGTTTGATACGTTGACGAACGCCTGGAGCGCTGTTTATCGTCGATGTTTTCTCGGCTCTCCAGGAACATCTTGTGCCACTCGTAAATGCTTGGCTGAGACACAGCTTCCTCTCCGAAGGCTTTCCGAATCAGGTCCATCGTCTGAGAGCCCGATTTTTTTAGTTTAACGCAAAATTTAATTGCGTACATCGCTGCTCGATTAATCGCTGTATCTTGAATCTCGACGCATTACCAAAACACACTACGCTCGAAATGCGATCCTCACTTTGTTACTGCCCGGAGGCGACTAATTATGAGACAATTGCATTTGTTAGCTAAGACCCCTTACCACCGTTCCCGCCAAAAACCGCATTACTCTAGCCCTTCTGATTCGCTGGAGAATTTTATTTCGGAAACTTTTGGGACAGACCATATAGTTGAAAAATGAGCATGTAAAATTTGAAATAATCGGTTAAGTAATTTTTTAGTTGCATTGCCCAGCGCGCAAAATTTAACGTTTTGAGAAAAAACGTTTAAAGTTTTTGTAAAGAAAAACATCGTGAAAAATTGTAATGTAACTTACCTCGATTTTCGGTCAATCAGCAATTCCAGGATCGTACAGCGGGGCTTCCTCTTCCTAAATTTCCTGGAATTGTGCTATTTTTTCTTATTTACGAGCAAGGGCTTCTTTTGTCGGCAGATGTTTGTATATCTACGCGCACCAACCGCTGAGGCTGACTCACCTTTCTTTGAAATTAACATAAAAGTCTTTTATAACTTTCTAATGTTCTTTTCCATATTTTTGAGATGATTTCCTAACAATTTAAGTAAAAAATAGAAAACGTGAAAAAAATCGATTTTACATGAGGTTCCCCTATTAACATAAAAAAAAAAGATCATCAACACTGTAGTATCATTGTATTTCTTTTAAACAAGAACTAAAAAAAACTTTGGAAGTAAAGCTTTTACATAATAAATATTAACTACAAAATGTCATCTATCAGATATTTTTAATACTCTTTTAAAATTTGCAATGAGTTTCTTGTACGATAAGTAAAAGTGAATCTGACAAAACAAACATTGAAATCAATAAAGTAATATGGTACGTTTTCCTCTTCCTTTTCTATCATGAGTTATATGTATGTACAAAATATTTACAAGTTAATGCACATGAGAACTTTTAGAAGTCATTTATTTCGATGTAAAACGTTCTTTGTTGATTTATAAAATATTGATGTTGTTCCCAAAATTGTTAAAAAAAGTGAACACGACTGTGGTCCAACAATGTAAAGATTAGACTAGGTTAAATAATTTAAGTAGATCTAAATAAATAAATCTGCTGTCTTTTATTTTATCCTAAATGTATAGTTTTTATGATTTTCTAGTTTCTTATCGAAGTGTGCTAATTTACTTCACATCTCAAGTTTATGTTTAAAACTGCATTATAAAAAAGAGAAAAATATAATTAAAACAGTTTTAAATTGCCAAAAGCATATAACATAATCTAATATCTATATAATAATTATATTTAAGACCATTACTCAATTTCAGATTGATTAAAAAAGCCAGTTTCGTTCTTTAAATATATTAAAAATTATTTTATAAAAATATTTCGTGGAACTTAGAAATATGTATTATCTATAAGAATTTATCCTGTATATAAAATAAATAAAACATTGAGTAATATATTAGCAAAAATCATGTTGTAAAATGTATTTAACGTAAAAATATGTGTTTTTATAGTTCTCGCAACTTATTTTAGCTGACTTTAGTATAAATGTTACCATCGAGATTTTATTGGATGCTATTACGGCTTTTGTATATGTTGTAATGTTTAACATGTTTTTCTTCAATACTAAAAAAGTAAGCAAACTGCGATCATAATTAACAAAGCCAATTTTCATAAAATATTTTTACCCATATTTAAAACTACGCCTAATTTCAATTTCTTTTAATGTAGCTAAGACAAATGCTGGAAGAAATTAATAATAATTGGAAGATGTTATCAGATTTGGAAGAAATTAAAATACTAGAATATTACGATCAACAAGGAAAAAAATTTATAGTTATTATATTGTGTAATAATACTAGCTTTTTGTTTACATATTAAAGATAATAGCACAGTACAAACACATATTATTAAATTATTTATGATATAGTAGAGAAGGTGATATTATGGAGCGTGTATTAAATATTATGAGCACTCGTATTATCTGCGTTATTAGGTGACAAGTTACTAGTAATTACTTATGATATTTGTTGAATAGCCTACCGGTGTAACAATAATATGCTAATATACAAGAGCTGACAATTCTTATAAGGCATTTTTCTTAAGCATTTCAAAACATTTCAATATACATTTAATTACCTACACATGTTCTCTTATTGTTTAGAAACATGAACGTTATATTATCACACGAATGCACAAGTATGTATATATTCGTAAACACGAGTGTTTTTTTGTTATTTAATTTTTTATTTGTCCATATACATTGCGAATTATGCAAAATTGTTTAATATCATAATATTTTGTTAATGTGGGCATAAAAGCATGCTGGTAATAGAAACACTATCGAAATGTTCATATAGAAATATTTCTTTGATAAATTAATTGCCGCAAGAGAGAGAGCTGCGTCCGGATAATATTTTATCAATCCACCTATGATTTATTTTCTAATTAAATTATCATTTATTGTTATCTACCTCGCGATTATATTGTAGCTCTTTTTAATAATTTATTTTTAAAGAAATATATAAATTTCTAACAAAATATACTATGTATTTTATAAACAAAACCAATTTTTAAATTTCTTTCGGTGATGACCAATGTTACTGTCTTTGTTCCTCTCCGGTTTTGTTCTGCAGTGTCATCACATTTTTATAAATCGACTTAAATAATAAATATTTCACAGCTTTAAGTCTAATATCTATTAAACAACATTTTGATGACATCTACACAATCATTTATTTTCAATATAAAAAATTGAATAATTATTAATAAAGTTGAATAAAATGTAAACGATGCCCATAATATCATCTTCTTCTCTAATATTTTACTTAATATTTTCTTTAATATTTGTCTACGACTTATAACACGTTTAATTCTCTTTTTTATGAAATGAAACAAAAATTGTAATATATATATGGCATATCTTGTATCATTTAGGGCTGCAAATATTCGTATTATTTACATTCTTAATAACTGGACTACTACCGGATATTCTCGATTTTCTTCAGCCATTAAATGAATCACGTGCACATAATTTATTATTTATGAAGCAGTACCAAATAAATGTCGGAATGCAATATTATTTATTTTTTTTATATTCTGTTATTAATATTGCTATTGGTACATCTGCGGCAATATTCATTATTTCGACAGTATTATATATTAACTTACACTGCTGCGCAATGTTCAAAATTTGCAGGTAAGAAAAATACGTGAAAGTTTTAATATCATCTCTGCAGTTGCGATTCGGTAAATCTTATCGGTAGTATCAATATCGTTATACCATCATTACGCAGAATTGTTTTCTATTAGACACTGGAATGTCTTTTCTCGCTTTCGCTAACTTTCAAACATATACCTATTTCACGTATTTAAGTGTATACTTCAAAAACAGTTCAAAAACAGAAACACACGACAAATGAATCGTATATGATAAGAAAAGCTACGCATCGATATTGTAACGATACCAATACTATCGTAAGAGTTACAGAATTCTGCTACTGGTGAATACTATTCTGTAAATTTTTATATAAATTGGGACACTTTAAGAATATTGAAAAAAATCTACATCTTTTTAAAACAGTAATGAGGATAAAACGTTTTGTACTATTCAAATTGAGATAAATCCGTAAACGGACACAGTACACGCGGTTCTTAGAAGGGGAGGATCAGGTGAGTCACCCTGGGATTTTGATCCCAATTTTTTTAGTTACTTTGGAGTTGAAAAAAAAGTTTACGTCTCCCGGCGTTTGATCGAATAAGCCTTAGTTTCGAAATAATAAATTTGTGAAAATTGGCCATACCGCGGCGGGCAATATGAGCCTTTCCGGTAAATGTTTTCTCAACCAGTGCAGTCGGCTCCGTGCGTTAGGTGCTTGCTTCACAATCATAAGATCCGGGTTCGCTCCCGGATGTTTGCAATATTTTTTTTTTTCTTTGATAAGTGTATTTATCTTGATGATATTGATCTTGTATGCAAATTTTTAAAATAGAAAATTTAATTTAATATCACTTTCTAAACATTAATTTAAATTTAATTTAAATTCAAGTAATAATATTTGAAATAATAAATAGGTAATAATAATAATAATATATAAGTTATTTGAAATGGATAACATATAAAAGCAACGTATCTAAATTTTCAAATTGTTTAATTTAAAATTTAATTGGAAATAATATTAACAGTATTTTAAAATTCTAGTTTTTAAAATAATTAATCGTAGAAGAATACCAGTGTTAAATTTAAACAATTTGAAAATTTAGATACGTTGCCTTTATGTTATCCATTTTAAATAACTTATATATTATTATTATTACTACCTATTTATTATTTCAAATATTATTACTTGAATTCAAATATCCTTCAAATTAAATTTAAATTAATGTTTAGAAAGTGATATTAAATTAAATTTTTTATTTTAGAAATTTACATACTATATCAATATCATCAAGATAAATAAATACACTTATTAAAAAAAAAAAAATAAAAAAAATATTGCACACATCCGGGAGCGAACCCGGATCTTACGATTGTGAAGCAAGTACCTAACGCATGGGGCCGACTACACTGGTTGGGAAAATACTTACCGAGAAGACTCATATGGTGCGCCGCGGTATGGCCAATTTTCACAAATTTATTATTCCGAAACTAAAGCCTATTCGATCAAACGCCGGCAGACGTAAACATTTTTTTCGTCTCCAGGATAACTAAAAAAATTGGGATCAAAATCCCAGGGTGACTCACCTAATCCCTTGTTAGTGTTAAAATAACATTTTTGTGTGATTTTTAAATACATTTGCTGATTCTTCGAACTATGCGTCGTTTTTGGTTTCAAACACACACTGTTAAAAATGTTATTCAATGTAATTTTAATCCTACATATTAAATTTAATGTATCTGTGTAACTAAAAACATGTGCATGAAATTTAGTAGTAATTTTTGACAGCATTAAATTTATATTAAAAATACATTAATTATTTTTAATTAGAGATGCATTGGATACCGGATATATATCCGGTTATCCAGCATTATCTGGCAGAGGCCGGATAATACCAGATAGCCGGATATTTTCTTTTATCCGACCAGATAATCTGATGCTATAGTGTTTATTTCGATCAGAGAGAAGCCTGAGAGCAGCCATCCTGGCCTTTTTCGACTATTAACGTCACCAACGTCCATTTTTTGGTATAGAACAATAAATCACATCAATTTTGCGACACTGTCAATAAAAAATATTTATTGGTAGTGTTTCAAAATTGATGTGATTTAAACCTACAGCACATGAATTTCAGAAATATTTGGTGTTTTCTCTAATAAAAAGGACAATCCAATAGACAAGAATAATCCAACAGATAATCCAATATCGTGATGGAAAAAACATTATTCCGATTTTCCAAATTTAGAACATCTCGTTTTAAAATATTTAAGTGTTCCATTGCACCCTCCTCAGTAAATTCCGAAAGGCTATTTAGTTCCGCAGAAAACGTTTGGGTAGACAATTAAAATAAATTACTTCCAGACAATGCAAATATGCTAATTTTTATAATAAAAATTTTAATTTTTAAAATAATTGTTTAACAATTGTTTATATGAAGTTAAAAATAAAGATATTAAAACATTGTTTCTATCAAAATAAATAATATTTTGTTTTTTTTCTATTTGATTAATAATTTAACTTCATTTTTAAAACATTTTTTGCTGGGCAATATCCGGTTTATCCGGCAAAATAATAGCCGGATTATCCGGTATCCGGCCGCGAGAATATATCCGGTAAAAATCATTATTCGGGGCATCCCTATCTTTAATAAACTGTTTAAAATTTGCTTTTGTTACATTACATTAAATTCTGCTGTCAATTTTTAACAGTGCAACGGCTGTTAAATTGAATCAGAAAAGTAATGTAACCGATTTAAATTAACAATCAATTTAATAATACTGATTCTAACTAGTATCTACAAGATTACTTCTTTACTTTCGAAAAAATTAAAGAATCCGTTTGCAAAAAAATATTATCTCCATGAGAGTATAAACTTGGATTTCCCTACAGTGGAATTGGAAAATTCGCATTTTAAAAGACGTAAGAAATATTATTTCAGCATTGCTATGATCGCCTGTAAATTTAACTATACATTTTTCCAGAATTTTGCATATATGTACGTATAAGAATTCTGAAAATTTGTTTCCCAAAAAAAATTTTTTTATATTTAATTATATATAATTATCTATAATTATATGTATATCAATATGTCCATATATATTAAAATACATATAATTTTATGTAATTATACATGATTTTTATATACAAGGTATCCCATTTTAAGAAAACAAACCTCGATAATTTTTCAATGAAGCATTTTCAACAAAAATGTTTCAGATAAAAATTGTATGGTTTCGAGGGAGACATAAGATGGTGTCATTAATTTGACCTTGAATAGTTGCTTGAAGGTCACGTGAATGTCACCTTCAATTTTTTAAATGAAACTGCCTACTTTTTATTGAATATTCTTGTAACTTATCTCGAGAACTTTCCAAAATATTATAAATAAATATTTTTTTGTTAAGTATTTTTTGAGTTACAAGATTTGAATGTTACAGCTTTCTTGCAATAGACTACACTTATTGCAATAGAAAATTCTCAAAATCTTGTTTTAAGTGGCCAGATCTTTTCCGATCTTGCCTTGACTGGCTGAGGGCGTATTCCAAAAGTTCTATTGAAAATAGTCTTTTTGATCATAAAGTTGGTAGCACTTTAACTAACTACCCTGTGTTCCCTAATGTAAGTTGAATTTGTGATTATCGTTGGCTTGCAAAGATCAGCAGAGAGGTTAGTTTAATTTCTTGTATTTTAATTATTTAGAAAATAATTATAATCATGTATTATTGATTAAAATATTATTTACTGATAACAATTTTGATTTTCAAATAAAAATTGAAGAGCACAAAAACTTCCAAAGATTGAAAATTAACTGCAAAGTTTGTTCGTAGGATAAATTTTTTGATATTGCCAATATTAATATTATTTCTTTACAATCTTATACTTATTTGATTTTGTATGAAATAAGTATAAAATTATATTATAATAATATTTAATAAAAGTCTAACATTTATAAACATGCCAGCTAAGCTACTGTAGCCTCTTCAACTACTTAAACAGAATAAATTTTATCATGCACTATTAGTGCATACAAACGGATATAATCTAATTTACTTACAATTAATAATTTAAAATTAATCAGAATTTGCGATTTTTAGCTTCACGGAATTTTTCAAAATCCATCTTTTGCTTAATTCCTATTTTAAAATAAAAATTATTGTTAGTAAATATTATTTTCATAATACATAATTAGAATTATTTTAATAAATAATACGTCATTAAAATTATTTTATAAATAATTAAATAACAAGAAATTAAACTAACTTCTCCGATGGTCTCTGCAAGCTAACGAAATCACAAACTCAACTTTTATTACGGAATACAGCGTAGTTAGTTACAATGTTACCAACTTTATTATTAAAAGGAATATTTTCGATAGAACTTTCAGAATACACCCTGAATCACCGATCAATCTAGTCTTGATTGATTGGATCACCGACTGATTTTACCTTGACTGATTGGATCATTCTCCGATCTTTCTTCGAACCCAAAAGAGGTGTAAATTCAACCAGGCAACCTCCACGTGATACACTTTGAGTGATGCTAATGCTAGTACTGTATAATTATGTACAAATAAATTTTCTGGGATTATAAAAAAATGTGAGAAATTTCCTAAATTATACATATAAAATTTTACGAAAGTTCTGAAAAGGTCATGAGAAAAGAAATAAATTTCAGTCTTTCTAAAAAGTGTTCCAATTCATATAAAGACTTTAAAAAAAATTTTTCATTAGAGATCTTCTTCAAATTTAATACGCAGTAAGAAAATGAAAAATTCTTTTGTTAATGTAATATGACTAAATAAAAACTTAATGTTATCAGTTACCAAATAAAATAAATTGTGGATAAATAAGTATTAGCGTACTCAAACAGGAGAAATGTAATCATTGAAAGAATAATTAGAACAGTAGAACTTCATCAAAAAGTAAAAAAGTAAGTATCTAAAGCCAAAACTATTGTGTAATAAAACTACTATTCTTTATTTAATAAAGATAATTTGTTGTTTTCAAGGCTTTTTAAATGTTTTACGACAAGTTTTACGATGTCTTTTCTTACTATATTTATAGTCGGCACGTGTAGCTTTGCAATGTGTTTATATAGAGTAAGTAACTTTTTCTTTTTTATAATATATATTTTATATACAGAGTGTTCAAAAAGTTCCGGAACGGCTGAATATCTCGAAAACTAAGTATTTTAGGGAAAAGTGTTTCAGATAAAAGTTGTATGGTTTTACAAGATCTATTTATTTGGTTTTATCAGTTTGACCTTGGATGGCGTCCAGGGTTACATCAAAATTAACTTTTTTAAATAGAACATCCTATTTTTGATTCCAGAATTTAATAACTGGTGTCAAGAGCTTTCCAAAACCCTTGAAAGTTACAGTACACTGTAACTTTCAAGCCTCAAAACTCGGAAAATACTCAACAAAAATAAACTTTCTTGTAAGGTTTTGAAAAACTCTTGACACCAGCTATTAGATTCTGGAATCAAAAATAGTTTCAAGTGTTCCAAATAAAAAAGTTAATGCGATTTGGATCTTGACGCCATCCAAGGTCAAATTGATAAGATGATTAAATAGACCTTTTAAAATCCTACAACTTTTATCTAAAACACTTGTTATATGTAATATAAATGTATTTTTAAACATATTGCATAATCAATATCACATTAAAATTAACAGTTAACAGTCTAATGCAGTATAAGATATGTATACACATAGAATGACCAAAATTATGGAAAATATCTCGAAAACAAGATATTTGAGAATGTTTTACACCAACTTTTCTGGAAGAGGCACAAATAATGTTAAAATCAATTTTCAAAATAATAAGTTTTTTAAAATCATATGAAGATCATTGGTATTTCTTTAAATAAAATATGATTCTTTTACGTAATAATTCTCAGTAATTATTCTACATAAAAAGTAGTAACGTTGAGTTATCAAAAAATCAATAGTTTACGGAATGTTTTTATGCTTTATTCTAGCATATTTTGACATAAAGTGTAAAATATCTATAGTAAACTAATATTTCTTTTGATAACGCTAACTAGAGGCTTTCATGCAGAATAATTACAGGAATCATATACGTACATCATATAAAAAATTCCAATGTCTCATTTTCGAGACATTTGGACGGTCCCACACTTTTTACACACATTGTACATGCGCGCGCGTGTGCATGCGTGCGTGTGTGTGCACATGTTTAACATACGTAATATTTACTTATGTCCTATTAAATTTTCATATTTCATAAAAATTACATAAATAATTCGCTCATTAATGTGTTAATAGTTGATGAACGCAATAAAACGCATGCATGATTTGGATGAACTTTTGATATCAATAGCTTATATTATAGCATATAAGTTTTGTTTATTCAGCATGTCTTTAATCGGGCAATTAGTGATAAACCATTCTGAAGAGTTATTTAACGCTATGTAAGTAGCAATCTAATAGTACAGAATTATTAAATAGCACAAATAAATTTATAAAATCTATAATTAGTACTTTAAAAATGTTATAAGTGATTTTGTAATATATATGAAATAATATTTAATTGTAATTTTTGTTTGTTTTCTTGTTAACAAAATCAGTTTACTATAAAAAGTACATTATTATGAACATATGTATTGCAGTTATGTAAAGAATTATTTACTCATTAACCAAATAAATAATAAATAAATAAAGATTTATAATCTCAGGTATTACTTGTCCATACAATTTTGTGACATTCATTAGTCTGCTACAGATAATGCAACATAATAAAAACATAGACATAAATTCAATTCTTTTCTTGCTAATATGTTACTTCACAATTTTATTATTCCAGCCAATTTGATAAAAATAGTAGTAAAAGTGTAAATTAACACAGGCATGGTAACAAAATTGGAAACATTATAAACAAAAATAGTTTTTAATGCTATTTTATTGCTAATTATTAAATTTTATTGCTATTAGTTGCTCTATTGCCAGTTTGATTGTAATATCCTTATTAGAAAAAATTCATTACCCTAACAAGTCAGCACTAGTATACAACGTAAAAAAAAACTTCGTAAGACGTCCTACATAATTTTTTTTTTTGTAAAATGTCTAGTTAGATATAAAATATATTTCTTGTACACTACTCAAAAAATATAGAGAACACTTTCCAGACACCAAAATCTAGGCTATTTTCAAATGGCTGTAACTCAGCGAGAAATCATCGTAGATAAAAAATAAAAAAAAGCATTTTGATGCTTGAAGTTTTAACTTTAACGTTCCATCAACAAATTTTTAAAGTTTTTTTAACTTTCTTATTTTATGCAGTAAAAAAGCACACCATGTTTTGTTCCTTAAAATTTCGTATCTTTGACATTTTGCAACTCGACAAACGAATTTTTTTCGAACAATTCAAGTAAAGTTTCATAAACTACAACATTTTACCTACAAAATACTTTCTTTAAAATTTTTCTACGATTTTTTTTTTACCGAGATACGCAACTTTGAAGCTAAACTTGCATTTTTTACAAATGATATTCGTACTACGTGAAAAATCATCGTAGACAAAAAATAAAAAAAGCATTTTAAAGCTCAAAGTTTCAGCTTTAACATGCTATTAATGATTTTCAAAAATTTTTTCAATTTTTTAGTGCTATGCTCCAAAAAAGATACACTGTTTTTTCCTTAAAATTACATATCTTCGACAGCCTGTAGCTCAATAAAAAATTTTTTTCTCGACAAATGCAATTCAAGTACCATAAAATATGACTTTTATTCTACAAAATATTTTTTTTTAATTTTCCTACAATTTTTTTTTACCGAGTTACAAGACTGAAAAAACACATTTTGTACAGTACATTTTTCCGAAAAGTAACGTTCACCGCCGACATTAACATAATATTAAACACGCACACACTAACACAGACACCCACACCCACACACACACACACGCGCGCGCGCGCGCGCGCGCAATGTGCATATCCAACCGGCAACCTCTACGTAGTGCACATGGTGTAATGCTAATGTCGGCAGTAGATGTCATTTTTCGGAAAAATGTACTATAAAAAATGTGTTTCTTCAAAGTTTTGTAACTCGGTCCAAAAAAATTAGGAAAATTTAAAAAAAAGCATTTTGTAAAGAAAAAGTCATACTTTATGGTACTTGCATTGCATTTGTCGACAAAAAATTTTTTTATTGAGCTATAAGCTGTCAAAAATATGTCATATTAAAGAAAAATAGTGTATCTTTTTGGGACATAACACTGAGAAATTGAAAAAATTTTTGAAAACCATTGATAGCATGTTAAAGCTGAAACTGCAAGCTTTAAAATGCTTTTTTCATTTCTTGTCAATAATTTTTTATGGAGTTCGAATATCATTTGTAAAAAATACAGGTTAGCTTCAAAGTTGCGTAACTCGGTCAAAAAAATCATCAGAGAAATTAAAAAAAAGCATTTTATAGACAAAATGTTGTAGTTTATGAAGCTTTACTTGAATTGTGCAAAAAAAATTCGTTTGTCGAGCTGCAAAGTGTCAAAAATACAAAATTTTAAGGAACAAAACAAGGTGTGCTTTTTTACTGCATAAGACAAGGAAGTTAAAAGAACTTCAAAAATCTGTTGATAGAGCGTTAAAGTTGTAACTTCAAGCTTCAAAATGCTTTTTTATTTTTTATCTACAATGATTTTTCGCCGAGTTACAGCCATTTAAAAATAGCCTCATTTTTGGTGCCTGCCAAGTGTTTCCCCCCCCCTTTTTTTTAAGTAGTGTATATAATTTTTTACCAAATTAATAAAAAAATTTTTTAGATACATGTCACTATGGAATGAAGCATGTGTAACAATACAGAAATCATTATTATTTATAATGCAAATCTACTCAAAAAGCGAAATAATAAATTTTGGCGGTATAATTGCTGTAACAATGGAAACCTTCACCTCGGTAAGATAACTTGAATAAGAAAAAAAATGCTATGACCATATCTACTTATCATTATCGAGTACGTTGAATTACTTGTTTTAGGTCACAAATATGGCAGTATCCTTCATGACGGTAATTTTTTCAATACAGTAGTATCATAATCTAGTGCAGAAAAAATAACTGTTTGTAGCAATAAACATATGATAAAATTATATATAAAATAGAAAGCAAGATATAGTTTGATTAAATAAAATAATATTCTCCGTTATTTATTTAACAATAAATAATAAATGAAAGTTCTTAATACTAGTATATCACATTGTTCTTGAATAATATATGTACAATAAACTAAATCCTTTAACTACGTCATTCATGGCTGAGGTAACTGCAATTAATAAGGAAATGGATATTGTGGTTGATTCGTGGCACAGGATGACCTGTACTGTTTCGAAAAGTTCGTTAGATACCTTGTCGGCTTGTAAAAAGGATAGTTTTAACTTATATATCAAATTTTTAAGTCCAGCGGTTAAAGATTTTCATAAAAAAATTATAGAATCTATTCAAATAGAGAGATATTCGACCGATAATGTGACAACACAAATTAAACAAGAATGCCTCCAACGGTCGTAGATAGATCTTTGTGCTTATATTTATTCGTATGACTTTATTTACTGCTTCAAATTCATCAAACCGTGCGGCGAATTACTTTTTTAATCATAACACAGCTCTAAGTTGAATAAGAATTAGTAACATCAGGTTTATTAAATTGAAATCAATTTAATAAGTAATGCTAACTAGCATCTAAATATTAGAACCTTTTCCCTCTGATGAATTTGAAGAAGTATATAAGATGACACGAATAAATATAAATACTAACATCTAACTACGGCCGTTGAAAGTGTTCTTGTTTAATTAAAATTATTTCATTCAAAAAGTAGTAAACTCAAAGTTCGATTTACTTGGTGCTCTATGAATATTATTGGAAATAAAAAAGTGGATGCGTTGGCAAAGAAATAAGGTTCGATGATTTTAATTAATAACAAGGACTGTGATTAATAACAAACTATCATTCAAAATAATGTACTGTACTGAATATAAAAGAAATAAAAATTATATTTAATTATATTTAATTTCTGAAGAAGTAATGGATAATGAAGTGACTGCTGAATTACCACTGTTAGAGACGTAATGTATTTCACTGATTTTATCGTTAAGTAATTATTTCGTATTAAACTGGTTATAAATTCAAGGATGGCTTTAATCGAGTATAAATGGTTGAACGCTGCATATCTTAAATGGAAATTATATTTATGGAATTACAACAAGAAATGGGTACACACGTGCAGAATGACGTCATACGTAATCGCTTTACACGAGGCAGATTGTGCAATTAGACTTGTACGCAATACGCGGAACCTACGTAAGCCATGGCGCACGCATTTTTCTCACGCCGGACGACGTTCGAGCGGAGTTGCAAACGCACTTCGAATAAACGTCCATCGGACATCCATTGGACGCTCTGATGTTTATAAACGCACGTCCAATGAACGTTCACGTGCAATCTGGGTATATTTCCTTGTAAACTTTAATATTGTTATGTATTTGGTTTTCTGTGTTATGCTTTGTAATATAAGTTTCTTTGAATCTATAGCCGAGATTGGTTCTTGAGAGGCTCATTTATGTTCCTAAATCCTTGGAGGATAAGATTGAACGAGCCAGGATATACAAATTTGTTAAAAGAAGATTACGGTTGGGATTATTGGCCAAAGTTCTGATTATTTCGCATCATCAAATGTGGTGTGGTACTGTGGCTTTTATAAAGCCAGAAATCCAGAGGCCAAGAAAAAAAATAAGAAGAAGGCTAACTGCTTTTCGAGGCCGAGCCTGGACCGGGCACATAAAAAAAAAGAGACAGTGGTACATCTCTCTCTTTGTCTAGCTGATTAATGATTAATTGAAAGTATCTTCCCGGCTTTTTCTAATCTCTTTCTATCTTTCAGTAGAAAGAGACGGAAATGTACTTCTTTACCCTCTCTCTTGTCCCGCATCTGTCTCTTTTCTTCCTATTAGACTTAGCCTTCCAGTATAGATTACAGTTCACTAAGTCGTATCCATGATGCATCATGGCCATAAGCATGAGTATATATATATGACCGTATCGTGTGCAGCGGGTATTCGTGTTGTTGCATCTTGCCAATGTGGCAAAGGCTTCCTATAACTTGGACAGTCAACTTAATAATTGATACCTCGGTTCACGGGCCAAAGCGACACCATTATCTGCTAGATCCGTTCGTTTCGCGTCGATTGAGCCTATTCATCAATTTCGAAGGTAAGACTCCTAAAGCGAATAATTAATTACCGTAATTTATATTAACTAAATCGTACATATGTAGTTTGCACAGCTGCAAACGTGCTACGTATGTAAGTATGACATATGTTTCTCTGTTTATTTCGTTATATGTAAGAACACATGTTTATATTTTAAACTAGTGTCCTGCACAGATATTTTAAAATTATGTTTACATTGATTATCTATATACTGCTTATCAAGATTTTGTTTATACAAGTTTTTTTCGTGTGGACAATACAAGGACTGTAAATTATTATAAATGATTATAAATTCAACAAGATACAAAAAAAAACAATTAAACTATAATTGTCAATATCTGATTTTAATATTAGTAAAATAAAAGTAGATAACATTAAGAATTAAAAAACAATAAAATTTTCATTATTTCTGATAAAACATAGTTTACACTATACATATAGTATACACGCAAAGTAAAAATTATTAATATTTTACGTATAAATAACTAAACCTGATCTTAATACGTGCGCTTTGAAATTTTTTGAAGTTGTACGGCAAATCGTTTAAAAAAGAAAATGAAGAGGAAGAAGTGTACGGTTTTCTTTTATACATATTGGCCTAAATTTACAACTAATAAATATCTGAAAAGAATCTTTAAATGACACGTTTCTTTATTATCTATTGTTTATCAAGAGTTTATGTTTACATGAATCTTTTTCATATAGACAATGTAAGAAGTGTAAATTATCCTTCGCTTGACACGAATAACTTAATGATTCTTTTTTAAATGGTTTTTAAATGGTTAAAAGAATTGTTCGATTTTTTAATGAAAAATTATAGCAATGTAAACTTTTCAAAGTTAAAACAATTAAAAGTTAATGGATACTTAAATTATTACGAAGTAAAAAATAACATTACATAGAAAGAACCTATGCAAAGTATAGTTTGAAAAGATGAATTTTTTCGGACACGCGCGCGCGCGCGCGCACACACACACACACACACACACACACACAAACACACACTTTTGCTTTTTTTTAGAAAAGGTTTTTGTACAATACACAAATTATTATAATATTAGAATTCATTTAAATAAAAAATATTATAAATCTAATAGTTAACATGTTTTAATGTTGTAACAAATAATATAACACATAAAATAATGTAATGTAATTACGTAATTGTAATGAAAATTATAATTAGAAAAGTAAATTAAAGTAATTTTATTGAACTTTTTTTAATGTTTTTATATTTGATGTTAAAATATGCTAGAATAAAAATTAAAATATTTATTATCTTGTAAATTATTGATTTTTTGATAATTCTATTTTAGTACGTAGAATAATATCAAAAGAATTACATGTATAAAACAATGATACAATTTCAGTTTTAACAACAACAATAATCTTTGTCCCTAGCATTATGATGAAACGATAAAAGTATTATCAGTATTTATAACGTTAAAACAAAAACTACTAATTAAAAATAGAAACCTATGTCTATATCTTTATCTTTTTGCTAATATATATTTCATTCATTGTACTTTTGTTTATGTTTTTATTCTATGTCCAACACGTTGTTTCATTCTATATTATATCTATTTACTCTAGATTATAACGAAAATGACTCATTCTAATCTAATGGAATGGATGATGAAGGAGAAAATACAGCTTCTAGCAATATGGCCAAGTATTGTTGAAGACCTCACGGATTCAAGGATAGACAATGATATCCTTAACAGACACATGACAAAAGTAAGTAATAAGAGTTGGGAGTTACGCAATTATTAATATTTATTGCATAATAATATATTATTATTTCGTAGTTACACGGAGGAAAATAATTAGATAGCATAGGAGATCTTGTGTCGCTGTAGCAAAATCTATTAGTGATGTAAACAGTAAAGGAATCAATTATGGGCATTCGTTGATATTTTGATTAGAAAATTTCTTAAAACTACTTTTATTTAAATTACTTTCATTCTTCGTAGATCCATCAATGAATGGAATCTGAATTACATTCAACAATGGCCCAGCTATTTAATCTGTTTGCATTACACTTTGAATATTATATATTTTAATTATAAATATATATAAAATAATTAGCTGTCAATGTGATAAACATACACTATTTTATTTCGTTTGATAGTCCAGACATAATTGATAACACAAATGACAACACTATTATGTTTGATAATAGTATTAAGCCGGTTTATCAATTTGTTAAGTTTTCATAATGGTTCATTTGACAAATCATCTCAATGGTTCCTCAATTGTTCTGATAAATCTAGAGATGCGCTACTAAATTTAATAAAAAATTGACTGACAATGAGCCAAATGTATACAAAAACATCAAAATATACAATGTCAACATTATACAATTCATTCGCAAATAAAATATCGTATACATTTTATTGTATTAAATGTTACATTTTACTGTTAAACCCCGTGTAGCTTTGTCCGGATAAAATGGTGATTACTAGGTACACGAGCACACTCAACGTAATAGAATATAGAAAATATGTACAGTAAAATTCACATAAAGCACGATAAACTTTATTGAGCAAATCATAGTGATTTACATGAATATTAAGATTTCTCAGTACTCTAACAGATTACCGTTAAAAATAATTCGCAAATAAAAACTAATTTACTTTTATGCAGATAGAAGAATATAAAATACCATTCTCAAGACAATTTTATATGTAAATTATACAATATGATTACTGCACAAAAGCAAAGATCTGAATTGCAAATACAAAGTCTCTGTGATAAAATTCACACAAGAAATAATAAATATGACTTTCGTATTAGTTTACGTAGGTAACAAAATTCAGTCATAATTTAATAAAATATTGTTTAATTTTATTAAACAAATGACTTTGGTACAGAAACGATATTATTCATAGAATGTGTGTATCGTGTAAATAATTATTAGTTTGTATAAAATTATTCTCGTATTCGTAGAATTAAACATTATAAGTATTGACAGTTATTATACAATACAATACGTTCTTTAGAATTTTGTTGACATAAGGACTATCTACAATAAAATTACATTCATTTCGATAAATGTTTCTTGAATAAGAAAACTGCATCACAATGAAAGTAAGAAAGCCTTCTTCGGTCGTAGCTAGGTCTTAGTGCTTCTATTTATTTATGTGATTTTATATACTTCTCCGAATTCAACCAGAATGTGCGCCAAATTAATTTTCGGTCATAACACAGCATGTCGAATAAGAATTAGTAATATCACTATTTATATTAAATTAATTAATTTAATATAATACTCGATGCTGATTTGTATCTATATACCTATTCCCCCCTGAAAAAACTGTAAGAAATTTATTGTGAAAAATAACACCCCACCCAAGGTTCGAACCTGGCACCTCCGGAATCTCCGGTCCCGGTTGAATTCGGAGAAGTATATAAAATCACATAAATAAATATAAGCACTAAGACCTAGCTACGACCGAAGAAGGCTTTCTTACTATCATTGTGTTGTTACACTATCGCTCCAATAACATATTTGTAATTTAAAAATGCATCAATTACACCATATAGATTACGATACAATTTTTTAAAAATACTTATAATATTTAACTATTATTTATCGATCTTTTTAAACAGGAAACGCTATTGTTTTTTAAAGTTACTTTTATTAAAAAATTTCTTCTTCTTTACGTGTGAGTGTTTTATCTTCCCTGTTGGGGTACACGAGTAAAAGTGAAACATTATTCAATCTTCGGCATAAACAGCATTTTTTTTAAATTATATTATTGATATCTCCATATTTTCTCTCAACCCATATTAAAGGAACATGAATAAATACATAAAGTCATAAGGTGGATTATATTAAAAATAAATCACAAAAAACTTTTTTAGATTTTAATTATTCCCGCAAAGTCTCTTAGTAACAGTGATAAGTACATGTGATAAAAATTGCATCTTACTGCGACACTGCTGTGATATAAACTTGATATCACACAGAAAGGTAATAGTAATATTATACAATAGTTATGTTCTGATGACTCACAGTAGCCTCGCAGTGACATCGTAATTTACACGTGACTCTGTGAGCTAATTGTAATATCACTATAATGTTTTTTGCTATAAGAGTACACATTCTATTAAACATTTCTATTACAGGTATTAGAATATAATGTTCCGGGAGGAAAACAATTTAGAGCATTAATGTTAATATATGCTTATCAGTTATTAGCAAACAAACAACTTACAAAAGAAAATATTCATCTAGCACGGATTGTAGCATGGTGTTTGGAACTGGTGTGTAATTTAGTGAAACGTATGTACGTTCTTATCTGATACGATTTTAAACAGTCTTTAAAAACACAGATGCAAGCTGCTGCTCTCATGGTTGACGATATTCAAGACAAATCAGTACTTCGTCGAGGTCAACCATGTTGGTACCGAAGCGATAATGTAGGGTTGTCAGTAATAACAGATGCTCTAAACTTAGAAAATTCTGTATATTATCTACTTCAAAAGTACTTCAAAGGGAAAGACTGCTATGTTAATCTACTAGAAACATTCCATGATGTGAGCGAGAATATCTCTTTTCCGATTTGCATAGGTTATAATAATTATTCTTTTCCTTTGACCAAGCAGTTATGTATGAAAATATTTCAACAGATGGCACTAAAAACAATAGATGGCCAAATATTAGACCTACAGCTGTCTAAAAATTTTAGAAAGAAGCTAAATTTGAACTTATTCACATTGGATCAATACAGGTGTATTGTCAAGAACAAAACGTCGTATTATTCATTTGTTTGTCCACTATTCTTAGCAATGCATTTAGTAAGAAAAATTTTAATTTTTCCCAATCAAAAATAGCTTTTCGAAAAAACATCAAAAATAAGTCAAAAATTTTCGAAATTTTTGTTATTTGATGTAGGCTGGAATAAAAGACCCAGAAAAGTTTAAGCAAGCAGAAACGATTTTATTGGAAATTGGACATTTATTCCAAGTCCAAGATGACTTTTTGGATTTCTTTGGAGATTCAGAAGCCACTGGCAAAGACAGCACTGATATACAACAAGGAAAATGTACGTGGTTTGTTGTAATGGCTCTTCAACGCGCCACTCCAAAACAGCGTGAAATTTTAGAAGTGAGTACTATTGATTTGATGCATTATTTCATCACGATTGTTATATAAATCCTTTTTTTTTCTACGCAGGAATGTTACGGATTTTCGGATCCGGAAAAAGTCAAACGCGTGAAACGACTTTTTACCGATTTGGATTTGCAAAAAATTTACACGTCATACAAAGAACAAGCATATAATCTATTAAATCAGTGCTCGGAGTTAGTTGCTCATTTCGAGCCGATTCTTGAAGCGACGCCCACTGTCCCCCCACTGCCGCTCGCCACTCGACTGTCGAGTCGGCGATCACGCGGCAGGCGCTCTGCATCAGGAGCGTCTCTGAGTAAAAAATACGCTAGTAGCGTACCATTCGAAAAATTTGTTGTAAAAACTTATCTTTATTCTAATTATCGTATATTATTATCATTTATATTTTTACAAAAAATATATATGTAAATAATAGAAATTTTTATTTATAAAAATTATGTAAAAAGGAAAATTTTTTATGACAAATTACTCAAATAGTACGCTACCAGCGTATTTTTCACTCAGAGACGCTCCTGATGCAGAGCGCCAGCCGCGTGATCGTCGGCTCGAACGTCAAGCGGCAAACGGTAGTGGGGGAATAGTGGGCCACTCTTCAGGAATCGGCTCGAAATGAGCAACTAACTCCGAGCACTGTATTAAATGAACGTATACAGCAGATATCATGTGGGCTTCCGCATAGTTTTTTCTTGGATTTATTAAATGTAATTTACCGCAGATCATAAAATAATCGTGTTTATTGAAACAAGGGAAAAATATGTTAATATTTTATGAACTTATATTTTATATATTAAATATAGATACTTGCGCACATTAACCTTTAACTGGAATTTTCTTTAAATCTTTGAAAATAAATTAATTTCAAATTTTTTAAATCAATATCCATCAAAATTACACAAGATGTAAACTTTGATGTAAAAGATTATGTTAATCTTCTTAATTGTCTGTACGCCTCTTAATTTTCTTAAATATATATACATCCCGTGCAAAGCGTTCTTGTTTTCTGTATCTACACAATGCAGAGTAATAACCACATTTTTTCGCTCGACACGCCTCACACGGGAAAGTCAAAATATTGTGTAATCTCCAATTTTCAATAAAATTATCCTTACATTGAGAAATTTTAAGTATAAAGAAGGGGTGGTGCAACTTTGCACAAGGGCAGTTATACAAATATTTCCACATATATCAAATCAATTCATTCCTTAAAAGTCAATGGCTGCGGCGCCAAAATGCGAATAATATAGTATTTTAAATAATTTTAGGTATTTGTAGCAACCCTACAAGATTTTTGCAATCTTGCTACTTGCTATGCAATACTGTAAGCGAGACTGTAAGCTTTATGCAACAGCTTTATGTAATAGCAAATGTTTCTGTGCGGTATGAGTGAGGTGTAAGTAAAGTACAATCAAAAGTATATGTATAATAACAAATATACATATTTATAACAATAAAGATGAAATTCAAAATCAATCAACAACATTAGAGCAAAAAATAAAACAAGCTGTGCTTGGTATAAATGCAAATTTATCAATTCTAATTACATAACTGACGTAACGACATACGAAACAGTCGTATCCAGAACGACGTTTCGTATGTCATCAAGTCAGTGTTATTTTGTTATAATTAGTTAAAAGATTTCTTGGATGAGATGGTACGTGTGGCCACTGAAAATGAGAGAGTCCATTTACTTTGACTTAAAAAATTATGTAAAACGTTTGGCAAATCTAGTTCAAAAACCAGTGATGGATTTCAAGAGATATAGGCTTTTCATCTCTCCATTCAACATATCCAACTTTGCACTGAAGATGACTTTACATTAAATAGAAACGTTTGCTATTATTTTATGTAATAATTAGGATTAAATTGCGACTTGTGTTATGTAATTACAATTGATAAATTCACATTGATACCCAGTGCGATTTGTCTTATTTTTTTGCTCTAATCTAGTTCCTGTTTAAAGTACATATATTCAGTTTTTAAACTGTAATGCGCAATTTATACGTTTCAGTTCTTTCTCGAGTAATCTTCTGTGAAGCCACCATGACGAATTAAAACAAATTTTTTGAGTTTCGTATGGAAATCGTTACACGTGCCATGAAAATAAATGCGTTTACGTTGATTGATAAGCTAAGTAAGATGGAAAATTTTCGAATGCAAAAAATACCTCTTATCCATGTATCATGGCAATGGGAATAAAGAACTCGTAAAACTCATCACGAGAAGAATCAAAAGCCTGACTGGATTATCCATTAGGCGGACTAGATGATTGATTGCCTAGAAACCTATAATCCAGAGGACTTTCACTGCTGCTTTTTAAATTAATTTAAAACTATTACAAATTAAATTTATTCTGCAATAAATAATTTTTATCAACTAAAAAAAATAATTATATCAATCTCCTATTTATTTAAAATAAATAGATAATAATAAATAGTTCAAACAATTTCAATAAAATTATAATATTAAAAACCTTTATTTCTTAAGGTAATTCCTCTATTCTACGTATTAAAAATGACAGAATTTCTTGAAATTTTGAGAACAAATTTATAAGATAATGCATATACTGACCAACACGTTCTATTAAAAAAAGATTGATAATTTTAAAGATGAAAGAATATTAAAATTTTTATACAAGTAATTTATACCAAGCATGCAAAAATCTCACATATTGCAAACGTCCATCAGCGAGATCATTTTCAAAATTGTCATCAATAAAAAATAGATTCAAGTCATCCCTAGAAGAAAAAAAATTCAACGCTCTTTTATTGCTCATCTATATTTCAATAGAAAATGATTTAACAATATCTTTGTCTTACAAAGGTATTGTCCAAGATATTAGTCGTGAGAAAACTAAAAAAATTATCTTAAGAAATAAAATATTGTTGAGACATCGAAACCTTGAGTTATTTATTTAATAATGTTAAAAATAAATATTTAACTAATAAATAAATTTTTCAAACTATTTAATTTATCTGTGGATACTAATTATATCTAACTCAATTAAGGAAGGCATTAAATAGATGGCCACGTGAACTATTAGCGCTTTCGGGCCCCCGTTGATTCTTAATCTAGCCTAGTGAAAAACGTATGTCAAGCGAGGTCGTGTATAATAGATTAAATTAGAATACAAATAAACTGCATTTCCATTATATAATAATTGCAAAAATCGATAATAATGATCGTAAAAATAATAAAGATAACATAACTTGACAAATTTAATAATAACATATACAACTTTATTCTTCAGCAATTTGTTGGAATAAATCTCAATTATCGCCAGGATTGTTCGCACGATTGTTATCTTTGATAGAAGTATAATTAATCTTATGCATTCAAAGTTAATTGCGTTCTATTTCAAAAACGATGTGTATGACGCATTATTTATCCTTGTTTAATATTCACTGATTAATAAAGATAAGTAATTATACACAAAAAAAATTCACTGTTTCATATATTAGCAAGATTATAAGATCTTTTTGCAAGAACTTATAACTTTAAACAGAAATAATTTACATTAAACAAAAAATCTTTTTAATTTCATTACTGGCTCTGATTTTTAAAATATCCACTTTATTACCTATGGTTGCTTTGTGAAAAAGGAATTCCTTGCCCAAATTTAATGGTTCTTCTAGATTGCTAACTTGACTTTGATGTTTCCTTATTATTTGTGTAATTATATGTAAACGCTCGAGTTCAAATTATTATTATTGTTCAATTCAAATTATTATTATTGTTCAATTCTTAAAATATTTTATTTTAGAAAACATAATTAAAATTCTATTATTTTGTGTAATTTGTAATATTATTAATATAAAATATTCATTTTGAAAATAAGTGTGTTAATTGTATTAATTGTATCGATATAAATAGAATAATGAAAATTATACCTAAAAATGAACATACTCGGTTTCGGAGATAACATTAATGTAATAACAAAAATAATTATTACATTATTACATTATTATATTACTAATAAAAGGAATAATTATTAGTAATGTAAAGAACAATTTTTTATAAGAGTATAGACGTGTATATAAAATGCATATTATTTTACACATATTTTGCATAGAAAATGGACAATGCTATATGTTGCAGTATAAATGTTAAGTATTGTAAATAATTTAAATCTTAATTATTAATTTCTATAGCTTTAATTTTTTTAATATAAATGTTTGCATAAAAAATCTGACATCTTCATATTACTATGAAATTAAAAAAGCGAGACTGTCGGTAAAGAGTAGAATGATATTGAAACATGTTTTCAGTATAAAAAAAATCAGTTATATAAATTAGTTACTTTATACTTTTTTACAAATACTTTTTTTTCACCACTTATTGTGATGAGATAACGTTTTTGCGCAACAGAACACATTAACATTGTATGAAGTTTAATTAGTTTAACTTCTCACACGGCACAGGATTGGTTGATTATTTCAGAGCTCATATTATATACCTAGTAAGCCTAGTTTACTGATAATTTATATTAAAATTCATTAAATACTCGAGCATAAATGGAATGAGAAACAGCATATAGTTTAATTTTGGGAATTTTTTATAAGCGAGTCCGCGAAAAAACTTTGCGATAAACATATTATACATACGTAAACAAGAAAGAAAATCATCGCTTAAGGAAGAATGTCTTCTTTTTTATAATTTTTTTGTATAAATAGGCATCGGTTTTTTAACCGTTTTAAGTGAAATATATACGAAGTGTGTTCAAAAAGTAACGGGAGTTTTTAAATTTCGCGGGTTTGGAGAGTCCGACAGTCAAATTTTTTTTTGTTTATGTTGGTATACATGCCCCTGAAGTATGCTGAAATGTTGAGCTGTATTCATTGTTTCATTTGTCTGTGGCAGCCGCTAAGGTTACAAGTGTTTTTATGTGCTCGGCGATTTTCGTTTCTGAAAAAAAATGGATCAAAGAATTTGTATCAAATTTTGCGTAAAAAATAACATAAAGTGTAACAAAGTTTGTGAAATGTTAACAAAGGCCTATGGTGAGTCTGCTATGAGTAAAACAAGAGTTTACGTGTGGTATAATCGTTTCCAAGATGGCCGTGAAGACGTTGAAGATGACGAACGCCAAGGACGCCCCAGCACATCAAGAACCAATGAAAACGTCGAAAAAGTGAAAGAAATGGTTATGAACAATCGCCGAATTACAATCAGAGAAGTCGCTGATGATGTTGGCATATCAATTGTCATATCAATGGAAAAACAATTCATGGCTTTTGCACCACGATAATGCACCTGCTCACACTTCATTGCTTGTTCGTGAATTTTTGGCCAAAAACAATACTGTAATGATGCCCCAACCACCATATTCGCCAGACATGGTTCCGTGTGACTTTTTCGAATTTCCAAAAATAAAGAGAACCTTAAAGGGCCGTCGTTTTACAAGCATAGATGACATTAAAAGCGCATCGCTGAAAGAGCTAAAGGCTATCCCAAAGATCGAGTTTGAGAAGTGTTTCGAGGATTGGAAGAAGCGCTGGCATAAGTGCATAATATCTAATGGTGACTATTTTGAAGGCGACAACATTAATGTAGACGAATAAATAAATATTTTTTTCAAAAAACGAAAATTCCCGGTATTTTTTGAACACACCTCGTATTCACTTGTATGTCGTGTATCATAACTATGTCTGGTTTCTGAACTGTCTATATCGAATAATACAGCGGCGCATGCGTAATTGAATGACTCAAAAACCATACAGAATAATGATATTTTTCATAAGAAAAACAACTCATATCATTTTGCATGATATCATAAAGGTAATAATTTCATGAAATCTCTAAAATAAGATATCTTAAAGAGTTCTCTCAGTAAATGCCTCTGATAAATGATTATTGTAAGTTATCGTTCAGACATCATTTTCATAATAATTAAAGGTTTTCTTGTAAAAAATCACTTAAAGTTTTCAGTCTGACAAGCATGCTGTCTGGGATATTTCAAACAAAAGCAAAAAATAAAATTTTAAAAACATGAATGCAAACTAGAAAGTGTATTCTATCACATAATACTATATAGTAATTTTCATAATACTACTTCGTACTTTGTAATAATTAATGTTTTCGTCGCATAATCCAAAAGGGGCGTCTGAGAAATTGGCTTCCAAAACAAATAGAATTCAAACAACATTGTAGAAAAGAAGTCAATTACAAAATAAATTAATAAACTAAATAATAACATATATGTTTATGTATTAAACAAAAGTTTATAAAATTTAAAAGCTAGACTATGCATTTATTACATTACCTTAAATTTTGCTACATATTTTTAACAACGCATTTACGTGATTGTACACTAAACAAAACTGCACATTTTCTTCACATTAATACTTTCATAATTATATATAAAACTAAATATAAAATTCTATCTGACACATTACTGCACGCAACAGAGAAAGTAATGTGATGTTCAACGTCTCCAACAACAATGAGGATGTTGCGCATAATAGCGCGTGCGCCAACGTAACTAAAAAGTGGGGAATATTATTTCACCCTTTCCTAAGGAAAAAGTACATCGAACGAATACAGCGTGCAATTTGGATAATTTAACTCCCTGCCGTTTTCTTCACTATAAAAAAGTAATTGCGAGCAATCGATGACCTTCTATGTAGCTTGGTGGTACCATTAACATCGATTACAATATTTTATAAAACAAAAGTGCAAAACGTTTGCAATTCTTAAATTGTTGCTATTAACATTTATTTCTTGACTATCAAGCGTCACAAGTTAAAAAAAAAATTGGCTAATAAATAACTTATTACGGAAGAAAATGCGCACAAAATAAAATTTGCTCTTTAAAATCTACTTTTGTAGATCCGTTTCTTATTCGGTCTCGGTCATTACAAGAGAATATACATGTTCGACGATCACTATAAATTTAACGAAACTCTTTTGAGGTTTCTTGGATTATGGCCTTTTGGAAGAAATGAGTGTGAACGTTGTCGTGCAATATGCTTTTACATATTACTCATTTCTCGCGTGGTTGCAGAGGTAATTTCATTTTTTTCTGTTTTCTTCCTTTAATAAGTTTAATAAAAATTCTACAAATTTGGACTAACTTGTGAACAGTTTCAAAATTTATGTACGTCGGTAAGTTAAAAATTATTTTGAGAACTTTTTAAGAAAAGCTCATATTTATATAACAACAATTTTCCTTTTCTTTCCATCGTCATATATTTATGTATATGCTACAAGATATCTATAAAATATGTTCCTATCGTTTATATTTCAGAACGGTTTAAACTGGAAAAGCCGTCAAATACGTATTCCATTATTTTGAAGGGTTGCTCTATATATCGCTCCAGCCTCCTTTAAAGATTAGCCCTTCAAAATGATAGAGTACGTAATTTTTATCCGTTTCAATTGTTTTCGAAATATAGGGGATTGGAATAAACTTTACAGACACGTAGTAAAATAACTGTAATCTCATTGTATCCCATGGTATATCTAAGCTTTGTGATTTTTTTCTAACTTCTTGAAGTGTCCAAAAATAAAGATTGATAACCAGATTCAAAGTAAGAAACATTTCTCTTTCCTACAAAATATTAGATCATGAGAAACACAATCAAAAAATAGATTCCCGAATAGTTGGGGAATTCAGGTACAATCCCTGGGCGAGGTAATATTTCTCGCAATAATTTTTTTACAGTTTTACAGGATTAGGGGAGATAGTAGAGATGCGTACAAGCATCAAAGAAATAATTAAATTAATTAGTAATTTAATTTTGTGATATTACATTTGCGCGCGCGGATTCTTCTTTAAAGCTGTATTTTAATTCCGGCAAAATTGAGGCGCACAGTTTGGGGAAATCTTGTAAATATTTATAAAATTTACCTAGAACAAATTATTAAGCATTAAAAAATGCTTTCGATCGGTAATACCGTATTCATTATTTCAATTATTACAATCAAGAAATTTCTACCATTTCTATAAATTGAGTAATCAACTGTAGCAAATAATTCTTGACAATCTGAACAGACATACTATCATACTGAAAATTATTTTAGAAAAATATTTCGTGGAGCTTAGAAATATGTATTATATATCTGTAAAAATTTATCCTGTATATAAAATAAATAAAACATTGAATAATATATAAGCAAAAATCATATTGTAAAATGCATTTAAAGTAAAAGTATGTGTTTTTATAGTTCGCGCAATTTATTATAGCTGACTTCAGTATAAATGTCACTATCAAAATTTTATTGGATGCTCTTACGGCTTTTCTGTATGCTGTAACCTTTAACATGTTTTTCTTCAATACTGAGAAAGTAAGTAAATTGCAATTACAATTAACAAAGTCAATTTTCATAGAATATTTTACGCTTATTTGTAACTACGCCTAATTTCAATTTTTTTTAATGTAGCTAAAACAAATGCTGGAAGAAGTTAATAATAATTGGCGGATGTTATCAGATTCGCAAGAAATTAAAATACTATATTATTACAGTCAACAAGGAGAAAAATTTATAATTATAACAATATGTAATAATACTAGCTTTTTGTTTATATATAAAAGATAATAACAGAAGACAAATATATATTATTAAATTATTTGTGATATAGTATAAAAGATGATATTATGGATCGTGTAGATATTACGAGCACTCATGTTATCTGCGTTATTAGATGACGAGTTACTAGTAATAACTTATAGAATCATTTGTTTAATAGCCTGCCTGTATGGCAATAATATGCTAATATGCAGTAGGTAATCATTGTCATGAGACACTTTTTTTAAGCATTTCGAAACTTTCAAAGATACATTTAATTACACATATTTTCTTATTGTTTAGAAACTTGAACATAATATTATTATCACACAAATGTACAAATATATATTCGTAAACTCAAGTGTTTTTTGTTATTTAATTTTTTATTCGCCTATATACATTGCGAATTATGCAAAATTATTCGATATCATAGTATTTTGTTAACGTGGGCATAAAAGCGTGTTGGTAATATGAACAATCGCGAGATATTTATATAGAAACATATTTTCGTAAATTAATTGTCGCTATAGAGAGCTAAAGTTCAGAAAAATTAGAAATGTTATTTTAACAGTTTGGCTATAATTTATCTTCTAATTAAGTCAGCATTAACTTCGCGGTTAAATCGCGATTATATGGTAGCTCTTTCTAATAATTTATTTTTAAAAAAATATATAATTTTGTAAAAAAAATTCTATTTATTTTATAAACAAATCCAATTTTTAAATTTCTCTTTTTGTGGCTCATGTTATCGTCCTTATTGATCTTTAGTTTAATTATAAGATGTCGTTACATTTTTATAAATCGTTTTGAATAATAAATATTTCACAGCTTTGAGTCTCAAATCTATTAACAACATTTTGATGATATCTATATGATCATTGAGTTTAAATACAAAATATTGAATAATTCTTAATAAAGTTATTGAATAAAATGTAAATAGCCCATAATATCATCTTCTTCTGTAATATCTTCTTTAATATTTCTCTTCGATTTTTTCGACTTATAGCATGTTTTATTTTGTTTGCATGAAATGGAACACAAATTGTAAATTGTAATGTGTATTTGGCATATCTTGTATGATTTAGTGCTACAAGTATTGGTACTATTTATATTCTTTATAACTGGACTATTACCGGATATTTTCAATTTTCTTCGGCCATTAAACGAGTCACGTACACATTATTTACTATTCATGAATGAGTACCGAATAAATGTCGGAATCCAGTATTATTTATTTTTTTTATATACTATTATTAGTGTTATTATTGGCACTTCGACAGCAATATTCATCATTTCGACAGTATTATATATTAACTTACACTGCTGCGCAATGTTCAAAATTTGCAGGTAAGAAAAATACGTGAAAGTTTTAATAACAATCCTGCAATGCGATTCCGTAACTCTTATCGACAGTATCAATATCGTTACACTGTCATTGCGCAGATATTATTTAAAAAAATCATCGCAATAATACTATAACAATACCGATACTATCGTTAAAAGTTACAGAATTCCGTTACTGATAAAAAAGTTCCTGTGAATTTTTATACAAAGTGGAACATTTTAAAAATGCTGAGAAAATCTACATCTTTTTAAAAACAATAAGTAGTATAAGACTACGTTTCGTATAATTCAAAATGAGACAAATTCATAAACGGGCATAGCACAATCTTAGTGCTAAATTAAATAGTGGTTTTTGTGTGATTTTTAAATATATTTGCTGATTCTTCGAACTATACGCCGTTTTCGATTTCAAATACACACTGTTAAAACTGTCATTCAATGTAATTTTAAGTTACACATTAAATTTAATGTACAATAAATTCAATAACTCTTATAACTCAAACGTTTATGCATGAAATTTAGTACATTTTTGACAACATTAAATTTATATTACATTTATATTAAATATACATTACATGTTTTTCATGTGCGTGCGTGCATGCGTGCTTGCGTACCTGTGTGTATCTGCTTGAAATTTGCTTCTGTTACATTACATTAAATTCTGCTGTCGATTTTTAACAGTGTAGCTTTTAAATTAAATTAGAAAAGTAACATAACCGATTTAAATTAACAATTAATTTAATAATACTGATCCTAAGTATCTATAACATCATTGTTTTTACTCGGAAAAATTGATAAATTGGTTGCAAAAAAGTATTACTTTAGTGCGAGTATAAACTTGGTTCTTCCTATAATCTGTGCGAGGGAAAATAGTGCACAATTCGGAAAATTAGATAAAATGTATTTAAAGAAACGTACAAAATATTATTTCAGCACTGCTATGATCGTCTATGGACTTATCTACACATTTTCTCAGAATTTTGCATATATAACAATTCTGAAGACTTGTTTTCCGGAAAAAATTTGTTTATATCTAATTATATATAATTATCTAGAATCATATAAGTTAAATATGCCCACATATTGTATATTAAAATATATAATTTTATGTAATTATGCATGATTTTTATATACAATTACATATAATTTTCAATAATTATCATTGATAAATATTTATATACGTTTATATATAATTATGTACAAAAAACATTTTCTCAGGTTATAAAAAATGTGAGAAATTTCCAAAAAATATACAGAAGTTCTGAAAAAATTTTTTTAGTCTTTCTGAAAAGTGTTCCTATTCGTATAAAAACTCTGAGAAAAATTTTCATCACAGATATTAGAATATAATACGCAGTAAAAAAAAATAAATAATCACTTTATTGATGTGAGTAAATGAAAACTTAATGTTATTAGTTATCGAATGAAACACTGTGTCGACACAAAGATAATAGCGTGCTCTAATAAGAGAAATATAATCGTCGGAAGAATAATTAAAACAGTACATATCCATCAAAAAGCAAATAAGTAAGTATCTGAAGCCAAAACTACTGTGTAACAAAATTAATAATTATTTGTTTAATAAAGGTAATTTGTTGTTTTTAAGACTTTTTAAATTGGTTACGACAAGTTTTACGATGTCTTTCCTTACTATGTTAATGATAGGCACGTGTAGCTTTGCTATGTGTTTATATAGAGTAAGTAACTTTCTCTTTTTTAAAATATATATTTTAAAACATATTACATAATCAATGTCTCATACAAACTAACAGTTCAGTCTAATTCAGTATAAGATATGTATACGTACACACGTATGATGACCACAATTATTGAAAATATCTTGAAAATAAGATATTTGAGAATGTTTCACACCCAGTTTTCTGGAAGAAAGACAAATAATGTCAAACTTAATTTTCAAAATATAAAATGTTTTCTTAAAAATTACACAAAGTTCACTGGTATTTTTTAAATAGAATATGATCCTTTCATGTAACATGATTTTTTTAATTATTCTGCATATAGAGCAGTAAAGCTGAGTTATCAAAAAATTAATAATTTCTAAGGTTTTATGCTTTATCCTGATATATTTTCACACAAAATGAAAAATGTCTATAATAAAATATTATTTCCCTCGAACTTTACCTTGCAGCTTTCATATACAAAATAATTATAGAAATCATATATATGTACACATACACATACATATAATATAAAAGAATTCCAATGTTTTATTTTCGAGATATTTAAACGATGCCATCCATTTTGCTCACTTTATGCGTGTGTGCGTGCGTGCGTGCGTGAAACATTCAAAATATTTACTCATGTCCAATTAAATTTGCATATTTAATAAAAATTACATAAATAATTTGCTTATTAATATGTTAATAGTTGATGAACGCAATAACACGCATGCACGATATGGTTGAAATTCTGATATCAGCAGCTTATATTATAGGATATCAATTTTGTTTTTTCACCGTATCTTTTATGGGGCAATTAGTGATAAACCATTCTGATGAGTTATTTAACGCTATGTGAGTAGAAATCTGATAGTACAGTATTATTATTTGTTTCAAAATGTATAATTGATTTTATAATATATATGAAGTAATATTTAGTTGCAATTTTTGTTTATTTTTTTGTAAAAAAGGAATTAATTTATTATAAAAAGTACATTATAATAAATATATTGAAATTATGTATAGAAATATTTACACATTAACTAAATAAATTGCATATATAAATAATTGAAGATTTATAATCTCAGATTTTACTTGTTGATACAATTTTTTGACGTCTATTAATCTGGTACAGATAATACAGCATAACAAAAATGTAGACGTAAGTTCTATTTTTTTCTTGCTAATTTGTTGCTTCACATTTTTATTACTCCAACCGGTTTAATAAAAATAATAGTGAAAACTTAAATGTAAATTAATACAAACAGTAAATTAATACATGGTAACAAAATTAAAACATTAAAAACAAAAACAGTTTTTAATGCTATTTTATTGCAAATTATTAAATTTTATTGCTATTAGTTGCTCTATTGCCAGTTTTATTATAATATCCTTAACAGAAAAAATTCATTTCTTTAACAATCCATACACAGCATACAATATACACCGTAAAAAAAACTTTATTAGACGTACTACATAATTTCTTTTTTCGAAAATGTATAGTCACATATATATAATGTATTTTACGTATATATTTTTTTACCAAATTAAATAAACTTTTTTCTAGATACATGTCGTTATGGTATGAAACATTTATAACAATACAGAAATCGTTATTATTTATAATGCATATTTGGTCAAAAAGAATAATAATAAATTTTGGCGGTGTATGTGCTATATCAATGGAAACCTTCACTTCGGTAAGACAACTTACGGGAAAAAAGCGAAGACGACGTCTTATTAACATCGTCAGCTTTATTGCATTATTTATTTCAGATCACGAATATGTCAATATCCTTTATGATGATGTTTTTGTCCATACAGTAGTTTCATGATCTAGTGCAGGAAGAGTAACTGCTTGTAGCAATATACATATGATAAAACCTTGTACAGTAAATAAAATAGAGAAGCAAAATATAATTCGATTAAATAAGATAATCTACGTTATTTATTTATCAATGGAAGAGAGTCATCAATATTAGCATATCACATAGTTTTTAAATGACATTTCACAAAAAACAAAAAATAAAACTGTAAAAACATGCAAATTAAAAAATGTATTCTATCAGATGATATTATATTGCAGTTTATATAATACTGCTTCGTGCTTTGTAATAGTTAATATTTTCATAATATAATACAAAAGAAACATCTGAGAAATTGGACTCCAAAATAGGCAGAATTCAGACAACCTTGTAGAAAAGAAATCAATTACAAAATAAATTAATAAACCAACAATAAGTAATAACATATATTCTTATGTATTAAATAACAAAGTTTATAAAAATAAAAGGCTAAGAATTTGCTTTTATTACATTACATTAAATTTTGCTGCATATTTTTAACAATGCACTTATGTAATTCTACAATTAATAAAACTGCACATTTTCTTCACATTAATATTCTTATAATTACATATAAAACTGAATATAAACTTCTATCTGACACATTACTGCACGCAACAGAGAAAGTAATGTGATGTCGTCAACGTCTCCAACAACAATGAGGGTGTTGCGCATAATAGCGCGTGCGCCAACGTAACTAAAAAATGGGGGATACTATTTCACCCTTTCCTAAGCAAAAAGTACATCGGACGGACATAACGTGCAATTTGGATAATTCAGCTTTCTGACGTTCTCTTCGATACGAAATGTAAGCGCGAGCAATCGATAATCATATAGCTTGGCGGTACCATTAACGTCGATTACAATATTTTATAAAAACATTCAACAATAGTGTAAAAACGGTTGCAATTCTTGAATTGCTGCAATTGACATTTATTTCTCGACTATCAAGCGTCACGACGAGTTTAAGCAAAAATTGGCTGATAAATAACTTATTACGAAAGAAAATGCACACAAAATAATATCTGTTTGAAATTAACTTTTGCATATCCGTTTCTTATTCGTGTCTCGGTCATTACAAAAGAATATACATGTTTGACGATCACCATTATAAATTTAATGAAACTCTTTTGAGGTCTCTTGGTTTATGGCCTATTGGAAGAACCAAGTGTGAGAGTTTTCGTGCAATATGCTTTTACATGTTACTCATTTCTCGCGTGATTGCAGAGGTATTTTTATATTTTTCTGTTTTCTTTCTGTAATAAGTTTAATAAAGATACTAAAAATTTTTAATAACTTACTCTATACCCCGAGTTTTTGTTTTAAACTGCACTATAAAAAAAAAGATAAATATATAAAACAGTTTTAGAACGCTACAAATATGTAAAATCATTTAATATCTATATAATAGTTTTTTATATTTTAAGACATTATCCAATTTCAGATTGATTAAAAATTATTTAATAAAAATATTTGTTGGAGAAGTTTATATACATTTTTGTAAGAATTTATACTGTATATAAAATAAATAGAATATTAAGTAATAATCAATCGATAGTCATATTATTAAGCGCATTTAATAGAGAGGTATGTGTTTTTACAGTTCGCGCAATTTATTATAGCTGACATTAGTATAAATATCGCTATCGGGATTTTATTGGATTCTCTTTCGGCTTTTTTGTATCTTGTAATCTTTAACATGTTTTTCTTCAATCCTAAGGAAGTAAGTAGAATTATAATTACAATTGAGAAATCCAATTTTTATATTAGATTCTTACACATATTTCAAACTTCGTTTAATTTAAATTTCTCTTTATATAGCTCAAACAAATGCTGGAAGAAATTGTTAATAATCGGCAAAAGTTGACAGACTCACGAGAAATTAAAATACTAGAATATTACTCTCATCAAGGAGAAAAATTTATAGTTGCTATACTATGTAATAATGTTAGCTTTTTGTTTACATATAAAAGATAATATTACAGTAGAAGCATGTACCATTCAGTTATTTACAGTATAATATAATATTTTCAATACTTATCTCCGATCACACATAGCATGTTTTAATTGTCCTTTGCATGAAATAGAAAAATATTATAATGTATGTGTACGGTTTATCTTATATAATTTAGGGCTGCAAATGTTCATATTATTTACATTCATAATAATGGGACTGCTACCAGATATTTTCGATTTTCTTCGACCATTGAACGAATCACGTACACATTCTTTATTTTTCATGAAGGAATATCGAATAAATGTCGGAATACAGTATTACTTTTTTCTCTCATATTCTGTTATTAGTATTGCTATTGGCACTTCTGCGGTAATATTCATTATTTCGACTTTACTATCGATTTGTTTACACTGCTGCGCAATGTTCAAAATTTGCTGGTAAGAATTGTGAAAAGGAATGTAAAGATTTTAATATCTTCTTAAACTACGCGATGAATAATCGCACTTCTGGCGGAACTAAATAAAAACTTAATGTTGTCAGTTATCGAATAAAACAGTTTGCGGATAATAAGATAATAGCATGCTCCAACAAGAGAAATGAAATCATCGAAAGAATAATTAGAACGGTAGAGCTCCACCGAAAAGCAAAGCAGTAGGTATTTAAAGCTAAAAGTGAAACAGTTAAATTGTTTAATAATAAAAGATTTCTTTGTTTTTAAGGCTTTCTAAATTAATTTTGACAAGTTTTACAATTTCTTGTCTTAGCACGGTATTGATAGGTACGTGTGGCTTTGCTATGAGTTTATGCAGAGTAAGTAACTTTCTCTCTTTTTCGCGTTATATATATATACATACATACACATATATCCCGTACGTACACACAGTGCATGCGCGTATGCGCATATGTGTAAGTGTTTAAATAAATAAGTATCCGTATATAATAAAAATTACTTAAATCAGTTAAATCATTCTCTTATTAATGTGTTAATAGTTGCTGAATGCATTAAGCATGCGTGATTCCGTTGAACTTGGGACATCGATAAGTTATATTATAGGATATGAGTTTTGTCTTTCATCCACATCTTTTGTGGGACAATTAATGATTAACCATGCTGACGAATTATTTAACACACTGTAAGTAATAATCCTTTGTACAAAATTATGCATAAATAAATAAATAAAATTTGTACTTATTCGTTTAGAGTTGTTGTGATTATTTTTGTTTCATATTTACAAATGTGATAATTAAATTGCAATTTTTGTCTAATTTCTCGTAAAAAAACAAATTAATTTATTTAAAGAGTACATAATAGTGTATGTATTTATAGAAGTTATTTATTCTTTCCAAAAATTTCAAATTATATATAAAATAAATATTTATATTCCATGTGCATATATTTCATGCCGAATAAAATTTTGTCTAGATACATGTCGCTATGGTACAAAGCACCTATAACAATACAAAAATCGTTATTATTTATAATGCAAATCTCCGCTAAAAACTTAGCGTTGAAGGTCGGCGGTATATTTGTTATAACAATGGAAACTTTTAACTCGGTAAGATAACAGCAATGAAGAATGCAAAGACATCTTATCCACGTTATTTTTTAATTATTTGTTCTAGATTACGAGCACATCAATGTCCTTCATGGCAGTAATTTACTCCATACAGTAGTTTCAGCTAATGCAAAAAGAGTAGCTTCTCGTAGTAATAAACACATATAAAAAGATTTTCCATAGCAGAATAAAATAAAAAAATAGAAAAATATATAATTTGATTAAATAAGATAATATTCTTCGTGTTATTTATTCATCAATGAATAATACTTTATTTCATTACATATTGCTTTTTTACTTATCAATTTAATTTTTAATTTAATTTTAATTTTTAAAAGATTCTGCACGTAGCAAATTTTAACGAACCTTATTCAATTATTAAGTAATAATTTTGATATTTTATTTTAATATTTTGTTTTCTTTATATCTAGACAGGGTGTCCACTCAACATTTGTAAATCTATTTTATAAAAATTCCAGAATTTTCTAGAAATGTTTATCAAAATTCCAGGTAAGACTAGAAAATTGTTTAATGCAGCTTGAAATAAATTTATTTTATTCTACACAAACTTTTTAGCATACTTTAAATATGTAATCACAAAAAAGACACTTTAGATTTAAATATTAAATTAGAGAAAGAATTGAAAGAAAACAATATCAACTAATGTCATACAATAATCAGTCTACAATATGTATACGGATCTAGCTATCAAAAGTACAGAATTCGAAAAATGATAAAATGTTCTACGCTACTACGCTAATTTAACACAGATAAAGAATATTATATTAATTGCATAATATATATTGAAAAACAAAGGAATTAATATTGAGTAATTAATTACACAAGTCTTTGGTAATCAAATAAAACTCAACAGTTATAAAACTTTTTTTACAAAAACTTAAACATTGAGATATACAATTTATGAACTATACAAAAAATATTTAACACAAATCTCTTTAAAGAAAAAATAGTTTAAAAATTATATAAACATAACGTATTTAAAATTAATAACAAACGTAATTTATGTATTCAAAGAAAAGCTAAATAATATTTATATATAATTATTTATATATAATTTAGATATAATTTCAATAAACTAAATTTAAAAAATGTAAGAAATTAATTTGTCAGAAAGATATAAAATTTAAATTTAGAAATAAAACTTCAAAAAAATTCCAAGATTAATCAAATTTCCGAGGTCACAATCTGAAATTCATGACTTTCCAGAATTTTCCACGTTTATTCCGATAGTGGACACTCTGCACTAGATATACTTCTTATTAATATCGTCCATAAAATCTCCAAGTTTCAGGTTATTTCACTCAGTTTAAATGAATGCAATTTTTAACTAGTTTGATTGATGCGTTCGCGAATTTGACAATTATTTCAGGGTCGATTGTTCCATCTTCGGATAAATTATGTGGTAAATTATTTAATGGTTATGATAAATGTTTATGTCTATACATCCATTACATATTTGTATGCATAATTTACCTGTTACCATATGGTTTATCTAAAGGTTTATTTAAAGGAACAATCGACTTTTAGTAAAGTTAATTTTCATAGTGTAAAAGTTTCTAAAATAAACTAAAGAACAGAGCGATTAAATTTGTTCAAACTAAATAAAATGGTTACTGGATTTAAAATATTAAATAGTATAAAGAATGTTTGTCATAAACAAGTGTGTTTAAATAACATAAAGGTCTTAGAAAAGTTAAAATCTGTTGGAAGACGATTACAGAAAGAACAATCTTCAACTTTTATTTTTCATTGCTAAGGTATCCACGAAAAGAAGGAAAAAAACAAAATTTTACAAACAAGTGATCGTTGAAGTTGCTTTAAGTCTGAATTTAAAAAATATTTTAAAAAATATTTTATTTAAAAAAATTAATTTTATAAAATCATTTTCTACTGTTAGAAAGTATCATGCAACAGCCACTATGAGAATGTGAATTCGCAAAAGCAAGCATAATGCGATCAGTAATGCAAGTGACGACCTTCTCTTAAATACAAGCGGTCGTTAATGCCTTCCTTGTGCATACATTTTCTATCGTTTGATAGTGTCAGCGACCCAATATCGCTAATGTATATATTTTATCACATATTCAATTAACTTTGATAATGAAATAATAAATCAACAATAAGAAAGAGCAAAACAACTTCTATTTAAGAATTTTTCTAATATGTTTTTTTTCTGAATTTCTCTTTTAGGAAAATTTATCATTTGTCTATTAATCAGTTTTCTAAAAGTCAGAACTATTTGTTTAATCTATCAGAAATTATAGAACTATTGAAATAAAGCTAAAACTCTCAATATTTCGTGAGTTTCCACGAAATGATACGTTAACTTCACACTCAGTGTTCTAAGAAAAAATGTTTCCTAATCTATGGTATATATTTATTTAAATAAATGGATATATATGTATATAGTTCATAAACATTTTATAATATTGCTTTTCTCGATTCGTTTCGGAGTTTTCCTTTTTTTAATTTATGCATACATATGCAATAAACTTTAACATTCATTACTTTAAAATTCATTATTTTCATTATTTTCATTATTTTAAAATTAAAGAAATTTTATAACTTACCGGTTCGCGATGCGCAGCAGCGGAGTTGTAACACAGTTACATATTAATCTGTAAAATATATATAATATTTAAATTATAATAGGATCCAAAATAATAAATATTTCAAATAGTATTCGCAAATTAATATTAAATGTATTACTTCTGACAAATATTCCTTACATTACAATCCGTAGTAGTAATTTAAATTCAAATAAGACCGAATAATATCGATTTGATTGAACAATGGAAAAGAAAAAAAATCTTTAAAAAAAAACTACCTTGTTATTTAGGTTAATCACCATTCTCATATATATTTTTTTTATAAGTATTTTTTATAAATATCATTAACGCAACTCACTACACTTAATAAAACTATACATTTTCTGTGCACAATAATATTTTCATAATTGTAAATACAACTGAATATAAATTCTTGTCAGATCATAAAAACACTCGCACCGTAACAGAGTAATTCGTAGTGTAACGTTCAACGTCTCCGACAACAATGAGGGTGTTTCGCGAGAAGACCGTAACCACGCTTGCGTCACCGTACTAAAAAGTGGGGGATACTATTTCACCCTTTCCTAAAGAAAAAGTACATCGGACGAACATAACGTGCCATTTGGATAATTCAACTTCCCGTCGTTTCTTTTTCAGCATAAAAATGTAAACGCGAGCAATCGATAATCTCCTATGTAACTTGACGGTACCATAAACGCCGATTACAATATTTTATAAAAACATCGTGCAAAAGTAAAAAACAATTCTAATTTTTAAATTGCTACAATTGTCATTCACTTCTCGACTTTGTCCCGATAATTATCAAGAGTCACGTAAAGTTTAAAAAAAAAAATTGGCTAATGTATTACAAAAATTATTTATATACGGAAAAAAATCTAGAAAACTGCTGTTTGAAATCTACTTTCACCGATACGTTTCTTATTCGCGTTTCGATCAATACAAGAGAATACACATGTTCGGCGATAACTGTTATAAATTTAACGAAACTCTTTTGAGGTTTCTAGGGGTATGGCCTTATGGAAGAACACAGTGTGAACGTTTTCGTGCAATATGCATCTGTATATTACTTATATCTCACGTGATTGCAGAGGTAATTTTATAATTTGTTTTTATTTCATTCTAAAATAAGAATGCTAAAGATTTGGAGCAACTCGTTAATTGTTTCGAAATATGCATAAATACGTTGACATCTCATAAATTATTTTAAATCTCTTCAAGAAAAGTTTTTCAGGATTGTATAATTGTATTATAATAATACAATTCCTCTCCTTTGCTCCGTTTTATAGCATATAAATAATATATAGGGTATCTATAAAATTTGTTCTCATCCTCTATATTTTAAAAACAGTTCAAAATTATAAAAAACCATTAAATGTATTCGATCATTTCAAAATATTATACTCTTTCCCTTTCCAATCACTTTGAAAAAGTAATATTTTAAAATGTAGAAAACATATTACACATTATACTCGTATTTTCATAATTTTGGATCATTTTTGAAATATATGAGATGAGAAATAACTTATAAATATCCAGCATTATATAGAAGAAAGTCGTCCTCAATACTGACTTTTTGATTTCAAATTGTATTTTTTAAAAAGAAGAACTAAAACTAAAACTTTAAAAAAATAAATTCAAATTAGAATACATCATCCAACAGATGACGTGGCAATATTTATAATAATATTTCAAATTTTGTAATAATTAAATTTTTCGTAAGATAAACTAAAATGTGCATCTGATGAGACAGACATAATGCTACATTTTCCTTTTCTATTCCTTTTTCTTTAACGTAAGTCATATACAGGATGTTTTAATGGTTGTCCCCATGCTTTACCATAAGAGATGACCTATGAACTACACTTTTAATTACCTAAACGCTTCTTACATGACAGTCCTTACATTAAGACTCACCCTGTAGAGAAAATATTTACAAATTACTGTATATGAGGATTCGTATGAGTCTTTCACTTTCATGTAAAACATTTTTGACGATTTACACAAATACTTACTCCGAATACGGTAAAAATTGGGCGCAACTGTGATGCAACAACGTATAAGAATCAAATTAGATTTCTAACTTAATAAATAGATCTAATGTTGTTTTATATTTTATCCTACACGGTTTTATTACTATCATATAGTCTATCTTGTTACCAGGTATGCTAGTTTATTTTATATCTCGTGTTTATGTTAAAACCGCATAATAAAAAAGAGAAAAATATAAATAAAACACAGTTTTAGGACACTATAAATATATAAAATGATCTATTATCTATATAATAATTATTTATTATTTAAAGCATTATCTAATGTTAGACTGATAAAAAATTATTTCATAAATATATTTATTGATAAAATTTAAAAATATGTATATTTGTAAAAATTCATTCTGTACACATAGCAATAAATAAAATATTAAATAATAAATAGATAGTGATATTGTTAAGTGCATTTAACGTATGTGTTTTTATAGTTTGGGCAACTTATTATAGCTGACTATAGTGTAAATACCATTATCACGATTTTGTCGGATGCTTTTCAAGCTTTTTTGGAACTTGTAGTCTTTAGCGCACTTTTCTTCAATACTAAGGAAGTATGCGATTATAATTAATAAAGCCAACTTTCACAGAAGATTTTTATACTAATTTGAGACTCCGTTTAATTTAACTTTCTTTTAATATAGTTAAAACGTATGCTGGAAGAAGTTATTAATCATCGGCAAATGTTGATAGATTCACAGGAAATTAAAATACTAGAATATTACGTTCACCAAGGAGAAAAATTTGTAGTTACTGTGATATGTAATGTTAGCTCTTTGATTATATAAAAAACATAATAGAACATACATTATTCAGTTATTTGTAACATAATATTACTCTTGATTTTTTCTGCGACTAGCATGTTTTAACTGTTCTTTACACATCATGTTTTAATTGTCTTTTGCATAAAATAGGAAAAAATTTGTAATGTATGTGTATGACATGATATATCTTGTATAATTTAGGGTTGCTAATGTTCCTAGCACTTACATTCGTAATAATCGGAGTGCTGCCGGATATTTTCGATTTTCTTCGACCATTAAATGAATCACGTACACACAATTTATTATTCATGAAGGAGTACCAAATAAATATCGGAATACAGTATTATTTTTTTTTCTATTACACTCTTATCAGTCATGTCATTGGTACACTGGCGTCAACAGCCTTTATTTCGATCTCACTATCGATAACTTTACATTGTTGCGCAATATTAAAAATTTGTAGGTAAGAAGAAATGTGAATGTTTCAATATTTTCTTAAAATATGACAAAATAAAAATAATTGCTTTTCTGGCACAGCTAAATAGAAACTTAATGTTATCAGTTATCAAACAGAAAACTTTGTGGACAATAAGATAATAGCGTGCTCCAACAAAAGAAACGAAATCGTCGGAAAAATAATTAGAATAGTAGAACTTCATCAAAAAGCAAAAAAGTAGGTATCTAATGTTAAAACTATGACAAAACTGTTCTTTATTTAATAAAAGTTGATTTATTGTTTTCAAGGCTTTGTAAAAAGATTATGACAAGTTTTACCGTATTTCTTCTTGTTCTGATAGTGATAGGCATTTGTAGTTTTGCTATGAATTTATATAGAGTAAGTAACTTTCTTTTGTTTACAATATGTTTTGTACAACTTATACGCATAATTAATATTTTATAAAACTTAATCGTTTCTAATGCAGTGTAAGATGTGTATATGTACACATACAAGATGAGCAAAATTATTAAACCAATAAAATGTATCGAAAACAAAACATTTGTAAGAAAATGTTTAACAACATTGTATGCATTGGAAAAAAAAATAATGCTAACATTTTTGAAATAATAAATTTTTCAAAGTAAAAATCATATAAAGGGTTAATACCATTTTTATAAAATAGAATTATATAATCATTTTTATATTATGTAATTCTTCTACTTATTTTGTACAAAAAGGAGTAAGATAGAATTATCCAAAAGATAATAATATATGCTTTATTCTGGCACATGTTTTTATAACGTGTGTGTAAAGTACCTCCTGAAATTTTTAACTATTGTTTTCAATAATTCCACTTTAAAATTTTTATATGCAGAATAATTAGAGGAATCATAAATATTATGTTAAAAATGTATATAATTAAAATATCTTTTTTTTTCGAAATGTTTTCTTGGTTCCATACTTTTTGCTCACCCTATCTACGTGTGTACGTATGTGTTTAAATTCATGTAACACTTGTATTCAATTATATTCTATGTAATTCTTAATTACTTTCATATACAATTCTTATTAATATGTTAATAGGTGATGAACGCAATAAAACGCATACATGATACGGTTGAATTTCTACTAGCGATATGTTTTTTTATGGGATATGAAGTATTTCTTTTAACCTCGTCTTTTATGGGACAAATAGTAATAAACCATGCTGACGAGTTATTTAATGCACCGTATGTAGTATTCCTGGGTACAAAATTACGCTGAAACAAATTTGTAAAATCTGTACTTAATTGTTTTGCATTGTTATTGATAATTTTTTAATATTTACGAAAGTAATATTTAAGTTGTAATTTTCATCTAATTTTTCAAAATGTCTAAAAAACAAATTTGTTTATTTAAAACGTGCATCACAGTATACATGTTACAGTTATTTATGGAACTATTTAAATAACAAATAAATTTCATATATAAAAGATTGAAAATTTAAAATCTCAGGTGGCGTAGTAATGTGCAGACACACTAAAGAAACTGTAAGGAACATGGAACATGTTTTCTTAATTTAACATATTGAACTGTTCTTCAGTCCGTGTTCCCTGTTTATTTCTTTTATTGTGTCTGCATCTTTCCAAGCAATAATATGTAAACTTAGAACTATTAAAAATGTTAAACATAAAGCTGAAAGAGCTAATATATCGGTCTGAAGTAGTATTTTGTGGTAATAAACTCTTTATAATGTTTTAATATGTACATAAACACCGAGATTATTAAATTACCCGTTAATTTAATTTGTGACATTAATTATTTCAACTTCAATTAAGGATTACGTTTCAAGATAAACGAATATAAAACGCGGAGTTCATGGAGATTATAAAAGTCACACAAAAATTATTATTATGTATCAAGATCAGCCGCAAATTACTGCAATATTAGCTCCTGTAATTTTTCGAAATACAATATGTATACATGATACACTTTTAGAGAATTTCTAATTACATATATATTATATGCCACGTATATACATGTATACCAAATTAAATAAAATTTTTTCTAGATACATGTCGTTTTGGTACAAAGCACCTGTAACAATACAGAAATCGTTATTGTTTATAATGCAAGTCTCCTCAAAGCAAATGGCGATGAATATTGGCGGTATATATGCTATAACAATGGAATCTTTTACCTCGGTAAGATAACACAAATAAAGAATGCAAAGACATCTCATCCACGTTACTAGTAAATTATTTGTTCTAGATCACGAGCACGGCAATATCCTTCATGACGGTATTTTACTCCTTACAGTAGTTCCATGATTTAACGCAGAAGAAGTAACTTATATTCGTAGTAATTGTAAACGCATGAAAAAAAATTTCTATAGAAAAATAAAGTAGGAAGATATAATTTGATTATGTGAATCATTCTTTGTGTTATTCATTCATCAATAAGTAATACTTTATTTCATTACGCATCGCTTCTTTACTTAATTTTCAAAATATTCCACACGTAGCTAATTTTGACGTATTCTATTTATAAACTCATTTAATTATTATGATATACAATAATTTTGATATTTTATTTCTTTCTATTCCTTTATATCTAGATATACTTCTTGTTAATATTATCTACAAAGTTTCACAAGTAATTAGTTTTGGACAGAATTAATTTTTGTGATAAAACAATCTATCGCACAGTACGACAATTAAATTCTCGTAGTTATTAATACAATAAAACTATGAACGCTTTTCATTGAAGATTGTCGGGACTATAATGAGAGAAAACATTCGCTTATAATTACAATTTTTAACTAGTTTATATGAGTGCAATTTTCTACTAGGTTGGTTCATACTTTCGACAATTGTTTTATGGCTGGTTGATACATCTCCAGATAAACAATGTAGTAAATTATCTAATAAAAAAATGTCTATGTCACGTGACAGTTTTACCTGCCTCGCCACTTCATTCCCACGTCTACGCGAAGCGCAAGGGTGCGCATATGATCGGGCCGGGCACTAAGCGAAAGAGCGAGATCTCCCCCGGGACTGAATCGCGTATATTATTTTGTTTTGTTTATTCGCGGCTTACTTTCATGTTGAATAAAACTTAATTCTTCACCACTTGATTTCGTTTAATAATATAACAAGTTTATTACATGCTGTCGTAAATATAGTCACTTTAACGAATGCGTATACGATCACACGTCGTTATGACAAGCGCGCGCATCTCGTCTCGACAACGTTTAAGGGCAGCCGCCCTGGTTCGGAAGGGATAGCATGGTGTGCTCAATTTGCAGCCTTCTTTCTCTAAAATCTGCGCTCTCTGTCGTTTTTCTGCCTCTTATTCCAGAGGGCTGCCAACTGTGAAAAGTTGAAGTATTTCACTTTCTAAAGTCTGTACACCTGATATAACTGTCTTTGTCGGACGTTTTCTATTTTCACTCTGTCTCTTTTCTTGTAGATAGTTACCGCTGTAAATAAATGTTATTAAATACAACACGACACGAAAGACTAACTGCGCTCATTGTAAAAAATTAATAAAAATTAAACAGTTTGTGTAAAATATAAAGATTAATAGTATTTAATAATAAAATAATATTTGAAATAACACTACAAATATAAATATCGTAATAAATTTTACGATAATTTTAATAATAAAAAATAAAGTTCTTAAAAATTTTAAAAACAACCATTGATATACAAGAATTTTTTCCAAAACAAGAAATAAATAGAATTATTAAGTCCACAAATTGTTACAGAATTTTTTGTAAATAAGAAATTATTGAAAATTGAAGATATTGTTTCATTAAGAATGAAAAGAAAAAAATAGTTGAGATAGTTAAATTAAATAAAATAAAATAATATTCATTGATTTTATGCTTGAGGTATATGTTGCTGTTTTCGAATGAACTGACTAAGACAATCTCTACCGACAAAATGTGTAGAAATAAGTCATTATTTTTTATGCAGGTTTCATGATAAATATAATAATTTATTATACACAATTCTTATATTATACAGTTTTTAGATACACATAATTATTTATTATTTTATACATTTCAAAGTTAAAAAGCTAAGAGCTAAAAGTTCTATTTGATTTTTTTCATTTTTTTCTTGTTTTTGGTGACGTTCGACACATTGCATATGTTTCGTCCAGCCTTCAATTACTGTAATAATGAAACAAAACATTATTGTTTATTGTATATACCAAGAATTTCGTGGCACATTAAGATAGCAAATTACTATCATCAGTAATCGTTCAATGTTGTTCTTACCTTCTAAATCGACCCTGGTGATTCTACATCTATCATACATTCCTGTATATTCGATGGATCATCAGGGCTGACGAGTAACTCGGAAGACTGCATGTACATTTTCGTGACGGGAAGCGGAAAATCTTCGGCTATGACTTTGAAGTCCATATTACTTTCATTGTCACTAAAATAGAAAACATAAATGTTACTTTGATAATGTTATGCAAAAAAAGGAATGTATTTTTCAGTAATTAATACATCAATTATTATTTATTCATGTTTACCTATTTTCCGTTTTTGGTAACAATAATGTTGGAACTGCACTCGGCAAAAGCGACCGTCTTCGAATGTCCATAGGAGGTCAAATCTTCTTACTTCTCACAAACAAATCTTCTGTGAAGTGTGCTAAGCGTATATTTGCTGAAAATTCAAATGACAGAATAATAGTTAAGTTAACTAACAATTAATAAGTTAACAATTGTCCTAGTTTACATCAAGCACTTGATGTGTGCTATGTAACTTCCTATTAAATTATTTTAATTTCGACAATATGTATAAATGTATACATGATATGTACATTTAATTATCTTGAAACATATTGCATCAGTTTAATGTACTATTCTTTAAAATTATTGCAAAAGTTAAGATAATTAAATAGAAAGTTGTTGGTTAGTATGTATATCAAGTAATTGGTGTTAGGTTAGGTTGCTCTATTAAGATACGAATATTTACAATATTTTCTATTGGAACAGTATTGGAATGTTGTGTGTGTGCCTGTGTGTGTGTAATACAAATTGTAATGGAAATAATGTCATTACAAAAAATTGGCTAATAATATTTAATAAGACTTACCATTCTTAATATTTTTCGGCATAAAACTCTCTCCGATTCTCTGAATTCAGCCTTCACGCATTACTGCATTTTCCGGAAATCGGAAAAAGCTTACTTGCGCCAGCAAGCACGTTTCGTTGCAATTTTTACACGATTTCACTACACAACGTACCATTTTCACTTTATTTTACAATAAAGTTTAAAAAATAACCTAAAAATACGTGTTGTTACTATGGACGCTATGAAGCAAAGGTGCTGAAATTGGAGCAATGACGCTGGCGGCGCTGGTATGACAGAAAAAGACGCAATGCACGCATTCGTACATGTGACAAAGATGCGACCATCTAGGTTCAGCAACTTTCCGACATTAAATATTTCATTTTTTCACAGTTGGCAGCCTTCAGGAATAAGAGACACTTTGCCGTGAAAAGGGGCGTGGTTTAGCCAAATTGAGCACACCATCGTTACTACGTCGTTATGACAAGCGCGCGCATCTCGTCTCGACAACGTTTAAGGGCAGCCGCCCTGAGTTCGAGAATGTCGCCGTGGAGTGACTACCCTGCGTTTTAACTTTTTATTTAATCCTCGACTTGAGAGAGGATAAACAAACGGTTTATACATATATTACCAAATTTGCAATATAATTTGTCAATTCACAATCCACACGTCTTTTTTTTTTATTACTCGTGTGCTCTGGTCCGTAATGAGAAGACGCGGGCTCAGGACAAGCGATATCGGTACCAAATTGCATTTTTTATAAAAAAAAAAACATCTGCGTGATAATAGGGAATCTCGAGGCGCGAGATCCCCTGAATTATCCGGAATTTTTCTTTTGTTTTATCGCGTGCCGTGTCGCCCGTCCATCGTCCGCTCTCTATAATACATACATTCGCACACACGTATGCATACGGTGGCCATATTTTCTTCGAGAAAATAAAAGACAAAATTTTAAGGCTTTATTCTTATATGTTTGTAAATTATTTTATGGTAGTTAAGAATCGAAGCATTTCAAAATTGTCTTGTGTTGTATATCAAAATAAAGCACTTTGCAACTTTCTTATAATTTTAAACTGGTTTGACTGCGTTGGAATAAATCATTTAAATTTGAAATAGGTTCAAAATAACAAAAAATAAATAAATAAATAAAAACCAATTCAATCTGAATTTTAATTAAATATATAAATATATAAGAAAAAATTATCTTTATGTATATATATTTATATTTTATACATTTTTAACAATGGTATTTATACACATATATTTTTTAATAAAAATAATGAGTTTTTTAATGTATTTCTGACGAAAATATATTTGTTTTAAAGAATGATGATAATCGATTAAAAAATCATGAAATTCTAAACAATTTCATAATTGTATTTTGAACAAATAATACCAGATTCAAAAGTGTTAACGTCAAGTTGGGTTTTTTCTCTACTCCATATATTATTCGTTATTGATAACATTCTCTTAGTAGGAGCGTTTGAGTCAGAAAAATATATAAACAAAATTCTATAATTTTTAAAATATTTTTTTTCTTTCAACCTCTAATTAAATTAATCGAATAAATTTGAAAAAGTGCCAATAGCAATTCAATGTATCAAGAATTAACTTCACTTTTTTTTCCGAGACAAACTGTCTTCAAATTAATACAGTAATTTTGTAAATAAAAGACAAAATTAAGTAATATGAAGAATACAATTTTTAAAAAAAGACAAAATTGAGTTTTCAAGACATGAATAAATCTAAAAGACAGCTACTTGAAATAAAGGACTGTCCTTTGAAATAAAAGACGGATGTAACCGTATGTATGCCTCGCTTTGTTACAAAATATTTTTGAACACACTTAACACTTTAAGAGTTACATAGTAACATATTTGCCTTTCCACCTTATTTACACAAGCACATACTCCAGCAAACGTACATATACGCACGAAACATCTTCATGTATGTAGGTAGCATATTATTATTTAATTAAAAATTTCAATATTACAAAAAACTAAAAAAATGGATTTAAAATTTTCCACCATACATAAATACATATAATAAAATACGACATTTCAAACTGTTGTAACAAAAAACCGAAGTTTCCCAGCTTTGTGCCAATTACAACTTTTGATAAGTGAGTCAAGAATTATGACATACTAGACATTTCAGCTAATTTTACAAAAGGCCAAAACTCACAAGAATTATATCATATCCTTTAATAATGCTTATAAAAAATTATATAATAGCAATATTAATTTTTCTTCAGAAATATATCAATAGCAAAAGAAGATAAAATTTATTATCTACACATATAAGAATATATAAGATACATAAGAATATGTAAAAATATATATATACAAATGTAAATTTATTACAACCTTAATTTGAACAAAGTAAAAAATTTTTAATTTTTTTTTAATATATTGAGCACTATTAACCCATTATATTATGCTTTATACGTATTTTATATTTACTTATCTCAATTCTAAAATTGTTAATTTTTATCTAATTATTTTAAATTAATGTTAAATAAATTACTTCTGACGTATATTCTTTATGCTGTAACCAATTGTGATAAAAACACAAATATGGAATACTTAGCATTTTTGACTAAACAATTCCAAAAAGAAAAGCATCTTCACTGTGTTTGCTGGGAACATATCTTGTTATTTGGACTTATCACCATTTTCATTTTTTTTTTTTTCCATAAATATCACATATGTAACTCTACACTTAATAAAACTGCATATTTTCTGCACATTATTATTTTTATTACAAGTGAAACTGAATATGAATTTTTGTCACATCATAAAAACACTCGCACCGTAACAGAGTAATTTGTAGTGTAACGTTCAACGTCTCCAACAACAATGAGAGTGTTTCGCGAGAAGACCGTAACCACGCTTGCGCCAAAGTGACAAAAAAGTGGGGGATATTATTTCACCCTTGCCTTGGAAAAAGAACATCGGACGAATATAACGTATAATTTGGATAATTAAACTTCTTATCGTTTTCTACGGAAACGTAAATGCAAGCAATCGATAAGCTCCCATGCAGCTTGGCGGTACCATAAGCGCCGATTATAATATTTTATAAAATTATCCGGCAAAAAAAATGGTAATAATTCTTAAACTGTTGCAGTACATTCACTTCTCGATGTTGCTTGCTAGCTATTAAGTGTCACTGAAAGTTTAAGAAAAAATTAAATGATGTATTAAATAAAATACGACAAAGAAAAAAATGCGCACATAGAAAAATTTACTATTCGAAATCTACTTTTGCAGATTCATTTCTTCTTCGCATCTTGGTCATTACAAGAGTATATACATGTTTGACGATAATTGTTATAAATATAATGAAACTCTTTTGAGGTTTCTTGGTATATGGCCTCATGAAAGAACACAGTGTGAACGTTTTCGTGCAATATGCATCTATATGTTACTTATGTCTCACGCGATTGCAGAGGTAACTTTATATATTTTTTTTTTCTTAATTAAGTTTAATAAGAATACTAAATTAACTTTAATAAGAATACTAAATAAATTAACTTTAATAAGAATACTAAACATTTAGAGTAACTTGTTAACTCTTTTGACATATATGTACGTTGACATCTTACAAATCATTTCAAGCGCTCTTAAAAAAAAGGCTCAGGGCTGTACATTTATATCGTAATAAATTTCCTCTTCTTTTCTTCGTTATATAGCATATAAATATACAAAATGTCTATAAAGTCTATCCCCACCATCTATATTTCAGAAACGGTTCAAAATTATGAAAAATCGTGAAACGTATTCGATCATTTTGAAGTATTATACTCTAACTTTTCTCAACCCCTTAAAAGTGTAGCCTTTTAAAATGTAGAGCACATATTACACATATTTTCATAATTTTGGATCATTTCCGAAATATATGGATTAGGGACTGACTTACAGAATACCCAGTATTTGTATAGAAACAAATCATCCCCAATCCTGACATACCTCTTTGATTTTGAACTGTATTTCCTAAAAAAGAACTGAAACTAAAACTTTGAAAACATAAATTCAAATTAGAATATGTCATCTAACAGATGACATGGCAATATTTATAATATTGTTTCAAATTTTGCAATAATTAAATTTTTCATAAGATAAACAAAAATGTAAACCTAATGAGTCTCGAAGTCGACATAGTCACTACGCTTTACTTTGTTATTTTTTTTCTTTAATATAATTAATTCATATACAAAATATTTACAAGTTAATGTATATGAGAATTCCCACAAGTCTTTCGTTTTGATATAAAACGTTTCTGACGGTTTACACAAATACTTATATTGTTCCTAATGCAACAAAAAGTGAACGCGACTGTAATGCGACTATATAACAATCAAATTAAGTTGCTAACTTAATAAATAGATCTGTTTTATATTTTATTTTACATGGATTTTACTATCATCCAGTCTATCTTGTTAATATCTAGTTTAATATATACGCGGCGTTTATGTTTAATATCGCATAATAAGAGAAAAATACAATTAAAACAATTTTAAGACACTACAAATATGTAAATTGATCTAATATCTAAATAATAATTATTTATTATTTAAGTCATTATCCAATTTCAGATTGATTAAAAATTATTTCATAAATATATTTATTGATAAAGTTTAAAAATATGTATATTTGTAAAAATTCATTCTGTACACACATAAACATAAATAAAATATTGAATAATAAATAGATAGTAATATTGTTAAGTACATTTAAAGTATAGATATGTGTTTTTATAGTTAGCGCAACTTATTGTAGCTGATCTTAGTATAAATATTACTATCAAGATTTTGTCGGATGCTCTTACGGCTCTTTTACAATTTTTAATTTTTAACACACTTTTCTTGAATACTACAAAAGTAAGTATGTAATTACAATTAATTAAGCCGAATTTCACAGAAAATCTTTACACTAATTTGAGACTCCGCTTAATTTAAATTTCTTTTAATATACAATAGTTAAAACAAATGTTGGAAGAACTTATAAACAATCGGCGAATGTTGACAGATTCACAGGAAATTAAAATACTTGAAAGTTACGCTCATCAAGGAGAAAAATTTATAATTATTATAATATGTAATGTTAAGTTTTTATTTATATATAAAGCATAATTGCATAGTAGAAGCATATATCATATCATTATTCCTGATATAATATTTTTCTTAATACTTTTCTCTCTCGATCACACGAAGCTTGTTTTAATTGTCTCTTACATAAAGTAGAACAAAAAATTAAACGTATGTACATAGCATATCTTGTGTGTGATTTAGGGCTACATATGTTCCTACTAGTTTCATACTTAATATGGGGACTGCTGCCGGACATTTTCGATTTTCTTCAGCCATTAAACGAATCACGTACACATTATTTACTTTTCATGAACGAATACCGAATAAATGTCGGAATACAGTATTATTTATTTTTCTTTTATACTGTTATTAGTCTTAGTATTGCTACAATTGCGACAATAATCGTTTTTTCGACCTTACTAACGATTTGTTTACACTGCTGCGCAATATTCAAAATTTGTAGGTAAGAACAAACTTATAGGAATGTGAATGTTTTAATATTTTCGTAAAATATGATAAAACACGAATAATCGCTTTCCTAATGACTAAAGAAAAACTTAATGTTATTAGTTACCGAATAAAACAGTTTGCGGACAATAAGATAATGGCATGTTACAACAAGAGAAATGAAATCGTCGAAAGAATAATTAAAATAGTAGAACTTCATCAAAAAGCAAAAAAGTAGGTATCTAATGCTAAAACTATGATAAAACTGTTCTTTATTTAATAAAAGTTGATTTACTGTTTTTGAGGCTTTGTAAAATGATTGCAACAAGTTTTACGATATCTTATCTTATTATGATAGTAATAGGCACGAGTAGCTTTGCTATAAGTTTATACAGAGTAAGTCTCTTTTTTATAATGTGTATTTTACAACTTATATACATAAATAATAGTTTAGAAAAGTTAACACTTTCCAATGCAGTATGAAACACACACACACACACACACACACACACACACGCGCGCGCGTACGAGCGCGCACACGCACGCACGCATATACACACACATGTGTATACACATACAGTAGAGTCTCCTTAACTTTGGCCCCCATAATCTTTGCATTCCTCAAACGTACTTTTACAAACACTACTATCATACCCCTTCCTTTTACAGAATACCCTCATCACAGCACGAGTCCATCAATCATCGTGTACTTGCGCGAGCAAAGTACACGGTGATTGGTAAACTCGTGCTGTGGTGAGGATATTCTATAACTTTTGCATTCCACTCTTATCGCCTCAGAGCCAAAGTTAAGGAGGCTCTACTGTATATATAAAGTCGCCTAATATGGGATAGGTTCCTAAAATGAGCGAGATTTCTGCTACATTAATAAACGCACGTGGTTGGTACCATCATAAACTTATTACTCTTGGGATGAAATCTATTTAGTGGAAAATTCATTATTAGATCATACATGCAGACGTTGAAAAAAATTTTTTTTATTGGATGTTGTCAAGATTTATTGAGATGAGTCGTTAAACTTGTTTATTATAAAACAAACAAATATTTGATAATAAATTCTGCATGCAGTAAAGTCATATTAATAGAAAAATACGGAATGTGATGATTTACTTAATTATAAATATTAGATTTGGTGATAGTGAAACTGTAAAGCGTGGAACTCATAAGATGAGACAGTCAATAATTCTTATTTATTATTGCAAATTCTGACTTCGAAAGCTTTCCAAAATGCTATAATAAAGTTTTTCATTGAAAACTTTCGAATTATGGGGCTCAAAAGTTATGGCTTTCAGTATTAGCACTGAGACTTTAAAATATTTCAAAGAGAACAGATTTTGAAAACAAATGTTACGTACAAAAGTTTTGGAGTATCAAAAGAGCCATTTGATTGGTTAATTAGATTTTGAGTCTGGAGCCTGCATAAAAGTAATAAAATAAAATTATGAAAAAATTAATAGTTTATGGGATTTTATACTTTATTCTGGCAAATGTTTTTATAAAATGTGTGTAAAGTATCTCCTAAAGTCTTAAACTATTGTGTCTTCGATAATTTCACTTGAAAATTTTTATATACAGAATAATTAGAGAAATCATAATGTTATGTAAAAAAGTGTATATGATTACAATATCTTTCTTTTGATATGTTTTAATGGCTCCATACTTTTTGTTCACCGTGTGTGCGTGCGTGCGTGCGTGCGCGCAATTCATATAACATTTATATCCAAATATGTTATCATATATAATTTTTATTATATTCATATATGTATAATTATTATTAATATGTTAATAGTTGCTGAACGCAATTTCATACACGCATGATACTGATGAATTTCTGCTAGCAACAGGTTATTTTATAGGATATGAATTTTGTTTTTTAACCTTATCTTTTATAGGACAAGTAACGATAAACCATGCTGACGAATTATTTAATGCACCGTATGTAGTAATCCTTAGTACAAAATTGTGCTCATATAAATTTATAAAATCTGTACTTAATTGTTTTGCAATTATAGTAAATTTGTTTATATTTACAAAAGTAATATTTAAGTTGTAATTTTTGTCTAATTTCTAAAACATTTCTGAAAAAACAAACAAATTAGTTCATTTAAAACGTATATTACAGTATACATATTACAGTTATTTATAAAACTATTTATACAACTACTATCGAGTAAATTCCTTATATAAAAAATTGAAAATTTACAATCTTAGAAGATGTAGTAATGTACAGACACATTAAAAGTGTAAGGAATATAGAACATATGATTTCTTTAACATATTAACATATTAAACTGTTCTTTAGTCCGTGTTCCCTATTTCTTATTCCTTTATTGTGTCTGCACTCTTCTAAACAATAATACGTAAAATTAGAACTAATGAAAATGTTAAATATAACGATGAAAGAGCCAACCAATATATCGGTTTGCAGTAGTAATTTGTCGTAATAAATTCTTTATAGTGTTCAAAGTGCACATAAACATCAGAATTATTAAATTACTACTCGTCAATTTAATGTGTGACATTATTTATATCAACTTCGATTAAGAATTACATTTCAAGATCGACGAATATGAAACGCGGAGTTCATGGAAACTGCAGATTGTAGAAGTCACATAAAAATTATTATTATGCGTCAAGATCCGCCGCAAATTACTGAAATATTAGCTCCTTCATCTTTATATTTGACAGTCTCATCGGTTTTAATATTACGTATTGTTCGAAAATTGTAAACCTCCATTGATATATCAAAATGTAATTTTTCGAAATACAATATGTATACATGATATACTTTTAAAGAATTTCTAATTATATATACATGCCACGTATATACCGAATTAAATTTCTTCTAGGTACATGTCGTTTTGGTACAAAGCACCTATAACAATACAAAAATCGTTATTGTTTATAATGCAAATCTCTTCAAAAAAAATAGTGATAAATATTGGCGGTATATTTGTTGTAACAATGGAAACCTTTACATCGGTAAAACAACGCAAATAAAGAATGTAAAATGTTATCAACATTATTAGCTTCATTAAATTATTTGTTCTAGATCACGAGCACGTCAATGTCCTTCGTAGCGGTAATTCACTCGGTACAATAGATCCATGATTTAACGCAGCAGAAGTAATTTATGTTCATAGTAATTGTAAATACATGAAAAAAATTTCTATAAAAATATAAAGTAGAAAAATATTATTTGATTATGTAACATAATATTCTTTGTGTTATTGATTCATCAATAAATAATACTTTATTTAATATTACAAATCGCTTTTTTACTTAATTTTTAAAATATTTTGCACAAAGCAAATTTCGACTAGACATTTCAGCTAATTTTACAAAGGGTCAAAACTCACAAGAATTGTGTCATATCCTTTAATAATGCTTATAGAAAAGTATATAATTGCAATATTAATTTTTCTTCAGAAATACATTAATAGCAAAAAGATAAAATATATTAATTATATATATATATACACAAACGTAAATTTATTACAACCATATTTTGCGCAAAATGGAAAATTCTTAATTTTTTTGAAAGTACTGAGCATACCTATCACTATTAACATTATATTATGCTTTAGACGTATTTTATATTTACTTATCTCAGTTCTGAAATTGTTAATTTTTATCCAATCATTTTAAATTACGGTTAAATGAATTACTTCTGACGTATATTCCTTACGCTGTAACCAATTGTAATTAAAACACAAATATGGAATACTTAGCATTTTTGACTGAATAATTTCAAAAAAAAGCATCTTCAAAAAAACTAAACCCAACAAATACAAAGTTACAGTTGTATCAGTATTAGTTGTAATTTCCCCCTCAATAATGTAACTGTTATATATAACATAGTCAAAAAATTATAACTAACATTTATATAACTGTGACTTTGTGTTTGCTGGGAATATACCTTGTTTTTTGAGCTTATTACCATTTTCACGTAATGAGTAATTCGTAGTATAACGTTCAACGTCTCCGGCAACAATGAAGGTGTTTCGCTAGAAGACCGTAACCACGCTTGCGCCAAAGTGACAAAAAAGTGGGGGATATTATTTCACCCTTGCCTTGGAAAAGGGACATCGGACGAACATAACGTGTAATTTGGATAATTCAACTTCCTGTCGTTGTTTTCGGTATGAAAACGTAAACGCGAGCAAAATCAATAATCTCCCAGCTTGGCGGTACCTATAACGCCAATTACATAATTTTATAAAACCAACCGGAGAAAGAAAAAAACAGTCATAATTCTTAAATTATTGCAACACATTTCCTTCACATATGTTATTCGCTGATCAAACGTTACGAAGAGTTTAACAAAAATTGACTGATGTATTAAATAAATATTACGGGAAAAATTGTAAAAAAAATACAAATATCTGCTCTTTTAAATTTACTTTTGCCGATCCGCTTTTTATTTGCTTCGCGATTATTGTAAGAAAATATACATGTTCGACGATCACTATTATAAATTTAATAAAACACTTTTGAGGCTTGTTGGTCTATGGCCTTATGAAACTACCAAGTGTGAGCGTTTTCGTTCAATATTCTTTTATATGTTACTCCTTTCTCGCGTGATTGCAGAGGTAATATTGTATTTTTCTGTTTTCATTCTCTAATAAGTTTAATACTAAAAAAATGGTGTAATGAGTTTTACAATATATGTACATCGGGATACATAAAAATATTTTTTCAAGTGCCTTTCTTTTTCCCTTCTTAAAGACTGTCCCCATCTTCAATAACGGTTAAAAATTTAAAAAATCGTGAAATTCATGTTCAATTATAAATGTGGCAATTGTGTGCACAAAGCCCTCATTTTTTCGTACGAGCAAAGTGTTACTGCCTGTCATAAGCCAACGAATCAGAAACTTTCTTCATCTGTAAGTCCCAGGAGAACGGGATTTCTAACATAACTTCACTTATCTGGGATGGTGTTTATTTAAAGATGAAAGCTGCGTCCTCGACAAATAAAGCGTAGAACCGTTATAGCCAAAGACGCAACATCCAGGCACGTCAACATATAAAATAACCGTAGGATCACGAAAAAGAATTTTGTCTTATCCAAGCCGTGACATTTCTCATTTTTCTATATAAAATAGAAACCTAAACCATCACAATAAAGAAACGGCAAATGATCAAAACATTCGACTTGTGGTATTACAAGGGTTATTCCATTTGTATTTCTAACCCTCTTAAAAAAGTAATTCACCAAAATATGAAACACGTATTTCGGGGTTTTCATTATTTTGATTCGCTTCTAAATATATGAAATTAAGATGGACTTTACATCTAGTATTACAGAAAGCATCGCCAACAACAATATACCACTTTATTTTGGATTTTATTCTTCTTAAATGAGTAATAAAAATAAAACTTTAAAAATATAAACTAGAAAGTGTGATTATAAGATAATGTGGCAATGTTTGTAATATTGTTTTAAATTTTGTAACAAATTTGTTTTCATAAAACAACCAAAAATAAGCGTCTGACAAAATAAATCTTGAAATCTTAATAATTCCCTATTCTTTTTTTCTTTAATATGTATATGTACAAAATATTTATAAATTAATATACATAAGAATTACTAGAAACTTTTCACTTTGATGTTTTTCGACGATTTATACAAATATATATGTTGTATGAAAAGTCGCAGAAAGTGGATGCGACTATGATGCAACAATATATAAAGGTTATAAACTTAATAAATAAACTTTCTAATGCTCAGTTTTTTATTCTGTTTTGTATGATTTTTAAAACCACTTTATGACAAAAAAATGAAATAAATAAAACGGTTTTACGACGCTACAAACATATAAAATAATTTAAAATGTACGTACAGAATAATTACTTATATTTTACGACATTATCCAATATAAAATTGAATAAAAATTATTTCATAAAAACATTTAATACATTTAAACAATGAGAATTGTTGATTGGCATGACTATAACGGTTAAAAGTGGATACAAAATTTTCTAAATAAATTTATCCACATTTACAAGATTCCTCAAATTGGACGGATATAAAACACACCTTATAAAAACACAAAAATGTAAAGTCTCAAAAATTAAATTGCTAATTAATTTAATAATTTTAATCTTTACAATTGTTCCCTTATCGCAAAAACTGCAAAGAATTAATTGAAAATATTACTTCGTCCGCTTGCATTACGTGCAGATCTTAGCCAGTTTGACCAACGAGGCATTTGACAATGTTTATCGCAACAACTAATAAAATTAAATAAACGTCAATATCGGTCGATGCGATTGTGGTGCTTAGAAATACGAGGGCTATTTTTTTGTCAAATTCCATTAATTTGGCAATAGTTATTCAGTGTCAGTGTTGACGCGCAGTTGCGCAATAATATTTAGTAATCTATCTGCTAATCTTTCCCAACCCGTTCGACAATTACGTTTCGTAGTTTTGATGTAAGCGTTATTTTATCATGGCTACTACAATCAAAGTTCCGATTAAATACGAGATTCGCTCTGTAATTCATTTTTTCCGAGCTGAAAGCAACAATGCAGCAGAACGGAACTTGAAAAAAAATAGCCATTGTATGCCCATTTATAACAATTTATTCGGTATATAAAATAAATAAAATGTTGGGTAATAAATTAACTATCGATAGTCATATTGTTAAATGCATTTAACATTAAGGTTTATGCTTTTATAGTTCGCGCAATTTCTTATAGCTGACTTTAATGTAAACGTCATTATTAAGATTTTATTGAATGCTTCTACGGTTTTTTTACAATTTGTTCTCTTTAACAGAGTTTTCTTCAATACTAAAGTAAGTATAGCTGTGAGTATAATCAATAAAGTCAATTTTCAAAGATTTTTACAGTTAAGACTCCGCCTAATTTAAATTTGTTTTAATGTAGCTGAAAAAAATACTAAAAGAAATTAATCATAATCGGCGGATTTTGACAGGCTCGGAAGAAATTAAAATACTACATTATTATGCTCATCAAGAAGAAAAATTTATGTCTATTTTATTGTGTAATAATAATGCTAGTTTTTTGTTTCCGTAAAAAATGATAGGATAGTAGAAGTATAGGGTAAAGTTGCCTGTTATAGGATTATACTTTACTTAAAGATTTGTAATTTATTTAATTTGCAATTTTAACTCTTATTTTTATGTCAAAATTATAGAAAATGTTTCTAGGTTTTACCACCAAAAATTAGCAATTGATAATAGCTGTATTATGTTGTGTGTAAAATTTTTTATCAAAATTGCTATAATAATTTTAGTGATTGTGAATCAAAATAAGTTTTCCTAATACGAGACACAATGATTTTCACAAAATGGATCATATTAATCCAAACTAGGCTCTGGGATCAAAATCTAGTTGACTAATCAGAAAGTTCTTTCATATTCAAAAAGTTTTGTTTATTTAACATTATCCTTCAAAACTTATTTGCTTTGAAATATTTTTGAGACTCAGAGCTAATGCTTAAGATTGTAACGTTCAAGCCTCATAATTCGGATAGTCGAAATCCCTCAATGAAAAACTTTGTTATAGAGTTTTTAAAAGCTCTCAAAGTTAGAATATGCAATAATAAATGGAGATTCTTGATCAGACTTTCCATTTTCTATAACACGATTATTTACTACACAGCAGGCAGAATTATCAAATATTTATTTGTTATATAATAAACAGCATTTAAAGACTCACCTCGATAAATTTTTACACAACATTCAATTTTACAAATCTTTACCGACTGCACCCATGATTTAATAATGAATTTTCTACTAAATAGATATCACTCTAAGAGTAATCACTCTAAGAGTAATATGTTCATAATGAAATCAACCGCATGCGCTTATTTTAGCAAAAATTTTGCTACCCCATATTAGGAATCTATTCCATAATAGTACAACTTTACCCTATATTATTGAGCTATTTGTGATATAACAGAAAAGATGATATTATAAACAGCCTAAATGTAATGAGCATTCGTATTATCTACGTTACTAGATGACGAATTGCTAGTAATTACTTATTTGTTTAATAACCTGCCGTTATATATTGGCGCTAATGCAAAATAGCGGACAATTGTTACAAAACATTTTTTTAAGTTTCTCGAAACTTTTCAAGATACATATAATTACACATACTTTCTTATTGTTTCTAAATTTAAATATATTATCATACAAATATATGTACTCAAGTATTTTTTGTTATTTAACTTCTTATTTATATATACACATTGCATCGAGTTATGCAAAATTATTCAACACCATAATATTTTGTTATAGCGAGTATAAAGCTATAATGGTAATATAATATAATCACTATTGAGATTTTATTATTGAAATAGTTCTTCGACAAATCAATTGTCATTGTAAACGGCTGTGTTCAAAGACATTACAAATATCATTTTGGCAATTTGTCTGTGATGTATCTTCTAATTAAGGTACATCAGTAATTTACATTTACCTATCTTAAAACATATATAACCTATAAAATATATATAACCTATCATGGTTATATTATAGCACTTTTTAACAATTCATTTTTTTTAATATAAAATTTGTAACAAAATATTACGTTTGTTAAACAAAACTAGTTTTTAAATTTATTTTTGTGATAGCAAGGTGTTTTGACCCTTGTTCATCTTCAAACATTATACAGTTTCATCACATTTTTAAATGTCTTAAGAAATAAATATTTCATAGCTTCAAGTATATGAAATTTATTAAACAGTATCTCAATAAATAGAATCATTAAGTTGCAATATGAAATATTGATTATTACCAAAGTTAATGAATAAAACACAAATAGTGCCCATAATATCATCTAGTCTAATAGTTTCCTTAATATTTTTCTCTGATCACATATACTATATGCAATTGTTTTTTGCACGAAATGGAATAAAGATTACAATGTGTGTATGGCATATATTGTATAATTTACTACAACAGGTCTGTTAATATTCGGATGTCTCACGCTCTTCATAAGTGGACTACTGCCGGATATTTTCGATTTTCTTCTGCCATTAAACGAATCACGTCCACATAATTTACTAATCATGACCGAGTATCAAATAAATGTCGGAATACAATACTATATTTTTTACTTATATTCTATGATTAGTACTATTACTGGTCTTTTTACAACAACAATCATCTTGTCAGCAATAATATTTATATATTTACACTGCTGCGCAATACTCAAAATTTGCAGGTAAAATTCAGAATTTTTATACAAATTTTTTTAGGGGCCCTTCAGAAATATTGAAATAAATCATCTTTTGGAATAGTAATTAAATAAGATTACGTTTTATATAAACAATTAAAATGGACATAAAACTTAAACGGGTACAGTAGGATCTTAAAGCAATGATGAAATTACGCAATTACCGACAATTTTTCTGCAAACGATTTCTTCGAATTGGGTTTACAGAATTGAAAATGCTTTTACACAATTAAAATATACATGTTAATCTTGAGTGGAAAGATCAATTTCATATTAATAACAAAAAAAATTAAAAAGTACAGTAATAATCATTCACATCTGCACTCATCCACAACGTAGAGCTGTCAAGCCACGACAATGTCAGTTTAATCTGACAGTTGTACAGGTGTCCTAAGCAAAACAAAACATTGTCACTCTTCGGACAACGTGATAGAATAACACTAAAACATCGAAACTTAAATCAAAAGCTTGGGAAAAAAGATTTTGCTTGCATAAAATTATATGCGTACATGCATGCGAAATATGGGTGCACATTGGTAAACAGGACGCTTATAGCTATAGAAATGGAAGATTAATTCCTAGTTGCCGTGATGACGATAAAATAAAAAAAAGGACAGATAAAATATGTTAAACAAAGAGCGCTAGTCTATTCCCCTTACTCTTTCTGTCTAAGAAAAATCTGCAGTCAATTAAGTTCCATTGTCAGTCCAGCATCCCCTTAATGCTGAAATAATATTGTTGCGCTCGTGGCAGCCCGGTATTGCGGCTAATATCGACTGACAAAAAGCGCAACATCAAAAGATTGCGCCTTGACGTCAACCGACAAATTAAATTTTTCTTGAGCTGTCAACGGTTGTGTTACGATTATCCGTTATGTATTATTCTACGATTAAACCAAGATTATTCACAAAAGAGTCTCCTTCATTTCCGCCAGTGTTGCGTGCTCGTTCCTATGTTGCGTGGACGCAACAATATTTTGTAAGCGACTAAAAAATAAAAGAAACGGAATTTGAATTTGGGATTCTTCCTTCCAAAAGCTAGCACTCTCGCTACTACGCCACTATCAGCATTGCTTTCGAAGTAATTCTGCTCGTCTTTAAGCATCTAAGAACCTTATAATGATGCTAAATTTCTTACAATCTTTATTATTGTTAAATACATTTTCTGATTCTTCGAATTGTGCGCCATTCAAGGTTTTAAACAGTCAAGCTATTAAATTGAATTAGAAAAGTCATGTTATTGAATTAAATTGACAACAAATTTTACAATACTGATGCTAACTTAAACTAGCATTAATAAGATCACTCCCCTTTCTTGGAAAAATTAAAAAACTGTTACGATTACAGATCCAATTACTGTTTTTAAATACACATTTTTCACAATAACGTTTTTTATTATACAAGGTAGGCCATTTTAATTTGTCCACGCAAATTACTCCGAAGATATGGGTGATAGCAAAAATTGACCCTCACAGAAGTTGTAGGGTTCGAAGGGGGACATAAGAGGGCGGATCCCGATAGCACACGGGATCGATAGCACACCATCACTAACAGCGGCCGATCCCTAGAGTTTTTCCGTTGGTTGGGTTAGATAAGTCAAAATGATTGGTTGGTAAGCTATCGCACCGTGCGCTATCGGATCCCGTTCGACATAAGAAGGTACTATTGGTTTTGACTATAGCAAACTGTAACTTTCAAGCCTCATAACTCGGGAAGTACTTAAAGAAAATAAACTTATTTATAGTGCTTTGGAAAACTCATCTTCACACCATCTATTAGATTCTGGAATCCAAAATAAGGTGTTCTATTTATAAAAGTTAATGTGATTTCGATCTGACCTTGGCGACCTTGGCGACCTTGGCGATCTTGGCGACGCCATCCGAGGTCAAACCAATAGAACCTTCTTCTATCCCCCTTCGAACTCTACCACTTTTATGAAGGTCAATTTTCGCTATCACCCATAACTTCGGAATAATTTGCAAAGACAAATTAAAATGGCCTAGCCTGTATACATATATTACCAGTTATTGCGAGAGACGTTATATTAGGAGAGCTGTTAAAGAAGTCCGCACGTCATATAATTATATATCATGTGATTATTATTAATATATGTGTATTTATATACGATTATAATTATATGTAAAACATTCTTTCTGGATTATAAAAAATGTTAACAATTTTCTAAAAATATACAAAAGTATTCAGAACTTCTGCAAAAAATGTTGAAATTTACATAATACTGAAAAAAAAAGTATAAAAGGATCTCAGAAAAAGTTTCAGTAAGATTATAACATTGTTTTCAGAATGTTTCTTATAATTTTTCGAAATTTTTACGTAAATTTTAGAATATTTCACAACTTCTGTATAATGTTAAAACTTTCCTAAAAGTTTTGAGAAAAGATGTAGATTTTTTCAGCATTTCTGAAAAGTGTGCCAATTCGTAAAAATTCTGAAAAAAATTTTCATCAGGAATCTTCATAGAATGAGACAAAGTAAAAAAACAAATAATCGTTTTGATGGCGTGACTAATAAAAATTTATTCTTATTAGTTATCAAATAAAACAAATTCTGGATAAAAATGTATTAGCGTACTCTAACAACACAAATATAATCATCAAAAGAATAATTAGAGTGGTAGAACTTCATCGAAAAATAAAGAAGTAAGTATCTAAAACTAAAACCATACACTGTGTAACAAAATTAGTAATTCTTTGTTTAATAAAAATTTCCATCTATTTATTGTTTTCAAGGCTTTTAAAATTAATTACGACATATTTTGCAATGACTTATCTTCTTGTGTTAATAGTAGGCATTTGTGCCTTAGGCATTTGTGCCTTTGCTATGAGTTTATATACAGTAAGTAATTCTTTTTTTTTTTGTAATATTAAAAGCTACAGATAAGCGCAAAGCGCACACTATTTAGGTTTTCATTTTTTACTTTTTGAAAATAAATTATATTAAGAACCTTCTATTAATGAATATTTTTACAAATTGGCATTTGTTCACTGCGCAATGACAGCCGCTCACAAAAATAACGCAGTAATTAATTAGCATCGCGGAAAAGCAGCATTTGGCAATGTAAAAGCAAAAAAAGTATATAAAAGAAATACTTATATTTTTAACAGTTTGAATAAGCTCCTCAAAATTTATTTAAATTTCAAGAAATATGTGTGTTGACTTTCATGCTTTTTCTTAGAAAGAATTAAATAAACAATTACGCATTTCACACTATTATATTAATTAAACATAGTTTTATACGATAATTATATTTAAATTACGTTAAATTAATTAATGAATTATATCCTTGATAAAAAAAAGACTTTAAGAGACATCAAATTAGAGGTTTTAAAACGCCAAATTCAAGATAGGATGTATCTTAAAATTTATACGTAATCAATATTTCATACAAGTTATCAGTTTCTATCTAGTATAAGATATGTACGTACACACATAGGATAAACAAAATTATTGAATCGATAAAATGTCTTAAAAACAAAACATTTAAAACTGTTTCACACAAATGTTCTGAAGAAAAACAAATAATGCTAAAATTAAGTTTTAAAATAATAAATTTTTCATAACACATAAATTTTGAAGGACATTGCTTTTTTAAAAAATAGGATGTAATTCTTTCATATAACATGACTTCTAATTATTATGCATATAAAAAGTAATGAAGTTGAATTATCAAAAAATTAATATATTATAAGATATTATATTTTGTACTTTATTTTAGCAGATTTTGACATAACGTGTAAAAGATCCCATAAAAAAATTATAAAAACAAAAAATATTGATTTTTACGGTAACTCTACGGTAAAACTTTAATAAGCAGTTCAATTACAGGAATCATACTTAAAAAAAAAGTTTCAATAAATTAATTAAATGTATCAGAAACTGTATCTGTAGCTAATGAAGCATCATTAATTAGGGATATATTAATCAGTTTATTGAAACACTTTATCCTTTTTTCAACAGCATGTATATTATGTAAAAAAATGTATTTAAAGCAACGTTTTGCTTTCAAAAAAGATAATTTAGTGTCATTTTGCTTATCCTGTGTGTATACGTATGCGTGTGTATTAAAATATGCATAACACTTACACATGTTCAATTAAATTTTCATATTTAATAAAAATTCGATAAATCATTCCCGTATTAATGTGTTAATAGTTGCTGAACGTAATAAAATATATGAATAATTTTGCTGAAGCTCTAATACCAACAAGTTATATAATAGGATATGAGGTTGGTATTTTCATCTTATCTTTTACGGGGCAATTAGTGATAAACCATTCTGATGAATTATTTAACGCACTGTGAGTAGCAATCCAAAGATACAATATTATTAAACAGCACAAATAAATTTACAAAATCTGTACTTATTTGTTTAAAAATATTATAGCTAATGTTTTTAATAAATATTACTTGTCCATACAATTTTTTTACCTCTATTAACCCGTAATAGTCATTAGGGGTCCAAAAGAACCCATGCAAACTTTAAGGGTACACAGAATTCAAAATCAAACAACCTTCTATGAAACTAATTTTTATCTGAAAATATACTATCTTGAGAATACATTCCTAAATTTTTGTTGAATTATCTCAATAAGTAAAAATTTTATAAATATTTTTGTTAAAAAAGTCAAATTTTGTAGTGTTTTTTGATTTGAATTTTTTTATTATGTTAAATACTAAGTAAAAAAATTATTGGATAATAAAGAACAGACCTCAAGATATGTTTAGTAAAATTTTTGCGACAAAATATCAAAAAACTGACTAATGGCAACTGACTTTGTGCAGAGGGTCCCAGTGGACCCCATATAACCGTTATGTTATTATTTGGAAGTGTGACCATTACGGGTTAAACTGGCAGCTATTGCAATATAACAACATAAAACGTAGACGTAAGTTTAATCGTTTTTTTTTTTGCTAATTTGTTGTTTCACAATTTTATTATTCCAATCAATTCGATAAAAATGATAATAACAACTTAAATGTAAATTAGCACAAACATAGTAACAAAGTTGATACATTATAAACAAAAATATGCTTTTTTAATGCTATTTTATTAATTATTATTAAATTATATTATTATTAGTTTCTCTATTGCCAATTTTATTGTAAAGAAAATAAAGAAAATTCGTTTTTCTAACAATCAAGCAGTAGTATACACCGTTTAAAAAAACACTATAAAACAGCGCATATAAATATTTCGTTTTCCAAAAATTTCTAATTATGTGTAATAGTACATTATGTATTCTGGAGCCGAGTTTTGCCGTTCTCGACTTTGGACGATGTTTTCAGTACGCGCTTCGCGCGCGTACCTACGCGTCGTACTGAAAACAGCCGAAGTCAAAAACGCGTTCGGCTCCATGATGCATAATACGGTATTTTATGCAATAGAAGTACGTTTTTTCGCGGAATCCCAGAAAAAACAAGCGCAGATCAGTACTGCAACATTTCAAGCTATGTTGGAAAAAGAGAGATCTAGGGGGCAAAGTCTCTGGTTTGGGAATTCGGGGGGGAGCAAACCCCCCCCCCCTAATAAAACCACTATTAAATTCTGATATAAAAAATTTTACCAATCTTCATTGTTTCCATTAATATTCAATCTTGATCAAAAAAACGTGTAACTCTTAATGCTGATGTTCTCCTTCACTTTAATCTCAGCTTTCAGCATGGAATAGCGTTCCAAAGTGTACTGGGATTGCATTTCTTCGTTCTTCATCCTTTTAGCTGCTTGAAAACGCACAATTTTTACAAGCCTCTGAACACTTCGATGCGTGGCGCAGCGTGGCGTTCGACCGCACTGCCTGTTCCGGTTACAGGTTATGAGAGTTCAATGTACTACCTGCGCTCATAAATTCGACCCTAAGCTTAGCGCGTCACAAAACGTTAAAAATTTCTTGACAAAAATGCGCATGCGCACCTTACGGAAATGTTGTCCACGGACGTCAATATCACCCACCCCAAAGATTGCCCATTTACGCCCATGTTCCTGGGAGGACGCGAAAAACGTGCTTCTATTGCATAAAATATATTTCATATATATAATTTTTTACCAAATTAAATAAAAATCTTTTTAGATACATGTCATTATGGTACGAAGCACTTATAACAATACAAAAATCATTATTGTTTATAATGATTATCTCTAAGAAAAGCTTAATAGTGAACCTTGGCGGTATATATGTTATAACAATGGAAACCTTCACATCGGTAAGATAATGCAACGTAAATAAAAGACAAATATTAAAATAATATCTATTCAACATTATCAGACATTATCAGTCTCGTTGAATTATTTGTTCTAGATCACGAGCAAGTCAATATCCGTTCTGATGGTATTTCTTTCCATACCATAAGTTGATGATATAAAGCAAAAAAAGTAACCATTCATATTGATGTACACATAATAAAAATTTTCTACAGCAAAATAGAGAAATAAGATATAATTTAATTAAACAAGATAATAGTGTATGTGTTATTTATTCATTAATAGATAAAAAAAAGAAAGTCACCAATACAATTACATTGTTTTTAAATATCATTTCATAAATAAAAGCAAAAAGTAATACTTTAAAAACATGAATTCAAACTGGAAATTGTCTTCTCTCAAATGGTATTATATGACAGTACTTGTAATATTATTTTGTAAGAACTAATGTTTTTGCTACATATAAGTTAAAAAGAGCAGCTGAGAAATTAGATCCTAAAACATACAGTAATAATAGAATTCAGACGATCCGTCTAAAATACCCGTATAAAGAGTTATCTGTAAAATCAAATAAGTAACAACATATATTTTGATGTGTTAAACATATTTTGATGTGTTAAAGTTTATAAAATTTCAAAAATTGAACTTTTTTCTCATTATGTTATATTTTTCTTTTATGGATCTGTATATCCGACGCTTTTTTCCCGAAAATTTTTCCCTGCTTTAATTTGTAATTTGTTGTTAACACATTTTTCGGATATACTTTTTCATCACGTTGTTAAAAATGTTATAAAATTCAATATATTTTTAAGTTACACAAATACATTAATTTAATGTATCTATTACTGAAAAGTATGTGCATAAATTTATTACACTTTTGACAACATTAAATTTTTTATATGATATCTGCTTAAAATTTGCTTCTGTTACATTAAATTTTGTTATGTATTTTTAACAATGCACGTATGTAACTATACACTTAATACAACTGCACATTTTCTGAATATTAATATTATTATAATTACAAATAAAACTGAATATAAATTTCTGTTACATCATAAAAATACAGTAACAGAGTTATTCGTAGTGTGATATCTCCAACGTCTCCAACAAATATAAGAGCGTATTGTTTCGCGCAGAGAAGCCGATAATCGCGCTTGCGCCAACGTGACAAAAAAGTAAAGGATACTGTTTCACCCTTTCTTAGGAAAAAGTACATCGAACAAAACATAAAGTGCAATTGGATAATTCAACTTCTTGTCATTTTTTTCGGTATGAAAACGTAAACGCGAGCTGTAACGACACAAAATTCGTATCGTGTACGCACATAAAGATGCAATACATGCATCATAAAGGCGCTGGTCGGACGGTATGGCACAATAAAATATTAAAAAGAAAGAACAAACAAATGGAAGAGGGAAATCTTGGACGTTAGGAAAAGCCTCAAGCGTTTCCTGTTGACACGCAATTATTATCCAAAAACAAACATCGTTACTTTGTTCAAGATGATCTTATTTGAAAATGCCTTATTGTAATTCATAAACACATCTAAGCACGTGCTTGAGCCTACCTTGAGCCTACCTTGTTACTCATTAATTCACAGTCATTTAAGACCGGTTTATTTCACGCACACATTTATAAATGAGACAATCTTCGCAAAGACTTGGTCCGAGGACGTCTTAATCAATGGTTTTTGGAGGATAAGTGGTGCGTGTGCATAAAGTTTAATTGCTTCGGTCATACTTTAATTAATCTGTAATGATGATAATAAAGTTCTGCATTCTTTTAGTAATTTAAATTTTCAACTGTTTAATATCAACAATGGAATAGATCAGTAAAGACTTTCTTGCATGTGGGAAATTATTCGGTGCTTGAATAATAAATTTATCTTTCAGAAGGACGGTGTCTCAAAGGATTGCGACAAGCATAATCCATAACATAAGCAAATATACAAATTTCTAAAAACTGTTTAACACAGCTGAGTTAGTCGCTGAATGTGTCATCATAATTGGTTTATCTTGAGCGCCTACTTATGCAGAGATAGACATAACATCGGCCAAATAGAAACGAATTGTCCTAAGGAATACTTTATTGGCATCTAAAATTTTAAATCAGACAGCGTGACATATGGATCACTGTCAAATACTGAGAGACATCACCGTGAAAGACATGTAAGTGAGGTATTAAATTTTCAATTGCTTCATATCGACAATGGCACAGATCAGTAAAGACTTTCCTGCATACATTTTATATTAATTGATATAAATTATGAAACTGAATAACTGATAAAAAACAAAATATTAATTTTCAGATGGTAAAGTGTAGTTTTATTTGCTTATCGGCTTACACTCGTGGCAATGGGATTGCATCTTGTAGCAGGACATTTTATATCGGAGCATTATATGTATAAAAAAGGTTTTGAGATGTATAGTTACTACGGTCCTCTATATTTCATTACTTTCAATGTTGGATATCACAACAAATACCATGACTTTTCTGCAGTGCCTGGTTCGAAATTTCCAGAGGTATGTTAAAAATTAATACAGCTTAAATACGATTGTTAATATAATATAATTTGTTATTTATTATTTCAACTATTTTATTTAGGTGAAACGTATAGCCGCAGAATTTTACGATAACTTGCCGCAACACAATTGATGAGTTTCTGTTTTGTACGATTTCGTGATGGATCCTGAAATTGGACCATATGCAAGAACGAAGAGAAGGCATTGAGAATTAGATCGAAAACTTGTTAACTTTTCTATGCTAAGAATACCACATAAGATTTATACATTAATTGCTATGTGAAATTGGATGTTTATTTAATATATAATTAAAAAATTTGTTATATTTCGGGTAAAACCTAAGTGTTGTATGCTGAGAAGCATTTAAACATATTATTTGCTTAAATTGTAATGTAAATTTAAGGAAAATAATTTGAGGATAATATTAATCTTTGCAGATAATTTTTCAGTGTTTCTATTAAGCTTTTTTCATTTTCTAAACGTCTGTTTCTTGAAATTTAGTTATATTATCTGACTTTTGATTTTTTTATTATTTATTTGTATCTTCAGCTTTTGCCAAACAGTAGGACTTGGCTAATTTTTGATTTATTTGTATCCTTTAATATAAATTATTTTTTATCAATGATTATCTCTAAGAAAAGCTTAAAAGTGAACCTTGGTGGTGTATGTGACATAACAATAAAAATCTTCACATGGATAAGATAATGCAACGTAAACGAAAGAAAAATATTAAAATCTATCTATTCAACATTATCAGTTTCGTTAAATTATTTGTTCTAGATTACGAGCACATCAATATCCATTCTGATGATATTTCTTTCAATACAATAATTTCATGACCTAAAGCAAAAAAAGTAACTGTTCATATTGATGTACACATAATAAAAATTTTCTACAGTAAAATAAAAAAATAAAACATAATTTAATTAAACAAGATAATAGTCTATGTGTTATTTATTCATCAATAAATAAAAGAAGAAAATTGCAATACAAGCATATTACGTAGTTTTTAAACATCATTTCATAAATAAACGCAGAAAGAAATACTTTAAAAACATAAATTCAACCTAGAAAGCATCTTCTCTCAGATGGTATTATATAACAGTATTTGTAATACTATTTTGTAAGAATTAATGTTCTTACTATATATAAGTCAAACAAAGCGGCTGAGAAATTGGACCCTAAAACATGCAGTAACGATAAAATTCAGACGACCCAGTATAAAAAGTTATCTATAAAATAAATTAAATAATAACATATTTTTATTAAACAACAAAATTTATAAAATTAAAAAAACTGAACCTTTTCACTTTATATATTGTGTTTTTCTTTTACATCTTATTAATGATTACATGGGTCTGCCATGTCCGACACTTTTTCCCCAAAAAGCCTGCTTTATAATTTGTGTTTATAATTTGTGTTTATCACAATTTTCAAATATACTTTTTCATGAATATCACGCTGTTAAAATGGTATAAAATTTAATATATTTTTAAGCTACACAAATACATTAATTTAATGTCTTTATTACTAAAAAGTATGTGCATAAATTTATTGCACTTTTGATAACATTAAATTTTTTTTATGTACCTGCTTGAAATTTGCTTCCGTTACATTAAACATTATTGCGTATTTTTAACAGTGCACATATATAACTAAACACTTAATAAAACTGCACATTTTCTACATATTAATATTTTTATAATCACAAATAAAACTGATTACAAATTTCTGTCATACTATAAAAACACAGTAACAGAGTAATTCGTAGTGTAACGTTCAACGTTTCCAACAACAATGAGGGTGTTTCGCGAGAAGCCCGTAACCACGCTTGCGCCGAAGTGACAAAAAAGTGGGGGATATTATTTCACCCTTGCCTTGGAAAAAAGATATCGTACAAACATAAAGTGTAATTTGGATAATTCAACTCTCTGTCATTTTCTTTGGTATGAAAACGTAAACGCAAGCCAAATCGATAATCTCCCTGCTTGGCGGTGCCTATAACGCCAATTACATAATTTTATAAAACCAACCGGAGAAAGAAAAAAACAGTCATAATTTTTAAATTATTGCAACACATTTCCTTCACATATGTTATTCGATGATCAAACGTTACGAAGAGTTTAACAAAAATTGACTGATGTATTAAATAAATATTACGGAAAAAATTGTAAAAAAAATACAAATATCTGCTCTTTTAAATTTACTTTTGCCGATCCGCTTTTTATTTGCTTCGCGATTATTGAAAGAATATATACATGTTCGACGATCAATATTATAAATTTAATGAAACTCTTTTGAGACTTCTTGGTTTATGGCCTTATGGAAGTACCAAGTGTCAGCGTTTTCGTTCAATATTCTTATATATGTTACTCCTTTCTCGGATGATTGCAGAGGTATTTTATATTTTTCTGTTTTCATTCTCTAATAAGTTTAATACTAATAACATGGTGTAATAAGTTTTATAATGTATGTACATTGCGATACATGAAAAATCATTTTTTTTAATCCTAAAAGAATTATTGTTGCAACTGCATATTTATATTATAATAAGCGTCTTCTCTTTTTCTCTATTATTATATACAGCACATATTTATGTATACTCAAATAGGTGTATATAAAAACTGTCCCATTTTCTATAGTTTAATAACGGTTCAAAATTATAAAAAAATCGTGAAATTCATGTTCAATTATAAATGTGACAATTGTATGAATATAGCTCTCATTTTTGATACGAGCAAAGTGCTGCCTGTCATAAGTCAACGAATCAGAAACATTCTTGATTTATAAGTCCCAGAAGAACAAGCGGAATTTCTAAAATAACTTCACTAATCTAGTATGGTGTTTATTTAAAGATGGAAGCTGCGTCCCCGACAAATAAATATAATCGTTATAGCCAAAGACACAATGTCCAGGCACGTCAACATATAGAATGACTGTAGTATCACAAAAAAGACAGAATTTTGTCTTGTCCAAGTCGTGAAATTTCTCATACTTCTGTATGAAATAGAAACCTAAATCATCAGAGCAAGGAACTGACAAATGATCAAAACATTCGAGATGTGATTATTCCCTCTCTAATCCTCTTAAAATAGTAATTCCCCAAAATATAAAACGTATTTCGCGGTTTTTTATTATTTTGAACTGTTTCCAAATTATAGGAAATAAGAATTGACTTTACATCTTAGTATTAGAGAAAGCATCGCCAACATACCACTTAACTTTTGGATTGTATTCCTCTTAAATGCAAAGTAAAAATAAAACTTTCAAAACATAAATATAAACTAGAAAGTGTCATTATCAAATAATGTGGCAATGTTTGAATAATGTAACATTTTTTTTTTATAAAATAAGCAAAAATAAGCGTCTGACAAAATAAGCCTTAAAACCTTAATTGTGCAACGTTTTCCTCTTCTTTTTTCTTTAACACTGTATATATACATAATGTTTATAATTTAATATATAAGAATTCCTAGAAGCTTTTCACTTTGATGTAAACGTTTTTTTGTCAATTTAAACAAATACAAATGTTATACAAAAAGTCGTAGAAAGTAGATGCGACTATAATGCAACAATATATAAAGATCAGATTAGATTACTAACTTAATAAATAAATTTTCTAATGCTTTGTATTTAATTCTATTGTGTATGATTTTTAAAATTTATGCTTCTTTATGACAAAGAAAAGAAATAAAACAGATTTACGACGCTACAAACATGTAAAATGATGTAAAATATACATACAAAATAATTATATATATTTTACAATATTATCCAATATCAAACTGATTAAAATTTACTTCATAAAAACATGTAATACATTTAAACAATGAGAATTGTTGATAAACATGACTATACGGTTAAAAGTGGATCATAGTGCTCAAAAGTTTTCTAGATGAATTTACAAGCATTTACAACATTTCTCAAATTGGACGGACATAAAACACAGCTTTTAAGAACACAAAAATGTAAAATCACAAAAATTAAATTACTAATTAATTAATTAAATAATTTTAAGGCATCTCTACAATTGTCCCCTTATCGCAAAAACTGCAAAGAACTTATTAAAAATATTAGTTCGTTTGAACCTGGAACCTTCTGCATTCGGTGCGGATCTTAGCCAGTTTGACCATCGAGGCATTTGGCAATGTTTATCACAATAATTAAAAAAATTAAATAAACGTCAATATCAGCCGATGCGATTATGGTGATTAGAAATACGAGAGCTATTTTTTTTTAATTCCATTACGTCGACAATAGTTATTCAGTGTCAGTGATGACGTGCAATTGCGCAATAGTGTTTAGTAATCTATCTGCTAATCCCTCCCAACCCGTGCGGCCATTACGTGTCGTAGTTTTAATGTAAACGTTATTTTATCACGGCTACTGCAATCAAAGCTCCCGCCAAATGCGAAATTCGTTCTGTAATTCGTTTACTCCAAGCTGAAGGCAGCAATGCAGCAAAACAAAACTTGAAAAAAAAAATAGCCTTCGTATAAACATTTATAATTTATAACAATTTATTCTGTATATAAAATAAATAAAATGTTGAGTAATAAATAAACAATCGATAGTCATATTGTTAAATGCAATTAACGTGGAGATTTATGTTTTTATAGTTCTCGCAACTTATTATAGTTGACTTTAATGTAAATGTCATTATCAAGATTTTATTGAATGCTTCTACGGCTCTTTTGCAATTTGTTATCTTTCACACGATTTTCATCAATAGTAAAACAGTAAGTACAACTGTCAGTATAATCAATAAAGTCGATTTTCAAAGATTTTTACAGTTGAGACTCCGCCTAATTTAAATTTGTTTTAATGTAGCTGAAACAAGCACTGAAAGAAGTTAATGATAATCGGCGGACTTTGACAGACTCGGAAGAAATTAAAATACTATATTATTACGCTCATCAAGGAGAAAAAGTTATATTTATTGTGTTATGTAATATTATCGTTTTGTTTACGTAAAAGATGATAGCATAGTAGAAGCATAGGGTAAAGTCGCCTGTTATAGGATTATACCTTGTTTAAAAGCTTGTACTTTATTTAAATTGTAACATTAATTCTTATTTTTGTCATAATTATAGAAAATATATTTAAGTTTTATTGCCAAAAATTAGCAACCGATAATAACTGTATTATGTTGTGTGTGAAATTTTTTATCAAAATTGCCAATTTTACTGAATCAAAAAAAGTTTTCCTAATACAATACACAATGGTTTTCATAAGATGGACCATATTGATCCAAACTAGGCTTTGGGATCAAAATCTAGTTGACCAATCAGAAAGTTCTTTTATATTCAAAAAGTTGTGTTTATTTAACATTATCCTTCAAAACTTATTCGCTTTGAAATATTTTTGAAACTCAAAGCTAATGCTGAAGATTGTAACGTTCGAGCCTCATAATTTAAATGGTCGAAATCCCTCAATAAAAAACTTTGTTATAGCGTTTTGAAGCACTCAAAGTTAGAATATGCAATAATAAATGGAGATTCTTGATCAGACCTTCCATTTTCCTATAACACAATTATTTACTATATCACAGCATGAAGAATTACAAATATTTATTTGTTATATAATAAACAACGTTTAAAGACTCACTTTGATAAATTTTTACACAACATTCAATTTTACAAATTTTTAGCGACTTTTCTACTAAAGGGATTTCATCCTAAGAGTAATAAATTCATACTGGAATCAACCGCATGTGCTTATTTTAGAAAGAATTTTGCTACACATATTAACAATCTATTCCATAATAGTACGACTTTACCCTATTATTGAGTTATTTGTGATATAATAAATAGAAAAGATGATATTATGAACCGCGTAGATGAGCACTCGTATTATCTGCGTTATTAAATGATAAATTGCTAGGAATATTTATAGAGTCATTTGTTTAATAACCTGCTGTACTGGCGCTAATATGCCAATGCAGAATACCTGACAATTGTTACAAGACATTTTTTTTAAGTTTTTCAAAACTTTTCAAGATACATTTAATTACACATACTTTCTTATTGTTTCTAAATTTAAATATATTAGCACAAAAATATATGTACTCCAGTGTTTTTTATTATGTAACTTTTCATTTATCTATACACATATCGAGTTATGCAAAATAATTCAACACCATAGTATTTTGTTAATGCGGGTATAGAAGTGTAACGATAGAAGTGTAACATAAGTATTATCGAAATTTTTTTATTAAAATATTTCTTTGATAAATCGATTGTCATTATAGAAACCTGCGTTTAAAAACATTAATTACAATTATCATTTTGGCAATTTGTCTGTGATGTATCTTCTATTATAATTAAGGTAAATCAGCTATTCAACTTTACCTATTTTAAAACTTCGCAGTTATATTGTTGCCCTTTCTAACAACTTATTTTTTAAAAAATATATAATTTTGTAACAAAATATTATATTTTTTAAATAAAACCATTTTTTAATTTATTTTTTTGTAATGGCTCGTGTTATGACCCTCTTCAAATATTATGCAGACATTTTTAAATGTCCTAAGAAATAAATATTAATATAGCTTTAAGTATATAAAATTTATTAAACAGTATCTCGATAAATATAATCATAAATATAATCATATGCAATATAAAATATTGATTATTACCAAAGTTAATGAATAAAACATAAACGGTGCTCATAATATCATCTTTTCTAATAGTTTCCTTAATATTTTTCTCTGATCACATACAGCACATGTAATTGCCTTTTGCATGAAATAGAATAAAAATTATAATGCTTGTATATAGCATATATTGTATAATTAACTACAACAGGGCTGGTAGTATTCGTATCGCTTACACTCTTCATAAGTGGACTGCTACCGGATATTTTCGACTTTCTTCTACCATTAAACGAATCACGTCCACATAATTTACTAATCATGGCCGAGTATCAAATAAACGTCGGAATACAATATTACATTTTTTACTTATATTCTATGATTAGTACTATTACTGCTCTTTTTACAACAACAATCATCTTGTCAGCAATGGTATTTTTATATTTACACTGCTGCGCAATACTCAAAATTTGCAGGTAAAAACACGTGAAAGGTTTAACAGTACTACTGATGAAAATTTTTTTTACATTTTTATACAAATTTTTTTTAGGCCCTTCAGAAATATTGAAGTAAATCATTTTTTGAGACAGTAATTAGATAAGATTACGTTTTATATAAACAATTGAAATGGGCATAAAACTTAAACGGGTACAGTAGAATCTTAATGCTGAAATAATATTGCGCTCGTGATTTCTGGCAGTCCGGTATTGCAGCTGATATCGACTGAGGCGCAACCTCAAAAGATTGCGCCTCAACGTCGGCCAACAAATTGAGTCTTTCTTAAGCTGTCAACGGTTGTGTTACAATTATATTTCGTTGGGTTTTATTCTACGATTAAACCGAGATTCTTCACAAAAGAGTCTCCTTCATTTCCGCAAGTGCCGCGTGCGTGATCCTATGTTGCGTGGGCGCAACAATATTTTGTAAGCGACTAAATAAAAAGGAAGCGGGATTTGAATTTGGGATCCTTCCTTCCAAAAACTAGCACTCTCGTTACTACGTCGCTATCACATTACTGCTTTCAAAGTAATTCTGCTCGCATTTAAACATCTAAGAACCTTATAACGATCCTAAATATCCTACAATTTTTTATGATTGTTAAATACATTTTCTGATTCTTCGAACTGTGCGCCGTTCGAGGTTTCAAACATTTAAGCTATTAAATTGAATCAGAAAAGTAATATTATCGAATTAAATTGACAATCAATATAATAATACTGATGCTAACATTTATAAGATCACTCCTCTTTCTCGGAAAAATTGAAAAATCTGTTACGATTACAGACCCAACTACTGTTCTTAGATACACGTTGGTCACAATAACGCTTTTATTATATACATATATACTGATTATTGCGAAAAACGTTATCTTAGGGAAACTGTTAAAGAAGTCCGCACATCACAATACACAGGCACACAAAGAAACAAAAATGTCATGTCCGAGAGATTACACCTATGTATCCCTATGTATTTTGACGCCCTGAAACCGAATATCCTCAGAATTGTGCCATTAAATCAGGATTTCTTTTTACCGGACTAAATAATGTAATTTTAAGAAATATTTGGTAATTTTTTGAGTGTAAAGAAAAATCCTGCCTTGATAGAGCAATTCTGTGGTCATATTCGATTTCAGGGCAAAATACGCAGGGATACATAGGTGTAGTCTCTCGGACATGACACATTTGTTTTTTTTGTGCCTATGTAATTATATAGCATATAATTATCATTAATATATGTATATTTATATACGGTTATATTTATATATAAAACATTTTTTCCGGGTTATAAGAAATATAAAAAATTTTCTAAAAATATATAAAAGTATTCAGAACTTCTGCAAAAAATTTTGAAATTTACATAATACTAAAAAAAATGTATAAAACAATCTCAGAAAGAGTTTCAGTAGAATTATAACATTGTTCTCAAAATGTACCATATAATTTTTCAGAATTTTTACAGTAAATTTTAAAATTTTTCACAATTTCTGTATAATTTTAAAACTTTTCTAAAAGTTTTGAGAAAAAAATATAGATAATTTTCTCAGAATTTTTGAGAAGTGTGCCAATTCGTATAAAAATTTCGAGAAAAATTTTCATCAGAAATCTTCATAGAATAAAACAGAGTAAGAAAACGAATAATTGCTTTAACGGCGTGACTAATAAAAATTTATTCTTATCAGTTATCGAATAAAACAAATTGTGGATAAAAATGTATTAGCGTACTATAACAAGTCAAATATAATCATCGAAAGAATAATTAGAGTAGTGGAACTTCATCGAAAAATAAAGAAGTAAGTATCTAAAACTAAAACCATGCACTGTGTAACAAAATTACTAATTCTGTTTAATAAAAAATTCTATTTATTTATTGTTTTCAAGGCTTCTAAAATTGATTACGACAAATTTTGCATCGTGTTATCTTATTGCATTCATAGTAGGCATATGTACCATTGCTATGAGTTTATATACAGTAAGTAATTCTCTTTTTCGTAATATTAGAATCTGCACACAACCGAAATGTGAACACTATTTAGTTTTTTATTTTTTACTTTTTAAAAATAACTTACAATAAGTTCCTTCTTTTAATGAATATTTTTACAAATTAGCATTTGCTAACTGCACAACGACAGCTGCTCGCGAAGATACAGCACTCGGTACAGCAGCAATTAATTAGCATCGCGTAAAAGCAACATTTGGCAATGGAAAAGCAAAAAAGACAAATGATAAGCAAAAAAGGCATATTTCTCAAAGTTTGAATAAACTCCTCAAAGTTTATTTAAATTTCAAGAAATATGTGTGTTGACTTACATGCTTATTTTAGAAAGAATAAAATAAACAATTACGCCTTTCACACTATTATAATAATTAAACATAGTTACATACAATAATTATATTTAAATTACGTTAAATTAATTAATGAATTATATTCTTGATAAAAAGAGACTTTAAAAGACGTCAAATTAGAGGTTTTAAAACGCCAAATTCAAGATAGAATGTATCTTAAAATTTATACGCAATCAATTTTTCATACAAGTTAACAGTTTCTATCCAGTATAAGATATGTGTACGTACTCACATAGGATAAACAAAATTATTAAATCGATAAAATATCTTGAAAACAAGACGTTTAAAACTGTTTCACACAAATTGTCTAAAGAAAGACTATTTAAATTAGGAGCTAAAAAGCAACAATGACGCCATCTAATTATAACCGTGTGTCACTTTTACAACACACACGCACTCTCACTCTCTGACTGAAACACGTTCTTAACATTCGCTCTCATTCGCGACTTTATATATACAATAAAGTATAATCTCTTAATTTAATCCTGGAATACAGTTACTTCCTAACCTAAAGGTCCCCGCTAATAGAGACAAATAATGCTAAAATTGAGTTGTGAAATAATAAATTTTTCAAAAATACATAAATTTTGAAAAACATTGATTTTCTTTAAGAATAGAATGTAATTCTTTCATGTAATATGACCTCTGATTATTATGCGTATAAAAAGTAATAAGGTGGAGCTATCAAAAAATTAATAGATCAGAGATATATTTTATACTTTATTTTAGCACATTTTGATATAAATTGTAAAATATCCCGTAAAAAACTGTAAAAGCATAAAAAAATATTGATTTTTTCGGTAACTCCACCTTAAAGCTTTCATACAGTATAAATTACAGGAATCATCCTTTAAAAAGAAAGCTTTTAATAAATTGATTATCTCTATCAGAAACTACATCTATAGTTGATGAAATATCATCAGTTACTGTTATATTAATCAGTTTATTGAAACACTTTATCTTTTTGTCAATGGCACATATATTATGTAAAAAAAATGTATATAAACCAACGTCTTGTTTTTGGAAAAGGTAATTTAATCCCATTTCGCTTATCCTGTGTTTGTGCATGTGCGTATTTATTAAAATATACATAACATTTACGCATGTTCAATTAAATTTTCATATTTAATAAAAATTAGATAAGTCATTCCCTTATGTTAATAGTTGCTGAACGTAATAAAATACATGCATAATTTTGCTGAAGCTGTAATACCGACAAGTTATATAATAGCATATCAGCTTTGTTTCTTCATCTTATCTTTTATGGCGCAATTAGTGACAAACCATTCTGATGAATTTTCTAACGCACTGTGAGTAGCAGTCCAAAGATACAAAATCATTAAATAACACAAACAAATTTATAAAATCTGTACTTATTTGTTTAACCCGTAATGATCACACTTACAAATAATAACGGTCACGTGGGGTCCACTAGATCCTCCTGCACAAAATCAGTCGCCGTTTGCCAGCTATTGATATTTTGTCGTAAAAATTTTACTGGACATACCTTGAGGTCTTTTCTTTATCACCCAATAATTTTTTTCTAAATAAAATGTTGAAAGAAAATTGTTTTTCGCGCTTCATAAGAAAGAGTAAGCCGATGAGCGTATGTATGCAGGCCCGCGCGATGGGCATGAGATGGCGCTCTCCGCCGCGAGTCCGTCTGTCTGTATGTGTGTGCGTATCCCCGCTGCCCTTACCGCGTTCGTCTAGCGTAATGTACGTTTGCTCGCTCTCTTCCGTCTCTGCGCTTGCACGAATCAGTATTCGCGTTGTGCTTTATCTTTTGTATTAAGACAAAATATAGTTGCTGTGTCCCTCATTTACGAACTGATTATCTCCTCCACGCCTGTCACAATAAACACTTTCAACATAAAAAATTTAAAAAAATAAAGAAATTAAAATAAAAAAACTACAAAATTTGACTCTTTTTAGAAAAATATTCATAAAATTTTTAATTTTTGAGATAGTTCAACAAAAATTTAAGAGTGTATTTTCAAGATAGTATACTTTCAGATAAAAATTAGTTTTATAGAAGGTTGTTCGTTTTTAAATCGTCTGTGTACTCTTAAAGTTAGCGAGGAGTCCAAAAAAACCCCGGGTGACCAGGGAAAATCCCAGTTGCGCACAAACTGAATCGCATACAGCAAGTTGAATGTACCGCGAATTTTTGACTTATACAATTATATTCAAATTAGGTTAGGGATTTGGGGAGGCGGAGGGAGAGGCAAAGCCTCTCCCCTTTCCAAGCATTTTCAAGTCGCTGCCTTACGTAAATTACGTCGGTGTGACAAATAGACTAACCTCAATAATTGTCAACTTTAGTGCTTAATATTTCGGTTCACGGGGCAGTCCGACACTTTTTTCTGCTAGATTCGTTCGTTTCGTACAAAAAACGCGTCAAATGAGTCTAATATCATCAAAATCGGAAGTGTTTAACTTGCTGTGTCCAATTTATTCTGTGCGCAACTGGGATTCACTTGGTGACCATTACAAATTAAAAAGGTTATAATTAATGTTTTTAATAAACATTACCTGTCCATGCAATTTTTTTACGTCTATTAAACTTTTTAGTATTATGTAAACTGGCATAGCTATTGCAATATAACACAAAACGTGGACTTAATGTAATTATTTTCTGGCTAATTTGTTGCTTCACAATTTTATTATTTCAGTCAATTCAATATAAATAATAATAACAATTTAAATGTAAATTAACACAGACATAGTAATAAAGTTGAAACATTACAAATAAAAACATGGTTTTTTAATGCTATTTTATTGCTAATTATTAAATTATATTACTATTAGTTTCTCTATTGCCAATTTAAATGTAAAAAAATAGAGAAAATTCGTTTTCCTAACAATTAACCACTAGTACCATATACACCGTTAACCCATAATGATCACTGAGGGTCCATTGGACCCCACACGTCGTTCTTCTAAATGTAAGGGTACACATACCATTCAAAATCAAACAACCATCTATGAAACTAATTTTTATCTGAAAGTATATTATCTTGAAAATACAACCTTAAATTTTTGTTGAATCTCAAAAATTAAAATTTTATGAATATTTTTGTAAAAAAAGTCAAATTTTGCAGTTTTTTTTTTTATAATTTGAATTTGTTCATTACGTTAAATTTATCTAAAAGTATACTATTTTGAGAATGCACCTCTAAATTTTTGTTAACCTATATCAAAAATAACCTATATCAAAACCTAACCTAACCTATATCAAAAATTTTATGAATATTTTTTTAAAATTAGAATTTAACATAATGAAAAAAATTAAAATAGAAAAAACTGCAAAACCAAATTTTGCAGTTTCCTCTATTTTAATTTTTTTCATTATGTTAAACTCTAATTTAAAAAAAAATTATTGGATGATAAGAACAGACTTCAAGATATGTCCAGTAAAATTTTTGCAAAATATCAAAAAGCTGGCAAATAGCGACTGATTTTATGCAGGGAAGTACAGTGGATGCCCATTAATGTCGCCTCGTCGAATCACCAACAGTCAACAGTGTTTTCACATAACAATAATACTGAACTCCTTACCACAGTCTAATCATATCCAGTTGCGACACTCAGCCGTCTAATCTGACATGGAACCAAATTTAGTGCGCATGCGTGAATTTGTATATCCAACGGCATGACCGCGTCCGGAATATTATACATAACCTCAAGTCTCTATTCTAGACGACGCTTTAAGGGCAATAGGTAAAAAGAAATAATTTTTAAAAATAAGAATCGGTTTTTAGATTTTTAGGACAAATAATCGATTTGTAAAAAAATCGAATACCAAAAATCCGATTCAAAAAATCGATTTTTAGACCAAAAAAATCAATCTTATAAAGAATCGAATCGGAATCGAACATCCCTATTTGGAAGGGTCATCATTACGGGTTACAAAAAACTTTGTAAGATACTGTACATATAAATATTTCTTTTTCCAAAAATTTATAATTGTATATAACATATACTTCAAATATATAATTTTTTAACAAATTAAATAAAAAAATTTTAGATACATGACGTTATGGTATGAAGCACTTATAACAATACAAAAATCATTATTGTTTATGATGATTATCTCTTCAAAAAGCATAACAGTGAACATTGGCGGTGTATGTATTATATCAATGGAAACCTTTACAGCGGTAAGCAAATGCAACGTAAATAAAAGAAAAATATTAAAATAATATCTATTCAACATTAACAGTTTCGTTAAATGATTTTTAGATTTCGAAAACGTCAATGTCCATTCTGACGGTATTTCTTTCCATACAATAATTTCATGATCTAAAGCAGAATAAGTAACCGTTCGTATTGGTATACACATGATAAAAATTTTCTACAGTAAAATAAAAAAGTAAGATATAATTTAATTAAACAAGATAATAGTTTATGTGATATTTATTCATGAATAAATAAAAGAAAAAAGTCACAATACAAGCATATTACATTGTTTTTAAACATCATTTCATACATAAAAGCAAAAAGTAATACTTTAAAAACATAAATTCAAATTAGAAAGTGTCTTCTCTCAGATAGTAATATATAACAATATTTGTAATACTATTTTGTAAGAATTAATGTTTTTGCTACATATAAGTCAAAAAAAGCGACTGAGAAATTAAATCCTAAAACATGCAGTACTGATAGAATTCAAACGACTCTGTATAAAGAGTTATACATAAAATAAATTAAATATCATAATAACATATATTTTTATCTGTTAAACAACAAAGTTTAAAAAACTTAAAAAGTTTAAAAAACTTTTTTTTTATATTACGTTTTTCTTTTACATCTTATTAAGCTTACATGGATCTGCCATGTCCGATGCTATTTTTCTCGAAAAACCTGCTTTAATTTAAAATTTGTAGTTATCACATTTTTCAGATATACTTTTTTTTCACATGAAAGTTCAACATCTCAGAAATGTGACTGCATAATTAGCATTGCCGAAAAATAATTTATTGTTAAGTTATAAAAGAAAAACCATTAAGCAAAAATTAGAAATTGTTCAAAAATCCACTTTTCCTTTAAAAAATAATATCTTCGCAACAAAAAACTTTTAAGGACTTTCAAATAACATTCTAAAGCTAAAAAATCATACTTAAAAAAAAATTATAATATTGTCATTCCTTTTAAAAAGTATAATTATATAACAAAGAGAAGTGAGGTATTTTTAGTTGTCTAAAAATCCACTTTTTTTTTAAATCATATCTTTGCAACAAAAAACTTTTAAAGACTTTACAATACGGCGTTTTAAAGCTAAAGAGTCATACTTTCAAAAAAAATTATGTCACGGCTATTTCTAAAATGGCTAAAATCTAAAAAAATATACTTACGTAAGAAGACGAATATGAGGTATTTTTCATAAACTCAAGATGTCTAAAATTGAAAATTGATGTGTTTCATAATATATTTCTGCAATTACCTTTCGCAAAAATCCTCTCTTTCACGGCACTATAGCATTTTAACTTTAGACAGAGTAACATACGCTGTCGGACCTGTTTGAACGTGTTTTGTCCAGTCTTTTTTAAATACGATTACTCACAAGAAAGGTTCACTCATACACTATATGGGCCGTATTGACCCCAACAAAACTTTGCTGCCGTGCCGTTCGAATTCTAATATCCTAACCAAAAAAATTGATCAATCATATCTATCAAAAGGAGATTTCGAACATTTTTTACGTCCTGGTCCGAACCTCCTATCTCATTCCATCATCACACATCAAGCGTTCGAAACTTCATATGAGGTCTCTCAGACACACTTATGTGTTTAAGGATTAAATTTTTTTTTTATGTACCTGCTTGAAATTTGCTTCTGTTACATTAAACTTTGTTGCGTATTTTTAACAGTGCACATATATAACTATACACTTAATAAAACTGCACATTTTCTACATATTTATATTTTTACAATTACAAATAAAACTGATTATAAATTTCTGTCACATCATAAAAACACAGTAACAGAGTAATTCGTAGTGTAACGTTCAACGTCTCCGACAACAATGAGGGTGTTTCGCGAGAAAACCGTAACCACGCTTGCGTCGAAGTGACAAAAAAGTGGGGGATATTATTTCACCCTTGCCTTGGAAAAGAAATATCAAACAAATATAACGTGTAATTTGGATAATTCAACTTTCTGTCATTTTCTTCGTTATGAAAACGTAAACGCGAGCAAAATCGATAATCTCCTAGCTTGGCGGTCCCTATAACGCCAATTACATAATTTTATAAAATCATCAGGAGAAAAAAAAATGTCATAATTCTTAAATTGTTGCAATACATTTCCTTCACTATGTTATTCGCTGATCAAGCGTTACAAAGAGTTTAACAAAAATTGACTGATGTATTAAATAAATATTACGAGGGAAATTGTACATATAGGAAAAAAATACAAACATCTGCCCTTTTAAATTTACTTTTGCCGACCCGCTTTTTATTTGCTTCGCAGTTATTGCAAGAATATACACATGTTCGACAATCAATATTGTAAATTTAATAAAACTCTTTTGAGGCTTCTTGGTTTATGGCCTTATGGAAGTACCAAGTGTGATCGTTTTCGTTCAATATTCTTTTATATGTTACTCCTTTCTCGGATGATTGCAGAGGTAATTTTATATTTTTCCGTTTTCATTCTCTAATAAGTTTAATACTAATAACAAGGTGTAATGAGTTTTATAATGTATGTACATTGCGATACATGAAAAATCATTTTTTTAATCCTAAAAGAATTATTGTTGCAACTGCATATTTATATTATAATAAGCGTCTTCTCTTTTTCTCTATTATTATATACAGCACATATTTATGTATACTCAAATAGGTGTATATAAAAACTGTCCCATTTTCTATAGTTTAATAACGGTTCAAAATTATAAAAAAATCGTGAAATACATGTTTAATTATAAATGTGGCAATTGTATGAACATAGCTCTCATTTTTGATATGAGCTAAGTGTTACTGCCTGTCATAAGCCAACGAATCAGAAACATTCTTGATTTATAAGTTCCAGGAGAACAAGCGGAATTTCTAAAACAACTTCTCTAATCTGGTATGGTGTTTATTTAAAGATGGAAGCTGCGTCCCCACATAAATATAATTGTTATAGCCAAAGACGCAATGTCCAGACACGTCAACATATGGAATGACTGTAGTATCACGAAAAAGACAGAATTTTGTCTTGTCCAAGCAGTGACATTCCTCATACTTCTGTATAAAATAAAAACCTAAACCAAATCAAAGCAAGGAAAAGACAAATAATTAAAGCATTCGAGATGTGATATTACAAGGATTATTCCCTCTCTAATCCCCTTAAAATAGTAATTCCCCGAAATATGAAACACGTATTTCGCGATTTTTCATTATTGTGAACCGTTTCCAAATTGTAAGAAATTAGACTTTACATCTCTAGTGTTAGAAAAAGCATCGCCAACATTGATATACCACTTAACTTTTGGATTGTATTCCTATTAAATAAGAAGTAAAAATAAAACTTTGAAAACATAAATATAAACTAGAAAGTGTCATTATCAGATAATGTGGCAATGTTTGAATAATGTAATATTTTTTTAAAAAAATAAGCAAAAATAAGCGTCTGACAAAATAAGCCTTAAAACCTTAATTGTGCAACGTTTTTCGCTTATTTTTTCTTTAACGTGTATGAACAAAACGTTTATAAATTAAAATATTAGCTTTTTACTTTAATGTAAACGTTTTTTGTCGATTTAAACAAATACAAATGTTGTACGAAAGTCGTAATAAATGCGACTATAATACACCAATATATAAAGATCAGATTAAGTTACTAACTTAATAAATAAAGGACCCCGCAGAATCCTTATGGAAAATGGCTTTCGACGAAATTTTCTGAAACTGTGCTATATGATAGTTCTTGATGTGTAGATCAAAAGTGTCAATGGGCACAAGGTCTGAAAAATGATAGTTTTTGAGTTACAGTCGTTCAAAGTTGGCGATTTTGCAGTATAAGGCTGCAGTAGTGATCACATAAAGTGATATATAAAGCTTTGTACATATATAATATACAGAATAGACAAACAAACCAATAAGTGAACATTAATATAAGATTCATCAACATAACGAAATGTAAAAAGATGTAAAAATAAATATACATGTAACATATAAATAAACATATGTATATATTATATATTATACATATAATTGCAAAAGTTTATAAATATGTACGTATGTAAGTAGGAAAATATATACAAGCATAATTATGTATGTACAAAGATTTATATACCACTTTATGTGATCACTACTGCAGCCTTATACTGCAAAATCGCCAACTTTGAACGACTGTAACTCAAAAACTATAATTTTTCAGACCTTGTGCCCATTGACACTTTTGATCTACACATCAAGAACTATCATATAGCACAGTTTCAGAAAATTCCGTCAAAAGCCATTTTCCATAAGGATTCTGCGGGGTCCTTTTCTAATTCTCTGTCTTTAATTCTATTGTGTATAATTTTTAAAACCGCTTTATCACAAAGAAAAGAAATAAATAAAACAAATTTACAACGCTACAAACATGTAAAATAATGTAAAATATACATACATAATAATTATATATACTTTACGACATTATCCAATATCAAACTGATTAAAAAAATTTTATTTCATAAAAACATGTAATACATTTAAACAATAAGAAATGTTGATAGACATGACTATACGGATAAAAGTAGATCATAGTGCTCAAAAGTTTTCCAGATAAATTTACAACATTCTTCAAATTGGACGGACATAAAACACAGCTTTTAAGAACACAAAAATGTTAAATCACGAAAATGAAAGTACTAATTATTTAATTAATTTAAGGCATTTCTACAATTGTCCCCTTATCGCAAAAACTGCAAAGAACTTAATGAAAATATTACTTCGTTTGAACCTGGAACTTCCTGCATTCGGTGCGGATCTTAGCCAGTTTGACCACCGAGGCATTTGGCAATGTTTATCGCAATAACTGATAAAGTTAAATGAACGTCAATATCAGCCAATGCAATAATGATGCTTAGAAATACAAGAGCTATTTTTTTTTAATTCCGTACGTCGACAATAGTTATTCAGTGTCAATGATGACGGGCAAATGCGCAATAGTGTTTAGTAATCTATCTGCTAATCCCTCCTAATCCGTGCAGCCATTACGGGTCGTAGTTTTAATGTGAGCGTTATTTTATCATGGCTACTGCAATCGAAGCTCCTGCCAAATGCAAGATTCGCTCTGTAATTCGTTTTCTCCAAGCTGAAGGCAGCAATGCAGCAGAATAGAACTTGAAAAAAAAATAGCCCTTGTATGAAAATTTATAACAATTTATTTTGTACATAAAATAAATAAAATATTGAGTAATAAATAAACAATCAATAGTCATATTGTTAAATGCAATTAACGTGGAGGTTTATGTTTTTATAGTTCTCGCAACTTCTTATAGCTGACTTTAATGCAAATGTCATTATCAAGATTTTATTGAATGCTTCTACGGCTTTTTTGCAATTTCTTGTCTTTCACACGGTTTTCTTCAATACTAAAAAAGTAAGTACAACTGTGAGTGTAATCAATATAATTAATTTTCAAAGATTTTTACAGTTGAGACTACGCCTAATTTAAATTTGTTTTAATGTAGCTGAAACAAGCACTGAACGAAGTTAATGATAATCGCCGGACTTTGACAGACTCGGAAGAAATTAAAATACTATATTATTACGCTCATCAAGGAGAAAAATTTATATTTATTTTGTTATGTAATATTATCGTTTTGTTCATGTAAAAGATGATGGCATAGTAGAAGCATAGGGTAAAGTCGCCTGTTATAGGATTATACCTTGTTTAAAAGCTTGTAAATTATTTAATTTGTAACATTAACTTTTATTTTTATGTCAAAATTATAGAAAATATATTTAAGTTTTATCACCAAAATTTAGCAACCGGTAATAACTATATTATGTTGTGTGTGAAATTTTTTATCAAAATTGCCAATTTTACTAAATCAAAAAAAGTTTTCCTAATACGAGACACAATGGTTTTCACAAGATGGACCATATTGATCCAAATTAGGCTTTGAATCAAAATCTAGTTGACCAATCAGAAAGTTCTTTCATATTCAAAAAGTTGTATTTATTTAACATTATCCTTCAAAACTTATTCGCTTTGAAATATTTTTGAGACTCAAAGCTACTGCTGAAGATTGTAACGTTCAAGCCTCATACGAGGTCTGGCTATTAAATAACAAGACTGCTTATGAAAAAGAGTTTTATTTTAAAAATTATTCTACAATCGAATGCTCCCCTTCAATGTACTCTCCTCCCCTCGCCACACACCGTTTCATTGGTTTTTTTTCATTGGTCAAAGTAATGCTGAAAGTCTTCTTTTGTAAGCATTTAGAAGCTCCGCCGATTTTCACTTCACCTTTTCCATCGACTCGAACCGGGTTCCTTTTAAGGCAGACTTAATCTTCGGAAACAGGAAATAGTCACAGGGTGCTAAATCAGGCGAGTACGGCGCGCTTTAGAGCACTGGAGTGCCTCTAGCGGCTAAATAACGCTTCCCAGACAGCGCGTTATGGGCAGGTGCGTTGTCCTGGTTCACGACTTGTTTTTTTACAACTCCAGCCGTTTCTTACAAACTCGCTCTCGCAGTATTGCCAAAATTTTCAAATAGTAAATTTGGTTTACAGTTTGACCCTCTGGAACCCACTCAGTCATCACAATGCCGTTGATGTCAAGTTGAAACAGAGACAGGTCGACCTAGACATTGGTCATCTTCGGTGTTCTCTCGGCCTTCAGAAAACCGTTTATACCAATCAAAAACACAGGCACGAGATAGAGAATTCTCACCATAAGCCTCTTTCAATAATTTATAGCACTCAGTCGGAGTTTTTTTTAATTTAACGAGAAATTTCACATTGATCCGTTACTCATATTTTTCGTCACACATTGTTATCGGCACAAGAAAAAAACACGTTCGTTTCTAACCTCTATAGAAAAAATACTACTACAGCGACAAAAACGTGTTTTCGTACTGGAATAGTAGACACTTCCAGCTATCCAACGCTGCATTCGTTTCCCACCCTATCTCTCTACCTTCTGCGCGTGCAATCTCGTTATTTAATAGCCAGACCTCATAATTCGGATAGTCAAAATCCCTCAATAAAAAACTTTGTTATAGCGTTTTGAAAAACTCTCAACGTTAGAATATGCAATGATAAATGGAGATTCTTGATCAGAACTTCTATTTTCCTATAACACGATTATTTATTATATCACAGCATGCAAAATTACCAAATATTTATTTGTTATATAATAAACAACGTTTAAAGACTCATCTCGATAAATTTTTACACAACATTCAATTTTACAAATCGTTACGGACTGCACGCATGATCTAATAATGAATTTTCCACTAAATGGATTTCATCCTAAAAGTAATAAATTCATACTGGAATCAACCGCATGCGCTTATTTTAGAAATAATTTTGCTACACCATGTTAAGAATCTATTCCATAATAGTACGACTTTACCCTATATTATTGAGTTATTTGTAATATAATAGAAAAGATGGTATTATGAACGGCGTAGATGTAGTGAGCACCCGTATTATCGGCGTTATTAAATGATAAATTGCTAGTAATATTTATGGAGTTATTTGTTTAATAACCTGCTGTACTAACGCTAATATGCCAATGCAGAATACCTGACAATTGTTACAAGACATTTTTTTTAAGTTTTTCAAAACTTTTCAAGATACATTTAATTACACATACTTTCTTATTGTTTCTAAATTTAAATATATTATCACAAAAATATACTCCAGTGTTTTTTATTATGTAACTTTTCATTTATCTATACACATATCGAGTTATGCAAAATAATTCAACACCATAGTATTTTGTTAATGCGGGTATAGAAGTGTAACGATAGAAGTGTAACATAAGTATTATCGAGATTTTCTTATTAAAATATTTCTTTGATAAATCGATTGTCATTATAGAAACCTGCGTTTAAAAACATTAATTATAAATATCATTTTGGCAATTTGTTTGTGGTGTATCTTCTAATTAAGGTAAATCAGCAATTTATCTTTACCTATTTTAAAACTTCGCGGTTATATTGTTGCCCTTTCTAACAACTTATTTTTTTAAAAATATATAATTTTGTAACAAAATATTATGTTTTTTAAATAAAACCATTTTTTAATTTATGTTTTTGTAGTGGCTCGTTATGATCTTCTTCAAATATTATGCAGTGTCATTACATTTTTAAATGTACTAAGAAATAAATATTAATATAGCTTTAAGTATGTAAAATTTATTAAACAGTATCTCGATAAATATAATCATTAAGTTGCAATATAAAATATTGATTATTACCAAAGTTAGAATAAAACATAAACGGTGCCCATAACACCATCTTCTCTAATAATTTCCTTAATATTTTTCTCTGATCACATTTTTCTCTGAGCACATGTAATTGCCTTTTGCGTGAAATGGAATAAAAATTATAATGCGTGTGTATAGCATATATTGTATAATTTACTACAACAGGGCTGGTAGTATTCATATCATTTACACTCTTCATAAGTGGACTGCTACCGGATATTTTCGACTTTCTTCTGCCATTAAACGAATCACGTCCACATAATTTACTAATCATGGCTGAGTATCAAATAAACGTTGGAATACAATATTACATTTTTTACTTATATTCTATGATTAGTACTATTACTGCTCTTTTTACAACAACAATCATCTTGTCAGCAATGGTATTTTTATATTTACACTGCTGCGCAATACTCAAAATTTGCAGGTAAAAACACGTGAAAGGTTTAACAGTACTACTGGTGAAAATTTTTTTCGGAATTTTTATACAAATTTTGTTTGGCCCTTCGGAAATATTGAAATAAATCATCTTTTGAGATAGTAATTAGATAAGATTACGTTTTATATAAACAATTCAAATGGACAAAAAAGTTAAACGGGTACAGTAGAATCTTAATTAAGCTAAAATAATATTATTGCGCTCGTAATTTCCGGCAGTCCGGTATTGCAGCTGATATAGACTGACGAGAGGCGCGACCTCAAAAGATTGCGCCTCGACATCGGCCAACGAATTCTCTTAATTCTGTCAATTGTGTTACAATTATATTTTTTTGTGTTTTATTCTACGATTAAACCAAAATTCTTTACAAAAGAGTCTCCTGCATTTCCGCCACTACCGCGTGCGTGTTCCTATGTTGCGTGGGCGCAACAATATTTTGTAAGCGACTAAATAAAAAGAAAGCGGAATTTGAATTTGGCATCCTTCCTTCCAAAAACTAGCACTCTCGCTACTACGCCGCTATCACACCACTGCTTTCAAAGTAATTTTGCTCGCATTTAAACATCTAAGAGCTTTATAACAATACTAAATTTCCTACAATTTTTTATGATTATTAAATACATTTTCTGATTCTTCGAACTGTGCACCATTCAAAGTTTCAAACATTTAAGCTATTAAATTGAATCAGAAAAATAATATTTTTGATTTAAATTGACAATCAATATAATAATACTGATGCTAAATAACATTTATAAGATCACTCCTCTTTCTCGGAAAAATTGAAAATCTGTCACAATTACGGACCTAATTACTGTTCTTAAATACACATTGATCACAATAACGTTTTTATTATATACATAAATACTGGTTATTGCGAGAGACGTTATCTTAGGAAAACTGTTAAAGAAGTCCGCACGTCACAATACACAGGCACACAAAGAAACATAATTGTCATGTCCGAAAGATTACACCTATGTATCCCTATGTATTTTGACGCCCTGAAACAGAATGTCCTCAGAATTGTGCTATCAGATCAGGATTTTTTTTTACCGGGCTGAATAGTGTAATTTTAAGGAATGTTTGGCAATTTTTTGAGTGTAAAAAAAAATCCTGACTTAATAGAGCAATTCTGAGGTTTCAGAAAGAGGCAATATTCGGTTTCAGAGCAAAATATAGTACATAGCGATACATAGGTGTAGTCTCTCGGACATGACACATTTGTTTTTTGTGCCTGTGTAATTATATAGCGTGTAATTATTATTAAAATATGTATATTTATATACGGTTATATTATAATTATATATAAAACATTTTTTCTGAGTTATAAGAAATATTTTCTAAAAATTTAGAAAAAATTTTCTAAAAATATATAAAAGTATTCAGAACTTCTACAAAAAATTTTGAAATTTACATAATACTAAAAAAAATGTATAAAACAGTCTCAGAAAGAATTTCAGGAGAATTGTAACATCGTTCTCAGAATGTTTCATATAATTTTTCAGAATATTTACGTATATTTTAGAATTTTTTACAATTTCTGTATAATTTTAAAACTTTCCTATAAGTTTTGAAAAAAAAATATAGATTTTCTCAGCATTTTTGAGAAGTGTGCCAATTCGTATAAAAGTTAGAGAAAAATTTTCATCAGAAATCTTCATAGAATAAGACAAAGTAAGAAAACGAATAATCGCTTTAATGGCGTCACTAATAAAAATTTATTCTTATCAGTTATCGAATAAAACAAATTGTGGGTAAAAATGTATTAGCGTACTATAACAAGACAAACATAATCATCGAAAAGATAATTAAAGTAGTGGAACTTCATCGAAAAATGAAGAAGTAAGTATCTAAAACTAAAACCATGCACTGTGTAACAAGATTACTACTTCTTTGTTTAATAAAAAATTCCATTTTTTTATTGTTTTCAAGGTTTCTAAAATTGATTACAACAAATTTTTCAACGTGTTATCTTATTGTGTACATAGTAGGTATATGTACCGTTGCTATGAGTTTATATACAGTAAGTAATTCTTTTTTTCGTAATATTAGAATCTACAGACAAGCGCAAAGTGCACATTATTTAGTATTTTATTTTTTACTTTTTAAAAATAAATTGCACTAAGAATCTTCTTTTAATGAATATTTCTACAAATTGGCATTTGCTAACTGCGCAGCAACAGCCGCTCGCGAAGGTAAAGCAGCAATTGATTAGCATCGCGAAAAAACAACATTTGGCAATGTAAAAGTAAAAAAGATATAAACGATAGGCAAAAAAAAACATATTTCTCAAGGTTTGAATAAGCTTCTCAAAGTTTGTTTAAATTTTAAGAAATATGTGTTGACTTACATGCTTATTTTAGAAGGAATAAAATAAACATATACGCTTTTCATACTATTATAATAATTAAACATAGTTTCATACAATAATTATATTTAAATTACGTTAAATTAATTAATGAATTATATCCTTGGTAAAAAGAGATTTTAAGAGACGTCAAATCAGCGACTTTAACACGCCAAATTTAAAATAGGATGTATCTTAAAATTTATACGCAATTAATATTTCATGTAAATTAACAGTTTCTATCCAGTATAAAATATGTGTACGTACATACATAGAATAAACAAAATTATTATATCGATAAAATATCCTGAATACAAGACGTTTAAAATTCAAACAAATTGTCTGAAGAGAGATTGTTTAAAGAAACCAAAAAGCAACAATGCTATCTAATTATAACCGTGTGTCACTTTAACAACACACTCGCACGCACGCACGCACGCACGCACACACACACACACTCTCACTCTCTCACTGAGACACGTTCTTAACATTCGCTCTCATTTACGGCTTTATATATACAATAAAGTATAATCTCTTAATTTAATCCTGGAATACAGTTACTTCCTAACCTAAAGGTCCCCGCTAATAGAGACAAATAATGCTAAAATTGAGTTGTGAAATAATAAATTTTTCAAGAATACATAAATTTTGAAGGACATTGCCTTTTTTAAGAATAGACTGTAATTCTTTCATATAATATGACCTCTGATTATTATGCATATAAAAAGTAATAAGCTGGAGCTATCAAAAAATTAATACATCATGAGATACATTTTATACTTTATTTTAGCACATTTTGACATAAATTGTAAAATATCCCGTAAAAAACTGTAAAAGCATAAAAAAATATTGATTTTTTCGGTAACTCCACCTTAAAGCTTTCATATGCAGTATAAATTACAGGAATCATCCTTAAAAAAAAACGTTTTAATAAATTGATTATTTCTATCAGGAACTACATCTATAACTGATGAAACATCATCATTTATTGTTATATTAATCAGTTTATTGAAACACTTTATCTTTTTTTCTTCAATGGCACATATATTATGTAAAAAAATGTATATAAACTAACGTCTTGTTTTTGGAAGAGGTAATTTAGTCCCATTTTGCTTATCCTGTGTTTGTGCGTATTTATTAAAATATACATAACACTTGCATGTCCAATTAAATTTTCATATTTAATAAAAATTACAAAATCATTCCCTTATTAATGTGTTAATAGTTGCTGAACGTAATAAATTACATGCATAATTTTGCTGAAGCTGTAATACCGACAAGTTATATGATAACATATCAGCTTTGTTTCTTCATGTTATCTTTTATGGCGCAATTAGTAATAAACCATTCTGAAGAATTATTTAACGCATTGTGAGTAGCAGTTCAAAAATACAAAATCATTAAATAACTCAAATAAATTTATAAAATCTGTACCTATTTTTTTAACCCGTAATGGTCACACTTACAAATAATAACATAACGGTTACGTGAGGACAACTGTACTTTCTGCACAAAATCAGTTGCTGTTTGCAAGCTTTTTGATATTTTGTTGCAAAAATTTTACTGGGCATACTTTGAGGTCTGTTCTGTATCATCACACAAAAAAATAAATTCTTTAAAAAATGCATAAATGCTTTAATCTAATATTATTTTATGCTTAGAATAGCGTCAAGAATAAATAATCTTTGATTAAGAATAAATTATTCTTAAAACAAAGCAAAAAGATATTTTAAATTGAAAATAAATTTACTCTATTCAAAGAATAGACAATAATAAATTTGTGCTTGCGGGTAACAGATCCGCTGCGGCAGATCCGTCGCGGCATATCTGCCTATGTGTGCAGGCAACTGGCGTTTCTCTATCACTGTGACAAATTCGGCCGTCTGTAAATTATGAATATAGGTTAGGTATAACGAGCTGAACATCTTACATATCTTTGAAAGTATGAATCACATTTTGGAGATATACTCTGTGAATATAATGTTTCACTTACAAAACTATTCTCACTTATCTCATAATCATTGAATCATCTGATACTAGGATTCACAACAGTGTGCCATGCACACTGTTGCATCTGTTGCCCGTGAACGCGAAATAAGTGTGAGCTCCGAGTATAAGTCGAGCGCATTTTCAAATATGTAGTTCTTAATTCAAGAATAAATAGCTTTCAAATAACGTGATTGAGCTCGTCGTGAGAACAATATGAGAACAATACTAGAACAATATTAGAAACAAGAATACGATCTTAAGAATAAAATATACTTTGCACAAATCTATTTATTATTGATAAAAGTAAACAGTTGTAATTGAATAAAACATTTCATACTTAAATGAAAACAAATAGCATTCAAGAATAAAAATATTCGTGAATTAAGAATTCATTTTTTTGTGTGATACTTTCAGATAAAAATTAGTTTCATAAAAGGTTGTTCGACTTTGAATCGTCTGTGTACCCTTAAAGTTAGCGTAGAGTCCAAAAGACCCCGAGTGACCAAGAAAAATCCCAATTGCGCATAGACTGAATCGCACACAGCGAGTTGAATATATCGCGAATTTTTGACTTATACACTTAGATTCGGATTGGGTTAGGTTAGGAATTTACTGGGATGCGGGAGTGTTTTGGGCTGCGGGAGTGCGATGGGATGGGAGAGTGCGATGGGATGCGGGAATGCGTTGGGGTGCGAGAGTGCGATCTTGGGATGCGGGAGTGCGAACCTAGGGCCTTCTTCCACGGGGGCCCGTCGCACTCCTGGCATCCCGGTTCGGGCGGCTAGGGCTCGATCTCGGTCGAACTCCGGAGGGTTCCTGTCTTCGGGCGGAGACCCGTTTGGGCTAGAACGAATGCATGCTTAATTCGATCCCGTGATCCGTCCCGAGCCCAGACACCAGAAAAAGTTGGGTTTAGTGAGTATGCCGGCCAAATCTAGGTCGGAGTCTCACATACCCCGCGTCTTGTCCTCACAAGACCGGGGACCCATAAAGGCGTTTCCTAACTGAAAAAAAACAGGGCGAATTTATGAGGGACGGGGGGAAGGGCGAAGGCTCTCCCCCTTCCAAACATTTACTTTTTCAAGTCGCTGTCTTACGTAAATTACATCGGTGTGATCCTAATCTCAATAACCGTCAACTTTAGTGTTTAATATTGCGGTTCGCGGGGCAGTCCGACACTTTTTTTCTGCCAGATTCATTCGTTTTGTGCGGAAACGCGTTAAAGAAGTCTAATTTCATCAAAATCGGAAGTGTTTAACTTGCTGTGTCCGATTTACTCTGTGCGCAACTGAGACTCACTTGGTGACCATTAAAAATTAAAAATGTTACACTGAGAAAAAAAATTGGTTAAAAAACTAAAATATTTAGTCCGATACGCACAACTAAACATTGGGTTAATTCAACAATTATTTAGTTGCACAAAGAAAGATGTTTATTTATATTAATCATTCCAATTTTTTAACTAAGAATTAATTAAATCAACTCAATATTTAGTCGTGCGTATCGGACTAAACATTTTAGTTTTTCAACCAATTTTTTTTCTCAGTGTATAGTTAATGTTTTTAATAAACATTACCTGTCCATGCAATGTTTTTACGTCTATTAAACTGGCACAGCTATTGCAATATAACACAAAACGTGGACATAATTTAATTATTTTCTGGCTAATTTGTTGCTTCACAATTTTATTATTTCAGTCAATTCGATATAAATAATAATGGCAATTTAAATGTAAATTAGCACAGACATAGTAACAAAGTTGTAACATTACAAACAAAAATATGATTTTGTAATGTTATTTTATTGCTTTTTATTAAATTATATTACTATTAGTTTCTCTGTTGCCAATTTAAACATAAAAAAATAGAAAAGTTCGTTTTCCTAACAATCGAGCACTAGTACCATATACACTGTTAACCCGTAATAATCACAAGGGGTCCGTTGGACTCCATGCGTCATTCTTCTAAATGTAAGGATACACCATTCAAAATTGAACAATCTTCTATAAAACTAATTTTTATCTGAAAGCATATTATCTTAAAAATACAACCCTAAATTTTTGTTGAATCTCAAAACTTAAAAAGTTTATGAATATTTTTGTAAAATAAGTCAAATTTTGCAGTTTTTTTTTATTTGAATTTATTCATTACGTTAAATTTATCTGAAAGTATACTACCTTGAAAATACAGTCCTAAATTATTGTTAAATTATCTCAAAAATTAAAAATTTGTTAAATTATCTCAAAAATTAAAAATTTTACGAATATTATTGTAAAAAAAGTCAAATTTTGTATTTTCTTTTTATTTTAATTTTTTCATTATGTTAAATTCTAATTTTAAAAAAATTATTGGATGATAAAGAACAAACCTCAAGGTATGTCCAGTAAAATTTTGCAACAAAAGCTTGCAAATAGCAACTGATTTTGTGCACGAAAGTACAATCGACTCCATGTGAACATTATGTTATTATTTGGAAGTGTCACCATTACAGGTTACAAAAAATTTTGTAAGATACTGTATATATAAATGTTTCTTTTTTCCAAAAATTTTGAATTATATTTAAAATATATTTCAAATATATAATTCTTTAGCAAATTAAATAAAAATTTTTTTTAGATACATGTCGTTATGGTACGAAACACTTATAACAATACAAAAATCATTACTGTTTATAATGATTATCTCTTCGAAAAGCTTAATAGTGAACCTTGGCGGTGTATATGTTGTAACAATGGAAACCTTCACATCGGTAAGCAAATGCAACGTAAATAAAAGAAAAATATTGAAATGATATCTATTCAACATCATCAGTTTCGATGAATTATTTCTAGATTTCGAAAACGTCAATGTCCATTCTGACGGTATTTCTTGCCATACAATAATTTCATGATCTAAAGCAGAACAAGTAACCGTTCGTATTGGTATACACATGATAAAAATTTTCTACAGTAAAATAGAAAAGTAAGATATAATTTAATTAAATAAGATAATAGTTTATGTGATATTTACTCATGAATAAATAAAAGAAAAAAGTCACAATATAAGCATATTACATTGTTTTTAAACATCATTTCATACATAAAAGCAAAAAATAATACTTTAAAAACATAAATTCAAATTAGAAAGTGTCTTCTCTCAGATAGTAATATATAACAATATTTGTAATACTATTTTGTAAGAATTAATGTTTTTGCTACATATAAGTCAAAAAAAGCGACTGAGAAATTAAATCCTAAAACATGCAGTACTGATAGAATTCAAACGACTCTGTATAAAGAGTTATATATAAAATAAATTAAATATAATAATAACATATATTTTTATCTGTTAAACAACAAAGTTTAAAAAACTGACCCTTTTTCTTTATATTGAGTTTTTTTTTACATCTTATTAATGATTACATGGATCTGCCATGTCCGATGCTTTTTTCCCGAAAAACCTTTAATTTATAATTTGTGGTTATCACATTTTTCAGATATACTTTTTCATGAATATCACGCTGTTAAAAATGTTATGAAATTCAATATATTTTTAAGTTACACATATACATTAATTTAATGTATTTATTACTGAAAACTATATGCATAATTTTATTGCACTTTTAATAACATTAACTCTTAAACACAGCGACTCCGTAAAATACGTAAACATATTTTCGGGTCTGGGAGACTTTTTCAGCTTTAAAAATTTATAACTTTGATTCCAATCAACATTTTTCAACAATCTTTTTTTTTCACATGAAAGTTCAGCATCTCAGAAATGTGACTGCGGATAAGTAAGTTAGAAAGCGGTAGTTTAGATGAAAGGAAAGAGAAGGTGTTAGTTAAATTCTGGAGGGAAAAGGAAAAGTACAAAAGTAGGATGGCAGAAGAGGAAAGGGAGAAGTAAGGGGAGGGTATATTGGTCGAGGTATATTGGATGTGTGCTATGTTTGTGACATGTTCTATGTATTTTATGTAATTATTATGTTATGTGTTTGTTATTTATTTGTTAGTTCAATATGTATTCTATGTTACCTGTTATTTTTGTTTTTGTGTACAGTATTCGAATGGAGAGGCGCGTATATATATAAGAGAATTTATATAAAGTAAACACATGCGAATGAAGAGACTTAATGTCTCTAGAAAATATGGCGGAAGAAATGAATGAAGTAGGGTAGAGGGAGAGTAAGGAAAGTGTGGAAAGATGAATGGAATTAAGGAATTTATGTAAACCAAGTCCCGCTTCTTGGCGAAAGCCGAATGGTACAATAAATATATATATATATATATATATATATATATATATATATATATATATATACAGGGTGTCCGTCCATAAATGTCCGAGCAAATATCTCGTAACTGGTTGAAGTTAGAAGAAAGTTTAATAAGGAAAATTTACATGGTTTTTAGTCGGCTACAAAATGCACGTAAAGAAATTTTTTTTACTCGTCACCTTTTTGAGTTATGAAGGTCAATGTAGGTTTTTTAAATGGGTACCTATAATTTTTTTGCATATTTACATAGTAGAGGTAATTTTCAATCAAAATTATATTAGGAAAAAAATTGCTACGACGCATCGTTTACGAGATAATCGGCATGCAAAGTATTAAAGTAATAATTTGGATCGAGTATTGTTGAACAAATTTGGAATATCAAATAGGTTGAGAAAATAAACATTGTTTTTTCATGAAATATTTATTAACAAATTAATTAAGAAATGGTTCGAAATTGTTACCATCATGATCGATACAGCATTCAACGCGTTTTATAATGTTTCTTATTGTTAACTGCAGCATTTCTGTTGTAATACTTTCAACAGCTCTAGTGATTTTATGTCGTAAATCTTCTTCATTTTCAGGAATAGTTGCATAAACAATATCCTTAATATACCCCCAACTTCTGTTGTAATACATCTCGAGCATATCACACTTTTCCGTAATTGTAAACATTGTTTTCACGCGCTCGTATGAAGTCTGTTATATCGAACAGGATCGCTGACCTTCAACTTTTCAAAATACACGACTGTTTGATTTGTAAATAAAGTATTTGTATAGCACGTAATATGAATTACAGGGTAGTATGAGTCTGTTAGTCAATCGTCTACATACGAGCGCGTGAGAACAATGTTTACAATTACGGAAAAGTGTGATATGCTCGAGATCTGGTATTTAAGAATGCGTAATGAAAATGAAGCACGATTACTTTATCAACAAAAATATCCAGAACGAAGAATACCAAATAATCGTACATTTCGACGAATTCAAGATCAATTGCGTCAAACAGGATCGCTAACAAGACAACGACGTACAATCAAAACAGATGAAGAAAAAGAGACAAGTGTGCTATTAAGTTTTATTGAAAACAGACGTACATCCATAAGAACAGTAGCACGTAATTTAGAATTATCGAAAAGTTACGTACACGCTGTACTAAAAAAATTCAAATTCAAACCGTTTCGTGATAATTTAGTACAAGCTACATGAAGGAGATGCAGATCGCCGATTAATGTTCTGCCACTGGCTTCGAGTTAATTATCGCACTGACTTTGGTTTTCTTAATAAAATATTATGGTCTGATGAATCTTGTTTTTCCAATTGTGGTATGGAAAATCGACATAACGTGCATACTTGGTCCGATGTGAATCCACATGCGAAAAGAGATAAAGGTTTCCAACGCAGATTTTCGGTGAACGTATGGTGCGGAATCATCGGAACAAAAATTATTGGACCTTTCTTTTTCCATGGTCATCTTAATGGTGACAAATACTTGGAATTCTTGCAAACAACTTTCTCAGATTATTTACGCGATCTTCCATTATCAGTTTTTCGAAATATTATTTTTCAACAAGATGGTGCTCCAGCACACAATACACGTGCTGTAATTAACTTTTTAAATAATAGATTTCCTAATTGTTGGATGGGTACTAATGGTCCTGTACGATGGCCACCGAGATCTCAGGACTTGACACCTTGCGATTTTTTCCTTTGGGGGTATATTAAGGATATTGTTTATGCAACTATTCCTGAAAATGAAGAAGATTTACGACATAAAATCACTAGAGCTGTTGAAAGTATTACAACAGAAATGCTGCAGTTAACAATAAGAAACATTATAAAACGCGTTGAATGCTGTATCGATCATGATGGTAACAATTTCGAACCATTTCTTAATTAATTTGTTAATAAATATTTCATGAAAAAACAATGTTTACTTTCTCAACCTATTTGATATTCCAAATTTGTTCAACAATACTCGATCCAAATTATTACTTTAATACTTTGCATGCCGATTATCTCGTAAACGATGCGTCGTAGCAATTTTTTTCCTAATATAATTTTGATTGAAAATTACCTCTATTATGTAAATATGCAAAAAAAATTATAAGTACCCATTTAAAAAACCTACATTGACCTTCATAACTCAAAAAGGTGAGGAGTAAAAAAAATTTCTTTACATGCATTTTATAGCCGACTAAAATCCATGTAAATTTTCCTTATTAAACTTTCTTCTAACTTCAACCAGTTACGAGATATTTACTCGGACATTTATGGACGGACACCCTGTATATATAGAAATGTGACTGCATAATTAGCATTGCCAAAAAACAATTTATTATTAAGTTATAAAAGAAAAATCATTAAGCAAAAATTAGAAATTGTTCAAAAATCCACTTTTCCTTTAAAAAATAATATCTTTGCAACAAAAAACTTTTAAGGACTTTCAAATAAAGCGTTCTAAAGCTAAAGAGTCATACTTTCAAAAAAAAAAAAAAAATTATAATATTGTCATTCTTTTTAAAAAGTTTAATTGTATAACAAGGAGAATATGAGTTATTTTTATGTCTGTTAAGTTAGCACCCCCACCACAAAAAACCGAAACGCCACCTATGCCAAAATTAAGTGTTTTTTATGTGCTAATTATGTACCCAATTTGAAATTTTTGTGCTCGAGCGATTTAGCAGGAAAATGAGATTGAAGGTGGGGGTGCCAGCTTAACGTTAAGCCAGCACCCACTCATATAAATAATTAATAAAATAAAAAAATAAATACACTAGAATTAAGTGCTTTTTATGTGCTTTTCAACGATATATAAATAAATGTTCGTACTCAATCTCTTCGACCAGAAAATCGTTCAGAAACTACAAATACATACTAATGGAACGGGAGTAAAGTACCAGAAAAAAAACAATTCTAAAATCGATTATAGACTTAAAATATTCTCCTATTTATGTGCTTTTAAAATATGCAAGACAAGATTTTTGTGCTCAACCCCTTGATCGAAAAACCGACCCTGAAGTGAGCACCCCACCGTTCAGCTACAAGAGTAAACTACCAGAAAGAAAGCAATTCTGAAATTGGTTGTAGGCTTAAAATATTCTTCTATTTATGTGCTTTCGCAATATGCAAGACAGGATTTTTGTGCTCAACCCCTTGATCGAAGAACCGACCCTGAAGTGAGCACCCCACCATTCAGCTACAAGAGTAAACTACCAGAAAGAAAGCAATTCTGAAATTGGTTGTAGGCTTAAAATATTCTTCTATTTATGTGCTTTCGCAATATGCAAGACAAGATTTTTATGCTCAACCCCTTGAGAATATAGAATTCAGGTGAATGAATCTGAAACTGTTAACTAGTGATGAAATAAAGAACTTGTTGAAAATGTAATGCCTGTAGCTTGTTCAATTCATAATTATGAAATTGAAGAGAGCTTAGCGAGATTCGCTTTTTCTGAAATCTTAATAAAATGACATGTAATATTAATTATACAGTCATTATTTTAATTATATGTTACAGATCAATGTAATCCACTGTTGAGCATCAGTTGGTAAGTCTATTTTTATAACCATTATAATTATTGTAAGTATTATGTATCCTTCATTTTTATCAACAAAAAATTACAAGAAGTACAATTTCTCCATGTTTATCTGTTGACGGTGTCGTGAATTGTTGAATCAAGAGAACACTCTTGATTCTATTACTTGGAGAAGAACTTTAATTCAAAGCTACTTTAATTTAACTCCATAAAATTACAAAGATCATATACTTCTTTGGAACTCTGTTTTAGCCATCAGAAAAAACTTCTTTTTGAATTTATTTTATCATGTATTATTATAAATACCAATTATAAATATGAATTATTATAAATACGAATTATAGAAGGCATCTTTTATCAGATAATGTAACAATTTCTATAATATCTTTTTATATTTTGTAATAATTGTGTTTTTTTATAAAAGAAACAGAAATGGTAAAAACAGACATAGTAGACTGTAATATATTTTTCTTTGCTGTTCCTTTAATAAAAGTCATCTGTTTAAAATATAATACTTATTAGTTAATATATATGATAGTTTCTAGAAGCTTTTTATTTCAATGTAAAATGTTTTTTTGCCGATTTAAACAAATATCTTCTGTTTTTCTGCAAAGTGCAACATGTAACATATAAGGTGCAATGCTGTAATATGTAAAGATTAGGTTATGTTACTAATTTGATAAATAGATCTAATGCTGTATCTTTTACTGTATTCTGTTTGAATTTTACTATCTTATAATCGGTCGGTTAACAAGTATTTACGTGATACCTCGATGTTTAAAATCTTATTATGAGAAAAATAAAGAAGAGAAAAATTACATAAAACAGGACAAATATATAAAGTGACCTAATGTTATCAAAAATATAGTCATTATAATTTAACTATGTAATTTACAAAAAAAATTTTAATCCTGTTTTTGAAGAATTCATTTTTAGCGAATTTAAAAAAAATGAAATTATGATTTTATGAATTATGAATTTTAATTTTTTTTAATTATTTAAACATATTTTGTTTTTTCTGTATTAATAAAACGCAATGTTTAATTTTTGAGAAATAAGGAAGTCTTGTTTTAAGATATCAATATTGGCGACTTTTCTCTATAATTTATAATAATCCAACGACTAAACAATCAGAATTTCAATATATCTTGTTTATATCCAGAGTCGCGTTTATAAAATTTGTGCCCAGGATGTGATCTTCGAACTTCGATCTAGATTTCTTCCCTCTATCTCCTAATGAATAAACAGTAAATAATTAACTTAAGTAATAATTAAATAAATTAAGATATTAAATTTTAATATCTATTAATTATTAAAACATGTTTAGAAATAAAGATATCGTTATTTACACCATTTGCCATTGAAATACGAGAGAATAATTTAATATACCTGATTGATAATTTGACGGTGAATTATTTGTGATGGATATCTGTGATTATGCATTTGTCTTGCTAGTTTTAATAATAAATTCGGATAGAGACGTCGGATTGCTATTACTGGTCCTGAATATTGATCCTTTATAGTACCTGCTTAACAATAGGTTCCATCCTATTTTACGCGAACTTGAGCCTGCGGACGTAACGGATGTGTGTGTTATTAGAGACAAGAAACGAAATATGCGAAACTGTAGAAGATTATTATTTATGTAAAGCACTGACCTATTGAATTTGTAACAGATCTGACAAATACATAAATAATTTAAAATTATGGGACGCAATTCTGTGTACGATGGTTTCTAAAGGAGTTTAATTTTAGTAACTGATTGATTTTTACTATGTAATTGGTAAAATAGATTTTTCTTTTCTGTACTGCTAACAATGCATATATTTTGGAACATTATTAATTGTATGTAGTTTTCTATTAGTCTTTAATTTAGCATCTTAGACCCAGTAATAGAATTAGCAAACGTTGACAAGTAAATAACACAAAGACTGTACACGAGATAATGTCTGATAAATATAGTTAAATTTCCTCTAGCTTAGTTTATTTATTATTCATTTATTTCAAAGTGTACTTATAAAACTTTAAAATATTTTTTCTGTTTCTTTACCATCTAATTAAAAAATTAATTGCACGTTTTTGAATGTTTTAAATGCAACATAAAGCAATTGAAACTTATGATCTATATTCTACGCGAGATTCTACGTATACATCCAGCATATGTTCAATTTATATTTCTTTTTTGCACACGCTTTATAGTATTTTTATAAATACATAAATCAAATGTATATGTAACAAATTAAGCAAATGATTTACAATTTTTCTTATTGTGCCATATCTGGTTTTCTTAAATTTATTTGTTTTGTACATGGCAATATTTTTTTATGTAGTAATGTACTATTTACTAAAAAATATAAACAATTACCAAAAATGAATAAAATAATAATGATGATGAGGAATGTTCTGATTTTCATATCCATTATTACTCGTTGCACTTCTGCCGAATTGTATTGATCAGTTAAAAACACAATGAAATCTCTGACACACACTTTGCTCATGCAAGATTTTATTATTACTTCAGCCTTACGCCTTACGATCTAGACACGTATGACTACCCCTCGAGTAATATTGAGATCTATATTTCTCTAGTTGTCTTTCTGTTGACAATATCAATTGAAACTAATCTTGAAAAGTGAAGCAATTTAATAGATGACTCTTAAGAGTCAATTTAATATTCATAACGTCACATATGTAACTGCGATTCAAGTGAGGAGGCTCGACAATACATATTTTGTAAGTCTTCTTCCATTGATCCTTTTTGCTTGTTTACAGTAGAATCATACTAGAATAGATCAAGCTGTAAAACATACATTTTCAATTCGACAAGTTTAATATTACATATTAATATTTTATTAGTATTTTATATTATTTCTTTATAAATTTTTATAATTTTTTTTCAACAACTGTAAAAGCTTTATATAATATAATCTAGAGTATTAATCAAAGAACATTTGCGAATGTTATGTTATTTAGATTCCTTGTGTTTTATGTTTTTTTTTGGTCTTTTTTTTTTTATCAATTGGAATCCTCAACAAAAACATTAAAAAAATTTTTTTTATTTTTTATAACAAAATGTTTTAACTTGATTTTCAAAATAAGCTCCTAATAAAAAAATAATTGAATATATATTTATATTAACTTTTATATTTAATAAAAAGAAAAATAGTAAGCACAATTATAAAGAAAACAAGTTTAAATATATCTAAAGTAGCATCTAAAAGCAATTCTTTTTTTTTTACAATGTATAATAATTTTGAAAAATTAAATATGCAATGCCGATAATATTTCATTGTATTGACATGATTGATCAAATTATGCTGAATTAATTAAAACTTACAAAAAAATATATACATATATTATATAGTATATATATACAGGCTGTCTCAGAGTTAACAGAATCAGAGGTTTTTTATATGGGCGAATTCTTCAAAATATTCTAATAATAAGTCGAAAATCCTAATACGAAAATGTCGAGGCTATAATACTTTTTAAATTATTAAATTTAAATTTAAGTTATTAATATAAATTATTAAATTTATCCAATTGTAAAGTAATAGAATTTGCGCGCTCAGGGATGGCACTTAGCCGTAGTAAAATATCAAATGAAGTATGTCGATGTACTTTATTTGATAGTTTTGATAGTTCGATTTATGTATAGCTTGAAATTTTGTAACATTACTTTAACATTAATCTTTTTGTATTAGGATTTTCGACTTAGAATATTCCAAAGAATTTGCTTATAAAGAAAACTTTTGCTACTTTTGGGACATCCAGTATAAAACAAATTGTTTACAACTATTATGTGTAATAGTTGTACTTAAATGGGTTTTAGTAACATTATCTTCTTCAGCGTAAGAAAGACGTGAATGAATTTATTTTTACAATACAAATTTATGTTTGACTTATAACTTTTAACAAGAATATAATCAGGTGCTATTAAGTTCGATGATAAGTTAATTTTGGAACAGTGTACGAGTCTTATAAAAATATCGAAGCTTACAAAATTTACAACAAATGGATAATCGAATATAATACCTGTGATGGAATTTTTGGAATTAGGAAAAAGGAGCACCAGGATACCTGAGGTTTATAATTATAATTATATTCCTTCCAATTTTATTATAATAAAGACAAAAATTTATAGATTCATGAGAAAGACAGAGATCACGTATAGTTTCTTTTTCACTAATATAAATTTGTACATATTTGATATATAAATGAATAGAAGCACGAAATTTGTCTTGAAATATTATGCTAGATAAATATATATATGTTAAACTATAAGCAATATATAAATATATATAAAAATTTTGTTCTCAATTTATTTTGACATAAGATTTGTTCAAACGTTCTTCTTAGGTGAATTTCTAATCTCACAATTTTTTTATAGAGATTGCCAAAAAAGGATTTTAATCCGGATTTCATGCAATAAAACCGGCAATCAAAATATCTTTGCCAAAGTAATTGAATCTGGTAGAAACGAGGTTGACATCCTTTCCACCCAATGAAATCGGACAAACGTCATTCGGACGTAGGTAGAAGCATACTGTGTAAAGAGCCATTTCCAACTCTGGTGAAAGACCGACAAGAAGAGTCGTGACCGCATGTTTCGTGTCTGGTACGTTGAACGCCGTACGTATCTTGATAGCTTCTCCTTTCTGCAAAGATAAAGAAATTTGTAATAAATGCACACAAAATAAATTATCAAGTACGTAAGCGTTGCGTATGCTTACGTCCGCTAGTTTGACATCCTTTAGGTATCCGCGATAGTTGAGATTCTTCTGCGCCTCCTGTTTGGCGAAGTAAATCCAGCTCTGCGGCCCGATCATGTAGGAGTCGAGTTTTTCCGCGAGGAACACCGCCTCGAAACCAGAACTGGACGGCTCCCCTTCCACTCGCTGGAACTGCGAGAACCAGATACGTTTCAGGGTGTCCTTAAACTCGTACTCGTCGTTCGGAATGAATCCCTTGTCGACCAGGAACTTCATCGCCGTTTTAAATACGTCGGTCTCTAAGAACTTGTCGAGCAGCTCCGTTTCCTCCTTACGCTCGTCAGGCGTGACGTTCTCCTTCACTTTAACGTCCATCTCGTAGTTATCGTGCAACGCCAATACGCTTTTAATCGTCGGAATTTCATATGCTTCCGGTTTGACGTCCAGTAGGCTGAAATTATACCAAGACGAGGTCAATAGAACTCTTAACGCGCGAAATTATTTTATCCAATTATATCATTCAAGATAAACATAGTATGAATTAGTCAAATTGACGATTCTAACTACTTACGGCAGAGGAGCATCATCCGCAGTACTATCTTCTTTCGTCTCACCCTGCAGATTCACGGTGATGTACTTGTACGCGTTGTTCTTATCCGCCTCGAAGAGATTCTCCGACAGCTTCTTCACTTCATCGTTCGAAATCGGATAGTTCGGTTGACTCGGATTGCTCTCCGGTTGTGGGTTAGGCGAGTTGGCATTGCTAGGCGCGCTAGCTTCGGCCTTTTTATCCGCTTCTGGTGGCGGTTGAACCGGCGCTGCCGCTGCGGCGGGCGCATTAGAGTTGGCAGGCACACCATTATTATTCGCAGGCACCGCGGGCGCTTCCCCATTAGTTGGATTTGATTGATTGTAATAGTAATTGTTGTACGTAATCTCGGTGTGGCTACCGCCGGCGCCGGCGCCGGCGCCGGCGCCGCCGTGGCTATTATCGTATCCCGGGCTTCTGCCGTAGATACCACCCGGTAGCAATCTGTTCACGGCCGCGCTCACGCCCGCGCTCACGCTCGAGTATACCAGCGCTTCCTTGGCCAGCTGGCCGATGCCAGGTCGGCTCGGTTGCAGGACGGTGAGCGCCGGCGCTTGCGAGATAGCCGGTTGAACGTAGGACGGTTGAGCGTAGGACGGTTGGCCGAATGACTGTTGTCCGCCGTAACCGCCGTAGGAGTGCCCGCCATAGGGTGGACTGTAAGCCGGCGGCGCGTTATGGTGCATAGACGGATTGTAAGCCTGACCGTACGGCGAGTGGCCACCGTAACCAGGGTATGAAGGATTCGTGTTGGGAGACGGGTAGCCCTGGTTGTAACCCGTGTTGCCGTAAGGATTATTGGCGGGCTGCCGAGGATATCCACCTAAGAATCGTCATCGGAAAGATTAGGATTAGAAACTCCATGAAAATTACAATTATAAGCCCGTAAAAATTAGAATCTATACCATCCCCAGTTGCATGAAGAGATTGTGAGATCTTAAAGAGAGACAGGAAGATGAGATATTAAATTTTAATTAGAGATTTTAAAGGAAACACAAAGAATTTAAGACATTGTTAATTTTTGATTAAGATTCTACAAGGTGCACAATATTGCAACCTCAATTTTAAAAAAATATTTTACAAAAAAATATTTTAGACATAATTTTAATAACTTTTATATCTCACGTTGCAATTGAAAAGTAACGATCTCACTCTCTCAAACGTTTGCATTAGGTTTTAAACTTGTTGATGTTACGTGATTTTTTTTTTTTAACAGAAGAATGATTAATGTACCCGATGGACTATATGGTGGAGGATTATTATTCGCTGACGGATATCCTGATTGCACATTCGTTGCGCTAGTCTTGGAAGCATGTTCGGACACTGGAGCCGATGGCTTGACATTGGTATTGGTACTCGGTGTTTTACTGTTACTGTTCGGTGGTACGTTCCATCCTATTCTACCTGAGTTTGAGCCTGTGAACATAATGAGATTCATGATGTTACAAACAAGCGAAATAACGCTGCGAAGTCGTATAAGGCTATTGTCTATGTGAAGCAGTGACTCATTGAATTTGTAAGAGATCTAATGCGCAGATACATAAATATTTGCAAACTGCAACGCAATTCCGTGTAAGATGATTATGAAAAGGAGATTGATTCTGATGATGTTTTACGATGTAATGGGAGATATGAAATTTTCTTTTCTTTATCTCCGCCAATATATTGTGCAACTTGATGCAATATATTGAAAGAACAGACGAATGCAATATTTTAAAAATACATATATAAATCATAATAGGGATATGTAGGGATAATATTATAATAATAGTAAGAAAAGTAAAAATAATAGGTAATAGAGAGTAATAGAGTAAAAATATTTAGTGATAACACATTTGTAAGTATAATATTACATACCCGTCTGTGAGGACCGTGGAGTTGTTTTCGACATTGACCGTCGAGATGAGGAAGATCCTCCATATCCTCCGCTTCTTCGTCCGCTGGTTTTACGACCATTTGCGTCTGCTGTAAGCACAATTTATCATTTGCAATAGTTTTTCAACATTTAGCTAACAATTGAAATATCTTTTATTGTAAATTTGCATATGTCTCAGTTAATGCAGCTATGCTTAATCATTATTATACGTACTTACTGCACGTAATTAAAAATGCCAATTTATTTGTCTTTTATATTCGTATTTAAATATCACGGATTAAAATTAAATCAAGACAGCATTTATGCTATTTCGCGAGCATTGAAAAGAATTGTAACTTATAGTATTGTAACTTCAGATAAGTGACAAAGCATTAACTGTAGGTACAGTTTGAGTCTAAGATCTATGCATACAGATGTGCAAAATTAATTTTTACTGAGGATAAAAATTCAAAATATTACTAATTTTCTTTTTTTCCATTATATGAAAATTAGGAATGTCTCAAATTTTTTATCAAAGGTAGGATTATATTAAAATGAATCGAGTGGTAGATTTCTGCGTCATAAAAATACATTGATTAAGTGGCTATCAAACTATCTATGTAACCTGGTGTCCTCTTTTATTTCTTGCGATTCGACACCGGTGCAAATTGCTAGACCTATTGTGTTCTTCAACACATTATTGTATAATGTAGCGACAATTGCTCGTTGGTTCAATATTATGTATTACGCTGAATAAAATTGTTCGCACTTACATTTTGTACGGGATATATATAAATATAGTTAAAATCAAGTCTACAATCATATATTTTAAATTTTCTGCATAATGAAAAAAGCAATTATTATTAGTAATTTTATTTATAATAACTATATATATATAAATTTAACTCTACAATTGTATATAATTTTTAAGAGATCTTAAAATATTTCTAAAAAAGCTACGAAAGTTCATGCAAATTTCTTCAATTATTTTGCACAACTTAAAATTTGACGAGTGCATCTTGAAGCAATTTTCATACATAACTTTCGATGAGAATCTCTAGTTTAGTATCATGAACGCAGTAATACAATTATGGTAAATGCTTTAAGTGAATAATACCATATGAGAAACGTACATTGATGGGATGACGTATGAGAACATGGAAGAGCAATTTATCCTGCTGATTTCACTTATTACGCAGTCTATATTTGTCAGTCAATTTTGAACGTTCCACGTAAAAAAACTTACGTAGTAGAATGAGTTAAAAAAATCTCCATCATTTTCTTACGATTCAATTAAACAGTTCATTGTATCTTACTTTTATGCATATAAAGAAAGTTTTGAAAGATCTTTAAATACAGCATAACCAGATAAACATTGTAAATTTTATAGGTTATAGAGATTCATATATGTTCCATTACGTCACTTTTCCATATATATGTATATGCACACGTCATAGTTTTTTTTACGAATATCATACAAGTCAAACGTATTTATTAATGTTAAATATCCTTTATCGTTTTCTTTTTGTTGATGCAATAACTGGTTTCTTTAAACTCATATCTGTGTTAAATGTGATTTTCTGACTAATCTAGAAACAATTTTCCCTCAATTGCCAGTAATTCGTGAACTATGAATTAGCTACAGTAATTCGTGGATTATAGATAGTTAAAAGTGAATGAGTTTCCGCGAATTGTGCTTCCGCGTTAACACGTAACACAAACTGGATTCCAAGGAAAGTTTATTTCAACAGAATTTTAATTTAAAGTCTAATATACATAGTTAAAATATCGAATTTTTAAAAAATTTTATCAAAATTTTTTTACTAAAAATCTATTCTCGATTAATTAAAGTATTATTTTAGTATTGAAGTGTTTTGTAAGTTTAAAATTCTAAAATATGCTTAAACAGATTTTCAAGTATTGGTAAGATAATTAACTTCAAATCTTTCTTAAAATTTCAATAAAAATTCTACAAGTTTTTTAGCAAATTAAATAATACATTTCACCATTAACGCACTTCGCATAAATTTAAGAACATCTTATGTAAATGTAATATTTCTCACGTTCAAAACTTTACCCATTTACTTTACAATGCTTATTAATTATAATCTATAATAATATAATATCTGCTTAGAAATATAACGTATGCAATTACCGAAAATAAATAAAATCACAATCACAGTGATCAAATGTGTCCTGATTCTCATATTTGTTGCAGCCCTCTTCGTTTTTGCGAAATTGTTGTCTCGATCGGTTAAATTAAAAAACTTGAAGAAATCTCTGACACGCACTGTTTGCTCACGCAGTCGATGTGCTACTACACCGTGCGACCTTATGCTGGACGGCCTAGACGTCGGTGGCCATCATCCGTAACATTGAATGATTCATGCTTTGTAGGCTTTCTCTTTCCGTTGATTCTCTGCGCCTACCGAACCTCAATTGGTCGAGTTATTCGAATATATGTATATGTAATTCAAAATTTGAAACGTTAAAGTAACAGAGTTTTAACAAAATGTTTAAACTGTTAAAACTTTTTAAAATCTGGAATACTTATTAATTAAAAAACATTTGCACGTGCGATATTTTCTAGATTTCTCGCGCTTTCTCTACAGATTTATGTCTATGAGAGTTCTTTATCAATTTCAGATCGATCTCTCCTTAATAAAAACATGCAACTAAACATCTCTTTTGCTCGTTCTTTTTTAAGATTGATTTATTCAATCTCTTTTTGTAATTGTAATATAAAATATCAAAATAATTTGCTTTTGAAATAAAATCTATTACATTTAATGTACTTGGAAAATATAATTATGTTGTAATATAAATTATATATTTTACTAGTATTATACAGAGTATCTGAGACCACTCATACATCCCTTTTAAATTGAGAGGAAATGGAATCAAAGGGACGGAAGTTTTTATCAAAACTCCCAAAAATGTAGATAAGTAAATCCGATACGCTCCATCAAACATGATATTTTCAACTTTCGGTTCTGATCGAAAATGAATTATCTAAACCAGATGTGGAATTTTTTAAATGTAATATAATACTTTTTGTTGTAATTAGAATTACATGCAAAACAATAAGAAACTTTTGTCTTGTTCTGTACCTATTAATTTTTAAATAATTTTAAATGTAAAAAAAGTAACTTTAATTAAAAAATTAATAGAAGTATTTTCAGAAAAAAATTTTTTAAGACAAAATTTTTTACTTTCTGGCGTAATATGATTCTGCAATAAAATTATGTTCTCTTTATTTAAAAGAAGCGTACAACTGGTCTCAAATAACTTGTGTTATAAATTTTAGAAAAAAATTGAAAAATTAATTTTGCATTTTGAAGAAGACATCTCTAAGGCAAAGGAAATAATTATATATTTCAATATAAAATTACAATTCTCATTCTTAAATGTAATAATGATTTAATAATAAAAATATATTTTTGTTATGTAAAAATATTATAAAATCGCAAAAATTTTACAAATAAATTACAACACATGTTTCTTATTAGCAGTAACGTAGTAACGGGAGTGGGACATCCATGCCATAAATTATCTCAGCTAATTAGATAAAAGACAAAAGAGATAAACAAAAAAAGAAGGATGTTAAGAAAAGACTTGTTTTTGCCGTACTCGAAAAATAAAACGAGCATTTCTTATAATTTTTGAGTCAAAGAATTCAAAAAAATTTGCAGTATGAGAATAAGAGTCAAAAAAAATTAATTTGTATATTACAATCGTTCTTACATTAATGTTTTTTTTTCTCTTAAAATTAAACTTACTTTGTACAGAATTAAAAAATGGGAAGCGCAAGATCTATCAGATCTCTCCCGTAATATCTAAACGAATGCGTGAAAATGTTAAACTTGCTTCCGCCAAGAGAAATGGGACATAGGTCATTGGGCCTAGTGTAAAAACATATTGTGTATAAGGACATCTCGAGTTCGGGAAGCGTGCCCACGAATATCGTTGCGTTTGGTCTAATAATACCATCCATTTGGAAGTTCAATTTCACCAACGAAGCTCTCTGCGAACAAAATGAAGCAAATTATATCCAAATAATGTTATATGTATAATATATTATTTTTATTGTATTATACATATATAACGTTAAGATACCACGATATATTTTACATCTACAGAATGTTCGACAACAAGTGGCAGAAAATTTAAAGAGTGATTCTAGATGATAAAATAAGACGAAATTCAAGAATAACAAAATTTTGATTAAAACTTTGTTTTTTAATTATAAATGTAATTATAAAAATGTTTGAATATCACGTGCTTCAGACACTTCTTACGTGAATGTTTAAATATGCAAAATTACAAAATCAAGAATAATAAAATTAGGTTTTTCTAATTATGTCTAAATATTCATGTGCTTTAGGCACTTTTTATGTGAATATATTTAAATATTCATAATTATAATATTTAAATATTAAAAAACAAAGCCTAATTATGTTATTCTTGATTTTGTCTCAGTTAATTTATCACCTAGAACTGTAAGGAGCAGTTTTCTCATCTGTTACCGAACAAGCCTGTGTATATTACTTCATATTATATAATATGACTCACATTGCCAAGCTTCATAGTATCAACGTATCCCATGTAATCAATACGACTCTTCGATTCTTGATAATTAAAGTAGATCCAATCCTGCACGCCCAGAAGCTCCGTATCATATCTCTCGGATGTGAATACTCGCTCGAATCCTGAGGTAGCACCGTCGAACGTGTTAAACCAGATATGCCGCAAAGTGTCCTTCCTCTCGAAATCATCGGGATCGATGAAACCTCGATCCGACAACCATCGCATAGTTTTGGCCATCACGTTTGTGCTCAGGAATATATCTAACAAAAGGTCTTCTTTCTTTCGCTTTTCCAATGTACGATTCTCTTTCACGGTAGAATTATGTTCGTATTTATCATAGAGCGCTCGAATAGCTAAAATCGTTGGATAATCATACGCTTCTTCTTGCACGTAAATTAATCTAGAAACAAAAAAATGTATAAATAAATTGAGAATAATTATTTGAACTTAAATTTTATTTAAATGCAAAACTTACGGTCCCTTAGCTGCATCTTGCGTTGCGTTCTCAGATTTGCTCTGTAGATGTAACGTCAAATACTTGGATATATTGATTTCTTGTTGCACGAATAATTCTTCGGTTAACATCAACAGATCATTGTCCGATACTTTATACTGCGGGGAATATATACTTGTTTCTTGATTGAACGTTCCTTGAGTATTCATTGTATTATCAGCTGGAAATCCATTAACAGGCACAACTGGAGGAATTTCGTTATTGTTTGCCGTAGCCATTGTATTTGCAGAACCACCAATTGGAGATGCTATACTATTGTTGCTGACAATTGTAGGGATTGATACACCTGGAGTAATAACCGGATTGTTCACTGGGTTTGGATTCGCAGGACTTGGATTTACTGGATATGGATTCATCGGACTTGGATTCGCAGGATTTGGATTGGCAGGATACGTATTTCCCTGAGGTATATTTGGTGAAGCCGAAGAAACACTGCCCGAAGGATCAGTGTTAAAGTAATGATTATTGTAAGTTATATGCGTTTCACTGGTGCTGGTACCACTAGTTGCTGGTCTATTATAATCATACACGTGATGATGAGGGTACGGGTTTAACAGCCTATTCACTCCAGCATTGACCGTTGAAAACACGAGTGCCTCCTTCACCATTTCGCCAAGGCCTCTACCGCTGTTTTGTTGACCAGGAACCATTATGACCGTTTGTCCAGGTATGTACGGTTGTGCTGCTGGCTGTGCCAGGACGTGTTGTTGAGGGTAATAGCTGTGTCCAGCTGCGCCGTACGTTCCGCCAACGGGATGCGTAGAATAGGGATTCCCGAATGTACCTGGGACTGGTGGTGGAATGTGCGCTGGGTAACTGGATGGATGTCCAAATGTTTGACTGGGAGCAGAATAACTGGGATTGTACGGAGGTTGATTCGAATGACCGAAGGAATGACCGGGATAAAGAGGAGGATGTGGATTGGAACCAGAAATAGGATAAGATGCGGAAGGAACGGGCATCGAATTGGGACGCAGATGATCTTTAAAGCCAATGTTAGTAGAAGTCGGACCTGGTGGATAAGAGTGGCTCGGATTGAAATGCGGATTGCTCCATGAAGGTTGACTAGGTGAGTTTCCTTGTACCGGCGCGTTTTGTTGGCCAAAAGAAGTTGGAGCTACAAAAATATTATATCTATATAATTTTTAATTACCTTTAAAATTTGCTACAAAACATTTATTCCTTTTAATTTATGTTAATTTTCTTATTATACAGATTAAAATAAAAAATTATAATCGACAATTATTATTTCAAAAATTTTTAAAATTTGATCAAGAATTAAAATATTAAGAATGATATTTTATAAAATGATATTCATAAAATCTATTGCTGAAAATGATAAAAGTTTATAGGATCAATGGCTCAATAATTACTGATAGTATCTCAAATACTCAGAAAATTCAATCTTATGTTTCTTTCAATATAAACTACATAATTATATATTTGTATTTTATTTTATTTGAATTCTTAAGGAATCTACTTATTATTATAACATTTTATTAAAAGTAAAACTTTAATATTGTAATTAAAATAGTATTTAGAATATTGTTAGTAATTAAGCCATTTACTCTATACTTACATACTTATAACATAAACTTATATTCACCATGATTTTGCGAAGATATAGTTGATTTCGGTAAAACACTGGTCGATGGATTATACGGATTGTATGGTGCTGATGGGTTGTATGGTGCTGATGGATTGTACGGTGCAGATGGATTATGCGGTGCAGATGGATTATATGGAGCTGATGGTTTATGCGGCGCAGATGGAGAGTTTTGTTTATTCTCTGTTGTAAAACCTGGCGTGCCATGACTCCCAGGATAAGTTCCTGATAGAAAAATGATATAAAAGAATATATTATTTGTTTTACAATAAAAAAAGATAAAGATGTATAAAAAACAGATGTAAAAGATAATAAAAGCATAATATCTAAATTACGTAACATTTGAAAATAACTCGTTAACATAATAATTTAATGAACTCTCGAAATTTAACAATAAGATAATTTAACAAGGTTAATGAAAGTACGACGCAATTGTATTGTATGCGCAAATTATAATGCAAATTAATACTTTCATACTTTATTAAACATAAACGAATAAAATTTATGGATCTCTGCTATGCGCTGAAGATGATTCCAAAAAAAGTTGAAACATTCGTTTTATATGATTAAAGTATCAAAGTCTTTATATTTTAATTAGCACGTTTATAACTGCGTCGTATTCTTATTAGCCTTGTTCAATTACCATATCTCGAAATATATAATTCTTTTTTCTTATAATATATTTTAATTATAAATAAGATAATCAATATTAATAATAATAATACCTGTATTGCCATATGGTGGCCGGACAGATTGTGCGGAATTCGTTTGAGCTTTGCACGAACAAAAAGCATTAAATTCATTCCAAAATATTAAATTCATAAAAAGTAAACGCTTTACAGTTGCTATTTACTATCGTTATACTTACAGGGCCGAGTAGCACCTCCTCCTTCAGCACGTAAGAGAGTCGTGGATGCATCTTTATTTTGCTGATGCGAAGTTTGACCTACAACAAGAGCAATACTTATAATTCTGCTATATATATGTATATATATAGGTGTAGAAACAATGAAACAAATAATATTATTCTCTTTTATTATCACATAATCATATACTATACTGACTCGAAGTTCCAACCGGGTTTGATCCTGTTGGACGTCCTCCTGGTGGACTCCCGTGTCCAAAAGGACTCGATCCCGTCGAGTGTCCTCCTGAGCCAAAAGGATTCGATCCTGTTGTGTGTCCGCCTGATGAACTTCCGGGTTTAAAAGGATTCGATCCTGTCGTGTGTCCGCCTGATGAACTTCCATAATTAGTCGAGCTCGAGCCTGTCGTGCGCCCACCCCATGAACTTCCTTGACTAGTCGAGCTCGAGCCTGTCGTGCGTCCACCCCATGAACTTCCTCGACTAGTCGAGCTCGAGCCTGTCGTGCGTCCAGAGCCCCAAGAACCTCGTGATGACGAGCCTCGTGATGACGAGCCTCGTGATCCTCCAAATTTTCCTGCATTTACATCATCTGAAAATAAAGAATTATGTCTAATAAATTCACACAATATTATTTTTTCTTATCGATACCTTAAAAAATAAATGTAAGATAAAACAAAAAGAGAGTTGTTAGAACATCAAAAATTAATCAAGATAATATGTAAAATTTAATTGATACGATCAAATAATTTACTTATAAGTCTATTTAATTTAGGAAACGTCAACACATACAAAGAAATAATTTATATATAATAATACATGAGTTATTTTTTATACAAAATTTTATTATGTATGTTTATACTTACCGGTTATAAGAAGTGTTAGAAGAAAAAGGAATAGCAAAATTCGGACGTTCATCTTCATTGTATGGAAACAACGTTAAATCTTACACTGATTTAAGGAAACTAGCGTGCTTGAACTATGAGATGATAAATATATATATGTTTTTTTTATGTTTATCAGTCTTTCTTCTTGGTATATTGCGTCTTTCTCAGTATACTGATATAGAAACATTGAAAGATTACGTTATTGACCTATTGACCACTCATGCTGCGTTCGGGAATACGCACCGAGTGCCTTAAAGTATCGTTTTATCTTTGTTGTTCACTGAATGCTAAACAAGGATAAAATGATACTTGGAAGCACTCGATGTTCCCGAACGCAGCTTCACTAATACAATTAAATATTTTTAATATAATTACACAACTGATAAACGTAGTTAGTATCGCGAAAATTGCTATTTCATCTTTAAGCGTCAGCAGCTTCTATTTCTATGAAAAAATTACAAAAAATCGGGTTTTCTGCTCATAGAAATTTCCAAATGGAAAACTTTAATGTAAAATTTTTGCATAATAAGATTTAGTTCAATTTTACGTTAAATATGAATATAAATACACGCAAGTATATAATAATTAATCTCATAATTTGGTACAAAAAATAAAGTTTATTTTTACAAAACAATGAGAACATATTTTATTTGCATATTTACATATTTTAATTTAGATATTTTGCATCTTGTATATTAACCTTGACACAATTAGTATTCCAACACCGTAAATCCATACTAATATCATTAAATTTCAAATAATACTTAAATAGTAAAATAAGTAATTTTTCACAGGTTATTTGTCGCTTCCTTTTCAATATATCTATTTAGAATTGCTTCGCTCGGATAATCTGGTACTGAAAGTTGTCTAAATCCTTCATCATCCACAAAACAGATCTCATGGCCATCCTAAAAAAACGGCCATATCATTATAATGAAATTTATAAAATACTATTACACAATAAGTGTTTTAAGTATCTTTCGCAAGTACTTACTGGATCAGCAAGAATGATAACTCTTACAGAAGCTTTTCCTGGTGTATCTAGAGTTATTAGATCAGTCAAGATTTTATTTCCACTTTCTTTAATAGCTTTTTGGATCGCCGGCTGCTCCGAAAACGGTACTGAGAAAGCAATACGTCCATATGCTTTTGCATGATTAACTTCAATGCCTGACAATACAAAATTCGTTAACAGCAAATCATACTTAAACAATAATTCATATATATATATATATATATATATATATATATATACTCACCAATATCTTCAAACTCAAGTTTGGCTTGATTTTTACTGTAGCCCATCAACACACTTTTATCTTTCCTATCAAATATTTGTAATCCCAAAATATCTTTCCAGTAGGCAATGGTACGTTCGAGATTAGAGCTAGATAAGGTAACTTTCTCTACTGGATCTGTTAAAAAAAAAACCCAAACCCCATTACAAAAATAATTTTGCAAAATATATATTACAATTGTTATTTTCCTTTTTATGACTACATTTTATAGCTTTGTCCTGTAAGTTATTGTTCGAATTTCTATATATGAACTAATTTGTATTATTACAATTTCACAATAAAATTATTAAAAGTATAGACTAATTCATTTTGCATTTACCACTGTTAGCATGTTGCTCATTAACAATGTGATATTTATATCCACCAGGTGCCTGCATCACAAATTTTCCATTTTCCTCATGCATCGGCCAGCCATTAGCGCGTGCTCTTTCAATCACGTCTTTTGAATGTATGGTGATGGCTTTAAAATCGTTTCCAGTCTCATATTCTTTAATCCCATAATTATATGTTAATTCAATCACAAAATGTGTGTCTTCAGGTCCATAACCGATCATTGTTTTGCTCCAACGATTTGCATATGGTCTATAAAATGAAAGAAACACATTTACAATGCAGCTTGATAACTTCAAATGTTTTCTACTATATACACAAACAATGAGATGCACCTGATGTCAATTTGTCAAACAAAAGAGGATAAATATAAAGCAAAATAAATGATCAATTTAAGTAGAAATAAGCTTTTATTCATTTGGATCTTTGTGCTTAATAATTATACTTCTGTGTGAACTTATATATAGATTTTTCAATATAATAAACTATATACTGAATACTTTTGGTCTTAAAATATAGTTTCTTAAACAGAAACAAAGACTACATAGCAAACTAAATTATATTGCAGATAATGTTATAAATGATGTTAAGTATTAATGTATCAATACAAGATATCAACAGATGCAAGCAGCCATTCGATATGGATATGCATTGTATAAGGAAAAACTTATGGCAAAGATATAATAGTAAAAATATAAAAATACAATAAATATATTGTTACATTTTATATTATATCAATAATCAATAAGGGACACAGAAATTATCCATTTGTGATTGTTATTGGGCACATAAAAAATAAATGATCATCGCATTCGTCACGCGAAATTATTGTTGCACCACAGTGACAAGTCACGGGCTATTACTCACCCATTGCACGCGGCCTCGCATCCATCCGAGAATTCCTCGTGCCTCAGTACCTGGAAAGGCACACAATCAAATACTCAACAGACCGAGTAGTTTGTCAAAGAGGAAAGAAATAAAGGAACAATATTTACCTTCATCCCGAGAATCTCTCGATAAAACTTCGCCGTTAACCCACGATCCGGTATTTTGAATACAAAATGCAACGCGCGTCCAGTAACCATTTTTTTCCTCGAAAGCTGTATTTCTTCGATGCAACCAGGAGGCAGGAGGATTACTTCTTCTTCTTCTTCTTCACTCAATTGAATTGGCTCAGGAGGATTACGATTGACTACAATTGACTAAGCGAACCGGAGCAGAAAAATGTGATTCCGAAGGCTGGAAAAGGGAAGGGGAATACACTTTCAGGGCCGGCTGTTCCGAATTGAACCAAACCTATCTGATCTTTAATTAGTCAATTCCTTTTTCCTGTTTCGGATAAAACTGTAACATTAGAATAAGGCAACAAAATTAGATCAACCTCGATCAACAATGCTGTATGATACTGTTGATTCACTCGAGCCTTTCAGAAACAATTAAGAACTTTCTGATGAAAATTTTCCTTAGAATTTCTATACGCATTGGAACACTTTCAGAAATACTGAAAGATACGTCTTTTTTTGAAGAAATGCAAACAATAAAAAAAAATCAGATATTTAGGAATTGGAATTTTAAAAATAAATTGAATTAATAAAAAAGAAAATTAATTTAGTTACGTTAAAAATTACATACGTTATAAAATTAATTCAAGTTAAAAAAGTTAATTTTAGATTAAATTAAGTTAAATTAAAAGTTAATTTTAAAAAGTATTATCTATTAAATTGAATTTAATATTTTATTTGTAAATTAGTTTATATAAAATCGGGACGCATATCCAGCAATCCCAGCATTATGGGCATAAGGATGAAGGCGAATTTTCATGACAATTCAGCACTGCATGCTTGACGAGCAGCAGACGACAAGGAAGACTCGGAGCGGTTGGACAAAAGCGTCAGAAAGTGTCAAAAAAAGAGGGATATATTTTCCAATCGCTACTGAAACGTAGTGAACAATTGAAGGAACGTAATTTGGAAATTGTTGTCTCTCAAAGATATGATAGAAAATCTCGCAGCGAAATTATGTTTGCTTCTGTCGGAAAACGCCAATGCAGGTAACTGTCAGAAGACTGTTAATTTGACAAATGGAAAATCTGCTATTAAAGTGCAACAAAGCTTATCTGTTTTTTGAGGGAGGGGGGGAAGCTTATCTGTATAAAAATATTTTGTACATCAGCGCGCATAATAGCACAACACAATTACGTAAGATATTTGTAACACAACAGATACGTAATTTTAAGTGAATCAACGAATTGCGATATTCAGCATGTTTATTAAGTGGAAAGATAACTTTTCCTTTGTTTCCTCAGCAGAACAATGGAAACTACTTGGGCAAGAGAAAGACGGCTCGATACTTATCGGATGGGTGGAGGAATCGGAGAAAAACGATGCATGCACTATAGTCGGCCGTTACGACCAGATTGACAACAAATTACAAGTAAGGACAAATAAAAGAATCCTCTGCCACACGGATATTTTTAATGAATGTTGCTGATTGAATTCAGGTACTGCATCGTTTTTCGGAAGTACTGAACATTGTTCAAGCTACGATCAATCAAAGTCACACTCTACTGGGATATGTGACAAAACAGAAGAATCATCTGGAGATGTCGGATACCACAGAGGATCATTATTCAGATCACGAGCACGAGTCCCATGGAGAATTCTATAGAGTATTCATTGTGGAGTTAACTACCGATGATACCAAAGTGCATAATCTAAAGATAGACAGGTCTAAACAAGTGAGGATACAATTTCTATACAGAGAAAAGGAGCAGCCAAGTGTGGACAAGTTTCTGGTGCTGATACATCATGAATGTGAGCAGAGTCTAATTGTAATTTTACTATTATTATAATTTTTCTGTTCATTTGTAAAGATAAAATTTTGAAGCATGAAATTTAAAATGTATATAGTTGAAGTATCTATTTTATTTTTAGTTATCTTTATAACTTTTGTGTTACTTTCAGGTATTTTAACATACACTGTTCATTTCGATACATCTGTAAGCCACTTGCGACCGATAAAGGAACTGAAATCTGAAACACTTGTAAAAACGTTCATATGGGCTCAATGGGACATGATTAATCAAGTTCTTTACCACATACATCATCGACGAATTCCCGCGAGCGTGGTCACTGAAAATGACGATGAGAATAATTCTAGGTCTTCGAAACCAACTCTCAGTGGTCTTCAATTTCACGATGACTTGCCTCATGAAACTGTGGTGAGCATTCGTTAATAAGACAAAAATATGTATTGTCTATGGAAACTATGAACCTACGTAGCTGTGATCGTTACTAACAATCTGTATAGAGCAGAACTAATTAATATACTAAATAATATTAGCATTTCTCACACGTACTTGCTAATTATACTTTGTTTGCATGGTGTTGTATTAGCATAAAACGTACTGTATCTTTTTAGCTGAATATCCCACTAAACTTACCGCTACTGTCGCCGTCCTCTAGTTGTGGAACTTACGAAGATGACGTGATACCCCTACGAGTCCACGATTGTTCCCTAGATCTCATAGTAGTGTCAGACACCAAGGGAATGGTCTGCGTTTGTCACTATTATCTTTACCGACCCGTACAGCCGCCGCAGCATGTACTTAACTCCCTGAACGAGTCCAACACGGTACATTTTGCGTATTCTGTAACATTACTGCACCACAGTTGCGTGATCCACTGCGTTATACCGGGTATAACGTGGTCACGCGCCAAGTTGATGAGGCCAACTTTCGCGATCTACGAGAGCCATCACATGATCGTGTTCGTGCCGGGATTGTTCGCGCATCTTCTCGAAATCGGCGTGAACCACGAGCCCTGCTGCCACATACTGTGCAGCCCACCACCGTCGATTCCATCTCGCGTCTCCTATCTGGTACCGTTACTCGACTTAGATAATGTTAATAAAGGAGCGAGAAAAAATTCTCATCACAACATCTCAGACAGCAAAAGTAGTAATTCGGAAGGAAATAATCTACTCGCAAATTCTAACACGAGTATACTGACAATAGATTTACCTACTTTGGATCTTGTGCAGTTGACGATTCCTCCGGATTTTCTCATCGAAGTTTTTCGCAAGGAAACCTCGGTAGAAGTTCGCTTGGGGATACTTCATTATTTTCTTTGTTATAAAAATGACATAGAAGTTATCGCGGAGTTAATGTCCATAATCGCCGAGAAACCGCGCTCATTGGATATTCCGCGGTTTATGCAGGAAATTCTAATAGGCAACTCTTATGCTTTAGTGCAAAAAAATCTCCTCGCGGATACCATTCCCTTGCTGTCCCTGTTACCTGTTACTACCGTAGGGGATTATATGACTTTCGATATAAAGATGAATGATTTGGATATCACATTGAGTCACGAGAAACTCTGGAACACATCAGTAATGTTACTTTCGCCGCAGCAAAGACTCGTTCCTTATCGTAGCGATTTATGGACTAGACTGTGGGATCAATTGAGTAAAAATGGTGACAAACTGAGATTCAGACCTAGTCATATTACAGAGAAACTGTTAGTTTCTTTAGCTTGTTATCAACCAGAAGCGTTGTCAAGATGCAGTACTCCAATGTCTCCAAGTGGAGGGTAATAACATTTCTTATGCTAATTTCGTGCTCAACTAATTGCATGCTAACGTGAAAGTAATGCAAGTGTCCTATTGTTTATGTCTTTTTCGTAAACAAAGAATCAAAAATACATATCTATTATTTGTATGTAATTTATACAGAGTATTCGGCAGGTGGAAGAAAATTTGAAGAATGCTTTTAGATGAGAGATAAAATAAGATAAAAATTAAAATTAATAAAATTACAATTTAAGCTTTATTTTTTAATTATAATGTTTAAATATTTATGTAAAAAATGCCTAAGGCACGTGAATATTTATACATTATAATTAAAAATTAAAAGTAAACGTTCTTAATAGCAAATGTTATTCTCGAAATTTTCATTTTATTATCTAGAGTTTCTCCTTAAATTTTCTTCCATGTATTATCGAACACTTTATATATGTTTATTACTTTTATGATGTTGCTCATAAAACTAGCCCAAATTTTTACAGAAATGTTTTTTTACAATAACTAGATAAGTGTGTTCAAACAATAAATGATGACATGTTACAGATTTGTTGCAATGCCGCTTGGAGACTTTATGGGCAATCGGAATATCAAGTTGGACTCGGGCTTACCGTTTAACGAAACGGAAAGTTGCACTGCTTCGAAACAAGAGCACATTGTATCTGTTAATTTGCGAGAACTTTCAATGTATCTTCTAAAGAACGGCACGCACACGTCGACTATGCACACACGTGGTTCTTGTACTCCGTTGCATGTTCATGCCATGGCCACAAGATACGTTGCTGCGCAATTGGAATCTTCGCGTATATTATGCCAAATACTTTGCAGAGCAGCCGGTGTTGATCCGAGAATTGAGCAGGAACGTGGCTTTAATCTCGTGTAAGCTGATCTCTAACACAATTTTACATATCGCATATATTAATTATGACTTAATAAATGAACGTATATTCATATAATTTATTTATTAGATGCCATTTTACATTATTAGTATATCAAAGTTGTATTGTATCTGAAACGAAACTTGAGCATTTACCTGTTTCATAATTGCATAGAATATTTTCATATTTTTTGCAGAGACCAATTAGATGAAGCTAGACGATGGTTGCTGTTTATGCTCTTACAGCGATATAGATACGCTACAGAGAGCATCGCTTATCCAGTACCACAGGGATTTGCATCGTTTTTTACTTATCTTGGCTACCGTACTCTCAAATACTCCATGTTTCTGCAATACATTGAACGCTCAGTATTTGAACTTCAAGTTGATGTCACCAAAGTTATTTTAGCTGGTACATATACAACAAACAATTATTGTATTTCTGCATGCTACAATTCTTTAATAATCTAGATACGGATATTCTAACATAAGCTGATAAATCTTCCATTTAGATATCAGTGATACAAAAGAAAATGTCGTTCAGAAATTAAAATTGTTGTCCTTATTGCCAAGATCTCGTGCGAAAAGACTCTTGAATCAATGGCTGCATCCAGTTAGTTTAATGTTGCGAGCCAGAGAACACGCCGCTAATATTCTGTGCGGTGAAGTATCCCAGAGTCGAATTGGCAGTCGGACTTTACAACATCGTAATCATCATAACAGTAAATACAGAACATACGAATAACATTTGAATAAATACAATTTTTATAATGATAATAAATATAAATTATTTTCAGGTTTGGCAGCATTTCCTTCGGCAGATCGTTTGTCGCCATTAGATACCTTTTTGGATTTACTTACTGCAAAAGGTAAAATTTACTTGAATGATGCTCTCAATACAATTAATTATTGTCTTAACTTTTAAAGTGTAATTTTTGTTTTGCAGCTAGTCTTACAGAATTAGATTTCGGGCTATTGATAGAAGCGACAGTAACGTCTACCGAAGACTTTCTCTAATGTAAATTAAGTAATAATCGAAAAATTTAAGTAAAAATTTAGTAATAATGAAAAAATGTCTTTTAAATGTGTCGATTGATTCAATGATTACTGAATCAATTAGATGGCAAATTTACTTACGATTTCTGTATTTGAGATTGCATCTACCTAAAACTTTTATAATTCTAAAATCTGTTATATGAAATTAGTTTTTTAATTAAGGAAGGATAATTGCAAGTACTTAAAATTATAAATTAAATTTTTTTTTGGCTCGTATTTTTAATTATACAAAATAGGTTAATCAACGAGCGAAGTGAGATGTTATTTTCTTAATAACTTTCTAACTATATATATAATTGTATATTAAAAATTACAGACCCTTTCGACTAAGTTCTCTTCAGCTGTTATAAACACATATTTTCTTAATTAAATAATCTTTTTAATTAACAAATTGACATAAATTGATGAGATATCACGTTTACAACTATTCGTACCAGTAATTTTATAATACTCATATAATAGGTAAGGCTCTAATAAGTTTACAATTTATAGCGGAAGTGTGTAACAAGTTTAAAATTTGGTCACCTATGTAAAATTTCATGTTTAATTTGTCGTTGCATTACGAGAATTTATTGACTCCAGTGATACATAAAATTATTTGGAAGAGTTACCAAGAAGTCAGTGTCAATGACTCATGCTATTCGTTAATAATTGTAGGTTACTTATTTGGTACAATTCAACTTAATTGTCGGATAGACATCGACCTTTTATCTCAACGGTTTCCAATATGCAAGTCTTACAATTATTAATAATTTTTATATTCAGAAGAATCTCTAAAGTAGCAAGTGCCATTGAAATTTAGTTACCATTAGTGATTATGACACTTAACGTTAATAAGTGAAAGTAACAGGAATCCAGTTACTTTGTAAGCTTAAGTACTGCATATTGCAGATGTTTATAATTACGTTTTAGAAGTTTTCGCCTTTTATGCGAATAATTTTTGTCTTAGCATGGATCGCTAGTTAAAAAATAAGAAATAATTATTATAAATACAATTTATTAGAAAGCATTTATGCTGTTGTTACTCTATGTTTTTTATATTTTTATCAGCACGTTTCTGCGCAAGCATCACAAGTGTGTGGGAGAAACTTACATTAGATAATTAAGTGAATCGTAATATTAAGTTTTGTTGGTGCACATCTTTTATATATGTGATTTGATATTGTCGATTTTTAGTATGTAAAAAACATGTGATATAATGAATTATAAATATGCGCAACTAGCGTGATATATCTATTATTGGTGTACATGAGTATTATATTGACATCAATACATATTATTATATATATTCATTGTTAAATTTAAAATTAATTATGTAATATAATATACGATCCCCCTAATTTTATGTGTCCACAAAGATCGTAAAATAAAATTCAAAAATACATGCTGAATACAGAATTTATCAATAAAAAGAAAACAGATTATAATAAAAACTGTTGGCATGCGTTTGTTTTACATTTTACTTACAATTAGAAATGTTATACACAAAGAAGAGACAATTTATTATTAAAATTATTTAAATCTTAAATTATATAATTTACGTATAATTTGTTATAAAATTTATGAAATAAAAAATGTATTAATTCTTTTCCATATTTTTTCCGATTTATTTTAAATTTGCAACATGAATTAATGAAGGCTCAATGAGCAAAGTGAAATATTAAAAATGATAAATCAACAAAAATGATAAATTAAATGTTTCAACACGCATTTTACAGCTTAATGTTTCTGCATACACTTTTAATATCGACTTTGAAAACATATCCTGATTTTTTAAGGAGCTATACGGATAAAAATAAAGATGCGGCAAAATTTATTACGAACTTTGCGAGTTTATTTTACGTGAATTAAGAATCGCACACAAATGCAGTTTACAGCATTCGAAAGCGTGAATTTTTATCTTTAATTTGCGTTTTTGTTGAGCGTTGTACGATTTTTATTTACTGAATTATTCAACATTGAAGCAAAAAGGGCCATTTTTGCTTCAGTGTTGCCTAACTTAGTGAAAAAAAATTGTAGAACGCTCAACAAAAACGTAAATTAGGTAAAGGTAAAAATTCACGCTTTCGAATGCTGTAAACCGCATTTGCGTGCAATTTTTATTTTGCGTCGTGTAGTTTTGCAAAATTTGTAAAAAATTTTGATATTTGACGCATCCCCATTTAAATCCGCGTAACTTCGTAAACAATCTGTAAATCGTTTAATGACTTATCAATTTCAATACTAGAGATTTCAAGCTTTAAAATGCTTTTTTTTAAAGTTTTTTACGATAATTTTTGACAAAGTTACGCTCTCTTGAATTACGCCTATTTTTCGGAGTTAGAATAGGTAATCCCTTAATTTTGCTCCCGAGTGTATATATGCATGTAAAATATCCTAAAGCGCGAATATTTAAATATTTACAATTAAAAAATGATAAATTATAATTTTGTTACTCTTAATTTTCGCCTTATTTTATTATTCAGAATTCTTAAATTTTCTTCCACTTTATTGCCTTCATAGAACTTATAACTTGTCTATAATTTTTTCCCTACTCCATTTTGAGTGCAGAAAGTACAATTACAAAAAGTAGACTCAGCGTCTATCCTTCAATCCTTCTTGCTTAGTCTGGCTCTGGTTCAGTCTTGCTAATAGGTCTGTTCTTTTTAGCTGAACTGACTGCACTAATTCACAGTTTATCTTCTTCCCTTCACGATGAAAGAAGAAAGATAAACTCTGAACTAATGCAGCTAGTTCAGCTAAAAAGAACAGGCCCAATGAAAATGATAAGTTGCTTGAGAAACATAACCTCTATTTACTATTTACAGCTCGTGTGAGATATTAAGCGATTTTCAGCGAATAATAAGAAGCTAAATCGAGCGAAAGTGTGAAATGTTTCTAATTGTAAGTTTTATTTTTGTTATTACAATAATTTTCTCATTTACGTCAATTATAATATTTTAATTATTTTAATCATTAATATTTTATTATGTTCGTTGCGCAAACCGCAGATTGGATAACCATGGCAGATATCACTTTGACAAGCGAACAAGCGAAGTTTGTAGAGGAATGCGAGGAGGAGTTCAAGAATCGTTACACGGAGAACGACAGTGACTTTATGAAGATTAAGGCACAGGAACCGAAGAAGCCGCCAATCGTGGATCCTTGGTACAACAAGCCACGTAGAAACGATTGGTCGCATCAGAACCAAAATCAAAATCACAATAGGCGTAATCACCATTGGGATCGTCGTAACAATGAGAGAAATGAGAAGTTGGAACGGCACGCGGGTAGACACTTCATGCATCACCGACAAAGGATGTATTAATCTATAGTAATACGGATACAAGTACAAGAACTTGAATAAGAACTTGAATGGGAATTTTCTCCAATTTGTGTATATTGTTTCATTCTTAGGTGTTACATATAAAAGATTTGTATGTATATGTAGCACTTGTTTATACATTTTTATTATATATAGAGTAATCATAGTATTCGCTTGCAATTATCAAATAATCATATTTGCTTTTTTTCATTAATAAGTGACATACATAAAGTGCTTATTTAGTCTATCAATGTTTTAATAATAAATAATAATTTTGCATTCACAAATTCTAATATTATATCAATGGAATCAATTATAATTTATTTTGTTTCTTACTGAAATTGTAAAATCACAAGAGCATATTTTACACAATAAAATTATGACATTTGTTTGTATATAAATGTATAAGATCAATGGAAAAGTTTCAAATCGTGCAACACACATTGATCTCACAATATAATAGAAAAGATTTTATTTATATTTACAAAATTAATGAGTTGAAGGACATGACAAATATCTGTTAACATGAGACACGACTTATCATGACAAGAAATATTAATTAAAATATTCAGAATAAATATGCAATTTTTAACATTTTTTGAAGATATTTATACTAGGGTTGACGATTATCCGTTTATCCGGATATTCGGATATCCGAGATAGAGATAGATCCGAGATTAAATATCCGATTGAAGCGGATATCCGGATCTTTCGGATCCAAATTTGAAGCCGTTCGGATCCAAACCATTAAATTGTTTGTTATTCAGATGATTCTTATAGAAAAAAGATCTCATTATAAAGATAAATTTTTATTTCTTGACATAGAACGAAAACATAATATATAGAACAAAAACATAATATATAGAAGTTTTATAATAATAACTTCATAACTTAATAATATTTTTTTAATTGGTCAATTAAACAAGTTAATTAAACAGATTCCAATTTTGGAACAGAAAGACAAGAACATCGACATTGGCAGGATCAAGGCAACATCTTTTTATAGTTACAGTGTTTCCACACGTGGAAAACACTCTTTCAGATCCAGCTGATGATGCGGGTATACTGAGATATTCAAGCTTGTCTGCGGAAGCCGTGCAATATTGCCATACCCAACTTCTCTTCTTTGACATAGTACACTTCTCAAACACTGATAAGTAGATTTTCGTTTTCTAAATGCCAATAACGCTGCCAGACAATGATAATTCAAAGCCGCGTGTTAGCGAGCTCAACCTTCGAACGGCGAGTGTGAGTGTCAACATAAACAGACACTGGCAATGTCAAGCTGGTACTTTTCGTTCTCTTTGTAACACAATTTTCAAATCCGAATCCGGATTTTTATACCAATTGTAAACTTTTTAGATAAGATGAAAAAAAATAATCCGGATTGATTCGGATATCCGGATCTTCATATTCTATCCGAAATATTCGGATATAGAATCCGGATAATATCACTATCCGGATACTCGGATATCCGGATATCCATAGATTCGGATGAAATCGTCAACCCTAATTTATACCTTTTTTTAGATATTTATACCTTTTGCTTTTTATATTCAGAAATAAAATAAATGATAGCTTAAAAAATTTTGCTAAAAAGGAGCTTTGAACAAACAGTATTAAATTCTGGGTTGGATAATAAATGAGTTTGGTTAAAAAGTTTGTTGCAAGTTAAATAATAAACATAACTCAAACAAGAATGCCTTCTACAGTCGCAGCTAGGTCTCCATGCTTGTATTGTTTGTGTGATTTTATATACTTTCCTCAAATTCAATGATATTTTTCACAATAAATTTCTTTACAGTTTTTTAGAAGGAGGGGGAGGGGGAGGGTTAATATTAATTTCAATCTTAATAATACGTGATATTAATCTTGTTCAATGTAGAGCTGTGTTATGATTCAACTGAAAAAATAATTCGGCACGCAGTTCATTGAATTTGAGAAAAGTATATACAATCACACAATACAAGCACAGAGATCTAGCTGCGACCGTAGAAGGCATTCTTGTTTGAGTAATATTTGTTACAGTAATGGTCGAATATCTTTCTACTTTAAATAATAAAGTTACAAAGTTAATAATTTTTAACTTGTTTTCATTAATTTTAAATAATTTAATTTTTGACTTTAACTAGTTATTTTTAAAACATATAAACTTTAATTTGCTTTTTTCCTATAATAAAAATGTATTTTTGTAAAAGAAAAAAATTATGAAAAAAAAACATTTCTATAAAAAACAATATTTTTTATTATTTCATATAAACTTTGCAAATAAAATATTAAATTTGTTTTATGGTCCATATTATAATTGTTTTGAATAATCTAACTTTAAAAACTTGCGAATTTTTAATTTAATACAAATACTTTTCAAAATTAACTTTTGATTTTTCATAACATAACTTTTAACTAGTTAATTTTTGTTCATTCAATTTTGAATGTAACTTAATTTTATAAGCTATTAACTTAATTTGGTTTAAAAAATATATTAACTTACCCAACTCTGCTATTCATTATTGTCTTCATTGTCATAAAATATAAAATTAATTAAATCATCGGTGATAATTGCATCTTCAAAATATGAAACAATTGAATGAATGACTAGCCCAAAAGTACATATGTGCAAAAAAAGAAACCAAAGCCAAGCAGACCACGCGTGTTTGCTATCAAACTTGTCAAGGAGAGGTGCGCTGAATATCAAGAAGATGAATAACATTATAAACCAGATAATGTTGATAGTATTAATAATTAAGTAGTGTAGAACTTTTTAGTATCAATTATTTAATATATTTTCTATTGAGATATTTTCTAGTAAGAGACACAAAACACATCGCAATACAGTGAATCATCATATTTTTTTTGTTTTTATTGTCTTGTATTTTCTTGTATTCGGAATATTCGGGTGTCGTAAGAATTTATCTTGTCCTTGATCTTTTTGATGTTTTTGACTATGGGCCACTTTCACCAATCTTTATCAATGCAAATCAACCTGTTAGTTTATTGGAATTGACCAATCGTGTTTGTCATTTCATATAACAAGCAATGCAATTGGTCAATTCCAATGGACTAAACGGTCGGTTTGCTTTAACAAATAGAGAGCCTCTTTCACCAATCTCGATTAAAGCTAACCGAGAAGTTAGGCTATTGGAATTGATTAATCGCATTTGATATTTCACACAAGGCAATGTGATTGGTCGATTCCAATGGACTAACCGATCGGTTAAGGCCGCGACTCAGGGCCAGTTTCACAACCTTCAGTTAACTTAATTGGTTGATTTTTCTATCGGAATTGACCAATCGCATTTGTCGTTAAGTAAAATTGACCAAAAATAACCAATCACGGTTGACATTTAACCGGTCAGTTAATTTAACCGGAGATTGTGAAAGTGACCCACAGGCTTTTGCATAGCTGCATAATCGTATGCATATTAATTGGTCCATTTCTTTATGCATATGCTAACGGATCAATCAACTTCCTTATGCATACAGTTGTGCAAGTATGCAAAAGCCCAGAGAACTATACAAAGCGAGAAACGACATTGATGTCCGAAGATCTGATTGGTAATCTGATTGTTACTTTGATTGGGTAAGTGAGCAGCCATGTTGACCACAGCTATTTGCAGAGTGACACTTAATGATTAGGTTAGGTTAGGTTATCCAAAATTGAAACTGAATGAGAAGAGAAACATGGTTAAAATATGTCATTTATGATTGTGTAACAGTTTGAAGTGTCAGAATGTTTCAAGTGACGGAATATGTTTATATTAAAAATGGTGTTTGATGAACATTAGAGCGGTCACAATATGGCGATGCTGGAGTGTTGGGTACGGTTAGTAGGATACTGGAGACTGTGGTGGGGGTTCGATGTCGCTTCTCTCTTTATATAGGACTCTATTAAAGAAGATTGGTGAAAGAAGCCCCAAATGAATAAAAAAGATAAAATAATACGCGGGGTGATGTTTTCCTTTTTTTTCACCTGAATTTCTTGCGCTGATTCAACTTTCTTCTTTTTCCTTTTACGTTGGAGAAAAAAGAGTGAACTATGCAAGTTCAGCTACATAGAACGGATCTAATATCGATGCATTTTGGAACTCCTCAAACAGACCACGTTTCAACCTGCTGATGAATAATAACATAGATACACATATATACACTATATATTCATTCAATATGTCGTTGATCTTTTTCACGATGTCAACTATTTAATACGTTCACCTTCGTGTTTTTTCGTCGACTCCAATAACAAAAATACGGTTCATTGAGAGAGAGCTTCTCTGGTTGATTCTAAACTGGAATTTTTATTATGAAGAGTAATAGCATCGAACTGCACGAGCTGTAAATAAAAGTTTGATCTTGCAACCATGTGGGCAGATACTATCCTGATTTTATTTATCAGTATATGCACGGCATTACTGGGCGAAGGTAAGAGCACTAAAATATTAATAAATTTGGAGGAAAAGGCGAAAAGGTATTTATTCCAATTTTCATGTATTTACGTGTATTTATCATCTTAATGTATCAATGTATTGTTTAGGATTAACATGGTTGATGGTGTACCGAACTGAGAAGTATCAAAAACTGAAAGCCGAAGTCGAAAAGCAGAGCAAAAAGCGTGAGTATTGCAATTTCTTTACTATATTTGGGGAAAAAATATCTAGAGACCGTACAATCGGAGTTTGGTGATTATGGCGATTAAGTCTCTTGAGAGAGAGAGAGAGAGAGAGAGAGAGAGAGAGAGAGAGAGAGAGAGAGAGATATGTAGTCATTTAATTCTTTCTCATCTCATTTTTTTTATTTCTTTCTCTCTCTCTCTCTCTCTCTCTCAGGAATATGGAATATGGCAACCTAATTAAAGGTAGCTGCCTTATAATCAGACTCTTAGTGATGCATTCAGCCAAAAAAGCAATTTTGTGATTGAAATAAAATTTTTTTATGGTTTTTATGGACTAATTATTGATAATTGATTCTTAATTCCAGACAGTCTTGAATAATGTTTTAAAATGCTAATACAGCTTTGTAATTGATTGACGACATCTTAAGACAGTACTTAAAACAGTTTTAAATAAATATTTTAGTAAAGTGGCTGAAATTTATAATTTTAAGACAATTTTATTTAAAACCTATTTTACACTGTCTATAATTTGTAACAAATTCTATTTATAATTTTATACAGAAAACATATGAACAAACAAGACCCATGAAGTATGTGTATTACAGTTTATAAATACATGTGAATTGAAAATGATATACTACAACTTAATTTACTATCATCTCTAATTATTTACATCTATGACAATGTTTTGGTCCTGGAGCAAGTTATTTGTTATTAACTGAACATAAGAAATATCCTTATATGTACTAAAGTCTTTCAATTATAAAAATCAATATATTCTTACAACAGAAAAGATTCTTTCTGAATTTAAATATTACTTAAATAAATTTTCAAATTGTTTTTTATTTAATCTTAAAAAATGTTTATATGCTATTGAATCTTCAACTAAAAGTTTGTTGTTAAATATACTTTGCTCTCTTCTGATATACTATAACTTATACTAATATATAACTAAATATTTCTGTTACATTTACGAAGTTTATTTCTACAAGTGAATATTGTAGACATTGAAACTGATATTATTATTAAAGAATTCTTCATGATATACTTTTATTTTATGTATATGTATGTATGTATGTATTTCTTAATAACTATGTCAAAGACATAATCCTATACATAATTTGATATAAAATTATAAATAGAATTCTGTCTTGAATTCACAAATTATAGATTGTGTAAAATGAGTTGATTTCTATAATCGAATCTTATTTTAAAACTTAAGTAATTTCTTACAATGGTTCTGTAATTAATTGATCTTAAATATAAGATTACCTTTGACCGAAGTCTTTATCCTAGTAATGCACAATAACTGTCTTGTGTTTCAAGTCTTAAATCACTAACAGAATCGCTTTTTAATTTAAGACCTAAGACACAAAACAATTATTGTGCATTACTTAAATCATACAGCATTGTTAAAAGATTATAAATAAACCATTCTACTAAGGATCCAAGAATTGATTATAAATACTGACCTGTCTGCATTCTATTTTTCAGTGGAGAAAAGAAAAGAAGCTCATGGCGATTCCTTAGACAGGCAACAGAAGAAGAAAATCGAACGGGAAGAGGAGAGGTTGAAGAACAATAATAGAGACTTGTCTCTCGTGAAGATGAAGTCGATGTTTGCAATCGGGTTTGCATTTACGGCGCTGCTAAGTATGTTCAACAATATATTCGACGGGCGAGTAGTTGCCAGATTGCCATTTGTCCCAATCAGCTGGATACAAGGTCTATCGCACAGAAATCTCCCAGGCGATGATTACACGGAGTGCTCGTTCATATTTTTGTATATATTGTGTACTATGAGCATCAGACAGGTAAGTGAATCTCGCTTGTCTCGTCTGCATCTCGGCAAGTTGGGCAAAATTTCGTTCATATGTTTTGTTTTTAGAACATCCAGAAAATGCTTGGCTTTGCGCCATCCAGAACTGCAAGCAAGCAGAGCGGCAGTATCTTCGGACCTCCGCCTCAACAATTTAAGTAAAATTTAACGAACTATTATTGTTTACAGAGTGGTGATTTACAAAGATTTGTACATCTTACTGTGTATAAAATTATGTTAAAATTATGTTCCAATTTTGATAACTCCTCATGCTACTTGGTAGGTCATTGAATTATATTTAAATGTCTTCGAATTTTCCTATATATTTCCTGTATGTTTGAATTTAAAATAATGTAATTATTATTAAGCTTATTGAAATATATGTTACAATCTTGTTTGTTAAATGACGAATTTAATAGAGTAAGAGAAATAGATGCAATCGATTGCATCTATCAAAGATGCATATGGAAGAACGATTTTATATGTCGGAACCCATCTTGAAGTATCAAGATTCTTAGTATCCCAGCCATTAATAATATTAATTATTTAATTTTAATATTCATTAATGTGTGAATCGGTACATGTCACTGACATAGATATAATAGCACCAAGTGGTTGAGGTCTACTAAGAATCTCAGTATTGCAGCTCGTGATACCTTCTGATATACAGAATCGTGCTTCTATAACCCAACACTAGTACAAAATATCTTGAGTATCTTACTATTTTTAAGTAATTATACGTAATAAAGGATATTTTATAATTTACAAAATTAATGGACAATTTTAAAAAATAATTATGACTGATGTATTTTCATTAAGCAACGCTTATACAACATGTTATATACAAACATAACGATCAACCATATACAAAAAAGTGTACTTAATCATCTTACTCGGTAAAAAACTTGCAACTACCATGACAGTTCAGATTACAAAGTATTGTTACATGATTTTGTACATCAAACTCGAGGAAATCAGTTCAAATAATATCAGATCGTTATAACCTCTATTTCAAAAGACATGTACATATGATTCTCATTAAATATTACCATTCTGGTCTTTTCATCGTTACGCAACTAAATCTAACAGTCTATCATTATATAGAGAATAATTTGTTTATATATTATGCAAACATATTTACAAAGAATCTACACAAATATTATGATAAAAATTATGAACTTGTCCTGCTTATCCTTTTTTTTTGTTAGACTTTTTAGACGCAGTACCATGTTTCAAAATATGAGCTTGTTATATTAAGACTCTACCTGTTCCATCAGAAGAATCTTATTGATCGATCGAATATTATTAATATCGAATTTCATTATTTTATTATTGTAAGTATAAAAAGCAATGGAAATATAAAGCATAATTCTCAGGAATACTAACTGTTACATCATGTATAATTCGATTTTCTTTGCAATTTTTTAAATCGCATTCTTTAGAAATATGTATAGAACCATAATTTCGGCCGTAGTCTCGTATAAACATAAATGAAAAATAATGAAAAGGGGAAGAAAAAATGTCTTGTACTTAAATATCCATGGTACATATATATAAGAGCGTAATATGAAAGAATTTAAATGGAATTGAAAAGAGGCATTACATTTGCAGTCTCGACATTTTGAGTCATCTGGAAAAAATGCTCTGCTGTCCAGCAGCCGATGTAAACCTGGCATGGATACAATTCAATTTTATATAATACGCTTATAATCGATCATACTGAATGCTGCGACAATTATATATATATAAATTTATATCGCATTCATTAAAATGTCATTATATTTACATAACTTTTGAACACATCGAGTATTATCAGGTAAAAATTCTACTCATGTAGTCATGCAAAAAAACAAAAAAAAATTGCACATTAAGAGTAATCACTTTGCATGCCACGCATTGTTCGCGTGTACACTTAAATCTGCTTTTTTCGCCAAGCAAATTGTCATCAGCACGATAGTCCTAAGGGAGGTCTTCAATACTAGGTATACAACTAAAACGCTGCCAATCGTAATCCCACTCTTCTTTTCGTCATTTTTTGGGCGATTCCTTCTTCAGTTGAAGACATTCTTTCAATATCATTCAATTAGCATTCAATCCCACTAGCATCCAATATAATCGATATCACTGTTTCAGTCCCACTCAGTTCAACAACTAAAACGGCGGACAGTTTACACCGGGATGAAGGTACTGACATTTGTCACCGACACGACAATAACCATTTTTCGAAAACTGTCTACATACCGGAGGTTGTTTACCACTTCCTCGCCATCCACCACCGACGCCTCTCCAACCGCCTCTAACAGGTCCTCGATATCCCCAGCCAGGACCACCTCTACCTCTGTTGTGCATATGGGCGCCTCTCGGACCTGGAAAGTTAGGCCCAGGACCGTACATCGGTCCGGGTGGGCCTTGAAAATTATTGTATCCCATGTCATCTGGACACATCATGCCGTAGTTCTCCTGATTGTACATGGGTGGTGGTCCCATCATTCCCGGTGGAACCATGGGCCCGCCCTCCATTCCCTGATTAAAACCACCCGACATATTTGCCATCGGGTTCATAGCAACGTCCGGTACAAGGACTTTGCCGTCACCCGTTCTCCAACCGCCACCACCGGCGGTTGGTATTGGTGCCGCTATCTCCTGAGACATAGGAGCCATGTGCGTGGGAGCCATCATTTGTTGGGGTATCTGCGGCATGGGACCCATTGTCGATTGAGGCCCCATAGTTGTTAGCATATTTTGTTGATTGTGCGGATACGTTGTTGGATAGTGGAACGTTGTTACAGTTGATGGTTGCGGAGGTTGTGGCTTAGGTTCTGGCCACGGGACTGCTGTAAAGTCCTTTTCGCTCTCTTTATTGCCCGTAAGATCATCTAATGGTATGATTTTGGGATCAGTCATTACATGATGCCGTTCTTCATCAGGTTCAGCCGCAGAGTCTGGAATCCTATAATACAAAAAAATATCAGAATTGAAAACTTCCAACTGATTGACTATAATTTGAATATGACAGTGTATTTTGCACAATAAAACGTTTTTATATTTGCAATGGGTTTATAAAAATTTGTACAATAGATATAGAGAAAATGTTTTATCTCTTCCTCCTATCCCTCTCTTCTTTTTTCCATTTCTCTTATATAAAACTTATCAATCGACTTTTGTGCAATATTTTTATAAATATAAAATAAAAATATATTTTATCTTGTTTTTGTGGAACGTATAAATAAATGTAACTAAAGTATAAAAAAAATAATTATTAAGTCAAGATATACATACATGCTTCGATTAAAGTAAAGAGCTTGAAGAATGCCTTTCTCGCGGGCATACTGAACATCCTTTTCTTTGCTGTCCTTGCCAGGTTCCACTAAAGGAGGTGGTAGATCAACCGGAATTAAAGGTTTCCATCTCGTTTTTTCTTCCATTAAATCTTCAGTATCTAATAATAGAAAAAAAACGTTTTATATATTATATTCAATAACCGACCCATATAGAGAATATAAATAAAAGGAATATAATATAGAATATAAATAATTAAAATAAAATAGTGCAAAATAATCTGCAAGTATACATGTGTGTCTGTGTTTTTATATAAGTAGATATTTAATTCTTTTGCTACAGTAGAGTTGTACTATTGTACACATATCTCAGCCGCGAAACACGATCAAACGAGGCTCAAAATGACATTAGCAGCGCGATCAATGTTTCGCTGCTTCATACTATGTAATTTATCATATATGTATTAATATAAAATAATAATTGATTAAATTATGTTTTTATTTATGTAAAACAAAAAATTAGATATTAATTAAAACAAAATTATTATCTGATAGGCTCCATTTTGAAAATTTTAATTACAAAAACAAATAGGCTTTAAGAGCCAAGCTGATTGTTATGCCGTTAATTAATAACCTTTCAAACCAAAATGTTTACAATTTAAAATTAACAATACATAGACATTTGTGTGTGTACGAAGAAATATCAAAATATAGAAGAGAATCACTAGTGGCGCATAGAATAGTTAAAGAGTTAATAATGTAATTGTAATAAAAAAATTATATTGTTATTTCGTGTGTACGTACTTAATTTTCTAGCCATCTGGAATGCTTCTCTCTCGTTTTGCTTTTCCATCTGCTTCATGTCAGTAAACGTCTTTGTCACGTTAACCCTTTCCGTTTCGTCCAATTCGAAGTAGCGTATAGATTCTAGATCTGTCTTCCATTTCAAAACCTTTTTCGGCCCTTTACGCTTTTGAAGTAGCAGTACACTCTTTAGCCCGTCTACATATCGTATTTCGGGGTAGCTGTCCTTTTTCCCTGAATCCGAAACTACCGAAGATGCATCTTCTGGTGATTCTACGTCTTTTATTTCTTCCACATCTTCTTCGGGCGTCGGTGCTATAAAACAAATATATATTAATTACTTTCTAAACAAAATTAATTTTACTTTAATATAATGATACAAGAGAAATATTTGTGGTATTAAAATACATTAATAGTAACAAATTAATGTATAAAAAATATTAACGCCTTATGTAAACGAAATAAAACGAACTTAATCTTATGATTGTAGTGTAATTTTTTAATAAACATGTTTTTAAAAAATAAAACTTCTGCTTTGTCTTTTTTGTTTAATAAATTAGGATGGTAATAAAATACTTACTATTACTTCTACTATCATCATCATCTCTATTGTCTTTTTCTTCATCAAGCATTTGATCCTTATCCCTCTTTGATTCATCTTCGATTTCTTTTTCTCTTTGATCTTTGTCTTCTTCTATTTCCAGCGTGTCTTGATAGAACTGTAAAAAAATATAAATTTAAGGCAATTTATTTATAATTAATAACGTTATATTCAATTCTCGACGTATTTACCTTAAAATTAGGTTTGATAGCGACCGGCGATTTCTCCTCGGTATTCGAAGGCGAAGCAGGTGGCGGCGTGCTCTCGCGATTATCGGCATTAGTAACTTCTTGTTTCTTAGCTTCCGAGGACCCCTCCTTCGTAATAGAAGCCCTCCGCTTGCGCTTCCTCGGTTCTTTGCTTTTGGTAGACGCGGTGAGAGCATCCATGAACATGTCGCTTTCTTGTAGCATCATTGCTAAAAATAAACAAAATTTGATTATTTAAAAGTTTGTGAATTATATCGCGCAAATAACATCCGAATTTATTTTGTCCATACACCTGAAAAGTTTTTCAGCTAATAAAACTCCAGCAAATATTTTGCAAAATTTAATCTCGACTTGACTGTCTCGGTATGCATCTGAAATTGAGAGCAATTGAAAAAATATAAAAGCCTCTAAAAATTAGTACAAAGAATATTAGATGTTAAGAATAAGAATTCGAATTTTAGATTTAGTTTCCTCAATGAACATTAAACGTAACACACAATAGATACGAACGAGACATAAATATGTCCACCAGATATGCAACATAACTTATTTATCTATATTATCAATTGAGAATATTGATTTTAAAATTCCAATTCTTATTCCTAATATCTAATATACCTCTATTGTGCACAGGATCTAAAAGTCCCTTTAAGTAAAAAGTACAAAATTCCTACAGAATCCTTGACGTTACACAAGTCAACAAGTCAAGTAATATATCTTTAATGTTTCAAGATTTTCTAAAAGTAATAACAGAGCTGGAGCACGTCCTGAAAATTTTACAAAAAATGACAATTTATGCATAAAATTCTGAAATTGAAAATAATTGTAAAAATATAAATCTTTTAAGTATATTAGTATCTTAAACATATAAAAAAGGTTATTTTCTTCATTGGAGAGTTTACGACATTGGATACGTCGAGTAATACATCTTTAAGATTCGTAGGTTTTCCAAAAGAAATAATAGAGCTGGAACGTCCTGAAAATTCTGCATAAAACGCCAATTCTGAAAAGCAGCAATAGGTTTCGTCGTAGAAAAATTTATAAACAGCATTTTTCCTAATATGGCACAACTCCGCAAAGTAATTTTTTGCACAATATAAGAAATGATGTGTTCTGTCTTGTTTCAAATTTTAATTATCATTATTTTTCTCATAAATCTTGTATGTTTTTGTATTTCAATAATTTCATTACTAATATGTTTCAAAAATACATTTGTATTGTAACTATTTTCGTCTAAATTTTGCTTATCTGTATTATTTTTATCATACTTGCTAAATTTATATTTAAAATTATGCCTAAACAACAGAGAAAATTTGTATGTAGTTTTTTGAATATTTATTAAATGTATATTCAGATTGTAATTTTATTTCAATGTTTCTATAAATGAGGATGACTTGTAAAAACTATTATGTAAAAATATGCCGACAGTTGCAAAGTTACGATAATTTATTCGTTGATTTAACAGGTATTCGGCATTCGATATCTGAAAAAAATAAGAATCGCATTTTTTTCAGCAGCACAAGTAAAGTGTTAATTCTTAAAAAACGTCAAACTCTTTCCACAATGGAAATTAACAATAATTTGTCCGTTGAAATGAACTTGTCTTCAATTTTGCATAATCCTGTAATAAAAAAGATATAAGATTTAAAGTAGTATATTTCAAGCATCTTATTTTATCATACATATATTATTTATATAAATAATACAAAAAATGATTAAGAAACAGTAAATTAGATAATGATAATGGTGTTATTTCTAGTTTACAAGTGTTATATAAGCCGTAACAAAATAAAATGTCGGTACAACATAAACATAAATCAGAATATAAGAATTTAAAACAAAAAGTAATTATGTATAATTATTATGTAGTCAATAATTAATATTTACTGAAAGCTCTTATTATTATTATTTTTTTAATAAACTGTTAGACCTGTTCTTTTTAACTGAACTTCTTGTACAGTTAATCTTTTTTCTTTTTTTCCATGAAAAGAAAAAGAAGATAAACTGTGTTTTGAGAAGTTCAGCTTGAAAGAACAGGTTTATTGAGTCAATATTATCTCGATATTTTATTATCTATTCAATATCTCTTTTTGAGAAGAAATGAACAACTGTTTCTTTAAGTAACTAATTTTATTTTATTAAACTAAATAAAATATATTCAAGATTGTTTTTATGTTGCACATAATACAGTAATAAAAAAAAATATTGGAAGTAAGATTACTAATTATGTGAACAAATAACTTCAATCAAACACGAATTAGCGATTTTCTCTTGTAAACGTCTCATAAATATATTTAAATTTTATAATAAATTTCTGTTGTTTAATATCACTACATAAAAAATTTTTTTAATTTTTTAAAGATTAAATGATTTAAACAAAAAAAAGACTTCCTTAAATAACATTATAATTCTAGCTGAAAAGCGCAAATGAAATATTAGGTATTACTTAAAATAATTACATTCCTTTATGAAATAAATTAATTTTTATATTTATTCTATATTATTGCATAAATATTATACAAAATAGATATAATAATTGTAATTATGTGTATTCATAATAAAAAGTTCACAAAAAGATGAAAATAATTTATAATAATTGTATATAAATTATAATTGTCTTTACAACATTTATTACGAAACATTCTATTTATTAGTCTATTTATTATGAAAACACAAAATTAGTTTGAAACTTGATTTTTACAAATTGTAGAAATAAAACTTTTGTATATATAAAAAAATCATTGAACACATAAATATTAACAATTAAAAAAATTGCTTATTTATCATTCTTTTTGAAATCGTAATTTAAGAAATAAGAATCAGAAATTTATTTTATTACAATGTACATACAAATTTATCATCATATATAAATATCTTTTTTTTGTCATATAAAATTTCTGCATCCTATTCTGCAAAGTACAGTACAAAAGCTTTAATTTATATCAAAATGAACAAAATAGGATTCGTAATAAAACTAGCAATTCTTCACGATTTCAAAAGAATACGTTATAGAGTAATGCTGTCAATATTTTAATACTTTTATTCAAATTTAAATACAAATTTGAAAAATGTTATTCCAAATTCGAATGATAGATGGTTATATCCTGAATAGAAAAACCTATTCAATAAATACTGACAGCACCAACATAAAAAGCACAAAAATTAACAGAAAAATTAAGGAAGAATATACGGGTTGCGTTATGCAAATTACTTTTTTATTTTCACATAGGAAGTCTATGATAAAAAAAAAACATTTATGTGACATTTGTGTTTTTTCGCGACTTCGAATATTGCTGTGCATCAAGCTGCTCTTGACGCAATCTTCAGTCTTTAAATATCGCATCGCGCCACATTAATCAGAAATTGTGCGACAATGCAACACGCAAAGTATAAATCTTTTAAAGAATTGAAATTCTGGATATAAATTGGATCATTAAAACACATTTGAAGCAATATGTTGACTTGTATATACGTATAGATATATACATATAAATAACAAAAATGTATCATTCCCTAATCTGTGAAATCTTCATATATACATACGTTGGAAATTTATACGTTAGAAATAAATTACAATTCTTATTACTCGTGTCTCGTCAATTAATACAAAAACATTGCAAGCAAACTTGTGTATTTATCTCTTGTTTTATTGTTTATTTCAATATCTTAATATCGTTTATCTTTCGCATTTTCTACTATAAATATATCAGGGTTGGGCGCATTTACGCGTAAAGTATAAATAATCTACAAACTTAAAAGTCACACTTTCGAAATTGTTAAACACCGTAACAATAATACAGAACTAATGAGAATTTAGATACGATTAGTAGGGCGCAGATTATTTTAATTTAGGAACCTTTATTTAAGTTGATTCGTTGAATTTCGGCAAATTACATCGCACGTCTCAGGATGATTCAATGATTGAACATTCTTTCGGTCTCACATTTTCCAAAAAATTGTGTCGTTAGTTACATGGTTAGTAATTTACTGAAATTTTACTGAAAATGACTCAAAGTGAGTCAAAACGTTCAACGAATCAAATAAAGATTCTTAAATAATTTGTGCCTATACTCTCATTAGCATTGTATCATTATGTTGTCAAATAATCTACATTACGTATATAAAATATGTAAAGTACGTTTTACGTGTCATTTACGGATCATACGAGATTCAGAAAGAATGAAAAAATTAACCGTTCTTAATTGTTAATATTGTATATTTTTATCTTATCAAATATACTAGCAATCTTATAAATTACTTTTTTTATATTGTATTATAAAATTTATAATAATTTACATTGCTCGTATTGTTTCCATAAAAAAATGTATGTAAATATAAATAACAATAAATAATTCATGTAGTCGTAATCTTGAAATGTACCGCACAACCCTGATTTAATCCTTCTGTATTTGTAAATGTACATCTATAAGAATATATATTGACTTTACGTAGTATACGTTCAAAATTATAAACAGTTTAACAAATAACACAATTAATGTTATAAGTTAGCGGGTTAAATTTCGATTGAGACTTTGCTGTTATCTAAAAATAAATTATGAACGTATATTTGAATCGATATTATTTATACGAGAATAACAATTGCATTACAATAGCGAATGCGTTATCCGATGATACAAATCATTATTCTATTCACGCAATAGAAGTTTTCTCTATTGCCTGGCAGGCGATTTTGAAATTGTATCGTATTCAAAAAATAAATTTAGACTGCTGCGTTCAAAAGCGTAGCAAGGTCAGAGATTTCAACTCGTAATTCAATACATTACTAATTAAATTTACGCATACTAGTTAAAGCAACATATTTGAAATAAATTCAAGACACTGTTCTATTTATATATTCGATAGGGCACTTTGTTATTAATTTTAAACATTAGCCTAACAGTTTACAATGTGGGCAACGTGCCAATGTAGAAGAAAAAAAAAACGAAAAAGAAAATTATTCTATCTGATTGTATGCAATATTCTACAAAGATTTTGTTTGTAAGATTTAATACGCATTTGATGGAAAACGAGACTTAATGTACTATTAAGAAAGAAAATTAAATATCATTTGCTGAACGTCGTTTTAAATTTATCAAAGTTTTAAATGAGCCGAGAGAAAAATCGACAATTAAATATAATCGGAAAGCTCGTCTAGATATTTGATATAATACTGAATTAAAAACAAAATAATTATTCCACGTGCGCGTTTAAATATATCGCAAAGATACACGTGTAAGCACGCGCGAGGAGCGTAGAAAACAATTCCGCGCTCTCTCATGTGATCACCGACTGTAATAACCTTATTACGCCTAATAACAATGAATTATTAAATCATAGGATTAGTAATAAAGCCGAGTGCATTAAGCATATATTTGCATGCGATCGGATAGAATAATTTTCCGTCCTCCGCCAGTGTCATGGGTGGACATCGCGCGAGGTGGTACCAAGTCCACGAGTTCGGCGCACGAGTCGACGTGCGTCGAAAGGTTAGTATGCGTGGATCCCGTAGCGCGGCACACGTCGGCGGTGACGGCATACACACGGGTAAACGGGCCACGTGCGTCGGCGTGAAGACGGTTGCAAAAACATCGGTTTGCCGTGACGGTGTACCTCGCGAAAGCGCGACTCCGTTCGAACTCCCCGAACGTCGTGTGGAAGCCCGCTTCGACCGAACGGGCCTCTCGGGGCTAAAGTCGAACGTCGAAATTGTCGCGTTGCAAGGATAAAAAAAAAAAAATTTCGTCGCCGACACGCGGGGTGGGATCCGTCCTACGGATCATGTTGCACCCCACGTTGCAGTACTCGCGCCTCCCAGAGGATTTTCTTATATAATTTCGCGGAGCGCGCAACGAGATCGTCGTCGCACCAAAATTTGCGGGGAGCACGAAAATCGACAATTTCATCTTTCGACGCGACGTATCTCGGAGGAGAATATTGCGCGAGCTGCATTTTCTCATTGTATGACACATGCTACCGCGAGTTTCCTCATTGAATACGATTATTTTGCAAGGAGAATCGCGAATAATTTTAAAATACTTTCACTTTATAGGATTGTACTATTTTTTTTTTTTGCTTTATGTCCTTTTCCATCAAATGCAAATAAATTATTGCGAAAGAGAATCCCGGATACACGCTTGAGCAAATTTTGGGGCGCGATCTCGCTTTTCTAGCTTTTTTTCTCTACAATAATTACTTTTTTCTCTTTCTGTGATATTACACGAACAAAGTTGGTAAAAAAAAAGAGGATTCTCTTCGCCATGCCGACGATGTCGGATGTTGCAAAAGTGGGCCTGCCAGTCCGAGAGGCCTTCTTGCTCGAAGAACATGTAGCTTCGAAATTTGAGCTCTTTCAGTGCTAATCCCACATCCATTCGAGGGTCGACGACATAGAATTGAATCCATTATTCAACGTTGTTTCGATATTCTAATCTATAGATTCTCTCTCTCTTCCTCACAATCACTTTCATTCTTCCTTTCTCTCTCACTCTCTTTCGCTCTCGCTCTCTTCTATCTCTGTGCGTATTTATTAAAGGTTTTCACAAAGGGATTACTTGCCCCACGCAAATTTCAATTCTCTCTGATTCATAAATATCTCATTTTCGTTATGTACATATAAAGAAGCTTTGATGATGATGATCATGATGATTATGATGACCATGATGATTATGATGATTATGATGATGATGATGATAATGATGATAATAATAATGTATCATTCCTTAATATGAATAAGATACGATCATCTTATTTGGCAACGAATAAATATAAGATCTCGATGATTAATAAAGTTCTTTATGTACAAAAATAGACTTTTATTTAAACGCAATAATCTAATTCAAAGGACTTCAACATTTCCCCGCTCCCTCAAAGCAAAAATCCTTTGCTGAATTAATAATTTATATAGCAATGTTTACGTTAAATTCTGCGTGTTTACGTTAACAATCAGAGGAATGGAAATCTGGATGGGCTCACGATATAATTATTTTGTTTTAAAAGCATATAATGCAGTGATTGTAATGTATAACAGAAATCCAAGAGTTAAATTCCAGATTTCTGATAAATTTATTTAAATGTTTAAATAGTAATGTATACATTTACACAGAGGAAAATATATATGAATAAACAAAATTTTGTTGCCTTACCTAGTAAACGATTAGAATTAATCCTGCATGATGGCTTCGATCGTTGAGTCACTCAGATTAAAACACCGCTATCCGTAAATATATATATAGAACACTTTTGTGTTTGTTTTTAACGAAAAAATTGTGTTTTACTTCTCGAAATGATCAAACGTATATATAGTTCCTTAGTCGCGCGAATATCGATTAGCAAACGTTTGTGACGTAATGAATATTTTATCGAAGATTACCTGCTGAAGGATTCTCGAAGATTCTTAATTTACGAAAAAGTTCGTAGTCGAGTGTCGATGCTAATGGCTTCGTTCTTCTTAACAAGAGATGTTAATTTTCGTAGGTGTAATCCGCACAACAGCCGTTTAGTGCACTCCATGATATATTATAACGGCTTATTATAGACGCTTCAACGAGACACTAATAATAATAATTTTTTGGGAAAGGGTATTCTATTAAGAAATATTACGCTATAATATACCTGGAAGAAATAATAAGTTAAAGACACAATGCATAACAAATGTTCGATGTGATACCAAGCAAAGGAAAAAGAGAAAGTGTCGGTAATATTCGCGATATGTAAAAATACTGCATCTGATGTATCTTCTGAATGCTGGCCACCTGCAAACTCAATATTACAGAGTTAGTAAGTCATATATAACGCAGCCTGCCAATGTACAAAGCTTAAGCAGTCATTCATTTCGTCATCATTCCACCAAAATGGAAGTTAGATCCTGTATGATACACGTAGAAAAACAACGTTTTATTACAAAGGCAAATAATAATAATACACATCTGCTAAAAATATTAATAAAATAACGTTTCTGAATATAAAAATATTACAAGACAAATAGTTATATTTATATATTTATTTATTGCTTCAATTTCACTAGGAATGTATTTTGAAATATAAATAAAAGATAAAAAATAAATTTAATTAAAAATGATATTCTGAGAAACATATCAAGTAAAAAAAATATGTAAAAATATGAAATATATAAAATGTATAAAAATACATTAATACATTATAAGTTTGTAAAAATAAAATAAAATTTATAATATACCAATATTCAAATAGATTTTCCATCTAATAAATTATATGTACGCGTGCGTGCGTGTGCGTGTGTATGTGTCTATATATATATATATATATATATATATATATATATACATACATACATACACATACATACATACACATATACACACACACATATGCATATAAAGAAATTTTAAATTTTTGTATGTACTAATGTCTTTTTTCCTATGTCAGTATCTATTCCTACATCAGTGGTAAATTTTTTTACTAATAAAATATTAAGATATTTTTTAAAATATATTATTAAGATAATCTTTAAAATATGTTCTGTTTAGAAACACATGCTATATTTAATCTTCCTTTAAAATTAATAATTTAATATGTTTCTAATATAAGACTTTAATCACACTTCTGATATAAATATCAAATAAAATTTAAAATTTATTCTTATATAAAGTAATTTCTACATACTTAAAATTTTAATTTACTGACTGCTTTATCTAAGAACATTAGCAATATGTTTACATTTAAATTAAGATAAAAATATCAGTATTTTAAAAGAAAATTATGATAGAAATATTAATAAAAGAAATTTTATATGTAGTTTGTAACAAGATACCAGTATACTTACGTTTAGGTTTTGCCGGAATCAGCTTAATCCCTCCCTTCTTCTCATCGCTTGGTGGGGTTGTTGGTGAATCCAGTATCTTCGCACGTTTCTCCACCAATGGAACGTCCCTCAATGGTGATGGCCTCTTCACGGGCAATTTCGGAGGTAGAACCTTCTTATCGACAACAGGAACTGCTTTCTTCGATCTAGGTGGTGGCGGTTTTACTTCTTCCTCTAGGCCCGTGGATCTGAATTTCGAGTTAAACGTCTTCACCGTTTTCGGTCGTGTCCCCGAGTCCTGGCTATTTTTTCTATTCTCAATAGAAATGGATATATTCTTCTTTTCAGTAATGAGTTTCGTCGCAACGGTATCCTTCTTCGAATCCACTTTCTCCTTATTTTCTTTCGAACCGTCGCGCGACTCGATCGAAGACTTTCTTCCACTCGCATCGCCCGACTTCTCATCTTCTGTTTTCTTCTTCGGTATCTTGCCCAATTTGGAACTCAACGCTTGACCCTGTACCTTCTCCAGAGTTGCTTTGTCCTTTTCTGCTTGGTCCTTCTTCTGCTTCTCCCTTTCCTTCTCCCGTTCTTTGTCTCGCTCGGATTTACTCCTACTTGAGCTGTGTTTGCTAGATGAGCTGGAGTGATGTTTATCCTTATCCTTGGAAGACCTATCTTTGCTAGAATTTTTAGAACTACTACTAGAACTGGAACGGTGACTACTAGATTTATGAGATGTAGAGCCGCTACGATGTGCACTGGAACTTGTGCCATGCTTAGAGCTCTTAGATGACGATGACGAAGACGAGGATGAGCTATGATGACTACTTTTCTTGTCGGAACTGCTAGACTTTTTATCATCTTTTTTATGAGAGTCCCTATTTTCTTTGTCACTAGATTTACCGCTATCACTACTAATAATGTCCTTAGAGTCTTTAATGTCTTTACTTTTAACACCTTCGCTATCTTCCTGATTGTCTTTAGAACTAACTACAGTTTGTTTCACTTCACTAGGAACATGTCCTGAATCGTCTGATTGTATAACATCTACTACATCGTCCCGACCACTAGCTGCACTGCCGTTTTCTACCGTCTCGTCTAACTCCTCCACTCCTGTCTTCACTTGTTGCGTAGCGTCCGAGATGTGTTCACTATCCGTAATAGTTGCATTTAGGATGTTATTTATATTCGCGGCATCCGTCTCTACCTTCGCAAGGACCTGATTGCCATCGCGAATAGTAATTTTGTAAACCGGCAGTGTCGAGGACGTCGATACAACAACAAAAGATTGCTTTTTACATTGTTGTTGCGTTACTTGCTGTTGTCCTTGTCCTTTACCGATGACTTGCACCGTTTGTGGCTGTAACCTTTCCTGCAGTTGTTGCTGCCTCTCTTGATCTTGATTTATTGAAGTACTCGCGATAGATTGTTGCGCGAGCTTAAAGTCCTGCACATGAACGGTTGCATTTTCAGTAGTATCTATGGTTTGCTGAATAGTCGTAGAGTGCTGTTGCTGCGATGAAGGAATAATCGCAGACTGGCTAACAGTAGCATTTGACTGCGCTGGAACAGTCATGATTTGAGCTGGCACAGAGTTTGGCGCTGCTTCTCCCTTTACAATTTTTAGCCATTGCTCCACGAGACGGCTGGCCAATGTCCGAACACCTTGGTGACTACCTTCCTTTGACAAACCCTTGATCAACTTTGGACAATTATTACTTTTCAGTCTTTCGATATCTACTGGACAGAGCAGCAAAAGCTCGAGAAGTTCTTGAATGAGAGCCCAATTCTTAGCAAGGATGCCATCGGTGAGCCATGTGTGAATAAGATTCCATCCTCCAGCGCTCATAAATCTGCAAAAAAAATTATAAAATATAAAATAATATATCTTGTACTACTGTATAATTGTGTTATTCAAATTATATATTCCCATTTTCTTCATTTCAAATTCTAATTTCACAACATTGTTTAGAAGTGTAGCACATTTAAAAAACAGGTAAAATTAACTTCACAAAATATTAATATTTAAAAATTATTATATAATTAGTCTTTGATTATTATACAATTATAGCCTTGTTAGTCTTTTTTAAATCATGGTTCTTAAAAAAAATATATATATATATATATATATAAAAAAATATATATATATATATATATATAAATAGCAATCCCATATAGATTTGATGAAACAGACTATAAAGTTTTAATGAGTTTTAAAACAAAACTGAAATGTAAGGCTCGTATCAGTAAAAACGGCACACGATAAGCACCGCCTAATGGTTCTGAGCTTCATAATTTTCTCTTGCATGTTTACAATTTTTTACACAAACATACAAATTACATATACTTGTGTATCTCAACATGCTAAACAATTTGTTGAATTTTAATTACTAATTAGTTTAAGCAAGATAATAAAAAATAGAATAAAGTGTACAAAGTTAAATGGTGTTAATATTACACTATAAATTCCATTTGAGTACTTACTGACTAAGCAAATCCGTATTAGTGGTTTTCAATATTTGTATATAAATGCATTTAGAAACAAGCTTCTTAGAAAATTTTGTCATTAAATTAGCTAATCGATGAACTTCTTCTCTACTCTTAATACCTCCTGTTGGACCCAATAAAACGCTAAGGCATTTGAGTAACGATAGGGGATCTATGCGTGGCTGAAAATACAATTTAAGAAGAAAAACATTATTGATACAGTTGTCATATAAAAATATAAAATGCTTACAACTTCAAAATTCAAAATAATTAAAAAAAAAATTAAAAATTATTTAAAAAATAAAAAATATGTACAAGGTACCCACTTAAACTTTTGAGAAAAATTTCAGAAATTCTTAGCCATGAAGACTTTTGCTGTCCAACAATTTTCAAATAGAATTAAATAATTTTTAGATAAATTTAAAATAAATATAAATATTATAATATTACTTATTTATGAAATAAATTTTTTCATAAATTGGAGATAATTACAAAGTACAGATATTGTATACTATTTTGACAGTCTGATATAAATATCAGAACAATTAATCCTATAATGTAGTATTAAATTTATAATTTATTATTATAAAGATGCTTCATAAAAAAATACAGATATTTATAACACAATATCATATATACTATTGCAAAACTGTTTTGTTTTTTATGTGATGAAATAGTGGTAATAATGAAAATGTGCAATGTAAAAAAAAAAATTAAATATCAAGATAATAAATCATAAAGTTAATATAAGTTAATCTAAAATTTGATAATTATCCAAATTTTCACAAAAAAGTCACACTATGTATTATACATTATAAAAAATGAAGAGTTGCTTAAGCTTTAAAAACAAAATTTGAAAAATATTTACAAAAATAAAGATTATTATATAGAGAGAAAAAACATTCACATATTACATAAAATTTTTCTTTTTATTTTTAAAAAAATATAACAAAATGGCATTATATTTAGTATTTGCTGAAGCATCGAGCATAAAAAAATGTATATTCTGGGGAAATGTATTTTGAAATGTACTCAATCTCATATAAAAATGTTTTAAATAATCTTTTAAATAAAAACATGTCATTAATTTAATTGATACCGACTACTTGTGATATACCATTCTCAAAAGAAAAGAATTTCTTAAAAATTTCCTGCAGTTTCTTTAAATAGAAACATTCCAGGTTTTTCAAGTGAAATAGACACCTTGTATATTGAATTATTCACTAAAATAGAGCTATGTGCTCAATTTAAATTATGTAAATCTATCAAAAAGATATAAGTAGAAAAATAAGTTATATATAAATTTTACTCGATTAATATTAACATATAAATATTCAATATCAATATTAATATTGTTGTTAATGTAAAATATCTTTGTATTTTAATCTGCATATATACCAGCAAAATATTTGAACTATATTTCTGTATTTGAATATCCAAATATAAAAATTAAGATAAAATTTTAGATATGAAAATAATTTGATTCATAAGTATGTACCTGTAGATGAAACAAATATTTTTCAATAAATAAAATAATTATTTTGTTAACTTTATATATTTTTAAATATAAATTCAAATATAAATTTAAATCTTCAAAATTTTCTCTATTTGATTTAAAAATAATCTTTCTAAAATTTTTAAAAGTAAAAATAATTTTAGGGATCACTCCTTCGCATAAAATCAATCTTTTTATCATGTACTTTATTTAATATGATAAAAATAGGTAAATGTATTGTTGTCTATTTATATATCAACTATTATTTACTCAGATATAAAAATTTACATTATACACACACAGTAAATTGAATAATCTTATATGTCAATAATTGCATTGTAGTTTTGTAATGGCAAAAGTGGAGTATGAGATTGAGAGAGGGGCAAAGGTTATTGATCCTTCCAGTGATGCCAGACAGCAGCCGCTTGAAGCTTGTGGAGGGGGACAAGTCTGGTACAAACACTAAAGCAGGCATGCGTTTGAGAATTTTGCCTAACTCTAAGCTAATAGTTTACGTTGCATATACTATGGCCGGTATTCATAGTCGATTCTTATATTTAAGATCATCTTAAGCATCATCTTAAGATGCCATCAACCAATCAGGTAGCCGTATTAGCATCTTAAGACATTACTTAAGACAATCTTGAAATAAGAATTGACTATGAATACCGGTCTATAGCTTAGAATGCATTCCGCTTGACCCTCGCAACGCTCTTGAAAGACGTACAGCCGAACAAGCATCTTTGCACCCGGTTATAAGATTCTTTAATGATTTATTCTTGCTCTCAGTTTTTATCGGATTTAAATGTATAAACCAAATCTATTAAAGAATTTTACAATTGCAAAATTACTTTTTTTTGCCAAACAATCATTTCATTCTTATTATCACACACAAATGTTAAACAAGAGTAAATGACGATTGTATTTCGAGCGCCAAGCGAAACGCAGGACTCCTTAGGTGAACAGCTACATAGGTGTAAATCCTGAACGCGCCCCAGGAATCCACGTCATACGCCGTAGGCTGCGCACCCAGCCGTTGGTTCACGCCCCTCATTTAGCATGAATCATGCTTTAGTTTTGTGTCTAACCTATCCCCCTCCACATACCGCTAGCAGCTGCCGTTCGAGCATCACCGCCGCCTTCGAGTCCTCGCCTCACGTAGCGCCATCTCTCCCGAACTATGCGCTTGCCAGATCCGCCACGTTTATAACGGAATTGAAAAAAAATTTTTTACGTATGCCACTCACCATTTTGCTGATGCTCAGGAAGTTTTACCGCATTTCTGGACGTGGACCGGGACTCGGACACGAGATCGTCCACGTGCGCGTCTGCAACGAAACGTAAAATACTTGAATTGGATCGGTCGGCTCGATCGAGGACAGGCAACGCACTTATCACGCCATATTGTCGAGCACGCGTTCTCGCGAGTTAGCCCGTGACGTATATCGCGCAATGACCAAGAAAATAGCGGACGTTTCGCGAGATTTTAGTTCAATTCATCATCCCGATTGTCGTTTCCCGCGAAATTAATCGCCGATCGGTCTCGCCTGCGAAGGTACAACCGAGTACCGCGCGGTAATCATCGACGCCATTACGAGGCTGTCGGATATTCAATGTCGGGAACGACTTCCAGACTGTATTTTCGCGCCTGGCCTGCCTAACGTATATTACGTTTACGGTTACGCAATTACCATCAGGGTCATTCCCTATCGCTCTAGAATAGCTACGTTAGCTGCAAAGCGGAATACGCAACGGCCGCTCGTTAAAAATGCTCAAAGACGCAGACGAGAATACGGAGATACGCTCCTCCGCAACGGTATTTCTCACTCGACTAGTCCGGACGTCCAGTGCGCAACCGCCGCGGCGCATACCTTCGCCAGCCCATCCCGCGTGACCGATTCGTCCAACCAATCAGAACCGAGAGCGCCCCTCTCCTGTCAGCGTTATTATCACTCCGCCACTGGAATCCTCCCCCTGCTGCCGCGGCGCGCCCTGATTCTCGATGGTTCTATTTATGTAACACACCGAGAGACGTGAGCGTGTCCATTGGCGATTCTCGAATTTAAGGAAAAAAAAGGGACCTCCCTAAAATCACTGCATTTCTCGCTCTTTCACTCTTGATAGAAAAAAAAAACTATTTGACACTTTCGGACGTCCTTGTTTATTATCGCGTTTATACCCAATATATTCACGAATGCGCGATTACGTCACTATCAGCCGCGATTCACCTCGATAACGTTGTCTCTCTGTCGCATCACACCCTTCTGTGACGCAACGAGCAAGATGTCCGAGGCTAATCAGACCTCATAGAAAATTTCATAGAAAACGTGAAGACCAGATCTCCCGATGGGAAGTGTATTGAATGCTCATACCTGATTGCTCTTTTCTTTTTTTTTCCAAGAAATAAGTTATCACTCCCAATCGATCAAAATTACATCTCTTTTATGAAAAATAAGTCTGAAGGCAACGTACACTTTTACGTCACGATTACGCGAGACGCAATCGATCGGAACGTAGGGGAGCCGAGTAACGACGTAAGTCTCGGAATTGCTCCCGGTGGAAATTCTCTCGTCTCACGTATCATTTCCATTTCATGTCCCATATCGTCTCATCTTTCTGCTATCTAACCATTTTCTTTTACCGTCAGAAGAAGAAATAAGCCACTCACATTTGATTAAAATTAATTCCTTTTTATGGAAAATAAATGTTCACGGCGGGTATAGCTGCGCAAGAAACTGAACATTTCCTAATATATCGGTATGTCCAAATAACGAGAATGACTTGTAGGACTCTGTCGACGCTTTCGTAGTCCACCCAAGTCCACCTCTTGCCCGCTCGCAAACTGGTTCGTTTCTTGCTTTAATGTCGACGTTGTTCCGCTTGAGCATCCATGAATGTTCGTTCTTGGCTGCGTTGTCCGGCTTTATAATCCGTATACACTCCGTTGTCTATTTACCATCTGCAATTAAGCGTCGTCTAGAATCCGTCGTTATCATCATACGCATGTAGCCGTTCAATTATTTCTATCTCTTCCGCCTCTGAAACTTGTAATTACTAAACATTTTCATATGATGCTCACCTGATTCAATAAAACACGATGCTAACCAACGATGCAAGCCTGACCAAAGAATTCACAGAGGGCTGCGACGGAAATCAGTGAGGTTGAACAGACCAATCTATACGCGCATGCGCGTCAAATACAGTAAAGTGCTCGTTAATAGCAAAGGAAGGTTCATTAGTCGCCCGTTAAACGTCTATACTGCAAAAATTTTGAATATATATTTTTTATGTACTTAATTGCTTTTTTCTATATAAATTTATTATTAAAATCAATAATGTATTAACTGGTCTTAATCTATCCTTAAGCTTTGTACTCGCGACGCTAGAAATCGGTCCGAGATTTTGGACACAGGAAGAATGATTGACTAATCGCATTTGTATTGTACCAACTGACTAATGCGATTAGTTCATTTTCTCTCCATTTGAAATCTTGGACCAATTTTTAGCATGGACATAATTAAATTTAAGTACTGTTAAGGTAAAGCCAAAAACGACCATTTCTCCTACATTACTGTATTTGTTGCTCCACAGTCACGCATGCGTGAAAAAAGCAGCCCATCTAATACTGCCGGAAATGACAATGTTCAATAGCCATTACGATTGTATGGCGAGGTAGCCAATCATTTTAAGCTTTTATGGCCTTAGGCTCAATGCACACAGGACGCGTCAACGCGTTATGCGTGGCGAATAGCCAATCATTCTTTTGCTTTCTTATTTCTTGTCATAAAAACGAAAAAATGATTGGCTATTCGCCACGTGTAACGCGTTGACGCGTCCTGTGTGCATTGAGCCTTAGTGTACAATACATACACGTCATACACTGACAATTTTTTTTTGCATTCTGTTGAAACGTATATTTTCTACACTTTCTTAAGATCTTAATAATTAGATATTCTCTAAAGTCTATTCGCGTTACTTGTACTTTTTGCATTCAATTAGCATCTTTGCTTTTTTTTCAAACACTCAAATATATATTTAACTCGTTTTAAGTGCAATAATTTTTAGAACTTTCAAGTAATAGAAATAAATAAAAAAATTTAATGGTGGCGAGATCAACTTTGAGTAAGGGTTGGTTTATAATAGCCGTTGCCGTAAGAAATTGGTCAATCAGGGTCGATTTATAGAAGAATAATTTACTATGAATGGTGAATTTCTTACGCTAACGGCTATTAGAAACCAACCTTAAACACTCGCTGTTATCGGTGTATTCTTTTAGATCATCCAATCAGACCTTTAGATCTAGAAGAAAACACCAATGACAGTGAGTATTCACTGAAGGGTTAAGTCCGCCGCTGACACGTGCAGTGTACATCGTCAATATCGTCACTGATCGTCACTGGTCACTCTTCATGAAGTACGTAATTGTACAACAATTAATAGATACTTCATTTTTGCGGTTATCTTGTTGATTATGTCAATTCTGAATACATTATGTCGAGCAGGAGTATTGGCGCGAGCGAATTTAACTCATAAAGTGAGTTTTTCCAAACAATAACAGCGTATAAAACCATTTATCTTTCTTTAACTTTAACCTAACCTAACCGGTTAACTTAATCAGTGATTAACTGACGAGTAATATTTGTAGTATTATTTTATTAACATATAGAATTGATTTTTTATTTGATAATAAGATGATTAAAAGGGCAATAAATGATATAATCGAAAATTTTGCTTCAAGTAACTCCGTTTAATTGATCGCTGATACAATCAGTGATTGTTTGGTTAGAGATAAAAATAACTTTTTGTTGCTTAATATGTGGAAAAGATAATTGTCATAATTAGAATTTTGCTTCAAACCACGCTTTATTTAATTAATTTAATCTGTGACTGATTTAACCAACAGAATCGCTTGGTGCAAAATTTCTGTTATGTAATTTATATTTTTTTCTTCATGCTTTAAATAAATTATTCTATTTACATTAATAAAGCAATGTAGATATTTCTTAATAAGTTAATCGCCAATTAAGAAATCAAAGTTTAATTGAAGTTGTCTTTATAGTTTTAAATTGCTTACAGTTTGATCCGGTGAGAGCCATCACATTTTCGTTAACACGTTGTTCCGAGGAAGGAAATGCAACTGAAGGGGACAATGTAGCTGCAGATACTTCCAAGGTCGAATGTAAACCAATTATAACAGCAGAGACCAGCATCAAATACATGAATAGCGATGGTAAGAAATTGTTAAACTTCAAATGTGATATGATTATCCAACAAGCATGACAATGAGGTTTATTTTAAAATTATCGAGTAATTCCAAGTATTGTAAAATCTAGCTTACAAGCAAACATATGGAAATGATCCAATATGGAAAATGTATAAAAGAAATCACAAAGGAATGTTTCCACCTAGGAAAACTCGAAAAACTTGTATAGTATGTATGCACATTATTTTACATTGCATTACAATTAATGTATATAATGCTATATTATTAATATAATATACATAATGCTATATTATTAATTTAGAGAGGGGGCCAAATCACCACTGGAAATCCATGTCCCATATGTAGGGACGAATATCTCGTATTTGATTATAAAAACGTCAAGCTGCTTGAACAGTTTATTGACCAACATAACGGAGACGTCCTAAGTTATTCGTAAGTATAGCATTTACATTTTATTGTTAATATTTCTTTACATTATATTTTTCTGTTATATTACTGCTTACATTTTTTAATACATATGTATCTTATGAACTTACAGCAAGACAAATATTTGCCAAAAGAGGCACAAAGAACTCTTAGTTGCTTTAACCAAGGCCAAGGATTACGGGTTTATCAAATACGACGTTCCTATAAGACAGTACGATTATTCAGAGTGGAAACCATCAAACAATTAATTTTTATTAATTTATATTATCATATTACGACGTCTGTATTTCTTTATTAAATATGGATAAATCCAAGAAAAATATGGAAACAATGGAATCTACATTTGTCATAATAGGAGGTGGTATAGCTGGAGTATCTTGCGCTGAAGGATTGAGCTTTCTCGCTCCAGAGGAAAGCATAATTTTAATCACTGCTAGTCCCCTAGTTAAAGCTGTGACTAATGTAGTTCCTTTAGGCAGAACACTAATGCATTTTGACGTAGAAGAAAAAAATGCAGCAGTCTTAAGCGAGAAGTATGAAACGTTACAAGTTATTCATGATACTGCAGTTAAAATTGACCCGACCGAGAAGCTGGTAGAAACCAGCAGTGGGAAAGTTATAAGTTACAAAATATTGTGTCTTTGTACCGGCGCAAAACCTAAACTGTTAGCCGAAAACAATGATTTCGTTATAGGTATTCGTGACACGGAATCCGTATTACAATTTTCCCACAAACTTAAAGACGCTAGGAGAGTCATGATTGTTGGCAATGGGGGAATTGCCACCGAAATAGTGCACGAAGTTAAAGGCGTCGAGATGATCTGGGTAATCAAAGACAAGCACATTTCTGCAACCTTTGTCGATCCCGGAGCTGCAGAATTCTTTTTGGACAAGATTTCTTCCAAGTCGGATGTATCGGAAAACCTTGATAAAAATTCACCAACCAAGAGAATGCGATATGTTGTATCGGATAGTACACCGATTGAAAACGGAGCCGCTCTTGGCCCGGATTGGCACAACAGTTTCGACATGAGTGGTACACATTTTACACCTACGAATGTCCAGGTTGAATACCAGTGCGAAATATTAAAATTACTCACATCCGACGAACGAAAACAGTTTGACTGTACAGAAGAGTGGCCAATTTACGCGCAACTAACGAATGGTAAAATTATTGGATGCGATCTTATTATCTCGGCAACAGGTGTTACTCCAAATTCTGATATATGCGGATTAGAAGATCTCGAAAGAGGGGAGGATACCGGATTATTAGTGGATTGGAAACTGGAAACTTCGAAGAAGGATGTCTACGCTGCCGGAGACGTATGTACTGTTGGCTGGTCAAAAGCGAAACATTGGTTTCAAATGAGACTGTGGACGCAGGCTCATCAGATGGGCCGTTACGCCGCAAAGTCGATGATCTCGAATTTAAGAAGTGAAGAATTCCTGCAAGACTTTTGCTTCGAACTTTTCACTCATGTGACCAAATTCTTCTCTTACAAAGTCGTCTTACTCGGTTTGTACAATGGGCAGACATTAGGGAAGAATTACGAGATACTTTTGCGAATCACCAAGGATCAAGAGTACGTGAAAATTATTTTACAAGATGGCAAAATGCAGGGCGCGGTGCTCATTGGAGAAACGGACTTAGAAGAGATGTGCGAAAATTTGATACTTAATCAATTGGATTTAAGTATGTATGGTGAAGATTTGTTAAATCCTAATATCGATATTGAAGATTATTTTGATTGATATATATCAATTTTTTAATAAATACACCTATTAACATTGTCCTGTTAATCTGTTATAGAGTTAATATTAATAAAATAATTACTTCTGATTCTTTGATAAAAATTTATTGTCACTTATGGCACATAAATATTTACAAACTATTGGCAATCCTTTTTACATGTACAGTCTTTCAAGGTCGTGAATATTAATTTATTTCTGTGGAAAACAAATTATAGGTTTTAAATTAAATCCAGTTTTAAATTTAAATATAAAAATGTATTAAAAACTTTTTAAACATTGTTGTATGTTACAATGTTAGAATCTATAATTAACTCTTAGTTTACTCTTAGTCATAAGTAATATACAATTTATAATGTAATATTTTCAAGTCATACTACTTTCTTACAAGTTACTGAAAGCACTTTATAATTGACATGTTATAAATTCTACTTTCATTTTTATATCCTGTTAAAATGACAAACTTTATGCATACATTCTATCTTAGTAGTTTGCTACTAAGCCTCTTTCAAATCGATTACATAAAATAAGATCTTATTTAATACAAGTTAAATTAAAAAATTTTATAGAATAATAATCAAAATAATAAAACAATGAAAATTCATAAAGGTGCATTTCAATAAAAAAATTTATAAAACGTATTAAAATATATAAATTAAATATGTGTCGCATAAATCTAAATCGGATATATGTAGTAATAATATAATATATACGTTTTTTATATTTTTAAAATAATATAGTAGCAGTTTGTTAACAAATGAGTATTTTAAAAAGCTACTGCTTTTGTCAAACTCATTATTGTTCGGTTTTATTAGTAAATCTTACGTTTTTTTGAACATTTTCAGTTTTCATATCTAGTACGTTATTACGCATACTAGATTTTTTCGGCGACATGTGACTTGAGCAATTTTCAGTATCACCTCCTGTTGTTGACTTATCTACGTCATTATTACTGATACTATCTATTGAAAAAGCATCTTTATCTTTGCATTCATTAGTATCTTTATTTTTAAAGATGCTCTTTATATCACTCGACATGTCGATAACAGTGTTATTGGCACTGTTTATCGAATTTGCACTCACATCCTCGCTCTCACTTGAATCTTTATTTTGTAAAATACTTTTTAAAGACTCGATAATATCTTGCATCTTACCCAACGATTCGACGATCTGCTCAATGTTGTTGTTCTGATATCGTCGGCATAGCTTGTTTAATGTTTTCGCGGCGACTTCGATTTGAGTGAGACATGCATTCACATCCTTTTGTTGATCATGCATTATGGACGTATGATCATACATCGTCGTTTCCAACATCGATGCATCCATCGAGAAATGAATACTTTCGTTCAATTGTCTTTTCACAGGAGTCATATTTATCGAGATCTTGCTGTTGTTCAAAGAGTCTTCAAATATTTCCGTGCTCCCGTTTCCGTGAAACTCCCACTTGCCTTTACGCCGTAGTTCTTTTATCAAATCCTCTATGTCACAGTTTCTCAGACGATAAATCCAATCCAGAAAGTTTGTCGGCTGCCATAGCGTTTCCAACGAATTAATTTTATCACGAATGTGAATCACCGATTGCAAATTCTTGTCCACTACGGTTTGTTGCTGATGAAATTCCTAGAATTCGGACAAAATTTTTAAAGAATTGTGTATGAAATCAGTATATATACAATGAACAATATTACAGCCAATAATTTCTCGTGTTAAAAAAAAAGAAATATAGCATAAACCTTTATCTACAGAATTAATAAAAATAATTTATATATAAAAATAATGTACCTTTATTTGCTTATGACACTGAACTTACACGTTAAATAAAATACAGTTTTTTTTTGGATTTGCGTATTTAATGATTTATTGCAATTAACGTTATAAGCTAAAATCCAAAAACATCACATCCGAAAAAGTTAAACTAATAATGATATTATCTCATATCAGGAACTATGTCATAGTTAAGGAAAAAAAAAAACAAATTTTAATTTATGTGACGCATATCTAATAACAAGATTCATTATATGCACTACTTATATTTAAAATTATCTTCCAAGGTCTACACTCGAGCAATCAAAAAAACTTTATCTCTTACACATTTTTTGCATGAAAAATTGTGTTGTACGATAATACGTAATAATTCATACATTATTATTAATATATAATTGTTAAGAATAAATACTCACGTATTGAAATCCAGCGTCTTGACATCGCTGAGTTGCTTCCTTGACAAGTATTTGCATCTCGTGTAGACTGATTCCACCAGCGGTTATCGTTTCTCCATTGAGCTTTGTCTTTAACACATGCTCGATGTCCGCAGTTTTTTCATTCAAAATACTCTCGAGTTCTTGCAGGAAATTGGATTTATACGGTGATAGATTCGCGTGACTTTGCTCCATCCGTATCTTCTTAATTTTATTATTAACTTCTACCTCTTTGACGAGTAACTCCCTTTCCAATTCCAGCTCTTTTTTTCTACGATTGATTTGTTCGAGTGCGTGATTCTGTTCTTTCAGAGTAGAACCAAGAATCTCTATCTTCTGCTCGTATGTCGATTTTTGCGAACCGAGTTGCAATTCCATTTCGCGTTTGGCATTTTCGAGTTCTTTTATCGCTTTCTGTTTTGATTCCTCCAGTTCTGCTCTTAATCTATGTGAAAAAAATAACAATATTTAAAAAAGAATAAAAATCTATGATACTGCTGACTAAAACAAAATTACAGCTAAAACGTTAGCTTTAACTTTACATTTGTAGATATTTAACAATTATATCGATAGCGCTTATATGTACAAAACTGATAGCTTTAAATGAACTAGTAAAAATAATAAGTGCAAAAACAAAATATTTCAATTATATTCTCAATTGCAAATAAATTTGCTATCATTATTGTTATCGATTTAAAATATTTTTATTTTTATATAAACAACTTCGATTTTAAAAATTTAGTCCCTCTAAAGATTTTATATCAGAGAGTTTCTTTTGTGACTGTTCTAATAAGTGATACATACTTTTCTTCCTGTATTCGAAGAATTTCTTGGTGCGCAAATTCAAAATCTATCACTTGTGTGGAAAGCTTAGCATTATAGGATTCGTCAAATGGATTTAGGACTTTAAAGTAGTGATTGCCACCAATGACTAAACGATCACCATTTTTGAGTACCACTTTTCCAGTTACCATCTGAGAAAAAATAGAAATATTTTTATTTAATATCTCTATTTTTTATTTTTAACGATCACAATTATCATTACCTGTCCATTGACATAAGTGTCTCCATCCATCTCAGGTGTCAAGATTAACTTTCCCTTGCTGTTTTCAATAGAGCTAGGAAAAAAGAAAAGATATAATAAACGATCGTATACAATATTTCAATTTATAACATAAAACAGATTAATATTTAAAATAATATTTTAATTAATAACATATATCAGAAAAAGATTAATAAAGTTAATCATTTTTAAATAAAATAGGATTCGAGTATTTAGCAGAAAGTTAAAACGAGTGCTTCGGCGAATACTTAATTTTTACTAAGTAACACATAAGTACGTAAATGCATGCATTTTACGAACAAGCTGCAATTCATTGTATATTCATTAGCAACAACAAATAAAATTTAAATATTGCGTCATGGGTTCCCGACTTGTTCGAATTCCAATTTATTCAGTGCTTCAATGAATGAAGATGAGCATTATACCCTGTATAATGCAATATAACTGTTGATATGATATCAATATAAACATAAAGTTTAATTATAAATAAAATGTACAGAAAATTGATAGAATTATGAGAAACATTGAATCCATCTGCCAGAGTCCATCTAATAGATCAAATAATTTATATAGATCAATAATTGTGTTATTATCTGATTTGTTGGATAACATGCATTAAAAATGAGTTGGTCATAAGAAATAAACGATGCAAAGCATTATGATAAAGATAGAAATACATAGTAGCTTTGAAAAATTCCCGGAATTATTTATATACAATTTACAGACATTACAAGAAAATGAGAAAGCTTCTCATAAGTTCTAACAAATTAATAAAAGATATTTATTTTTTTAATCCGTGTGTGTAACATCGTATCAGAGTTAAAAGTGTATAATTTTAAAAATGTAATACATTAAATTTTGTATTCTGCTGTGAACATCGCTAATAAAGATATGAATCACAATAAGTGAAGAGGTAAAACGATAAAGAAATTTCTTTAGGGACGTGTGGTCTTCCTGCGAAGGGACATCATTTTTATGATGCTGCTGATATCGAAATTGTAAACACAAAACTTAAAAGATCTCACAAATATTTACTAGAAAGACATTCAATAGTTTTACAATTGTTAGCAGCATTGTATATAACTGAAAAATATTAAACATTAAAATGAGATAATCAATACCGGTCTTGCAGCGAATTTTGGTGCCTAATAATAATTTTTGTATAAATTTTTACAATCTCCAACTTACATAAATTGTGCCCCGCTTGTTTGTCGATAAAAACACAGTTTTTAATCGAAGCTGAAATATGTAATACTACAAATTAAATTAACGAGCAATTTAATAATACTGATGCTCATAAGCATCTTAAAAAACCCTAAAGAATTTATTGCGAAAAATAATACTTCAACCGAGATTTGAATCTATCCAAGGCAGTCATATTAGTAATTGACATCGCTGCACGGAATGTAGGGAGGTTGATATTGATATTGACCCTCTCTCTTTATATTGATGACATTTTTATTGGTTCTAATCTTTATTATTGTTTAAAAATATTAATTATTAAGAAAAATCATTAAAATGTTTTATATTTCTCTGAAATTCCGGGAAACTTTTAAAGCTGCTACGAGGTAAAGAATATATTCACGGCAAATATAAAATATATTTAACAGAGAAGAGCAAACTCTCAGCATCAATAGAAGAAAATCTCTCCTCTTCTCCAACACCAATCCACTCTCTCTCTTTTTCTTCCTCTTCCTCTTTTCTACTTTGCCTGAACACAAAAAATAAGCACACACATAATCCGTGACTAACCAGTGTAATTCCCTAACAAGAGGTCCATCCAATATGATATCCAACACGATATCCTCTTTGGGATTGGCTTCGAGCTTATTCTTCGGGGCATTTCTTCCGATACGAACCAAACCTGGAGGTAAGAGATACAAAAGTGTACCGGATAACATAGGATCGGCCGCGAGATTTACGAGACAAGGCTGCTTATCTCTCTCCTGGAAATCAATCTCGATGGCGATTCCGCAACGGCGCAAATATTTGAGCTCCGAGCTTTTTTTCTCTTCGGATCTCTCTAATTTTTCGCGCGAACTCCTGCAATTATACATGGCTAACAATTAAGTCTTACCGATTTAGCATAAGTCACAAAAATCGCTAGTTGAATTTGCGAAACTCTTAATGACACCGCACGTTCACAACAACTAGCTTCATTTGTGAGATATATTAATCCTGAAACTTCAATAATTTTTATTACAAAGATAAGATAAAATTACAATTTTTAGCCTTTAAACATAAGAAGAATAATGTAACGGCTGAGAATAAAATTATATCTTCACATTTAAAAATCATATTTTACAATTACAATATCTTGAGTGATGACAATATCTTCAATAATTTACCAAATTATCTTAAAATTGTTCTTTCCAAGGATGAAAAAGATAATTGATAATTTTTAATTAAAGATTAATATCTTATATATCATGCGATATTTAAATATTATCGTCCCGCTTAACTTTTTATCTTATATATCATATGAGGAGGGGGGAGGGGAATGAAATTATCTCACTTACATTTGAGTAACAGCCAAGTGTTCTTCCGTTTTTTTCAATTGATCTTTCAGTTCGTCAATTTCCTTTTGCTTTCGTATAGCTTTCCAATCGTACGGGGAGTATCTCGGCTCGAGCAATCGACGAGGTATAACTCCAAACTGCTTCTCATAGCCCTGGCGTACAGCGCGTAAACGCAGTACTTCGGCCTTTAATTCGCTACATTGAGACAAATTATTAAATTACATTTTTATTAAAATGTATTAGGATAACGAGATTTCAGTTCTTTTATATATTTGTCTCCGATATATTAATGGCAATTTTGTAGCATAATTTGATAAACGAGAACATGGAGCTTTTCGCTTATTCGCTACAATATTAACACAACTCAAAAGACAAAATTTTCCAGAAAATGTTTTAAATAATTAAAATTTATAAAATAAATTTGAAGTGCGATTTTTATGTAACGATTGATTGTAGAGGAATAAAAATATTATTAGGTCTTCATTCAGTGTATTGAATGAAGAGAGATGTATTAATCTTTTTTTTTTTTTTTGCAAATAAGTAAACAATGATAAATTTTGAGTTGTTACTGTAGCATGCGAGTGTTTACTGAATTAAAAATTAGATCTCGGGCTCAATAGCTTACCGAATTAATCGATCATGCGGATCTTCGTTGATGCGGATTCGATTGACGATAGCTCGCGCCTGGCATGCGTATCGAAGGGTCGCCAGGGTTTCGTCCACATGAATATTTGCTGGTGACACCGTTCCCAGCATCGCCGTTCGTGAATTTCCTCCCAGGCTCTCCTGCAAAAATGTTCGGTTATTTTTATAATATTTTGATTTGCTCTTCGTCACCATATAATTAGTATACGATGAAAGGTGCAGCTCCTACATATTACATGTAGTATCAAACGTCGAAAGTGATCGCAAATCTAATCGTCTGCGAATTCAATCAAATATTATTATCGACCTATGTTGTCATCAATGACGTTGTCTCCTTAAGTATTTGTAAATAAGGGATAAGATTTGAAACGATAGATTTCTCCTTACATACTCCTTTGTTTTTGTTTCTTGAAATAATTTTGCAATTTTTAAATCTTATCTTTCGGATTCCCATCTTTTCTACATCACAATTCGCAGTATGCATGTAATTATCAATTCTAATAACGTAAGCAATAAATCAATTAATATTTTGACGTAGTATACAAAGAATGAACAATTTCAAAGTAAAATTTTATAGTCAAAATTTTATATATCAAATATTTTATATAATAATTACGAATTGAGCGTGGAAATTATATAAATAAATGACTGTATGTTTATGACTGGAATTTTCCCGCTCGTATTATTAATAATAGTGTTGCAAAATTGTTATCTTAAAATACGCAAGAATTTACAATAGCAGTAAAAATTCCACTCTTGCATAGTACAATAAAAGTTTATTACTAAATTATGTAAGGAGAAACATGAAGAATATCGTTTTTAAGCTCACATAAACTTGAAAAAAAATTCTATATTAGGTTTTCATTATTGAGTTTGACAGGAAAAAGCAGTAAAAAATTAATAAACGAGCATTCTTTGAAAAAGAATGCGAAGAAATTGCAGAAAAAATAATGATACACCGAAGAAATAGCAGTATGCAGAGTAACTATCGTATAATTCTTTAAGTGAAAATTTTCTCCATTGACTTTAGCCGTAAAAAAGGTTTTTCTATTTTGAGAGCGCAGGGATTGAAAAACAATAAAGGTCAAAATAATATTTCAGTTTTCACATAGTTTTCGATTAACTTAATGTTTCGCTAATCTGGCCGAATCATGTGATATTTGATAAATATCTTGAAAACATCACGACAACAAGATTCGAGTGGTGAAGTCTATTAATCATGCTCGATCATTATTAAGATTCAATACCACCTGTCGCACAATTATCTGCATATCTACTTAAACTGTTTATATGCGACGCAATGAATAATTTTGTAACAATAAAAAAGAAATTCTCGACCGAATATTTCGTAGATATCGCGATATTATTATTTGCAATCGTAATTCTTATCTATGCGTAAAATACAAAGAAAGATATAATAAGATAACTCCGATATACATATGTATATGCTGCAACAATCGAAAACTCAATTTATCAAGTGTCATTTATTATGTTTAAGGAAAATGAATTATATCAATAAAAACTTTATACTGTCTACTATCAGAAAAAAAATATGAAATATTTCTTTCTTTTATATTTGAAAAAGAAATTTAAAAAAACTAGTATTTTTGCTGCATATAAATAGTGATGAGATTTACAACTACTTATGTAAGATATACGACGCATAGATAATTTTCAAACAATATTTACAAATGGGATGTAAAATAACATGGCATAATGACTTACAAAATGTATCTACAAAGTTTTTTGTGGTTTTCGCATAAAATATTTTGTGGTGTCCGCACAAAGTATTTTGTGATTTCAGCCGAAAAAAAAAACAATAAAAAATAAGAATTATCACATAATACTAACATAAAAGCAAATAACAGAATGACTGCGGGTTAATTACTCTTATGCCTTCTATTTTTTCTGACTGCGGCGTAAATGCCAGACTTACAAAATCAGAATGGAATGTTCTTTCTTCGTGTATTAAAAGATGAAGCGTCTATAAAAACGCATTAACCATCGTTTTGTCTTTTCTATGTTATCACTCACTTACATTTATATTTTGTTGGAAACAGAGACATAAACATAATAGTAGAAAAATAACGAAGATTGTCTTGAGTATTCAGACACAGCTAAGAACTAAATCATCTCAATGAAGGAATTTCTACAGAACAACGGAGTCTTCAAAAGAAACTGTGTTTTCATTAATTTTGAGCGAAGAGAATATATCATATAATGATATAATAATAAATATATAATACTGTTGATATTTTAAATAATTATATTTTGATAAAATATTAAACAACAGTCATTTTAATAAGAATATAATAAAAATAATAATATATACATATTATATTAATATAATAAATTATTATCATATATTGTTGTAATATATTATATTATTATATTAAATATATTAATTATATACATATATTAGTTATAATAATATATTAATACCATATATTATATAATGATAATAAAAAGTATATCGATTATAATTTTCATTGATACCTCTGAAAATACGAATAGTCTGCGATAATTAAACTAATGTGAATTTATACATGAGTAAATATTTCCAACGATCTCGAAAACTATATTATCTTATCGACTTACCGTGTAAAAAAAGCAATGGTTTTTAAAACAAGTAAAATGACAAAAACAGGAGCGAGGCGATACTTGAGCGCGAAAGCGCACGCGCTGATACGCACGTATGCACCGATGCAGACACGCGTGCGCGTGTACTCACGCACGCACGCACGCATGCGGCTTCCTACGACGCGCGTGTCGTTAGTCGTTACCTTTTGCGCGTCGGGCAAATTCACGCGAAACGTCGAAGGTGATTGGCGGAGCGGAAGGTGGGGCACCGAGAGCGTAAACGCGAGCGTACGCTTATCGAAGGCTGGAGCGGAAGAGAGGGAAGATGTATCGGACGGAAGAAGCGGTAAAAGGGAGGACGGACGAAGAACCGGTGAAGCGAGGTGGGAGGCAGGTCCGCAGATAAACATTACGCGCGTTAGCGTCCACGCTTCGTTAGTCCAAAGTGAAGAGAGCCACGAGACACGGCGAGAGAGTCTACCGCCAACAAAATTCTTCTTTTTCTTTCTTTCTTCCCCGCGGAAGAAGAAACTGCGTTTCTACGACCTGGACGTAACGGACGCGTGACACACACACACACACACACACACACATACGCACACGTTTATCAAGCAATCTTTGAACGGAAGCGGCAAGTCTCGTAGCAGCTTGAAAGCGTTATCGCGAGAGAAAGACACGCTCCGGCGCCAACGAGAATTCGCTGTCGTACACATAATTCCGCACACCCCGTTCAACGCCGTTAAAAACCAACGTCGTTCCAACTACGAGTAACTGCGAGAAGGAACATGGATCTCGTTTACATACCGGAGGTGTTTACTTACGGGTACTCGAGGAATCCGCAGTACCGCGACTACGAGCAGCCCTGGAACAGGGACTATTTTAAGTGCGGCACTAGCAGCAGTAAGTATAGAACTCTCTCTTTACTTCATTTTGAATTAACACGCTTCAATTAATAGATCAGTATCTAATTCGATATTGGAGGATATACCCTGATGATGGAACAAAATACTGTGAAAATCATTTAGAATCCTAATATAATTCTACATAAAGAGAAATGTTTCTTTAAATTTAATTTAATTTTTCTTAAACTCAAAGAAATTTGTGCATTGAAATAATCCAACTAAGAACTGCAATTGTTTAACTTTTCAAATAATATATACTTATCTACATCTTAAATATTTGAAAAAAAAAAAAAAAAAAAATGGAATTTCGTTTTTAAGTAAATGATTTTATTATAATATTCAAACAATTTCATTGACAAAATTATTTTAATAAAGCCACAGTTTTAGTTAATTTAATTCATTTATTGGTATGAAATATATTTACTTTTCAATACTTTGCTAACATTACTTATAAGATACATTTTATTTTAATAATCTTGTTTTAACAAAAACGTTATAAATACAAAAAATATTACAATATATTGGGTTGTTGGAAGTCGTGACGTGTGTGTATATATATATATATATATATATATATATTGGGTTGTTGGAAGTCGTGACGTGTGTGTATATATATATATATATATATATATAATATGTAAAAATACATCATGACTTCTGACAACCTAATAGAAGATAAATATTAAAATTACCAGTAAACGTTAACATCGACAATAAAGTAAATATTTGTTTGAAAAAAAGTTTCTTTTTTACTTAAAAAATTTTATTACAATGCTTAGTTTCATTGTATCAGTGAAAATTATTTCAATAAAGCGATTATTTTAATGAAAAAAATTTATTTTCACTTATCAGTACAAAATATATTTATTTTTCAGTACTTTATTAATCTCTTGCTTATAAAAAAACATTTTGTTTTAATAATCTTGTTTCAATAAAAAACATAAATAGAAAAAAAATGTTGCAATACAGAATATTTACTGGTAAACGTTGACATTAAATATGGAAAGTCTCATGCTTCTAAAAATGGAGCAATCATTCAAAGCATCATTCGAAGTGCTCATATTTAATCAAATAAACTTAAAGAAAGTCTATTTTTTGAAGAAGAACAAACTACTCAAACTAGTAGAACTTGAAAAGATTGAAGATGATCGGAGTCATATCCCGATTTGATACACAACAGTGGAGCTGAAGTTTCTGATTCTGAACATGACGTGTGTGCCTGTATTACTAATAACTAAACTAAAAGATTACTACGAAAGCTTACTGCGCATCAAAAAGCAAGATATGATTACAAGCAATAAATTAATCGTAAAAAGTACAAAAACTCATTTCGATCAAACGCGTTTCATATCATTTTCATGTATAATAATATAATCAAAGGAAATATGATTTCACCGAAAGATAGTTTAAAACAATTGTGTTTAGTTTGTTAAACAGTAGTATGACTCAATGTAATCAAATAAAAAAATGTATATTCAACAAAATTTCTATCTAAAGATATATTGTTTCTGTAAGCCAAACAAATAGGAAATAAACTTTACTGAATGCAAAGAAACGTTTTTCTCTGTGTGTAGAACGGGACATTTCCAAAATATTTCTGCTTGATTAAAGATACGTCCTTGACAAAGACTTGTAAATTGATAACAAACTGCGAACGCGTTCTAGTTTTTAAGTGGTATTTGTAGTAAGTGATAAGTATTTTTTAATAATTGCACACTGTGTATTCGTCTATCGCGATTGCGTTGAATGAATGTACAGGAGAATCACGACGGATTTGTTCTTCGACTTGAAATCTATTTCTTATTAATGAAAATGTTTTTCAATTTTGAAGAGACTGAAAAATGAATTTTTTTGTGAACCAGGATTCTCATCGTGTAACTTTATTCTTAAGAAAACATAAAAAGTGAAAATTTTCACCATCGAAGTTAATGAAGGAGCTGTTCACTTTTTTCATGTTTCCATCATAGAAAAAGTTACATGATTGGTATCCTGAGCACGATTATATTTTCTCTTAGATGAAAACGTGAAAATTTCTTCATTATCTTCAATGGCGACAATTTTCATTTTTTCGTCCTGAGAAAAAATAATCATGCGAGAGAATGTTCAGCGGTGCGTTTAGATTCCTTCCCAAGTGTATAATTTTATCCTCTAACATTTAGTAAACAATGAGGATGAAATGACATCTGGGGAAGAGAATCTCAACGCATTTCAGAAATTGTTAATAAATTAAAAATCTCCAAGTTTTAGATTTAAAATCCTTAAATTAAGGAAAAGAGCTGAAAAAAAAAATTATATAATTCGCGGCACAATTTCGATTTAAAACCAAATTGGATATTTATTGGAAACATCCAATAAAAATTAAAGAATCCATCAAAAACTGAGTACTCCTGATAATTTTTATCACGAAAATTGCGCGTTATTCAAAGCTTACAGAGTCATATCTCGCATACTGAATCCCTCTTTCTCAATATAATCTCGTGAAAATGCGGCAGATGTGCAGCAAGATTAATTAGCAACGTTTACTCGACGATCTTCGCATGTAAGCAGCATGCGAAATTATTTTCCAACTCTAAACGGAATTAATACAACATTGCTCTTACGAGCAATTAATATTAATTCAATCGACAAACAACTTTACGTTTCCAATTATGTTTCTCGCGTGTGCGCACCTTTAAGCACGAGATCGCGAAAATAAATCATGAGAGGTAAACACCGCACTTTCAGCCAGGAAAAATACGAAGACAGTTGGCATGTTATCTCAAGATAAATTTCTTCGCGTCTCTCTTCGCGGGAGGACGTATCTTATCTCTGATTCTGTCGGTCTGGACCGGTATTTAGGTCTTATTCGTTAACCGAATTTACATGCTTCGAGTGTGAACAATTTTTTTTTTTTTTTAATTTTTTTATTCACCCAAGTCTTCAAAATCGCGGATAAGTACGCGTACCACGGTACGCCAGATAGTTTAAGCATACGCAGACATTTCTCTATTACCCGGGATTTACTGTTACCGGCCACTCCATGTCCATCGAAGGAGTCTTCGAGTATTCTCCCATTAAGTCATTCCACGCAAATAGGGAAAGTATGCTTCGGATAACAGCATTATTTTACATGAGAAAAAAGAAGAGCGCCTTATTTTAAAATATTTTCCAAGTAGAAATCTGATAATTCCTCGATTTCTTAGGGTTTCTCTTTCCTTTGAAATATACGAAATACACAAAGGCAAAATAATGCGAATAATATCCGCATACTGATAGTAGCAATAATAAAACGAGATAATAAAGCAAGACAATAAAGTGACTAAGGCAAAATAGTCCAGGTAAGCTGAGGAAGAGACTGAGGAAACCGTAGGAAAATTTGTGGCCGCTGCAATCGGAAGTTCCGGACGGAAATTGCAAATACTTTCATCGGACATTGCGTGAAAATTGCAGGAATTGTCATTGTTTGTTGGTTCTTCGCGGTTGTTGGCCACGTAACTACGCAAACAAGTTATATTCATCTGTAATATAGCGGATGAGGAAGGAAGGGATCTATTTGTTGCTTGGACAGAAATTGACATAGACGCATCAATAGCTATAATAAAAAAAAAAAATATTGCAATATTGTGAAAGTAGCAAGTTTCCAAAGTTATTTATTATATATAGAAATGTTGCAATCATTTTATGATACGCTTTTACAATAGTTTCTTCCTATCTTTTCCCTTTCTATTGTAACGATAAAAAATTTTATCAGATAGTCATAAAAGTCAGAACCTAAAGAAATACATAAAACTACTTGGGCAAAGAAAAAGTACAATATTTTTCTGAAATAACGTACAAACAATGTTGGGAAACTATTGCAGCTGCGGATGCTGAAATTGCATTTGCAACACTTCTCGTTATCGAATTATTAGCAATATTCGCGCACAAAGTAGCAGTAATTATCGTGGAAAATTCGTGGACAATGCTGCTTTTGTGCAGTGCAGATCTGTGCGTCATATTTTACGCCGTAAAATATACCGGTAGTACGTATATATGTTTTGTTCTCTTTAGTCCCTAACTTCTATGACTGTCTGATAAAACTTTTTATCATTATACAATAGAAAAGAAAAAAGAAAAAAGCCATCGTAAGATATACGTAGTACATAGTACAAATATTATGTATAACATATTTCAGATAAAAGTAATAATCTCGTGAAAAAATATAAGTACGTAATGTAATTAAGATTTGTTATAACTTTAAAAGATGTTTTAAATTTACAAATATAGTATTAATAAACACATAATTTTATATATATATTTTAAAACAAAGGGAAAAGAAATTCTTATTAAATTATGCAAGGCAACAGATATATACATGCTAAAAGTAAATTGGCAAATAAAAAAAAACCAAACATATCTTCTTAAGTTTAAATTTACATAGTTTCGTTACGTTTTAAATATCACTGCATACGATCAGGCATTCCCGCTGGCCACATTTGTCAAGTAGATTAAAAGTGCTAATATATATCGCGCATCGTCCATTATGCGCGCACTTCTTCTGCCATATGCAATTTTAAGATGCTTTTTGCATCAATGTGTTTCTATTTCAGCATTATGTTAATGTATTTCTGTTCTAAAAAAAAAGCCAAATGTACGGCGTAGTAGCACGAATAATTGCGATGCAATTCTCTTTATCATACATCATCATATATTAAATCGCTATAATCTAAATATATTTTAAGCCGCTGCAAAAAAATAATTACGTTATCATGAATCCGTGCTCTTATTCAGTCAGTAATATTGATGATTACTTATAACTATAGAATTCTTTTTAATAATTTAAACAACTTCGAGATATAATTTATACTATTTATCGCTAACGGTTAAAAGAAAGAAGCACCTTTTTTGTATTGAAAGAGGCGCACGTGTATTGTATCTTTCTAATGCAAATCGAGCTCTGTTTACATCGTTGTAACGAGATAAGAGTTGCATAATTATACAAATCACTGGCGCGCAGAATGTTTATTTGCGAATTCGCATATCTCGATATTTTTCACGGTCGCATCTATCCCCTCGGTTTTACGCCGTCGAGCGACTTGTCACGGCAATAATATACTCTGATACGCGATATTTATTGCGCCTGGTATTACCGACCTCGATCTCACCCTGGATTAAAAAAAAAAAAATATTAATTCCACGTTATCGCATTTGTGAGATAAGTTGCAATATATCAGATAAAATCGGATATTTTATCGAAAGCCTTACACGATCCTTAGATCTAAAGAAAAAAAAAGTGCATCGAATAAAGATCAAGGAGCACGTTGTGTGAAGACGATAGGTGCACGCACGTTATCAGCGTAACCATTGATTACGTAAGATCTGACATCCAATGCTTTGCGAAATGACGGATTCTTCCGCGAAATTAAAATCTCTAGCTTCTCCTGCGAGAATTTAATTCCTTGTTATTTGGAGAAAACAATGCGTCCCGGGGTAGGATACAATCGAACAACCCGTGTTATCCTCCTATTTCAGTTATTCCAAGCGTCCGTCACGCGTATATTACGTTTCTGTGATACACACGTGTCTATTTTTAGCCAGTTCCTTTAGGCGGCCACGCGCCGACTCGAATCGCATTTCAAGCGCCGTAGCACTCTCCTTATCAATCCGCGAATTGTTTTCGACATTCGAAACGCGGCGCCTACTCTGATCGTCAATCGTGAGAAGCTTAAAAAAAAAAAAAAAAAAACTTCCAAAACGGAAGTCCTAAATAAACATAGAAATCCAATTCTGATTTACAACGCAATATCTGGATTAGAATAATATTTGGAACTATGCTCTAGGGCTGATTTGGAGCTCTATTAGAGAGCCTGAGGCCACATAATGACCCTATATAAGTGCTGCAATATTCCTAAAATATTATTTAATATTAATAAAAAGTGGTTATATGTCCACTCTCTTTATAACATTATATGAATATTATGTAAGAAATAAATAATATTATTTTCTTAAATATTTTAAATTGTCAGGAATATTATAACTTTTAAATGTAATAATTATAGGTAGTTTATCTTATGCATAATTTACATTAATTTTTGGCTACAGTAATATTTGTAGAATATTTTTATAATATTCCACAGATATTGCAGTAATATACTATGAATATTATGTAAAAACGGACATTAACGCAATATTCTCATAATATTAAAATAATATTAAAAATATTAAATATTCTTGGAATATTATTTTAATATTATTTTAATATTATTTTAATTTTTAATAATATTTGTGTAATTCTAGGAATATTGTAGCACTTATAAGGCAAGAAACAAGTAAGCGTGACGTTTCAATTTCAATTGTGCTAATCGGTCTTCTAATAGCTGCTTTTTCATAATAGACGAATTTCGAAAAGCATATTCCGATTCTTCCAGATGACTGAATCATTTCTGCCAGATTAATCATTCGTTTAAGTACAATTAGCGATCCGTCAGCGTATTTACGACGTATCTCAGAAATTATTGCGCATAATACGTTCCCGGGTATCTCAATAGTGACGAGGTAGAACGATAGATTTCCGTGACTCATGAGCAAAGGTATAATCATCTGGCGCTACAGGTGAATGCGTTCAAGATCGTCGGAGTTTTTTTCTTATTTTTTTTTTTTTTGAATCAACTTACTGAGTGCCGTGACGGTCACCGGCGCTACGTTTCGTTGAAGCAAAAATTAAATTAATTACGTTTAACGATATATGTAACGTAAACAAAGAAATATCAAACAGAATGATTAACGTATTAAAAAATTTCGCATTATTCAGTTCCATTCATTTGTTAGTCATGTTAAATGTATAGCGTATAATTAGACTTCGAAAGTTGTAAACGTACGCGCGTGCATGTCACGATTGAGTGAAGCGGAATGGCTTTCATTTCAAATAAACAACCAAGAATGACGCGAACACTTTGTAACAAATATATAAAAAATCAAATCCCGTTAGTCGCTATATTTTCAAATATAAGTCTCAACTACAAACGACTCATTCCATTTTTAAATTCATTAGCACATTTACATAATTAATTCAACGAGAGTATTTGGTATTTAAATATAACTGCCTGCATCGATTGCATTTGTGTTGCGAGGAAAATATTAAATGTCAGTTCTCAATATTTTTCTCGTTTTCTTTAATTTATGAATGTTAGATGGACCTTCTCCAAAAAATAATTTTAATTTTCATACAATTTCAAATAAGAAGGCCTATTCGGTCATAGCTAGATCTTAGTGCTTTATATATACGCGTGATTTTATATACTTTCTCAGACTCAACCAAACTACGCGCCGTTACTTTCGATCATATAAAACAGTTATGATCGAATAAGAGTTAGTAATATCACCTTTATTAAATAAAAATTAATTTAATAATACTTGATGCTTACTAGCATCTATATTAACCCTCCCCTCCCCCTGAAAAAACTGTAAAGAATTTAATTTTCATCACTCATAAGCTGCACCATATGTCTCGGTGCGCTTATCAAGAAAAGTGTCACGCTGTAGATATTCACATTATAGCAGACTTGGAACCGGTACACCAAAAGAATAAATAAACCGGTTTGACCAGCAAGATTTATATAACCCGTAAAATGCAACATAGAATTTCTATCAATAGACTGAAAACGTTTTCAATCCGTATTGAATATTTCACATAAAAGTATGAAATGATAATGGCAGAGATATGTATCCCAATCATTGAAGAAAACTGATATTCTACCTCCTCTCAGCAATCCATTTTGTTATTGTTTAGAAAAACCAACGGGGAATCAACGAAGCATGCAGTCACAATTCAAAGAAAATTGTCACTTGTGCAAAGAAATGAAAAGGAGAAACCTGGCGGTTTACATAAGAAGTAAATCACGAAGCGATTCTTGTCACGAAGGGATCGAGGAAGAAGAGGAGAACGACGCAATGCAGAATGAGAAAAAAGTCGCAGATGCCGACCGCGATAAGTCTGCAAAATCGTCGCGCGGTGCAGAGAAATCATAGCCTTTTAGTATTATACGTAATGGTAACGACAATAATATTAATTTTACGATAAACATAACTTGCAACATATGTAAATACGCGCACATAACGGAGCTATTTTCTAGGTAATATTAAGTTTACGATCACTTGTTTCTAAAAATACGTTATAGAACGACAAAATCCTTGAATCGAGTCTTGAAATTCTTTTATATATATTACAGCACATCACACGTTACTTTTTTAATTAATTAGACACATAAATTAGATACGTAAATTAGAATTAACTAGACATTAGACTCTCAAAAGCAGGTGTGAGTCAACTGAATTCCCACAATAACAAAAACTAGAAAACAGAACTTGGTTAAAATTTATATCGAAGCACATATGTAAATAATATTTTATCATTACTACTGTGAACATTCTTTCAATTAAACACTGTTGAGCACAAAATTTCGTCAGCATTGATTACACGCTATTCGTTTAACGAATGTCCATGTAAATATGAATGTAAATATGCTTCTACAAATGTCAATTCTCATTAAGACTGTTTATGACTGATTTTGAAAATTGTTCGACGTTTGCACGATAATTTGTTCAAACACGACAATTCGACAAGCTGATAATTTATACTACTATTAGACAAGTAAAAAACACCATTGCAATCGGTAATTTTTCGAATTAGTTGTTATATTGCTTGAGAAAATAAGGGAAAATACTTCTGGAGTCACGCATTTTAGTAATTTTGATACACAATTAATAAAATACAGCAAACTTGATTCGAAACTTTAATGAAGTTAATTTCCCCAACAAGGATTCACACATATCAACTGCTTGATACATAAGACTGAAAATAATTTTATTTAAGTGTAGCGAAATAAGTTAATTCAAGTATATAATTTTGTCATTATACTAACATGTAGCACGATAATGTACAATGTACTTAGTTTGGAGAAATAAGATTTTTTTTTATTATAAAGATGAAACACGATAAGTACTGTATTTTAATTGATGCTTTTACTAGTTCTTTTACTTTTATTTTGATGTAAGAATTATTTTTTAAGGTCTGTGTTTCAGTTATTATATCGTATAATAACAATTAGATATAATAAATAACACAACTATAAGCATTTTAACTTTATATAATTTGCATAACATTATAATTACTTATTAAATATTAAGTAAATATTAACTAAATATTAAGTAAAAAGTTATACGATAATAATAACAGTTTATATGTATAAATGTATATCTAGTTTTTTAAATTATTTTGCCTTTAACATAATTCTTATAAATCTCTCATTTTTTCCTCTTTTCAGTAAACAAATATTTGTTACATCCTAAAATTATTTAAATTTAACTGTGCTGGCAGTCATGCAGAGCAGATTGCCATTTTATGGTACCTACCACAAAATAACAAAATGCATGACATAGAAAAATATTGATACAATATTCTAAAACAGATCTGAATAGATCAGGTAAGAATTACAAGTAGTAAGTCTATATTTATTTGTTTATTCAGCCAGAGATATTTTTAGGCCCTCAATTTTGGAAAGAATGTGCTTATTGTATTTGTAATTTTCGCGCTACCGCTAATCTGAAACATTCACAGATAAAATATAATAGTACTTACCTTTAACAGCCATGTCAACACCGATTCACGATACGGCACAAAACCTTGTTTACGATTGTTTGTATTCTCCGTGAGTGATGCAATTACCTTCCCCAGGGTAAGTAAAGACTTATTAATAGATACACCTTCCTGTTGATCAAACAGACATTACTTACAATTATCAACATTATTCAATGCGTATTTGGGCTAAAATACACACTCATATATTATTCAGTATTATCAACATTATTCAATGTGTATTTGGGATAAAATTACTATTACAAACTAACCCTCAATCTATCACCAGTCGCAGAAGTTTGGCTTAGTCTCTCGCTACCGGCTAAATCGACCAAATTAATTTTACTGCGACGATTAGCGTCGAGTGGCTCACAATCCGTCTGGTTATTCAAATGTGCCTGAGTTAATATAATACTAAAAATACTGTGAGATCGTGAACTCTTCTCGTTCATACCAGTCGCAGCTGTGGCTCTTTGCGAATTTCCCACTTTAAGCCAAGTCTAGAAAGATTACATTGACAAAAAGATAAATATATTTAAAAAAAGCAATCATAATCGTATCCTATTATCATAAAGTTAGAAAAGTACCTGTAAGTCTTTGTAATTTTGTACACAATGCTGACTTAAATCTACGACATAGGGGCCGAAGACAGGATGCTCCCTCACTTTAAGGGGAGCCTTCTTCAATCCATTTGTATTCGCCAAAAGATCATGTATTTTTTCGTTATATATTTCAAAATAACTAATTTCTACGGTAGTCTCAATCTGTGGATTATCATGCGCTCGTGTAAATATCTCCTGACAAAATCTCGGAATGATACCAACTTTCTCGTCGAATGGCGTTGCGCTTAATTGTGCGGATTCTGTGCCCATTAAACTGTAACTTTTTCCAGATCCCGTCTGTCCATACGCGAACAAGCAGACGTTGTAACCCTCGAAAGCATTTTGCACCAAGGGTAATACCATATTGCGAAAAACGACCTCTTGGCTAGCATGACCAGGTGTAAGTGGGTCATCGTATGAAACAAAGCAATGATCATACATAAAAGTGTGATGCGCGGATTCACATTCCACGTTAACACTCTGACCACTCCCTTGTATGACTGTTGTAATCTTTGGATCATTTAATTCTCTGAAATTATACAAATATTTTAAGCATATATAATGTGAAATACAATTTGCTAATGTAACAGAAAAAATAGAACAGAAAAAAGGTAAATTAAAAATCATAAAGTAAAATAATTTTATTAATTTGAAGGGGGGAGAGGTCTTAAATGTATGTTAAAAAACAAAACGTATTTGTCTTTTAACAATTGTAAAACTTGATACATAAATATTTTAATCACAAATAAGAAGAAAAATATAAAAAAATTAAAATAAAAATTAAGGATGTAACAAATCTGAAAATTTCTTATTTATAATGATTAGATGTCTAATCTTACTTACTTGGCATTCAATGGTCTAATACGTATTCCAACTGTGAGATTACTACTCTCACCCTCATACATGGTCTGTTCTCCAACCACTATGTCATCAATTTTATGAGATGGAGTTTCCAAGTGAACTGCATTAAAACAATCTGGAGTGCTCTGTGACAGAGCATTATCGCTGAAGTAACGTTTCACAGGTGTTCGTGCATTAGATAAAACATTCGATTTGGCATTGGCACTGGGTGTATTAACTGCTTTCGAATGCTTGGGTGTATACAACTGTATGGCAGGAGGGTTGGACGATCCACTGACAAATTTTCTTCTGGCTGGAGTCTTCAGATTTTTGTCATTGGGAGTGATACCATTAGAGATTGTATTGTCCTGTTTCATTTGATTTGTAGGTTTCAGATATGGCTCTGCGTCAGACGAGCTCGGAGGCCCTAAAGTCTCTGTTATTTCAGGTTTTGATGATGCCTTTCTCAAAGGGCAGTGCATGGTCTTATTTTGAGTCTTTGTCAAAGTGGATGGCTCACTGGACAAGGGAGAAAACAATTTTTTCTTCCTACGAGAAAAAAGTTGTTATTTTATTTTGATCTTTTTTTTAATTTAATGAGTGTTAAAAAATGATAGAACACTGAGCTTCACCAGCTTGAAAATAAAATATTTTTAATTTTTATTTATATCGTTCTTTACTTATATCATATAAATAAGATTGAAGAAAGTCATTTTACTCAATATTCGGCAACGATAAGTGGTTTACGCATTTCCGATCTCGATGATAGTTAATAATTTTCAATCCTCAGGTAATGCGCGTAACGGTTAAACAATGGTTAAACGAACTCAGCCTTACGTTTTTATCGCGGGGACGGTATTCTCCTTTTTGGCACCCCTCGGCGAAGTCGAGAAGATAGCTTCGCAATATCCATGGCTGGTGGATTTTAGACTGTGGTGAGACATCCCGGTGAAAATCGCGAAAAAAGCCGACTTGACAAACGCGAGAGAAATTTGAATGGGTTTGAGTTTTGCGACCTAACTTTACGAAGCCCGGGGCTGACGGCCGTGGAGCACAAACAACGTATACACAACAGGACGTGGCAAGGCTTGCCGCGCGACGGAAGTTGGTGCAATAGCCAATCAAAGTGGATTAAAGTTTAAAGAGCTTCTGCAATGCAATCGTCTCGATGTTGCGACACTGTGATGGACCAATCAGAAAGGAAAAGATCATACATTTTCTTCTTTGATTGGTTCATTATACATCATAACGACAGCATTGTAAACACTCCTTAACCTCTTCCTCGCGGCGGAAGATTTGAAAACAAAAGTTATCGAGGTTTACTGGCATTTACTGGTTGAGAATCACTGGCAACGGTAAACGGCCAACGGGGTGAACGGGGAATATGGGGGAATATCGACGTCGGGTCGAGACAGGTGGAGAGTAGTGGAGAGCGGAGGGACCAGGAAGCGGTAGCGATAAGTGAGGTTAGTCACGTAGACAGTACGTGGTTTATATGACGTGTTCTGTTCACGGATCTTCCTCTAATTGTACCCACGCTTCCGTAGGCACGCATGTCCACGCCACATCTACGAGTGAACGTTTCTCGACCGTACCAGCGAAATCGCAAAGGGGACCATGATGACCGGAGATAACCGGCGAGCCACCGTGCACAGATGGATATCGAGGATCATCGTCGCCACTTTCCTCGCTCTCATCATTTTAAATCTGCCAACGATCTGCGAAAGCCATGACTCCCACGAGTTGCCGAGTTACAAATATTCCAAGGAAGCCAACGAGATCCACTCGAATGAACATCACGATCACCATATCACGATCACCATCATCATCATCATCATCATCACAGTCATGATCACGATGATCATCCACTTCATGAACACTCTCATTCGGCACAAGCAAACGTTCCGCGTAAGGAGCATAATGATATTATTTTAAGAGCCATTGGGTCGACCTTGGTCATTTCTGCCGCACCTTTCTTCATATTGTTTTTTGTGCCACTGGACAATACCAAGCAACGCGAGTCGCTACTCAAGATCTTGCTAAGCTTCGCATCTGGTGGCCTACTGGGTGACGCGTTCCTTCATTTGATTCCACATGCGATGACTCCTCATGCTCATGACTCTGATTCAGAAGTGCATTCACATTCCCATAGCCACCAGGATGAATCGGGACATCACAAACATGACATATCCATTGGTTTATGTGTATTGTTAGGGATAATAATGTTTCTAATGGTGGAGAAGGCAGTGCGCATTATTAAGGGTGATCACAGTCATTCACATATTCATCATGATTCTCAAGAGAAGAAAGATTTATCATCAGAGAAAAAAGAGAAGAAAGAGGAGAAGAAAAATAGTGGTAAAGCAATTTCCAAGGTACACAAAGCACCTAAGAGCGATATCAAGATTGCTGGCTATCTGAATCTGGTAGCAGACTTTCTGCACAACTTTACAGATGGTCTAGCTATAGGAGCCAGTTACATGGCTGGAAATAGCATTGGTTATGTAACAACAGTTACAATATTATTACACGAGATTCCACATGAAATTGGTGATTTTGCCATTCTAATACAAAGTGGATACAGCAAAAGAAAGGTATGATAAATGGACAAATATTATTTTAGTCTTTCTGCTTATTAAAAAAAAAATCAAGTAACTAAATTAAAGCAAAAAAATCAAATTGTGCAAAATGCAGTTGTAATCTATTTTATTAACTTTTTTGTTGTATTATAGAGTTTATTATACAAAAATTCTACAATTTTAAAAGTTTTATTATTTTGTTGGCAGGCAATGATGTTACAATTAATCACGGCTATAGGAGCTTTATTAGGAACTTTTGTTTCTTTGTTAGCAGAAGGAATGGGTAAGAAATATATAATTGCAATTTAAATAGACTTGTCATCGAATATAAATTTTATCTAATTTTGTTTTATGGATTCCAGGTGATTTTGCAACAAAATGGATTCTTCCCTTCACAGCAGGAGGCTTTATTTACATTGCAACTGTTTCTGTAATACCAGAACTTTTAACTGCCACTAAGCTTTGGCAATCAGTTATGGAGATAACTGCACTTCTTTTTGGAGTGTATATGATGGTTCTTATAGCAGATTTTGAATAAGGAATACATTTAGTATAAAATAAGCCGTTTTGTTATAAAATTTTCATTTGATTCATTTCATTCTTGCTCATTAAGTTCTAAGAAAATTGTAACAGCGCAGGGAAAGAAAAAAGAAATTGGTTTTTAAAACAATTAAGTTGGATTAAGTAGGAATTGTTGCATTTATATTCATCTTGGGAAAGAACAAGATCGTAAAATGAACTGGATTGTGAAGTGTATAAAAAAAAAATGATCTTTTATAATACTATTAATTTTATATTAAGAAAAAAAACTCAGTGATTTTGTAAAATATATATTTAGATATAAAAAGATCATACGATCTGTATACTGCAAAATAATGTTGCAACATAGATTTGTTGAATGCAACTGAACAGTATGTTTGGTATATTTTTATTACATAAAGTAATGACTTCATATACGTATATATTTGTTTCTATATATTTTTTGGATCATTAATTCAATTATTTTTTTAGTCCACATGTGTGCAACTATATTTAATAAATGGTTGATATATAGTTAGAAAAATTATATTTTATAATTTTATATAATTATTATCAAGATAAGTCTGAAGTGTATAATTAACATTTATCAAGATTATTATAAATTACATATAGAAGTACTTAATTTGCTTTTTATATTTGGAGTGCCTAAAATAAGAAAAGATATTGTCTGAGAATACAAATCCAAATATCTGAATACGTACATGTTAAAGGCCTGATTGCATCGACGTTATTTTGACTTAAATATGTGTTTGTATTTAGAAAGATTTAGACAAATACATGTTTTTAAATCTCGCTTAAAGCCAAAATAACATTGGTGCAACCAAGTCTAAATAAGAATGAACTTAACTCTCTTTATTGCTCATTATACAGTGCTACATCATTATGCTAGTTATACAATAAACCTTGTGAATTTTTATTTATAACAAAGCCTAAATATATTCTTTACGTAATTATTTTTTATAATAAAAAGAGAAAGAAAGAATGTCTTATTTCAAAGAAATATATAATTAATGTATTAAGTACTTCTTCAATTATTTATCAATATAATGTAATATATTTGCGAACAGACACAAATGACATATGATAAATGCTAAACAGTTGTACATCTGTTTACATAGCTTATAATTCAATACTTTTGAGTTTATAATCAGATATTAATGTACAAATTCATAAAAATGATATGAAATTGCTATAAAATATGTTTTTCCTAAAATAGATGCGTTAATGAATATACGTTGATGCTACCAGATTGATATTCTTTGTTATAAGATACTTTGTAAAGATAATAACTGTAAATACAGTCTACAATGTATCAAAATAACAATTATGTTGTTTAATAGATAATAAATTTTCCTTCGGAAAATTATTTTATACAAATTTGTATTACACAAATGTGGAGTTTATGTATGCATATATACATACTCTTATTTATATCATTTATATAAATATTTAATATTTTATATTACAACTTTCCATTTAATAATAAGAATAAATTACAAATGAAGTTTTAATGCGTGCTTATGACACAGAATACAATAAATCAAATGTAAGAAATAAAGATAAATAATATCAAAAAGGCTACATATAGAATGTTAGGTGTACAAATGAATAATTCAATTTTTTGGCTAAATTCGAGAGTTACAAGAAAATAAACTAATTTTTTAATCAAAGTATTCATTGTTGCTTTCAGTGGTTAAACATTTTAAGCTATCTTTCGGGTAGCTTATGAATTCCATCTTGGACAAATGCGATGTTTTTGGACGCAATAAAGTCGTCATTTTTGGATCTTATTCACTTGGATTGAAAATGCGTATCAAACAAGGGTGTTGCATCGATCGAAATAAGGATCATGACAAAAAAAAACTTATATATTAAGATGTAAGGAAATAAACAGTTTGGATTTGCTACCATCTACATTATGCCTTAAATTCTTAACTATCATTGGCTAATTCGCTTACTGCTCAAGTTTTATTGTTTAAATTTTTTTTGTTATGATTCTTAGTGCTATTTTTTGTTTAACTGTATGTCAACAATACTTGTAAAAAGAACACAAAAATTAATTTTAAATTTTAGTTTAAAAAAAAATTTGGATTATTTATTTATACACATAATATTAAATCATAATTACATGTCAGAGGTAAAACTTACATCAATGACTAGTCCGTTTTTATTAAAAAGTTTCTAAATTTGATCCTTTGTTGAAATCATTAAAATTCATTAAATTCTTTAAATAATTTTAAATATTTTTTACATATATTTACAAGTGACATTTTCACACAAATATACATATTTTTAACTAAGGTATGTCCAAGATAATCACAAGAATTTACAACGACAATAATCTCTTTACTTCCTTGAGGCATTCATTGGCTTCTAACAAAGAATCATTGTCGTCTCTACTTTTAGCTATTTTTCTTCCTCGTTGACAAGATTTTTTGGCTTCGTCATATAAACCTTTTTTCAAAAGCACATTTCCTAAATTCACGTGAATTGAGCCCAAGTCAATCATATCGGGCAAGTTATCCCCTATAAACATATTATATTTATATGCATATATTGCGATTACAATTACTCCTACTTAAATTATATCAATACCTATTTTTGCTGCAGCAGACAAGTATTTAATAGCTTCATCATATTCTCCTTGTATACAACAAATCGTTCCCAAATCGTTCAGCAAAACGACAGTCTGTTCGTGTTCTTCACCATTTAACTTTTTACATATATCATAAGCCTGAAGAAAATAGTTAAAAGCTTCGGTATGTCGAGACTGGGAAAGTAGCATTCGTGCATACCAATCAAAGACCATACCCTGTAGCAATGCAGCATCCTTATTATCAGGATCTTTTTCAATATGTGATTTTAAATTCTGCATACAAAATTTATAGCCTTGTTCTGCTTTCCTAGATGAATAAATATATATATTATATATAATGAATACATAATAAAAAGACATTAAAAATATAACAAGCTTATAAAATTTTTTAAATCTTATTTTTTTTATAAATAATATACGTAAGGCTTGATTTGAAATATTCAAATAATAAGTTAAATGGACTAAAAAACCTTGACAGTGTTGGTGGCAAACAAATGTGTAAAAATATTATTTTTTAATTGTTAAAGACGTAATTTTTAATCCTATGTTAAACTTTGTGTACTTTATAACAAAAATAAATAAAAATGAAGTTATGGCAGATCACATTGCTTACTTTGGTTCATTTAAATGTTCAAACACTTTAGCCATCTTAAGACTTATATGGATGACTTGCATGTCATCCTCCGTGGCTCCTTTTAACATTAGTCTTTGCAAAACTGATACAAACAAATTTTCCGCTTTACGATAGTTTCCAGTGTCAAAGGCAAGATTAGCCATTACGTCGTAAATGTATGTGACAGCATCGTAATGCTGTATGGTTTGTGCCTGACGCAACGCCAGATGCAACATTTGCTCTGCCCTCTCGTATTCTCCCTTCTATAAAGGGAAAGCAAACATTGCTGAAAATGTACGAGATTCAAATAAAGATTCAGCCTCTCCTAATGGCATTTTGTAGTGACAAAAATGTATATTTAAAAATATATATGTTATATAATGCTTATATATTTATGATAATTATTCAATTTAGTTCCAAAATGCATTTTGTTGAAAATCTATATGTAATGTAAACTATTTTCAATACTGACACCTAGTATATATATATCAAAACGCAGTCTTAGATAATACAATCATAAATATTGGAAAAATATTATGTCATCTAAATATACTGAACATGTATAATTATCATGTTTATTTATATATACTTATATAAACATATATACCTAAAATATTTACATAAATATTAAATACAAATATGACAATACAAATTTCAATATCTAACCTGTATCAACAATACAGATCGCTTGATTGTCATAATAACTTCCGGAACATCCTTGTCGGTATCCTCGATATCAAAAACATAGTTAAAAATTAAAGTAGTCAAGGATACAGCGAGGAGCATCTTGGATTTTCTCTCCTGAGGCTTGTGCCGATCATTGAAACGGTACCTTTCTAACCTTGTGCTAAGTCGCGGGGATTTAACAAGGACATTTTTATAGACGTGTACATTATGTCGAATATTCGCTGTCAAGCGAGTAAAATTAATATTTGATAAGACGCATCTCGATACGCGAGACACCGAATTTAAGCAATACATTTTGACAGTCAGATGCGCGTGTCAACACATCGTCAGCATAGGCATGAAGGCATGAAGTTTGCACTGGTCTGCACTTTTAATCTACACTTCAAACCTTTCTGTTCCTTTTCTTCTGTCATCGTTTTCTATCAGTGTCAATTAATATTAATCTCATTTAATTTACTCTTTTTTTCTAATTCTTAAAACTCTAGAAGAAAGTAAAAAATAAGTTGAATTAAGATTATTTAATCTAATTAGTAGATTGATGGTTAATATTTGATAGACAGTGATGCAAATTAAAAGTTTAGCTGTAGACAATAATATAATGGATAATTCATGAATTTAATCGGCCAATTAGGTTAATCAAAATATCTTATTATTAAGATGGTACTTATTAAATAAGAATAGGTTATATGAATATCGGCCAAAGAGCGAGATTCAGAGAGACGAGGTGCAATCAAAACGAACAGACTTGACGCACATGACATTCAATAGCTGTCAAGTATCGGCCGATAAATGCCCGCGCCATTTTTACGCCTGTCATTTTTATCAAATTCTTGTCTCGTACTAATCCCAATTAAATTATAATTTCAATGATAATTGAGAAATTAAATTAATAAAATTAGATTAATTAGCCCCACACCATTCGCTGATTCGTTCATTATTATTCATTGAAGAGCCACGCACGGTGTACGGATTTTTCGAAAGCGCAGGAACAGGTGCGGAGTGCCTAGAATTTCGACGAGGCGCATTAGAGAGCGCATAATCAGATGTAAATAATCCTGTTACGCGTTTTAGGTATACGCAACTTCGAGTGGGTGTACGTGCATAACGTCGCGAGCATAATCAGAATGCAAATAGTCGTCGCACACGAGAGCACGAGGACGATAAACAGGTGAACAATTCTCATCTCGAAGCTTCTCCTCCGCGCGACGGTGAACTCTGTCTCGATTGCGCACGGAGAGGTGCGAGGACGACAAAATTCGCTTAAATTCAACGAGAGATTCAAGGAGAGGGCCGCTCATGCGCGATGTGAATCGCGCGAACGCGACCGGCGACGGACGATCGCGCCAGATCGCGCACAGGTGTATATGTAGGATGTAGGTGCGCGCGCGCGCGTGCGCGCGCACACGCGATCGCGCACGCAGGTGTGCGTGCACGGTGTAGGCCGCGGCACACCACGCATGTAACGTACACAGGCGGTGCGCTACGTTTCGCGTGGTCGCGCCTACCTCCCCGCGACTCCCACCGGTTCCCTCTTCTCCCACGCCGTTCCCCGCCCCCGGCCCCTGCCATCGCCCCAGCCCCGTCGTCCCGTGCCCCGATGTCGTATACCTTGATTTCGTGATTCGTCGCGCACCTCTTCGGCTCGCGCGGGTATGAGACAGGTAGCAGCTGCATCGTAGCAGGTACGTTATCCGGTGCGTTTGCCGTGGCGCGCACGATCGTCCGCGTCTTCTCCCCTTTTCTTCCTGGCTCGCTTATGATTTTATCTCTCTCTGTCTCTCGATCTTTTCTCGTCGCGGTCCGCCCGCGAGAGATCCCGTTTAAGCGCGACTTGAACGACGGAGGTCCGTCGGTGGAACGTCGTCGGGCCGGACACGGCCGACCGAACGACAACCGACGGACCTGAAATTTCCCGCGAGCGCCGCGCCCGTCGTGCGCCGTCCGAAGACGATCGTCCTCCAGCCGCGATCGCGATCATGATCCAGCCGCTGGTCGGTACCGTCGTGACGGTACAATTCCACGTGAGAATGACAGTCCCACGTCGCGAGATTCCTTGTCCGGGGACACTCCCTTTTAGCCGAGCGAAATCAGCGGTTCGACGAGTGCCGACGAGTGCCGATTAAACGCGCCGCTATAAATGACCCAGCGAGCCCAAAAATTATAAGTACAAAAGAGCGGTCGGCCTTCGATCGGAATTTACCTTGAATCGTAGCTTATTATTGTTAAAAAGCAAAGCACTTTTTCTGTCAATTAATTAACGTTTTATCGTTTTATTTTTTACAATTATCTTTAACCCTGAAGTGCTACCGGTGAATTTTTTCATCTATTCAGTTTAGTTTTCAGTTTATTGTTAAAATTTTTATACATTAAAATTACTTGAAATTTAGCAACATTTTGTTTACATTAAAATAATGTTAATTTAATTATTCTAATACCTTGCAACAAAGTAAAAAAAAAATTCTTTCAAAAGTATACTTATAAAAAAATAAAAAATTTTATAGATGAATTTCCATCCAAGTACTAATTTAAGTTTAGTTTAATTTTTGTCATTAAAATTTTAATAACTTAAAATAACTTGAAATTTAGTAACATTTTATTTACATTAAAATTGTTTACATTTAAAGTATTAATTCTTTGGGATTCAATTTTTTTCTTTCTCCTTTGATAACTATTTTGGATAGTTACTATTTATTAACATAAAATAGGAATTGTATGACATATGTAGTATCTTGAACTACTTGTGGGAACATATATATATATTTCATTGGGGCCCAAAGAGTTAAATCTGTTATTCTACACTTAGAAATAAAATAGACAAAAAGTGAAATAAAATTTTTAACTTTCTTCGTGAATTTTCACCCAGAGTAGTGATAAGCTAAAAAAATATAAGCAACACCCCAGGGTTAAAATTTATATAAATTTACAATAAGCGGGTCATGCTCTAAAATTCATATGTATGTATTCTTTGTAGTCATGAGTTCTGAGGATACAACTGACAATGCGAAGGCAGCTGATTCCCCGGGTGTAGAAAATATGACTTCGTTTGCTGCGCAAACGACGAAATGGGTCCAATTTGATGAGGAGACAGACCATCCGAAGGAGACCACTGATGCCGAGAGGAAAGCCGCCAACAGCAGCGCACCTGCGGTGATAAAACCCGAATCGGTCACCGTGCAGGTCGACAAAATCAGCAAAAATATCGACCCACCTAACATTAATGATACCAATGAGTATAGAGGTGCTGTGATAGCAACCGAATCCGTCCAAATTAATTTAGATAGGTCAGGTTTAAATCGTTCGATCACGTCCGAAACGCCGGATCTTAAATTACCTTCTGACGTTCGTGCGTCAGAGGCGGCCAAGAGCGCCTCTTTGAAGACCATCGATCTACGGGACGTGTCCAACGGGAGAAATGCGCCAAGCAACGTTATCAGTACGTCGATCGGAAATATCAGACAGGGTTTCGCCAATGGTGATACTATCGTTACTCTCCTGCCAGTAAACACTAAGTGGCCATGGATTACTCCAGCCAGATTCAGACCGGAATTGGTGCCGGAGGAATTGATGGCACAAGGACTAACCGTACGTATATTGTCATATCTTCTTTTCTTCTTTGATGGTTGCTACAGCTCGAGTCAAGTTTTGGTCTTCTAACCATCGGTCGACCTCTATCTTTTAATTTCATTATAGTTTCAATAATTTTTATGAGAAGGGCTGTAAGCTATCCTTATTTATTCTGAAAGACCAAACTTTGTTTTTAGAATAATTTATATTTGAATAAATAGAATATAAAAACAAATGAGAATCAAATGTTGCAATTAATATGCATATATTAACAATATACGCTTATCAATTATAACATTTGGCTCTCATTTGCTTTTATATTCTATTTATACAACATTTAGCAATGTATTATTAGTAAAAGAGAGAAGAGGGTGCAGAAATATCATTTTGTTTTCTTAAAATAATTCAATAAATATTAACGCGACACAATTTATGAATACCAATTTGTTAGTCACAAAATTGTACCAATCATTTTATTTCAGTAGAAGCTAATTCAACTGGTATAACAAACGTACAGTTACAATTTACAATTTACTGAACAAGTAAAAAAGGATGCGTTTGTGAGATAGGAAAGGGGTCATGGCATACTGACTAATAAAAAATCATAAATTAATGATCCTTCGTAAATCTGACACACTAATGAGTATCACAAAACAAAATTTCATAAAATGTATTTTATCTGAAAAAATTTTTTAAAAATAATTTCTTTGACTTAAAAAATAATTTTTTTTGCTGCTAGTAAGCATTATGCAACGTCCACTATCGCAAGAGCGGTCATCATATCAGTAATGCAAATGGCTCACAGTTCTCTTCATGCATAATATAAACTTTATATACCGAATTTATATATACATTACGTCGCACATTAAATTGAATTACATTATTTGGAAGCCGCGTTGAAGGTCTTTAAGCTAGGCTAAAATTAAAAAATCAATATCTAACATACTACTTTTCAAAATGACGTAAAGAATATACATCTAAAAATTTCTACCTGCAAAACTGAAAGTCAACTTTTATAAAAATGCAGTGAATACTAATGATCAATAATCGTCCTGCAATGCTTAAAGAGACTGTAACGAAATAACTTTAACGATTGTTCTTCGAATTCAACGCGAATTATACGAGATATCATGATATTTCACCAGCTTACACCTATCTCACAATTCCTTTCTCTTCTCTAACAATTTTAAATAAGTGTCCATATAAGCGACTGCTTCAGCGTCAAGCTATTTAACACCGTAATTTAGTATGTTGTATTACTTTAATATATATGTATTATAATTTTTTATTTTCATTGAAATTCTCTTAGGATTATAATATTTGATAATATGTATAGCTCCTTTACATATATCTGTGAATTTTATAATAATTTTTCTACATTAAAAATGTTCTGTATGTGTTTAAATTATAAGATGTGATATAAAACATTAAAATATTTAATCATAAAATACTATTCATATTTTTTTTTAAGTTAACACTATTCTGAATAAAAATTCTCCCATATAATTAAGAATTTTTTTACATGTTTTTTTTACTGTCAAGTTGCAAGAAAGTAAAATAATTGAACGAATATTATTTTAATGTAAAAAAAATCTTATCAAATGTTATTTTAAGCTATCAAAAGTTTAATAACAAAAATTGTACTAAACTTGAATAAAAATTCACTCCAGAATTAACATAAAAATATCAGTTTACATACTTTCTTTTATGTACTTTAAATGAATTCAATGATCAGCAGTCTAATAAAATTAGATATATTACAGCTTACAGTAGAAGATTACGTTCACATAATGGAATTACTTGTGAACGATGTACGTTTCAACATGTATAACATATGCTACAAGAGGATTCTCGTCCTTTGGATATTCACCGCCTTTATTGTACTGCTCGGTCTATTGTTCTCTGGCGTGACTGGTCTTACATTGTTTGGACTTGGTGTTATGTGGTTAGTCCTGAACGCAGCTGCAATATTCTTCTGCATGTTCGTCAAGATAAAGCTCAATCACAATCTCGAGAAATGTATGGCTCAAGTTAACAAACATTTATTAAGGCATAAAATATTGCTTGGATTGGACGACAGAGGGAAGATCTCCTGCCATAAAGTCAACCTATGTTTTATATATTTTGATACTACGGATTGCGTTGTAAGTGAAGTTTTTATTGGAGTAGGGTCATTGCATTAGTTACTGAACAACCACCGGTAAATAACTGTTTAAGAAAAATGTTAAAATTTAAAAATAATAAATTGTAAATTAATTAATATTCTTTAGATTTAATTTTCATGAAGATTTGATTGATGAAAAATAAGAATATTATTTTGACTTGACAATAAAAATATATTAAGTTGTTTTTACTTCATATAATTGGTTCAATTTCTTATTTGTTCATTGACTAATGCAGTGACTATGATTAAATATTGTTTTTTAAATAATATAAAATTTTGACGCGAGATAATATCCTTTTTAGATGAACACAGAATGACGCTATCGTCCTTTGTTATAATTTTTAATTATTTATGTATATCTGCGAGACATGTATATCTAATATTCTAATATAACGATTTGATTTTTGTGTGGCAGAAAAAACTACAGGAAATAATAGAGAGGGAAGAACGCGAAGGCAGAGTAATTGGTGGCGATGATGCAAGCGATTTAAGTCGACAACGAGAATTGCAACAGCGTATGGACATTGATGATAGTGACATTGTTATACAAGGCAGCACCACCACGAGAATATCTCGTAAACAGGTAAAGCGCGTAATCTCACTAATCTTATTGACTTAATTTTTATATATTTTGTTCAAATTTTTTTTTTTATTTTATTTTACTTAAAAATTTTGTTTATTAGTTTTTTGTAATTTTTTCAATATTTTATTAATTTGGCTGGATATTGAGGAGCTAATAAAATAAATATAAAAATGTTATTTCTCCATTAGTAAACATAAAACAAGGCAAAAAGTGCAGTTTTATTTCTTTTTAATTTACATTTTCTACATTGGCGTTTTTCTGTCTTCTTTCATAGCGTGAACTTGTTTTGATTTAAGTATTATATAGGTATAAACAAAAAGAATTGGAGCATCTTTAGCTCTTCAATATATGAACTTTAATTGCTATATAAATCCGGCTTATACACGAAATTCAATTACTGATTGCAACAAGCTATATTAAACGTTTTGTTGTGTATTATATTAAACTACCAGGGTAAAAACGAACAAGTATTCTGCCGTTATGTGCAACGTTGGGCGAAGGATTACTTACGTCGACGTTTGGATTGGACAGTTGACGAGGAGGGTGGAAATCCTTCTTCGCCACGTCACTTAGCGTCCGCTCTGTGCCCTTGTCAATATATAGAGGAATGGTTACGTAATAAACCACGCGTTCAGGGCAGAGACTTTTGTCCTAGGTGGAGTAGCTTTCTCAGAGACAGAGGCATTTGAGAAATGCGATTGTTTCACATGCTGCTTATAAAAAGATACTTGCGATTTCATAATTACTCGTGGATAAAAAATGCAGAGGTTTTATGATTTATTGAATTTTCTCACAAATGCACATTACTGCATATATAAGTAGCTTCCAAAGAAAACCATTATTTACTTTTATCGAATAACTTACGTCATAATTGTCTTTATTTAAGACAATTTTATATTTAATATACATTTGTAAAAAGATGCCATGTTTTTATTGATACATAAACAGCTAAATGTACGGCACAATATACGAACGTGAATGCAGCTTCTTAATTTTATTCAAATATTTGTTGCGTGTTACAAGAATTTTAAAAGAAATTTATTCTTTTAAATTTTGTTGAAACTGTCTTTTATTAATATGCTTATGAGCATAGTGGTTACTCTGCAATATCCATTATTTGTAATTGCTGTTTGTTATATTATTTTGGGAATTATTGATTTTATATGCGTTTAATTTTAAAATATTTTGAATGTACTTAACATTTTATCTAGAGATATCAAAGCTAACTGGTACATAATAAGTGAGAATCAAGGATTGAAATTAATATAATTATAGAGCTATATATAAAATAGAGCTGGATCGTTTTCAGATCAAGACTCATATTTACATTCCACATTTAATGCTAAATGTGGCACTTATATATTATACACAAGATATTATATTTTTACATAAGATAAAGATTACATTCATTTGTACTATATTTTGAAGATCATATATTGCTACATTTAACGTTAAAATCAAATCGAAAGATCTGTGGCTTACTTAATCGATAGATATAGATAGCAATGAATATAATAATTTCTATTTTATTTCAGCATTCCAGTAAATTGTTTCCTTTGGGAAGCAAATGCAGTCACAAAAATTTTTAGGATTATATTTGTCAAGTCTTCTCTTTTATTCCGATAAGTAGTGGATCAGTATTTACTCTTTTATCAATAATTATTTCGTTTTCTAGTTATATTTTACAATCTTGATGAAATATATTGTTAAATACATAATGTTATGAAAAACAAATATACCTGTAAAATGGTGAACAAATAATTTTTAACTGATAATGAACATATATTTTTTATAACAACGAAAAAATTTATTCAGGTAATAAAAAGTTATTAGGGTCAGTCAAATGAAGGCGAGACAGACTGTATAACGAGCATAGCGCGGACATTGGTAACTCTTTTCTGTGTGTTTATGGACGTGCCCTCTATTGGGAATTAGGGGAGAAAGGTGCGAATGTTCACCGCTGTGTCATTTGTTTGTTAGATGTGCTCGAAGTGAGGTCAGCGCGTCATGTGTGCGTCCGACATCACTATGGAGGTCGGGAAAGAAAAACAGCGAGGTGTAGTTTTTGACTGCGGAAGGGGTGTCAGGAAGTGCAATTCATGCCCAAATGTCTGCTGTGTATGGCGAACACAGTATGTCACATGCGCGTGTGTTTGCGTGGAATAAACGATGTACTCAAATTAGTTCCCTCCTGACACTTTCCGCAGACAAAAACCGCACTACACCTCGCTGTTCTTCTTTCCCGACCTCCATAGTGATGTCGGACGCACACGCAACGTGTTGACCTCACTTCGAGCACATCTAACAAACAGAGCCGTGAACATTTGTGGCGTTCTCCCCTAATTCCCAACAGAGGTCACATCCATAAACACACAGAAAAGGATTACCAATGTCCGCGCCATGCTCGTTATACATACAATTTGTCTTGTTTTCATTTGACTGACCTTAATATTATCGAGCATAATGGCAGTCAGACATATCATTATTATATAGATTATTTATAAATTGTACTATATTGAAGGATATTATTGATAAAAATATCAAGTCTCAATAATTATATATATGTATATATATATATTAAAAATATATAACAATGAAACTGAACTTGTAAGCTTATGTTTCACCTTGGAACATAAATATGTGAATTTCTTAGCAGAAAAAAATGGGAAAGAAACACGTTACTATTTCGTGACTCAGGCGAAGGGTTCTATTGAATGATGATGGTGTGTGTTGACAGGAACGGGCGGAGTTGCTGTTGCTGAGGTATGCGTCTCGATGGGCACGTCACTTCGTGCGTCGCAGACTTGATCTGGTTATAGACTCGCAGGAACGTGATAGAGGCGTTATGGGTCTGTCTGTTCCACCGCGCCACTGTGTCTCCGCCCGTTGTCCTTGTCAATTCATTGAGGACCATCTCAAATACAAGCCGAAAGGCAAGTTGACGTTACGTAAATTCTTTCTAATGCCAGACTTCACTAGATGACTGCCAATGGAGACTGATATATCAGTTTTAAAAAAGACACTTTAGAGTCTTACAATAAAAATTCTCGAGAAACTACGTTAATGTGTACATGACACTTCAAATGATTTAATAATGTTGTATAATCAAGTTGTGTGTTACGCAATGATTCATTCAATCATGTTTAAAAAATTATGATGTTACTAGATTATAAGCGCAACGTAATGAAATTACACTATTGATATAATATTGCAGGATAATTATTCATGTTTTTTAGTATTTTTAAAAATTGTACTATGTTATTACATAGTAGTGGTGCAATTAACGATAAAAAATTCATGCTTCAGAAATTATATTCTAAAAATACAAGATAATCGTATTTATATATATTTTTTTAAAGTAAAATTTGTTGATTGTAATTTGTAAACGATCACAAGTCGAGACGGTCTATCTTGTTATCACATTCCATTTGTAGATAATTTGAAAAATTAATGCATTTAAAGGAAGATATTAATGAAGTATTATGAAAATTATTTCTTACAGTTCATCTGTTATTTAAAATTTCATCATATATGTGTGCTTTCTATATATTATATATATTTTCAAATCACGGCATTTATATCTGGCTTTGCTTTTATCTGCACTACAATCATTGAGAAATTTTTTATGGTATTGATATATGTCAATATCAATTTTTTTTTAATTTTATCTGCAATTAGTAGTGATTATGCTTTATTGCACCATTAAATAACATATCAAAAAATGACAAAACCATTATATATATCATATCATGTCTGTTATATGATAATACATATCATGTCACAGCTTCCAAAATATAATTTGAAAAAATACTAGAAATAAAGAAGAAACTTTATTACGATCATACTTTTAAGACCTTAGATTGTTTAACATCGAATTGAGCAAAATATGTTATATTAACTAAACAAATTGTTCACCATTTTAAAAGGTAAAATTGGTTTTCTTTAATTTAAAAGTATCAGCCTACATACAACGTTACTTATTATTGGTCTTTTCTTTAAAATGCGCACAACTTGCATTTATTTGTGACTAATATAATTTTATCAAATGTGTTGTCGTTACTTAAGATTGAGAATTCCTTCTTTGTCGAGAGTAATAGTACTAGTATAATAAGGACTAAACACCGAACGGCACTATCGTATTCGATATACTGTTCATCTCATTTATTTTGTTTTTACTTCCGGATTAAATTTTTTCGAGCCTGAATTATTAATTATTACATTTGCCATACGTCTGAGGTGAGGCACTACTCTTTTAAAAATATGAGATTTATACTAAAGACAGGGTATATCGTGCACATACAGTTATTATCGGAGCAGAATCGTCAAATGTGTATTGTTTAATTATAAAAATAATGAATTCCACAAATTGAATCTTCAAATAATAATCTGGTGATTATTTGATGTTAATATTTTAAAGAATTATATTGGAATTTCTTTAGACTAAGCATTATATGTAGTCGCTCTATCTCTCTTAGTGCAATCGTTCATGTACAATCGTAAAGAGCGACTGACTATGATAAAATTATTATTCAATGATAATAGTCAACGCTACGGAGATGATTCACTCTTAGTTATATTATAAATAGTGCTACAAATTAGTGATATATTGTAAACATAAAACTATCGTGCATGTGCGCGATTTAAATGTATTATGCCTGTTTCCATCAATGCAGATTAACTTTGATTTCAGTTTAACTTACTCTTTATCTTTCTTTAGTTCTAAGAATTAGAAAAAGAGTAAGTTAAACTGCGATCAAAATTAATCTACATTGGTGGAAATGTATATACGAGAAGATATATACGAGATATCAAGTTTGCATATTTGTTACATCCGTCCTGAAAATCTGCATAGATGTAAGTCATAGACATAATATTAAGATGTAATATACTTTTATATCATTTACAGAGTACTTATTTTGCAGAATCCACTACAAAATTGTAATTGTACAGAACCGCCGATTCCTATATACAATATAAATTGTAAAGCACTTTTATATGATTGTTAAAAATGTTGTGGAATAAAAATATATGCATATGTCTATTCTTTACCTTGCCGTGTATTTTTATGTGAAACATAGATCAACATCGTAAAACGACGGTTAAATATTAATTTTTATCTCCGTAGCTTTGGAGCTTGTATTAACTTTTGTGTAATACGTATTAATATGTAACTAACATACTAATCTTGAGGGATTACTTGCATGCAGCCGGACGGAAGATGATGAATCTCAGTATATTACCTCATCCGCATATCATCAGCACGTAATAATAATATCTCTAATATTATGTAAGTATTATATCAAGCATGTTTTTACTATGATAATTTTAAAATACATTGAATAAGACACGTAAGTTATTTTACGTTAATATAAAACAGGATTTTGAATGTAATGTGCTCAGATTCTAGCACAATTAAATTGAAAAGAACAATGAAAATTAAAAAGGAGACGTTGGCACAATTAAATTAGTTACTAAATCTTGATTGCGCTTAATGTACCAAAGCGAAAATTGAATTCTAAATTTAGACGTACTTTGAATAGATGGATGATTTTTTTTTCATACGTATCCAATTTGCTAAAAGATTTTTGCGTGTCATGTGTTTTGATATAAGAAATTTTATTACTATTATTATTTCACTAATTTTATGTCCAATTATTTTCTGCTTTACATGCATGATTATTTGGGAGTTTGCACATCTAACATTCACTTTCACATAATAAAAAAGGGAAAATATTTTAAATAACTACATACATTTCTGTTTGATTGCCTTTTACATTGTATTATCTTAACATTTTCCGAGTTAACATTTTCCGACTTAACATTTAACGAGTTCTACCTTTTTATTTACATATTTTTTTCAAAATTGAGTAGATAAAGGATGCTACTAATATATAAAAAATGATTTGAAAAAAAATAACATGTCTTTTGTCAAACGTGCTAATATTTAAAAAAATATACAATGGTATATTTTAAACTTTAAATGTGCGTATCCTGATGTCATGAAAATAAAATTTAAATATTGTAAGATGTTAGATTGATAATTTTAAAGTTTCATTAATATATTTTGTTATATAATCCTATATGATTTTATATTTATGATACATTTTTTAAACATGTAAAAAAAATATGAACCACATGTCAGGATATGCATTACGTTTATATCATTTATATTAATCTCTCATTATATTCACCTCATTATATTAATCTCCGACTCTTTTCCAGGGTACCCACCAGGATTTACATGGTGTGCCTACCTTAATGAACCTGCGAGTCGATTTGATATGGTACCAAGTTATCATTTAGGCGGTGCCATAGACTAAGGGCGGTGCCGTGCTCGATGCTCGCGATTCATTTGGCACGAGACACTACAGTTAGTTCTGTCTTTACAAATCGTATTGACGCAGTATCGTTTTGTTTAGGTTGAATTTACATATACAGATGAGCTGTATATCAAAAACAAGAAATACTATTATAAAGAGATTCATTACATATATAGAGAAAAATATTTGCGCGTTAATTATAATTGTATCTTTCTTTCGCGCATTTTTTAGAGTAGCTACTTATGCGAAAGGTTATATTGTTATCAGATTTTATAAGCCTATATATTTTTTATAACTATATTCTTTGACATTAGCAATAATTAATCTGTTCTCGAGCTTTTGATCATTTTTTTTTTATATTTAATATATTGCTCAGTGGCACACAGTTATTTAGTAATTAAAACCGTTTAGAATTGTTTTTGATTTCTTATTTAGAAGCTAATCATAGAAATAAGTTTCTGAAATAGTTGTGCACAATACAGTATTACGAGATATAAATATTATTAATTGTAACAATATATTTTTATTGTATAAGATATAAATTACACATATGAAAAGATAGCCACACGCTTAACAGGCAACATTCGATAATCTCTCTTATTCAAAGAGTTATAAAAAAATTCAAATAAAGAGCGAGTTTTCATAAGAAAATTAAAATACGAGCTGTTTGTTACAAAAAAATATTTAACAAAATATAATTCTCTACTTTTTTTTTACCATATTCGATCAAATATATAACGTAGTGCAACTTTTAATAACTCTTTGAATGACCAAAGCTATCGTATGGTTCCTCTTAATAATGAGCCACTTCACATATCTTTAATACATGTATACAAGATACAATATAAGAGAGTAATATGTAAGTTTTTACATACAACAAGTGAAGGGAAATCATAAATCTTTATAAATGTTGATCAATATGATGAATGTGATAGATTATAAATTATCGTAACTACTACTATTAGTAGTGCTAGACATTAAGTTGTTATTGTGCCTTGTCATATAAGTTTCGTTGGGATTGTTCTATGAAATATTACATATCATTAATGTACCAATGAAATGTGTAATCGTGTACTATTCAGCGTACCAGTACACATGAGCATGTATACGCAAATGTATGTATTCAATGTTAAGAACATAAAAAGATTATCGACCGAGATTTTATCATTAAATATTATACACGATATTATGATACAATTATTTGATGGATAAGTAAATGTTTTTTACACATAAATACGAGTTAAATTTATTTGCGATGAATTATCAATTTAAAAATTATTTTTATACAAAAAGATAAATTCGTCTATTTAAGAAACTTTAGAAAAAGGTATAAATAGAATTTATGCTAGCTGAAGATTGACAATGGATTAAAAGTTTGCAGAATAAATTATACAAGCGTAACATAATTTCTATTTGATATGATAAATCAATTATTAAAACAACATCATAATGACTAGTATACTCTCGCAAGTGTGAATTTATTTTCTCTAATGTGTTACCAGAGCTGCTTCTGCCTGCTTCCTAATGTCATCCGCGAGCCTCTTTATTTCTTCGTTATCTGTGTGCATTTGTTGTTCTTCTTTCTTCAAGGTGCTTTCCAGCTGCTTCAATTGCTGTTTGGTATTTAAGTAGGTTTTCACTTTTTTGTATATATCAGAGCTATTACTATCCATCGAACCATCTTTCACACACAAATCATCTGAAATTACATTCATAGAAATGAAATCAAATAATGTTAAACAAAATTAAGTAAATAAGTGGTTCGACGATCAAACCATGAATACAACATAAATTAAGCACGAGTCTTTCCGCAGGTTTTAATTGTGTTTTGCAAGAGAACCCTGGTCAAAATTTTTCTCATAATTTTTATATGAATTGGAACATTTTTCAGAAATACTCAGAAAGTCTATTTCTCTTAGAATTTTTCATACACGTGCAGTCTAAAATATTCTAAGATTTCTTGTCTCATAATTTCAAAAATATAATTTTTACTGTTTTAGATTTTATGACATTTCATCAGAAATTATAGAGAACAAATATCTTAGAAATCTTTGGATATTTCATAATTAAAACATACATGAAAAATTCTGAAAAAAAAGATGCAGACTTTGAGTATTTCTGAAGTGTTCCAATTTGTATAAAAAATCTGAGAAAGTTATAAAATTATACAGAAATTCTAAAAAATTATATGAAAAATTTTTAGAAAAATTTTCACCAGAAAAGATTTTAAAATCAACATCATATATTCTTTTAATTCAACATAAATGTCGCAAATGTTTACTTATGATCTTGAACGCTACGTCGTCCACCCCAGCCTTCTCGAGGTCTTCCAGTATGTGTTCATGGTTTGGCACTTGAGGCCTGGGTGGCAAGCTGTTTTTTTTGTTAACAAACATCGTTGCGTCAATGATGCAAGAATCAAGATGCCAGTTTTATTTTTCACCTTCAATTGCCAATAGGTCAGGTCCTGTCTTATTAAAAAATGAATATCGTAGCTTATTTCTTGCAACAAAATCTGCATACACCTTGATCCATGTCCACCTACATTAGTACGGAAGCTGCGAAAAATACACACTGTCACACTAACCAACGATGACATGTATTGAAGTGAAATCGACGTTATTATTCTTCGCTGTTGAACTTTTTGCACTTTTACCCTTTTTTTCCTTTTCTCACCAACGTTTATTGTATACCTGTTTCGTTTTAAGTGCGGAAAGTGCAACTACAAATAACCTTGAACTTGCTAGCATTTGCTAGTTAAGGAAAGAGAATTTGTCAAATAATTAATCGACGTTTTTGAAAGTTAAAAGCAGAAAATAAAAAAAGAAAAAAAAAGAACCAATATAGAACATAGTTATTGAAATTTATTTTTTAAAACTGTAAGCGGAAGAAAACTCTGTCAGTTTATTTACGTCAGTTGATAGAGTGCCAGCCGAACTCTGATAGAATTTCGTATTTGGCAAATATTAGCGAACGAAATACGAAAATCTACATAAAAACGTACGTAATCGGTTTAATAACTCGATTTTTTTCAATTATCAGAATTATTGATGAAAATAAAACAGAACGTTAATTCAGAATTTTATTTGCATCTCACTGCATCTCACCCACGTGGTGTGTCTTTGTCATTTTTGCATGCTGGTTGTTTTATTAAATTAAATTTTTTCCCAGATGCCGTCCGTAACGTTAAAAGACGTAGATCAGCAGAAATTCGTGAAGGCCTTTGCAGCTTTCCTCAAAAAGTGAGTAAGGAGCATGATTAGAATGATGAGAATCTAACCTATAAGCGATTTAACTTTCATAATCTTTGCTTTAATTTTTGTTATTTAAAATTATTTTTAAATAATCAATATAATGGTTTTTAAAATTATTTATCTTTTATCATTTACCTCTTTCTTCATAAAATTTATGAAAAATTGCTCTTCTATATTGAATATTATTTCTACTAAAAAATTAGGACACTTTATTGTACCAAGATGTTGAAGATATTTATACTTACCACTGTGATTCATAAAATTAGAACCGGCAAAATGCGCGTGCCTGAGTGGGTGGACATCGTGAAGACAGCCAAATTCAAGGAGCTGGCGCCCTATGACCCTGACTGGTATTACATCAGATGTGCTGCCCTGGTACGTCACATTTACATCCGTAGTCCCATCGGAGTCGGCGCGGTCACCAAGATTTTCGGTGGACGCAAACGCAACGGTACCCATCCTAGTCACTTCTGTCGATCGGCGAGTGGTGTTGCACGTAAGGCACTCCAGAGCTTGGAGCAGCTGAAGCTCATCGAGAAGGCACCTCTCGGTGGACGTAAACTGACTAGTCAGGGACGCAGGGACCTGGATCGTATAGCCGCACAAGTTAAAGCAAAGAGCAAAAAGCAGCTTAAACTTCAAGAAACAATTGGAATTTAAACTTCTTATAATAAAATTACAAATGTAAAATTTCTCTTTTTATTAGATAAACCTAATTGCATATAATTTTATGCTTTGACAAAACTGACAAGACTTATTTAATAACATCCAAGGATTGGAAGTTAAAAATTTGTTAGAATGTTTTATCTAGATAAAAAAAGGATCGTGAGGACAAATGGATTTAGAAGTCATATATTAGTACAAATAAGATGGACATACTTTTTTTTAAATAAAATAATATAATTGATCATTCATGTTTGCATTCACACGCATAATAAGTTTTGCTCCGATATTTTCATACAACACACACAAAATGTTTATTATTGATACAAATTACAAATTGATGTAAAGTATTACAGGACAATGATCGCTGCCGTAAACCTGCTTCCTTATAACATTATCGCACACTTTATTCTTAATCCGTTCAGATGTTAAGAAATAGTCTAGTCGCCTATATGTATAAAAGGTTTGAAATTAATTTTTCAGGTGAGTACGTGCAGATTCAATTATAATAAATTATGCAAGATATAAATTCATATATTTAAATATTGTTAAAAAGAGAAAACAGCTTTAATAAACCACTTACCATCCAATATTCTTACTACGCGCATTAGCAAAATACGACCAGAATGTATATGCACCCTCTGTCTCAGGATATAATGCTCTGAAGGTATCTACAAATCCAGCGGCTAAAAAGTCGGTCATATCATCTCGTTCTTCTTTAGTAAATCCAGCATTTTTCGTGTTTGTTTTAGGATTCTTTAAATCTAGAAATTAAGTAGATTAATGTTAACGTTTCTCATGGTTTTATTTACATACTAATTACCAATACTGCATATTTAAAAAATTAAAGTTAAATGAATCTAATATTAATACTATACCAATTTCTTGGTGAGCTACATTCATGTCACCACATATGATGACTGGTTTTTTTTTATCCAATTCCTCAACACATTTTTTGAATGCTTTATTCCACTCCAATCTTTTTGGCAATGTCACCAACTTCTGACCAGCATTTGGCACATCTGTTACATTATATTCCATTATTAAATATCTAAGCAGTATTTTTGGCAGAATTGCGTGGAAATTAAATAAAATTTTTTTACACAAAGCATATTAATGTTTATATAATATATATTGAGTTTTATATGCAAGGTGTATTACAATTTTTTGTTCGATTTATATAATTTTTATAAAATGTTAAATATGTGTAATCTGAGTTTATCTTAAGACTTAGGTTGCAACTTACAAGTATTGACCACGAAAAATTTAGGGAACTCTGCCGTGATCATTCTACCCTCACTATCAAAGTTAGAATCATTTAAGCCATATTTCACAGAAATTGGCTTTTCCTTGCTCAACAAAGCAACTCCGCAATAACCTGGTTTCTTACCTATTGAAGCACATTTAAATTAATTGCAATCATTTTTATCATAAAGTGTTTCTTGGAATATATCTTACTGTCAACAAAATAATGATGATATCCTGGCAATTTGACTTCATCTGGCATCTTATCTTTGTCACACTTTGTTTCTTGCAAAGCAATTATATCTGCATCTTCTTTGGTGATATAGTCGATTCCATTTTTCTGATTAAATATATACAAAATTATATACATTAAGAAAACTTTGACTATAGTAAATATACCTTGATGACAGCTCTGATTCCAGAAACATTCCAAGTGCAGATCTTCAAATTATACTCCTTTCCATCCTCATTTGTCTTAACACATCCAAAATCTATCTCGTCCAAGTTTGTATCAATTTTATTTAACATTTGCTTGGGTTCATTCTTCGCCTTCTTTGGCGAAGATGGCTCGCTTTTATCAGCACTTTTTGATGCCTTTAAATTGACTCTTGTCCTCTTTGAAGCAGGTTCATCGTTTGCATCATTTACACGCTTTTTATTCAAAGTTCCATTTTCATCTAATTTTTCTGTTTTCTTACTAGGTTTAGCTTTGGAAGAATCAGCCTAATTGTAAGGAAAAATTAAAATATAAACATTTCATACTATTTAATACAAAAAGTTATGAATATAAGTGTCATAATTTAATCAATGGACAATTAAATATAAAATTTTTATAGATAATATCGCAATTGTATCACAATTTATATGCAGGAGAATATTTGTAAAAAATTCATGATTAGATTGTAAAATAATTACATTGCATATTATTACAGATAAAATAAATAATAATAAATATAACATTTTTATTTGTTTGTTAAGAGTATAAGTTAATTTTGCATATATTTAATATTAATTTACCTTCGCTTTTGAAGCACGCTGTGATGTACGTGGCATTGCTGTTTGTAAAGAGAATACTGAAAACGATATAAACAGTGTTAACGTTCAATAATGGCTGTCGAATTGTACGAACGCTTGCAAATAATCCGATAAAATCGATATCCGAAGTGGAATATGTTGATAATATGTATATTCCTCAATTATTCATATTTATAAAACTAAACACGTTGGCACGATTTGCCTTTGTTTGTACGACCGAACCTTTCAAGACTCAGCCTTGTCGATGAGAATAACAAACGTGAAATCGTTACTGCGTTACAGGTAATATTATAGATATTAAAGAGATTTCAGTATCCGCTTTCAATCGATATATTATACGATGATGTTCGCCTTTGAGCGAAACACACTGGAACTAGATGAACTACTGTTCAACAGTCGTCCAGAATAGTGCTTTATCGCCAATCGCTTGAATTTTTGTAAGCACTGTTGTCGAGTCGGCCTGTCTTTAAAATCGTAGAAAACCGTAGCTCGAAAATATTCGCGCGTTAATTTTTCACAAAATTGACTTCATTTGGAAAATCTCAAAAATTCAAAGCGATCTATGTACATACATAGCCTAACTGCCGGCGTCTAACCGCGTCTTAACTGACTTTCCCGGCTTTTTTCGCCTTGCAAAAACCAGAACAAAACAACGATGTCAGCTCACTATTAATTTAGGTAATATTGCAGGAGACGGTCTTCCTCACCAATTTTGATGAAATTAGGCTCATTCGACGGGTTTTTACACGAAACCAACGAATCTGGCAGAAAAAAGTGTCGCTCTGTCACGCGAACCGAAATATCAATCATTAAAGTTAGCGATTGTACAGTCGCCTGCATTATAGTTGCGACACTTTTTCTTCGATGGTTTTTGGAATGTAGCCTTTCTCATCGAGCGGTGAACGTAATTGGTTAGATCCACAAGTAAGAACCAATCACGTTCTCAACTCTCGTTATAGTTGCGCGTTCAGAAACGCATCGAAAGAAAAGTGTCGCAACTATAATGCAGGCGACTGTACAGGTTAGAATACCAGTCATCTCGGCGTAATGTAACAAACTGAGCATGCGCTGTGATAGAAATGTGCACAAAATTTGAAACGTTTCTTTATTAATAATTACGTCACTGTATATTTTATTCCCCCCCCCCGTTAATTATAAAATATATTATAAAAATGTTTAATAAAAAGTAAATATTGTGTTGGATTAAAAAAATTATTAGTTTTTGTTAGAATTAATAATTTAATCTAGTAAATATAAAAGAGTGTTGGTGCTGTATGAAATAAGCTAACGATACATGTTCAATATGATTTCTACATCGTTGCTATGTATTACATATGTGTCACTTGTCTTATGTCTGTCATCAAGATCGTGCGTGTTCTGTATACGTTCTTTTATATTCTCTATAGTGTAATTCGTTAATTAAATAAATCAAGAATTCCAACAGGTTATGGGCCCAGAAGCTCCCATATAGTTTAATTGAGACGAATATAAGAAACGGATAGAAAACCAGACACAAAAACGGATAGACAGAAGTTCAAGCAGGATCTAAGTTTCTATCAGGTTTAATCTTGCCGTATTTAATCAATTAAATAGTTTCACGTCTGCCGAGTATTAAAATGAGTGAATCGGCAATTCATCTTGCTTTTGAAAAGCTAGAAGGACGCGAAAGTTACAATAACTGGAAATTCGGCATGAAGATGGCCCTGATTCATGAAAATTTGTGGGCTGCGATAGAGGGTTATCCTGAAGAAGACACAACTTCAGAAGTCGAGAAGAAACGAAGAGATCAGAAAGCTTTAGCGAAAATATGCTTAATGATAAAACCTTCTGCGTATGCGTATGTGAGATCTGCTGAAAATGCAAAAGAAGCTTGGTCAAATTTACAAAAAGCATATGAAGACAAAGGACTATCAAGAAGATTGACGTTGCTACGCACATTGTCAGGAATGAAGTTGCAGAATTTCAAAAATATGGAACTTTATGTAAGTGAGATAATGTCTATTTCACAGAAGTTAGCTGATATGGATGCTGCGTTAGACGACGAATTTGTTGCTGTCATTATGTTAAGTGGACTTACAGAAGATTATAATCCTATGGTAATGGCCTTAGAAAGTGCTAACATCAGATTGACCAGTGATTTTGTTAAAGCTAAACTATTGCAGGATATTAAACATTCTAATAGCTCAAGCGAAAAGGCGCTTTATTCAAAAAATAATAAAGTGTACAACAAAAGAAAGGTGGTTTGTTATAATTGTTTAAAAGAAGGTCATTTAAAATATAATTGTCCTAATAAAAGGGAAAATAAAGATAATGTGAAGGATAAGCAAGAAAAAACAACAAGCAAGAAGGATAAAGCTGATAAAGCTTTACTTGTGTCAGTGAAGAATTCAGATTCGGAAGATTGGTACATCGATTCAGGAGCGACTACACATCTTTCAAACAAGAAGGACTGGTTTGAAAATTTTAATTCAAATACTTCTCATAATATTGCTGTTGCTAGTGGACATAAGTTAAAGGCTTATGGTACAGGAGATGTACTGGTTTCTACAAGAAATGGTCCGAAGAGAATTTCTGAAGTAGTCTATGTACCAGATTTAAAAACCAATCTGCTTTCTGTAAGTAAAATGATTAAAAATAATTACATTGTTATTTTTAATTCCGAAGGTTGTCAAGTTTATGATACTGAAGACTGTTCAATCGAAGGTGAAGTAGTTGTAACAGCTTCAATTCATAATGGTTTATATAAATTGGATACAGAAGAATTGGATACAGAAGTCGGAAATCTGGCGAAGCATCTGGATGGTGAAGATATCTGGCATAGAAGACTTGGACATCTCAATCGTATAAGTATGAATTTATTGAAACAAGGTTTGGCAACAGGAGTTAGTTTCGCTGATGAAAAAGGTGAGCAATGTATTGCATGCTTACAAGGTAAACAAACAAGGAAACCATTCAAAAGAATTCAATCAAGTAGAGCTAGAAATTTACTTGAGATTATTCATTCTGATTTGTGTGGCCCTATGCCTGATTATTCTTGGAGTGGAAAAAGGTACATTCTTACTTTCATAGATGATTTCTCAAGAAAAGTTCATGCTTATTTTCTTGCTTCGAAAAATGAAGTATATTCAATATTCAAGGAATATCAAGTTATGGTGGAGAATGAAACAGGTCATACAATAAAGGTTCTTCGCACTGATAATGGACGAGAATATCTTAGTCAGGAATTTAAGGCTTATCTGAAATCAAAGGGCATCAGACATCAATTTACAATTCCTTATACTCCGGAACAGAATGGAGTGGCGGAAAGATTTAATAGGACAATCGTAGAAAAAGCACGTTGTATGATGCATGTTGCTAATTGTGATCACAAGATGTGGGCAGAAGCAGTTAATACTGCTGTCTATTTAAAAAATCGTTTTCCACATAAAATAATTAAAGGAGCAACTCCTCAAGAGATATGGACAGGTAAAAAAATAGATCTCAGTCATTTAAAAGTCTTTGGTTGTCTAGCATATGTACATGTTCCAAAGAATCTAAGAAATAAATGGGATGCAAAAGGAAAACCCTATATATTTGTTGGCTATTGTGAAGATTCCAAAGGCTACCGATTATTTGATATAGAAGATAAAGGAAAGATTATCAGAGCAAGAGATGTTGTTTTCTTGGAAAATAAATTTTCAATAGAAGAAAGAAGTGAAGCAGATAATAATTTAAATTCTTATATTCATTTGAGTAATGAAGATAAAGAAGTTCTTTCTTCTGAAGAAGACATACAACAAAATGATATTAGATCAGAAAGAAGATCTGAAGAAGATGAAGAAGAATTTCAAAGTTTAACAGATCAAGAACAACAAGATGCTGAAGAAGACAATAGAGAAACAGAGAATAGACATCAAGATCATAAAGATCAAGATCAAGAGGATCAAGATAATGATAAAAATCAAGATCAAGAGGATCAAGATAATGTAGGAGAAGACATTAGAGAAACAGAGAGAAGATATCCTAAAAGAAATAGAAGTAGCAAGAAGTTTTCCGATTATTTCCTGTTTCAAGCAACCTGTGAGCCAAGTGATCCTAAGAATCTTACTGAAGTTTTGAAGCGAGATGACCATGATAAATGGAAAGAAGCAATGAGAGCAGAACTTCATTCAATGGCGAAAAATAAGGTTTGGACTTTGGTAGATCCTCCAGAGAATCAAAAAATAGTTAAAAATAAGTGGGTATTTCGTACTAAAAGAAATACAATGGGTGAAATAGTCAAATATAAAGCTCGTTTAGTAGCTAAAGGTTTTACCCAAGAATACGGTGTAGATTACTATGAAACTTTCTCGCCAGTAGTAAGACATTCAAGTATAAGATTATTAATTGCACTTTCAGCTGAATTAAATTTAAATATAGATCATTTGGATGTCGATACTGCCTTTCTAAATGGTGAATTATCAGAAAAAATCTATATGTATCAGCCAAAAGGTTTCATAGATTCAAATAATAAAGAAAAAGTATGTTTATTGAAAAGAGCGATCTATGGTCTCAAACAATCTTCCAGAGTTTGGAACAAAAAGGTTGAAAATGTTTTGGAAAAATTAGGTTTCAAAAAATCAAATTATGAAGCCTGTATATACTTTAAAGTTTTAGACAAATCTATTATAATTATTGCATTATATGTGGATGATTTTTTGATTTTCTCTAATGATGAGAAAGATTGTTTAAAACTTAAAGATCAATTAATGAAGTGTTTTAAAATTAAAGATTTAGGAAAAGCTAAACGATGTTTAGGTTTAAATATACATAAAGATAATTTCATGAATACAATTAGTATCAATCAAAAAGATTTTATTCAGGAATTACTTGTTAGATTTAATTTAACTGAAGCGAAAGATGTTGTTACTCCTATGGAAGTTGGTTCTAAGTTAAATTATAATGAAAAAGAAAATATTGATGTACCCTACCAACAATTAATTGGAGCTTTAATGTTTTTAGCAGTTAATACTAGACCTGATATTGCTTTTGTAACTAGCTATTTAAGTCAATTCAATTTAAATCATGATGCCCAGCATTGGAAAGCTGCAAAAAGAATTCTAAGATATTTAAAAGGGACAATCGATTATTCTTTAACTTATCAAAAAACTAATTCTTTGAATGTGGTTGGTTTCTGTGATGCAGACTGGGCAAATGATTTAAATGATCGAAAGTCTTATACTGGTTTTGTATTTATTCTAGGAAATGGTGCAATATCTTGGGAGGCTCGAAAACAGCGTTTAGTGGCATTATCGAGTACAGAAGCAGAATATATTGCTCTTTCCGAGTCTGCCAAGGAAGCTATACATTTAAAAGGCTTATTAAATGAATTAATTAGTTATGATGAGAAAATTATCTTATGTAATGATAATCAGAGTGCACAAAAGTTGGCATGTAATCCTGTGTTTCATAACAAGACAAAACACATTGAAATCAAATATCATTTTGTCAGACAAACTGTTGACAGAAATTTAATTACACTTAAATATGTTTCAACTGACAAGATGATAGCTGATATATTTACTAAGTCTTTAAATGGTCCAAAGCATAAATTTTGTACAAAAGGACTAGGTTTAAAAAGGTTTTAAACTTTAATAACTGAAATTGTTTATACTCACTAGATTAAGAGGGGGTGTTAGAATTAATAATTTAATCTAGTAAATATAAAAGAGTGTTGGTGCTGTATGAAATAAGCTAACGATACATGTTCAATATGATTTCTATATCGTTGCTATGTATTACATATGTGTCACTTGTCTTATGTCTGTCATCAAGATCGTGCGTGTTCTGTATACGTTCTTTTATATTCTCTATAGTGTAATTCGTTAATTAAATAAATCAAGAATTCCAACAGTTTTTGTACAATGTAGATTTTTTTTTATTAAGGCATAAAAACAATTTATTTTATAAAATTAATTAAATTAATAGACACATCCCACTTACAAATAAAAACCCCGCGCGCGCGTAAGATGGGATGGGAGAGGGTGGAGATGAGATGGACCTCTCTTCTCGTGGAAAGTCGCAAACTCATGTGGAGGGAGCAGTACATCTGTAGACCTCGTTTCAAGATTTCTATTTGTAAGTGGGATGTGTCTATTAATTTAATTAATTAATTTTATAAAATAAGTTGTTTTCATGCCTCAATAAAAAAAATCTACATTGCACAAAAACTAATAACTTTTTTAATCCAACATAATGTTCTGGCAAATACAAGGAAGTGTAGTAAATGTGGCAGTGATATAATTATTAATAAGCATTTTAAATTTTGTGCACATTTCTATCACAGCGCATGCTCAGTTCGTTACATTACGCCGAAATGACTGGTGTTCTAACCTGTACAATCGCTAACTTTAACGATTAATATCTCGGTTCGCGTGGCAGAGCGACACTTTTTTCTGCCAGATTCGTTAGTTTGATGTAAAAACGCGTCGAATGGGCCTAATTTCATCAAAATCGGTGAGGAAGACCGTCTCCTGCAGTATTACCTTAATTTATATTTACAATTTTTTTTCTACAAACCTGAATAATTTCCGTACGCGTCACTGGAATGGATGCAACGACGCGACTCAGCCGGCTGAGCGATTCGCTGCTCCCGATGAACAGGAGTCAGCGGAATTTTGTACGCTAGACGGTAACAGTGATATCCAGCTTCGTTAAGACGACGCCGGATTGTCCTCTCAGATACATTCACGTCAGCTGCGTTGCTGAACTCCCGAACGCTACCGAACGGTCGATCAGCAGCCGCAGCGATGATCGCCTTTACTTTGTCGGCACCGATTTTACGGGGACGACGATTATGCAGACGATGATCAGTCAAAGCGTCATCACCGCCTTCTGCGAAACGTCGTATCCATCGTCGGACAGTTTTTTTAGAACACGGAATATCAGCAGCAATTTCTGCTACTGATTTTCCGCCCTGAGCCAGTCCGACGATGCGACCTCGCTTCTGGCAGGACAAGTTTTCAGGCATTTTAATCGCGAATACACCGCACTGTGCAAGAACACGGAAAACGAGCTGCAGAACACATATTTCGCGATGTCTCTTGTTAGATGCGTTATTGTCTTTAGACGCACGAGCGAAAGAGATAAAGAGAAAACAAAATACGTCCTCCCGAGGTCTGACGCCGCGTCGCGAGAGATGGTATTATGCTTTCTCTCGCGGCTCTCGTCAAGCGAGAAGGATGTGGGACATTCGGAGAAGTGACAGACTTCATATTTTGACGTTACAAATTACTGTACGAAATTTAAGAAAAATTAGACGTTCATTCGGGTCCTCTCTCAGAGTATTGTTTTACGCCAATTACAAAGTAAACTGGCTTGCCAGATAATATTAACATATCTATAAATTAATCGACTTAAAATTATTTTCTAATACAGATTATTTTAATAAGTAATTAAAGAGATTTACATTAATTAATTAATTAAAATTATGTTTCTATGTAAAGTAATAGTCCCACAAATTGAAGCTAAAATATATTGCCGTGATGACATAATTTTAATTTATTACTGTACAGAAAAAAATAAAATGTCAACTCAACAATTCATTGTTTCATATATAAGCAATAATATAAAATCTTGGAAGAATTTATGATCTTAAACAGACATAATTTGCTTAGATAAAGAAAATTTTTCTCTTCGTGTAAATACTGTATTGCCGTAATGACATAATTTTAATTTATTATTAAAAATCGTAATTCTATTTACATTATTTTTCAAACGAATATTCGTATCCGAGTAAATTTCTTTATGCAATTAAAAATTACAACAGCGCGCGACGAACCGCGGTATCCCGTAGACATTAAAACAAAATTATACCACTTTTACTAAAGTTTGTATCTTGTGTGTACGTATATAATCAATAAATGACATTGTTAAGCAAAAATGTGAATACAGATGTAGTTCTAAATAAATAACATTATTTTCTTATGTTCCCAATACATAAATTTCTTTTTATAGGTGTATCGTTTTAATTTCTATTTTTCGTTTTACATTGTTTTTATATTCTTTTTTTATATACCAATTACATTTAACAAAATAATTTAACTATAATTAACTTGCGTATGTGAATTTGCAGTGGCAAGATGCAAATATCACTTCGATTGCTGGCAAAACTATAGATCAATTTTCCTACAATTTCATTTAAAATTATAAGATAGATTAAGCTATTAAAAGTAGAATTTCTTTAGAATTAAGCAAATACAGAATGAATGACATAAGTACTTACAAATTTTCTTTTAAATATAATAGCATATATTTTATAAGAAATTCACAAAAAGGAAGATATTATTGTCAAATTGTTCTTTTAAGAAAACCATTTGGATAATTATTTTATAACAATTGCGGCAATAGCAATGATTACTAGTTCATAATTATAGCCAAAAGTTATTTTGAATTAGATGTTTCTTATAGATTTTTGAATACTGAAAATGCAAACCGTAAATTTCACCAGATTTTTGAAACAATTGTTTAATATGTAAAAAACTTTTTACGAATTAAACATTTTTTATAAATAATGTTAACGTTATCTTGAAATTTGGATCAGAAGTCATAGAAGTATATTGTTTATCCTTTATAAAATGCATTTTGTTTACTTCAATTTCTTTTTAGTTATGTTGTGAAGAATTTAAATATAAAGTTTTAAGTAATTAACAATAAGTAAATTTTCGATTATGATTAAGTCACATATAATTAGTAATTTGTGGATAATAATATACATACTGTGTAATTTATCACAAATTCTTCTAAATGTATATATGACTTTATTGCATTTTAAAGGGAATAAACAATAAAATTTATGATTTCTAAATCAGAATTTCAAGGTAATGTTAATCTTTTTTACAAAAAATTCCAAAAATTTTTAAAAGTCATTGTACATTAAATCTTAATTATTTCGTACTTAACATACTGAAGAAAATTGGTTTAAGGTATCATTTTCAGCATCCAAAAATCTATAACACTATATTCAGTTCAATAATTAAAAAGCATATTTTTTGTAAACTAGTGTTAACTAGCACATTATTAAATTATTATAGATACCTTCCATTGGCTAATATAGCAATGAAATGTGTCCTATTCATTTAAAACCTGTGTTAGCAATATAATTATTTAGAAAGATGAAGAAAAGCCATGGCAATTTGATTTATAAATTATGACATACTTTTAAAGTGAGATAAGGTATCGTATATACCGTATGCACTGAGAATCGATTGTCAGTATATTGAATATGAATAATTGAGCATGCTCAGTAAGTATCAGTAAATTCGCTTTGATCAATAATGCCGAGATATTTTTGAATATACAGAATAATCGCAAGAATACCTTCCGGGCCTGGATCTGTAATATTTTCAGTAATAGTTTATTGTAAATCAGATATATATAAAATAAACTTATAAAGTTCGTGTACATTTAAATTATGCGACATCGCTATCGGTTAGGAACGCCTGACTCGTCGCTCATTGCGACGACGACGCTAGTTGGTATTCTTCGAAGAGAAACTTTGGCGTTGCATCGCAAGGCAATCACAACGGTGAAACCGTAACACGAAATGGGCATCATCATGGATGCACAAAAACGTTTAAAAGGGAATGTATCTCTTAACGCGAATTAAACATCCTAGAATTCTTGATACCTCCCCCATCCCCCCCTCCGTATCGGAGTATCGTGCCGTTGGAGGTATCAAAGAGTCATAAAAAAACACAAGATAACTTACAACATTGGCATTGTAAAATTGAATAACATCATTCGTGGTGAAACAGTCCGGAGAATATTCCTACAGTGATAATCAAGATTTTAGAACTCCTGAGAGATATATTTACCGAACTACATTTAACACGCGTCACGGGTGAAATGTACACAATTAAATCTAAAGTATAAATCATATGGTACAAATTGTATAATTAAATTTCTATCGCCGCTAATCATCACTAAAATTTATGTGACAATCCGTGAATGTTCCGATTTTCACGCTCGAGATCTGTCTGATCGTCGCTCTGGGGCTGCTTTTTCCCAAGCAAACTCTCATGATTAAAATCTGTTGGGAATTATTCATACAATAATTGTAAAACAAAGCACTTATACAGGCACGTTCAGTGTAAGTACTAATTTCAATAGCCTCGTGTAACAAACACTTCAACGTTGTATGTCTGCAGTTATGCAATAAAAAAGTTCTCAAGGCCAGTTAACAGCTCTGATAATCGACACACTGTACAGAGTATATGCATATATATACGCTTCACTAGTTTCTGGACAATATAAACAGAAGTCTCTCTCTCTCTTTCTCTCACGCACAAATACATACGCACATATACATACATACATACATACATAATACGAGGCACATGCTGTGATATAGTTTTGACCTGTCCGCTTTTTTCAGCGTGATCCAAACGTTTTTCATTTTTCGGGCTCGTTGGGATGCTCTGTCTTGATATGATGGGTAAACATATACTGTGTCGTGAAGCGTTTTTTACAATAAGGGCACTGATATGGCATCACGGGATGTGCGGATCTCAAATGCGCTACGGCTAACTCCCTCGACACAAATGGTGATTGGCACACCCCGCACCGATATCTAAAAAAATAAAAAAATAAAAAATAAGTCGCACAGAGAATTAGATTATTTAGAATAAAACACAAAATTTCAACACTTGAAACATATCTCTTTACCCGCTAGAACTTTTAATGAGAGTTCGTTTGAGAGGTGGAGGTGTACTCTGCTCGTTAATTTCGACCTTTGGTTCGATAGGAGACACGTCGTATTCCAGTAGCGCTTCCGGACGTAATTTTGGCATCGGTTCGTCATCCGCTTCGACTTTAATCTCACGTGTCTGCGCCTAAAACGTAAATATTACCACGTAATGTATGCTGTTATTAGATATGCGGTTTGAGTCGTATGTGATATCATCTATTACGTACCTTACTACCGCGCATGTATTCGGTGTGCATTTTCATGTGAGCATTTCGTGACTGCGGGCTTGCGAAAGTCGCGTCACATTTGGAGCATTTATACGTCTTGTTGTCGACATGAGGCGATGCTTTCTGAGGTTTCACGGCGACTTTCTTTGCAACCAACGCTCCGCCCGTACATTGATGAGAGAGTAATGATACTTCTTTGAAAAAGATTTTATTACACTTCGCACAGTGATAGGTTTTATCCACCGTGTGCGTTTTTTGATGCGCCTTGTCCACGAATGATTTGTTGTAAACAGCGGATGTGTGTAGTGAGGCATTATCGAGCGTAAGGCGTTTATGACAAGCCTAACGATCAGGAGGTAGCCCGTGTTTAAAAAATGCAATGACAATGAATGGATAATATGTAACAAAACAATTTTGCTGGAAGTCTTACCTCATGCTTTAACAGCTGTGAATGCTCCTTAAATGATTTTTTACATACATGACACATATAATTTTTGTGAGAATTGTCCGAGTGCGTCTCAAGATGCATTAACATTGTTGTGTGGTCATTGAACCATTTTAAGCAAATGCCGCATCTCGCTACGTTTTTATGTCCACTAGAAGTACGTTTTAGGGATTCCTCATCTATCGGAACATCGTTCTTCTCCATCTGTGGGTAAAAAAGTTATCATAAACTGAAATCAGGAATTAAGATCTTTATAGAGAGAAATTTAGTCTTTGATATTATAAGTAATATGAGAATGCGATCAATTTCCGTAATTTTATCGCGATAGATAAGTATTTTTATCCTTTTTTGTACGTTTGTTGCATCGAAATCTGTCCCTTTCATAATGAAAGCATATTGCAGAGATTTCCAGACTATGAATTATAAAATATTTTTCAGCAATGATAGAAATCAAAACCAAATTTCGAAATTATCTACAAATTGTCAAATTCCTTAGGCATGAAGACGATTCCGATCGCGGTTGTCAAAGCATCAACAGAAATAAGCGCATTTTTCATATCTCATTATGCATTAGAAAAATAAATTTATATTCAATAAAAAATTGAAAAGTGAAAAGAGTAAAGTGGTATAAATAAATCATCAATTTATACCTTCACCCCTCTTTCACGGTTGTTTTACCAAAGCTAGATGGGTCGCTAGATGAGTATTGCTGTTTCAAAAAATGTGTCGTGATAACAGCAATTTTCAAGATTATGATGTTACAATATAATTACGATGCTGAATTAAACGATTAACTTTAGAATCAAAAGTTTAAATGTAGGATTGACAAAGCAGTAGCTTTGGCAAAAAAATTTCCGATTCTATCACTTCAAAAGTGCTTAGAAATAAATACAAGATGATAAGATATAAACAAATTCACTTGGTACTGTGGTATTGCGTACTCAAGTAAATGATAATTCATAATTAAGAAGAGATATTAAACAAACCTCGGGAAAAGATCTTTTGGCACTGCGAGCTTTAGCTTCCCTTGCTTCTCTCTCAGCATTTAAGGCTTCCTCCTGCTCGACTGCCGACAAGACTGGTGGCATCATTGGCTGTTCATTATGTTCCGATATTTTGTGTGCAGCCAAGCGTATAAAAAGTCCGAACGATCGGCCGCAAATGTCGCATTTGTGCTTTTTTGGTTCGTGAGTGCGCATGTGATTTGATAATGCGCTCTGCTGAGTACAAATCTGTAATAATAAATAATATAAAGTTCATAGAAATGAAGCATCAAACTAAGCACTGAATTTCGATATAAAAACAATTGTGACTTTATACCTTCCCGCAAGTGGGACACTCGAGAAATTTGGTATTTTCATAAAATTGCTCATCTCGTCTAATCTCTCTCGGTCGATCCGTTATTTTTGTTACTATGGATTCCGAAGATGGCAATTTTGGCAACATTGTCAAGCTTGTTTGATGTAACTGGATATGTCGTTGATAAGATTCTACTGTAGGGAAAAATCTAAAAACGAATACATATACATGTTTAAAATATCAAGAGAAAAGCAGTCTATGAAGCGAACGTATCTCCTACCTATTGCACAATGAACACCACGTGTTAGTTCCAATCTCGGTCAATTTGGCCAGATGATCGCGCAATCTGTGTTGTTTCAGCATTTCCCAGCTTATAAATTGCCGGTCACATTGATCACAGCCATTCAAGTTTTCCGTGAAATCCAGTTTGACCTTCAAATGGTTACTGGCTTCATGTCTTGCTAGAATTTCAACGGATTCAAAGGATTCAGAGCATTTTCTACAAGTATATACACGCGGGCAGTGCAACTGCATGTGCTTCATGAGAATGTCCTTTGTTCTGAAAATTACAAATTTTTGTTATCAAGCAAATTTACATGACAACCTTAAAAAATATTAGTGTTGCAGCGAGTACACACTTATAATAACTGTTGCAGGGTGCGCACCACCATTCGGAAGTTAACTTTGTTCTAGATTGTAACTTCTGATGATTATTCATTGTCAGATGGCCAGTCAGTACTTGTTCCAGAATACTAGTTCGTTTCTCCTCTTTCTTGGCTTGATAGTCCATTTTAGGTGCTCTTGCTTCTTCCATATCAGATATGGAAAAGAGGTCCGTTTTTATTTGCATATCCATGCCAAAATACATGTCTGACAATTTGCGCTTTTTATTCAGTGGTTCACAATCAGCAGTTTCAGCACTTAAAATAGGGTCCATATTCATCTCCTTGATTTCCACCTCGCATGGCAATTCGGACAAAGTTTCCATGCAGGCATTTTGAAGATGATCTTGATTACCTTGATTGATCGGTGTTGCTGAGTCATCAAAAGGCAGGGCAGTTGATAAGGGAACTAATGGAGGTGGAGCTCTACACTTCTCCTTGCAGAGTTGGACCTGATGTTAAAAATAAGAATGGTTAGAGGAAATTTGCTCTGTAAATTGATTCTCTTCAGATTTACAATGATAAGCATACAATTGTGGTTCCCTAAAGTTGGGTATACACTTAGCAAATAAACACAGAATGCAAAAGTTCATTTATTGTTATTTATTGCACAAATGAAGCATAAATTCTATTACTATATGCAGCAAATACATCTGATTGAATGTTGATGTTCGATTTGTAATTAAGTAAAGAAAATAATGTACATTATAGATTTAAGGATGACGTATCATCCGTTCGACAAACCTGGCACGGGTCCGACGAGTTCCTCATTGCGTCGAGGAATATCTGGGCAGACTCGTTCTGCTTGTACCTCAGCAAGACGGCGTGCATACTCCTGTAGACGTTCAAACAGAAGTCTCTGAATTCATAGGCGTCGTCGAGTCTGGCCGCGCAAAATTGACAAATCTGCTTCGGCAAGGGGTCAGTCTTGTAGACGAGCACGGGTAGGCAGGCGCGCAGCTTCTGTACGACTCTGCGCTGCAAGCCTTCGTCGCCGAAGATGGGCAGCATCTCGTTTCTTTCCTCCGAGCACAGTCGACAGATCTTGTCCCAGTTACTGCTCGCGGCCATCGTGTGCGAAGATTCGCGTTCGTATCGCCGAGATCCGAGCAGATTCCGAGCGAATTAGGTTAGCCGACGAACCGCGCGCCGTGCGCGACACTGGCACGGCCGGGATGCGTTGACACGGGCATGCCCTGCCGACGATGTTCGCGCGAAACGTGGGGGGGTGGTCGAGACGCGCACCTGCTTCGGGGGAATCTAGTTGACACGACTTCGCTTTCACCTTCCTCTTCTTCCCTCCACGCGAACGCCGGAGCAGAGCTTCAGAGAGAATCTCGAGTTCACTCTTTCGGTGAACACACGGATCGTTGCGAACCGGTTCCCCGCGCGGAACTACGCTCGCTCGCCGTTCACCGTCGTCCACCAGCGGACATCCTGCCGCAAAGGTAGACAAAATGCAGGCGTTGTCGTAGCACTCGCGGGACTCTCGTGGCCGTTCACATCAGGGGCATTCAGGCCTCGCCATGCGCCATGCGGACGCCACTCTTCAGCAACTCTCCTTGTCTCCCTCCCACCCGATCCTTTCTCTCTTCTCTCTCGCACCACTCGCGGGCTCGGCGGGCTTCGAGCCTACTCGAATCGAAAGGGTTTCCGATGATGGTCGGAGCAGCGGACCACGCTGACGCTGCTAAATGGGACGCCTTCGCTCTCGCGACAGCCGTTTTGGGATTGTGACGTCAACGATCGAGACACGGCAGAATGTCCTCTTATGCCGGCGACTCGTTGGGAGGTCAGCAGTCGCCAGCAATCTAAGATCTTCACTAGGTTACGTTCAGAAACACTACCCGAGTGCCCTCATGTATCGTTTTACTTTTGTTGTCACTGAATACTGATATTTCTGAACGTAGTCCTAATGTTTTCTTTTGGAGTTCCGGTCTGGCGGACTTCTTCCTGTCTATTTAGCTTCTTCATCAAGTCTCGAGATCTCATTGTCATTTTATCATTAAAATTTCTTCAGCGTGCGTAATTTGTCGTATTTTTCTGGGAAACTTTTTCGCTTCTGGCGACAGAATTCAAGATGCGGTTGTTAAAGATCTTTCAACTTCATATATAGCTTCATGCTTCCTGGTAGCTTCATTCGCGGTTTCTTTATGTACTTTCATCCCAGTTTTCGAAAGCAAATGTTAAGATTCCAAGTTATCATTGATCAGTTATCATTTAAGGGACACAATAAATGAAAATACTAAAAAAATTTTACATTATTACTTCTTACAATCGTTTGTTTTTTAATAAAACTTTGTACTGTTGATTGATCAAGCTTCCTTTAAAGTGTAATCTTTATTTCTTTCAACATAACAGATTAATGGTAAAAGCGGATGCACTGCTTAAAATTGCAGTGATTTACAGTATCTGTTAAATATTTGTTACATAAAACGACATAACTTCGATAAAGGTACATAATACTTCTGACATATTTCACTATCTGTTAGTCTGTGAGCCAAGAAAATATTTTCATAGTCTATTCTAATGCTCACAAACCATGCAGATGTTATATAAAAAAAGATTAATTGTAGAAAAATTTAAGAAATAAACATACTGAAATTGTATCAACAGGATGTTTATAACTAACGTGTATAATATAAATATAAATATACATAACTGAATTATAAACATTTTCTTGCATGTTTAATAAACAACAGATTCTTGCACAAACCCTTGCTAAAACAGTAGAATGAACTTATCATACTACCAGCAATTTAGTGCCAAGTAGTAACTTCAGTAATACTGCTTACATAAATGTTATTTTTTAATAACTTAATTTTATTTTTGTTATAATAATAGCAATGCAAAACACGACAAAATTAATCGATTTATTGACCTAGTTGTGTCTAATTAATTGGATGTTACGTCACTACATATTGTATATCAATGATTTATTTACAAAACGTCACAAGTTTGAAATTTCTGAAATCGAATTTTTGGTATTGTATTCAGTAGATTGTCCCGGGCTCCCTTGGACTCTTTAACGATGTTATAAGGCAATCGCTTTAGCGGCGATTATAATAAATGTAATGTTATTTAAAAACTTTGTTTTTGTTCCTCCTACAATGTGTGTATGTAAAGTTATTAATTTTATACATAAGACGTTTTGCAAGTAGACCATCGATGTACAACTTGCACGCTTTCTCGAAATACTACGTATGCATATAAAAAAATAAATCCGCTGTGTAAGCCGTCGATTTTTTGTTTTATATTAAATACATACAAGTCGCAATGTATATAGAATTTATAATATAAATTTATAATGTTGATGTTGTATATACGGGGTATCTATAAAGCTGTTCCTACTTCGTATATTTCAGAAATAGTTCAAAATTATGAAAAATTGCGAATTTTAATCCCAATCCCCTTAAAAGAGTAGCTCCTCGAAATGATCGAACATATATTTTGCGGTTTTTCATAACTTTGAGATGTTTTCGAAATATAGGGAGTGGGAAGACTTTATAGACACCCTATCGACATGATTATACAATATATAGTAAATTTATAATGTAAATTCTACACATCACTAAGCACTTATTGACACGAGCGTTTATTATTGACGAAGAATATCTACCAAATGTGTAAACATAATTCTCTCTCATTGTTCATTTATTAGCGAAAAAAATCGAAGAAAAAAAAATTATTTTGACTTTGTAAAAAATCATTTTAATCAAAAAGTAAAGATTTTTATCAACACAATTGATTTGTAAAAGACAATAACAATGTGTGTCCTAACAGACGTCTGGTATAATTTTAAAATTTTTATTGAGCAAAATAGACAATGTACATTTTTTTTCTTTATATATCCCAATATTATCTTCAAGTTTTTATTTATTTCCTAATTGTGTGCAGAAGCTTATACGCCGTACGATGGATTACGTAGATATTCTTGGTATTAGATTCTTTTCAGCACATATTATTAAACTAATTTCTCGTGAAAATATAACATCTTATTTCAAGTACGTTTATACGGCGGTATATATTGTGCATTACGTATGGATTTATCGGTTCACATAGAAAGTCCGTTTGTTAAAATAAAAAGCATTCGACAATAATAATATAAGTTTATATCAGATAATTAAGATAGAAGTTCATAAGTGTTCACGGTGTGTTTTCCAGCTAGTTCGAAACGTACAAAAGCGAACGCGTTTCGACGCGCTTGTGGCCGAAAGCATATTTGTATTGAGCGATAGCAAGCATGCAAGAACAACCACAGGACAACATAATTGGACCGTATCAACAAATCTTCACTTCGTCCACCTGGAATTTTATTCCGTGAAACCTTATGAAACCTTATGAACTTCCACATTCAATGATCAATATTTGCAAACTTCGTAATATAAGGGGGAGAATTAAATTTTTATCTCCGATTATTTATTTTTCATTCCCTGTATTTTGGCATTTGTTGTTCAGATCTGTGGAGAAACTTCTTGTGGCTTGCCACTTTAAAATCGCACGATGCGGAGTTAAAGAGAAATGAAACTATCGACGAGGAAACTATGACGGGTGTCAGAAAATAACGGGAAGACCTTGTTCCGTATAAATATTATGTTACACTGTACACGCTCTATACAATTTTACAATAGCAGGCCAAAGAGCGAATTTAGCTTGCCATATTATACATGCTGACAACTATTCACAACCGAATGAGGAGACAGGTCGAAAGCTTAATCAATAAAAACCAGTAACGGAAAACGTCGAATGTTATTTTATACACCCCAGATCTATAATCCTGGTTCTAACTCCCGGTTCTAAACTATAAAAAAAATTTACATTTTCATTCACGAGTGATTTGTTCGAAGAAATCTAATCAGTAGTTCTCGATATATCAATCGTTTTTCATCTTGTACGATAAAATTCGTCCATCCTCGTTTTTCTCTTTTCTTCCTCCAATTTTATTGTTAAATACTTTTTATTGATACGGGATGAATTCTTCTTTTCATTCTTTTTTTTGTTAAAAGAATATTTTGAGATTTTTAACGGCAAAATACAGGAGCGTATTTCCTGGATTGCTGTATTCTAATTGTGCTATTTATATAATGTAATATTTACGTATAGACTTAGGTGCGGCGCGATTATCTTCGTGTATATATTTTTTATAAATATATCAAAGGATAAAGCGTCTTGACATATCTCTTCCCGATTGACAAACGAATTATACATGTTACTTATACAACTTCGCTAACATCCTTCTTACTATCTCGCTGGCACGGTCGGCATTTTCTCGAGGAAGTCCTGTTCGATTACAGTCTCCAGTTGCGTGCTATTTATCGGCGCGTATGTGTCGCATGTGGCGCGACTAAGGCTCGAAAAGAAATGATGCAGATCTTGCAGAGAGCGAACGTTATTCGATGTTAATAAAAGCTCTCCCGGATTCCTTTTGGGCGGTGGACCTTCTGACTTGAACTGTAAAAAGAAATTGGTATAAATTAAGATAGAATAAAGAAGGAAAAAATTTTTGTTTGACATATGGTAAATGAACAGCACGAAAGAATATACAGCAAACAATACAATAAAGAAACAAAAAGTATTTGTAGTGCTGAATATTGCACAACACTGCTTGTGACCGCGCATTGGCTTAGCTACAAAACAGATGCATATGTATATGTAATTTCGCACAGTACTAAAATAAAATAAGTATTTCAGTGTTGCTGACAGCACGCGTATGTACACCGAATGTTCCTGTGATTTTTATTTTTGTAACGTATATCAATTGTAGCGAACACGCGATCTGAATAACTGTTATCTAATCAAAATTTTCATTTCTCGGAAAAAAATGAGAAAATCAAAAGGATTAAGTGGATTTTTTTGCGTAACACAGCAACAGCGTCTTTAAGTGGAGCGATATAAGAGTAGGGTCGCAGTGATAATTAAGATTACTTGTATAGTTTAATTCTAACAGTGCACATCAAGTTTGAAGACGGTCTGAAGCGATCGAAGCGATGCTCTGGTTGGAAATTTTATCTTATTACATTCTGTGTACTGTAATGATTGTTACTACACGTAAGTACTAAAGCAGCATGATTATTTAAAAAGCATGATTTTTTCATATTTTTCTACCCTTAAAAAAAACTACAGGCTTTTTCTCAATTCTCTCGTCGATCTTTGTACTTTCTTTCATTTGTATGGGATGTATAAATTTAATTTAAAAGTTACGTTGTGTCTCAACAATTTTATGAAAAAAATCGACAGAATTAAATAAAGAACATGAAATTAAAAAATTAAGTATTTTTTGGGGGATAATTCGTCTATTTATTTATAAAAATAATCTATAAATATTTATAAATGTATATGTTCACTTTTACATGTTTTATGTTTATCATAATCATATTGTGATTGGTCTAAATAGTTTTAACGTAACTTAATTGATGCTAATTAGAGAGCGGATATTAATGAAGAGAGGGGCTGTAAATTGAATGGCCTTTCCTATTAAATTAATTTAATTAGTTTAATTTATTCCTAATCATATAGTGTAATTGAATAAAAAGTAATTAATTTTATTTATATTTTACTAATGTGCTTATTCCATTAATGAATATTGTTATAATTTAATCATTGTATTTATTACAGAGTACACAGGCGACTTCGAGTACAACAATTTTGATTTTTATGAAGATTTATCAACAGACCGCTCAAAAAGTTTCAATAAAAAATACAACAGTGCTGCGCAAGATGATTTTTACATTGTGAACGATTTTGACACAGAAAATCAGGATAATGCATATCTTGACTCAAACGACTACGTAGCTTTTGGAAATGGTATAGGTTCTTTTGAGAAAAAGACTCCGCTTGACAAAGAGTTTGACTGGTACAAATTGTCTGAGAAAGTTTACAGATACACCAAGCATCGAATTCCTGGGTACGATTACGACGAATTCGATTACATCTATTCAAAGAGTGTTCAAAAGTGCGACGACAAATCAGTCTGGACGCATTGTCTTTGCCAATTCACGTGCTTGAAGCCGGATGAAGTAGATTGTTACACACCATGCAGAAGTGGATGCGAATGCAAGGAGGAATATGTTTTTGACGAGAAAGCGCAAAGATGCTTGCTACCCGAGGAATGCTCGACGGAAGATTACAATTACAATTATTAAATTTTATATCGATATATTTATATTTACGCTCTCATTCTCAATGACTTATTGAGCTATTCTTCCGCGATCGTAGAAAATAAAATCGAATATGTAGCCGACAACTACGCTGAATAATTTATCGTACTGCGAAAGCAATATATTAATTATGATAGCTCACCTTACTGTCCATCAGTTTTGCTATTCTTGTAATATGTGGCACAAAGTCCGAGGATAAATTATTGTTATCCATGCAACCTGCCGCTGCGTCTCCGACGAACGCCCATTTATACCTGTAAATGAACGGGGTAATATAGATTATTTTGTAACAAAATATGCGCTGCTTTTCTAAAAATCTTTCTCTCTCCGCTTACATCTGAAACTGTGGTAACCTATGCGCGGGCAACAACAACGCGAGGTCTAGTAGCTTGGCGGCAGCCAGTTGCAATTGCAACCAGTGAGGATGTCCGTGTGCTTGAAGTCCATTGCTGGCGTTAACAGCCCATGATGAGTCTAGAGCTGACAACAGTTTGATGTGCGAGCTGCGTGCAAAAAAATACAAATAGTATGTCATTTATGTCGCTGATGGATGACAGAGTGCAAAAATTCCTTGGGAATCGTAATTCAAGGTATGAAAATACGCAATTTCCCCGCAGAGCTCGACAAGATACAAGATTGTTATTAGTAATACCCTTTGACATTCGACATTCGACACTCGGCACAGTGACGTAAAGTTTTTCTTATGTTTCCAGTTATTATTTTGAATATTAAATTAAAATATGTTTATTTAATGTAAAGTACCTTTCGCAGCAATTACTTGTATCTAATCTTTTACTTGTTTCTAAGATATATTTTATCACATTTTTTCTATTCTCGAAACCGGAAATTTATAGTATAAAATGTAAAAATAATTTTAATGATATGAAAATAAATTTTGTGTGTGTGACTTTATCGTTATAAAGATTTTTTTCCATTTTAAACGTTGTACTCTCAAGTGTTGAAACTATTGTCTTTTACGTTACTGTACTCGAGTGTTCTTACGACATTAACAATATGCGTACGCGTGCGGTATGTATGTCGAATATGCATTGAACCATCGAGTTACCTGCTATGACGACTGCAGTCCCAACACCATTCAAGTTACGGAGGCACCACAAATCCCATCAAATCGCGAAGATGCCGAAACAGAGTCAAAAAACAGTACGATATTAGATAGTATCCATGTGTTAGTAGGGGGACATATACAGACAAATATTCTGCTATTTAATATCCTCAATCTCTACGCATATGTAAGACCCTGAGAAATAAATAAGTAATTCGCATACTTATGTCTCGCATTTCTATTCTACGTATCGTAAGATTGCGATTTTCGTCGTTTACATTTCGAGCATTTTAAAAATATTAATGATCATCGGATATGACCGATTTAAAATTGACGCGGAACATTACCGATCATGCTGTATAGAGATTTTCATTATAGCTTTCTTTTTCGATGTTAAGTCTTTAGAAACCGTACACATAAGAAAATAAAAGAAAATAAAAAAAAAGTAATCTCGAATAAGATAAACAACCGCGAATTATAAGTAAACATCATGCACATATGAAGCCATAGCGTCCCATAAGCGAGTTTGCTCAATAAGCACATGGAAGAATTCCTGTACCTGAACTCTTCGCTGTCTGTACTCAATTCCTGCTCAATGTAAAGGAATACTTGAACGAGTTCACTAACTATGACCGGCCATAAGGACGTTGCATGTTGTGGTGACATTCTCAATAGCAGTACGCGAAAACAGAGAAACACTTGCGCCTGAATAGACGGGATTACTTGAGGTAGGCGTAAACTATCTGCTAAACGTTCTGAAAGCAAAATAACCAGTAATATTAAATTATAGTTAATGTTGGAGTTAGTTTTTATTAAAGATGTTTAAAAATAATTATATGTAATACATTCTATAAATACATTCAGCGTAAATATTTACCTTGTATTTCCGGCATATATTTGTGATACTGATCCATTTCGCTGCAAAGGATAACGAATGCCAAACGCTTCAATAGCTGTGCTTTCTGCTCATACTCTTGCTCTTTCGAAGAAAATATACTGATCCCGCTACCTTGAGCCATGGAGACGCGATCTGTTTGACGAAACAGTCGTGATGTTAATTTCTATGGTTACAGTAGATACATGTATTGCATAGATGTAACAGAATATGCATTACTCATTAAATCTCTGAAGGTAGTGTTGTCGTGTGTCATTAAATTGTCTATTATAGTTCTCCAATACGGTAGACAAGCTGGTATCATTTGGAAAAAGGCCGAATCGAGTAACAAGTCTAAAACATCCTTGCGCCATGCCTTTCTCGTATACTGATATCCCGATAAGGAAGCCAATAGTTGAGAACAGGCGGTAAATGAGGCGATATTTTTTATCCTGTAAAATTAGATGAAGTAGGTTCAGATGTCTCTCGTTCAAATCTCAGAAAAATCTAAATAAAATTTCTACAATTGAAAGCAACCAATTCTTAAACTTACGTATGATTCTTTAGGTAAGGTGTAACATTGTACATGAGGTTTGTCAGGAGCGTTACCACGCGCTCCTTTTCTTGCGAACCATAACTAACGTCCAACAGCGGCGCAAGTATTTCCGCTAATACTGCTTGCGCTTGAACGCTGTACGCAGCATTAGGTGGAGTTCCGGGTGTTACTGTAACGCAAAGTTTTTAATAATAATCACGAATATTGCATAAGAAATATAAAGCTATTTGTAATATGAGATTACATAAGAAAAAAGAAAGATAAAGTGTGGTAACAAAAACAGACTTTGTTAGAATTTATATTAAAGATTTTTTGAATATATGTACAAAATAAATTGCACGTTACGTACCAGCACCATTTTTTCCCTCTTTACCTTCCGAAGACCCTTCCACGACTTCGAAAACGTCCTCTCGGACGGCCAAATTCCTTCTTAGCCACGTTGTTTGCTCTAAACAAGCGCCTGCTATTTGCGAACACGATTCGATCAACTGAAATGTTTATTAATAATAATAATTAAATGCAATAAATATTAATTATTATACAATAAGCCAGTAAGATAATAACCTTCGCAGACACGTCTTGCAAGTCTTTGATATCTTTCTTCTCTTGCATAGGTGGGCACTTTTGTACATATTCGTTCAGTATAGCCAGTAAGAGAAATTGGGCAGGCGCTGTTAGCGACAGACCATCCTTCAATAAACTAAGCAAGGATGCCCAAGACTCGATGAGCGATTGCGACGTGTTACTCTGCATGTAGACATAAAGCAATTCCAGTACCGAGACTTCTAATGAGAAATCTTGCTTGATTCCGTGTATTGGTGGTGGGGTTTTTACTACTTGATGCACGGTGTGCACCAAAGTATCAATGGGCATAACACGAATCGCACTAACAAGATGAACCATTACTTGCTGATTGGGGCAGGCTTCTGGAAGTATCTGTATCAAAATAAATTATAATAAAAAAAAAATATGTTTTTTTTATAAACTGGTCATATTATTATAGCTATTTCTTATTTTTATTTTTAAATTAGATACACAACTCAACTTACCTTCTTTGATGCGGCAGATGGTTGGCGCCTTTCGTGCCAGGCAACAGCGACTGCAGCCAAAAAATTAGCTCCGTGATGGAAAGAGATTGGAGATAGAAGTTCCAACAATTGATATTTGACTATTCTTGGACTACCCACCACACAACTGGCTTGTTCACTGTACAATATTATTAAAAAAATTGCATTGATACACACAATAAACAATTTTCAACATATTTGATTAAAAAATATAAATAAGATATACTTGTCTTTTGTTGCCAGAACCGCTTGCCATAAAGCAGATAATGATGCTATTATTCTTGGCAAATGGCTTAGTGCTGTTCTTCTAGCGTGTTGTTGCAATTCGTTCACGCCAGTTTTATCTTTTGCTGTAGCTAAATCCTATAAAAAACAAAAATTTTGCTATGTATTTCGTATATTCAAAAAAATTAAAAATATCGATTAATTGTATCCTATTTTAAAATTGGCATGTTATCTAATTTAAAGTCTGTTTTCCGCGTTTTTCGATTGGTTGCAAATGTGTTAATTTAATAATTGTTTAATATAAATACAATAATTGCATAATTGGTTAATTATTATAAATATTTACTAAATTTGTAAAAGAATCGTAATAAAAAAAAAAGAAAGCGCGCATTGTTACGTTTAGTCATAATTAAAATATTTATTTATTTTGTCCAACTAACCGGAGAAAGTGGGCTGGGCATAAAGACATGTATAAGATTGTTGAATATCTGTCCGGGATTGGCACCAGGAATCCCCGTTTGTATCGTGCCACTTAAAGGTTGATTAAATGAGAATCCAATTTGCTGGGAGGTATCCAATAGACAGTAATGCAGTAAATATGTCAGAGCTTCCAAATGTGTCACAGTATAATCTGCGGGCAAGCAACACTCTACTGTGCTTATATCTTGTAATTTAGATGTTAGCGCCGCTTCTTCATTGATGTAATACGATGCTAAGTGCTCGATATTATTACATAATTGATGAATAACCGACGTTACAACGGATGTTAAAGAAGGTCCCATAAAAGGCAAGCTGGACGTAACAAGGGTGGTCCAATGTTGATGAAGATGTCTCATATGATCCTATGAAATTTATTGAATTACTTTATTGATGGCTAATTATCTTAACTTCTCGCTTAATCAGTTTATAATTAAATATAAATATTTTTTATAATGTAAAAATATTGTATATAATTTAGTAAAGTATATTGTGATTTGATTATTGTTAAAAATGTGCATAAATTTTTGAATTGATTTAAAATATATATTAAAATAAACATACAAGTTGCAGGGCACTAAGAATACTAGCAAGAAACATCGGTTGCTGTGGTATTGCTGCTCCAGAGACATATTTCAAACTGTTCCCGATTAAGTTTGATGCTCGTGTCGGCGAACTTGGTATGGGCGATACTGTCGAATTAATTTCCTCTCCTTTTTGACTACTACATTGATGCTCCAACATAATTAATGCTAACAACAATCTTGAAAAATAATAAATAGATTGTTAAAAATTGCAAAAAATTGCAAAAAATTTATTGCAAATGTAAATAAATGCTAATTTTTTATGGCATTATCAATCGTCGATTAGTAAACTATTTTTGCGTATTTATATAATTTGCATATTTACCGTAATAACTGTATCTGGAAAGCTTCTGTATGATCGCTCGCTCTATATTTACATTTGTTAACATCATTGTCGATAAACGGATCATTAAACAATACAATTTCTTCAGTAAATGTAAAAACATCCTCGTTCTCCTTATGGGCATTCTTCATGCTCATAACGCTGGACACAAGACAGTGCAGAGCAACTTTTTGTACTTTACATTTAGTCAGTAGATCAACTATGTAACAGCTAAAGCCTTTCCCAGAATCGCGGACGATCGGTATTAATTCGGAAAATATTAGTGTTAGTAACTCGGCACTCGCAAGTTGTACCTGGAAAATATTTTTATCAATGCTAACAAGATTAATAATATCTATTACAAGTAAAAAAAGTTAATAAGTTTAATAAAAAAGTATTTAATTAAACATTTTATAACATTTTTTAATTTGCATCTTTCTAAATATGATTTTATAAGAAGAATGGAAGGGTTAAAATTTCAAAAAATTCGATTTCTGATTGTTCATATAATGTGATTCTGAAGAATATTTCCTGCTTGTATTTTTTAAGAAATTCGCAAAATTGAACTCAGGAGATTAAAAAATGTGAGACCCTGTACCGGCAAAGTGCCCACGAGAAGCAGCTTGTTTTTATACCGCAATTACTTTTTCCTTGTGTTAGATTTCTCGTGTTTCTATTGCATAAAAAACTGCGATGTTCTACAATTACTACTACAGTGGAAGCTGACCTGGAAACGTCATTTTATAGCGCAGGCAACTTTTAAGTTTTGTAAGTATTAATTTTCTAGCAAAAACTTTCTTTTCAAACTTTAACCGCGCTTTCTTCAAAACAGCATTTTTTGCGCTAGTTTTGTCCCAATAACTCAAGAAATGGTTGCAGATATCGACTTCATTCTTATGTTAAGATAATGAATTTTTCCGTAAACTGTACAAATTTTTATATAAAAATTTTAAATAAAAAATAAATTTTTTAATAATAACTTTTTCACAAACAATTTGAATTTTATCCAATTTTCGGTCATTCAAATTTTTCCATTCCCCCTTTTTTTAAATCAGACATACCTGGCGATTACCCGCGATCTCTTCGTACGTGAGTCTCATTTGTCCTAGATTTGGATAGTAGCTTCTCGCGAAATATAGACATACGCTTATTAACACTTCTAAATACATGCTACTCCTGTAAGCCGCGACAAATTCCGTGTTAGCTATATCACCATGAAAGTTTCTGCCAAAAACACTTTTCCTATGCCTTGCTAACAAATTTAACAACACTGTGTTCTTCGTCGCGTTTGCTACACCGGTCGTCGCCGCGCAGCATAGAAACATTCGCATGTTCGTCAAAAGTTCGTTCCTAAGAGTGCGCAAAGCATAAAGAGTCCTGGTCGAATCGTACACTCCGCAGTAGAGCAACATATGGGAATGAAGATTGTGAACACCCAGGCCAACATTTCGATTAGTTTTCGCATTAGTTTGTGGAACTTCTTCCTGTAGAGCAGAAAATATTGAAAGAATTTCTCGCGATGTTTATTAGTTTGTTCGTAAAGTAAACTAAATATTATAACAAGATACTTACGCTTTTAGGTGGTTCGGCGATGTCGCACAATTGCATCGCGCGATCAAGAACTTCGTTAAGAATCTCTTCGACTATACTGCTGCTGGAATTGCTGAAATATTCTTCCGCGGTGGTGCTGACATCCAGCTCGCCGTCATCGTCGTCCATCGTCCAGCTAGGCACCTCCGCGCTCGCTTCGAAACTGCCGATATCGTGATCGTAATTCGTGTTGAACTCGTTCGTGCTGTAATATCTACCCTTTATGATAGTGCCCGCCACTTCCCTGGAACCGCCTGACATCAAGACAGTTTCCTTCTTTTGTTTGGACTGTTTGTTAGTTACTTCGGGGCTGCTCGAGTCCAAACTGTTCGTTATGGAATCCGATGATGAGTCAACATCATCGCTCAGTTTCTTGTAGCTACTTTTATCTTTCACCTTCGAGCTGTTATTCGCTGATTCAAAGAGACTTTCGTCTAAACTGGCAGTAGAACCTTTGTCGAAATCAATTTTCTTGAAACGAGTGGCATTTCTTAGTAACTCTGTCGTCAAGTTTGTCTTGCGCATAATGGGCAGCGAGTCGTCCTCCGTTAAAGAGTCATTCGAATTTTCGTTACAGTTGATGGAGAGAGGATTTACGAACACGGAAATTTTCCTGTTACCGGATATACTGGGTGGCACTTCAAGTTCCTTCATAAACTGATTCCTCTCCGTGACATAGTGATTACAATTATCACCTGTTGCTAGTGTTGTCACCGCAAAGATTCGTTTTATCTTCACAGGATTAATTGCCTGCTTTTTCTTCTTACCCTTTTTCCACTTCTTATCCTCGTCCACGTTATCGCTCACGTGATATATCACGTTACCATCGACCGAACTGATCGCGTAAATTTTCGCGGCGCCCTCGGTGTCATCCTGCATCTCCGACTTCTCTTCCACGGGATCATTCTTCGTTAGGACGGTATTACTGTGCTGTATACTCACATGAAGGACGCTCATACGACATGTGGAGGGATCCAATAGTATTGTCAGTAAGGGATCTATTACGCGTGATATATCTCCGCGCATCAAGGAATGTAACAGCCACGATTGGGCCTGTAGCTTTAACGGAGAATTGTCCGCAAGCTGAAGATTATCCAACATTTTCAACAAGGACCTATGCAACATAACAGAAGACAAAATAAAAAAATCATACTATTATATACAATTAACTATTATAGATAGATACTAAGAAAATTTTTTATACTTACTGATCAAAAATTCTAAGACAGCCATGTAATCTTGGATTTGTTTCAATTTCTCGTCCTAAATGCCACAATGTAGCGAATCTACCGAAGGCTTCGATCCTCTTTTCGGGATTCTCGTTGGTGAGTGCGGATCCTATTAGATCTTCGACCGCGTTATAGGAACCGTATAAAGCATGATGCAATTCGTGTAATAGCTCTACGCAACGTATCCTAAACTTATGGGCGGGAAGCTCGCCCAAATGATGCCACAAGGAATTTGCCAGTACCTTTATATTAAAAATAATTAAATATTTTATTTATAATCACAGATACAGAATGCAGAAATAAATACTACTGAGACTTACCTGAAACACATTAGTATACTGCATCAAGTATGTTACGTGCCATTGCTTCAACAGAGGCACGATAATAACTGTCGTCACGCCCTCTCCACTTTTCGGATGTGTCTCGACGACATTATGCGCCTTCAATAATGCTACCAGGTCCAGTAACGTGGCAACGCTCGTTAATTGTAACGCGGGTTGCTTCTGCAACCAGCAGCAGCAGACTATTAAAACTTTTAACCAATCCGGAAGAACGTGCTCGAACTTTGGTTCCTCTTCCACGAGTACGTCGTCGCCGGGCAAAAAGTATTTCGGAAATGTGGACAGTTCGACAAATAAGCTGGACGCTATTTTCATGGCTTCGATCCATTCCGAATGCGCCGCCATGTCGAGGAATAAGTGAAAAATATCCAGGCACTTGTTATCTTCAGTTACGGATGTGTCTTGACTAAAGAATCCGGAGTCATCTACGTTTAATTTAGAATTCAGTAAATATTCCAAGTAACGCATTCTTTCATCGAAACTTTTTCTCGGACAAGATACCACTAAATGATCGAACATATCCTGCACTGTTCTTTCTCTGCTAAGTATTCGGTTGCTAATTAATTTAACGTAAAATATCTCGTATTGCCGGAGGCACTTTTCCAACATGGAGTGCTGTGCCTGAAACGCTGGAGATGGTCCCCTAGACAAGGATCCCGTCGATCCCATTGGAGTAACATTCTTGAAGTGCTTCGACGTGGACAGATGGCTGTCTGAAGATTGATTCCTCAAGGAAGAGATTCCATCGGTCTCAATGCAGCTCACTTTAATATCATCCATGCTTTTATTTCTAGGTAAAGACCTTGTATCTTCGCTCACTACGACAGATATGCTACTGCCATCGGCCTGTATTGTGTAGGTATCGCTCAGCTTGGAAGTGCTTTTGCTCGCCTTCTTCTTCGACTTCTTCTCGTTTCTTTTAGTGGCACCGCCAGAATTGGCTCTTCTCCTTGTACTTGGACTTTTCTCCGCGAAAGGGATACCGGTTGTATCAGGCTTATTCAATTTACTATCCGACTGACTCTTCTCTAAAGGGATCGCCGTCAGGGAATTATCATTGGGCACTGTAATGTTATTCAGAGACGTATCCAACTTGGTGTCCATTTCACACTTGTCCGCGTGAGCCGTTACCATCGTCGGTTGTACTTTGGATAAGATCTTGGCACACAAGGTGAGACTTTTTGAAATCTCCGTGGGGGACAGAATATTACTATGATACAAAAGCTTGCTGGTTATCTCGTAAAATAAGCCAGGAAGATGTTCAGACGGCGTGTCTATAAATGCGTCCAGCGACACAGTTTCGAGTAAGAATTCCGTTAGTACGCATACTTCTACGAGATTCGGCATACCACTGCCAACCGGTCTTACAGCAATATCCTCGATCGCCACTTGCGTCTTCGCTCTGGTGTTACAAGCTTTCTCAAACAAATGCCCGCAATGTATCCAAATATACGACGGTTCTAAGGTCGAGAATAACAGATTCGCAGATTTCACAACTTCATTCGCTTTCGGCGCGTGACTTGATACAGATTGTTTGCAAGCATTATAAAATGTCCTAAAATGTAATACGCGGTTATTAGTAAACACGTTGAAGAATTGTGTTAATTACAAGAATATAGTTTTTATTTTATAATTTTACCTAAACACTTCAAACAGAATATCATCCAAAATTATTGGTCCAATGTCCACCTTATCAAGTAATGAGACAAGTATCCTATATGGCTTCAGATCTTGCGAATTTTCTTCACATACTTCTTTAAGTAAATATTTTATCGCTTCGACTAGCATCTCCTTTGAATACATATCAAAGTACGTTACATCCTCTTTAGTGTTTGCAGTTGTAGGGTTCTTTTTCTTTAAAATCGATGTGCTTACTTCGGTACCCAAAAGCCAAGCAAACAAACGTCTGTGATAGAAAAAAATGTGTGTAAATAAAACAAAGATTCGAGGAGAACTGTAATATGTTGAGTCTCCTTTTACCTGTTTAAGCTCATGTCTCTTCGCAATATAGTAACTAAAGCAGCTTTTATTAATAATATCATATCTTGATGCGCCAATTGACTGCTGTGCATAGGGAAGCCTATCAACAGAAAATCCAATGCACTTCTCTGCACCAGCACCGAGGTGTCTTGCACTCCAGCACATAAAGCTGAAATCTTTTATAAATCAAATCGTTAAAAGATCAAATTTAAAAAAATATATATTCAGTATTTAAACGCAAAATTTTTCTTACCATAATTTTAGTATTAGTACCCATAATGTATTTTTGCTCCTCCATCGACAATTTCTTGTTGAAATGCGCTAGCACAAATGATATTGCAGGCAGTCGAATGCCAGAGTTTGAAGCCAAGCAGTCCCAGAGGCATGCATAAAAGTGTTCTGCACCCACACCCTCGCACACTTTTTCCAGTAAGGAATTAGTTCTGATAAAATAACACCCCATAAATTTCCATATTACCGATGCACACATATCTGTCTAATATTTACAAATATACATAAGGAATGGCACCTGTCAAAATGATCAGATCCATCTTCTAGGCCCAAGAGGACGCCACTTAAAAAACCGCTTAATCCTGGTCTCAACCTTTCGCCGAGTGGCACAAAGTGTGTTTCATATACCGTTAATAACGACGGTCTGACATTCATGGCTGCATGACCCAGTAATGGAAATAATCCTAATAAAGGACAAAACAAATATACAAAATGTATAGAAATCGCAATTATTTGTCTGCAATTATTTTTCTTATTTGAAGTGTGTGTGTGTACTCACCTGCACTATAGATAAAGAGCTCATGGCTGAGCCTATTAGTACCCATACACTTAAAAATAATGTCGTACGTTTCTAAAGCTTTCAAGTGAACACCAGAGGGTAACGCTGGATGCATGCATTGGGCTAGTCTCTTTGATATTTTGATTCGCCTTGGAATAACGGGAAATTTCATATGGCTCAGCAACACCTTGTTGAGTTTTCCCAAGGCAGAAATTAAATCTGCCCATTCGCTCGTGTACTCAAAGCTCTTCAGGGCCTTGTCGACAGCAGACACATAGCTGTGATAAATATGACACATCGTAACAAGTTTCTTAACCAGAACCAGAGTTGAAATGTAAATGAATGTAACGTTTGCCGAGCCGCATACGTCAATGGTGCTAAACGTGTTAATCTAGTCACAGTAATCCTCTACTTACACCCGATACTTCGAGTCCTTCATCAATTCGTACTCCTCTAGAGCGATGGAACCCATTGTTGCGTCTTTATTGCGACTGAACAAACTATGCTGCGACAATGCTGTTCCTCCACGTCACTTTACATGATTCCAGATCTATCTCACGGTAAAATGAGTCACGACGAGGTTCCCAGTTACGCTGCGGATCTTATCGTGCGGTACATCGTGTTTAGATAAGGCGGATACCGCGGCACCTAGAAATCAATCCTTCGAATTATCAAAGAAGCCCGTGCACGAGTCACTGCAAATTGCGCGGTCGCGTCTGCGACCGTCCCGCTCGGAGGCTCCGAGAGAAATAGACAATTTACCCTCTCTCGCTCTCTCACCGTCCGCAGCTGAGCCCGACTGGGTCGCTCATGGTCGCGTCTACGCGGCTGTGTTTACACGAGCCGAACCTATCGACGGCTCGCAATCGGCTTGGTTATCTCGTCGTGCGGCCGTCGATCCCCCGTCGTCTCTTCTCTTCCTCCAACGGAACTCAGCGGCGGTCCACCGTCGACATACCTGGGCTCAATCTCAATGCCCCCCCGGCTTTTCTCGGAATCTCCCTTCGTGAAGGTCCCCGTCGAGAAATGTCCTCTCAACGTCTCGATCACAGGCACGTAACGACCAGTCGTAAGCAGCTCCAGCCAGCTCCAGCTGTCTCCGGTAAGACTGTGTGGCGCGACGCGCGCTTCCGCGATCCGGATTTTTCCGATTTCCTCCTGGAGCAATCGGAGATGACGACTCAACACCACCACCACCACCGCCGCCGCCGCCGCCGCGCCACTGACCACGGTCGGTTCACCTCTCGACATTGACGTTTGTTGACGTTGACGTTGACGTTTCGTTGCTGGCGCGCGTGACGAGTATCGGATCGACGTGAATCAGAAACGCGAACATATTGAGATACAAACTCTTGTCCATTTGCAGACTTTCTCTTTCGAGGAGCTCGAGTGATCGAAGAAGACCTCGGCTAATTTAATTGATGATTAATTCAATTGACAGAATTGCTTAAAATAAAATTTCTAACATATTTTGTTGTCCCAGTAAACAAAAATAAATTTAAATAAATTGCAAATTGTAATTTGTTAAATTTCATTTTAATTTATCAGAGTTCGCGCTTTAAAGTCCCGGATTATTTTTCGACTCAACTGCACTGAAATACGAAATGTGCTATTTATCATTTTGAAATAGGTTTTGAACTGCGTTTGATTCGAATGGATTTATGTCTCCATTATATTATTTTTGGATTTAAAGAAATTAAAACATGAAATGAGCTATTCGTCATGTTGAATTCGAATATATTCATGTTCGTATTATATTATTTTTTGATTCAAATGGATTTCAAAAATCTGAAGCGCGAATTCGAAAATGTCACAATGAATTTATGTCTATCTTAGAACATATAATATATGTTATAAGATGTATAACATAATGCAGGCATTGCTTAATAAATTAATTGAAATTTAAGATTATTAATGGTCTCGATTTCATTTGAATTAAATGTAAATGATAGATTTCAAATTTTTTACCCAAAACATCTATAATCAAATGTTTGATATCATGTTTTTCATAAATATAAATCGTCAGATGTTTTCTTCTTTAGCTACTCAAGGTTGGCTTCATCATCTCCGATTGGCTTGATTGACCAATTAAAATTCAGAATAGTCAATTGCAAAACTTAAAACTGATTATATTATTTTGTTTTTCTTGTCCATTTTCTGTAAATTATAATTTTTGTAAAATATACTTTTAATTAATAATTAATTTTTTAATTAAAATAATTATAAAATTAGACTAAAAATGGTCGATTTTAAATTTTAAATTGCAAATTCATAAATTTAATCATACGATTAGGTTAATCAGAGTTGGTCCTTGATAATTGATTTTTTCTGTAATGAAAACGTTATTTTTTTGCATCATGCACGTTACGCAATAACTACGTTTCATTAATTGAGTAAATACTCTTAAATACTCGATAATCACGTTTCTCGATCAAATGTTTAAAAATTGGGTATTTCGAAATTTAAACGTAAATGTAAACGAATTTTTTTTTTATTACGAAACACTTTAAAATCCATGCTTCATGCCGTTTTCTCGGCATTCGTGTAACGAATAACAGAAAAGAATGTAACAAATCGAAGCGTCATACCAACGTCTCTCTCGTATCAACGTCTTTCCTAGCCTGCAAAATTCCAGCTTCCAATAAAATTCGCGAAGATTACAGATTCGTAAACGTAACAAAAAAATATTTATGAAATGGCAGATTCCACCTGATTAATGTACATCGACTTATTATAAACTTACAAAACGATTATTTCACTTACATAGAAGCTCAGACGCATCACATTCGAGATTGTACAAAATTCATATGGAATGTTTACAAACACTACTATTTTTAAGAGAGATAGTCATATCGACGCTGTTTACACGTTAATTCTTTCATTTTAAGAAATATCAAGAGAAATCGATGTATTTTTACTAACTGCGAGTTCGATTGGACGCACTAGTGAACGCATATTAAAGTCGTCATACATAAATCAACGCGAAGATAAGTAATGCGATATGTCATTTTTACTTCAGTTAGATCAGTGTACAGCAGTTTTAATGTATACCAGTGCGCACAGTGTAATCCAATCAAATTTGCTATGAGAAAAATATTCGCAAGCATATTTACATGCTCCGATAAGGTATCAAAACAAAAACAAGTTCAATCTTCTAAGATAATAGAAATATTATGCATTAATGCAACTTTCACTCTGAAGTCAATGTATTGCATTTTTTTCATGATTAAACCTCTAGTGCCTTTTTGGAAGATTAAAAATATTTAATATATACAAGTATAGGATAAAAATAATACATTGCGCGTCATTTTTTTTTTTTTTTTTTGAAGATGCAAGATCTGGAGGAATTTTCGCGTCATATTTTTAAACTCGCAATGAACAGTCATAAAGAAGCGAGAGAATAATGAAATTGATACAAGACATTAAAAATTGTTGAATAATAGAGAATTAATATAAACATGCCAATTTCTATATTAAAAATATCCGGCATGTGACCCATTAAGTTGTACATTATTGTGTATTTTGATATTAATCCCCACATGTTTGTAGTCTCGCATCAGGAACATAGTTTTGCACCTAGGGGTTGCAAAGGTTTTGCTGTACGTTCCAGTCTTTTCTGCTGTTGTTCTATTAAGCGCTGTTCTCGTTCTCTCCTTCTTTGCTCTCGTAACACTTTGGTAGAGTCGTCCATAGCGTCCACTTCCCAACTGGCGGTGTTTTCTTCCCATTCTCCCAATTCATTCTGGACACAGGACAGAAAGTATGTCTTTCTGAAGTGTTACAGGCTTACTTTAAAATATAGTACTTACAGTTGGAACATGATCCATGGCCGCGAAGTTTGCAGCATTGCGAAAGCTGTCTGCATGCTTATCCTTTAGTAGAATCTTCGTCTGTTTAGTGATTTTTGGAGTCATATTCTATGAAAGATGCAAAGTAAAATCTTTAGTATTTTCACTGAATCAACTGTTTCCAGGATTAGTTTTAGTTACCTCAAAAAAGTTAAGCTGTTCTTCAGTGGGAGTTTCAGGAGGCTTGATCACTTGTTGTCGATATTGTTCTATCTTTGCTTGTACGGTGTTAATTGGTTTGTCTGGTATAACAACAACTGGATTTTCTTCCCACTTATCCCATTGCTCCAATTCCTTAAATAAGCATACCCAATAAGCATTTATTATAAAATTCAAACAAGAAGCAATGATGTGTCTTCTTTTTTAGTATAATCTATGAAGACATCATTATATTTTCTCTAACATTCTAGATATTAAAATATTTCTATCAATATCAACAATAGATCAATAATAAAGAATATATTTATATAACTACATAGAAAGTAGATTTTTACAACATTATGGGTGTTTTCCAACATAATGTACACAGGCAACACTGTAATGCAATGTATGATTCAGTAATTTCCAACTATGACAAAAGTCAACACAACTAAAATGCTATGATTGACTGTGTCGTCATTTGTAATAACGTGAGAACATCATGATTTTACTTGTCACATACAAGTACTTCTTATACAAGATTTTTTATGACATTATTGTGATATTGAATAACAAATGATACAGCTTTTGATATTGTTACAACTTCTGTGTTCTACCTATGTTTATAGATATCAACGTTACATTTTTGGTGATAAATAATGAAATAAAAAAGCTAAGTAGCATTTCAGCTAGAAGTCGACACTGTATAATACAGTGTACAGCATTATTCTGTTGCTGGAAAGCACTTCATTATTCTTATATAATTTTATTGAAAGATTTTAATTGACAAGTACCGTTGAGTTAGTCAGGGCGTTCGGTACTACGCCGACGGTGGACAGGGGCACAGAGTCGCAGGACGATCGTCTTCGACGTCGAAGGCAGCACATCGCGCGCTTAAATACTCCGACAAGCAGCACGAATAGGGCCTTCAGCCGATTTATCAAAAATTCCACAGCCATTTTTCCGGTCTTTGTCGGCTGAGGGACGGAGAACTAACCTCTCCCCTCCGGTTAACCGAGGAAGACGAATGTTTACCAGTCAATTACCGAGTGCAAACGCACCATTGGCAGTCCATTTTGCGAGTCGCAACGATGTTGTCGATCCACCCTCACATCATCTTGCGCCTCTCTCTCACACAATACAATTTTATTAGTAAACTGGAAAAGACTACGGCCTGCCTGGACGTACATAACCTATATCCCTGTACAAATGATGCGTTGTCACATCGATCGCTCGATATCGACTCTCGGACGACTCTTCGACATCGAACGACACGATTGTCGAGATGGGGTTAAAGTGGAGGTTCAATTTGACTCATTTCAATCATATTATTTATTTTTATTTAAAAATTATAATTATAATTTGAAACATATAAGTTTTAAAATATAATAATTTCTATCGTAATGCAACAAATACATGTATGCGAAGTTGAAAGCAGGATATATTGAGTGTCGATCAGTCGATCTTGACGCGTGAAGTTGTACGCGCGAGAGACAAGGCCGTTCCTCGCAAACTTTAGTTGTATTCACGTTTCACTTGCGGAACGCGGCGGCCGCGGGGCAGAACGGGTGTCATTGCGACGCATTTAACAGGTGCAGAGTGAAACTTGGCAGTAAATATTAACTTTGCATTGATATTTACTGTCAATTTAACCATTGAGTAATACAGATGCTTGTATATAGCCGCGGGCACGGCGTCGATCTCAGCACGTAAAATTGACCGCGCGGGAAACGAAGCCGGCTCGCCATTTTGATCCCTCGGCCTTTTCGTTTGATTGCAGAACACGGCGGTCGCGATGCAGATCGGGGCGAGAGCAAGTGGCCTTGCAAATTCCTTAAATGAGTAAGCAAAATCTGCACTAATCCCGCAACAATATTTTCTGCCAAGCTAATCGTAACGTAATAAAGATTCGGTGCTTACATAATTGATGATCCGTGAAAACGCGCATTCTGTAATAATTAACATCGAAGAAATATATCGCGCGCGAATATAGTTGATAATACGACGAGCATTGTACATCGCAAGTAACGCGGATATCTCTTAATAATATTAATATGCTTGCTCTAACAAATGCAAAATAATCATAAAGACAACGTATTTGTTATTTGTTGCTTGATAACGTTGGGAAAACTGCATGAACGCGAAGTTAACAGCGGGACATGTAGTGTCATTGCCGCGATCGATGGCGTGGATGCGCGGCGCGACGTCGATCCTGTCGCGTGAAGTTAACCGCACGCGGGTGACGAAGCCGCTTCTCGCCATTTTAAGTTGTATTCACGTTTTACTTGGAGAACTCGGCGGATTCGGGGCAGACCGGTTCCAACTGCAACGGGTATCATTGCCGTCATTGCGCGCCGCGTTAACAGGTGAGCGAAACTTATATTAACTTCTCATTAATATTTACTGCCAATTTAATCATTGCGTAATATAGATTTGATGCTCGTATGTAACGCGGCTGTGGCGCGACCGCAGCGCGATCGATCTCGGCGCGTAAGGTTAACGATTAACCACGCGTTGGAAACGAAGCCGCCCAAGCAGAACAACAAGTCAAAATGACATCAAAGTGATTCACAATTGTGTCAAAATGACATTGAAATAAATCGTAATTGATTGAAAAGTGACTTTTAATGATCATTTTGCAGTCACTTTGACATTATTTTGACGTCTTGATGACTGCCTGTCCTGCTTGGGCCGCTCGCTATCTTGATTCGCACTTATATCTGATTGCAGAAGGTGGCAAACGCGTGAGACGGATCGGAACCGGAGCAGCGAGGAGCGTCGCAGCTTGTTCAACAGGTGTAAGCAAAACAAATAATGCATAATAAATTGGTGCTATATATCAATAATCCGTAAAAAACGCGCGCGTATAATAATTAATCGACTGAAGATGTATTGCGCGAATTGATAATGTGACAGTTATAGCATTATTAAATCGCGAAAATGTATGGATATTTAATATGTAGCGTCGCCGTCACGCGCGTCGCAAAACGCTCGTGACGTCAAGTTGATCGCGCGTGGAAGATGAAAAGCCGCTTCGCCATTGGTAATTCCATTTGATACTTTTTTTTGCAGAATGCGATGGACACTTATACAGAATGCGAAACGTAGTGGCTTCGCGTGGAAATGAATGGCATCGCGATTTAATTGGTAAGCGACATTTATACTAATAATGCATTTACGATCTATGCATACTTGACAAGTTTATTTGAACATGTGTGACCGACCTAAAATGTCGTTTACATTGCCGATGAGGCATTAAATGTTAATCACGCTTCCTTGGAATGCTACTATGTGTGAATTTTCACTCAAGTATAAATTTAAGTTTAACCATACAATGATATACAGTATTGTTATAATAACACTGTATAAAAAAATGTGAAAAAAGTGTGGAAAAAATAAAAGTGTGTTTCGATTTGGATCAATACGTAAATAGGAATTAAAGTTGGAGAAATATACAGAGCATATAATTCACATTATAGTGACTCTGATAAAACTCCCTGTAAAAGTTTTCAAACCTTTAAATTTTTCGTTTATAATTTTGGAATAAGTTTTACGGTACAATTTTTGCGCTACAATTTTCTGATTTGTGCAATTTATTTTTATTTTTAAAAACAATTCACTTGTTGTGTTAAATAATAACTTGAAAGTTAAAGATGAGGACAATTCTCGTTGTTGAAATTAACTTAGATAATTTAAAAAAGATAATATTTTTTTATTTAAAATAAATGTAGAGATAATATACATGAATTTTAATAATATAGATAAAGATAATATAAATTTATTTCTTTATCTAGATAATTATTTAATTTTATATAAAATATGGCAAATATTGTTATAAAGCATTTGCGACTAAACCAGCGCAGTAAAATATGTTTAAAAACTAATAATCTGCATATTAAATTCGTGATTTTTATATAATTTTTCAGAAAATCGCGGATTTAACACAGATTTAATGTGAACATGCTAACTGTATTGTTAATCGATAAAAATAAAAGAATATTAAGTAGATCCGGTAGATTCGCCGTGTCCAAAATTAGAAAAAAGCTGCCGATAGTCTGCGTTTTTTTTTTTTTTGTAAACTATATCTGATCTGTTCTTCTGTAAATTGCTTGTTTAACATATAATAAAATTTTAAAAATTTCTTATTCGCCAATAATTGAGAAATTCGATCGCAGATTGTCCTAGACACGTGTGCACTTCTCGCGCCGAGTGTTGCGGTCATATTGGCACTTCTCATACGCGGCACACTTCACTCCATTGCAGTAAACGGCCTGATCTGTAAAAACACACAACAAAACGTTCCGGTAATTTAATACGCTTAGGAAGTAAAATGCGTTTCTTTTCTTTAGGTACTTCTGTACTTGAATCTACTTTAAACTTTTATAATGAAAATTCTCGAAAATAAGCGAAGGGTATTTCATCTTCGATTTCATTCGTTTTATGGATCTAACGTAAATCGAGGAATTTTTATTGTCTGAAGGAACATGTGGATTCTAAAAATACTGTTTGCCTATTATAATCGTGATAGGTTATCGCGAATCCAACATGATGCGGAACAGCGAAGAGTTAATTCTACCGTGAAACAAGATATCGAATTAGTTCTCGTATGTACGTACTGCTCGAGCCCTTGTACCCGCCATCGCCGCCGGTGTTGACGGGGCTCGTGTCGGCACACGACGTGTAGCCACATTTGTTCGGGCAGCATTTCTGATTGAATGGACACTGTCCATCGCCTATGCACCTGGAGCCGCAATTGGTCACGGTGTTCCTCATCGGGCAGTTACCGCTTTTGTCTGAAAAACGATTGACGATAACATTAGCTTACAACAAAAAAAAACTTATTTTTAATAGATAAGTTGTTATAAATTTTTGGATATTGAAAACGACATTGCAAGTCAAATTTTATCAGCACGTTAGGTTTCCGAAATGATTAAGATTTAATGTGTTTTTGCTAATATACATGATATAATTTATCGTAATAGGTTTCGCTAAGATACTTAAGTCGAATAAACACTAAATAAGGCCTATTTTTAAATTTTCCATTTAAAAATATGCTTTACGCCAATATTATATGCTTAAAAGCTGTCGTAGGAAGCAGATAAAGAGAGGTTGGAAAATTAGATTCGGCAACAACGCGACTGTTTTGTGGAATAAAAACTTGTAATGAAGTAGATTTATGAATCATTTTTATAAAAATTTGCTACAACGTTTATTAAGTGTACATTGGTTTATGGTTGTAACATTGGGATGTCGTATGACTCCGTGTGAGAGCGACGAATTCGTAAGAAACGTATGTATATAGGGATTTTTAAATTCTTTAACGAGAGTTCCTCACAGATGAAAGTTTTAGATTTGGATGACATATAGAGACTGATAATCCCACTCGCTAGGTGATGTACAGAAACTCATAATCCCATTAGTTTTATTACTAAAAATACAGTTATGACAAATACACATGATAACAAGTAAGAAAAAAACCAGTAAATAGGAATCAGCGCGGAAAACAGTGCTCATTTGAATTGATTGATTTTACTCACAAAAACTTTAATCAAACATTTTGAGATTTACACATTCATTTGACAAAAATAATACAGACCTTTCGGCTTATTATTAAGCCATTTTCAGTGTTTGATATACTAATGTGATGTTTATAACAACAACAGCTGAGCTATATTCCATCACCTCCGTTCAAAGGCGAAACTGCAAAAGTTTTGTGTCTCAGCCGGATTTATTGCAGGAGGAACAGGCTGTGTGAAAAAAAACCAAACGTATGACACATAAATTCAAATGTCTGCAGAAAAGATAAAATTTAGATTTGCACTGTATTTATAGCTTCCATGAACAAACGTGAGGAGTCAAATTGTGAAATTTATTTTGTCAATTTTTCTTAAAATTGTAATTAATCTTGGAAAAGTGTTCATTACTCTTTCATATCTTTACCTCGACGCAGTTTATACAATGTCAAGATTAAAATGAGAACGAGTGTTGAGCCAACAACTTTAAAATGCTAAGTAAAGTCAACCAAATAATGTTCAACATGATAAATTCATATGAAATAAACACTTTGAAGTTACCATTTATTGTCGTTACGCTTACCGAGTTGAGTAGTAACTTTTTCTTTCTTTTTTGTGGATGCATCATCATTTTGCTGAAACGACGTTTGACCTGTAACTAGAGCAATACATGTAATCTGCTGTATATGTATAACTGCAGCAAATATTATTCTTTTTTTCATTATTACATAATAATATGCTATACTGACTCGAAGTTCCAGCCAGGTTTGATTTCGTCGTGTGTTCGTCTGGTGGACTTTCGGCTCCCGAAGATTTTGATCTCGTTTTGTTTCTGCCTGGTGAACTTTCGACTTTAGAAGGTTTCGATTCCGTCGTGTGTCCTGATGGACTTTTGTCGTCATAGCTTGGTGGATTTCCTTCCCTAGTATCTAGTGAACTTCCGACTCCGTTGCCTGGTAGACTTCCGGCCCCACTGCGTGGTGAATTTCTATTTCCCCTGCTTGGTGGATTTCCAGCCCCATCGAATGGTGAATTTCTGCTCTCACTGCTTGGTGGATTTCCGGCCCCATCAAGTGGTGAATTTTTGCTCCCACTGCCTGGTTGATTTCCGGCTCTACCAAATGGTGAATTTTTGCTTCCACTACCTGATTGATTTCCGGGTCCACCGTTTAGTGGATTTTTTCTTCCTTTACCTGGTGGATTTCCGGCCCCACCAAATGGTGAATTTCTGCTCCCACTGCCTAATGGATTTCCGGTCCTATTGCCTGGTGAATTTCCGACTCCAAAAGGATTCGATCCGTAACGAGCTGTAAGTACAGTGCAAATTGAATTTTACCTTTCCTGTAGGCATTTGAATTTATGTGCCATCCGTTTGGTTTTTTTTCACACAGCCTGTTTCTCCGGCTATGGATCTGGCTGAGACACAAAAGTTTTGCAGCTTCGTCTTTAGATGAAGTGATGGAATATAGTTCAGCTGTTGTTGTTACAAGCCGCCACATTAATGTATTATACACTGAAGATGGCTTAAGAATAAGTCTAATCATCTGTACTATTTTCGTGAAATTAATGTATAAATCTCAAGGAGTTTGATTAAAGTTTTTTGTAATTAAAATCATTCAATTTAAATGCTTACTGTTTACCGCGCTGATTTCTAAATGTCCGTTTTTACTTACTTGTTATAATGCGTATTTGTCATAGCTGTATTTTTAATAATAAAGCTAAGGGACTATCAGTTCCTGTACGTACATCACCTATAGCAGGTGAAATTATCAATCCCAATATGTAATCTAAACTTAAAGATTTCCTCTGTGAGGAACTCTCGCTAAAGATTACAAATTAAAAAATCTGTATATGCGCTTGTTTGGGATTGTAGGGGACTGAAATTAGCGCGATTGTAATTGCACGTTTTTGCTGCGCGTGAGCGGTGATGAACGCGACGGTCATTACCGTCAGCGTATCGACGCCTCAGGCGCCCAAACACGGGCTGCCACTCAGCGGTCAAATTGACGAAGATATAAATATAAACTTTCACTTGGCCGAGTATAGAAACAAGTAAAAAATCCTTTTAGAAGGATCCTGATGAGATAAATAATATCGGAAAATTGTTTATTGATTACCTCTGTTTCCGGATCTTTCTAGAAAGGCTACTGTCGTTAAAAGGAGCGAGCACAGAGAACCCGTCGCAGTTGATCTCACGAATTCGAAGTAAATTAGTGTCGAACGGTACATGCAAATTCTCTGCGCTCAGCCGATTAATGATAGTCGTTAAGAAGACGGACTCTTTCCAGCGTGTTGAGATTATGTCTGTTTAATTAGAATTTTATTTAATTAGAATTTTTGCTCGCTTTATCTTACGGGTGTTATATTAATTACATATTATTGTATAGTAATCGCTTTAGAGATAAATTAACGCTGGGTTTTTTTTTTTTTTTTTTTAATAGAACTGAGAATCCAATCGAATTCGTTTATTGCCGTTTTATTCTTCGTTCTGTCGCTCCTTCCGTTACTTCTTTTTTTCAATCTTTTCACACCTCTCGCGAACAACGTTCCTTATAAATTCGTCGCTTTCACACGGAGCCATACGACATTCCAAACGTTATAACCACAAAATAATGTATATTTAACAAATGTTGTAACAAGTTTTTATAAAAATGACTCATACATCCATTTCGTTACAAACTTTTATTCCACGAAACGGATGCGTTGCTTATTTTCCCACTTCTCTTTACCTACTTTCTATGACACACTTTTTCTATGACACACATATAATCTAAGTATAACGTATGTTATTATAGTAAATTTAAAAATGGAACTTAGTGTTTATTCGGCTAAGGTATTTTAGCAAAACCTATTACGATAAATTATATCGTCTAGGTTAGCAAAACGTCATTTATTGCACATTAAACCTTAATTATTTCGGAAATGTGCTGGTAAAATTTGTCTTGCAATGTCGTTTTCAACATCTAAAAATTTATAATAACTTTTCTGTTAAAAATAATAAAAACAACCACAACAAATACTAATACAAGGATCCAATTGATCAAATAAGATCTGTCTTTAATTAGTTGTAGTTTTATTTACATATCGGTCTATGTTTGCTTAATACAAATCTTTTTATAAACTATTGTAATTAACAAAAACTTTTCCGCGATTTTCGTAAGATTTATTTGTAGATTATTGTTTTTCTCTAGCTCTTACAATTTCTCGTAGTAGATTTTTTGGTACTGTTAGCAATTAGCTTCTGCGCGTTAATTAATTATTATTAGCCTTATGAATATCTCTAATAACTTATTACATTGTCTTTACTTTATTAGTACATTATTAAGAAATAATTGCGCTGTCTTTGCACATCAAACAGTTTGAATAGATGATAGTATCGTATAAGCTAATTACTAATGGCGTTGCAAATTGACCGCGAGTTGTGGAATCATAATCGACACATTCATTACGATGACGTGTATACACGTGATACTATAATTGAATATTACGTAGCTCTAAGTGTCCATTAAAATTTTCTTTATAATGCATCGTCACTCTTTTTCTGATATTCAAACACCTTTTGCAGGAAAAATAAATCTAAATTATAAAATATATGCGTAATAAAACGTTTTAGAGCAGAGGAAGAATAGATAATCTTCCTCATAAAAAGTTTGAGGTGTTAATAATTTTTGAATTGTAAACTATTAGAACTGAAAAGAATTCTAAGAGATAAATGATACATTCAATTTGTGCATGGAAAAGAAATTTCTATTTTAGAATTTTTATTTTTTATTAATATATAAAATAAAACAAGATGTATTTATTTCACTTTTGGCCAATTTTAGGGGTATAAAAAAAACAAAAAGAGATAGAAAAACAGAGAAATTATGCACTAAAAATAAAATATGGTAGAAGTTTCCAAGATTCGTATGCAAAAGTTTCAAAAACGCAATTCCGTACATTTACACTCGGTGTTTCCGCGCGTAAGTGATAGTGTTTACTCACAAAACGTCTGAGAGAACGTGCCGGCGACTAGCAAAATCAGCACGACCACGAACGGTAATAAGCTTCCTGGAAAGTAAATATTATACAAACTTTATATTGATTCTAGAGAACCATAATTTATACGAGCGACTCTTTGAAAGAAAGATTCGTCACAAATGTATCATTTACAGGAATAATTATATAATGATACACAACTATTTATTTCACATAATTTTCTTCAACAGTGCGGCGGTGAATGTATAATTAATGAAATAAATATTTAATTTACGTAAGAGCCTATAATAATATTTAAATATTTAATACATAGAATTGTTCTGGTACTTTCGCAGCATAAACTGTCATCAAATCTCTTCCAAGCGTCGCATACAACAATTGAGATTTATGCTAACGATGTTACGTGGAAGTCACGTAATTGCGTTCACGAGAAGTGCGTAGCATCGTCTTTAACTTTCAAGGTTGCGCAGTTTAAATACTTACGGTTCATTTTATGGGCCGTTCTTGGATTGGTACTGGGCTAAAACACCGCGATGAGGTTTCGATGAGACTTCTAGACGCTGATAAAATCATCGGCTTTTATAACGTTTTCCACCTCTACTCTGGCATTGAGTGTGTTCACGTCGAAAGGAGAATGAGATACATAATAAATCGCGATTCGTGCTCGTTTACGTAGCGTAGACTGATCTAGGAAAATTTCTCTCCTCTTAATACCATTTACTCGAGCAATATCGTTTTTTCACATATTGCATCGTGACGTAAATGATAGGGACATAAGCACGGATATTGTGTGCAGATAAATGTCTCAATCACGTTTATGTTGCAATAACATAACAAAGAGCATTTGTGCGCTTCTTAAAATACTTTGAACAACATCATTGATTATTGTTGAAGGTTACGTCGAAGGATATCTTTTAATCTACATTTATCTTAATTAAGCAAAAAAAATATCTTTTTTCTTACACCTTAATTAATTTGAATAATTATAATTTATGTCTATTTTTAAAGAATAATTTAAATTTAGGAAAAATCCGGATGCTTGTAGATAAGATAAACTTAAATTTAGAAAAAAATCCCAGTTTTGGATAAGATAAATGATATCTCATTTAATCACGGATTATTTTTAACCGCTGGATCGAAAAAGTGTAATTAATTATAAAATGTCTTTACATATTTCATTGTTGAACTTTTCAGATTTGCGTTTTAAGAATAGCTGTTTGAGAAGTCTGTATTCTTACTTAGTATTCACAGTTGTTCAATCTTTGTTTATTGCCTCGAATAGATATCAATGACAATTAGTCAATAAATTTAAGGCTGCAATTACGTGGAGTTTGGAATTCACTTTGATATTCATTGAATTATCTATTAACGCAATTATTTAAAAAAATAAAGATTAATGCGCGAGGGTATTTCTACGCCGAGGGCACATTTCACAATTCTGAATCGTAAATCCATCGTTAGATAACAAACACGTTTAATCCTGGTTATCACGTAACCTTGACCTTTACTTTTATCAGTTTATTAGAATTATCGATTAATATGGAGATTCATTAAATGTTTCTTTACCTCAATAGCTTCTTTTCGTAATTTTATTCATATAAATTTTATTAATCTAATTTGTTATTCTTTGATATAAATTTCTCTTGAAATACAACGGATAAATTAAGAAATATAAATTTAAATATAATTATTTTATTAATTATATGTATGATAGTTTAAAGATGTTTTAGCTTTATAATAGCAGCTAAAACTTATCAAAATTAGAAAACTGCAAACTTCTTTGGTTTTTTTCTTAATCAATGATCAAAAATTTTGGTTTTAAATACCGCATTTTCATCACGAAACCAGCCGCAAAAAAATAAAAAATAAAAAATTTTGCTTATAAGGCCGCGAGAATGATTATATTTTGCAGCAGTTTGAAATAAATAACTTTTAGATGAGTAAAATTTAAATGAATTTTTGCAAGAATATTTATTTGAGTTTTATTAGTACATAAAAAAAGTTAGATTTAGTTTGTAATGCTATTTCGTCATTAAATTTTCAAATGAGTACGAAACACGATTTTACATAGAAATCAAGAGTAAACAAAAAATTAAATACTTTTTAAATTAATAAAAGAATTACTTTTAAGTTTCAAACACTCAATAATAACACGTAATAATAGAATAATCTAAGAAATTAAAAAATTTTTGGTAACACTTTGACAATGACACGTCCTTAATAGTCTCTGCTAATTTTTTTCGTAGTAACAGTATAATTGCAAGAATTATAACACAGATATACTATTTTATTAGTTTTCTTACCGTGTCGTATTAAATTGTAGACGAGAAAATTATTAATGGAACGCATATAAGATTGTAAACGTTAAAATCGCAAAAAATTGATTATTACTATAATTATTTTATTATGCAATAACATAATAATTATGAACTCAGTGCTGGATATATTAATTATTACAAATGTAATAGGCATATATAAAATCGAGATTAGGAATAGTAATCGGTGTAATCGTTTCCGAAGCGCAGACCAATCGGTTGAATTGGAGCTTCGTCGGATCTAACTGCTTCAATCTCTGGCTTCTGACAAGCTAGAGCTCCACATCTGTTTTTGCAGCATTTTAAGGTCCCTTTGCAATCGTTGTCGCCATTACAAGTTGATGAGCATACCCATCTTCCCGTCGGTATTGATGGGCAAGCTCCTGGTTTCTCTGCACAATAGATTATTCATTTTTACAGGCTTGTATGTTTCATCATTAATTTATCGTGTTTCTCCATAAAAATTATTACAATATTTATAGAAATGCTACACAATCTTTATATAATGTATAACACAATAATTATGAGGTAAGAGTAAAAAATTGTCAAAATTCTAACTTTTTAGAAAAATTATTAATGAAACAGTTTTTTTTTCTAAAAAATATTTTTTAATGGGTTATAATATAAAAAAAAAATTGAAACTTACATAGGTCAAAGCCAAATATTTCTTTTTTAAATGTGTTGACGTAAATTGCATAAATTTCACTTCACTGTAATGTTTAATATTACAGTATATTTTATATTGCTTTAAAATGTTCCTATTTATTTAAATTGACAAATCAGACGTAATTAATGCAACCAGGAAATTACTCACCTGTCTGGGTAGGTTGCGTCATCGTGACAGGCATGGAGCAAATGGAACCGCCGCATCGGGTCGGGCAACATTTGCCGATTCCTGTGCAGTGTGCGTCAACGTAGCAGGATCGACCGCAGAACTGCACAGGTAAGGCAGGTGGACACGAACCTGGTTTGGCCGTGTATCTTTGTGTTCTCGCAACAGCGATCGTCGTCACAAAGACTAGAGACACGACTAGCAACTTCATTGTTTTAGCGGACACTATTAGGCACGGTATTAGGAGCTACGCATGACAAAGATTTCACTTTTAATAGGAATAAATAAAAAAAAAATTGATTTACTATAAGTATATTAAGTAATAAATTTACGTAAATTTATTAAATTTTAGTTTAAGAATTCGAGATATTTATTTAAAAGGACATATTAAATTTTAATAACGGCTTTATGACACAGTCTTAACAATGAATTTAACTAGTGATAGAAAAGATAATACAAACGAATACTTAAAAAAAAAAATGCATTAAAAATTTTTTATGTTACAATGTCCTCGGGAGTAATTATAATTAGCAATAAGCACACAGAATTCCATATAAGCTTCTACGTTTTTTTCAAGATGTAAATATTTTAAACGCATTTTTCAGAATAACGTTTTTTGTTATATTTTTTCTTCTCGACTTTTAAAGAACGTAGTAATTTATCTCATTAGCAAAACTTTTATTGTCATCTCTTCTTCACAATTTTATTTCAAAAAAATGGCATAAAACAACAATATTAAATTATTCACTTTAATAAATTAGTCTGGAGTTTATATACAACGTAACACTAATCAATCGTTTGCTCTATACCGGTTTCTTTTTTTTTATTTATTTTAATATCGACATTCGCGTTTAGTTGCTTTATTGATAATACGCAACACACTATTCGTGCGAGAAACGTGCGAATCACATAAAACACTTGACATATATATGCGATTTGTTTATGTCATACTTTTACTTAAAGAGTGTAGTCGGTAGCAAAGGTGATCAATGTTTCCTCGTTTTTGCCACTCAACAGAATGATACTTCTGGTATATATGCCTGTGTCGTCAGCTTCGTTGTTCCCCTTCCCATTAAACATCTCACCACTCCTTTCTGCGCGCAATATATATGGCAACGCTATATATGTATAATTATCACAATTATATAATATAATTATCACAATTTATAATAATTATTATTTTGGAAAAATGTTATTTTTTGTTTTTCTCTTCCAATAGTATTTATCCAAAATTAGATGCAATTGTGCTATAAAGTTGCTTCTGTTTTAAAGGTTGTTATTTCTTCATAATGCGTATCAAACACGCCTTTGAGTGTGGCCTTTATAATCGGAAAGCGTCAGTGGTAAACCACAACCGCAACTGTATAGTTCAAGCTCTAATTAATGAGGGTCCCAATTTAGTTGGACGGAAAGACGTGGTTTTGATCGAGACCGTTTCCTTCACGATGAAATTTCCTTTCTGATAAAAGGTATTTTGTTTGAGAGAGCAAAATTACCTTTGTTTTGATTTATTATTATACGCTATGTTAGAACACGATTTTTAGTTAAAAATTTTGAAATAAAAAAGTTCTCCTCTTTCTTCTTTTTTAAATACATATCAAGATATAAATAGTATTGAATCGATTACAAAAAGAAGAAATTGTAACAGTGGCAAATTACTTTGCAAGTATACTACAAAATAGTATTCGTTTAATTTTAATTGGGCAAACTTTAATAATAATAATAATAATAATAATAAAAGGAAGTAGTTTTCTGGAAGAAGATCCACTTGTGTCGAGGAAGTAATATGATATTCAAAGAGCAAATTCTTTTTAACCGTAACGTTTGCAGTGAATATCAAAGGTAACGTTGTACATTAGCCTGATTATTACCAGACATTATATCAGCGGAGTTGATTATATTACGCATAAAGAGAGGTACTTGCATTAACGAGTGTCGTCATTCTAGCCTCGTATTTATTATTGCATCTTTTGAAGTGCAACAAAAGTACATGTGAATTAATGAAGACTAAGTCTCAGGCATGTTCTTGTATTTTTTATCAATTTACTAATACACACATAAATATAAAATAAAAATTATCGGCGGGCATAATAAAAAATACATATAGTATCAAATATATTTACGGTTACGCACTTAAAAATTAATAATAAATGCATTCTTGGTACTCAAGCCTCTCCGTACCTGAGAAGTCGAGACAATATAAAAAGATATATAAATCAATTTAATCCTAATTATTGCTAATTAATTTAATAATATTGTTTTTGTGCTATATAAAAATAGTACGCCATTTTTGGAAATTGAATTCGATGTTTGCACGGACATATCATAAATTTTTACGTTTGATTCACGTATTAACGCTCAACATCTTTGCATTATAAAATAAAAATTTTATTTACACTTCTGGTTGCTGAAATTATTCTTTTCTTATATTATGTTTCTTATACGAAATTCAAGAAAATATACGATATACAACAGCCTTGGTTAAAATTATTAAGTATCTATATTTTTTTGTTTATCTAGAATCTTTTAACTGTATTGCTTCATATTAAATACTGGTATTATACATAAGTTTAAAAGATTCTTGAAACAGAGAATAATTTACATTTTAATTTCTGTTAAACTTCTTTCAGTTATAAATATTAAAAGAAAATGCCTAATATTTTTGACCAAGGCTGTACATCCGCTTTATTGTATACTTTACGATCTCGGTTTGAGTCATGCGTCCCTTAATAAGTATATTATATAATTGATTTTGATATTTTAATCAGCGCAAAGGAAGTAATCGAATTAACTTTGAATTATCACTCTGCATAAATATTATTCAAAGAATATTATGCAAAGGAGAGGAATTCAGATATATTCTTTCAATCTGCGAATTCTCACAGCATTTTTATGAAAATGAGATTGTTCAATGGTAATAGCGATAACCATTGTCTCGCACTTAACACAATTGTACTTTTATATAGATATAAGATATATTATGCCACATATAATTATCGAGCACTTAGAAATTTTACTGATTAAATTAATATTATTAATATTAATTTCAGTCGTGATTTTTATACACAAAAGACACAATATATAATTTGCATAAAAACTTATCAACGAATACGTGTATACTCTTCAATTTTTTTAGTTTTTTACTTCTTAGTCACAACAGTAACAAGCAATAAAATTTTATTGAAAACAGATTTGATAAAGTAGTTTACAATTATAAACTTGAGTAGATTTATGTTTATTTTTTTATGTTTATTCTCTATTTTGATTATAATATTTTTTTATGTTATAAGATTATACATGTGTATACGTTTATACATTATAATAATAATTTGCAATTTTTTAATTTGTTGTTTCTTAAAATTACAAAATTGTGTTATATATTATAGCACTGAGGAAATTGAGAGAATCGTATTCTAACAAGTGATTTGATTAGTTTATATGTCGATGTGTGACATAAATAGCTCAGCTTTCCAAATGCTTTAAGGATTACTAAATAAGGACGTTTTTCTTGTAGTTACATTTGTATGAATCACTGACATCTTTCTCAATCATGATTCTTCGGAAATTCCCGTAATCTCTTGTTTAATCTTTGATTTGAGAAAAAATAACCGAAACTGGTTTCAGTAAGTTAGTGATTTATTTTATGGATCGAGATTTAGTGCTTATCTGAATATGCGAATCTTAAATCAAATATGTCCGGTTTAGAAAAAGAGTCTTAAATAATTTTAATCATTCGCGATAACTGTGTTTAAATTAAATTAAATTAAATTGAGTTTTATTATAAATTTAATTTAATTTAAAATTTACGATTTTTTTTTATTTCAGGAATAAAAACGAGTGAGAAATATATTCGAGAGAAAAAACGAAAATAGACTGTCGCTGCAGGTTTAATATCTTCATACATATTTTTATTGATTTATTCTTCTGCCTTTGTATTACAAAAGTCGCGCGTTTATCGTTCGCGTTCGTTATCGTGAAATTATACAGTATGAAAGGTTGTACCTCGCGGTGGCACGGGCGGTGCAGGTAGTTTCTTTGGTATGGCGCCGAGAACCTTGGCAGCATCGTGACCCATTTTAACAGCAAGGTTCATGTATTCCGGCATTCTAGTCTCGGTGGCCTCATTTGTGTTTTTCGAAATGTTCGCCGAGTCCGCCGACGATACGTGCTCCTCATTGCGCATTGTCCCGGTGGTCTCTTGACCTCGAACAACGAGCGCAGAATCGACCTCGTCAACGTCAGGCTGAGCGAGCGGTGTCGGCTTTACCTTCACGGTGTCGGCACACGTCTCGGTAGTATCGTCAAAGTATTCTTCCGCGACTTCCCGATTCTCGTGAACGGAATCGATGGATGTCGATTCGTTGCTCGTGCAATCTGGGATGCACATTCCTGGCGGCGCGACTGGAGTGAAGTTCGACGCCGCCGGTTCGATGTTCGTGTAGCTGTTGCCAGCGTGTTTCGTCGCTTCGGTTTCTTCTTGACGTTTGTCTAACGAGACGGCGGAGTTCTGAACAAAGTCGTGATATCTTGAATGCTCGCACGGCGAACTCGGCGTATCCAATTCTCTTGGTGAGCCGTTCGCTTTAAACGCTGCGAAAGTTGAATTGGAAATTTATTTATTTTTGAGATCTTAAGCATTTATTAAGTGATTAAATTGTGATTAGGTGATCTTTAGTGGCTAAAAGACATCTATAAGATACATTGAGACGTTTGAATTCGACGGTACAATATTTCTCTAACGTTTTAAATATTCTTTAAATAACTTTTGATTCGAAACGCTTTTGATTCACGCAGTTTGAAATATAATAATTCGAGGCGTTGCACGTTGTCTGATATAAATAGGAATGAGAATGTTCTATTTACCGTGAACGGGTAATCCCGATGGTGGGAACGCAATGTAATATTCGCTTTCGTTGGCCCTGGACGGTGACTGCGTCTGTCGGAGATCAAGATCACGCGTGATTGAGAGACTCGGTGATGGGGAATACCCGGGCGCCGGCGAATACCTGTTTGTGAATGGTTTGGGCGCGGGTGGTATTTCGTAGGACGTCATGCCAGTTTTTTCATCTCTGACATTCTGGAGCTAAACATAATTTTTAGATCTAATTTAATACACCGAGAGAAAAAGTTGTTATCTCGACTAAATTTTTCGACTTGATTAAATCTATCGATTTCAAGTATCCATGTGTTGAGTTAAATATTTAAATGATTAAACTAAAGTTTAAGTATTTTATATATTTAAGTTAAATACATAAATACTTGAATACTTAAACTGAAGAAATTTATTCAAGTTTAAAAAATTAGTGGAGTTAACAACTTCTTTTCTTTCAGTGCAAGAAACAGAACAGTATTAATACTTTATATTTTTTTCAATACGTGATTTTTTCAAAAAATTATATATTTTTTTTAATAAAATTCTATAAAATTGATACTTTAGCTTGTACGATATATTCAATATTATTTTATAGTTTTTATGTTGATTTAAAAACTAACAAACATGCCACTTAGTGATTGCTCTTTAATTTATTCTGTTGATTGATAATCATTTAATTAGATTGATTATTTGTGACATCACACTTACCTTTCTATCTTCGGAATCAGAATGAGTTCCACTGTCACCTAAACTTGCACCGCTGCAACCGCTGACAGTGCTCATTCTACCAGACGAAGATGAACCTAGGATATTTTGTAGAATTATACAAATGCACAAATAGAGTATTCAATTTTTTTACATAATAATATTATAAAGATTGTAAAATATATCTCAAAGATCTTTAAAATATATTATATCCAATTGGATATACATATCCAATTTTTAATTATCGTTTGCTTTTAAAGATATTTTTTTAATTTTTATGCGTGCCATAAAAGAAAACGAATTTTTTTAAAAAAACATTAAAAATTATTACGTGTATATTATGCTGTATTAACTATTAACTTACTAGAAGAGACGCTACGAAGGCTTAAACTACTGACAGGCCGGCGATCAGCTAATCCGCCATTAATGCTTTCGGATTTGCTCGTAGAGGAATCGGTGGCACCGGATTCCTTCGTATCTGTAACAAATATCGGGAAATTTCTTTAGTTCTCTTATTTCGACAATCAACCAGATAAAAAGGATTCTGAATGTATTCTGAAAATAGCACTTGCCTTTCTTCCCTTTGGAGAAGAACTTTCTTATCTTGTCGAAGGGTGTCGGAGTCTTCATTTCGTCTTTCATCTTTTTTTGTATTCTTTCGTATTCTTCTCGCATTGCCATAAGCTGCCGTTGCTTATCTTTGAAACTTTGCTGAACGTCGTTTCGTTTTTGCCAATTTTCAACGAGCCTCTCCACTTCGGATATCGTGAAGACGTTGTTTTTGAAATCGTTTATGATCTCCAAGAGCTCGTCTTGAGGACCTGACGGTTCTCTGGACTTGGTACTGCTATTGGACGACGTTCTGCCGTAGAGAAGATTTTGACTCGTTTTCTGACCGTAATTATCTTCTCGTGATCCCGAGGAACTTTGATGATTTTCCTGACGAGTAGGCGTGCCCGTTCGGGACGGCGGTAGATTCGTCATACTTATAGTTGTTTTTGGACCTTTGATTATAATTTGCATTTTATATATACAAAGTATAATTTGAAAATGTTCGTCACTCGTACATACGCTTTTAAAAGTGATCGGACAAAAATTGAGAAATTGAAATAATTGTTACGATTTTAAGTCTTATTAAATTTATCAGTTACACAAAATTATAACACCGATGAATAAAATACGTACAGTAAATTTAAATATAACATTTAAATACTTGCCAGTTATGTTATGATGAAGAGAATTCGGGGTAAAGGAATAATCTGTAAATTATATGTAGCGGTTATTGTTATTAATTATTATTAATTGTCTGTGAATTATGCGTATAATTTAGGATATTTACCAGTGGCATGCATTTTCATGTAACCCTGAAAAGATGTGTCCAGTTCATTTGACGTGACCGAGTTTGTGGGTGTGGACGGCAGCTGGTTATTAATTACTGGCGTAGGCGTCGGTACGATCGAATAATTTGCGACTAAGGGGTTTGTGGTCGTACTAGAGGTGCTTGTCGTTTGTGGATTCGGCATTAGCATCGTTATCGGTCTTGCGACCGGTGGCACTGAATAAGCCTCGCTTAAGGGCCTTGGTCGACAATAATCCTCCTTTTCGTTGTTGGTTTCATTTGTGACTGTCGATGGGACGTCCGTGGTTGAATTCGTTCCTAAATGCACACTCGCATTATTCTCAAGTTCTTTTCAAGATTAAATTCCTTTTTATTTATAGGTTTTTAGATACAGGGCAATTCTTTATTTTTCTTATGCAAGAAAAAATTTGTATACAAACAGATACATCAAATGGACATTGAACAAGTTTTTTAAATTAATAAAGCACACATATGCACATATAGTACTAAAAATTATATGAATTTAAAGTAATAAGATTATACTAATTTTTCAATTTGCTAACTTGGAAATAGAGTCTTGTAAAACATTTTGAAACAAACTCCGTTTATTTCATTGAAACGAGAAAAGGCTCTGAACGGCATTAATTTATATTTCAATTTTATTTCATGTTTTCAACTTTATTTTTAAATGTAGAATTATCTTTTATTGAATAATCTGTATTACACATTAAATTTTAATGCAAAATTTAATTATCCTAAAAGAAAAAAAATTTAAACTTCTTAGAGAATTTGTGTTTTTATATAATATTGTTACATTATTTAATACCTGTTGATCGGTTCGTTGTCTGGCTTATAACCTTGAGGTAGCTGTACATGTTGGTGAACTCGTTCATTTGCTGAAGTTTCGCCATCGGAATTCAAAAGCACAACCAAAACATACGGAATTAATTCATTAGTTAATTAATCGACTATTCATAGTTCTGAGAGTATTAAATTGAATGATAATTTGTGTGATTTTTTTCTTGGGATGTTTCTACTTTGAGATAAACGCAGAAAATTTGTATTATATAAGAATTTAATAAGAATTTTTTTATACTAAAAAATGGACAGAAAGTAATTTTTTTATACGCGTTTTAATTAAATAAAATTTTTATTTTTTTTTAAAAACTCACGTTTTATTTTCATAAATTTTATAAAACAAACACGTGTATAATAAGCGTCAAGCTTTGAGAAAGGAATAAAATATCGCGGTACCGATTATATTCAATTAATTGCGACGTTGGTCTAAAGGCGAGATTTCTGTACCATGTAGCCTCGTAGTTGATGGGCCAGTCTCGCGTGTCCGGCTTGCTCAGCAAGATCGGCCGGTGTCAGATCGGAAATGTTTTTCAAGTCACACGCAAGATCGGCACCAGGGCATTCCAATAATTGCCACGCTAATTTCTCCAGGCCAAATCGCGCGGCGAAATGCAGTAATGTCGGATTCTCTTCTGAACCTGAAATAAACCCGAAGATTTAATCGCGAACTCTCAAAGAGCTATCTTAAAAAAAATTGCATGCTATTTGTCTTACGTTTTCGTTTACTTTATGTAATATCTTAACTAAACTTGTTGTCATATATGTATATTGATATAAATTAAATATATAACTTTTATTTAATTGTTAAGCTAGAGGCTACTTACTTGTGCAATTTTTATAAGTAGGCACTACACCGTTTGGGGTAGACAAAAGATTGAAATAAGGAGGTATATTTTTCTGAAATGCATGGACCATCCAATTGTCCAACTGTTCTCGGTCAGTAGAACTAAAGCCAAAAGTCTGCAATAAATTCAAGAAAATGCAATAATGTGCTGAATATTTAAAGGTTTATAATGTCGATTGTTTCACGCCGTTGAAGTGATCAAATTGAAAGTGAATTGTCTATTACATTTTTTGTTGTAAAATATAAATTCAGATTATCATAAAAATTCAGTGTTAAATTAAATTTTAGTGAAATCTTCAAATCAACTTACCTGGCACATAAACTCGAGAGGATTATCGTTTGCCCTGAGAATCTGATCTAATTCCCTGAGTCTGCTTTCACATTTGACTTGTCTAACACCGAGCGAGCAACCATTCTTAGTTATCCTCACACCAACCAACATAGAAACCTCGAGACATCTCTCTGGTATCGAAAATTGCAGCGTGTAAGGATTTCTTTTTTTTACGTTGCTTATGTCGATCGCGTCGCCACAACGATCAACGACCACAGAGACATTGTCCGAAGGAACCAATGGCTCGTTCAGCAAAACAATTATTCTGTTCTGCCCCTGTAAACATGGCGTATATATCTTTTTTATTTTGTATTTTGGCAATATTTCCAATCAAATATTATTTTAGATTCGTTAAAGTTTTTCGAATTTACTAATTTATTATAGTTTTAAAGTTTTTCGTACAAATTTTATCAAAAAGATAAAAATAAACAAGTATATGGAATGCCCCATTATTCCAGCGTTATTTTTTAAGTTTAGGTTTTTTGGCTACTACGAAGTTAATATATCTCAAAAAGGCTGATTGTCATTTCCTTCTTGTATGTATGTTCTCTGCAATTCCTGAAGTTTACTTTAAAATATTTTAGAATTTTATTCTATAAACATATGATAATTAAACCTACCAGTTTGACTTTTTTTGGATGCACGGAGAATGCAGTTTTGTCGCTTTTGAGGGCTGACGGCGGCGTTGTGCCCAGAATGGCGACCGCCGCGCCCAGCAATTCGCCCACAAACGTCTCGTCCTGGTCCTTCACGAAAAATTTCTTCCACTGGTCATAGAAAACCAGGCTGGACCTGTGTGTGTCATTGATGTGACTGTCCTGAACGCCCAGCATCATCGCCAGTACTCTTTCGGCTACCAGATGACTGGTTAGACGGATAGCATGCTCCGGGTTGGTCCGAACGCGTTCCAGCAATACCGGACACACGACGACTATGTGAAGACGAGAAGATCGAATCCTCTCTTCTGTTTTCGGTGCTATCGGTTCCTCAATCGCGATATGTCGTATTCTGAAGTCAGAAATGTTGTTGGTTTTATTCACAAGTAGCACAATCTAGTGATAATTATAAAAATCTTTATAAAATTTTCCTTAAAACTTTGTAACTTTTCTTACAACCGCACTGCAACTCAAAAGTGTAGGTAGTAACGTCGTTGAAAAATTTATACAAGACGGCTATTAATGAGACGTGCAGATATTACAAAATCTTAAAATGAATATAACGACTTACGATTAATTTTTACACAGTCTTACGGACGTTATAAAAACTATAAATCGTATAATCGACATTAACTTCTAGTCGTATAATTTTTTTCGTATAATGCACAAACGTTTCACAAAGTAGTAAAAAACTTTCTTATAACCTTGTGCTCCTTGAGTTTAAAGTTACGGCACAAAGACATTTCACCGTTTATCATACTTACTTGAACGGTGGTCGCCCTTGCTGACGGCTGATTTGCTCGAAACATGCGGTGAGGTAGTTAACCCAAAGATTAGAAGCCTCGCTTTCCTTGCTGAAGACGAAGACAACATCGTCCTCTGCGTTGTGCCCGTCCCTTGATAACACTACAGCTGTGTGCGACCCTGAAACAAGCAATTGAAACATCAAATTAATGGACTCAAGTATATGTAAGATTGCTTCTCATATAAGGACGTACAAAAAAAGTAGCACAAATAATATTAAATAAAGACGCAGCTCAGCTCACAAACTATATTTTTTAGAACTATATTTTTAGGAATAACTAGACTGTGGACAGTTTTATTGATAAACGTATTGATATTGGAGTTTATTTACGCGGTCTATTTCATTAACTTGATTTATTTGTAGGAAATCGATTGATGATTTATCCATTTTTTTTTTCCAGCGCGTTAATTTGCTGCCCTACTTGTGACCGCCCTTTAATTTACAAAATGTATCCTTTATGTGTGTCACAGGCAACCTTGATTTAGCTTTGTCGTGACGCACGGGGAATGCATTTAATTTCGCATGACGTACATCACAGCACACGCGAGGCGGTTGTAATATGTTTGATGAAATAATGCCGCGAATAACGCGGCTACCTCGTACTACAAGCGAAAACAATGACCATAGAATCATGAAACGGTCCTGTAAAATTCTACCGCAGAATCAGCACGCCGCCCGCGCCGTGCGGCCGGTGACTCGAATCAATTGAACGAATTTAACGTGATATTGCTGATACATAATGCGGACACAGAGAATACGCTTGACAATTGAATGCTGGTAACGGCAAATAATTATTCATTGATATTTATATGGCGTTCTTGTATTTAACGTTAACATTTAACAAAAAAATATTTTTAAGTTTCTTTGAAACATTTTGAAAAATTTTAAGAAGATAGGCTAAGGAAGGCTATTTTAAAGAAAGATTGACTCTATATCGAATACAAAGAGGAAAATGTTTTCAGTCTTTTGTTCATCTCTTGCACATTTTTATAAAATATTTATGAAGAATAAGTGTAAGTTAATAAAACGTAACAGTGGTAAAAAAAAGAAAAGTTATACCAAGTCTTTATACCATTAATGGTCGCGACAACTTTTACTTCCAGTACGTGAGGCGCGTGGCTTTCATTTTCGGTGTTTCCGGTTTTAAATTGGATTCATTACTCGTAAAGCTGAAGTTAAACCTCTAGACTGAAAGTAAATTTCATGTATATCACACAACCCCTGCACAAAGTTTTAATTACTTAACTGACGGCGTTAATGTTACTTGTGCCATCCTTCGCACGCGACTCCCGGTGCCTTTTGCCCTATTAACTGACATTCGTGACACTGCTTGTTTGTTTTCTTTCTAGAAATTCCAAAGTTCTGTAATATTTTATCATCCTGGTTGTAATACAAAAGTACTCTTATGCTCGTCTCAGGTTTATATTTCAATTTTGTTATACTACTCGAAATGTTATATTACACACTGAGAAAGAAGACGTTGTTAACTTGACAAAATTTGTTCAGTTCAAGTATTTATGCATTTGACTTAAATACGTAAAATACTTAAACTTTAATTTAATCATTTATATATTAAACTTAACTACATATACGTTTAACTTAAATATATAAATACTTGGACTAAAGAAATTCAGTCGAGGTGAAGAATTTAGTCAAATTAACAACTTTTTCTCAGTGCATATATTATTTGCATATATTATTATGCTACACGTACTATGCTTTATATTATAATTATTTTATGTTAGTTTTAACTGTCGGCTGCGCTCGACAACCACGGCGAGAAACTGCGACGATATAGTAGTATCGCGAGAAGTACAGTCGGTCTGGTGGCAACGCACGTGGGTCGCGGGTCGTTCCTGAATGATGATAATTGTTGCAAAAAGACGCACTGCACTTGAAGAGGCGCACGTCAGATTACGCCGAGACGCAATGATTCGCTCCTTCGCGTATGTGCGTTCGCGCGATAATTCTCGCATTCTCGCGAGAGTTCGCGTTCTCTCGCTTTGACTTACGTGTTATCGCGAGATCTAAAAAATTTGGCCGGTCTCGTCTTCGCGGTCGAGGGCTGGCGCAGATATCGACCATCGTCTCTCCTGTGAACGCTCCCGATTGTATTTCAAAAGACGAATCGTTGAAGAACGCGCGCACCACCCCTTGTTTCTTGTCACTCTCTTCGTTTAACTGACAGAGTCTGAAAATCTTTTACTTATTTACGATCGCGGTTGAGTGTCGCTGGCGGTCGGCTCTCGTGCACTTCGATAACATTTTTTTTTGACTAAAATAAGATCTTTGCTTCTCCTAATCGGGAACGATTTTCTAACGTGCTTCGAGCCCGCGGATGTCGAAGTATGACTGTTCGAAGCCATTCTCGAGAGGAAATCGTACCGTTTATTTCGAGACCCCACCCCGCACGTATTGTTTTCACGCTCGGCTTCGGTAAGACGAATTAGGAGATGGCCATAATTTTTTCCTGTACGCACGATGCATGTTAAGTTCCGAGTTCTCCATCCGAATCATCCGTTTCTGCAATGACTACGTCAAACAATGACGGTATTATACAACTGTGGACCCAAATATGTGACGCTAGACTGAATTAAATCTTCATTATGTTTCGCCAATGTGATCCGTTTGCGCTATTTGTGTTCGTTCAAAATATAATTTTGCGGTCACGTCCAGAATCTTTTATACCATGATCCGTTCAGGAAACATTTTGAATCGTTTGAAACTAAACATTTTCTAATAAACTTTATAAATATCTCTTTGTGAAAAGAATTTTAAAGTTAGTTATTACATAATTGGAAATTAAAGATATTTATTATATATCATTATTTATATATAATTAGTTCTAAATTAAATAAAATTAGAGTAATAAATATCTTTGGAATTCTTTTTTACTTTTTTTTAATTAAAAAGCATAAATTACATAATTATGTATATATAATATTTATCATATATATACAATCGGTAAAAACTCAATTTTTAAATTTAATTTACAAAATTTTACCATACATACACAAATTTTATGTTGGGAGGAAAAAAAGCAATAAATGCTTAAGTTATTTTAATTTTAAAAGTGTCTACGATATCCAGGGGTAATTTTTGAACAAAGAATTGATAAATAATCTGTAAATCTGACGCTACCTCAGTCTCATTTGTATTCAACTCACACGCAGTTGGTTTTGCATTTCATTAACATATCACGTATCCCGCATTGGATACATTTGGGACGCAATGTTGACGCCTTCATAAAGAATCTGTGAAAGATGCAAGCACGCGCATGTCACGTCGAAACAACATTTTACGTTTTTATTGTTATGAATATTTAATTAATTAACCAATATGTAGGATATTTTGCAAAATTTGTAAATAACAATGCTAAATTGATTTTTTATTGGAAAAAAGTTACTGTAAAGGATCGGTCTTTTTCTTACTTAAGCATAATTTTATCATAAAAAAGATGAGATAATGTTGGAAGTTAATTACCGAAGTATTCGGCGCTCCGTTTAGCATAATAATCTTCCGCTTTTATCCTCATTTTCACTTCGCTATTACGGTCTATGCACTCATTGAGGCCATCCATTCATCTCGATCCACTAAAAAAAAGTATTAACCGTAGTTGAAGTAAACGACCACTCAATACATGATTAATGAGACACTGTCACGTTAAGAATGTAAGTTAAATACAGCGTAATTTCGATGATTTTTAATTTTAATATATAAATAACACTTTTTAAAAGTACATGAAATATTGACGCGAGAGAGGTTGTTATTCCTTTGCATTTAAGGTTGAATTCGTCGATATTAAGCCGATATTTCACAGAGAAATTTAAAAAGAAAAGAATACACGGGAGTTGACGAGTGTAAAACCGATCTCTAGCGTGAGGCTCGACGGAACTGAGCGGACATTCGAATATTTCTCTCGGATGGCACCGACCATCGCGATCATCGTCCCCGGCGCAGGCGCGTCGCTAAGACTACATCGCTCGTAGCGAGAGATTTTCTGGATTCACGTGGCGATCCGTTGATCATTATCATGTCGACGGAACAAGAAACTTTTTGTAATTGCAAAATCATAATTTTGTAATTATCGTGCAGATAAGAAGAATGTTTCAGTCGAAGCGTGTCTCGTGACTGAATGTAAATCATATTTTTTGCCTTTAATTCGTTCAGTTTTGCTTAAATTATACAAATGATTATATTATCCACATTTCTTAACAGATTAAAATTAAAATCTCTCATTAATAATTTGTATAAATTTAAAACAACGATTAATTAATTAAATAAAAAGAAATAAAATTAAATAAAAATAATTTTATCTGATTAGAAGTAATATTCGCCGTTGAAAAATTTTTACGTTTTTATCATCTGTTTATCCTGGATCTCATAATTTCCTAAAAGAGAAGATGTAAAACACAGGGGCTCCATTCACAGACGAATCGAAATTCCACTGGCGCTACGCGGCTTTTGAAGAACGTTAAATTATTTATCGGATCTTTTATTTCCCTCCACCTTTTATCCTAAATAATTTATCATTTTAATTAATAATTAAAAAAAAACTACGTATAATTGACAAATATTTTTATGGGAAAAAGAACGGGGAAGTATTTTATTTTGGTGCACTCATTGTTCCGATTATCATTAACCCATTACTTCCGTCCTTTCGTTTGCAGCTGAGCGCTCACCCTTGCAAATATCTATTGATTTTTACCTATAAATTACATATACGGAATATTTCTATATAATGTGCGTCTTTTAATATAATGTTTAAAGAAAAAATACAACTATATTTATATATATAGAATCGCACAATACTTTACATTAATTCGTTTATTTTTAGTAATATAATATGTATGCCGCATATCTAGCCACGTATTTGATAGAGAGAAATTAGGCTGCTTCAATTAATCAGATCAGTAGAGGAGACTGAGTCACTCGGCCCCTCGAACGAGGGAATAATAATCGTCTTGAGGTTCACGAGAGCAGTTCCCCGTATCTTGTACTCGAGGCTATCTCTATCGCACTTGCGTATCGCGCTGGCTGCGGTCCATTGATATGTCTAAAAACGGACAATGTTTCATCCTAAATTTGATAAAACCTAGGGAAATGAACTCTCTCTTATCCAATAGCTATGGTAATTAGGTTAAACGTTTGTAAAGAAAAAGATTCAGATTAATTAGTAACTACGATAGTACAGTGTGTGAAAAAAGGGTACCGAGTTATCTAACAATATTTTTTAACTAGCTATTTATGTGAGTGCACTTGTTTCGCCGATCCTAGAAATAACAATGTGAAATAACGAAATGCTCAGGATATTTCTGTCACGGGAAACGCGACGGATATTGCAGGAATGCAAAGCGGGTAAGAAATCATCGCTTATGTACGCCAACGCAACGCGGTGCATATAACGGCTGCATATGTGCTGTTTATAAATTTCTCGGAGGGACAGAGAAGATAAGTTGGCGGCGTTTATAAGTTCTCCGCTTTCTCGGAAATCTTCACTGACAAGAGAATCATTAGTCGTACGGGGAATAATGACCGATAAATTTTTTTCGTTCGAGTACAATTTGCGACTTATACAGGGTGTTTCAAACCCGTCGAGTCATCTTTTATATTATATTTACGATTTTCTTTTTATTGATTCGAAGTAAATTTTTCTTAAAAGTCAAGAAACAGATGATTTTTAAATTAGAAGTAATGAAAATTGAAAACTTGGATTTCACAAAAAAAATCACTAATGAACACGTACACTATACATGTACACGTACGAGCACCAAGGTGATAAAGACATTGATAGAAGTCGAAGGGAGAAGAGTAAAGTTTGTATAGTCAGGAACAATAAGCTTCTTCTCGGATTTTGCTGCATCATTGTTTTGGACTATGGCCCACTCTATTGAAAGATTAAATCTCTGTAAGCTTATTATAACTTCTAACTAGATATCCTCTCTCAAAAATCCTATAAGCTAGTACATCTGGCGCCAGAATGATTCAGACGTATCTTGTTTGTATAGATAATCTCTTTAGATTTATCTCTATAAAGGAAAAAAAATTATATAATTCTATAATCGTAAAAGTATAAATAATGCACACTTGAAGGATTTAAGAAATATTATTTTTGTCATTGAAGAAATCTTTTAGTTTCTTCTAATTTAAAAATTATACATCTCTTTCGATATTTTTATTGAAAACGTGTTGGCGTTAAATTAGTTAAAGTATCTATGCGCGCTCGGATACAGAGTATCTTTAAAGAAAAAATCTGTGAAAAAATCTTGGAAATAATTATAAAGTCTTGTTTTCTCTTACTTTTTGGCTTGGAACATAAGAAACTTCTGATAAGAGTTTGGTTAGTATAAATTATAAATGTCATGCCACAAGATATGCTATGATATATTTTTTAAGCAAATAGTGTCTTTCTCTCCAGCGAAACGCGAATTTTATTTCAAGTTACAAAGACTAAATATTATCTTTTAATCTCTGCCATACTGTCGACGGCGAAAAATTAACGCATATGATTAATCTTGAACATTCGAGATAAAGCATTTCTAATTTGCTCGAGTCTATTTAAATGTTATGTCTTTATCAAGATATAAAAGTACAGAAAAAATTTTAAATAAAATTTTATTTTAATTATTGTTGAATGCAGAGAAAATTAATTAAAAAAGAAAGGAACGTGATATTTTATCGTCGAATTCTGTGAAAACCAAAGAACAAAGAGAAGTAAGAATATTTTAAATTTTGCGATGAAATGTAACGACAATATATCTTCTTTAATCTTTTATATATTTAATGTTTAATGAGACGAAGAGACATTTCTTTTCGATTTTTTTCAGTTTAACCTAATATATTTTTGTGTATTTCGAACGGATTACAAATCTGTGAGAAATATCGCTAACTATTTACTATTATTGGATTATCATCAAGCACTCGCACACAAGTATGTGTTACTTATCGATACATCTTGTAAACAACTTTATTTACGAAGCAGTAGCTGAGATTTATAGATCTTGTTACATGGGAGATACGGTACGCAGAAATGTTCCGTAAATTTTTACCTCACAACGTTTTAAAATAAAAAATTTTTTTATAAAACTGAAGTTAATTAGATTATAAAACTGAAATTGGTTTTTAAATTAGAAATAATTAAGAAATTATATTTTTTTAAATTATAAACTGGATTATCTTTTTATTTTACAAACATATAAAATTATAATACGTCTCATGCAAGATATCACTAATAAACCTATAATAATAATAATGATAATAATAATAATAATAATAATTGTAGCCCATAATTCTTGCTTGAATTAATAAGAATTAAAAATTTATAAAATATGCACAATAAATCTGAGAGAAGACTTATTTTGCAAATACCAGTATGTGTCTAGTTCGACGACAAATACAGTTCAGTCGATTCGCGGACGATTCGCGGGATCGATAAGCGGGTGGGAATTATCGAAGAGAAACGGACGCGACTTTTGGTTCGCTGGATAAATCGTAGTTATACCGGACATCGCGTATTGACCAATCAAAGCTCGTTTATGTACTTGATGGTCGTTCCAACTCCGATCGCGCCTCTCGAATCCCTTTTCGAGCACGAATCTAAATTGACATTTCGAATCAAGCAAACCGATGTGTATTTTCGTGAGAAAAATTTTCATTGTTTTTCCGCACTAAGCACGTTACACTGATCGGTCTCGAACCCTTTCAATCTCCGTAGGTATTATCGTGATAGTCCTATTTCTGAAAGTTATAAAAATATTTTTATATTGATTAAATGAAATTTATAACGTGTTATTTTTTTTGCGTTTTAATTGAATGCTGATGCAATTAAAATATTTACATTAAATGTTATTTTTTGTCGATGATAAAAATATACGTAATAACTTTTTGGTTGATATCACATAAAGAAAATTTAGTGGTCTAACTCACATGAATACTAATTTTTCATTAAAACAATTCTTCATTAATACAAGAATTTTGGTGATTTCTTTTGTCATAATATTTAAAAAGTCTTAAAATATTCCATATCATCATACATCAGAACTGAAAGATATAAATAATTAATAGTCGCAAGCTTTCTCGCAGTTTACAGAAGCTTCGTTTTACTCTGGTTTCTGGACAAAATCTCAAAGCCTAAACATTTATAGTACGGGTAAATATCGAAGCAGAAGGATATATCCCCCTTCCTTTCTTCCGGATGTTTTTGTCGTTACTCGAACGGCGACGTATGTTACATACATATATGATCGTCTCTATGGTAATCTGTAGTAAATTCCAACAAAGCAGAAGCACGCGTGGATGCAAGTGGAACCTGACTTAAATATGTATAGGCTTGGATATTAATTGCACTAATTACGTTATTGCGATTCGTAACGCCACTTAATCAACATAATTTGCAGCTGGAGAAGAGAATAATTGGTGATAATTAATTCTACAAAGTATTCGCGAATTTTATTATTTATTACGCGTGAATATTAAAAATCGAAACAAAAGATATGGAAAATTTTCGAGATATTGTCCTTTAAAATGTGCATTATGTACCTTTAATATTTTATATTGTGAAAAAGAACGAAGGATTTGGTTTAATTATTATATATATTATAATTTTTTGATCGATTAATTAAGCTTAACTGTATTTGAATTAATTTCTTCTGACGCTTTTCGATTTATTATTGCGTCGACGAGATCGACGCAGGACGCCTCACGGAAACTAACTGTCAGCGCCGGAAGCATTAGATCTGTGCTGGGGTAGCACCAGGAAGTACGACCGGTAAATAATATGAGGATAGAATCGAATATGCAGACAGAATGCTTAATCCCGCGGTTAGTGACCTGTGTCTTTCAGTAGATTTGTGTGAGCTTGGTTTATCGCTCGGCGCACCAGTTTGTTGATATCGCCCTGCAAGTTGATCTTTTTAACGCATTTCCGTAGATCCATGCAAATCGATGTCAAATATATTGCGTAACTGATTCTCGTTTTTTTTTTTTATACGACGGTTTGCGTTACTATAATAATTACAAAAATAAAAAAAATATTTAAAATTTGCGTGAAGCTTTGTATAAAAAAAAAACATTGATTTGGACGATTAAATAATTGATGGAATATTTTTGCAATGATATTGAATAACGTTTCCAATGTCCATTTAAAAGTGGCTGCGAAGCAAGATGAGATTTTCCTTTTGGAACGGTCTTTCTTCTCCAAACGGGAGGGAACAATTTATGGCATAGGGGAGCGTATTCTTTCGATGAGGCCGTAGGATGTGCGCCAATACAACCGTCTGCAACCTCGTGTCAACATATGGACGGATATTTCCGTTTCGTGTTGGCAGCGACACGCTGCGCGACGCTTGCAACGGAAGACACGTGAAAATACATTCCAGAAACGCATCTAAGCTTCACAAACACATTCCGTTATCTAGCCTCTGCACCTTCGGCGACACATCGTAAACGACAGATTTATTGAAAGAGCAAATTAACGCTTCGTCGTTTATAGACGCGTTGCTCCTCTAAAATGGACATTCAACTGCATGCAATATGCTGTTTCTCGAAATTGCACAATATAACTTTGAAAGTAATCGTAAAAAGCAATTTTACGAGAGTGGATTTTTTAAATTATTTCCCTTGCGATGAAAAAGTTCCTTTATATTAAATCAGAATTTTTTTCATATTATCTTTATCTCGTTTCACAATAGTTTGAAAATTCTATTTGATTTGCAGAACGTAAATGGACACATAAAAATATTCTCGAGCGGATGTATGAAATGTCAATATGGTCTAGTTATGAAGTCAATTAGCGAAGATAACAAAAATTATTTACTGATGTACAGCTTTTTGTTTTTTATTTTTATTCTCGGTATCGCAGATGGAATTGTTAATTTTTTGACTGTTGCGTGAATATCTACGATTCATTTCCGGTTGTAATTAAGCACCGGATGCTGTCTGAGTTCATATTTTCGCTGTTAAATGCACATGTGCTACAATCTTGTGCGTTTGACTTTCTTAATTAAGAGACTACTCAGTATAGCTTATGCTTTTATTTATAGATATTCTGTTATACAATGCTAATCAAAATATTATTTTTTAATAATCATAAATTTAAGCTTTTCGTATTGTATAATACGATTTGTTAATAAATTATTAATAACATTACTAATAGTAAATAAATAAATAATAATAAACTATTAAAAAATTTATGATGAAGTAATATGGATTGTATTGTTTTACTTAAAATTTGTTTAATACATTAATGATTAATACATTTAGATTTCTCATTTAATCATATTTTACCATTTTAAACTAAATGAGTCAAGTTTAATAAATTTTAAATGAACAATGAGATTTGTTATTTAATTGCCGTCTAGAAACTTAATTTGTAAATTTATTCGTGTTTATAATGGTTTATTTATTATGAATTTACATATATTATTTTTTATTATATATATTAGCTAAGATCAGATTTTTATTAAGAAAAAAATGAGTCTTACGTATATCAGAAAATTCTTCACTATAATTACTTAGATGTATCATAAATTTTGGAGTCTCATGATCGCGTGTATAGCACCCTCGACTATTGGAAAACGACGAAATCGTTCGCCGAATACTAAAGGCTGTGAACTTCCGGGGCGGACTTCATTCGACTAATAACGTGTACGTTCATCCACGGATGAAGCGGTCTCGGATTTTATCCGTTACGTGATCGTGAGATTGCCGGATATCCTTTATAGGCTATTTAATGTTAACTTCAATTTAAATTTTAGAGGCAAGCTGAGTTAACTAATAAAGTAATTTGAAGTAACGTCGCGTGTACGCAATAATTGCTTTTAGATCAAGTATATATGATTATTAATAACATTCTCGTCAATAATACATACTTCTTTAGACTCTCCGAACATAATAATTTGAGAGTTTCATATAAAAATGTAAATAGATTTATAGTTCTTTAAATTGCAAATTATTTTTATGACAGGGACTGTCTCTTTTTTTATAAAGATAATTTTTCATGAGTTAATTTCATAGAGAACATACAGAGTTTTTCTTTAAATTTCTTAATATCATAAATTAATTTTATTAATTACTTTTATTTAACATTACGCGTATTATTGATTCTTGACTAAAATAATATTTTTTTGTAATATTAATTGTTTCGTCAACATAGAAGATTCGATGTGTTTAATCTTAATTTAAAGTTAAAATTAAGTTAAATCAATTTAAAAGCAATAAAGATGATTTTACGCTTTTCGTATAAAAGAAATTGTCCGTTAAAAGTACAGTACTGTCTTTAATTGCCACTTTGTGTTGCCGTAATTAAAATCGGAGCAATTTGAAAGTGTCATATGAATAGAAATTGCAGAACAATCGATGCAATGGAGCGATCGAAATTGTGTCGCAGTGCTCCGACTTTTACAACACAGCAGGCGTGATTCGCGCTTCATGCGGGCGTGCGACAAACGGGACGTGGGAATGCGAGAACTCTTCAATCGAGTGCGCTATCCTCACAGAAATGTCAATCAATGTTCATAGATAGAGAAAGAATTCGTGCGTAACTCGGTAACTCTCTCAACGATTCTATGCCAGTTCAAGATTTAAATAGGGCGGGTCTTCAATCGGAGCAAAACGCTAAAAGGAGAAAACCTAATTGCGGGATGGAAGATTGCTAATCAAAAAATTAGAATTGCGACACAGTATTATTAGAATCAAAGATAGAATCGAATATCTCACAAGTAGATTGAAGTTAACGTTCATTCATCATAAATGCAATACTGTCATTGGACTATTTTGGAAAGCGGAAACATTTCTATGATTCAAACTTTTACGAAAACTGTCTGCAAACTTTTTTTATGAGCTTTTGTGAAAACAAAAGCAGTATTTCCAAGTCAAATCTGGATTAGAATTAAAATTAATTCGCATCCGTATTAAATTTGATAACATTTCTAATTATGATCCTGACATTAAATAAACAATTATTAACACGTATCCCGTTAACGGTGAGATTTAACGATAGCTCGATAGGCACTTGAAGAAGAGTCGAGATCTCTGTACTCACCCTTATGAGACGAGCTCTTGTGTCTTCTTCGCTTCGTTCTGCTGCAAGACGATCGTTTGGTACAATGCACGCCGTCGATATCGTCGAGCGGTACTGGAGCTGTATCTGCTTCCAACAGATTTCTGGCTCCTCCCGTTTGACGGCCAGGGGCCACGATATTACCGGACGCGCCTGTTTCTTTGCCGAGAAAAGTGCCGATCGAGTGCCTCCTTCGGCTGGCGGTTGTGGGAAGAGTGGAGGAAACGTTGTAGTATCTGGAAAGGATTATCCATTATGTCATAGCTTTCTTCCTTTAAACATTTTTTCCTCGCTATTAAAGAATTGAATTTAAATCAAATAAGATTGTTATTTTTTTTTAAGTTTTATACGTGTTGAAAGTTATTTTAAAACAAAACATGTAGTTAAAACGACAATTTCATCTTAATCAATTTAGTTTTGTGATTGAACTGCTTAGCAGTAAGCAATGTTATTAACGAATGCATCTAGCAAATAATAAGCTAGAGAGTCTTTAACATTTCTTGATTTAAATTGTTTAACTCCATTGTTTTAGTTAAATTACGATGATATATTGCATGAGAGAAATAGTGACGTAGGAATAATTAAGAATAATTTAAATTGCATATAATTTGACACTAGGAATTTAACAGCGTGTGTTTAGAATGCAAGATGTTGAAATTGAAGATGCAAACAGAATTTGGAGCTCAATTACAGGAATATGCAGCTTAAAATGATATAAATGACAACTTTTTTCAAGAAGATGAAAGATTAAAGATTAAAAAGAAAACGATAATTTTCTTATTAACCTGGCATCGTTTACACCGAAGAAGACCTCTGTGTCATCATCGTTGTTGTTGTCATCATCGCCGTTATGCGTGTGATCCTTGGAATTACCCGCTACACCGCAAAAGATCATATCATTGGACAGAAGTTCGCTGGCAGATTTCAGGCCTCTTCTGGTCTGACCAGGATGACGATGATCCTTCTCGGAGTGCGAATGCGACCTGTGTTGACAAGACAATCCTTAATTTTTCTAATAACGAGTAACTGAATTAAAACGCAAGGAGCTGAATGAATTAAGTTCGTTCCGATTGTGCGTTTCGATATTCCTGGAAAAAGGAAGGATTTTTTTTACCTTTTGGATTTGAATAACGGCGACGGTGGCGCAATGTCGCACGGCCTCGGGTTGCCTTTGAAGAACATCTTTTCCTGTTCCGAATTCGCGCTCATGGACCGGAAGAGATTGCCGAAGTTTCTTCTTCTGCTGCATCCGTGATGGGTCGCGTTGTTCCGCGATAGCATCGGGAAGCGCTCCTCCGTCGGCGTCGACGCGCCTGACGCGTTATCGCGACCCTTGTGATGCACGTTGAATGTGGAACCCGAAACGCCACCCTGGGACGAAGCTGCCGTTCCCATTTTGCAGGCCTTCCGACGAAATAGGGCGGAGAAGCCCCTGGGTGACGTCGGGGATGCCGACGTCGTCGTCGTCGTCGTTTTCGACAACTCTGTCTCGTTGGATAACGAGAAGTACGACGGATTATCTGTAAACATATGTATCGAACGGGTCCGGATCACGAGCGGATTATCTGTAAACATATGTATCGAACGGACGAGCTTAATTCACTCTCTTCGACAAGTTATTGGATTGTCGTCGTGATGCGATCTTCATACGTGTCATCGCTGTGCGAAGCGGCGTTGTAAAAGACGCGTTATTGCGCGAATTTCCACGGCACGTTCATCGTTAACTCGTACAATTAACAGGATGTACGTACGTCCTGATGTGTACGTCGCGTTACGTTGCTGTTGTATTATATTAATCGGGGAGCATCCTTGTGATCACTTTTACCGCGTTCAGAACACCAATAGGAAGGGATAACTAATCAGTCAAAATAATTATTTAGTCTAACGTAGCACTCTAAAGTCTCATCGAACTGTCGAGTTTAATGTTCGATCCACTCGCACCGCGAATCAGGATGTAGACGTTAAATGTCGTTCGCGTATTTTTTTTTTTTTTTTCAGTACGATCTGTGCATCTCCTATTATAATCAGCATCGCGCATGTAAATGCGGAAGAGGCGCTCGTCTTCCTCTATTTGAGATTAAAACGTCATTCGTAGTGACATTTGCTTTTATCACGGTTCGAGTTGGTGTTGTAGCCGCGACTGGGCTAATAGCGAGTCCACCTGTGACTGCGAGAGCCGTGTTATGTTCATAGGACACCATGGACGAGCCTTCGGCTACGACCATTGCGTCCGACCACAGTGGGGGGATACATCGGACCGGACGTAGCATTGTTCCCCCACTCGGTGAACCGGCAGGAATACGCGGTAGCTGCGCCGGAAATGCACCACCTCGATTCGTGAGCCGTTTCACCGAGCTCCGAGCCCGACAAGAATGGGCATTACCCGGTTGAATTTTTATCTAGTTTGCTATTCGGATAAAATTTTTTTATTCACATTAGCTTTTTGCTTGAAAAGTATCCGGAATTGTTAAATAAAACACAAATTGATGTTTAATTGGATAAATTTATTTTATTCTCTTCGAAATAGTTTCCATTCTTTGCAATGCACATGTGCCAGCGTTTTACCCTTTATTCTTCAAACTTCTTCACTATTTATAAACCGATAAGAATGAGTCTTTCATTCCGTCAGTAAATTTTCTTTTATAGCCTCTGTCGACTTAAAACGCTTTTCACACAGTGGTAATTTAAATTTTAGGAACAGGAAAAGTCACAGGAGAGTCTGACGAATACGATGAATGATTTGTTGAGTTTTTGGTCAAAAAGTTGCGCACTTGCATCAATGTGTGACACGGTGTAAAATCCATGAATTGTTTTCACAAATCCGACCGTTGCGGATTATCTCGCATAAACGCTTCATAAAGCTAATATTTTTTATTGGTTGTTTGATCGAGCGGAAAAATTTCGATTTTGGTTTATCCGCTTTATTTAAATATCTAGACAATTGCAAGTGCTTTTTGAGCAGAAAGTATTAATTACTCGCGCCATTCATTACCTAAGGGTCATTCAAAAATTTGCTAAGCTAACAAATTTTTTTTGTGCATGTGAGCGAAGTTTCAAGCTTTAGGAGTAAAACTTTAAGAAAAAATATGCCTGCAGATATATATTGTTATAGAACTTTTCTTATATTGGACAAATATTCGAGTTATGTTTCGCAAATTTAAATTCGGTAAAGGATGACACAAATTGCATTGCGGATTACAATTTCGATTTCGATAAATGTCGGCGAGCGGGCTACTGCTTGCCTGTGAATGAAAATAAGATATGTGATTGGATGCGCGATTATGCGTCTCGTGAACGACGTGTATCGCATGCCGAACGCGTCTTTGAAATCTGTATGCGATCTCTGTGATCTCCGCTGCGATTGCATTGGGAAAGAATAAAACTTACCGACTGCCATGATGACTTTCTCCGTAAAAGGGCTCAGTCGAATGCCAAGGATACCTGTAATATAAAATGTACAGCATGGTTTGTGTCGTATTATTATTACATAAATATTTCTGTACTTGATAAGCAGAAAAATTGAAAATTTTTTACATTGAGAATTTATATATTAGATTTATAAAATTATTTGACAAATAATTATAAAACTAGTCCGCAAAGATGTTCACTCTTCATTGCTTTAGTTAAAAATGTAATTACTGTTTCATTTAAGGTACAAAGATTTGAAAGGGAAAGATTTGGAAAACTCGGTAAAACCTTGAAAAAAAAGAACTGATAAAGTGTTTCAATAAACTGATTACTATATCAATAACTGATAATATTTCACCAGTTAACTGAATAGTAATCGACAGTTACTGATAGATATAGTAATCAGTATATTGAAACATTTATTAGTTTTTTAAAAGAAAATTTTGATTTATCAACACAGGAATAAATTGAATATGAAATTTTCTTGTGCTCTCTAAATCTGAATCAATGAAACCTTACCGATTTACACTTGTATCTGTGATCATCGGTGGCTGTTCAGTAATTTTGATTAAGAAAGGATAGTCTCACTGTACAATTTCTTTCTTTAACTTTCTAAAAATAGCAAATTTTTGGATTCTGTTCTTAGCGGTACAGAGTTTACTCGTATATTTTTCGTGCGTCTGATTCTGCATGCTACCAAAAACTCCGTGCTAAAATTTTGATCGAAGAACTCGTTATCGCGGTCGCAAACGCACTTTCTCCCGATTCAGAAAATCGCACGCGGGAAAGTGCAAATGTCCGTCGGACACTTTCATTCATCGCTGAAAATACTCGCGAATATTATATTTAGCACGGTGAGAGGCGCGCATTGTGCGTGCACACGGGGGGGCATGACCCGTTTACATTTGCGCGCAGAAGGGGTGGAGAACGAAGAAATGGGGGTCGAGTGCAAATACTATTCATTCACGTGTTATAGGCACCGCTACATTATCACGTTGTTCATCCGCGTATCTCGCATCCGCCGCTATTATCCGTACAAAAGTTATTATCCGTACAAAAGTACCTATCAAGTTGCTTTAAGTTATTCGTAATTCTCTCAGAATTTTATATCCGTCTGATTATAGATATCGAAGACGGCGAATACAAAAAAAATAGTCGCTATGGTTACAGTATTTTCATTTGTATGTGCGTGCGTGCGTGCGCGTGTGTGTGTGTGTGAGCACATATTATAATTTAAATTCTATTCAATATAAGATCTGAGACTCACGAAAATGTTAATAAAAGCAAAAAGTAAAGCGGTGCGCAATAAAATAACGCAAGACAAAGTTGGATAATTATAAAGTTGGATAACATCCTATTATTTATCAAATCATTATGTATCTTTTTTATCCAACATAATTATTTTATCCAGATTTTGCGAAATTCGCGACATAATTTCGATTTAGGATATGTCTAACGCGCGTGTCTACGGAACTTACTTTTATGCAAAATTATAGTTTATTTTTCTCTGCGTTGTGTTAGAGATTTACGTAACAATTATTTTTGTCAATCCACGTGACCAGTTAGTTGACAGTACTAGCCGGGAATCTCTGTAGTTCCTCGAATTTAGTTCAGCAAATACAGCAATGTAGCGACAATTTTCTGCCCTCATAGTTGCCGTAGCGGTTACTATTTTCGTACTACCAAGAGAGGCAGAACATGTGCCTGAGGTAGAGATAAATAGAAAGGGAGAAGAGAAAGAGAGCGAGAAAGGGAGAAAGAAGGTAATGTGAGATTGAAAGAGAAGGAAATAAGGTGATTGTACTCATGAAAAGGCGAAGAGTTTCAATGTATTTTTTTTTTGCCTAAAGAAACATAATATGCAATATTTTTTAGTATATATACACGATCCTGGACTATGTATTTTTTTAAGTTAAAAACAATTTTTTTACCTATACAATTAAAAAAACATTTGTTCTCGAAATATTTGTTCTCAATAGTATCAAGTATTAATTTGTAATGTAGTGAAATGATATCAAGAATAACTTATTAATTACTCTCAAAAATACACCCTTTTAAATTTAATATTGGGATAAAAGTAATACGAAAATTGTTTGTTAACCTGTTAAAAATTTGTTTATTTAATTTCGGGAAGGCAATCGTAAAATAGTTTATAAAAATTATAATCTGAATGCCATTAGAAAATTAAATTGCATCTTACGGCTTATTTATTTTGAAAGAGATAATTGAAATGGAAGTAACGTATTGCATTTTAATGACTGCTACGTGTGTGGGTGATGACACATGTTACAAATAAGTAATCTATTACGCACAACAATGAGTCTTATTTCGAGTGTTCTTTATCGATCATCTGGCATAGATACCACGGATGATTTCGCATCTTCGAAACTACGTGTTTACACCGCGTTCGCTTTACCCGCAAAGTTCTTGAAAATGTTGAAAATTCATCATAATTTGTAGTAGTTTAAGCACCGCTTTCAAAGTTAAACGCGGTTTCCCTGAACAAATCACGCACATTCGTTGCTATTAATAGAGGACTGTTCCTGCGACCGTCGCGGAGCACACCGCGCTGCATCGCGCCCTGCATCTGCACCTGCAGCGACGCACGATAAAAAGAAGCCTGTATCCTGCGTTGTACGTACACGTGCCCCTGTAAACGCGCACATGTGTGGCACACGCTATATCCAGAATGTAGCGCGTTGTTCGAGACCATAAAGACGTAGCTTAGCGCGAGCACAGTCTCGCTTGGAAAAACGGCTCGGCTCGTCCGATTATTTTTTTTTTTTTTACACTTCTGATTCATCCCGTTTTTGCCGGTATTTTTTTTTGAATTTGTACTTTTAGAAAAAGAAAAACAACCTAACTATCGCAAGATTATTTCTAATCGTTGTATCTATAAGATAGAAAAGAAGACGAGATAAAGGAAGGAATTAGAGATAAATCAGAGATTTTTTTATAAATTTAAAAAGAAAATTTACTTTTAGATTATAAATTTTAGAAGAGAATTTTAATTTTTAAAGTAATTTAAAATGCATGTGTTTTTAATTTTAATTCACGTTATTTATCGTTCATTAATATTTTTAATTTTATGAAACTACATTGATACATCAAACAAATTGATCTAAAATATCTTGTTAATTAAAATACAGCGTTAAATTAATGTTAAATGAGAGATTAGAAAAAGATGGAAGATGGGCATATTTTAATATACGCTATATCTATCGCTATATCTACGCGTATCGATTTATCAAATATGCTATATGCAGATTGCTTTATATATCGCTAATGGAATATCCGTTTATATATAAGTTCGGTACGAGTGTCCTAAAAATATTCATTGCAGAAACGTAAAGTGGAAGTGGTCGGTACAAAAGTGAAACGGATTTACTCCTCCGACGTAAGTTAATTTTGCATAGTAAGCCAGAGAGTACGAATATACAAATATAAGTCTAATCGATTTATCACGCGGCCTGCGAACTCACCTTCAATGTTTCACCGTTAGCACAGCCTTTCATTATTCAATTTCTGTTCGTTCTATAATTCGCTTGGTATGATCCTTGAGAGACGATATTTGAGAGAGAAAATATTTGCATTGAACTGCAAGCCACGTCATTTTGACACTACCGAACAAACGATGTAAACGTATGTTTCGTGAAAGATTGCTAATTCCCATTTGCTTCTTGGTTTTCTTCTTCTTCTCCCGAATTGCACGTAACCCATATCTTCTTCGCGCAGCTCATTTGCATTTTATAATCCATAATTCCTTCATGCATCTTTGTACTTATTCAGGATTTTGATTATCATATATTTGAAAAAAACATTTCTCTGCCAAGACTACAGATTCAAGCTATTGAATCTTGTTTATTCAGCGAGCTATGACAGCCCAATTACAAATTAAATCCAAATCATTTCATGCGCCGAGTTAATCGGTGATTGCCTCCGGATAGTTTCAATTGTCTTTTATCGCATAAAAACGCACGATCTCGATTCCATTCGATCGCGCAACAATTAAGATAAAAAAAACCATTAAGATAACAGCTCTTTTTTTTCCTTCACGCCTCGGGCACCGTTATCACCTTTGCCGTATCCATGTTGCAAAGAGGAGTACCCTGGAAAGAGATCGCGCGGTCTTTTCCGGGACTTCTCAGTTATCACTTAGGGATCCGAAGGTTTCGACTCCGTCAGGGTCGTGCTCGGTCAGGGATCGTGCACGAGTACGGCGCAACACTTCATGAAGCACTGACAAGTCAGACCAGGAGGGAGCCCCGTCGTCGGTGCTACCATATGATTGCTCGCTCGCTCGTTCGTTCGCTCGCTCGCCTCACGTTCTCCTTCTCTTCAGTTCACTACCACCACCCACGCATCTGGCAGTGGAGCGAAGGAACGCCTATGCTCCGTACGAAATGTTATTTCGGGATGAACAAGGACGGAGAAGCTCCGAGACGTTGAAGGACGGCTCATCGACGATAAAGAAAAACTGGCTCACGTGCGTTTTTCTTCATCTTCGCGGGATTCTAGAGGATTCTTTTTCCTTTGTATTTTAAATGAAAATCTACACACATTTGTACAGTCCGTGCACAGACTGTTTATGCGAGATGTAGATCTGTTTTTATTATATAAATTTATCAATTGGACTTGCAGAAAGTGAAACTTAGAGCGCTCTCTTACTGACGCGTATAGAAAATTAATGAAACTTGTAAAAATTAATCATTTATTCTATTAAAAATATTAAAACAAATTAAGGTGAGATTCAGAGCAAAGGAAGATCGATCCACGTGCGTTTTTCTTAAAACTCGTACATAAGATTTCGTTTTTTCCTTCCGATAAGAATTTTGTAACGTTTCTTCTAAAATATACCATCGCTCAACAATCAAGTTGCAAGGGAACATGAATATCTCCGTGATAACTAAAATGCATGTACACCGAGTGTATCTCGGTGCTCACCTCAATTTCTGTTGTGGTAAGAATAGCGCCACGCGCGCACGCTTGCGTGTCTGTCACGCATATGCGTGCGGAAGCCGAGCGGAGCATGTATTTCCTGCCCTCGGAAAGCGTATACGCATCTCCTTGAGCGGCGAAAGGGTTCGACCCTTTTGACACGTTTCTCCCAGCCGTGTCTCGTAAAACCCTTTGAGTGATTACCGTACACCGTAATTCACCGACGGTCAGTGATTGCTCGATTTAACCGCGACGGAGGAAACACATGCTGCAACACATTCTGATTGGATCTGATCAAATTAACGATATTCATAAGGCCGGAAATTAATTCCGCAATTACCGCGACCGTCTGCTAGCAAGAATCAAACATACCATCGATCTGTAGATTTAATAGATGCTCGTCGAAAAAAATCTTAAACGCTTGAGAAAAAGTTACATTTTTTTTTTTTTAATTAACGTGCAATTCTTTATTAGCGATATTATGCTAGATTGTTGGGAAATATTTTCATTCCGTCACGGAGACATTGAAAGTTGAGAGAACGTTAGGTTGACAAAAAAGAAAAACATTTTCCCCAAATTTGACCGTTTTACTTGAGAGAAACTTTAGGTGTGTAACGGACTTCATAATAAATGTAAGCGCCTGACACGTGTCGACCAAATGGTCATATGTTTCTTCATGATAAACCACATTGAATACTGCTGTTACACCGGTACCCATATATTTCTTTTTCGCCTGTTCACGGCGCAGTGAATTTTCAGGGCATGACTTATTTCTACTCGCAATAGAATTCAGAATAAATTATAAAAATATATGTGCCTTTTCAACGATTGAACTATTGATTATTTTAGAAATTTATTTGTTGTTCTTAGATTAAATAATAATTTAATACATATTATTTTACAAATTTTACTACTAATTAAGTATAAAAAAATATTTTTTAGTATAAACACACATACATGTCTGCACCTTAATTTACATGCAAATAAATATTTACTTGATGCAAGGAAGTACAGTCTTGACTAAAATTATTAGGCATATATTTTTTCGTTTATTTGGAATTCTTTTATTTGTATTATTTTATACTGATTATTGGCATTATGCATAAGTTTAAAAGCTTTCTCGAAACAAAGGGTAATTTCATACTTTAACTTTTTTAAAAATCCTTACAGTTAAAAATATTTAAAAATATATAAAGTACTAATATTTTTGACCATGACCGTATATAATCGTAAATAAAATCGAAATAAAATTATATATAGAATTACGTTTTATTCGTGCGTGTGTAAAATTGTTCAACTTTATTTATATCGTTGACTGTAGAGAATTGTGCGCGAGAGAGTTAAAACAGTGGCACCAGCGGTTGCAAACAAAAGTGTCGATGATCACTGTCGTCTCCACGCAGAAGCAAGAGGAATACATAATTGATCCGTACATTCATTCACGTTTCGACGTGTCTCTCTCCCGTTCATCTCTTCTCGCGATTCTTCAGTGAATTTGAATTTCCAATTAAGATTCCGCGTCCCTCCGGGCACGGCAAACATTCGTGTTTTAGCCTCGTCTTGCAAATCGAATCTCTTTGGATGAAAAATCTATCGAACAGTAGAAATACATCGTGCTCTATCGAACACAGCAGCGTTTAACATTTTTATTTTTTTTTTCTGAAAAACTGAAATCAGCTCGTTGACGAGACGAAACGGAACGTGTCTCTGCGCTCGAAAAAATTCAATAAACAATTTATTTTTAATAAATAAAACAAATTCTTAGAGAATGAACAAGCCGCACTAAACTCGCTCCCTGTCGGTAAAGTCGCGATATATAAAAGAGGTTCAAGGTTGTTTAACCGCGAGTGAAAGTCGCGAGTCTCCGGAGTCTTGCGGCGGACGCGGAGCTCAATGTGCTCTCATGGTGTTCCTTGCAACACGTACGACCGCGTATTCTGAAGCGAAGCGTCGCTGCAGTGGAACTCGCTGTCGAGAATCGTCAGAGTTGGCCTTCGTGTTCGTAAGTGCTCTTCCACGACTTCTACACGCGGTTTCTCGAAAGAAGAAGCGACTCCGCAGAGTGGCAGCCGTTAGACCTCAAAAGCGACTTCAACGCCAAGAATCTCGGAGATAACGGCGCTTACGTAAGAGCAAATGCACGATCGTTATGCTGTCAGCATCATTCACCAACAAACGTTGATAAATATGTTTTGTGTCGAGTCGATTTGATATTTAAAAATATGCTCATATAAATATGCGCGCATGAATGTAAGGCTCTGTGAGTAATGAAGGAATATTAGATATTAGGAATAGGAGTTAGAGTCTTGGGTCGGTATTCATAATCGAATCTTTTATTTCAGGACCGTCTTGAGTAATATCTTAAGACGCTGACACGGCTCTGTAATTGGTTGATGACATTTTAAGATGATACTTGAGACGATCTTAATTTTTAGAATCGATATGAATTGGCCTTAGAATTGGCTGCCTTAATAAACACTATAGATAAATAATAAATTATGTTTGGTGTGACATATTTATATATTACATTCTATTAATTCTTTGTGGTCTAACTGGGAATTTAAAGACCCAGAATTTTAAATTTTAAATTATCCTGCTTTAAATTTGGGCACGTACAAAAAAAGTGAAAACCGTATGCTAAAAATGTTGGAAGAATGTACCAGATTTTTTTTCAGATCTTTTAGATGCCTTTCAAACATCAGGCATCAGGTTAAACTAGGAAAGCAGCGAGAAAAACGTTGGCCCACGGAAGGTTAACATCCATTATGTGCTACATTCAATATTCATTGAAGCAACTGATTTATATTTCTAAAATTTTAATTTTTACTCCTAATGCTTACTAGCCTTCCTCCATTGTGTGTCTCATTTTTTGTTTCGATATAGCTTGAACTTTCTCCGTTTCACTTTCTTTTTCTCTTTCAAGAAAACAGAAACAAAAAAAATATTAATTAAATTTTTCATATTATACATTTTTCTGTTGTCATATTAAATTGATTTAGACCCTAAGCACAGTGGAAGATTAGATATTAGAAATAAGAAATTTTAATATCAGTTTTTTGTATAAATATTGAATTAAACGCACAGTGGATATTGATAAGATATAACACATAAATGTAGGTAACAAAAGATATAACACAAAACGCAACATATCTTATTATTTACCTATAGTGTTTATTGAGGAAATTGAATCTAAAACTCCAATTCTTATTTTTAATCTCTAATTCTTCTATTGTGCACGAGGCCTTAAACATTCTCCAATTCTATACCTGAATATCAATATCAATGTTACGATCACTTTTACGACACAGTGGCTGTGATATTGCGGTCGACGATAAATCGTTAAAGCTCAATCCTTCGGATAATTTATGTAGTGAAAAATTCCTATTAAAGTTTCAAACATTCTTGACGAAGAATGATGCAATGGACAGCTGCGATTGTATATCCGTAGCACAGTCATAATTACTTTTACAGATTTATGCATTTGTGCTCGTAAAGTAACCTTCGCGAACGGCTAAGTGCGTGACGCAAGGCGCAGAATTATATCGCACTTTTAACTCAATATCGAGAGAAAAATGAGTTTTGCTTTGTATCCTTCCGGTCTGGTCTAGTCCAGTTCGAAGAAACGAGTAACGTCATTCATTTCAATGTACATCGGAAAGGAGATTTAGTGCAATTTCTCACGATAATCTTGCTTTCCCGACATCACAACTCCGTATAAATCCTTGCGAGCCTTGGAGCCTCAGTCTCGAAAAAGATCGCTTTAAATTCAATTCGATAGTATTTTTGGCTCAAAGAATGGGTCGTGAGAGTTTCAGAGAGAACGATGAATTATATTGAAACCCTAAGAAGGATACGTACGATTTTAGCCCTTTTACGAGACGAGGCGGAACGGGAGGCGCAAGGGTGAATCTCGCTGAATCTCGCGAGCCGCAACTGCGCAATGGTGCGAATTGCGCGTTTTACGAAGAGGGTGCCGGCTCGGAACGGCGAGTACGCAGTCGCACGGAATTCCCCGGGAATCGGGTCTTTCCGGGTCTGCGACACGGTTTTCCCCTTACTCGGTTCACTTTGGCGCCCGTAGTAGTCGACGACGCGACGGTGACGCTCACGGACCACAGCTCACTCGCTCTCGCAACAGGTGACGGAATCTCGATCGACCGGGTTTAAAAAGCGACCGAGAGATCTCCGAGACGAGAGAAGTACGGACAGCGGTAACGACCTTTTTTTCCGTGCGTAGACATCCTCGTGAGATCCCTAAAGGAATAGAGTGGGAAGGGAGCGTCAAAGAGAGAGTCCTTTTGGAAGGAGAGTTGCAGAATGAGTGTCGAGGACGCCATCAATTACTCGCCCAGTGAGGAGGAGGACTATTACGCTCTGTTGTCCTGCGACGAATCTTCCACGGTGAGGCCCGTAGCACGTTGAGGAGAATTTTTATTCCGCCTTATAAATCTGTGTGTGTTAAATTCCGTTGTGGACTGATCGCTGAATGGCTAATTGCTGCGATAGTGTAGCATTTGAATTTCACGCCGTGTTGACACGATATATATTCATAAGTTAAAAAAGTAAAACTTAATGAACACGCAGAATCACTCGGTATGTGGCAGAAAGGCGAAATCGAAAAACGAAAAAGTTGAAGATTTTTTTTATCTTCCTGTTGGGGCTCTGTTAGATCAATCTTGAATTAAATCTGTGTATTTTGTGTGTAGAACGATTTGTTGTCTCACGAGAAATATTAGCTTCTGAATCTTTCAGGCCACGCTGTAGCGTGGATTTTTGGATAATTAGGTCGAGTTAATTATTTCTGTTTGCTTTCTTACGTATAAACAGAAAATTTACTTTAAATTAATTAACGCGTGACAATATTGATGCTGATCTAGCTGTTATTTGAAAAGTCTATCATTTTAAATGAAATACCTTTTCAAATAGGGAGCGAAGATAATTTTCATTTCTTAATTCATTATGAAATAAACGCAATATTACTTCTGTCTATCAAATCGCACATCGTGATGTAGGCGTCGCCCGATCGAGCTTTTATGCTCGAAATATTCGTATCGTGAAACGAGTCCATCGCGAAAATTGAATTTACAACGTATTATTATTAAAAGTGATAACTTAGTTGACATTATTTAATTAATAAGTTAATAGTATTAATTATTTAATTAAAGTTGAAATATAATGTAAGAAAAGGCCAAGATCTGACATTTAGAAGTTAAATTTTCAATAATTAAATGCTCTTAATTAACAATGCAGATTTTAGTAGTCAATAAAATAATTAATTTTAATATAAAATATTGTTAAAAAATTTTATTTAAAAATTTTATTTAAAATATTGTTAAATATGCAACAGTTGTTTAATACTTATTTATTTATAGGAATTCAATTATAATTATATTAATATAATTATAATAATAATTATTACATTTTATCTATTTATTATGTCATAAATTATCATTACAGCTTTATTTACCGAGTTTTAATGTAAAATATAAAATTTATAAATAATAATCTGTGACAATTTTAACTGTCCTAACGCATTTACCGCGGTAGCGCATTTAGAGATATACATATACGAAACTAATTTTCTACATCTGTACTGAAATAATTAAATTAAACGTTGAGTTGCCTCCGTAATAATTAGATCCCAGAAGAGGCAACTGCAATTTAAACTCTCCATTAATTGAATTCTCGATCGACACAATTAGGTGTAGTCTCATCTGCTTCTAGTTTACGGTATGCTGAAGTTGTACACAACAATATTCGTACTAAAATCAAATCACATCTTCTCAAGTCACGTCAAGCGTGAGAGTCTCTGGATAAGTTTAAACACCTTCGTTATTTCATACGTCGTTTCTTCCAACAAATTACGACGAAACATGATGATGTACAAGAAAATCGTACTTATTGCGATTATTACTAATAATATTATTCAAGACTATTGAAAACAATTGAAAATTTTAAGACGCGCGCGCGCGTGATACTTGTGTGCACTCTTGATCAACAATAAGCAAGTAAATCGTACAGTTCAATAGAAAATATACGGAGATGAAAGGGGTCGTTTGCCTTTCGACTCTTTAGTTTACATTTTGTTATCTCGGTGGAGAATTTTCGATAAGAATTCCATTCCCGTTCGATGTATTGCGTTAGCGCGTGTTCGTGACATGTCGTTTTTATCGGCGGAATATACCATAGACGTGACTCAGACAGCTGAGATATATTCAATCAGTGTTTACAAATTAATATAGTGCCATGAAAATGGTTAGATTTCAAAATGTCGAGATTGCGGCCCGTTTTTTCCTCATAACAAGTTTTTATTTGTCAAAACTTGAAGCTTATTCTGTAAAATCATTGTAAATAGTAAATCGAACAATTCTGTTTTAGTTCAATAATACATTTTGCATCTCTCTGGTTTAAAATTTAACTGTATAACGCATTTAAATCGAAAAGTAACAGAGAATAGGAAAAAAATATAATCCCGCAATGAAAATAGATTAATTTCCATTTTCACATTCAAATGGTGTAGATAGCATTTTATTTCATTTTAAAAATCAGGTCGAGCAGATTACGGCGGAATATAAGGTGTTAGCTCTTCAATATCATCCGGATAAGAACGATGGTGACAAGGAGGCCGAAAAGAAATTTCAACAACTAAAGGTACGCTTCTTACACTGGCAAAAGTTAATTAATTTTAATTGATTGGTAGTTCAGTTAATTTCGCTTTGAGCGTGCAAGCAAAGAGAGAGAGAGAAAGAGAGAGAGAGAGGGAGAGAAGACTTTGACGTTTTTGTTTGTATCGTAGTACGCAAAAGAGGTTCTATGCGATCCCGAAAAGAGGAGCAATTACGATAAATGGCGGAATAGTGGTATCAAGATCAGTTACAAACAATGGGTTGGTATGAAGGAGCATGTGCAGCAGGTAAGTCGCAATAATTGATGCGATTATTATCTATTTTGGGCGATAAACTGAAGTTTATTACAATAATTTCTTTCCTTTCGACACACGTTGGAAGAAGTTCATTTTTTGGCATATGCCAAATTTCTGTCGCGTAACATTTTTTTAAAATAAATTTATAACTTTAAATTACTGTTATAAGATTTTCGTTCGCGATGCAGAAAAATCATAAATTATATTAAATAACTGTTTATATTAATAAACGTGCGTCAAGAAGAGAATTTTTCGACATATTTTCATCCTTTTACATCGATCGCAGTAATTTACCTCGATGAATAAAGCTATAGAAGCGAGATACGAATCTCCAATTTCTTCTCGAACGCTTCGTCTTCGAACTGTAGATTGTTCCATCGATTCCGAACAGATTCCATTCAACTGAAAATTAAGAGCACTTTAGGAGCAGCGATAAGGTCCAAAGTCCTTTAATTTCCATATTACGTTCTATGAAGTAAAGCGGGTCTTCTTTTGTTCGCAGACTATGCATTGGAGCACGCCAAAGACAAAGGACAGAATGTTGCCGGACACGAGCGAAGAGGCAGGTGGTTCACCAGCTCACCTCAAAGGTCACCCTACAAATGCGCACAGGAGGGCTTCGGAGGGTGGTGCCACGAATCTCTACTACCGTTCGGGCCACGGCGTCCCGTTCTACCAGGAGTCCAACGAGGTCGTCAGTAAGTTTCGCAATTACGAGATTTAAAAGGTTCCCCAGCGTAATTCTCATCAGAACCGACTCCATTGTACCGGATGCCCTTATGACAACAGGAACATGTTGCATTAGACAAATATCTACCTGTATATGAGTGTACCGAGCGTTGGTTGGATCGCGTTGGCATGCACATTTAAGCACGTACTTGATAAAATGGCAAGTCGAGAGAGACACGTGTGAGCTTCATCGCTCGCCATCGAGCAACTCATTATGTTTCTGTCCCGTTTACATGCGATTTTGTAATTGAGAGACTTTTATCATTGTTGCGTCACTTCATATGAAGCTGCGAGCTTGACTGTCTATCATCGACGTAACTTTGACGAAATGAACGATTGTAGATATTTCTCTGAAAAGACTTTGCGGAAATAATGAACGTTTGTATTGTACACTTTTCTATGGCGGGTGCTCTTCGCGGATTATTTTTTTGTCACTTGAGATGCATGTCAACTCGATCCAACAAATCGCCCTTGTGCACGTGTACGTGCTCGCAATTGTGCGTACGTATCGCCTTCAGATTTATATTTTGTTATACTATACTAAGCATGACGAGAGTAAAGGGTCGAGAAACGCGAGAGGAGGACGTTCGGTATATCATTTGAATTCCCTTTCTGAGGTCTCCCGATTAAAAACGTCCGACTGTGACCGGTTGCGAATGTTACAAGTCGAGTCTCTCTCGATCGCGCATTCTGTGTGTGTCTCCTTGATCTTACGAGATGTTTAGCGACAAAAGTTAAACGATTTAGTGTCAAGGACAGTATAGTTTTATCTGTGATCCCGCGAATGAATTTTCCGCTAGTGGTTAACTGATCGTTTCAATCGTAAACACACTGGGAGGAAATACTTAAGCGTCTGCTAAAAGGAAACTTTTGCAAATCCATTACTCACGAGAACGTGAGTTTCATCGTTACTATTATCAGCAATTCAAATATCAATTAACGTGTAATCGGTTTCCATCGTCCAAAGTCAGATTCCTGACCGTCACTTTCGATGTGAGTAACTCGTCTTCGTCAAAAGATGAATTCGACTTTGAATGTCCTGTATTTACAATGCGGTTGCAAAATTGGACGACGGAATTGCAAAACGGATTGAACTGGAAATCAATCGGACCACAAATGTTGCAAACGTCGAGTTTACTAGATGCGATGATGTTTTAAATGAAAAGAGGTAGGTATATAGTTCTCTATCAAAATGTAAAAATAAAAATATAAGAGTAGAGTAGTTTATATCAAATTGTTATATCTAAAGTGTATAATGTCTATATTATTATATATTTTATCGAGTAAGTGTTGCTACCGATTCTGTGAAGCTATCCTAGATATTGACGTTTTCAACGTTTCTTTCCGAGGACTTCTCTCTCTCTCTCTCTCTCTCACACTCTCACTCTCACTTCACTTGCATTCAATCGACCAGCATCGCTATACGAGATTAATTCAGCGGTTCAATTCTACGAAACGTTGGGTTAACCTTTTGTGGAATGAAGCTTAAGTATTTCTTTCCATAATGGAACAGATCGACGATGGCGCACTTGTACCTGTGTCCGATGTCAAACGCAAGATACATCATTCTCCTCCGACGACAATTGTGACGGCTCTTCCCCGTTATATGTTAAATAACGCGTGTGGATTAACCGCGTGTTATTTTCCTAAAAATCGACGTGGTCGATTTCGGGTGGCTCATGCTTCGACGCTGTAAGGACACAAAGAAATCTTACGTCACGAGAGAATAGAAAGAAAATTATTTTTTTGCGTTCGTAGCGGTGAGGCGTGAACCTGTCTGAAATTATTTTGATTTGAACCGCGCGCCGGGAAAAACAAATAACGTTCTCGGTGGATCTTCACGAAAATTGTGCATCGCACTTTTGCATTCCGACGCATTTGCGTCTTCTCTCTACGTTCGATGCAGCAGTCGTGACAATTCGTCGGTGAATTGCGTTTGGCATATAATTGAGAATGCCTATTTATAACCGATAATTAATAATAACTTAGTGACAGTTTAATCCTGGATGTGTCGATGTGTATAATCTTTACAATAATGCGATAAGCGTTTCTCTTCGGGAGCTCGTCCCTCGTTTAAATACATTAATAACGGCGTCGTTCATGCCCTCCAATTTTGCGTTAGGTATTTTCTTGTCGAACGCGTTGTATCTAGATAGCCGCGCATCATGAATCAGTGCCATGTTTCACAGTTCGATGTTATTAAATTTTAGACACGTGCGAAAGAAGATGAAATAAAGTTAAAAATAAATACAACTTTAAATTAACCGATAAAATACAGTTTGGCGGGAGTGTCTAAATATAATGTGTTCGATCTGGAAACGATTAAATGGAGCTGCATGACGTTAATGACGTCTTGCCTGAATTGATCGATCTTCCACCTCACGAAAATAAAATGTGATCTTCCCGCACTCTTCGTCAATGTCCAAAACATATCACGACAGGTCCATTTCGTTTTCCAATTTTATTTTCGAATTTCGGAGAAAGGTACACTATTCGTGCGAAGTGAGATAGGAGGATATAAGCGGGGTAATAATTGAAGTCGTTGGATAGAACGAGGGCCAATCTTGGCGCTTACACAGGCACAGTAAAAATGGCTACTAAACGGTTAGTAAATGCCAATGGAGAGAGGCAAAATCAATATTACCAACTCCGATGAGTCCAATGACATTTTTCCATCTTAATTTTAGACTATTAGGTTATCTCTGTTTTTTTTTTAGGGATAAATTCTTTTGACGGAAAGAACATACACGCTGCTTTGATGTGATATAATTATATACTTTTTTTTCCTGTATAAATCCTACGCGAGTGTGTGAAATAATGTGGTGATTTCTTGATGATAAAATTAAGTTCTCGAAAAGTCATTTATATCTGCCTCAAGGATCTCAGTTTCCCTACTTGATCTGAAGTGTTACGATCTGCGGAAAGATCCGATGATTTTCTGTATAAATCCTTCTTGAGTGAGTGAAATAACGTGGTAATTTCTTGATGATAAAATTAAATTCTCGAAAAGTCATTTATACCTGTCTCGAGGATTTCCCGACTTGATCCTAAATGTTACGATCTCCGATGTCTTTCAGTATAAATCCTTCTTGAGTGAGTGAAATAACGTAGTGATTTCTCGTTGATAAAATTAAGTTTCAAAAAGTCATTTATACCTGCTCCAAGGATTTCAATTTCCCTACTTGTTCCTAAACGTTACGATCCGCGGAAGGACCCGATGTTGATTGCAGTCAATTCTTAATGCCACGCAGAGCCTGTAGGGAAGCAGGTCAAGTTGTCACTTGTTTACCTTGCCGTAGTGTCGAATCGACATTCTAATCGAACGTTTCTGAAAAGGGTATTTTACAATCGAGCCATAGAAAATGAAATACAATAACGAAAAAGTAAAAATAAAAGTGAATAAAAGTATCTATAAAAGTGACGGAGAGAAGAGAATTATAGTACACTGAGAGAAAAAACTCCTAAATTTTAATAAATATTTATTCGAATAGTATAAGGGGCAGTCAAATGAAATATTTATTTACGGTGCATAAATATTTACTCTGTAAGAAAAAAATGATTCTTGAATTAAAATAGTGGTTCCAATACTAAATATATATTTACATTTGTTAAATATTTTATTAGTACTGTTTGAATAAATATTTATTAAAATTTAAAAACTTGTTTTCTCAGTGGAAGAAAAATATGAAATGTAGCAACTTACACATGCGACGGACGCTTTTGATAACGTGGGTTCGAAAGCTCTTTCTTTTTTCCTATCGCTTCCACTCTCCTTTCAGTTTTCTTAGATCCTTTGTTGGAAGACCTAAGAAAATATCTTGCTGCTCGACTTGCCTCCCTATCGGCTCTGTGCAAGCTCGACGTTAGTGCGCGGTCAATCGAATTAGTCGAATGTACCTATATAAGCGTCCGCTCGCGCTTCGTGCGATTCGCCGCGCGCGATCGATCCTTCTGTAGACGTACGAGACGGCGGCGGACGCACAACTACGCCTAAAGGCATATCTCTGACAAGTGAATCGCGTCTGATTACGCTACAAACCGACGCTGTCGAATTTATCGTATCATCTGAAATCAAATAGCTAAAAGGTGTTACCAATGTCTCAATTTTCACACGTTCGACCATCTCGAAAACGAAACATTACAAAGAAGATTCTGTGTTACGTAGTTTGGACCTATTTTTTAAAATACTGCATGCCGTTTCTACGAAATATGTGAATTTAAATTTAGCAGTTTATCGGCACAATTTTGTCACAATGGCTGACTATGTAACGGAAATACCTACGATGAGGATTTTTAATATCTCCAACCTTTCATATTTTTTACACGTATTGAACGGTGTTTTCCAGGAGATTCTCTCGCGAAGAAAGATTGAAGCTTTATCTGGATAAAAATTGGGTAGAAGTCAGACGAGCGAAGACGCAAAAAGTTTTTAATCTCGTCGCGACAGTGACCAAGTTTAGATTAGGTAAAACGGCACCGGGCAACGGCGTTCATAAAATTCCTCCAGTCTAGTTCGACTTCTTTCCGAAGCTCCGAAGAATGTAGCAACTAGGCTAGAAAGTCGTAAAGATAAATGAGGAATTTGAAGAGAAAAAAAAAATTATAGTGATCGAATATTTTGCCTTTGGCTCTGGAAATGTCTTTGTGCATATGTGTTAGAGGAAAGTAGGAAATGTTACTATTTATTGGAAAATATTAGCATAATTTTGCGCGTATGAGCATGGAAGAGAGTAATATCCGAGTCCGAAACTTGACTCGTTATTCTCTCATTTACTGAGCAGACGACATTAACTCATGAACTGTGTTAGAATTGAATTAAATTAATGTTGATCTAAACGAATGAAAAGATCATTCTTACCCAATCGTAGCGATTGTTTAATATTATTTTGTAAGGAAAGGGTACTCTCTAAATCTTGTGAAACGTCACTCTAGAAGAATGAAAATCGAGCCTGTGCAATTTTTCGAGTGATTTGTCATTTTAATGGGAATAAAAATTCACTCTTACGGATTAAGAATTGAGCCTATGCAATTTTTTAAGTGATTTTTCACTCTTACGAGATTTAGAGAGTAGAGACGTAATGGAGAGATTGCAGGAGCTTTTGCTCCTTGAAGAGTTTTCCATTTTCTAACACGACGAATTTCTAAGACAAGAGAATAGTGCGGCCGACCGTGCTCGTTGCTGTCGAAAGTCTATTGGACCACCCTGTACATGTATCTATACCTATATTTTTCTAGACGGGCCCGTGGATTTTGGCCTGTGAAACGTTGTTCACACGACTATATCATACGTACATACCTATTTGTTGTTTACAATTGACCTGTCGCAAGCGCCTGAGGGAAAGGTCGAAGTCTGTTCAAACACCTATCAGTACGATGCTCACGATCGAAGAGAATCTGATACAGCCTTTTTACGTTTCTACACGCGCGTTTACGATACCGTCATTGGATAAAACAAAACTCGCGCGAAACTTCCCTTGAGAGGAAAATAAGAGGGAAAGTTCATCTCCCCTTTCTGCGGAGAGTCTAGAGGACTTTGCGATCAATTGAAGACTTGAATTCTAAACCATGCCAATTTCAGATGACTAACAATATTACTGAGCATATCTTTATCTAGATATATACCAGTATTTTATATTGTATTAAAGAACACCAATCCCCCCAGTGTTCTATGTTACATAAAATAGATTTATATAAAAGAAACGTCTGCATATTCGAAATCTTTATATCACGCATGCGTTTATTATAATCTTTTTAAAGAATTCTGAAAATTTTATTATATTAGCGTGATTTAGAATTAAAACATTTTTTTTGAGTTTTATATTAGGTGTCGTTTTTTTATAGCTCTTTATACTTTTTAACAAGTTTGAGATATAGTTCAAAGCATCAAGTTATTGAAAAATGTCCTTACTTGTAAATGGCAGGTTACCAGTGTTTGTTTATTAATAGCCCTTTTTAAACTGATTATGTAACGTAATTATGTTATCCAACATTTGTAGGGAAATCGATAGCTATCTTCCGCTCTAATATCTGCGGTTACTGATTATAGTCCAAATGCTTTTAACAATTAATAAGTATAAGATGCAAAAGCATAAGATGCAAATTGTTTACGAGTTGTGTAACAGTTTGTATTAACAAAAATAGCAAATTTCTTTTTTCTGTATACCGATAAACTGATAATATAAAATCTTACAGGGATATTTAATTGTTATTAACAAATTTTCAAGATTGCTCAAGTTTCACGTTGATCAATTAAAAATTAGCAATTAAAAATTAGCATTTGTAATGTAATTTTATTTACATATCAGTCGATTGGTAATTGCTACTGTAATTACATATAAATATATAATATGCAGATACACAAAAATTGGAGTACATGCTATTGATTAACCTTGGAAAAAATCCAAGTTTGTTAAAAATGACGATTATTTACAGAAATATGATACTATTATTCTTAACATATAAGTGAAATAGTTTAGTCAATCATGTTAATCATTGCAAACTGCGCAACTTACTGATTGGTGTACAGTATTTTCGGCTGTCCTCACGAGTCGTGTAAAATTTTTGGGTGCATGACAAAGTATGGATGAAATTATAGATTGTGTGTACATGTCTATGTGCAGTTAAATGCGTAACCAAATACATATGTTGTATTCGTCTCGCGCTGGTCGACGCGGCGATGTATTACTCAGTAAAAAAAAATCAATAAATGTGTTTAATTATGAAATACGTTTCGCACTTTATTAATTTTATTTACAATACGCGCTAACATTATTTATAGTAATATTCTGCTAATTATTATTATTAACAAACAATTATTAATTATATTTAGATAAATAGCAAATAAAATAGATGTAGATTAAAAATCATTTTTTTACAATCAAATTTAATAATTTCTTTTTTTTGTAATTGAAATATTTTTTAAAGCATTTTTGTACGTTTTTACAATTTTCACAATTTTTAATCATATTTTTGATGCTTTTTTATAGTCTAAAATGAAAATATATCGCTTTATGTAACGTAGGTTTGTAATTGTATTTGAAATAATAATTCATTTATCTCATTTTATAACGTGATTTGTTAAGGAAATTAGCCGTTTTCAGGTTAATCGGGTGATGATATTGCAGCAGTAATGCCGATAATTGCTGCAGGTAACAATGTGATTATTGTTTCAATCTTGTTATTGCATCGCACGTCCCCCAGCGGAATGAAAGGTAATGTATTTCAATGTATATAAATATAGTTTCGGCGATCAAAGGAAAAATTAATTTGAAATTGTAATCAATCGATTTACATCTAATTGATGGAATCTACTTTTAATTAGCTGAAGCAATTTAACAAGTCATTTAATTATCATTTTCAGTAATACATAAAATAAAATGTTAAATAATATGAAATAAAATTTTTTATAAAGACTCTGTTTTTTAACCTTTTTTTTTAATCAAGCGTAGAAACTTTGAATAATGCAAAAACGTTCTACAAAAACGTACAAATAAATTTGCAGGCCGTTATCGATTTGAATAATTTGCGTTTCTCTTTCAGCTTACTGGCCCGTTTTTTGTTTCTAGCCACTGTGTTCGATTTGGCGTGTACTGTTTTCGTATGTCCTACGACGAACTCTCTATTTTCCATATAGAATACGTGAGGCCCGGCGCGCCGCGCCGGATGATTGGGAACTGGAGCGAAACATTTGCTTTTCGCTTCGAAGGCTTCTCCGTAATTTCGGTCGTTTATCTGATAGTTGCTTTTAGCTTGATTTTTGTACATGTACTATCCGAATGATATTTCAGAGATGTGTCAAATTTAAACGTGGTCATTCTTCTTATCTAATTCATAGAATACATAGAAAGTGTATTCGTAGAATATATAGAAAGTGTGAGCAGTACCTCCAAAAATTTAACTAAAAGCATCGATAAACAACCGAAAGGTGATGGAGTTAAAAAAATTCGTTTCTTCGCATCATGTTCCAAACTTTTAGATAGGAAATTATTTGTTCACAATACGAGTGAACGCGTGATATGAGTGAATTATTAACTATCTTGAATATATTTAATGATTAATTATCGCCCTCTTATGCGAATAAAATTTGAAATATCGAGAAACGTCCTTCGCAGCTGTCCAGGTACAATTGGAATCGTATTTTGTCGTGCACCAGTTTCCGCATAAATCTATTCTTTCATTCGCCTTGAGAGACGCGTATAAATACCACTGTCCACGTAACTGCATAGAGCGCACCATCCCTTCATTGAACTGCAAACAGCCCTTTGAATGCCATTATCCTGCCTACGTAACGTTGTTACTACTTAACGTCGCGTCCACAAGTGTGGCTGCGTTAGATAACGAGAGCTAGCCGTTGTTCCCGATCGGTTTTGCCCGACAACGGCTGTCTGTTGGGACGCCGAGTCTGTGTCAATTTAAACTTTGACCTACCAGCATCATTCCGCGCCGTTTGCCATAGACCCACCTACGCCTCTCTCTTTAACCTTCCTGCACTATCGCCAAACTATTTTGCTCGAATAGAATTTAATTTACCTTTCTTTTTTTTATGACTTTTGGACATAATTATCTTAGGGGAGAGAAGGAAGGAAATATGTGGTTAAGGTTCAAGTGATTTTATCAATCGATTATTTATATTAGAGATTTTTTTAAATATACTAAATAGACATGGATTAGCGCAAATTATATTAGCAAATGAATTGTATTTGAGCCGGATTTCCCATTTGTTTCAACAATATTTGTTTATACTTGTGGATTAAATAATAGTGCTGTAATTAGATTTTTTTCCTAATTTTGCGAAAAGTTGCTTCCGCGAGAAAAACGAGGTACTGTGATGTGCTTTGGAGCTACGTTAATCTGTATCGACACAAGCGGAAGGGAAATACGCAACTAGGAAGGAGGGCAAATCGATATCACCGCTTTCCCGTGAGTCTGTATACACATGGAGAGGTGTATATGTTATATATATATGCTTGTGGTACTCTATGAGAAGTTGTGTTTTCCGAGCCTCACAGTAAACGTTCACGCGTTTCGATAACGTTGCGGAAAAAATGCGATATGGTCTTCAACTTCTTGTTCATTATTATATCTTCATCATATGCATTGTATCATTATCATCATTATCATCTTTTTTTCCCCTCTTTAATTCATATATTTTGTTGAAAAATCAATATGATATTTTCTGATATTGTTTTTTCTCTGCATTTTTTTTAAATAAAATATTTTAGAAATATTTTCAGGTATGTGTGTATGTGTGCATGTATGTGTGAGATAGCACACGGCAACGCGTTTGTCTGTAACGTCATCTAGATTGACTTCTCTTCTTCGGAACTTCGCAACGCTGTTGATAAAGTCGTCTATGATGAGTTCTATTGAAGTAAGTCTTAAAACACTGATATTGTTATGAAAATGACTGCTAAAATGTAGATAATTATTGTTCAGATACTTACGTCGGCGGTTTAAAATTTTGCATCGCTAGTTGACAATATTAATATCTTTAATAAATTATCTCCGGGATTTTATTGATACCCTAATCTTAAGCCTGAAGAAACGGCTTTTCCCGTGTACAGTGACGTCCTCTCTACGAATATGAGGCAAGTAAGAAGCTATGAGCCAAACATGAATGATAACAACTAAAAGATGATTGTGTAAAAATATATGACATACCGTAGAAAAAAATGTGTATAAATGGCTAGAAAATAAGAAGATTAATTACAAATTTATTTAAACATTGAATGGTTGATAATTTCGTCAATTTTAAGTCGAACTTGGACGAACGTTGTTGATCATTGAAGAATCTATGTGAGCACCGACGGATGATATAGAGACCGCTAATTTTACGAGAGTTGCATAACTTTGAAAAATATCGCGATAAAAGCAGAATAAAAGTGAGCATTTCAATTTAAGTGTTGATACGATTTTGAGTTTATGAAAAAAAAATTTCAAGATTTTTATAAATATTAAGACTTGCTTTGGAATTCCTGTTTTATCCTGATTGGAAATTATATTCACAATTCAATAATTTCAGTTACATCATCCTAAAGATATCTGATATCTTTAAGGATTTTTGCATAATTTGAGTTACATTAAATAAATAACTTAAAAATAAAAAATGCGAATATCTTCTTATTCTGTAATCAGAATATGCAAAAATTTATTATAACATAAGCAATAATAACTACTTTCGTTTATTTTATAATGTTGTTCTTTGGTAATAATAATTTTTTCAATATCTCGTAAATATATTCCGATAGATATTGAAATAAAAAGTTTCTTTTAAAGAAATAAATTATATAAAAATCAAATATTTTTATTTGAAAAATCGTGTGTTAGATCATTTACTCAAAATCTCTTTTTTAAAGCTTTTTGTCGAGAGAAGACGTTATCTTCTTTTCCTGTTATTCTTTTATATTCTTTGTTTGAAAAAATATTTTGAACACTCTGTATCAATCAAAAGATTTTTATTTTAAAATATCTAGACAAATGAAATAAATAACATTTAACAATAAACAACGTAAAGAAAAAAAAGATATATTTTCTAAATGCTCGTAAATTTCTCTCGACATAAGAAGCGAATAGTTTGCTACAAACATCGTTGTTTGAGCACAAATAACAGTTTAGTTCGCGATCTTAGAAAATAAACAAGAATTCCCAATATACTTTGAACGTTTCATGAATTATTGAACTGAATGAAAACGTGCAATCTCGAAGACCTGCAGTTACAGAAGAATCGAATGCCCGTCGTCGGGCTCTGCAACCGCGCCCGAGTCCCTTTAGTTGAGGACATTTCCAACAGGTGGATCACGAAGCTACGACGCCGACCCTTGCGTCCCGAGAGGCTTCAGTAGCGGTCTATGCCGCGGCGTGCGAATGTTTAGATTGGGTAGATTCGCGTCGCCCTGTATACCGTCGGTGTGACAGTCGCGAGTGCACCGAGGAACGAGGACCGGAAGCGCACCCGCAGTCGCCTCGCGTCGCTTCGCGGGGTCTCCCGATTTTTCGTTTCTTCCCTCCTTTCTCTTCACGTGCGAATGGCAGAGAGGTGCGAGCGGCTAACACGCGGGTAAGTACTACGTCTGGTCGCTCCCATTATTAGAATCGGACCGTGCTCCGGATCGATACTGATTCTCTCTGTCGTCTCTCTTGGCGACGGATACCGCGCGCGACGGATGCTGCGGCGAGAGATGATTTTCCGTCTAACGTGCGGAGAGAGATCGCGGAATAATTTTGCATCTCGATGCAAATGACGCGTCGCGTCGGCTCGTGTTCTTGGCAGCATTAAATCCCGATGGAGACGCGCTCTTTCGATGAGCGTGTGGATTCGGATGAAGCGGAGAAGTAAGAAATGGCACTTGTCATTTATCACTTGCAAATTATTTTCGTGATATTGCATAATATTGCTCCTTTACATTTATAAACTCGGAAGAGATCGAATACGAAAATAACTTAATGTTGAACTTTTTGGAATTATCGTGAATTAAAATACAAATCTCAATTTATTGGCAAATCAGAGAATCTTTTCTTTTTTTTTTATTAATTTGCTAAATAAATGAGTAATGGAAAAAAAATTTTAAGATATTAACAATTTTTAATATATTTTCAAAAATTTAAACATTAAATATCTTTAATAAATATTTTTAATAAATATAATATGAATTACTTTACAAGAAAGGAAGTTATAAAAAAAAAAGACAAGAAACCAGTCACGCATTAAAGTTTTTCTCGTTTTTTAAAAATTTGAGATTTTGGCACTGTATGAAGTTCTTCAAACTTCAATAAATTATTCATTTTATATTTCCGACAAGGATTAAAATGAAATGCAACGTAGGCTACCTGGAAATGTGTTAAAATTTATGTATCTACGTGTTGCGGGTAAACGACAGGAATTATTTATCTGGAAAGTCTCGGAAACGGAGGAGATGCAATATCCTCTTTCTGTCCGTGGCGACCAGCGAGTTCACGTGTGAAACCAGCAATTTAATCGTCCGGTTCCGCGTCGCGTCTCGCGCGCGAAGTTGAATTTCGGGTTTTGCGAAGCGTTTCGCAAAGATATATGTGGGAGAGAAAATATCACGTGTGGCCATTGAAAAAGTAGGCCTTCGCCGAGCGATGGTATGCCGCCTTGAGTAATGCACTGTCCCGCGAATTTCAATGAGGATTCAGCGTGTTTTTTTTTTCGCTTTCCTCAGCACCTTACATAAGACTCAATATGCCGTTTTTCCCGTTGCATCCGGTCCCGCGTCTATCGTCGCGGTGCAACGCGTGCAAAATTATGCTAATGTACGCGCGGGCTATCGGTTATTGGCAATCGCGAAATCGCCTGCGATTGGTGGGTCCCGGTATGAAGAAATTTATTACTAACCGATAAGAGCACTCGTTTGCGGGCTCATCGTATTGATTCGAGTTAACTCGCAACTACTACTGAATTTATTTAATTATATATTAAGAAAAATTATGTACGAGCCATGTTCCCCTTAATTATTAATTTCTTAGCAATTAGAGTCATCTTAACACGACTTTAATTTGAATATCTTTCTTTATTTAACTTAACTTTATTTATCGGGCAATATATTTTAATGGCGCTCTTTAAATTTATTTGAAATCATTAAAACGTACTGAAACAAATATAGGCCTCTTGAACGAGCATATAAATTTAAATCGACTAAGCGGTGGTATCTATGAAACTTTCCTTCGATATTTGCGATCGAGGGGAAATAAAAGAGGGAAAGGGAATAATAAGGAAAAGCTTACATTACTCTACGGTTTCGTGTAACGTAGAAATGTTATGCATCCCTGGTCACCGTAGCAGCAAATTAACGTCTGCCGTGGATTTCTCACGTGTCACTGGAGTATCCTACTTTCTAAATGGCAAGAAAGAAGCGGGAAATTACGTGCCGAATACCCGTTTATGCGTGTGCGTTGTGCTCGAGGAGTCCGGACGGTAATCACTGTCAGCGTGATTCGCGTAACAAACGCGCAGCCAGCTAATCGTAAAATCCCTACGCGTATTTTTTAAATAAAAAAAAAAGTACTTTTACGATATTCATCAGCGTGGAATAAAATTGCGATTTATCGTGCGTAGGCGTGACTAGAGGCGTGTAGATCGTGGAAAAATGGATACACACGGCGGAGCCTGTTAGGTTCGCCGAGGCAGGGTCCTTGCACCGATGCGCAACACGCTTGTGCTTACGCACGATTTTTCTGAATATCTTTTTCGCAGGCGAGAAACCTTTAAATGTAACACCGTTCGCGCAAGCATCGCGCAAGTTTCTCTGCGCTTTCTAATTGCGCGAAAAAAAAGCAATAGTATTTTGCATCATTTAAATTTACCTTTCTATATGTGAGGTGTTATCGCGTCTGGCACGAAGGAGAGCTAATAATTGAATTGGCGTACAACGGTTTTAATATCGTCCGTCCGATAATTTTAGGAGCGTTAATATTTACATCGCGTGTGCATTAGCACACAAAATTGTCGATTTGTTTCCACAAAATATATTCCTGTCACGATGTCGTGCGTACAACCGCATTGTTTCCAGTTATGCTTTTCATTGTTTATCAACGACGCATGCGGAAAGTCATATAGACGATTGATGGAATATTTTTATAAAAGTATAATCGAGATGTGGAAATGTTAATATTATAGTTTTACAAGTTCTCCCGGCTTATCGGAGGATAATCTGAGTGGAATTTTACGAGCGTTCGATTTCTCCGGCGTATGTTTCGTGAATCGTATCGACGTTCTTTGATGTCGAGCAAGAATAACGAGTGCGGTTCATCGAACTTTAAATGTAATCTGATGAAGTACACGCATCCGTGGTTCCCAATGCTGCGGCATCAATATGCGACGACGTGTATTTACGCGGGCGACACGAGAACCGCATGAACTCGCATATGCATTGATCGCATACATATTTTGTGCACGACACGAATGTTTCCTACATTTTTCACGTAAAATATGCGCGATCTTTGTGGATTCAATTTTAAATGTATTTCTATATAAAATAAATAAAAGTCAGTAATATTCTGCAATTTAACTGGATAACTTGTAGAGCGGAATGAATTTCTTAAACCAGAAAACCATTAGTAAAGAAACGTATTTATTTGTCACTTTATTTCCGTCTTCGGGCAAATTGAAAGCAAATTTAATTGCGCGTTTACGGATGACGGTAGCCGCGAGTGTGTCTGAAGGTGTCGCGAAGAGATTCTTCGCGCGGGAGTTCCGGTTTTTCTATTTAGCCAGGGAACAAGAGAGAAAGTGCGATGTTCGGCGCATGAGAAATGAAATCTGGCAGGCTAATAGTATCAATTATAAGGAACCTCACCGGGAAATAATTGGCAATTCTTGGCAATAATTTAACATCATTGGTGACATTTTAATTACATCGAACGAATGTTGGATCATGAGAGCACCATTTGATTGATGGCACCTACGAAAGAACTCGGAAATGCGCTTTTTGCGAAACGAACCGTTGCATGATGGCATATGACATTTAAAGTGGTCCGTTATTGATGGCACCAACCGGGAAGCTGATGATTTTACATAAAAAAAGAGTGAAATAAAATTTTTCTACACAATTTCTACGAAAATAAAGAGAGAAATTTAATAAAGATACGGTGGACTGACCAGTCTTTACTTTTGTCCAGGTATCGAAAGAACGGATTTCTTAACACAAAAACGTTTTCGTAATTATGATTAGCATAAACTGCCTGCTTTTTGCTATTACGTAATAACCAAATCGGAGAGAACTGGATGAGATCAGTCGTTTTAATTTTATTTGCGAGCTACGTTTAGTGTGTTTTGTATGTGTGAATAAGACCCGTCACACCTGCGCTATCAAATGTTCAATATATTAACCCTTTTAACGATCACGCTTCAGTAAAGCTTCACAACGGTCACATGAGGTCAAAACGACCTCAACGACTTTGAATGATTGTCGTGCCAAAACAATTGATTGATTAACAAAAAAAAAAAAAAAATTATTAAAAAAGTTACTAAACATTCTTCAAATAATGTAAAATACGAATCACGTGTTAATTCCAACATAGCAAAAAAAAAATTATTGAACCAAAAGAAATGACGTAGAGAAAATTCAGCCCGAAACGTACAGTGCGTCGCATTGATGCCTGGGATATCGATTTTAGGAACCACGTTTTTTTCTTGATTATTTTTATGTTCATGACTGAATGCTGCAGTGATCGTTGACCGCAGCATTTGGTCATGAACGTAAAAATAACTAAGAACGAAACGTGGTCCTTAAAATCGGTACCCCAGGCATCAATGCAACGCACTGTACATCCCACAGTGACTGTTAAGGGTTAATATTTTTTTGTCACGCGAAGGGGCGATCATCTGCGCTTGAAATTTTACGCGAAGCGAAACAAAGGCAGGGCCCAAGTTCGACATAAAGCGCGATCTCGTTATATCTGTAGATTTCTCTCTTTTAACGCGAAAGCATTCGCTCTACTCGAGGTGAAAGTTGACTTATTGTGCAGCGAGCGTGCAAAGTGTCTCGATCGCAAGTATTTGGCGTGGCGTGTATCTGTCTTATCGCTGAAAATTGTTGGCTGCTCTCTACCCAGTATGTCATTAATCACCCTTGCCGGATAAGCTGCAGAACAGATGTTTAGCAAGAAACAGTTGCGATGTGAAAATCGAGACTCGAAGAAAAACATTGTAGTAAGAAATCTCGATAAGAAATCAAGTTAACGCCGAATTCCAAAACATTATTGGAATGCAATGCGTATCTTTTGGATCTCCATCTTGATATGGAATGCCTACCGGAGCATGCAACTGGAAACAAGTAGATTAACGAATAACACGTAAAGCGAACTAATACGGTTCTCGCAGCGAGTTTAATTACATTCCGCTCAATCTTTCTAAGTAAGGAATCTTTTAATTGTCAAGAAGAAAGTATATTTACAATGCTGCTTAATGGTTTAAAAATTATTCTTGAACTATGTGCACATTTTACAAATATTGATAATCAAATTGTAATAATCTAGAAATTCCGAAAATGCCAAAGATTGATAAGCTAATTGGACAGTTGTGGAAGTCGGCGCTGCAATAAGTCTGCAATTCAAATTAATTTGAGAAATATGATCCTTGATGATATTTATATGTGATTCATAATTCATATTGTAGGCAATTATGAATTAAAGGATCATATTTCTCAAATTAATTTGAATTGAGCATTTATTACAAAGTTCCTCAACTGCCTATTTATTTTCTCAAATTTATTTACATATTAAATATATTACTATATTTTTTACAATACTTTTCACGGAGGAGGAATGTAAATTTGATAGGATAAATAACAGTTTATTTTAAATTAAAATGAGACGGTGTTCGTCGTAAATCAGTTTGTGTCGCACGGTGCAATGTTATTGGAACATTTTTTAAAATTTAATTAAAATATTATTAAATTTAATTAAAATCCAAAATCTCTCATTAACTATTTGTTTCTTACTTAACTGTTGTTTTGAAACAGTGTCAGCGCTTAGGTAAGCTAATACGTAAGAAGCAATTAATATCCGTGTAATGTCATCGAAGAAATACAAAGGTCTGTTCGCAGAAGTCATTGCACTCGTTTGTCTTTAATAGGCGACATAATTGCTGTAATTTCGCGAGTAATGGTCACTACAAATTAATACCTCCGAGGCATTTATTATCGTACGTGCGACGCACAATAAAGATGCGTAATAGCTGATGAGCAGGTGCTCAAAAAAAGAAAAAAAATTCGAAGAAAATGAGATCGTTTATTTGTAATTTGAAATACATCTTTGTTATAAGCGGTTATCGTAGCGAGGCGAAATGTGATTGTGAGTTGAATCGCAATTACCGTGAAAGCCCAAAGGAATCTGTTTTATTGCGTCGGAAGCAGAACAAATAAGATTTTGTTCCTTTGTTTATTTATTATCGCACGTATTCATCTAAGAAAATGTTACATGCGCGAGGCGTTTATAATCAAATAAAAATGTCGCAAGTTCATCTCTTTCGCACGCGTGACTTTCATACCTGCTGAAAATGATATCGTCCGCTTAGCCAATTAGAGCTGATTTAATTCAATGCCGCTGTAATATAAACCGCGAAAGCGCTGAAACGATTGCGAAGGCAGCTCGCAAGGAATATGCCGCGATTCAAACGCGGCAATGGAAAATTACGAAAGACGGGCGCTTCTTCTTTTCCTCCGTCGTCGGATGCGGCAATCTCATTTGGCGGAAGGGCAGCCAGCTCTATGATTGCGCTCGTCGCGACGTTGCTCGCCCGAATGAAAAAGATAACGCAGGTGCTTCCAACCGCGGAGGATCATTTTTTTTTTTTTATCAATGTGTACGGCCCTGAATTCCCGGATGCCGTTATTCGAGCAGGCCGTTCTACTTGCCCTCGCGCCGAGCGAGACTTTGTCAGCCTTTCTAAAGCGCCGCTCGAGAGTCCCGGGTGAAATATTCTCGAGGCATCCGCAAATCATCTTGGCAGTATACGATAGAGTCTGCCTCTAAGGCCATTGGACTACGAAACATCTTTGATTATCAATTCTCTTTGAAAGCGCATCTGAATTAAACTTGCGTTATAAATTGTGTTTAATATAATTGCGCTTCAATGTTGTTTACCAAATATTATTATATAATTGTATCAGCAAATACAATTATTTTATTATTTAGTTAATATTATTATATTTTTCAATTAGATTATTGTATTATATTCTTTAGTTATTTAGTTACGTCTAGTCGGTTTGAAGAGCGCAAATTCTGAAGAATTCATTGATCGAAACGTTACAACCGCTATGCATTTTGCAATGTAAATTATTTTTTTTTACTTTTTATCACTTTTGCAAAGAACATGTCTATAAATATGAAGAAACTGAAAAAATAAATAACAAAAATTTTTGAGACGAGAGACTTGAGAAACTTGATAAAACTTCGCTTCGTCTACGTGATGACGAGAGAAATCACAGGGAAAATCACGGCATGCGGATGCGTTAATTCTTCTAAAATGTCACGGATCTTTCGTATCGCGATGCAGGAGGAGAATAGAAGAGTCAGGTGATTGTTGTAATCACAAAATGTGGCACATATTAGTGGCTGCATAATGGATAAAAAGCGGGATAAGAATACAATGGAGAAGCGCGTGCACACAGCGATGCCCAATTAACTTGCAATGTACACTTATTCCGGAAAAGAGAGAGAGGGGGTGGGGTGGGGGACAGACAGAGAAGGCTAATTGCATCTCGTGCCGACACTTGCGGTAATTAAGCAATTACAGTTATCAATCCGTGCTCCAAAGTTTGCACGAACGTAGATCGAGCGATTCGCTAACGCAGAGTTTTGCCAGCGATTTGGGGAAAAATCCCCCAAATTTGAATTTTGTTATTTGTTATTATCACAAGGGATTTTTCGAAAGATTATGGATTAAAAATATTATGGATTTTTAGTTTCTTTTCCTAAAAATTTTCCTAAATTTTTTATTCATCCAAAAAATTCCGCGTTATAATAACAAAACCTACATTTGGGGTTGGGGGGGGGGAGAGGAAATTTCAACAGCTGGCAACTCTACCGGGGCGTTGCGGATTTCTCGCGGGCTTCCTCCGGACGCGCTGTTCATTCACTTTTCATCGAGGGCAAAAAAGTGATTACGATTCGCGATTGTGTTGTGTTCCGTCAACCGGTTTCGCATGCACGTCGCTATTTTCAATAACCGGTCGTGTGAGAAAACCGGTCTCGCGCGGGGCTCTCCCGCCGTGGATTGTTGACGATAACGGAATCGCATCGACGACGGAATCGATGATGAAGTACATACACGTAATTATCATACGTATCATACGTTGCCGCGTAACGAAGACTCGGTCCTCTGTCCCTGTGCTCGAGATTCTTTGCTTCAATAAGGCCAGCGTGCACTTACGAAACGATCGGACGGGACGCGCCCGCCAATTTATTGGGACGACGATTATAATGTTGTGCTATGTACGCAGCGTCCCTGCTTTTCGAAGGCACGAACGAGGCTCGTGACGTGACGGGAATTTCTGCAATGCGCGTGCATTCCTTTACCGCAGTTAATTATATACGTGTATAACTTTTTTAATATACCCCGCCGTGTACAATACGTGCAATGCGCTTTAATTAGAAATATCCGAATGCATCATCCGAACGCAAGCCGGTCATTAGTCAGATAAGCGGAACTAATCGCTTTTTCCACCGCGTTGTATTATAGATATGTTTTATTCTACTTCCACGTGACTTGTAACCCCGTTATGAGCTTTTCCTTGACATTACTGCGCTCTGTATCGACGCATCTTCTTCATCACATTTTTTTTTGCTTTAAAAGAAGAGTAACCGTGATTGGTTTATTGGCGCAATAACAAACGCGTGAATTTATATGATTCAGCTTCGGAGATCAGCTTCTTGCATTAAAATTAATTGATCAATCTTCGCTTATGATTAATATTAGAACGCTTTCTTTATTAACATATTTTAATTGGTTAAAATGAACAGATAAGGCTATAATCCCCATCACGCGTTGTTTTATATTTATTAAATCAATTAGATCAATTTTAACTTGTGCTATTATTTCTAGCTTCCGTTTATGACTTCGTTTCAAGACCGACTGTGTTCGGCGCGCAGTCCATAACACTGCGATTGTATTTAAGATTTACATATAAAAGTTTATTAGGCACTAAACTATCCAGCCTCGACGGTAATTGGCGCTTATTTTTACTCATTCGTAGAGATTGTTACTAACGTATGAGCCACATTGTCGAACTTTTGACCGACATTTCGATAACGCTCCCACAATTCTGTTGCACGGCACTAATTACGAGGCTTCTCTCGCATTCACGCAAATTTTTTATGTTGCACTTTGTTCATATTTTATTCATCAATTAAAAAAAAAAAAAAAAAAAAAGAAAGAAAGAATATCCTACTTCCTACATTCACGCGGAGGGAAAGTTCATAACCTGTTCATAACGTAGCAGCACGGATCCCATGGGTTAATAAGCGAGATCGCTTCGGATGAAGTAGCCAGGCTGAGTGAAGAACCACGCACGTGCACATGCACTCACGCACGTGTACTCGCGTTAGCGCACTCGACGAGAAGCGCCCACGATTGCCGTAGAGAATTTTTACGAGCGAGTACACAAGAGGGAGAGAGGGAGAGAGAGAAAGCTATTTCGTTTATGAGTTAGAAGTACGGGAAGTCGTGCACCACGCTCCGGGTACCCGTCGACCGTGGAACCCGTCGTACCGGTTTCCTTCGGATTCCGGTTCGACGGCACCGGGAAGATGTGGACGGGGGCTATCTCTGCCCTCGAGGCAGCCCTGAAGCACCCGTCCGCCAATTTCACGTCGGTGCACCGTCATTTGTTTAACCGGGTCGCGTACGTATAAATTTAGATAATCTTACACTTGGACCTGAACATTCTCTGTTGATCAACATGTTCGAAAAGCTGAAAATCTTTGAATGCAGTATGTTATTTCCTTTCACTAAAAGAAAAATGATCAGAAAAGGAAATTGGTAAACAGGAATGTGTTTCTGATTAACTTGAAATTTATTTTTTTTGAACGAAATTTGATTAGATATTATTTTTTAGATATTACCACATTGCTAATATTATTTTTAACAATTTTTTAATTTTGCGCAGCAGAGGAAAAACAGGAAAACCGTTAAAATTTGCTAGTCAATTTAAATATCGCAGGATGATTACTGGTCATTAGTATTCACTGCGTTTTTGTAAAAGCTGAATTTCAGTTTTGCAGGTAGCAGAGATTTTTTATAGATGTATGAACTTTATGTAATTTTGAGAATATGCTTGATATTAATTTTTTAACTTTAGTCCAGCTTGAATGTGACTACGTGGCAAATAATGTGAATTTAATTTGTGCCATAATGTCCGTAATGAATTCGGCATATCAAGTTATATCATGTAGTGAGAAAGGTCGCGAGATGGTCGTGAGCTATTTGCATTACGAGCATGAGATCGCTTTTGAAACTTTACAACCTTGTAGCGGACGTTGCATAATGTTTACTAGCAGCAAAAAATTTATTTTAAAGTTATTTTTATAAGCAGGAAAGAAATCATTAAAAAAAAAATTTTTTTTCAAATAAAATGTATTTTATTAAATGTTCATAAAACTTGCTATCTCACAACCTCGTTTTTTTTCCTCTCTTCAGTAAATTGTAAATTACGTTCGTTTTATATATGAACTTCTACCTATAAAGTGCCTGGTAGAATTCTGTGGCTAACAAACTGGTATTGATAAGAATTGTGTCGCGTTAATATTTACCAAGTTATTTAAAAAAAAGGAAACAAAATGATATTCCACTATCTCCTTCCTTTCTCTAATCAATTTATTATACGACGGAGTATATTACAGAAATTCTTGTAGAGAAATTTGATTTTAAATTAACCAACAAATTGCATTTTAGAATACTGCTGTGTGTTAAAACTAAAAAACTTGAGTAATACGAAATCAAAGTGTCGTAAATACAATATATAAAAATCTTTTTTGAAAGAAAAAAAGCCTTGCGATGGATACGTCTGATGACACTTTTCATTCCGAAGCATCTTACGTTGCTTTTATTATGCTATAGTTTACGGTCTTCATCGTCATTAGATTGCTACGGTTGTAGATTCCATTTCAATTTCAGTATGGCTTTACGGGATTCCTTTGCAAGGTGCACGATAGCAGCATCCTTATCCCGTTTGAGATAAAGTGAATGCCTGCTACACATACATGTGCAACATCATGCGTTTACGTCGTGTAACCGGCGGAGATAACTAAAAACCGCGACTGCAACATTGGAGGATGCAGGGATGTTGTTGGCTGCATAAATCTCGTAGGTTTTATCGCATTCAGCCGGAAGCGACGAGTGTTCGTAATATATCTCTGAATCTTTTAGATATTTGTCTAGTTACCACTATAAATCGCGAAACATTGTGTCGCTGAAACGAAGCTATACCATATATTGTGAGTTAATAAATCGATTCTTGACATTTAGTGCCATTGTTGTTCTATCGACATTTTCTTCGATCATTGTAAAGTATTATTTAACAGAAGAACAAAATTTGTGTATAATAAGAAAAATACTTTCTCATTTTCATATATTTCGAAAAATATCAAACACTGCGGAACCGTAATTATTCATTCAATCCAACGTTTGACAACTTTGCGTTTGATAATATCAAAATTTAAGCTATTATCAAACATATATATTAAAAATTATGTAATCCAAAAATTTTTGTAATTTATTTGTCTACGCGAGATAATATTACGACGAGTTAATAAAGAATAATTAATTATTGCAATTATGATATATGTAAATGTTATTATTTAAACTATATAATTAAAAGTATAGTCTATGTTTTATTCTACTTCTTCTAATAGTTATGTTCAGTTAAAGTCTTACAGACAGTTCCGGTTAATACTGCATAAATCAAAGGCAATTACGCGATTTCAAGAACTATCTTACGAGGACGTGTTACGATCCCACGGTTGCGCGTGTGGAATCTCGTGCGCCGTATGGCGTTTACGCTCTTTGAAGCGGAATAGATTCGCTTGAGTGCACTTTCTCAGAGGAATTTATTCCAAGCGATCTATATGATCTTTAAACCAGTATATCATATGTGCAGTGTAATGCACAGTACTTGAGTCGATACGTCTCAACGAGATTTTCTGCTATTTTTCATAACTTTACGTTGTGTGTACGTCGAAATCGGATGTGTGTACAGAATTAGTCTTTTTTTCTTCCCAAAAAAACTCAGGGTTTCCAAGTTATTGGAAATAAAATAAGTTTTTACGAATTATATTAAAAAAACACAGAGAAATGATGATATATTATTCTGGTTTACACAATTTGAAATGTAATTTAATGAAATTGTTATAAAGATTAGTTTCTGAAATATTGAAATTTAAGGGGGTGCGAATACTGGAGGGGTATTTTGTCTCCCGAGAGCAGTCCCAATAAAAGTTTATTTTAATATGTTAAAACTAATTAAAATAATATTTTTTATACATTAATAGTCAATTAAACATTAATACATTTTTTAAACATTAATAATCAATTAATTGTGCTTTTTGTAGACATCAAATTTATGATTAAAAAAAAAGAATTCCCAAAAATTGATAATTTTTTCAGTACCATATCAAGAAGATATGTAGTCCGTTTAAAGAATCATGATCAAAATATAAAATGGTCTTTCACAATAAATAAATAGTCTTTCCATAATACAGGTATTTCTGAGAAAAATTTAACAATCTGCAACAAATAACTTATTTCCCGTCAATTTTATATAATATCCCGTAATTTTATCTGTCATTTTTAATTTTCTTTGGCGTTACAAACTACAACACAAATTGTAACTGTGTAATAATTTGTAATTTGATCAAAGAGTCGATTATATGTTTCTCTCAATAAGAGTTCCACATTTTTTTCCTCTTAAAACGTGTTGCGTGCGCGAAGTCGTTAATTGAATCGCGTACGATACTTTTGCGGGCCGTTGTATACAGGTTGTATGAGGTGCGTGAGTTCGTTGACGCCGATAGACGCGACGTCGCTATAATAAAATAACGAACCCATTATAACGCCGGACCATTGTCTGGGCAGTTGCTCTTTGTGACCCATCTAACACGACCCTGCGTCACACGTGCATCGTGCTTCTACGTGGGGCCCTTTGCACGATGGAATTCACCATGGCTCGTGCGCAGTCGGGTCACGGCTCGAGGGGGAACGTGAGAGCACGTATCTACACATGATCTGCGCGATACTGTCGCGGGAGTATAGGCATATAGGTATGCCTATATGCGACGTATGTAATATCGTGTATGCGTATGGGATTCCTGCGCCGGCACTAGCAGGCCTAGGTGCATCGACTGTGCACGTTTAAAAATAAACTTGGGAAATTGCACGAGAGAGGGATCGTACTCCGTCCTGTTTCCTTTCAGGCCCCTTGTTTACGCGTAATTATGCCGGCTCGTAAGCTGCAACAAAGTGGAAGTTGGGGAAAAATTGGGGTTAAAAACGTTCACGAGATCGATAACAGCTCGATTTGCTGATTTAATACAGATAATTAAAAAAAATTGTAAAATTATTATTTCCCTTCAGCAACATTACGTGACATTTACAAGAATTCGATGATATAATTAATTTTTGTTTTGTGTTGCAGAATAAATCAAATTCTAGCAACATGATATTTTTCAATGAAATCTCTCCATATTACATTTAACTCGAAAATTTCATTGAAAACTCGCTTGTTTATAAAGGAAACTTTTATCTGACACGGAAAATGAGATAATCAATCGACACAGGAAGCTCTCGTAAAACGTTAGTCTGTTATCATCATTTACCTAATAATCATTCATTCGTAACGTTCTGTCACGCAAGAGAAATTCAAATATTTCTTTTTACGTAACTTATGCGCGGCGTTTTTCAATTGATAACATTGATACGCGTAAAATATAGAGATGTATAAAAAACATTTATTCATACATCTGTAAACGCTTGAAAGTAGACTCTTGCAATTTTTATTATTTGGAAGTTTTTTACAACGTTTCTATTTCCATTTAGAATATATAAAACTATTTGCTTCGAAGCAAATGGAAGATACAAAGTTTATTGAACTATTTTATTGTTACGAGTATTGATTTTAAACTTATTAAAAAAAAAAGAAGAGACGCGACGAACAAAACTTTATTAAAATTGTATTTTCCTTCGTCTAGAATTCTGACGTTCTGACACAGCGTAGTGAATATTGAAAGATGTAATTTAATAGGTGGCAGCCGCAGTTGAAATATTAATGGTAACTCAGACGCCGCGTAGTTTACCTCAAAATATGAATTTTTCAAGCTTTATTGCGAGCGCTCGTCGCGCTGGAAATATCCCCTAGAGCTTTAGGAAATTTGAAAACGTCTCGTCCATAAGAATTTTATTTGCGAATTCCATCACGTTGCAATCTATAAGCCATCATCTATTTCTCGCATATGCGTCGACATGTTCGCATGTTCGTTTGACGAGGTGAAATCGGCGCCGAAAGTGACGAAATCACACGCAAATAGCCGAGGATAACGTCTCGCGCGCGCGCAATACATTCATGCGTGGCGTATACACGTGTGTATGCATCGCAAAGAATAGAGACTTTCACGGTTCCTTCGAATTTCTCGTACGTCTCGAAGAATTTCTCGACATTAGCTCTTGTTTGCGGTAACTGACATTTAAAAGGCGAACCTCGAAAACCTTGGATTGTTTTGCAACAAATTGCGATGTGAAAAGAATTTTCTTCCTGCGCGAGCTTCCGCTGTTTCCTCTGTAAAAACATTTTATTTAATTCTTTGAAAGCATACTTTCGCATAAGTAACTCGTTAAGAGACACAGCGTTGAATGCTCCTTGCTTTCTTGTTCGTCTGAAATTATAATTCTTAAAAACTTTCCACAAGTGTTTAGCGATTTTATCTTCAAATATTAATAGCAAAATTTCTCTCTTGAAAAAAATTTACTAAATTCTATGCACAAAAAATAGAAACAAATGTTTTTACAATTTTTGTCCCAACCGACACCTTTTTTCCAGAATTATTCCGTATATTTTTGCACGAGTTTTCACGTAGCAACAAACAAGTTGAGCTATTTTTGTAAACCGCGGTTTGTAAACAACAAATTAAAAACGCTACGATGGATTTTAATTTAGGGGGAAGGGGGAGTAAAGTTTTATTTATCGGCCTCGGCAGGATGCAACTGAGATTTCACGAAGCTAAAGTTTGTTCTGCAGCGGGATTGCAGTGCAAGGCGACGTAGCGAACAATGCATCGCAATTGCGCTGTAAGAAGAATTTTCAGGTGTATTCACGTTGCGAGCGGAAGGTACGAAAGAAGCTTTTAGCGTTGCTTCCAGCGCTAATTGAGCTGCAAAGTAAAGGAATAAGTATTGTGCCCGTTCCGCACAGAAATAAGAGATCTAATAAAATCCTTCTATTATTTACAAGTGTCAACGAAGCCAATTGCCCTGGCGGGGGATGATTGATTACGACATAGATTTATAAGAGGAATAACTATTTTTGTTCCTCCTGGAAAAAGAGGAAATTACGTTGGACTTTAATAGCCGACATACGCGTAGGAAGAAACCAGTGGATGGTTAACGTTAATGTTCCCAGCCGCGGTACGTAGGGGCCGCCGCGCATCAAGGGTCACACTTATCTCATTGAGCCCTATCAAACTCAATTACGGACGCTATAATTAACGTTCCAGCTAGCTGGCCTACTCGAGCACCAATAGATACCCAGGAGAGGGATGTTATTATCGAAAACTGCGCGTGGGAGGGAGAGCTATCAGGCGTGCGAGTGGCAGGGGTGAAGTGGGATCCCTGCAAGGAGAATCAAGTTAAATTAAATGCAAATGTACAGGCAAAAATGTGTAGCTAACTGACGACCAGACAACTGACCATCAGACAAAAATCCGACCAGTCAATGGCGCGTTTGTCGCCCCGCTGGTAGAAGCAGACGGCTGGCGGAGTCTCTCTCGACCAAGTAGAAAAAGAGCTATGACGATTCATGGTGTAAATTGTACTAGTATTGTCTAAATGTGGTTCTTCATTCCTGTCGCATTGAGGATTTATTTTAACGTATACGCATGAAAGTGCAACAACACTTTCTCAATCTTTTCTCTAACTTTTTGTGTAGGCATTATAATGCCTTACTTTTTGAGTATCCGCATACATATATAAAAAATAATGTCAAATGAACAATTTATTGTTTCATATACAAGCATAAGTATATAAAATCTTCTTGAAGAAATTTTCTTTATGTAAGCAAATTGTGTCTAAGATTATGTTTAAGATTTTTACAAGATTTTATATTCTTGTTTATATATGAAACAATAAATTGCTGATTTGATACTAATTTTTTTTCTGTGTACACAGTAAAAAATAAAATGCTAGTTTAACACTTGTATGTCCCAAAAAGTCCACTCTAAATTTTAAGTTAAAATAACTCAAAAGCTAAGTTAAAAAGCACTCTTATTTTAATTTAATAATTTAAAATAAGAGTTAAACTTGAAGAGTTTAACTCAACGAGTTAATTTAACTTAAAATTTAGAGTGAACTTTCTGGGACATTTTATTTTTTTACTGATGTACACATACTTTTTACATTTCTGCATTGTATTGAATTGTAATTTCTAAAATATACAATATATTAAACTTAATAGAAATAGAAACAAATAGCCGTGAGTAATTTCCTTCGATACTTTTTTTTAATACTTTGTCTATGACGCAAACGATTTTTTTTCAGAAATACGAATAATCAGCGGTACGTGCCTGCGCAAATAGAGAAAGACACAGTTTCTTGTCAGTCGCGATAAATAAATTATTCTTTAAAAATCGCCTTTTTTTACTACATCTTTCTCTTGTGTAAAATAATCCAATCAAGCTTAAAGACTCAAAAAACTCAATGAGATAAATATATACCATTTTTAAGGCCCTGACGTCGTGTCTAAAATTGCAAATTGCGGACTTCCTCATTCTTGTGTTCGACTCTTCAACTCGCTCTACGATTCTATTTGAAACGCTCTATTATATACGACACCACCACCACTTGCGTCGCAGTTGCACAACGTAATTCCTCTCGGATCGCCACAGCAGGTTGATGATGTACGGCGAGGATGATGATGATGATGATGATGATGATGGTCGAGGCGATGTTAGGTCTCTTAGAGAGGGGGAGAGATCATTGGCAGACTCCGAGGAGAGAGAGAGAGAGAGAGAGAGAGAGAGAGAGAGAGAGAGAGAGAGAGAGAGAGAGAGAGAGAGAAAGAGAGAGAGAAAGAGAGTGGGAGAGTATAACAGGTTCAGTTCGCGCCGAACCGCTGCGAAGCGCGGATTCAGTGACTCACGACTCGACCAGTTCTGCCTTTGTCTATTGCAGTTTATCGTTGACTTTGCAGTCCCAACGTCCCGGTCGTGATCGATCGTTGTCCATTTTCTATCGCTCGAATCGACGTGACGAATGTCGCCGATTTCGGAGCGCGCCGAGAAGATTTCACCTGACAGGTAGGTCTCGCTGCCGGAAACCCGAATATCACCTCTATCTGCTTTTAGCTGGTATCGGTTTGACATTTACGAGATTTCGCGCGCCCGCGCGCCTGACATTTCTTTTTAGCATAAAATTGCTCGGGGACACGATTGTCATCCTGCACTTGTCGTACCTTTGCGACACAAGCCTCCCCGATTCTAGTTTTACGAGATAAATCAAGTGATGGTGCGAGCGTGGTACGCAAGGATAGAACCTCCCGTTGCATCGCGAATTGTTTGACCTTTGGGTCGATCGTGCATCAGTGCGGAGCGTAAATTGGATTTGCCGAGTGGATTGGATAGGCACAGCTGACATAAAGGCGACTGCAATGACAACAAGTTTGGCATTCAATCTAGGTCTTCAGGCTAGGTCGATCATATAATTTTATTTATCGCGATCAATGCGGAGGAGAGTCGGTGTAGGCATGTATATCTCTTGGCCGTACACGGTGCGCGCGTATTAATTTCATTATTCGCCTCTATTTTACGTTAAACGTCGATTCTGACGAAACCTCGACCTTCGACTCTCGATAGCAGTACGCTCCAAGATTGGCCGGGCGGTTTGATTGACGAAGCGTATCGTAGAAAATTATCCGAGCGCACTTTCCCGGAATATTTTTTTCCATTTGCTTTTGCCACGGATTGAAATTGCATCGAACAAGTGAGAAATACGCAACGCCAGCGTTCTCTCGTTTTGCCAGAAGATGATTTAGTAGAGTATTTGGAAAGTGTCGAGCGAAAGAGAGAGAGAGAGAGAGAGAGAGAGAGAGAGAGAGAGAGATGGAAAGAGAGACTGGGATGAGTCGTCGCGATACGTTTTTTTAAATGTACGCATGGCGCTACTGGACATTTTAATCGCTAGATACGATGCGTGATTTATTCAGTTCTCGTTTTACCAGTTCCTGGGCTCGTCCTATTTCGAGGTATATTCCTGTTTGGGATTGCATTGTGTTGATCGCAGATGCTTCGTTATCAAATGGAAACCAGAGATTGGTTGCGCGATAACGCACTTCCGATTTATCCCTCTCTCTCTCTCTCTCTCTTTCTCTCTCTCTTTCTCTCTCTCTCTCTCTCTGTCTCTGTCTCTCTCTCTCTCTCTCTCTCTCTCTCTCTCTCTCTCTCATCTGTTCAGTATGTAAGCCTGGGAATCGTTGAATAACCGATTGTGGTAAACGCCACCGTTGCGGCGAGCTAAATTGTGGGCGTTTTACTGTAAATAATTATTACTCGATCGAAACATACGTATGACAGTTACGGTACAGTTATGCTTTTGAACATATCAAATAAATATTTGTTCTGATAATATTAAAGCAGTAGGGTTGAAAAATGGCCAATAATGATCAAAGCGGATCTTAATACTCAAATAATAATTTCTCAGGTGATTTTCCATTTTCAAAATGAGGGAATTTATATAGATAGTTGTTAGTAGCAATATTATTAAATTAATTAACAATTTAATATTGTGATATTATTTTACTGGTTCAATCTAAAAGCTACGTTTTAAGACCGATGAATATGCAGCACACAGTTCAGGGAAATAAAAAATGTATATAAAATCAACTAGAAAATTATTATTTGAGCGCAAAGGTTTAATTTGACCAGTCGGTCATTTCTAGAATTAAATGCGTTATACATTTCATGGTCTTGTAGGTACGTTAATCATTGGTTAAAACAGCAGTTTCAACTGTTACTAAAATTAATAAATAATTTTTAATTATGTTTCTTATATAAAAGAAGTTGTTTGTGTTTAACTTAAATAAAATTGCGATTTAATGTAATAATATAAATAATGCAATAATACAAAAATCAAACGATACAAAGCGAAATAAATAAAATTAAAAAATGACTAAATTAGAAAGTTAAAAAAACCGAGTGTTATTTTGGATCGTTTTTTGTTACTTTAATTCGCGAGGAGTTCATATATCACAAATTAGCTCGTCTGATAAGGACTAATGCATTCGCAGATCTACAATTCGTATATCCAAATAGAACATTACGACCTTCGAGATGTTTTGCAGGTTCTAATACGAGGCATCGTTAATGTTGATTTAGTGGAGGATGCATTGTACCAGTCCTGACGTACGTGGGAAACAACTTCCACATTTCTTTTCATTCCCGTCTCCTCGTAATTCCCCTGCTATAGTTACGTTGTTAGTCGTATCATCATGGCCTTTATATATTGCACAAACATTCTGTCTTTTATTCTACCTTTGGTAGCCTCTTTTACAAAGGTCACGTGTCAGAAAAGTTATGCATGATTCTTTTACGTTGATACGAAACCCTTTCTTTTCTATCTCGAGTTTCAATAAAATATGCGATATATATCTTTTGTATCTATATTTAAAATTTTATACATATATATATATATATATATATATATATATATATGTATGTATATTGTTTTTAATCTGTAAATATGCTCTAAATTGTATAATGATAGAACTTTTATTAGAATACACTTTTATTTTATATTTTATATAGAAATTTACATCTCAGCAATTGTCTCGTATCATTCCCGTTATCTTTGCCGCTTTCGTTGAATTATGCATCATTGCTCATCTCGAGGGTATGAATGTCGTATGCATTACTCGGTGAAACGATATACGCTGTTAGCCAGCCGCATAGCTGGTAGGGTACGAAATGAAACACTGCTGGCTTAACCCGCGCCATTGTCTCTATCATTCATGACACGGGTCTCTATCATTCATGACACGGTGTGCCAATCCTACAATAGGAAACTACACAATAGTTCTATATTGCAGCTTCCGTGCGCTGCGGCGATCTATGTCTCGCGAAGTAACAAAAAGAATATACACACACGCGGCGCTGTGTGCGTATATTCTTTTGTGAAAACGCGTTTTGTCAGCTGTAACGTGCGAAAAAAGAAACGGCAAATTAATAGCATTGCGTACGGCGTGCGTCATGCGGTAAATGCTGCGCGAATTGTGCAGATCGGTCTCGAACTCCGTACGTGTTATCGATAAAGAAAGGTGCAGCTAAACACCGAGCGCCGAAGGTTACGCGTAATATCAGCGTGGAATCGTACGCTGTCTCTCGCAATCAATGGACGATAATTATTCGGCACGAAAGAAGGAAAACGTATGACGAGATTAAGACGCACCTGTCTCAGCTGTCAAATCGTGCAGCGGCGTGTAAAATGACACGCTTCGATTTCATCTCTAAATTTTTTTGCGCTCTTGCACACATACTACAACTGCAATCTTGGCGGCGTCATGTTATATCAGAGAGTGCCATCGCAACAAGCAAAATGCATTTATGTTCCACGTATTCTTACGCACACGCTTCTCTTTGCGAAGGAATTTTAATTATTTTTTTCTCGTGATGATAACAAAGATTTGAAATAATATCTCGTGCACTAAAAGAAAATGGTCTTGCAAGTACAGTCACAATTGTTTTGGCTGCAAAAAATTAATTAAGATACATAAATGATTAGCAAATCTTATGACATTGCATATGCTTGGTACTTGATCAATTTAAATAACAGAGATAGAATTTGTTTATAAAATTTAGAAAGAAAATTTGTTTGTAGCGCCTATTCAGTCATATTATATTTAATTATAAAATTTGACTATATAATTGACAATGAGACATAAATTTTCTAGAAGGTACACTGTAAAAAATAAAATATCGCAGAAAGTTTATTATAAATTTTAAGTTAAAGTAACTCAAAAGTTAAGTTAAAATAACTCTTAATTTAAGTTATTAAGTTAAAATAAGAGTTATTTTAACTTAACTCTTGAGTTATTTTAACTTAAAATTTACAGTGGACTTTCTGGAACATTTTAGTATTAAAAGTGTTAAATTAGCATTTTATTTCTTACTGTGTATTGTTAAATGTTACTGCTATACATTTTATATGTGACCAACAATTCTTTTTAGCAGTTGCAAAAAATAGCGAGATGTCTAGCTACATTAGTAAAATGTTTTTTTCTTTTTTTAAGTGTATCAGATTTTGCGTTCGCAAAGTTACATTATAATAGTAATTATTAAGGTAAAACAGTAATGGATGATAATTAGGTAAATAATCGTAAATTCGTACTGCGAAGTTTCGTTAATGGACTACTTAACTGCAGACGTGACTATACTGAGCGAGAAATTAAATTACGTCCCTCTCACTTACATGCATCTAGGTCACGTGAATTGAGGTCTATTCGCTACAATTCTCAAGGCAGAAGTGTCTTTGGTACTATACCATTACTCGAAACCTTGATTCATTGATTGACAAGCTTGCAAGATCGATTATTTAGCTATTAGTTTTTCGGATTACCGCTTCATCTTGCACTTTGTTGTACTGTGGAATTGAATTTTGCCGCACCTTGTTTTTCGATACACGCCACGTATATTTAGATCGCAGTCTGGTGTTCTGGCTAGTTTCAACAAAGAATCATAATTTATTCATGTAAAAATTATACCGTTTTCTTTTTTCTTTTCGTCGATTGTGGGGAGAGAAATGGAGCGACTGCACTTATTCAATGAATAGGATTTATCTTATGAATAAAATATTACTTGTTGGTAGAAGAACGGAAAGAAAAGTCTCGATAAGAATTTATCCGCGCTAGAAATCAGGTGAGAACGGACTGTGCGGCACGACGAGAATTTCAGTTTAATTATAGCCGGTACTTTTTTTTTTTGGTAACGCCAAGTTTATTTAAAATTTTTAAAGTTTGCTATTTCCGAGGATCTCTCGTATAAGCTTTTACAAAAATATATATCCCCAGAAAGTTTTTTAAGTGAAAAAGGGCTTTAAATCGTCGCGGATTTTATCGCGGGTAGAAATCTGAATTCAGCGAAGCTCCAACCCCCGCTTCACATTCTCATCTCCGGCTTTCGAAAGTGTCGATGATCTCACGTCAAAATAGAAGGTCTCCCCTCGCTCAGCACATTCGGCAGACGAATATGAAAGCGTGGTAGACACAGTTCCTATTTCCCGCTGTCGTCTGTCGTGGTGTCGAGCTGTTCGTAGAGCGTGTCTGCGACTGGTACGCGGTCGCACGCGGCTTACACGCGCTCGCACACGCACCCACACCAGTCGAGATGCCGTCAACTCAAAACCCAAGTGTATGTATGGTGTACGGTAACTAGCACACGTAAGATAGATAGATAGATAGAGATAGAGAGAGAGAGAGAGAGCGCAAAGCCAGGACTATATATTCAGGGAGTATCGTGACGTTCCGCGATGCTTCCTCTCTAAATGTTAATCGCACCCTCTAATTCCCTTCGCCGCGTTGACTGATAATTAACTGCGGGTTTACCAGCTTTTGCTAACGCGATACTAATCAGATGCTGGCTTCCGCACCTTTTTGTGTGCCCGCTGCTTCGTCATTAAATTATACGTACGTACAAACGTATGACGTTGATTCGCATGTATTCCCTTATAGTTTTGTAATTTTCGAATTGCTAACTTGTAGATGTAGAGAAAGGACGACGGTCGTGGAATATATCTGGGATGGCGGAATATCACGATGTCTCGTATAATTTGTATTGAATTTTAAGAGCAACCGTTAAAATTACTTCGCAGTTTATTTAGACATTGTAGGATAGTTACTGGTCGTTAGTGTTCGCTGTGTTTTTATAAAAGCTGAATTTTCAGTTTTCCACAAATACATCCTTTTTCCGTCTTTATTAAATTGTAAATTATAGGTTGATTAGTAGAATTTCTATGACTAACAAATTGGCGTTGAATAAATTAGAATTGTGTCACATTAATATTTACTGAATTATTGTAATAGAACGAAATGACATTCCACAACTCCCTCCTTTACACTATCTATGTATATGGATAATAAAAAGATTGATAAAATTGGCAAATTAAAGACGGAACGCAGCTCGAATAATTTCCATTTGAATATATCGGTACGTAATGCTTCTTCAATTTCAAGAATGTCAAGTGATTTGAAATCTCGTCGGTGGTAAAAATAAAAATATTACGTCTCTGATTCGTGCTTATCGTTTGGTTGTGACCTGCAACGATACACAATACATATATATATATATATATATATACATGGAAGAAGGAAAGAGAGAGAGAAAACGTAGCGTGTGCCCGGCTGTACCACTCGCCGCCTTCTCGCACGATCACGACTTAACCGTGACGCAATCCCCCGCGCGTCCCTTATATAGCCCCCAAGGAAATCATCTTCGTGAATCCCGCGGCACCGCCTGTTACATTGTTAACAGTCTGCCTCGTGAGAATACGTAGAAACAATTCTCGCGATATCCTCGAATGTCGAACAAGTCATTAGCGTCGTCGTTCCGCGACTTTGATCGCAGACATTATAATCTATCAGCGTTTATCGTTCTAGCCTTGGTGAACATTTTTCTCAGAATTTTTTATGTAATTTTTCAGAATTTTTTTTTAATTTCCGTACAATTTTATAACTTTTTTAGCTTTTTTATACGAATTGGTACACTTTTCAGAAATATTTGGAAAGTTTATATATTTTCTTTGAATTTTTCATATATGTTAATTAGAAATATCTTGAGATTTCTAAGATTCTTTTATAATTTCTGACAAAATGTTATATAATCTAAAAAAAGTTCGAAGTATTTTTTAGACGTTATGGATGAGAAATCTCAGAATATTTCAGAATTCACATGTATGAAAAATGTCAAGAGAAAATGTGGATTTTCCGAGTATTTCTGAAAAATGTTTCAATTCGTATAAAAATTATGAGAAAAATTTTTCCCAGGGAGTGGCGTAGAAAACAAGCAAGCGAGATACAATGGGATCATATACGATACTTTACTGGGCGTTTCCTGAAGACTTTTAGCAAAAGACATTGCAATAAATTAATTATCCGAATCTCACCATTTCGTTGATTTCAATGAATAATTTCAAAACTTCCAGACTCGGAAAGTAATGAACTTCTAGCAACAGTGCAATTGAATGAGTGTATGCAAATTGAATTGTAACGCGTTCTTCCGCATACTTTACACCCCAATTAGCGCGATTCCACGGAATTAAGCCGGAAATTTACTCATATTCCGACTTAACGGGTGAAAAATACGGTTACCTTTTAAAACTGGGTGTATTATAAATTATTAATATAGTTTCAACTGTAACATTGTATTCATCAGAAATTCAATAATAGAAATAATAATATATTCGAGTGTAATTAAAACGATATTATCGCGTTTTCAGTGTCATCTGAGACAAGTAGTGTTAACGATCTGTAGCGCGGGAACAAAAACTCGTTGAGTTCTTAATTGTTCTTGATTTACAGGAGAATGTGTGAGTAAATATATTCCCCTTCAAAGCATCACGTGCACGATACGGCAGGATGACGTAAGGATATGCGTGCTACACGATAGCGCGCGTGTTTATTCCTTTTCATTATCTCAAGTTGTATTGTATCTGCAAGCATTGGAGTGGTTGGAATTAGAGTAGTCAGGAAGGTATTAGAGTAGTTAGACGAAATTGTGTCAAAAGTGATAATTTGGTAGAAACAGGATTTTATACGCCAGCCTCGTGTCCGAATGCGTAACGCGCAGTACTCGTAGTCAGTATTTATTTAATTTAGTCTAAAAATGTAATTGAAGCAATCTGCATGGCAATCTTTAATACAGAGCGACACGCCAAATTCGGCGGCCGTGGCCAGTTAAATTTTCACACGTAAGTTTCGCACGGTGATTGCGTAACGATCGTGACGGGTAATAGGCTTATTTGACGTGGCCAAAGTGTTAATAAGCTTAAATTTCCCGTTGTTTGCATAATAAGAAGAGGCATGAGTGCGTGCAACACGCATGTCTATGTCGATGTTCACATGCGAGGAACGCTTGGAATGCGAGTTATTTATAAAACAAAGATTTTTGTGGGGTTCCTCTAGTATGAGAAAGATCTCCGCCAATTTTTCATCAATATCGCACAATCACAGTATATACAGAATTTAATAAACACCACTTTCCAAATATAATAAATTGTATATTAAATAAAAATATAATTATGACGCACTGAGAAAAATATTTGGTGAGAACAAACGTTTCGTTAAACAGTGATGTAATGAACTTTGTGATACCCAAAACTTAGTTACATTTAACGAACTATTTGGTTGTAAGTTGTTTAAAAACAATTGTTTGATTAAGGTTTAATTACAGATTGTTTGATTAAAACAATTATATACTTAGTAATTGTAATTATAAAATACATTTGATCATTACTTAACTGAACGTTTGATCTATCTTATGTTAGTAAATATTTCCCTGAGTGTGAAAGAAAATTACTTAGCTGTATACTTTTACAATTTCACTTTTATTAATTTGGAGTTAGTTTCTTTATAATTATTTATCTCAGTGGAATTTTTTAATTTCTTAACTTTAGATTACAAAATTGATTATATTTACCGTTTAAGATTGACTTATAACACTAATAATTGTAAACTTTTATTGGATTATCCCTAAAAGAGATGTATAAAAAAGAAATAGCGCATTCTATGATAAAACAAAGTTTAAAAACTTCTACGTATCACTCCTGGAGTAACCGAGACATCAAACATTACAGCAAACTTGAAGACTACGTCCGACTACAGTGAGGCGACCATGAAGGAAGTCCAGGAGCAGCAGCAGCCCGAGTCAATGGAATCCAACGAGTCGGTTTCCGGCTCGAACGAATACGCCTACCGACCGCTCACGACGAAACACAGAAGGGCTGGTAGTACCGGAACAACCGGTGATGAGGAATACACCACGGACGAGGATGAGCTCTACACGGATGAAGCTGATTGCGGCACGTTACATCCACCGCATCCTATTCTCAAATCGGACCTCGCGAGAGCAGCTACGGATCTCTTTGGATATGCCACGAAGCGCGAGGACGAGGAGGATGAGCCCACTAGTCTATTCGACGAGGATGACAACAAGTTCCTAGATGATAGGTGAGTCCAAGTATTGATATTTTCTACTTTTCTGTCGAAATCGCTTACGAAGTAGATGAACATGATTTAATTGATTTAATTTTATTTTTAATTTGAAAGAATTACTTAACGAAAATTTTCTACTTTTAAATAAAATAAGTATTACTATATAATATTCAGTATTAATTACAAAATTTAGTCTTTTTTCGTTTTCTTAATTTTTATTTTTTTAATTAAATATATAGCAATAGCAACGACTTTTTGCAAAATTACAAAATTCTTTTTGTTTGCATACACTAGGGCTTATTTCAAATTCTTCGTCGATGCTTGAAACTGAAGGATAGTAACTGCACTATTGTTGTAAAAATATTTGTATGTTATTGATGATAATAAGGAAATTTGCATATTTTAGTTCCAACTCAACCAAAACCACTTCACTATTCGCGTACAACGAAAAACTACAAGGTGTCCTGTCGCGACATCGAAATTCATCGGAAGAGAAGAATTCCGTGATGCCCTGCGAAAAGCTGAAATCTCACGAACTGGAAGTCTCGGAATCTCAAGCTCAGCATACGAAACCTTTGGATTTTCGATTGAACAAAACTGAGTCTGCGGGAGAAGCTAGCGATGAGAAAGCCAATGCGAATTTGAAAAAAGACAATTCTCTCGAATCATCCAAGGGACTCCCTCTTCCTAAAGATACGCAGGTAATTTCAGTCTTCGCCTTATCAGACTTCGATAGTCAATTTCTCACAGAAATAAGAAATTAATATAAAAATAATAACTAAAAACATATATGTATATTAAATAAATATATATTAATAATAATAAATATAATAATAAATGCAATATTTGCTACATTAGAAGTAAATACTTATTAATATTTATGTAATGTTTATGAAAATCACTTTAGTCGGAAGAATCATCGAAGCAAGAATTACTGTGCGATCCTAAAAAGTCCAATGGCCCGCCATCGCCTACCACTCTTCAATGGGAAAGAGCAGTGGCTGAAGTAAAGGAGCACGCGGTGGCGAAGTTGCAGGAAGAGCTTAAAAGGGCTCATGAAGAATTGAAATTGAAGGACGAGGAGGTGGCTAGACTTTCGCGGATTAGGCAGGATGTAGAGACTGAACTCGAGGAACTCACTGCCAGTCTTTTTCAAGTTAGTCATCAATTTCGTATTTGATAGAGAATTTAACAATACATATATTTAAAAAAAAAGTAAAAAAATTAAATTACAAAATTAAGAATAAATAAATGTAAATTTTATAGCGCGATTGTAGCAATGACAAACATGCGTGAGAGAAAGGTAAAAAACGAGCAATATAAATGTTTTTAATGTTAACAAAATTAATAATTTATTTAATAAATTTAGTGGAACATTTCGACTATAGACTTATTGTTAGTCATTTTCAGCCTTGTAATAGTTTATCGTTGTTTGAAAGAAAGAATAAAATTTGTTACATTTAAAAGAATAAAAATAATAGTAATATGTAACAAGCCAACATACATACAATTTACAAATTAATTTTACAATAATTAAAATGTAAAAAAACAAAACTATATATTGCCAAATTATTGTATATATTGTGTACGTAAAACTTTGTGTTACCAAAGGTTTAACAAAGAAAAATATAATTATTTTTGGTGTCTCGGATATTTAAATTAATTCTTTAATAATTCTTTAAAGAAATTAAAATTTTCGAAATATTTTAAGAAATATTTTTATTTTGTAAAGAATATAGATCACATTTTGACAAAATGTATGCTTAGGAGGCACATAATATGGTTCGGGAAGCTAACGTACGTCAGGCGACGGCGGAGCGACTCCTGGAAGAGAGCCGTATGAAAGCGGAAGTACTCGCGGCCGAAGTAGCAGCTTTAAAAACTTTGGTGCTTACGTCTACACCGTCAAGGCCCAATCCACATTTGCATCCTCAAATCGACACCAAGGGACGCATTAGTAACGGGGAAGAGGGTCAGCAGGGACTCTTTACAAAGAAACATCGAAGGTAATAGTTTTCTTTTATATTTAAAGGTTTTTTACAACTATTGAACGCTTTGAGCTTTGCATATGGAAATAAATTTATTATACTTGTGTTTTATTTGTTGATAATGTTGAAAAAGTACTCTTAAAAAGTTTCGATTTTAAAATTAAATATATTCTAAAATACAAAGTAAGACTAGAAATAATTATAAATTATAAGAGATATAAAAAAAAATTCATTAATTTTTTTGTATTTATTTTTCCAAGTAAAATTTATAATACGTTTAAAAGTAATATAATTTTGGTACAGGTCGCCGTCGCATTTCAATTTAAAGTATGGACGAGAGAATTCGCCGCCTGAGTCTCCTGTAAAGGAACAAAAACCGCCTTTGCCGACCGACAAGGAGACCCTCGAGAGGGATTGGAAACGTGATCGTGAGAAGGATAAGGAAAGAGAATGCAAGGACTTTGGTCTGGAAGTCGATCCGAGAGTTCATACGGAATTTTTGAGGTGGAAGGCGAATCCTTGCGTCGACAAGAGCGATCCCTTCGTTGCGAGGGTATTCAGGGAGGATATCGATCTCTGCTTGGACTTTCCGAATAAAGAATTGGGAGCCAAGGTCAGGCAAGCCGTTTTGGATGGCATCATATTTATCGAGGCGGTTAGCGACAAAACGAAACTCGCTTTTCCCAAGTATGTGTTATTAAGTTTCTCATTATTATTAAAAATATTCATTATTCTTTATATTATAAAAGAAAAAAACCTGTAAGATTTTATCTGTTATTTAGTGAACAATGAAATATTATATTTCATAATTAATAAATAATAAATAATAATGTAACAAAGCCAAGTTTTTAATATACTTAAAATTTTCAAAATTTAATCCAAGACAAATAGAAAGAAAGGAACAAAGTTAAGTTACAGTTACTGAAAAAGAGTAACTCTAGCTGTACATTCGTTACAAGTAATGCTACAATACAATTCCAACTCTATTATTATTATTATATTTTTGTAATATTGTTGATGCGTTAACATTGTTACAATATTTCTGAAATTTTGTAATTTTATGTTTCTGTAATGTATACTGTATTGTAAGATCGCGAAGTTGCTGCAACAATAGTTAGAAAATTACGTAAATAATATTTATGATTAGGTTATTATTTATGAAGCGTAAGACACTGTTATAAAATGTTTGTATATGAAATATGTATTTGATTTCAGAAAATGTGCGTTGTTGGAGGCACCACGACAGTGTCACTATCGTATGCGACTTGGTGATCAAGAAAACCAGTGGCATTGCATTTCTCAGATCTGTCGCAATCGAGTAAGTTTTATATATAATCACTATTTGTTTTAATGTACTACTTATTTCATAATTTAAAAGGTTTCTCTGAAAACCTTAAAAAATTTTGTTTTCTAAGAAATTAATTATCTTTGCAGATTATAGCAGTGTGCGACTTTCTTAATTATCTGAGATACGTCGAGCGTGGTCTTGTCAAAAGTTCAGGTACGTCTTTCGAGCTCAAATAATAAATATATGTTATTACAACATATAATAAAGTATAATTTAATAATTTGTTAAAACAATTTATATATTTTTTAAATATTCACTTTTTATATTTATAATGTATATAAAAATTTTCAAAAAAATTTTTTTGTTAAATATGATATACGTTTTTGGTTAAATGTTGAAAATTATAAGGATATTATTATTATTATTAGAAAGTAAAGGTAATTTTTATTTTTTTTTTATACCAATATGGATTTATTAATCTGCAGTTCACGATGTTTACTGGGAGATCACGCGGCTGAGGAAAGAAATGGTTTTCGCACGATTGGGTCTGGCATTGTCGTCCTGAGGGTCGCGTAGACGGGATGTCATCTAGTCTCGAATCAATTCGAGCCAAGAGTTTATTATCCGGAAATAGTATCAGTCCGTGAAAAATCGTGCAGAATAATTTAGCGACGCCATTGTCGTTTATCGGCCTTTTGTGCAGCGAAGGGGAGAGTGCAATGTTGCAATATATATCTTTGAGATATATATTTAAAGTCTCTCTAATTCTGTAAAGTAATTCTGATGATAATACAACGATGTTTCTAAGAAATTTACGTGCCATTTAGAAAATTGTATTATATGACGTAAAAAGTAGGTGTAATTTATCGACGGACCTTCCTCTTTTGATTATAATATTTCATAGCGTGATTAATAAAATTAATTTACATATAATTCAATTTATTACTATAAAATATTTTTATTTTTTTGATTAAAAAGAATTAAGTGTATTATTAATTTTGCAATAAAACGTTAATTTTTCGCACGTAAATTTTTTCGAAACATTGCTGAATTAGTGCCGCCTATGGCAGGTTCTAGATTTAATTATTTACGAACAAGCTGTAAGCCGGCAATGAAGCTGATTACGAGGCTGTGAATGATCTTGACATGCGGATCAGACATTGTCGATGGCTCTCCTAAACGAAAAATGTAAATAATAAGAAAGATTTTTGAGATATTGTGTCATGTTTTTGTGAAAGTTTAACGTCGACGGACTTGTTAGACTTCATGCGAATTATGGCGGTTCCAGTTCTGTAGCTGTTGATTCCATGAAATAGTTAACGGTTAACAATCATACTATATATCACTTGACGTCGTGGTTTGGTATTAACATCGAAGAGAGGAAAAATTATACTTAACTAATTCCTTATATTTGTGTTTTTCTTACGGTTCAGTTCTTTTTTTTATTTGCCGTCGCGTGTCAGGTCGTAGTGATTTTGTTATTTTATTGTGTTAATTTATCAATGTTATATGTTGTGTTAATTGTTAATCTGACTAATGGCTTCCGTTAAATACATGTCTGCCAGTGATCGTATAAATTTATTAAAATTTTTAAGTAACTGTACCATGCCATCGAGAAAAATTGTCATCTAAACTTCCGATTAGTTGATACTTATTGTTGAATTACAATGATTATATATATTTTCAACATTATTACTCATAGAGAAGAGCTGTATCTATGTGGACCATTTGAATCTTCAAATTCTTAGTGTAAATATTATAGAACTTGATGGAACTTCTCTCATGTCACACATAATGTCTATACGTCTATATCATAATGCGTCCGGTTATACGGAAAATATTTGTTTCTACTCTATAAATATTAGTCTGACATATTGCAAGATTGCAAGTGTACATTCTTTCATAGAGATTACGTTAATACATCAATCAAAACTGACATTTGTCAGTATCTCCTGATTGTATATACAAATATATGTATAATATATATTTTGTTTACTGCGAAAAAAATATTCACAACTCTAAATTTAATAATATGATAATTAAATTTTTCGAGATAAATTATCTGTGCAATAATTTTCAGGTTAATTTGCTCGATAACTCGAAGCATCGAAACTGTTAAGAGTGATCAATATACATAGATAGATAATTATTTTGACAGCGCAAAGATTTTTATTTCCTCTGTTGTCTTCCATTATTTATCGTGTTCGATATGAAACGTGCGAAAAGAAGCGATTATGTGATGATTGGTCGTCATTTCGAATTATGCCAAACGTACATGTGGCCAACGAAAACGGACAACGTTCTCTCAAATGTTATGGAACGTAGTAAAAAGACTTCTTGTAAGCATTTCTCTTGTGAATAGAAAATTATGTCAACTGTATATCAAATGTAAATAGAGTCTTCTAACATTACTCGAAATAGAAACTTGTATTTAAAAACGAAATAAAAATAATCGCTATTGTAAAAAAAAATATCGCAAATTAATTATCGCAATCCTTTCAAAAAGTAATTAAGTTTATTGTTCTTGCTTTCATAGGCAATTGTTATAGTATTACAATTATTCGTTTGCCAAAAAAATGTTGTTTTGTACATTTTATATCATCTCCCAGGCGTTTACGTGCCGCGCACGTTAATAATTAAGCAATCATTTTCTTTTGATTGCAACAATACTTAGATGAGGTGGTGCGATTGTAAAGCCGTCGACACCGTCTAAAATGGGATTGGAATGTTTCGGCGGTAAGATAAACTGAAATTTTTGCAGCAGACACGCGGTAAAGAGGAATACACTCTTCTTCGCCAAGGTCTCGCCCAAGCACTTTCTATGACCTGTTAAATTGTTGACATTATAATTTTCAGCTTTACGTATTACAATGGGTTTATATTTTTCGATATACCTAAACCGAACGGTATTAACCAGGGATCCTCGACGTATTCTCCCTTGTCATTAATAAATCTCTCGGGCCGAAACTCCTTCGGATCGCCCCAATGCTGCTCGTCCATGTGTACGCTTCGCAAATTAGCCAGTAAGGTGTAATTCTTTTTTATCTTGTAACCCAGTAGGACGGAGTCAGCCATTGCCCGATGAGGGATCGAAGTAGGACCGACGTTAGCCAGTCTCGTTACTTCCGCTATCGTAGCGTTTAAATATGGCAATCTGAAAATTTTTGGTCGTTCACTTGCGCAATAGTTTGTGAACAAAATAAAAATATTAATAGCAAGTCGAGCAAAATATTTGTTGTGTGTACCGATTTTTATATATTATGTGAGGTAGGATTTCGTTGCCGAGCACTCTGTCGATTTCTTCGTGCACTTTTCTTTGCACATCCTGCCTCACCACGAGATACGTTATTATGAAGCCGATAGTGTTATTCGTCGTTTCCACACCGGCGGTGAAGAGGTCTTTCACAATGCTGATTAATTGTGCTTCTGAAAACGAGAAATAGTCTGCATTATCCATCGTGTGTCAAAAGTTATTTGTGCATTTATTTTTATTATTTTTTAAAATTATTTGTGTATTACTTTTAGTATTAAATATACAATAAAGTATATGGATTTATTACAGTTTTAATAATCCTGGAATGCTATTGAACGTGAATTTTCATCCAAGTACTAATTCAAATTTAATACCATTTTTGTTATTAAAGTTTTAATAGCTTAAAACATTTTATACAATTTTTTTACTCTAAAATAGTATTATTTTAATTATTCCAACATCTTGTAAAAAAGATGACATAAAAGAGATAGACATAAAAAAATAAAAAAATTTTTTTAAATTAAATAGATGAATTTTTCTTATTGTTAGAGTAGTGTTAATGTAAAAACAAAATATGAGTAGCATTCTAGGATTAAAATAAAATATTCTTATAATAATGTTTTTTTCGTTTTTTTTTTCCTAATATGCTATTTCTTGTTTTTCCAAATTATGTTGTAGAAATCCAGTAACAATTAATAGAAAATGTAGTATATTTAAACTTGCGTTACCATCACGCTTTAAAAAAAATTTCTCATTTATGTAATTATGTACATTGTGAAGCATTGTGTACCGTCAAAAGACGATACGGTTGATTGCTTGGTATCCATTTCCGCTAGGTAAACATCGATAAAGTCTCTGAACTCGCCGTGCGTTCTAGTTTGCTTGTGCCTTGCTATTTCGGTCTGAAAAAGGATATCTTTTCTACCTATAGATAGAAATTACATCGCTAATGGAAGAATATTGCATTACCTCGATGAAGTGCCACATTTGCGTCTGTCTCTGATTTAGTGCGGTAAATCCGGTTAACCCTGGGATAATATATCTCAAAAATGGTAAGTGGGTCAATATGCCACCGGTGACATTGGTATTTCTAATAATTCCGTTTACCACCGATAAAACCTCTATTAATTTTGGATTGTCCAACTCAAATCTACGGTAATATATTTTGATACGTAATTTATTTTCGGATACGTAATTGCGTGTAATTGATATTAACTTTACAGCATACCGTGATCCAGCGACTAATGTCCATAAACTATTGAGAACAGCTACGGAGGTAATATCGTAGAAGTTGGTAATGGGTCCCAATTTAGCGAGCGATTCTATTGTAGTCGTTAAGGAAACCGCATTGTTTAATATCAAGTCCTCCATTGTAACATTTCCAAATCCAAATTCCTTCAACGTTCTCAGTACAAATCTAAATAATTTGTAATTAGTCGTAATCTCTTTTCTTTTTTTTTTTAGTGAAGAAAATAGTAACGCAACAGCAACAGAGATTTAATTTTAAAGAATTTTTTTGAAAATATTAAAAAATTATTAAATAAAAATTAAATAAGAGAGAGACAAAGAGAGAATTCTGTAACTTATGAAAAAATGTAACAATTATAAAAAAAAATTGCTTTTAATATAAATTTATGTTTTTCTGTTAATTTATATTTATATCAAAACATTTCGCCTTTTGGATAAATCCTGGAATGTTACTCATACTTTTTTTTTAACAGTCTGAATAAAAACCTATATAATTAAAAACTTTTTTGTACTAATTACTTTATAGATTGCACGGTTAGATACCTACCATTATAAATATTAATAAACTAACATTATTTAAAAAAAAACTATAAAAAAGTTTTATATATTAAATTAAACTATTATTTTAAACTATTAAAATTTTAATAACACAAACTGTACTAAATTTGAATTAACACTTGAACAAAAATGCACTCACTGTAGCATTCCAGGATTAAATCGAAAGATTTCTTTTCTTCGAAAAGCGTTAGAACTAATAATTGTATATAAATTTTGAAGTAAAATAAATACCTCCTTTGATCTCGCCACATATCACCATCGGTGAACATTACACCCCTTCGTTCACCTCCCGTTCGAAGTTTGTGTACAAATCCATTAGGCCTGCCATCAAACTGATGTTGACTCATCATTTCGATTACCGCATCCTTACCGGAAACAATAATCATCGGTTCGGCTATGCCAAGTTTCAAGCCGACGATGGGTCCGTAAATGTCGGCTAATCGACACCAGGCATGAGAATAAAACTTCGTCTCGTCAACCAGACGTTTCACATCGAGTATGTTTCCCACGATCGGCAAGCCGCGAGGCCCTCGAATATTTCACGAGTATCTTATATATTCATATAAATTGCGATATATAATATAAAATATTGAGTTGTGCGCATCAAAGTGAAGTGAACATTCTTAAATAAGACAAACAAATTTTTTTATGTAAAAAAATTTTAAATAAAAGCATTTTTTTGTATTACATTTCTTGCAGAATAAATATCAATAAATTTATTTACTTTGATAAGAAGAAATTTGTTTTACTTTGTTCGTACAATTATTGTTTTTCTTAAACTTGTCACGCGTGTCGGATCTCAATTAATAAAAGATGTAAATGTAACAAGAGAAGCAACATAAAAATAAAAATATTTTTTGAATTAGCGAACAAATAGTTTTCCTATAAATGTGACTTGTTGAAAACAATTGCAGTGAAATATAATTTACCTGGGGGAAATGTTGATGGTCGTCGCCAACTGTGCAGAATCATTATTGTGAATATTATCGTCAGGCAAATAATTATAAACCACATTATTTGTTTTTTAATAGCAATAAAAATGTAATTGAATATTATAAGAAATTTGCTTTTTACCGTAAAAATGTTTTGTATTTTATATTTTACAAAAACCTTTTATATCTTCTAAAAAATTGAAAATATTGTCGCCACTCAACAAATTTTATATGCAATAAAATATAGTAATTGTCTATACTACGATATTTTATTGAATTTTTTAGGTAATTTATGAATCGACCGTATCTCGCATCAAATTGTCATTCGCAGCAGCGGTACTAATCGAAACTGCACGGGTCTCGTGGAAATTCTGTTATATGAGAGAAACAACTCCTTTCACTGGCATATTGGGCAAGACGATTTTGGCTCAAGGTTTAAGTGCGTACCTCTACATTCTGCTGCAGGTATGCACGCGACCTTCTATCCTATCCTTATATTAATTTTTATTTTGCTGCAAAATATCTTGCGACAGCTACATGATATAACGAAGCGTTTCCAATAATACGTTATGCAACATCCTTTGAACGAACACTTAAACGCTTTATTAGCTAACGTTTTTTTTGCGGTTTTGGCAAAAGTCTATTATGAATCACTTGTGTTTATTAAATATCTAAAAAGAAAGAGAAAGAGAGAAATAGAGAAAAGACGAAAAAGAAAAAGAAAAAGAAGAAGAAAGAAGCTGTAAAGTGATTTTTATGTCTCAATTATTCCGTAGTGGTAGGAAATTGATTAGAGATATGAAGAAATGATTTAAGACGTTCCATAGAAGTAGGCACAGGAGTTTTCTCACAGGAGAACGAGAGTACTGCGAAATGCACCATTGGGTCATTACTAATATCGATGATTATAGCGGCGCAAGGTAATCGCAGGAATTATAAGTGGCAGATGTGGGAAGATCGTAAATTCACAATTCCAATTAATCGCGCGTACATCAAAGCACACGCTATCCTCGTTCTTCATTTCGGCATGCGTGGTCTGGCTAACACCTTGCGCAATAGCGTTTATCATTTCGCGCTCACACGCGATCCTACACACAATCCTTTCCTCTTCTATTCCCCGGGTCCACATCGACAACCGTCTTCCTCCGGCCTCTTCCGTTCAACACGCAACGGTCAAATCATAACGAGAACGATTGAGCAGGTTGCTCGGCGCGATAATAACGATCGCCGCGAACCACTTAAAATCATCGAATTAATCCGAACGCGATTATATCCGCTTGATTTGCCGAATCTTTTGTAGTACGCAGGTTATTGACACTGTTATAATTGTTAATAAATTATATCGTTATATGAGAATAACAGCTGTAGCAAAATGTTTGGTAACGTTCAACATTCAAATAGAAATAATTAAGTGTGAAAATATAAGGATTTAAACAATGTTTTAATTATTTTTGGAGTACTTTTATCTTTTATTTGTTTTTTTATTATACGATATTGCCACTGTGATATAGGAAAAGTTGAAAAAAGGATCTATTTTAAAAGTAAAACCAACATTTTTAAGTTATCTATCAAAATTAATGATTATTTTTTGTCCATTTGTTTATCTTACAAGTCTCGTTCCTGAATAGGTTTGAAAACATTTTTTAAATGTAATATAAAAAGTTTGAAAGATATGTTCATCAAGTTTATTATTATTTAGGTTCGAGTTTTGCGAAATATACTTTCACGAGTGAAATCAAGCCCAAATATAGAGATCTTGGTGAGGTATATCAAATCCAGATTTTTAATTAATTATTTGGGCTCTTTTCATCTACCGAATAAAAACAAAACATTGAAAAATTTAAAAAAAAAAAATAAAAAATTTTATAGAAATATAACTATAAATATATATTGTACATTTGTATATTTTTTTAAGAAATTACTTAATTTTTACGTCCAATGCATGAAAAAGGCTCAAGTTATTATTGGATTGGGCCTATCAAACCTGGCAAGCGTATTTCAAATTTAACATGTTTTATATACAACTTTAATTTTAATATATTAAAATTTGAATTAAAATTATTCAAATAATATAAATGATTTTTATATTAAAGTTAAATTTATAGCAAATTTGGTTATTATTTATGCCAAACGCAATTATTCTATAATATTTATTTATTTATTGAACAAAACTTATGTAATAATAATCATGTTCTGGTCCAAATTTTTAAAATGTGTTTACGTCACTTAGTCAAATTTGGATAACTAGATCAAGGTCAAATGTCAAATACGGCATGCCCAATTCGAAGATTTCTACTGGACATAATTTCTACCTGGGTTGTTTTTGACGCTTCTCTCGCAGTACAACTTCCGCTGTAAGGTGAAACGACGTTGTAAAGTTGGAAACGATTGCTATCAGCGATTCTGGAGACCAGAGATCACAGCATGCGCGCGCGATGGTCCGTAAATTATTGCATCTCGGCATGAGTAGCGATAAAATGATCTGCGAGAGACAAAGGAACATATAAAACGAGCCTTACTTTTCTCAGTACACAATTGATGAAGCTGCGTAACATATAAGTAACGAGTGATCGCGTCGTCAAAAGTTGACGACATCAAGGAGAGAAAAGAGAAGAAGAGAGAATAAAATGTCAAATAATAATATTCGAAGTTCTTAATTTTCCCATGCGCTTATTCACCGAAATATTTATGTTGTATTGGACAAGAGTCGATTTGATTCTTATTAAACATTTGAACATACTCTCCTCTCAACAAAAAGTTATAAACTTTTTTCCGGGGAACATCTGCTTAAGTGCAATTAATTATTATGCGATTGTTTTAATTATGAGAATTAGTTTTTGCAAGTACTTTAACATTATCAGTTGTAAAAGTTATGAAACATTATTTATATGATTAAAAGTCGACTAAAAAGATTTTGGTATGTTTATCATAAAAGTAACGTACATTCAAATTACCAAGTGCAATTATGAGATAAAAAAAAGCGGCTTTTTTTTGAACGGGCACCTGCATTATCATAATTCAAGGACGTATGGGGCAATTCATCAAACTTTTAAATGCAGCGAGCGAAATGTTCTTCTTGACACAGAGAATAAAGCCAAACAAAACTTTATCGTGCATAACGAACGAAGACATTCAAATTAAATGTTTTATGGTCAATTATTGATTGCCTACTAAATTGAAATGTATATAACCAAATGTAAAATTTTTCAATAAGGAATCCAATGTTTCGGAAATCAACGTCTTTCGTCAACTTATCAAAACGTTTTTTTAAAATAAACTTTCATAATAGTTGCATTTAAATACATATAAAAAAATGTAGTATAAGGAAAGAAATTCAAATATTTACTCAAGATACTATTGTACAGTCAATACGAGAAATAAAGTAGTAAATAACATTTTATTTTATTATTCTAGGCGTTAATTGTCCGACACTTATCAACAGATTGTACAAAGTGGATTAATTCAAATAAAACACTCAATTAAGATTTTTTGATGAAGTAATTATTTCGATGGCGGCAAATGATTTTTATTTAGGCTGTGCAGGCAAGTGAGGTGAATTTAATCGATTGATCAATTCATCATCGAGATGAAGAAAACGTCGATTAGGGAAATTAAAATACGGGACGTGGAGACGAGATGTTGCTGTTGCTACTGCTGATAACAAGGAAAATTGAGAGATGCTGAATTAGTCTTAAAAAGAAGCGGGGTTGAGGGGATTTGATAATAGGTGGGGGCGGTGACTCGCATTTATCGAAGGTGCTAGGTCCAGCCGAGTTGGCACCTTGATAAGAACAGACTTCGATTCAACATCAGGCGGGTGTTACTGTCGGCGTACCATCATCGGGACTTTACTCGTCGTGGTCAGTACCATACCAATGATAAACAGCGGCTTGATCTTTTATCGGAAACATGATTCAGTTGTTGGATGATCGCTTCTTAATTAGAAGTTAAATATTTGGCTAGATCTATTGGCATTATCAGGTAGATTAGTACACAAATAGTGAAGGATTAGGAATTTTATTGATAAAAACTAGGAGTTCTGATTTAGTGTTGGACATAGGCCGTATTTGCTGCCCCCGAAGCAAAGGAGAAGATCTGAAACAAACAAAGAAGTAATACTCTGGCGGTGATGCTGGTTCGGGTGCCTTACATTTTCCTTTTCATTTTTGTGGTAGGTTACTTTTTTATTTATTTAATTTCTATTTAATCGCGTTTAGAAGCTAATATAAATTATATTAAATACAATAAATAAGTTAGATATAATTAAGTTGTGTGGTGCTTAATAATATCTTTATATCAATTATTAATTACTTTTTAGTTTTACAAATTGTATGTTAGTATTATTATTATTGTCAGATTTAAAACGTAAGCATAAAGTAAAACCAGAAATAATATTTAAATTAATTTGACCGTAAAATTTAATAACGATGTTATTAAATAAGTATCTTAAAAAACTATAAAGAACTTATAGCAAAAAATTAAAATTAAGGTTTGAATCTTGACTGGAGTGATATTTTTCACAATAAGTTTTTTACAGTTTTTTAATATACTTATAGAATTATTAAATTTAAGAATTAAATTAATTTGAAATATTGTTTTTAGTTTTAGTTTATGATTGGGTTTTAGGTCCAACATATCGGCACGCAGTTTACAAAATAAAAAAAATTTAATATGAAAATATTATTGAGCATCATATAGTTCGACCGAAAGATAGATACTTTCTCTTATCTCTTAAAATATATTAAATTTAGAGCAGAATTTTTTTTACTTTATAAATAATGTTTACTTAATTTGAAAGAAGTGAATAGATTAAGTAAACAAATAATTATTATTAGAAAATATATAAAAAAATTGCATATAAAATCTTATATTCTTCTATGTAAAAGAAGAGATTATTAGAACAAAAAAGAAATAATAAGCATTATTAATGTAAAGAATAAAAAATATTTTTAATCAAGAATATTACATTTTAAGAATTGCTTTTTCATTTTGTTGAATTAATTAGATGTATTGCAGCCAGTTATATCTTTCTCACTTTGATGCCATAAATACATCAACGTTATACAAGTAAATTCTTTATTAGGCTGAGAGAAATATAGCCGTTCTTATCATGCCGTAACACATATTTTATTCTTTAACTATTTTCACTTTCGTGCCGACGCACTGTGCAGTCGTTTCGCTGGTTAATCTCGCGTGCCGAGATAATCACCGGGCTTGCATGGTTTGATCGGGGACCAATTGTGAAACCGACATTTTCTAAATTAAATCGTATACATGATCGCCACCAGGCGATATTGTAACTTCACAAAACTTTCTCATGTATATCTGGGAAATTATTTATTGGCTACAAATGTGTATTACTTTCAATTTCAATTATTTACCTATATTATTAACATTAAAATATTAAAATATTTAATTCAATAATATTAGCAATAATAATATTTATCGATGTAATATTACGTTTGTTTATTTAAAACAGGTTTGCTGTAGGTTCAGATACCATGCTTCGGTCCCACTTGCCTCTCATTCATCAAAACGAGTATGTAAATTAAATGCTTAATAAATTTTCTGGTGGTTATATTTTTTTATGATACATGGTTATACATATTATGTGATTACTTTTATTAAATACAAATTTAGCATATGATAAATTTGTTCTCGCTTTCTTTATGCCAGTATTTTCTCTTTAATTTCTCTTTGTTGTACTTTGACATTTTTTTAGACGTACTTTTTATATTTTTAAAAAATCTTTCTTATTGAATTATTTGGAATATTTTATGCTGTAAATCTTTCGCTAAGTTTTTTTTCTTTTCAGGTTAATTTTGAAGAATATCTTCAAGAGATTTTTACATTTTCATAATTAATTAATTTGTATTTATTTCTCATTTTTTTCATAATTTTATGGATAAACATATAAACTTGACGTATCGTTTATCATAATTACTATTTTCATAAAATAATGTTTCGAATGTTTCGTCATCAATCATGCTTCATGCAATTGCAACACTTTGATTTGGATTCATTTATTTGGCGTAAGTGAAGTTTGCAGACTGATTTTAACTTTTTCTTACTGTGGGGTACTGATATTAATAATTTTGTGCCTTAATAAACATTTATAATAAACACAAAAATTTGTATATATTCTCTTATACATTTGAATTACTTACTTTATTAAATCTGTTCAATCTTGTCGCAAGTTTTTGGCATCTGTCTAATTCTTTAGATGCACGATACATTCAGAGAGAGGAAAATAGATACCCAGAGTGAGTGGGATAAAACTTTGGATTTACGTTTGATGAGAAAGATAGAAGCATTGGATGGCACGCTCAACGAGAATGATGAAAGTGACGAAATTAAAAAGTAAAATATAATCAGTAAAACAAATCTATACAGTAAAGTACAAAATATATTATATTACATATATATATAATATATAGATATATATAATAATATAATTTGCAATAATACTGGAAATAACGAAAAATGACGACAAGTAAAATTTCCAAAGATACCTAATTAACTATTAACTTGAGATTGTTTATATTACAATATTTGCATTATCATGTTAACTAACTAATTAACTATTTAATTTTCTATTTCTTTTGCATAGCACAATAAGAAATGTAAATCAAAACTGGAATATAAATACGAACATTTTGGGCAAGCGTCATCGCATTAAGCATAATCGTGACGAGCGCCATAAGCAAAACATAATGGGAGACACGACGGCCACGGAACAGAAGACATTGGAAGAGATGGTCAAAAAAGAAGAATTGACGAATTGTGCGAGCAAGATCAAGAAGAATCAAAGATACACGAGTAGCTTCTTTGTGAATACAACGGACGCTAACCGCGAGCTAAGCGTGGAGAAAGAGTTTCACGATGTGGTTGGCAACAATTCCAAGGTAAAGAAATCGAGTAGCGTTCACGATGGTGAGGACATCACCTTGTGTTGGATTGAAACGACAACTATAAAGGAGGACAAATCCTTGCGACCGCCAAAGAGATTGGTTATTCGCGAGTACACGATCTCCTTTGAGAATTCGGCAACCATACCGGAAAGATATCTCGAATGCAAAAGGTTTGAGGGAGAATTAACGACTAACGATCCCGATGTCGGTAAAACGGTCCTGTTTGAAGTTATAGATGAAGACACGATGGTCAGTAGAATTGTCAATTTCACATCGGTTAAACATGTTGGTAATATTGTCATCTGGCAACACAAAAAAGTAAAATGCGGCGTCGGCCCAGTGGTCAGTAAAAATATTATAGAGTTGACTGACGACTCGAAGAACCCGAAGAAGAGGGTGGAGATTAAAGTTAGTCCCAAGATTAATCAATTGACGGCAATGACAACCGAGGAGGAACCCTGCACAGAAAGCACTACTGAACACACTACTGGATTATCTTGTGAAAATGGAGCTTGTAAAGTAACCACGACCTCTCCTAGTATTTCAATAAAAAGTGACGAAATAATCAGCAAGCAGCAGAGTACAACTGTAAGCGAGAGCAAAGAAGATCACAGTTTATCTTTAGTTACGAAGTCATCTAATGAAGAGGTATCCAGAAGATCAACAACGTCTCCTAAAATAACAACTATGATTGAAGAATCTCATGAAAAGGTAGACTGCGAGGAGAATTCGTCAGATCCAGTGTGCTTAACGCAAATACATGGTACGGTTTCCTCGGAAGAAATATTTTCTGGATCAATAGTTACAGAAGCATCCACGAAAACAACTGCATCAGCCGAAATATCATTAATTAGTGATACAGAAGTAACTTCAAAAGAAGAGATATCTTACTCTTCTATCAAGAAGAGTCTAGAGGAAATCACGCAGATAGACCAAGAAAAGGGAAAAGTTACTTCTGATTTAGAAACTAAAGAGACAACTCCGCTTGTGACAGCTATTTCCGTGACAGATAGTTCCGAAGACATAGAGTCGTCGGAAGAGTACGTTTTTCAATCAACGGATGAAACATCTGTTAAGGGCAGTAATACTACGCCTTTGGAAACAAAGATTACCAGCCATGCACCTAGAGATGTACAATATTCAAAGTCCGAAGAAGGCAGCAGTGAGTATAACTCTATTGAACTGACAAGCAAAGAATTAGGTGAAGTTGTTTCATCTTCGAGCACGTTTATAGAGACTTCGGAGGAAGTTGATACTGAGTCAGGTGTTACAACTGCGATTTCACCTATTGAATTCATTGAAACAAAGGAACCTGATAAACTTGATCAGATCTTGAATAAGTTAACTGAACCATCAGTTTCGACTGAAAGTGTAATTAAAACTGAAGAGTCTTCATTGACGTCTAAAGAAGTGTCCTCCATGGAAAGTGAAGAAAGTGTAACCAAAACTGTAATTAAAGAGTCTTCATCGACGTTGGGAGAAGTGTCCTCCACGGAAAGCGAAGAAAGTGCAACCGAAACTGTAATTGAAGAATCTTTATCGATGTCCGAAGAAGTGTCCTCCATGAAAAGCAAAGAAAGTGCAACCGAAATTGGAATTGAAGAGTCTTCATTAATGTCCGAAAAAGTGTCTTTCACGAAAAGCGAGGAAAGTCTAACACCTGCAATCAAAAAGACAACAATAGTTAGACAAAAGCCTAGTGGGGAAGAAGAATTCATTTCGACAATTAGAACAACGTCACCAACAGTGATCAAAACAACAACTTCTTCACCGGTGACAAGCAGCGAGATTGAGACTTCGTGCGAGAACTCTGTGGAGTGCATTAGTTTTGAAAATTGCGACGAATCCGGAAGTTGTGGCGAAACGACTGCTAAATGCGACTCAGAAATATGTTCCGAGGAAGAAGTCACAGAGTCTCAATCAAAATTTGACAATATTTCTTCGCCCAAATCAACGAAAATTCCGTTATCCGCAACTGATTTGCAATCATTAGAAGAATCAACAATGATAAAGAATCAGTATACGACTATTGCGACAAACATATTGACATCTGAAGAGAGTGAGAATTGGACGATTGTTAACGTTCCCAACACGACGGACACCCAAAGAAGTACAACGCCTCCGCACAAACTGACTTTGAGGGTCAAGGTTTTCCTGGAGCACATTAACGAGAATAATGAGAAACGCAATTTAGTCGAGGTGGAGAAAAATTTGTCGCTGGAAGAGAATCCAATACATCATGATAATCCCGATTTACTTGAGCAATTGAAATCCTTGAACAAATCTGTCAACATGGAGACCATAAACGCATTGCTGAATTGTACTAGTTTGGGAAATTTGACGAGAGATTCAAAACTCATCAGCAAAAAAGCAGATGATACTGTTGAGGACAGTGATGCAGAATTGGAATTTAAAAATTCCGAGCTCGAAGATTCAATGTCAGAGAAGTTCATTTCTGGCTTATCTGAATATCAAGACCATCTCGAATATCAAGATGAATCATCTCGAAGACGAAGACGAAGAAGTCTTAATGATGAGATTAAAGTTCTAAATAGACTTAAACGAAGTCCTTATGAATCCACTGATTCTACGGTTGATTCTGTAAATATTACACAATCTCTGCACACTGAATCGACGACCGATAATTCCTTTTCAACAACGGCAAATTATTCCGAAAAAGAAACAACTTACGTAGAAAATGAACAAAACGTAACTAAAGCAGAAAGAAATGAAAGCACGACGCCTACTACATTGATGAATACCATCGATAATATTGACCTTTCAAATGCTTCAGAATCACATGATGCTAATCTGACGACAGAAAACGTACAATTAATTATCGCGACGACAAATGAACCTGAAGAAGTAACAAATCATACTGTATTATTAAATGATGTAACAGAAAAGGAATATATAGAAGAAAATGTAACTAACGACAGAATTGAAAGCACGGCGTCTTCGATAAACAAAACTCTCAGCAATGAAACGAAAATGGACGCCCTACTAGAGACTTTACCGGGAATACAGGAAGATGTTATAGCTGGATTGCATCACATGATAACACAATTAAAAAGTAATCTTACCGCTATTCATACCAATATTAAAGAGGCAATGAAAACAAATTTGTTAAGTATTTTAGCGAATCCCAAAGATAAAAGAATTAATTTGAGAAGAAGAAGAGCGGCCACGGAAGAAGTCGGATACTGGTCAAACGAAAGGATCAAGGAGTCGCCGATGGGTGGCAATGTTAGAAGTGTCACTGAATTCACACTGTACAAAGTCCTTCGTTGAGTAGATGTAAGACAAATTTTATTTTGTTATTTTCTAATATTAAAAGATACTTTCAATCAAACTGAAACGAGAGATTAATTAGGGATTATTGTGTGTATAAATTTTATTATAATATAAATGTATATTACTAAAAAAAATTTTACAATATGTATTAAATTTTTATCTTTCAAAACACAGCTGATGATTAAAAACGTTGCAGATTATTAAAGATTGCTCTTTATTTATATAAATATAATTTGCCAATTTACAGAGGAATGTAATATGTATTTAAGATCACAAAAGAAATGTAATTGTTATAATGTATTATATTAATGTAAAATAAAAACTTATTGTTCTGTATATTGATATAATTTTTATTATTTTCACAATATTGAGTTAATATATCTGTCACGAGAAAAAGTTGACGTTAGTAGCATTTAATAATCTTTAAAGTTGTAAACGCGCCTGATTATTGTTCGAACAATTATAGTTTGCTCACGTTCATAACGTTCGCAAATAATTAATCGTGAACACTAGTTCGCATCAGCAATCACAATCGCATTGGCTGCGCCTATAATGGATCGTGCTAACGAGGAATTGTTACGCATTTTTATTGTTTCCATTAAGTTGAAAATAATATGTCGAGTAATAAACATGACCATTAAGCATGCGGTATTCAAAAGTCCCTCGGCTTATTATTTTTCAGCTTATAACTTTTGTCTTTCATGTCTCAGAAAAATTCATTTATAGTTTATAATTACAGGTAATTACGCACTCGCTTTTTTTTTCATTCTGTTCGCGTATCAAATATTATTAATTGATATAACTATATTTATATATTTGACCCATTTCTTGCCATCACCTTTGATCAATTATTTACTAATCAGTAAATACGTATTCGTTATAATCAAGGAAAATATCACTTTTTCGAAACAATACTTATTTCAATAAACAGTTATTTAAAGCATTTTTAGACTGTAAACTTGTTTAGTGACATTGTTTTATTCATCACTCTTTGGACATGTGTATGACTGGGGCGGTACACATTTTTCCAATCCCGGATTGAACACCAGTGTATTCGGACACGTGAGATTGTTCATTATATCATAGCGGTTGCCATTCCAATAACAGTAGTAGTATTTCTTACATTTCACGTCCGATATTGGAAATCTACCGTATTTATCGCAGACTGGTGCAGAGGTGGTCGATGGTGATGCAGAGGTGGTCAATAGTGATGCAGAGGTACTCGATGGTGATTCAGAGGTGAACGATGATGATGCAGAGATAGTCGATGATAGTGTTGTCGATATTGGCAGGTCCGTAGTCGTAGGCCTATTCTTAGGCACGCATCTACCCAGGATCTGATCGAATATGGCAGAACTGGCACACGATAATATTATCGAATTGAGCTTCTCACCATCGTCCTCGCAAGCGTAGTAATTCTTGCAAGTTCCATCGTAGATCAAGAAAGCACCAATTTCCGTGCAAGTAGGTTTGCATGTCTGACCGGCGATGATTTTGAAAGAAGAGTGAAGACACAAATAAAGAACGACGGACAAAAATAAGCGATTCATTGTCGCGAGCAGACAGAAGATTCCGTCGACGTGTTTTTGACTTATTTATAGTGAAGAGGTTTATGGCTTAATTACGTTAATCATTCACTCGTTTATCAGGGATTTAATAACTCGTTATCAGGATAAAGTAAGATCAAATGAAGACAGTTTTTTATGGCTTTACCTTTTATAAATTTGCTTATTTTCTTCCTCGAGGCAAGTGAGAGGAGTTTTTTGATCTTGATTCTATCTACAATAATACTCTGTTTATAAATTCGATTTTTCAACATTCTTCTTTTTAATAAAATAATAATTTATTAGCATTTCTAATTTGAAAAATTAATAAGCTATCTACGCTTTTATATTACGTAAATTATCGAAAGTTAACGCGACGCGATTAAAATATAACACCGCGTGTTTTTCTTTCAACGTTGTTTGAAGTCAATACGGCATCTGCGCATCCCCGACGATTCTTTCCAGGTGAAATGTCGGACGCAAATCTGAATGCGCGTTTTTTAACGTGGCGGCCTTACGACGAGGAAATCGAGGGTGAAGTCTACGGAATACAAAATCGCCAGAAAGCGACGAGAAAGTTGCAACTGGATTTAATGTCCGCACGTAATATTCTGCCCGTTCGTGCGTGCTGGCGTTATGTATCAATTACGCATGCACATCTTGTATCTATATTGCAAAGATTTTATTCTGCATGTCTCGCTCATATCGAACAGTTATTTTCTTATTATTAAAGATTTATTTTTTACCATGAGCAAATTATATTATTTATTTACGTATTTTTTATACATTGTACAAATGTTAGTAAACTTTGATGTACAATATTATTAATAATAATAATTTAATTTGCAAGATATAACATATATATATATATATATACACACTGTTAAAAATTGGCACTAAAATTCAATGTAATGTAACGGAAGCAAATTTCAAGCAGATTGATTAAAAACCTTTAAAATACATTTAATTTAAATTTAATGTCAGAAGTGTATTAAATTTTACGCACATAATTTTTAGTTATAGATACATTAAATTTGAAGCACATTAAAAATTACATTAAATTGCATAACATTTTTAACAGTGTATACAATATTACATTATATAGATTACATTATAAAAAATTACATTATATAAGATTACATTATATAGATTACATTATAAAAATATTACGCGAAAATAAACATTATATTGTTTACATACTTTTTGTACATTACACAAATTTTAATAAACTTTGTTGTATATCATTAATAATAATTTAATTATCAAGATATAAGATGCTACAATATTGTATTGAAAAATCTTACGAAGAAATGAAGATAGTCAGTTCACGTTCGTGAACCAAGGAGCATTATATCCATGCGTTATACCTGCTTTAGGAACATTCCTTTTTTCAGGTAACTTTTTCGAGTGTTCATCAGCAGGTAGGGATGGAGATTTTCTTGAATAGATAGGACAACCCTCTGCCTAAATCACTGCACTAAACTGCAGGATCAGAGAGATCGGCACGAAGGAATCTTTGTTCTGGAGCGAGGGAAACGTGCTACGGAAGGGAGAGAGAGGTGTCAGGAAGGAAGGAGAGAAAATGTATATAAGTGACTTCAAGTGAAGACGCTCCAATGGACTCTCTCTTTGACCCTGGTCAAGTGCGCATCTTTCCTCCCATTTTTTCTTTTCGTCCCACCTCCCTTCCCATGCATGATCGTGCCGTTTCGATCCTGCGTCCTTCCACTACAACCTTCACCTTCACGCGGCGAGGAAGAGAACCGGGTTCTCGCGCTCGTTCGATCGCATTACGCGCTGTGATGTTGGCACAAGGCTGAAAGCTAGCGGGAATTCAATTTGCTTTAGAAGAAACACAGAGTGTGATTTTAGTTTCGCGTGCATGTGATATGTTCCTGGTGAAAAGATCCTGATTATAGGAGAGATGGATACTCGAAGAGTGAGTAATACTAATGAAAGATCGTTTATTATCGAAACAAAACTATTGTAGCAATTGTAGAATTGTACTTGCCGTACAATTAAATAATTCCAGAGCTTTCCTACGCAAAATGTAAATGATAGATATTCGGTTATTGATTGTGTAGTATCAAATTGTTATCAAATTACGTGTTTAATTTGTATAAAACATTAAATAAAATTTAATAAAATTAAATAGAATTTTTATATTAAACATCTAATGAAAAGAATCTATTTTTGTTATAGATATATTAATTATATAAAATAATTATAAAATCATAATTTTTCATCATTTATATTTATGCGCAGTATAAATACTTTTGAAAAATATAATTCTATTATACTGTAAATATTAATTAATTAGATTTTACGTATTATATATATATATATATATATATATATATATATATATATATAACTGTCAGAGCAGCGATTTGCATTTTTTTCAGCCGGAAACTATTATACTAATTTTACAATTAATATAGTACAGGTTCATAATTAGTAAATAAGATTAATACAGAACGTTTGTTATCAAAAGGCAATTTTTCATTATCTTCATCGTCTGCAATAGTTTCCGGCTGAAAAATGTAAATCGCCGCGTTTACGTTATACTGTTCTTCTAGTGAATTTAATGATGAATCACTTTAATGCGCTATAATTCCGTATACGCGCGGTATTGATAACGAGGCAAATCGTGTGTGCTGCACAATTACGATGTACCGAGAAACGCTTTGACTACATAAATCATATATACGTACATCTCTCTCTTTTGAGTCTAATTTATATTACATACGGATGAAATAAATGCGCCAGAATTTTCCGCGTTTATATCAAACATTTCATCATAATTAAGATTTTTTTGTAAATATGCATTATTGTAGAAAAACGAGAAGAGACTAAATATTACTTTTCAATTATGGTTGCATTTCTAGTGCACAAATTATTTTGTTTTTAGAAATTTACGTGCGTATATGTAAATATAATAGTCTTTTTAAAATTATATTGCCGTATATTTTAATTAATTAAGACAATTTAGTTTAAATATGTATATTTTTTTAAATATACAAAATTTATACCTTTATATTCTCAAATATAATTTATTGGACATAGGAAGAAGTCTTTCTTATTATTAATAAAAATTTACGCTTAAATTTTAGTCTCAAAATTATAATTTCTTTGAAAAAGCTGTTTTGATTTTGTACAAATTGTCACACAGTCATGTTCTTTAATTAGCCAAGAGAGCGCCATCGGAGCAATATGTTAATGTACTGCCCGTGTTGTGTTTCGAGAGTCATAGTGATTTATGCACATCGTGAATTGACGATAGCGCGAGTCAGAACGAATAAGTGACGAAGACGTAAGCCGCTTTCGAAGTAAACGATCAAGCCGGCACATCGCCAGTCGAAGAGGGAAACTCTTTCGACCGACCTAAATCTATCGCTTTCCGTTTGCATGTGTCGCATCCAGTCCCGATTTCCAAAAAAATACACGCAGCAGTGTAGATATTTCCTAATTAATTCTTTTTTCACGTTACAATTAGAAGTATTTATTATACAGAATATTTTGGAATTAATGGAAAGAAAACATTGAACGCGTTATTTCTTGTGAAATTTCCTTGTGAAATTGACTTGTATTAATAAAAGCGTAGACATAAACACTAAAAAATAAATAGATAAAATAATAAAAGCTAATAACCTTTGAAATGTAACTTGTTTTGTTGAACTGCAAAACGCAATAATTATTTCTACGTGTAATAATCATTGCTTTAATTAGCAGCTTAATTAAAAGACATCAGAGGAATATTAAAAATTGATAAATATATTGTTAAAAATAATAATTTTTAACCCGCATCATGTGCTGCATATATGGCACAAACAAAAAAAAATTTTACTTCATATTTTAGCTCAATTTTTGTTGTATTTGCATTTTTATTTAACAATTTTTTGGACAAAAAAATTTATGCGGGAAAGAGTTAACATTATTTTTTTTTTCCAAAAGAAAAGCTGTATTTATTATTCACTACTTTCTTAAATTTAGAATATTTTGTATTATACAAATAATATATAATTTAAAATTAAAATCTAAAGTATATCAATATATTTTTCTTATATAGTGTTGGCATGCTTCATTGTTGATATTATTATTTTATTATATCAGTACTCATATAGTTGATTCTTATAAGTCTGAACTTAAAATGTTATTGTGAATGAATTTTCACTCAAATGTTATAATAATTCAAGTTTAGTGTTGTTCTTGCTAAAATTTTGAGAGCTTAAAATAATTTAACAAGACTTTTTACAATAAAGTAATGTTAATTTATTTATTATATTCTAACATTTTGCAATTTATAAAGTGGAAAAAAAATAAAAAATTCTTAATTGTATGGATAAATTTTTAACCAGAACAATAAGAATAAATGTAAGAAAAATATTATCATATCACGGTTAAGTATTAAGAAGTCATAAATTCCAGAATTGTATTAGCACTTTAGAATATTGTTTAACGATCTTGAAATAAAAATCAACTATCAATATTAGTCTAATCAATTTTAAATAATATCTCAGACAAGACGCATTCGTACGTTTAAAATCGGGACACAAGATGTCTTGAAGATGTCTTAAAGACATCTTGGGCATCATAAGACATCTTAAGCACATTTTTAAGATATCATGTCCCGATTTGGATATGCGTGCTATCTGGGTCATTTAAAATCTTTTTTGCAAATATGCATAATGCTGATAACAAATAAAGTGCGAGAAATCGTTTTAAAGGAGACAAAAAGAAAAGTTGCTTTCCATTTACACGCTTTATTGGTTCAGAAAAGTGTCAATACTAGATCTTAACGAGCGTGTTATATCCATACAAACATTAAGCTTTTCTACTCAAAGTGTGCGTCACATTAGTCTCGATACTTTAGCAGTATATTGTTTTGACGGATGCAAGGCTCTCATTAGTCTCTCTGACAATATTAGAATGAAAATAAATGGAGTAGTTTATATTGCAATTTATATTGTAACATTTATTCAATGATAATAATTTTAATAAATATGTGACAAGTAAAAGTTAGGTGTACTAGTTAAAAGGTTTGTTTGCATTGACAAAACAAAGGTGGAACCTCCTTCCGTTTGTTACAAGTTTATGAAGTTGTGTTGTTAATAATGACGTAGTACCAATGTAAATCGCGTTCCCGTTTTCTGCGAGACATTTCACAAATATGATTTTCGTACATATATTTTTGTATGTTTTTCTTCTCGCTTTACGTACTTTCGCTTAATATGAAGTGTATATGTGACCTTTAAATTGCGAGAAGAAGAATACTACTAAAGAAGAACTGATAATACCGTCCCGTTTTCTAAGCAAGATAATAATTTGCTCAATAAGTTTCGTCTGTGCTTCTCAATTAATCGCAGTAAAGCATCAAGCATTGCTATTTCTTGGAAAAGTTGATATGAGGGGTCACGACAAGCGCTTTACGTCGTATTTTTCTTACACACGTCGAACTGGAGCAGCCCGCGATGTAAATACGATAGTTAACTCTCTCTGTCTCGACGCTCCTGTAATTGTCTCTTGCGCCGCTGAAGCACCGTTAGGGCTCGTCTTCTCTTGAGAAGATCGCGATCTTCTGATTTTCACCCGGCTATTCCCACGGAAATTTAGAATCTTGGAAAGTGACAGGATAATACTATTACATTTTTCCACAATCTTGGGCAACGCACTAAATAAATTATCTTTTAAAACTTTTACGAAAAACTGATGCCTCTTAAAATGCATTTCGCGTACGTTAAAGAAAAAGAGTAAAAAATTTATTACATATTTCTTAACAAAATGATTTAATTACGAGCTCTTATTTCGTATTACCAAAGGGAGCAGCGGCCTTTACTGAATAATACCGAAAGTTTCCACTGTAATATCGATCTCGTTGATGTTCGATCTCGATTTCACGAAGACGAAGACGTCTCGCAGAATTTCTCGTACGCGATGATCGTTTCATTTCGGGCGACGTTATCCCGTAATGAGAGCGCAGCCTCATTATCGGCAGCGGTTCGTCTCGATTAGCGCTGACATTTATTTTCTGACACACGCGCGCCCATATGAGGCACGCACACACACGCACACACACACACACACACACACACACACACACACACACACACACACACACACACAGACACGCGTGCGCTCACGCATCGTCGAGATTACACGTGCACGACCCCGCGCATTACATCGTCTTCTTCTCTCGCAGATCCCAGCTCGTCGTAATACCCACAGCCCACTTACCTACATTACTCGTTTTATATGTGCGCGGGTGCTACATCTTCACATCTTCGGCGACGAGTTTGTATACGCGCGCGCGGGCGCAGTGGCGTAATCAATTTTAATAATCGGACGTTTTAATAATTAATTTTTGCGGCAGCGTGAGACGTTCTTAATGAAAAAACACGCGGGTGACTTCCGCGCGGATACATCGCCGCTTTCAGGCGCGAACGATTATTACAGTAGAATTTACGATACCCTTCCTGTGTTATTAGCAAACACGCCGTTGTTACGCGGCGATAATTTATGCTGCTGTAAGAAAACGCGCGCGTTCGTCGAAGACAAGCGGTTATTATTTGCATCGGTGATAAATTGTCTCTGAAAAAATCAAAATACAAATACCAGGATTTATGAGTTTATGTAGTTACCTCGTAGCTTCATACATTTATGCATTTTTATTTTGGTCTATGCATTTTATCGATTCTGTTTGCAGCAAATTGTTTGTTACTTTTTTATAAGCTTTACGATATTATTTAATATTAAATGATATTCTCGAAATATTATATAAGTATAGTATATGAGAGGTGAATAATATTATTTACTTCAACATTTTTAATTATCGGGAATATTATCACGTTTGAATGTAATAATTATAAATTTTATGAATATTTTAAGAATAAAATAATTCACATTAATTTTTTAACATAAATAATATTTGTAGAACATTTTCATAAAATACTACAAATATTTTATAAAGTGGACGTATAACATTAATACAATATTTTTATAATATTAAAATAATATTAAAAATATTGAATAACATTATTTAAATTTTTAATAATATTTGTATAATATTTTAGGAATATTGTAACGTTTATGGAGTTTTTGAGATTGAATTTATAACGAAGTGCATTTGCACAAGTCGATTTTCAATATTGTAGTTACGCTGGTGCATTCGTGCATTAGCGTCCTCTCACCTTGCACTTCTGGGTCGAGACCCCGCTGGGTTGTGGTCGAGGCCGGTATATTTGCCAAGCAAGACCGAATAGACCCATAATTTTCCGTCCAAACGTGACGGTTAGAACGGCCGGAGAAGAGTATCGATACGTATATAAGTCGGTATTACTCGATACGATCGTAAACGGTCGACCTGTGTGCGAAATGGATGCTCTCCAGATGTTCTGGACGATCTCTAACTGAGAAATCGAACCTATCCGTTTCTCAGCAGATTTCAGACCTGTTTTTCTATCCTTAATTCCATCCTTGACTTAAGAGCGCGGAGTCACTATTATTCTCGATCCATACTTGATTAATACCTGCTGGGTATTCGTAGCCTACTGACTTCTAATTAACGTCCGTCTTAGGAAACAGCGTTGTGCTACATCGTTTCACAAATGAAGATATAATGTCGTACCGAAAGAATCCGCGCTTAGGAACAAGTAGGTTTATTTGCGCGCGTTGAATTTAATTATTAAAATGTACACAAATGTGAAATCTCGTGGCTGATGAAATTCGCGCGTCTAGTATTACAGTTTCATTGGAGTAGACGTTAAATACGAAAGGAAATTTTCTAAGTGCCGCGTGAAGTATCTCCGTGGGATAAGCGTGACAATTTTGATTCGCGCGTTACAGTCGGTCATCAGCGCGAGAAACTACTCTGCGTCGAACATCTGCGCATCGTAAACGAAACCACGTCGCGTCGCATCGCGTCGCGAATTGCACGTATTGCGCGTAGAGTGCAACGTAAAGTGCGACCTGGTCGGAAGCAATTTGCATAACGCGCTCCTGCGTGCGCGTAAAATCGCTGTAACGCATTATTAGAAGCGCGTTTCTCGCGCGCAGCGTGTGCGCGAGCGCGAGCGCGAGCGCGCCTCCTCTTTTCTTCCGTTTCTTCACTTTCCTACGCGGCTTCCGGTTCGCGGGACAAACACGGTCACCCGCCGACTTACTCTCGTTCTCTCTCACGAGAGCGTGCGGCGGCGGCGGCGGCGGCGGCGCGCACGTACGCGAAGAACTGGCACGTGAAGAGCTCTTTCTCCCTCGCATTCAATCAACGTGGGAGAATCTCAACGCTGCCGCGGGTGATGCGAATCGCGACAATTCCCGGCCTTTCTTCGACATTTCCTTCGTTTTCCTCGCGATCTTCCATAGTAGAGGCTTCCTAGCCACTGATTTCCTGCCTTCGAGAGAATATTTCATCGCGAATTTCGTAGAGATTTAACAGTGAAAATGTAATTCTTTCATCCCTTGGAGCGTATATCGGTTAATAATTTAGCACAATACAAAAAAGTATTTTAGCAAAACTGTTTTGAGTAAAAACAAATTAAATTAAATTAAATTACAATATTATATTTGGTACAATTTTTAATATTGTTATCAATATATTCCTTATTTTACTAGATCTAATAATTATAATTTAATTGTCATTATACTTCAATATTTTATTTATGAGATCCGTTCAATTCGTAATGACTCGAATATTGGGTCGTAGAAATTGTACATAAATTATGTTGCAAATTGAGGAAGTAATTAATGTCAAAATTAAAATATATGTACAACATGTAAAATGTATGTTTGAAATTTTTGTATCTAAATAAATTAAATATTGATCTTACATAGAAATACTCGAGTAAGGTTGGAGCAATTCTACTGGAATTGAAGCCGTGACCTTCGTGGTACATTCTTCACTTTATGCATTGCATCCGTATATCTTATGACCTCTTACCTCGGTAATGATTGACTAATTCAGAATCTCTGCAGGAAGATGATGATTGCGGAGTTCTATGTCGGTAAAATAGGCCGAAGAGTCTCGAAACCTCCAACGACAATTGCGCTTTTCACTCGGTTCGAAAGCCAATTTCGGAATTACGGATACGTAAAGAGCGTCGTGCGAAATCTAATAACGCTCAGTTTAATAAATTATGTTAAACGAATGTGAAACCCGAGGATAACTAACGTGACGAGAACATATGATTTGTGGCAGTTGAAAACGCAGTGGCATACCAATTGTTAGCCGCCTCGCGACTGAGTGATTTTTACGGCGAGGGCAATATTGTTCGTTCCCGCTCGTGCGTAAATTGCAGCGGCGCACTAAAGCGGGGTAATCAGCTGAATTTGGGACTAAGGAGAGGAAAACCAAGTCCAACGAGGACTCTATTCTGGAATAATAAGGGAGAAGGCGTCTAGTTTCACGCACGGCATACATAATCCTCGGCGTCGTAGAATGATTCTCATGGTGCGACCCAGTTCGCTTCACCGCACGTTATTCTCCGTCACGTCATTGACTGTTGCGGAAAGTGTACATAATAATGTAATGCGCACGAGATTTCGTTAGACAAATGATACCTGGAATATTGAGAAAGAGAAAAACAATTGTTGCATCCAACAACTTTAATAAGCATTTGAATCTCTCTCTCTCTCTCTCTTTCTCTTATTTAAGATTATGAAGTGAAAACTTGAATCACTAGCGGTTACTTTATCAAATTCCATTTTTAAGTGGAGATTTCGCTTCCAGTATCACTCCTTCTTGATACTGTAAATAATTTGCAGATGAAATATAAGTATTTCTAGTTAGTAATATTAATATCCTTAAGTCTTCTCTCTAACGAAGCGGTTTCGTGTTTCAGATTTGTCTGTTGTTACACTTACTGCTGCTGATCTGCATAGTCAACGCGATTACCATCCAAAATGGTTGGAGCAAACCGAGTAACATTCGACGCGTTCGCAAAATTAGCGAGTATCTTGTTCCACCGCCACTGCCAAGGTTTCCACCGAACAGAATCCCAAGAGTGGCAAACTTTCATGCAACCGAGAAACCAGGCTACTTCATGCGCTTCATGAATTGGTTGAATCCCTTTAGTTCCGATTCTTCACAATCGCCGCCCCCGCTGCAGCAGGAACCCCTTTATCCACCGAAGGTCGTTCAAACTCCTTTGTCACCCGCGGCAACCTACAACGGTCCTCCCCCCGTGATTTATGAGAAACCACCTCTTCCCCCGTCCTTGAACGATCAATCGGCATATCCTACCTCAATCAAAGCTAGGAGTTGCAATTCTTGCAACAAAGTTCCCTGGATGCCGATGCAACATGCTGATTCGGGAGATCACGCTTCATACGTACCACCACCACAAGCGCTTGTATCGAATGACGGATACGTGTCTGAAACTCAACAAGTACCTTATGACGCTTATCATGCTGCCTCGCAAGAAATTAGAGTTCCGGACTACGCTTTCAATGCGCCATTGCCCTCTGATAAACCGGTGCCAAATCCGTTTCATTTATATCCTGGAGCGATGCCGCCACTTTTCGACGCAAGCAATTTTTCTGAACAATTCGTTCTCAATGAAAATTATAATAAATTGCCAACATCAGTTTCTGGGAATAGTGTTTCTACAGGTAATAGCTCTTTTCTAAATGTAAAGCTTACTTCCAATGGTGAACATAACGAACAATTTGTGTATCCAGGTCCTTCGGGTGGAGAAATATCTCAAAAACCATACACTCCTCCTATTTCGGATTATCCAGTTTCAGGGACATTGAATAACGAAGAACATTATGACGTAACGGGATCAAGTGGAAATTCCGATCTAAATTGGGAGTCAAACTATAACAATCATAAAAATAACTATCTGCCCACCACCACTAACGCCGCCGAGAACCCTCTTGAATCTGTGTCCAATTTAGACCTATCCATTGGACTGTTTAAAGATTCAAATTTTGAAATAGCACCGGTGATAGATTTCACGTCGAAGAATGAAAATTGGACACACACGTCTTCGGTACCGTCGAACTCTAATGCGTTTACGGACTCTAAGAGAGATGAGATCACGACAGAGCCTAGCGATAGGTATTTCAAGACACGTCCAAGCATCGCTTCAACGGAATCTTATCTCCCTACGAATTTCAAAACGACGACTGCTGCTGTGGTAAAGAAATCAATGATCAATAATAGTGTAACTCAGACTTTTCCAAAAGTAATCAAGAGTTTATGGTTTTTCAGAGGTATAATATTGCTCCCGACGAAGACGATGTATGGATAGATGATTATTCTCCAGAAAGAGAACCGAAGAAACAGGTGATACGGTCATGTTTCTAGAAAAATCTTCATAAAGATCTTCTTAAATTATCATAAACTTTATTTCTCTGATTGAAATTTTTAGGTACAGGTCATAATTCCCTACACATCTCAGCATACACCATTACCCTTCAAACCACAATCATTCCACGAGAGAAAGATTTCTAACACTAATGAATCCAATTATCGTGACGATTATGTCGGTGAAGCATCAAATGTCAGAACCGAAGTGGTTAGGCCTCCAAACTCGTCACACGTCCAATCTCAAACTACTGTGGCGATGTCCGAAAGTACCACCAATAAATCATTTAGAAAGGACAATGTCATAGATGGATTTAGATTGCAAAAGAATATCGACAATTGGACGATACAGGTACATCCTGTTTTTTTAAATATATTTGTAAACAAATTCTATAAAATAAATAGAATCTATAAAATTTGTAACAATAGAATGAATTATATAATTATTAACGTCAAAAATTTTAATCCTGCTTTTGATATGTTTACAGTAAATGTGATAATAAGAATAATGATGATATCATGTATTCAATTTCACAGGCATATTCACAGGCCACGACCGTTAGTACAGAGAGAGCATCGACTCCTTCTGCCTCGAATAAACCGTATCTTTCCGGTTCATCGAAACAGATACCTAACGAATACTTGACAACAACCGATGTAACTAATTCTCATAATTCTAAGACTTTTACTTTGGGCGGATTCAGCTTCATTGATCAAGAATATAAAGATTCGACCAGCAACCATAAGGAAGGACCACGAATAAAGGTAATTAATAAAAATTTCAAGGACATATCAATAACAAGAAGTATCTTATTTTTTTATTATATTTTTCTTTATTATATTTAAGGTAAAAGAAATTGAAAAGTCCTCGACTGAAAATCCAACCGGTGCTCCCATCGTGCCCACGGAGAACACGTGGCAAAAATTTCCCTTAGGAATTTCTTCGGTGAACAAAGAATTTGTCTACATAGTGACGCCTGAGCCAATTGTATCTACTCCTAGATCAAATACCGAATACAGAAAATTAAAAGCATTAAAAGATGCAGAAAGAAACAAGAAGGAATCAAAGGAAATTTCTCAAACGGATATAAAAAAAACGGAGAAGTCTGATACATTCGATTCGATCGAGAAAGCCTATCAAGTGCTGCCTCAGGCTGTGAACAATTTGGCTGTGGCTTCTACAGGCCCAGAAAGCGTTTCTTTGTGGAGCATTATGGAGCACGAGGAGTTTGCGTCGCCTGCCGATGAATACGATAACAACGACACTGAATCTCCTACGTTGTATTCTAAACTCTCAAAGGCACGTATCATTATTATAATTTAATTAAATCTATAATTAAACTCTTTATATCAATAATTCATGTTTTTATTTATTTTTTTTATTTTAAGAATTTCCATTTCTTTTTCAAAATTTGATGTTCTACTTTAATTAAAAATTTTTGAATATGCCTTTTTTCAATAACAAAACATATATAAAAAATTTTTTATTGATACCGATATTTAATTTAATGTTATTTCCCGAGATACATTGTTTTACATTATTAAAAAACATTTTTATCTTCTGAGGTTTCTTAATTGAAATTGTACAGATATAATTTTATTTTGATTTTGATTAATGTTGAAAACTTTTTACGTAATGTTTAATATTTTTTGTTTAATATTTTTACAGGAGTCACGTGCCAAACGATGACGCATCAAGTGTAGAAAATGCTCAAGACAATTTTTTATGCATGTGTAGACGATTTTGATAATGTGTTTTCGTGAACAAGATGAGCGATTGTGAACTGGTATATTAAACTAGTGTTCTTCGACCTCATTCCCAAATAAACTTTTTAACTTCATAATATTTAATACAAATAGGTGAACTCTTCTGAGTATTCTACGTATGTGCGTAAGTGATTATTGTGGCCAGTGCACCGGATAAATATATTTTGTAGTCCGGATGTATGTGTTTTTATAAGTTTTATCGTAAGTCTTTTTTATATATTTAATAAGTTTAAAAGTAAGATAGAAAACTATAAGAAACTAAAGATATGATGTATATTTGCATTATATTATCACATCACAATTTTCAAAGTTGACGATTATTCAAATTCTCGTAAATAAACATTTTAAGTTTAAAATTTGAATTTTTATGCGTACAAACTAAAAATTTGAATAATTTGTTTAAAAAAATTACGAAATTATTTTCAGTCATGCGTTTAAACAATTTGAAATAAAAAATGTTATTTTTATAATTATAAATGTGTATGTGTATTTTATATATAAAATGCACACATATAGAATTAATTTTTTAATAAAATTGTTAACAAATTTATTTTTTGAAGTAAAGACAATTTGCATAAAGCTTCTAAATTTGAAAAGATTTTAACAGAAAGGCTTACCGATTTGAAAAATAGGTATTTTAACGGAAGGAAGATTGATGATTGTTCACAGCAGACGTATATTGATCACTCAGGTCGATCCGCGTTACATGAATACTAAATTTTAAGCGAACACGTTGTCGTTTCCTGGAGCACTTTCGTCGATTCTGTAAGCCAAACCCAAATCAATTTAGAATCCATCTTCTCAGAATTTATCGTGCATGTTAAACGCTTTCCAAAGGAGAAGCTTTCCTCATTTCCAGTCACATTCTGTTTAACTCTAAAAGAATGAATTCTGTGACATGAAAAAGAACAATGAGGAATAATGAATAATAGAAAACGAATAGAGCAAATAATAAATAATGAATAATGGATGATTTAATATTTCACACATAAAAAATAGTTAATATAAGTTTATATTTCTTCAACAAAGTAAAAAAAAATTCTTCTGTCTCTTGCGAATTGTGTCATATTTTCCTTTGCAATATAATATTTTTAAAAATTAATATTAAATCTTACATCCACGTAATAAATTATTTGAAGTTCATCCGTTTTATTACCTCGATTTTAGAAAACTTTGGGTGTGGTTGTTTCGAAATCTCGTCGCGTTACACGTTACTTGAACTCGTCTTTTATGCATTTGCTAACCGCGTTCGATCACTTTCGCCGATTTCGTAAACCTGGATGTTCGCAAAAAGTGTCACGACTATTTGAGTATTGCTGCATCTAAATATACATTCGTACGTGATATGCTTATATGCATATCGCGCAAGCCAGTCGTTTCCAATTGTACGATGAAACGGGACTTTATGTTGCGAATTCCAAGCTTGTCCTTTCATTCACGTCAAGCAAAATCGTATAAAAAAAGTAATTCAAATTTAGTAATTCAATGCATTAAAAAAATATATATATTTTATTTAAAAAAATATATTGTTAAATTATTATTATACTAAAATATATTTCACAAAATATTTAATATAATTATAACTAATATATTTTTTACATTTAGGTTCGTCTTAATAAAACAGAAATTAATTACTTCCGTGCTTCAGTTGTAAACCGTCATTTCGCACAGGAAAATTAAGTGATATCGTGCGTATATTATAGTCATTTGATGTCACGAAAAAAGTGTTACACTTAATGAGCAAGAGCTTGATGCAAGAGAGGATAAATTAATAGCATTGAATAGATTAACTTGCTTGATGCAACAATATCTACAATTCATTGACCTTCGAACTTCCTTTTCAGGTCTCTTTAGTAGTATCACACGTTGCTCGTAGCAGCGAAACGTGAGAACTCCCCCGCCGGAAGATAGTGGGAAAAGTCGTACCATTGTCTACGAGGTCTACTGCCGTTGTTTGCCTGAAAGACAACCAGTCGTGTCTGGAGAGGACTAACGCTTTAATTAGATCCATTTCCATGGTAAATGGTATCGAACAAGGACACGACCTTAATTGCGATCGCGTTGACGATCTAACGTGCCGGTTAGAAGAAACGTGAGGAAGAATTTTTAATTCCCTTTCATGATTCGTGAAATCGAAAATTGCTGCACACGATCGTTCCTCTACGTTCGACGTACATATATTTAAACTGAATATTTACTAATCGCTCTTTTACCGTGTTCGAAACTTGTGTATTGTTGGAAATAATTTATTTACAGGAACAGTTTAGTATTAAGATGATCCAGATAATTGCATCTTTTGTCGGGCACGTTTTCTGCGCACAAGCATCTCAGTTGTCCAGATAAACAGTGTAATAGCGGTAACGCAGTTAAGCAAGATAATGCAGATCGTGTAATTTCCAGTATTATCTCGTATTACACCTGTAACAAATCGACTCTTTATTATTTAGGTTTTCCAATTCGACGTTTGATAAATTATAATCTAACAATAAGAACAATGTATTAAACAACATATTTAATCACTTTATGTATAATATTACTGTTTACGTACCAAGCATAGGACCAGCACACAAAAGAATCATTCCATTGGTCAACATTTGAATTCCCGAAGCGTTGGGTAACTTTTGAATGGGAACGTAACTGGGTACGACTAAGGCCATATACACCGATCGAATACCTTTTGATGCTCCCAAACCAATTGCGACGGCCAGCATTGTAGTGAAGTTATACGCAAATATTAGTACTGCGCCAACAAATAATCAATTGCTATATTAAAATTCTTGCTTTTTTTATCCTTTTTTCTTTCGTAAAAGTTTGTTAATGAAAGACAATCAATATACATTACAGCTTCTACTAATTATCAGAAGAAACAAGCTGAGCATGTACATCATCCTGGCTGACAGACGCAGGTACTCCCCCAGATAAGGTGCCGCACCTCTGCTAACGAGATCAACTATCGCTATGACGCTCATGATATTGGCAATCTTTGCCGTTGACAAGCCCATATCAGCGAGGATGAACGGCGTCAGCATGGAAAAATTCACCTCCGCGAAAATCGCGATTGACATCCCCATCATGATGTTCACGTAAATTGGATCGCGAAGAAGATCGAAGTCATAAAGGTCAGCCACTCGTCGTAGAATTCGGCAGAGAGTCGAATTTCTTTCGCCACTGAAACGTGATTGTTATATCATTTGTTATGTTCAAAACTGTCTCGTATATTATATCAATTTTCTATCTCTATAAGCATACAATATTAACAGAACGTTATACAAACATTATTAAATATTAAAATAATATTACTATCAATATTCCAATTATTATTCAATATTTTTTAATATTATGGAACTATTGTATTATTGTTATATGTCAGTTTTAATATTTGTGATATGTTATTACAATATACGTGGAATATTATAAAAATATATTATAAATATTATTGTAATAAAAATTTAATGTGAATTATTATGCACAAAACTATTATGCATAATTATTACATTTAAAAGGTATAATATTTCCTATAATTAAAAATATTGAAATAAATAATATTATTTACTTTTTCATACAATAATCATCATTTTTATTAATATTTCGGAAATATTATTTAGTATTAAATAATATTATAAGATTATAGAGAATTATCTATTTAATTTATTATTATAGTCACGTTGTAATCGCGCATTTTTTCTAATAATAATTTTACATCAATATTAATAAAATGAGAAAAAAAGATGTAATATTATTTTATCCTATTTAATACTGCATACTATATCTATACTCTCATATTTACCAATCGTTATTGTTTTCTTTGATAGAACAGTTATCTGCCTCTTTTTCCAATAGCGAATCTTTTTCCACGTTTTGAATTACATTATTATTTTTGTTTACACCATCGATAAACATCAGTTTTTTCGTTATTGGAACAGGTTCGTCGAAAATTTTTATGCTGCTACCAAGATGAATACTATCTATGCTTTTTGCTGTAAAAAATATATACATATTATTTTTATAATATCTAATTAAAAATCCGAATTTATCGCATCTATAAAAATTAGTTTAAACGATATGATGGCACAATTACATGAATTCCACCAAGGATATACCAGACCCTTGTGACCGTCGTATAAATTCGTCTTTGATGTCCCGTTCATCACCGACATTTCGGTGCCGTAATTTGAGTCGTATGATACTGAAATTTGAAATTTATGTATTTAGAGTCGCTTTATTTTAATTAATCATTAACTTTTAATTTACTTATTATTAATTAATAAGTTACAATTAGCTCGGTTCACACTTCCGTCTGTAGAAATCTGTCGAGGCAAAGGCGTATCGAATCCATAAATACTTCCAACCTCGATATCGTGATCGATACTAGATATTGTCGTTCTTCTTTTTCGCTGATAATTATTTAGCGCCTGCATCGATGACTGTATATTTGTTTCATCTTCCTCGTAATTATTCAATGTGTCTGTAAGTAATTCCATGTTTCTAAGAGTAACCATGCATATATGTACAACCTTGGCCAAAAACATTTTGGCATCTATATTTTTTTAAATATAAATAATATTTTTAACTGGAGAAAATTTTAATAGAAATTAAAATGTGAATTATTCTTTGTTTCAAGAACTATTTAAATTTATATATAATATAATATCGATAACTAATAAAAAACAATGCAGATAAAAGAATTTCAGATAAATCAGAAAAATATAGATGCTAATATTTTTGGTCAAAATTGTTTGTATTTTTAATTAGCAAATACCTTGTTTATCGTTAACATCAGTCAAAATTTTAGGATTTTCAGTGACTGTCTCTAAACAAAGGGGTGCATTTTTCATGTGCCATTTAACCGGTTGTAGCAGCATCGCAGCTATCATCGAGTGAGAACTGTAAGCCCCAAGTATCAAGACGGTACCCTGTTTAATATTAGATTTTTTTTACTACTCTCTAAAATTTTTGGAGTGAAATTTTATCTAAAAGAGTAGAATTTTACTCCAAAAAATTTAGAGAGTACATATGTATATTTAATAAGATTTACAATAATCTTAATAATTTATAATAGTTATAAATACAACTCTTCATAAGTAAATTAAGGTTAAATAATACGTTTCTATTAAAAGATGTTATAGATCGACAATGCGTAAAAAGAAAATAGCATTTAATGTTAGCTATAAATTGTACAAGTAGTTATAAAAAAATAAACAGACGTTCATCATCTGACCCATATCGATAAGCGCTTGTACAGTATTATACTTTACAATCGGCAACATTCGCGGTAGGAGATGCCTCTATCAAGATATTCACTTATGAATGTACAAACTATATTTTCTATCTGACAGACATTATCTCTGCACGTTCCAATATTTTCACTTGATATAATCATCTCGTGAAGAATATCAAAGAACTTTAAATCTTTTCGGTTTGCTTATTCTCTGTTTGCTACATTTTCATTTTTATCAAATGTAACTATTACCTGAACACCATAAATCGAAAGTAAGAAGGAGGCTATTTGAGGTATAAGGATTGGACCTATTCCTGTGAGGGTCATTGCCAAGCCTACGGCTCGTCCTCGTTTCGTAGTAAAATACGAATTGGTCGCTAGAGAGAATCCAGACATCGTCGTAGTAATGCCAATAGCTATGTAGACAAAATTTATAAATAATTTGTAACACAAATGTACACGTGCATTTAAAAAAATTGCAAAACTCGATGTTCAATGAAAAGAAATTTATTTCAATAATAATTGTTTTGTTTAATTAATTTGCATAATAATGAGTATTTGATGTTTATAACTGTAATATAACTGTAACTGGATAATTCAGTACAATATTCTGCTTTACTCACAGGTTAGCACTCCATAAGAAATTATAATAAGAGTAAAGCTATTGGCGAATGCCGTCAATGTTACACCAACAGTGAACATTATACTTCCCGCCATCGCTACTTTTCTGTAACCAAAAATCTTCAAGAGCGGCCCATTGATTAAGCCGAGTATCATGCCAAATGCCAAATTTACATTAATTATAACTGACGTATCGGTTGCATTCAGATTAAGTTTGGCGAAAGAATCTTTAAATATCAATCCGAATCCCTGTATAATTGGGATGGTAGACAGCTATAAAATTTTTATTCGGATTAGTCTCGGTTTTCGCAGGAAAATTACGGTATTTCGACAAATGTTGACATATTTTGACACATTTCGTATGCTTTGATATTTTTACATTCAGATAAGATGTTTATGATAACTTACGCCATTCAGTGCTGCAGCTACGACAATCACCCATCCCCATCCCCCATTCGGTGGCACCTTGTTAATCATTTTATGATTCAAAAGATCCAGTCATGTAAAAAATTCAATGTAGTATTAATTAATTGTTCGAAAATAATATAAATATCACGTGCAACACTAAAAATTCATTTTATTAAATAAATATTTGCACGGAACCACGTTATGCACGTCCGTTGTTGTTGAATAATTGTCTTGCACTTAACAATTCCTTGCAAACAGCGCACTTTATTCACTAAAATGTTAATGTCATTTCTTAATCATTTTATAATGATTAATCATTCTATAATAATAATGATTTTATGTAATAGTAGTGACTTGCAGCTTTCGATGATGTCAGTTGGTGATCAGTCTTATCTGCATTGATCGATACCGCGATTATTCGAATAGATACATTGATAATTCCAATCGCAAATGTATTATCTGCAATTTTAAATCGTTTCGATCATTTATTCGTAGTACGCACAACTTTGCAAACCTCTATTTACTAATATAATATTACCTTTGATAAAAATTTGCAATTATGTTTCTGATATACATTTATATATATTTAATAATATAAGAGATAAAAAAATTGTACTTTTTGTATCTCTCTTTTTCTCTCTTTCTCTTTCTCTATTACAAAATATTGCACAACATAATTATCACACGATTTATCAGTATTTCTTTTCGTTTTCTGTAAACTGACTCACAGATTTAAACGGACTAATTCTAATAATTTGATAATTACAATACACATAAGTAAGCAGCACAAAATTTAATATATTATTCTAGCCCAATCTAGCCTGATTATGTAGTGTTGTGCCTCGCGAAATGATAAAAGCTCTACTGACGTTGAACATTTTCATAAACGATAAGAAAGTATATAAGCTGACAGTTAATCTAATCTGATGACTTTAGTTTGTGGATGTTTAAAGCATTATCAGAGCACAATAAAATAAGATTGTCAAATTAAAACTAAATAGGAAATGTCTTTGCAGAAATGTCATTGCTGTAAAATGGATATATGCGTATACGCTGCATATTGCATTTTTTTAAATAATGTAATTAAGTTACAACTTAAATTGCATAAAATTTCTCTCGTTTTTTTCTGTACTTAAATACATATATAAAAATATATATGACGCAAAATTTTAAATTACACTTAGATACAATAAGTTCTCGTCGGATTGTTATAACAGCACAGCAAGATTTGTTCGAGGAAGAGATGGGGAGAGAAAAGAAAGTAATAGAATTTGATAATATTAAGTGATAGATTGGTTGATAATTGATGTATTTAAAGATGTGCAAATATATATTCAAATTTAAAGTTGAAAAGTAATGCTTTATTGCCGTTACTATTATCGTCATTTTTTTGGTAGGAATTGTTGCTTTTCTCTGTCTGCAGTAATAATGTTAACGTTGTTACATTTTCATGATAACATATAATTTTTATAAATTAAATTGTTACTTTATCATTAATAGATGTGCCAGATTAATAATTACGTGCAACAAATACAGTTATAAATTTTATTAACATTTTATATTTTAAATATATAAAAATATTTTAAACTTTATATTTTTAATTCAATTCAATACTCATTGCTATTATCAATAAGAAATTGGACACCGTTTGGGCAACTTTTGATTGTCTATGTTTAGTTTTCAGGATGCTTAAAATAAAATAAGGTAGAATCATCTATTACATTTTTTAGTAGCGTCTATTTTATTCTATCTTATGTAAGTAAAAGTAATCAAATAATAGTTTAAAATTATATATATGAGTGAAAACATTTAAAGTCAATTTTATAAAATTATTAGCTACATCAGAGACTTTAATAGAATGTTATATATTGAATATTAAATATATCTATTAATAATTTTATAAAATCAAAGTAATTAATGTCATATATTTATTTTTATGATTTGACGTAATATATGACATAAATGTATAAACTATGAGTTTTTACTTCTTCAATTATTTAAGAAAGTCACATCATTATCAGTATATTAATAAAATACAATATTTAATTTTTGAAGAATAAGGGGCTTTTGTTTAGAAGACCTAGTTTAGTGTTGGAGATTTTCTTCTGATAATTCTACATATTATCGCAGAATTATTTCATAGAATTATTTCATAGAATCATCACATTAAATTCTCAGTACAAAAGTATATATTTTACAACATATCGAAATATTCCATTTTTGCCGAAGTTTCAGTCATAACTTGGAAATATTTAACCGTAAATTAATCAATATTTTCACGAGTATTTTCTTGCTCTTCTGACGAATTTTGTTGATTCAATTTTAGAGTGTTTCTACCGGGAGTCCATAATCCACTTATCGACCACAGGAAGACGCAGGATAAGCTGAGAAAGGATGTGAAATAAAGTGCACCCACGTAACTATTTGTTGCATCGTGCACCAAACCTGAAAAAATATTCAATTTCGATAAAAATAGATGGTGTCGATAATGATGTCTCCTTGTCAAACGTTATGATTGAAATTAAACATTCGAAAAATCAGAAGCTGCTTTTATTGCACATTTAAAATTTCTCTTTACCGATAATTGGTCCCACGCTGATAGACAGGATGCCATTACAAACCATCAGAATGCCGGATGCAGCTGGCAACCTCCCCAATGGTACGTAATCGGGAATGATTAGAGCTTGGAAGACAGCTTTGGTTCCCTTTGCCAGTCCAACAATGAGAGCTACTCCAATCACGATGACATAGGTATCACCCCACGTCGATAGAACTGTCAAGAAGCTAACATGAGAATTGACTTTGTACAGAAGTTTACATGAGACATCGGGAATGCGAAGATCAATAAGAGTAGGTAAATGGATAAATACATCATAATACTGTTAATTAAATAATATTAAAAGTATGTCATATTATATTAAAATACATTGTAATATACAAATGTGTAGCGACAGTCACGAAATTAATTGTCCGGATACAGGAAATTTATTTTATACAAACTCAACAAACATAATTTTTTAGGAAAGACTCAATTAAAAGTGAAAACTTTTATCAATAATGTCTTACCATTAAAACATACTTATGTTCAAACTGAAAAAGTTCACTTCCCTGTTGTTAACGAAATAAGATAGTAAGATATTTAAATAAAATTGAAACAAAGTGCTGATTCTATTTTACTTTTTTTTTATATAAATCTGAAAATATGTATAAAAAAAGTATGGTAAAATTGTAGCCAAATAATATTAAATATATTGTATATGATTAAGATAATTTTATTATACGGCCACAAAACTAATGATCAGACATAAGATGTTTATTTTATGCTACAAATCAATGCATATTTTTGTTAAAAATGTAAGAAATTTCACTTCCAATCGAGTTTTCTCTAAAAAAAGATAATACTTAATAGAATTTGTAGTATAAAATAATCTTCTATATCTTGTATCCGGACAATTAGTTTCATGACTGCAAATAACATTCGGTTTAATAATTGTTATGGTGAATAATTGTTAAATATTACGATCGATGATTTGCGGATGGTACCGATTGTCATACGATACGCACTTAATCACAGCTAATCAACCCACCCCAAATATCATTTCTTGAAGCGATTCCTCGGGTTCGTATACTTTATGTTGCGGTACGTACTAGTCCTTCCGAGGATTGATCCTAACAGGGATATCACATAAAGATTTCTGCAGGTCCAGCCGGTTTTTTGCGCCAACAACGGCACGCAAAGACGTCCTGTAATGTCCGCAGCTGCTTGAATCGACATCACTGTAGCTACCGATGTTCTTTCAAGGTTCGCCAATTCGACCAGGACGAAAGGTATCGTTGCGTTGAAATTCGTTTCGGCCACCAACGATACACTCATACCTATTTTTGAGGCATGTATTATATATATATATATATATCTCTCAAGATTTTAATTCTATTTCGGCAAAACCTAGATTTAGATGTTCGTAATCTACCTAGTACTATCGCTACATAACGATTATCACGAAGAAGATCGAGATCCATGTTAGCAATAATTTTTCTAAGGTACGAAGTTTGTCTACTTTCTTTCACTATTGTTTCTTTATTCTCTGGACGATGATGGTTCAGTTGTCTTTCGTCTTCAGCGATTTCTTCACTTGATAACCGGCTTCGAACGGCATTATTTTCTACATTTGCTTCATTATCACGATTATCGGCACATGAATTTTCCTCTTTCGATATATCGGTAGTTTTGTCTACCAGAACAATCTGTTAAAAATGGGAGAAGAAAAAGAGCCTTCCAGATATAATCTACATTTCGCATATTATTGGTGTGACAATGGGGTGACTGAAATTTATAAAATGAAAAATGGAGAAAGGATCTAATATAAGATTACGCTTTTTCTCACGTACCTTTAACTCACCTCTTTCTCCTTTTCAAACGGTCTTAACAGAGATGCACCAACGAGAGAATGCAAGGCGATTCCAGCAAGAATCAGAAGAGTGCCTGTCGTGGCAAAATTCTCGAGAAGTACATCTATCAAAAGGGGCATTAAGATTGGGCCCAGACCGGTCAATGTAACTGAAAAACCCATAGCTACGTTGCGTTTCTTGCGGAAATATGTGTTTAGTGCTAATGTTGTCGCTGGATAAATAATTCCTTGTCCAATTCCTGTTAAACATACACGTTTAAAATTAATATTGTCATCTTCTTAAAATAATAAAGTAATACTCTTAATACAGACGTGTCACTTTGTTCTTAAATTATATTTTGTAAACAAAAATTAAAAATAACATTTTAAGACGTAAATACAAACTGGAAAGTGTCATCTATTAGATGATACAGTATAAATAAAATAAAATAAAATATAAATAAAGTGAATTATTTTTCCGAAATGTAAGAGGATGTCGCTTCAAGAGATCTGTGTCAGTATTGGCAATTTTCCTGTAATAGTGCAGTTAATATAGAAGCTGAGATCTCTCAATTATAAAGTAATCTAGGAGATCCAACAGACTACAATTACATTATTGCCTATTCTAGTAATTGAATTTACTAGAGCACGGATGAGAGCTATAACGTTGAGTGCCACTAAATGTCGAATAAAACTCAAAGTTGAAGAAAAATTGAATTATATTCAATAGAAATATTTATTTAAAAGCTGTACTTATACATAAAAAAATACTATTTAAAATAAGTATCTTTTGTGTAGTAAAAAAAACAAGTACTATTTAACATTTATATTATACATTTACTTGAAAGGTATTTGTTTTACATTTTGATACATCATGAATAAAAGTTTCTTCTATTTTTTAATGTTTATTTACTATTTCTTATTTCTTAAAAGTACAAAATAGAAAATAAAACTAAAAAAACAAAAACAGTTCAATTTCTATAAATGTATTTTAAATAAATTCACTTGTTATTAGTTATCTAGTTACCTCTGGTAACAAAATTAGGTTTTATCTATATGTGTATTCATGAAACATGTGCTTTTTTTATTTTGGTCTTATTTTGTATTGCTGTTTTAAGAAGTAGAAAATAATAAATAGATAGTAGAAGACATTTATTTATTCATAACTTATTGAAATGGAAAATAAAGATTATCTTATTTCAAGTAAATGTATTTGTTAAATATTATTTGCTTTTTATATCTATTATGTAAAGTACTTATTTCAATGTGTTTTTTTATAGATATATCCTTTAAATAAGTATTGCTATTGCTATTTTTTATTTTTCAATTATTTTTCCCAGTATGATAAAAATAACGTTGCAGCAATGCTCTGAAGGTGCCTCCACTTTGCGTGCGTATGCTATTATCGTCTTACTCTTTATGAGTCTATTTTAGTCTCTCTTAGTTCAGTGGCACTCAGTTCAATCAAGCGGCTCATTATGTTCACGACTTTCATTTATTTAGTATTCTGGTATTTTATAGTATGAATTATTTACCAATGATAACGCAATAAGTGATAATAAGCATCGGTAGAGACACGGCGAAAGCAGTGGCGCTGATTCCGAGGACAATTGTCAGACAGCCGAAATATGCGACTTGACGAAAGGCGAATCTCTTCATCATTGGACCACTTATCAGGCCGAGACTACATGTTATTGTCCCATTAAGATGGAGAATTAGACTCGTTTGCGTCGCGGTAATGCCGAGACTTGTGAAACGTTCCGTAAAGATAAGGCCAAAACACTGTTGGACGGGAAGCACGGCTAGCTGAAGAATATTGCAAATGATTACATGAAAATGTATCAGTCAAATTTTGCAAAATATTTGTTTTTCTGAGAATATTGTTGACACTTTTATAAAACTTTTCAGATGAGAAAAATTATAATTTTTTAATGAAATAAAAAAATGTGAATTTCATAAAAATGATAAAATATCTAATTTTTATTCATACAGGATTTTATGTCAGAAAATAAAACATTACAAAATTTATTATCAAGAATATTATACATTGACAACATATATTTAAAAATTTTCGATCTTGCAAGATTTGTTTCAGTTTTTAATCTATTATGCGTTAGAAAAAGTTTTAAATTGTTGAAAACGAATCTCAATTGACATTACAATCAGAGATTACAACACATTATAACAACAGGATTAATCAAAACAATAATAAAGGTCGAAAACAAGCCAGTGAGTGATGAAAAATCATAAAATATAATCTATAAAATATAATTTCAAATTTTACATTGTGAGAACAGATTTAAAAACACAGACGTTTCAGACTCGTTTGTTATTCCTCAGTGTAAAATAATAGTATTATCACGGCAAATCAACGATTAAACAAATCAATTATAATAAATGGGTTAAAATTTTGTAACAGATAAATAGACAATATAAAATGATGCTGACATACGGTATACATAATCGCTAAATTATCATCGAAAGTCCGATTTTTACTTTTATCCTTGCATCGTTCAAACAAGAAATGTTTCGTAAGAAAAACATTTGATTTCATTGGGAACTTTTTTTTTCTTCCTATAGTCAATGTTCTTTGACTGGCTTGTTTTTGATCTTGAATGCTGTTTCCATATCTGCGTTTGCAAAAGCGTTTAGTCGAGCTTGAAATTAAGTATTTTATTTAGGAATTAATCACGTTAAAGTTTTAAAGGTAATAATGATAAAGAAAGACTTACGTTGATAACAGTCACGCCGACGACAATTGCCCATGCCCAGCCTCGATCTATTGCACTACGTGCCATTCTGTCAATTGTATCAATTATTTTCTTTGCAATTGTTTCATCAGAATATACCTTCCTAGAGATTTTCAGTTGTATCCAGTGTTCGTATCATCGGCAGACTGTAAACGTAATCGTTCGGACGACATACAATCTCAAACTTAAATCGGACAAGTGATAAGATACGCGCAGTGGATAAAGCCCCTCTCATTTCGATTCAGCTCCTATGCATATTATATATTTGCATATTATTTATGTATATGTATGAATCACACATTTTCTTTTATTAGAAGCAGCTGCGTTTACACATTCACATCTACACTTTTTATCGTATGTAATAATTGCGACGTATGTGTCTGTCTTTCTCTTTCTTTCTTCAAACTATCTTGACTAATAAAATGGTAATGCTTAATAATAAAAACGACCTTCATCAATTGACTCTCCATTATCCTTAATTATATTTATAGTGAAAAATAGAAAATAGAATAATGACTTTGATAAGATATTAAAATTGTGAACGTTGTACTAATAACATTTTTTATTGATAAAACTTTTTTGGATAAGTCTTAACATTTTTTGAAAATTTATTCTACTTGGCAACAAGATTGATCTCATTTCGAATCGTTTGTGTCTCTTATGTCCATTTTCATCAATATAGATTAATTACAGATTAACTTACTTTTTATCTATTTTTAATTCTTAGAACTAAAAAAAAGAAGATAAAAAGTTAAACCGAAATCAAAGATAATTTACATTGATGGAATTAAAATTAAAGTCCCACTACAATAAATTATACATTTTTGTAAAATAATATCTGACATTGCTCGTTTCTGGCCCTTTAGAATTTATATTAGTTATTATTATATGAGCGAGAAACTTTGTTATTTTAAAGTTAAAGATTCTTAAAGATTAAAATAAAGTGGCAAAAACTAACGATAACTCAATCAGTTAGTTATTTAAGCAGTACAGGAATAGTTATTTGCAGTTACATGTTCTTCTGTTTACTCTTCACCAGCGCCTCAGCTTCTTTATCTGTATTAATGACTCACAATCAGTCGTTTTCCCTTCTTCTTGCGCGTGAACTGTTTATTTCGCAATTAAGCAAAGATGTTTAAATCAAGTCTCTGCGTTGTCAAGCAGTTATCGGAATACATTATTATATATTAAGTACGGAAAATTTTTCAATGCCGCAATATAATGTCACATTTCAATAATATCAACGTAACACTCACAGATATCAATTACGAAAAGTCATTTAACTGTCGAACAAAACTGTTTAAGAAATGCTCTGACATAAATGTTTGACATGTAAAGCCAGAGAAGATATGCTCTGACACCAACTGCGGACGATCCGAGACTGGCCGAAGAGGAGGAAGCGCAACAAAACCGGCTCCGTTACTTCGAGACCATATGCGATCTCTCGTAATGTTTTTATTCGAGGTTGAACAGACGCGCGTGTGCAGTGGCGGGGAATTAAATTCAGAGTCGCTTTTATGCATTTAATGCAATTTAATAAACGCGCCTCATTATCTCACGTAAGTGCAATGACACAAGTAATGACCTATGCTATCACATTTGTGCTAAATTAAATGCGATTCAGTCGCGTTTTAATGAAGCACCTTGTTTTAATGTGATATACGTGGAAGGAATAATTTTATTACAGCAAGTAAAAAGTTGTACGGTCCAATACAAATTTTTTACCAGATGCAGATTTGAAAATATTTGATTTGGACTATCACAATTATCTTATTTTATTTTTAGTTCTTTAATAAAATTATTGTGATCCAAATACATAGTATTGTTATATTCTGTCAACATAGTTTTGATGATTTATTAAAGTTATTTTAATACTTAAAAAAAAAAAGATTTTATCAATGCAATATATGTATATATTGCACAAACATGTAATATGTGTCTGTTTGTGTGTGCGTGCGTGTGCGTGTGCGTGCATGCGTGTGTGTGTGTGTGTGTGTGTGTGTGTGGGCACACGTGAATATAAATATAATACATAGGATACATACACAATACATATACATAATATATACATAACGTATCTTTGTAAATTTTCAAGTTAGGCAAATTTTTGTAATTTATACAAAAAAAACTATTCTACGCTTTTAAAATTATATTGATGAGTGAACGTAATTTTTTATCTTATTACAATATTAAGTATCAATAATTCATAAATAATAATTTATTTTATTCATATCACGCTTAAATGTATTGCTTGGAATATCATAACTTTTCGCAGCATTATCATTTTATTTGATAAATTTTTTTGTCATTATTATCAAAGGTGGTTCTTCCGTGTAAAAATAATTTTTTTTAGAAAAGCATAAATAAATAGAAAATTAAATATAGATTACAAAAATGTGAATAAAAAGCAATCATCAAACTTATTCAACCTCTTGATAATCTGTTCGCATAATTTCTTATAAGAAAACAGTGATCAGATTTTTTTTATCTGTGTACAAAATGATAATTGATTTGACAAGGAAGTTTAATGAGTAAACAGAAGAAAAATGAGTTTGTTGCACTTGTAAAAATACAAAATTGCATCTACAGTAGATAAGATATCAGTGCATTGGAAAGATTACAAATTACGAAATCATTGAGAATGTACTTTGAGACAATATACGAGGATTTTTTAAACAGGAAAACAATCATGTGACACCAATTTTTACGCGTGTCTGACGGTCGTTTTACAATTCTTAGTTCACTAATTACGAGAATATTACAAAATTTATTAATCAAAAAAAATTATTTTTTTAAAAGTGAATGATGTATTTGGTCAGTACTCGTACTATACTAAAATTGTAAAAAAATGACATGCTTGATAAAATACATTAGATTATTTTACGCGATTACTAAATTAAATTAAAAATATTATTCTACTACGTGTTTTTGTAATTTCTTAACTATGGCAAATTGTCTACACAAGATGGCATGTAAAAATTCAATGCTCCATATAAGAAATGTGACAAGCATCAAGGCGGTCATCACGTGAATACAAATCTTGTAACTATTGCTGACATCTCTGATATATCCTTTTTTAACAGAAAATAAATATCAAGATTTAATTTACATGTTATTATTTTTATAAATACATAAAAATATTATTATCTAATATTATATAAGAACATACCGATCAAAGGACTCATGATGACTACGCATAAACCCTTAAAAACCATAAATATTCCAAATGCACTTGGTAGCTTCTTCAAAGTACAACACTCGGATATGCAGAGATTTAAATTCACTAATGCGGCGCCACGCAAAAATCCAGCTACTACAAGTATGGCAATCAATAATGTCTTTTCTGATTGTTCCGCCAATACTATGTAAAAAAAATTAAAATTTTTTAAAAATTTATAACTTCTTATAAAATTGCATTTTGTATTAAAGTCTCCATTATTAAAACACTATAAATAGATATCTACTTTCAACTCGATCATTACAAAAAATTCTTATAAGAATTATGTACTCTAAAAATATCTAATTAAATATATAATTAAGTAAACAACTGTTTTAATAAATAAAATAGTAGCTTTAATAAATATAACTTCTTTTCAATGTATAGTAGTTCTTTTGAACTATGAGAGAATTACTGGAGCGTGTGATTCCAACGAGGAGACAAGAAATCCAAAAAATTATCCTCTTTTTCCATCCAAATTTGTCGAATAACGTCGGTAGCAATAGCCTAGCGAGGATGTCGGTAAATGCAGTCAAGGACAGACAAAAGGCCACCTGTGCTTTCGTCATGCCTGTCGATCGTCAAGTTCCTACGAGCAGTTTATGTAACTCACGAGCAGTGCCGTAGCGAGGATGTTTGCTGAGATCGATGTCATTCGATCATTGACGTCCTTATAATATTGCTCCAAACAGATTTGTACGTGGATGCGACGCGAATGACTTTCAATATTTCCATGTTTACAAAACACGGAAACTCTTCCAACAATGTGATAGACATCCTTTAGCTACGGTACTGATTGTGCTACGCATTTGAAAGTTCAAGTTATATATTTAAATTTTTCTCACCGATATCTGAGAGAAAGAAAGGATTCATCAATTTGAAGTTTGACTCAGCGACATAAAAGAAGCTGCATCCTAAAACGACATTTAAGTACGTGGGATTTTTAAAAAGATCCAAATCAAAAGTCGCTTTTATCTTTTGTAAGAACGATTCCTTCTTTTCAGATGGGATCGATCCGTTTTCCACATTTTGATTCTCAGTCCACATCGATCCATTTGACATCCTTCGTGCTTCAGTAGGATTCGGTTTCATTAATAAAGCTTCACTCTCTCGTTCTCCATTGGGCTTTTTCTAAGAAAATTGTATATCCTATTAGATTTTACTATTTTCTTTTCTTAGTGATTCAATATAAAAGTTTGAGGTACCAAAAATTCTGAACTACGTAACAATTCAATTCTTTGTAAATTAATTACTTTTACTGGCGGCGGTATCGATGGTGGCTGTTCTTTAAGGGGACGTAACAAACATGCTCCCACCACAGAATGTAGTGCCCATCCTCCGGCTATAAGCGTTGTACCGCGAAATCCGTATATGTCCAGCAACATATGTATCAACTATACAAATAATTTGTCAGTTGCAAAAGACAATTTTTCTTTTCGCAATTGTATCACTTACCAATGGTACGAGCATCATTCCTAATGCGGTTCCCGCCATGGAAAAGCCCACTGCTTGTCCGCGTTTTTTGTTGAAAAACGTATTTAGTGCGACGAAGCCGCAAGCCATGGCAAGGCCAGTACCTATACCTATGAAATAAATTACAGGTAGAAAACATTGTAAAGGAAAAACAATTCTTTATCAAGCAAAATTATACGATTTTATGTGTAACAATAGATTCTACGTATACCTCCTAATACACTGTAGCTGCAAATAATATATAGCATGCTATTCGCTTGCGACGTAATTATTAAACCACTGCAGCTCAGTAAGGAACCAAAAAGTGCGATTTGTCGGTAAGAAAACCTTTTTAGTAATGGACCGATTAAAAAACCTGTAAATTTGTATATAATTGCTTGGAATAAATAATCTCCTCATATTTAAAACTCTAGAATTACAAAATTTCTTTTGTATTGCAGAAATTGCCTTTTACCTGAGAAATTGACGATGGCATCTAAGACGCTCATTATAATCGATGCCCCTGTAGAGTCAACATTCAGATCCGTCAACAGATCTTTGAAAAGAAGGCCGAAGGATGGATCCAGGGATCGCAAAGAGAGCTACAATTTAAGTCATTATTAGAAATAATAAGTAAATCTTAATATTATTTATTTCGTACAGCGAAAATTCACTCGAAAAATTACACAGGTTTAATTTTCACTCCACAGGAATAAAATTTTCTCTTATTAAAGTGACGTTTTACTCTACTCAAGATTTAGAGAGTATAATTATTACTATTGCAAACGAGCAAAGGTGACCTTTCGTAAAACGCGATTTTGTCTTTACCATTTATATTTCTCAATATCAATAAATATACATGAAACTTTGAAAAACACTTAATAACTACTCTTAATTAGCAGACAATATTTTTTAAAATGTTTCTTAAATATTTATACTTTATTGTAACGTTTTTAAAATATTTTAAAAACATTTAACAAACATTGTCTGCTGATTGGATAATAAAGTATAAAAATAAAAATAATAATTTTGTGAAATACAATTCTTGAAAATAATCATTTTTACTGTTTCTCATATTGCTCTGTAATATATTTTTAATTATAAATGTTAATTTATAATTCAACTTTATATAGAATAATAACTCTGTTAACGTTTACCGTGATTAAACTGCTTCCAAGACACACAAACCAGCCATAGCCACCATCAGGAGCTTGTCCTTTAGTATCATTTTTCTTGTTTTCTGTCATTATTCACGAGAGCGATCAATGTGACTTATTGCAAACGATTACCGTTGAAAGTATTATCGAGAGTTAACCTGCCAGCGATCTTCACATTGTCACATGAGGGCTTTGTAACTGATACCAACACTGTTCACGAAACGCTTGTCCACTACTGTTTGGCTTTCTGTTTAAGACTAAGCGAATATCCGAATAGTGTGCTATTTACTTCTCTTTACCCACTTCTACCGTTGTGGAAAAATACGTAGGTCAAGCAGATAATTTAAAATGACGGTCACGTTCGTGTAGTCGATCAAATTAAATACTTAAAAGTCTACAAAGAATAAATAATATTGAACTGTATTACATAATATACATGTTATGCAACAATAGAATCAAATTATTTTGGCATTCAACAAGTGGAAAAAGTCACTTGACACGCAAGGCAATTCGGATTTGGTGATCGAGGAAAATCTATTGTACTGTGTCACATGTTTGATGGAAAAGTACACGTGACTTGTGCATTTGCTTTAGTATCGATAAGATATCTTTAGTTCCAAGTAAGATTACATATTACGTTCGCGCTCTTTATTTTTTAATACCATTTAGATTAAAAGATAATATTGCTTAGAGTAAAAGATATGTGAAAGATTATATATTATTTGTATCAACAATTGTGTATAAGATTTATTGAATGAACAATAATGTGACAATTATATCTAAATGAACATTATTTTATGTTATCGCTTAAGTACGTATTACAATGTCATAATTTTTTATATCTCTAGAAAACTATACTTTATAAATTATTATTTAATGCTTAATGTGTAAATACAATAAAAAAAACTTACCATTAATCGCAAAAAATTTATTTTTCTAGAAGTTACCTCGCAAGAATATCATTATTTTGTCTAGTTTCGTATGCACACACTTCTCACTTCTACATTACACAGCATCACGAATGCTTCTGCGGTCCGTCGGAATGAGTCATTGGAGACGGCTGATATAATTGGCGAATAATTGTTCACGTCAGTGTCCAACTGTCCACACGTAAATCGGTTGCCACACTGACCGACCTTCGTCGGTTGGACGTTTTATCTGTGTCTATATTATATATACATAGAGATAGCACTCATTGATAGGTATACGTTGATTTTACACCCGAAACGAAACGTTACCTTTCACTCAATAAAACTTCTTTAATAATTACAATAAAATTTTTATAACAGTTTTCACAATAATTTTTACACAGTAAATATATATATATATATATATATATAATTGTTTTTACATTGTAAACTTATTCAATAGAAACAATTATTATGATGCAATAAGAATTTATCTTCAGCATTTCTGACCCACTGTGCTAATATGTTGCAATTGATACTATATAAATAGAATAGATACATACGTTTACGTTTATGACAAATTCGTTGATCTAAATCAAGTTGCGCCTTAACTTATGCAACCTCAACATATTTGACGTAAGCAGGGTGAACGTTGTTCAGGTCTAATTTACTTATTAAGATAGTTTTCTGTATAGACATAATATTGTTTTATATTTTAAAATAAAGCTAGTTATATCTTTAAATTAAATGTTATGTTATATTATATTTTAAACTAGCAAGAAATGTAAAATAATTATACGTTTTAATAAGTTAGTTATAATTTATGAGATTTAACAAAAACTAAAATAGTAATGTATCACATTACAATGAAATTTATTAAGAACATACTATATATTGTATATCTATCTTATTTTATTTTTCCTAACATTATTAAAAAATTGTTTAAAAGATTTTATTTTGTGAACAAATAAAAAATAACGGCAAATACAAATCAAGTGCAAATAGCGGTGCGCAATTTATATTTAAATATAGTTACATACATTATATATTATTAATAAAGAAACGTACGTTTTAATTCTTCAGCTCATTAATATAAAGAAGACCGTCGGAGAAATCATTAGAAGGGAGCCGGAAGAAGTTGCGTTATACAGTGTCTCTATAATTAGTAATATAAATTTTTATCTTTTATTCATAGGTGAGAGTCAATGACCAAAGTTGTTTAAAATTGGAAATCAGCCGTCCGACTGTATGGTAAGGTTGCGTTGAGCTACAAAATAAATGTAACTGCAACTGATATTAATTCGACTTCTAATATAAAAAAGTTCTAACGTTTGTTGAATCTTTTTATGATGTTTCATTTCATCATCAGTTAAACGTAAAAAGAGAAATTAATCATGAGTAGTCAAAATAATTATTTTTGAGAATATTTTAGTCCGTCAATCATGTGACTAACAGTTTCTAATTTGTTAAAAAGCTAAAAAAATTGTAAATTAGATGCAAACTTTATTTCAATTTTTAGTGTCATGCTTATTATTCCGCGACGATTGATTAGATGTGTCTAACTATGCAGAATATCTATTTTTTATTAAATTTTTTAAAATTGATAATTAAGAATATTTCATTTTGACTACAGGATAAAAAAATTCTTAATTGTTAATTAAACATTATTACACATACACACACAATAGATTTATTCTAAATATATAAAAAATTTATATGGGCTTTATTGTCATGTTTAAAGATTAAATAGTATTAAGATACCCAGATATTTATTGGCTAATCAGATATAAAGAATGACGTCTCTTACTGTTGATTTCAATAATAGTTGATTAATTGGAGCATTTGTGTATTAGAGAGTGCATATGAGACATTTTTTGTTTACATTTTGTTTACATTTGCTTCTCTCTCCGTGCAATTCCGTAATTAAGGATTCTACAGTGCTTATATTTCACTCTAGCTTAAGAATGGGTGTTTAATGTGATGACACTTCATGCGTAGATAAGAGGCGCTTCGAAATTGTTTCTGGCATATCCCGCTTAGTCGGAAACTGTCTACCTTCGATTATTGTGGAAGTGTATTTGATTCGTGAAAGTTTGCTTTAAATTTATCTATCGTCATTCTGCTAGGTAAATACTTAAATCTTATCTTCAAATCCGGTGCAATGAAAATAGTAAAAATATTGTTTGATCTGATTAATCTGGTAAATGTTGAATGAAAGATCTGTTGTCATCAACAAATTACATATAAATGATGTTAACGAGGATGCAAATAACTGTATGTAAAAATATTTCCCGTGAAAAAATTATTATTTAATTATATTTTATGTCAATAAAACTTTCATTGCTCGGAAAATTTTTACTTCTATATTCATTTGTATGACTAGGAAAAAAATATATTCAATAAAATAAAATAAACTAATATTTTTAAAAATAATACTTTGTTTTCTATGAATAAATCACTTGTCTTTATTTAAAGTATTATTGTAACCAAATGAAAAATATCATTTTTTTGTTATTTTAATGTTTCCTATTTTTAACAATAATTAAAGTAAAATACATTTATTCATTGATATTGTTTTAGAATATTGACCATGTTGATGATACTTGATCTTTTGTCAAATACTTTTTTTTTAATTACATTTTCTTATATTGCGAAAGTTGTGATGTGCTCTTTAAGGCGCTGAAATAAATCAGGGACGCGATTATCGCAGTATGACGGTGACAGAAGTCAACGGCACGACAAATACATCTACTATCAAGAACGTAGATGAAAATAAAAAAAAGAGCGCAATTGTAAACGTAGAAGAATTGACAAATCAAGAGGATGAAATTACTTTGGAAGATTTGGCGCCAGATGGTGGCTGGGGATGGATGATTGCACTGGCAATGATATTAATTATAGTTAGTATAATAATAATGCACAATAAATATAATCAGTGTTCAATTATTGAAACATACATATATTTTATTTTTCATATACAAATAATATTTACCTAAACATTATTTAAACTTCTTTTCTCAATGTGACACAATTTTGCATATAGATACATAGATATAGATGTATTAACTTCCTTTTTCCACTATTCTTTAGTTTACTACAGTAGGTCCAGCATCGTCATTTATCATAATCTTTGGCGATTTTATCGAAAATTCTGGACAAGCGGGCATGGCAACGAGCCTTTTTAATTCCGTCTTTATGGTCAATTATTCTTTTGCCAGTAAGTGCACGTATTCAGTATAAATTCAAAATAAGATATATTGAATTATATTTGCAATTCAATTTTCAAAATACATTGAATTATATACTAATACATTGAATTATATTTGCATAATTAACTTTCATAAATTTAATAGTAACAATTTGTTAATAATCTTTGTGAGGATTGCGTGCTCTTTGTATTTTTTCCATGGAAAACTTTTCTTGGAAGAAGAAATCTGCATTTGTATCCATATGATAAAAAGATTAAGTGCCTCTTGGAATAAGCGTCATTTTTCTATTCTTATCAACGTTGTCAGTTAAGTCATTAATTTCTTGCAGCAAATTTGCAGCTTCTGCCGTCGACACTTTGATACAAAGGATTAAATCGAATCATGTATACTGAACTTTCGATTCGGCACACATTCATGACGTACGCAATTGTAATACGTATGTTACCGACACGTGGAAGTCTCACGCGATGATTCAAATCTAACTAGTCGAATTCTTGCTTACGAAAAAGCGAACACTATATTTTGTTATCGTATGGTCTTGGAACATATCGCAATTATCAGATTAGAGCATTAGTGTAGTGAAGAAATGCGTTTTTGCTGTTACTGGAAGTTTTTATATCGAGTGATGAGATAATAAATTTCGAGAGAAATCGAGTATTCAAGAATAATAAATTTTACAATGAGTTAAATAAAGAGATCCTCAAATAAGAAGTTACATGGAATTTTATATCTACCTTTTGTTATTGATAAACAATATATTCAATTTTATTTATGCTTTATACCTTAAACGTAAAATATTATAATAAAAATAACTAAAAGTAATATATTGTGTAAAATACAAATGTTTGTAAATTAATGTTAATTAACAGATAGTAAGATATAGTATAAATAATGGGCAATAAATTTTATTAAAAATTATTTAAACACTTAAAGCTTTTAACTACTTGAAAGTTTATTAATTTAACGGTTAAATAAGATTAAACTGATTCTAACAACTTTGTACAATTGTCGCGTCCAAATTATCGATTGTTTTAAATCAAAATTACTGAACATTATTCAAATAGTGTAAAAATGTAAATCAATTTCGTGTTATGTTAAATTTTAATTCGAAACACAGTAAAAAAATTACTGAACTAAAAATAATAACGTAGAGAAAACTTAGCCGAAATTGTCGTTGGGGTCATACAGACAATCCGCAATAACCGTTAAGAATTAAATAGTATTTTATTCTTATTAATAAAGTAATTTTCACCTTTTTTATTTATACATAGAAAAATTAAACATAGAGAAATATTTCTTGCAGGTTTGCTCACCAATACGTTGCTGAAGAGATATTCTTCAAGACAAGTGGGAATTGTGGGTGCACTGTTCTTCTCGTTGTCTAACATCGCCATAGCTTTTTCCAGAAACATATACGACATGGCTTTTATCTGTTTTGTTCAAGGTTTTGGAATGGGTTTGATTATTACAGTCACCAACACGGTTTTCAACTCGTACTTTGTGAAAAAAAGAGCAAAAGTAAAGCGATTACGGTTAATATTAAAATCTGCTTAAAATTGCTGAATATTTGAATTAAAAAAAAACTTTTTTTTCTTTTCTTTAGGTGATGTACGCGTCGCAAGTTATCATTGCATTGGGCGGAATTGTTTATCCTATGTTGTGCGAAAAGATGTTGCTATTGTATGGTTTTCGTGGTAAGTATCGCAAAACGATAGAATTTTAAAATTGATTACAACTTATTTTTTTTTTTTGTGTTAGGTACTGCGGCAATTATAGGCGCTGTAAGTCTCAATAGCGTCGCTGGAATGACAATGATGCATCCCGTAGCATGGCACGCCAAAAAGCCGGAAGATGTTCGCGCGGAAAGAGCACGCGAGAAGGAACAAAAGTTTTGTCGAGAATTCGCACTGTCGAATCGTCGTTCAACTTTCGATGTGATCCATTTATCATCCAAGACCAAATGGAGCAGTCTTCGTAGTCTTAAGGAAGGAAAAGATCCAGAAATGCCATTGTTGAGTGAAACTCTTAAGGTAACATAAAATTTAATGAACACTGAGATCCTTTTCTCCACTTTCCACTTCGTCAGTTAAGTTTTCACTTCTTGATGCAATTATATTTGTTCATTTGCGTTTATACTCATTTTGTCTGCCAGCCTTCTGCGCAAAGAGTCGCGTCAGCTTCAATAATCGATAGCGGAATCCGCGGAAGGGCAAAATCCGGATCTGTGTGGGAAAGTTTATCGAGGCGTACGTCGGCTATCTCGACTTCTAGCTTAGTTAATTTGGCAACTCGCACTACTTGCACGCTGAGCGACATACGGCAAATTCTGGAAAAGAGGAACAGTGAGAGGTATACAGATAAAGAAATTCAGGAGAATGAAGAGAAGCAAGATAAGGAAATTCAGGAGAAGGAAGAGAAGCAAGATAAAAAATTTCAGGAGGAAGAAGAGAAGCAAGATAAAAAAATTCAGGAGAAGGAAGAGAAGCAAGATAAAGAAATTCAGGAAAAGGAAGAGAAACAAGACAACGATATTCAGGAGAAAGAAGAGAAACAAGATGCTGAGAAAGAACAGAAGATGACAAAGTAAGTATATGGTTTACAGCTATTTATATAATTGAACTAATTAAGAGCTTATTAAATTATTATGAATTATATTTATTTAAGCTTTAAAGACTTTAGGATGACTCTAATAGCTTTGATATTAACTGGTGTTCCATCTTCCAACATGTATCTTTACATAATTCGACAATGTATAATAATTATATACACAATGATATTATAATATTTAATTTTAAATTTTTATAATTTACGGTTTGATTTTTGCCAATCTGAAAGGTTCAAAACCATTTTAAAAGAACTAGTGGACATATCGCTGGTGAAAAATATCTGTTTCATAAACTTGTGCTTTGGCGTGAGTTTTGTATGCACTTCCGATTATGGTTTCTCTTCTCTTCTTCCTCTTATGATGACTAATGTGGGATACCCGAAAGCCTATGCCGCATTGAGCGTCACTATCAGTGGAATAGCCGAGTTGGTGTCAAAAGTTTTACTATCAGTTTTTACATTGATTCTAAACGTAAAGTCAAAGTATATATTCTTTGCCGCCACAATTTTTATGGGATTTGCAAGAATAGGTGGGTGTTTTTAACTCTATAATTAAGTAAATAAGTATTAATATAAATTTTTACTTTCTAAAGTGGATCATAAAATCACGTTGTGCAGGTTTTCTGGTATACGAACGTACACTTGAAGGCGCATTGATTACAATAGCGATAATCGGCACCATTCGATCGTGGTTGCTGGTTCCGCAGCCACTAGTTATCATAGAAGATGTCAGTATAGAAAAATTTGCCTCAGCATATGGCCTTTACTCTGTTATCGGTTCAGTAGTTACGATAATTTTTGGTGCTCTCGTAGGTAAGTTGAGAAAGATTGTTATATAATTTTTAGATAACATAATTATACATATATATTGTTGTAGGAGTTATTAAGGATTGGACTGGTAGCTACGACATATACCAAATTTCTCTACTAGTGTTAAATAGTGCATTTCTTATACCTTGGGCTTTGCAATTCATCTTAGTAGACTACAGAAAATGGCGGAAGCAACGTGCACAGGAAACCAGCACGACGAAGTCTGTCGGCCATCAATGGGAGTGAAGAGATGTAAAACGTCTCGAGAATTTATTATTGCTCCTTCTTGAAACGTTTAGTATTTTTTATTTTGTATGTACATTAAGCATATTGATTTTTATGTATGTAGTTCTCTCTGTCATTTATTAAAATTCAATATTTTGTAATAAAAAATTTTTTTTTACGTACAAATAAATAGTTTTAGATAAATCCAATTTAAATTTTTATACGCGAAGTATACGAATCATAGACTAAGGTAGACAGAGTTTATACCGTTATACTGGACAGGAAGTGATGCTAAGATTAGCGATAAGGGGGGGGGAGACTACCAGCACATCGGTTTGATTCGGAATTGTTCGGAATCATTCGGCTCTTAGCGGTCACTTCAAACTGCGTACAACATCGTTGCATTTTGTGATTATTTAATTATACATTTTCGTGCTTTTTTAAATATTTTACAATGAATTATTTCATTGTCTGGGTGCAATGATCGAAGTAACTGCAAAAGAAAAAATTGGAAGTAGCAAAAAAAAGAAAAAGAAACAGGAAACTTTTCATTTTATTTGTAAGTAGAATATATCTATTGGTTAATTTTTTTAAGTTTGCATGAAATTTATTATTTAATAAGAAAATTATGTTTATACGTATTTAAATAATAATAATAATAATGTATTAAAATAATTTGTAATTTTTAGATCACCAAAAAAAAAACAGGAATCAAAAAAATAAACGGCTTGAAGTATTAAACTTAAAATATTGGTGTCGGTATAGTTCTGAATATAGTTCCGCGTAGTTACGTTTTTCTGGCATCCCAGCTTTATGTAAACCCAAATATAGTCGAAGTGCTAGTAGTCCACCCCTTACCCCTTACGTTAATCTCAGCTACCCCTCGTAAAAAGGCTCCGTCTACCTTACTCCATGATGCGAATAGTTTACAATCATTTTTTATAAAGAAAATTTCTGGGTATATATATGAGATAGAGGAGAAAAGGCATTATGACTATCGTGAAAATTACAGCTACTTTATTATCTTAATTATTAGATAATAAATTTTAAAAATTATTTATGAAATTATTTGGTTAGTAGCTTGGTAGTTATTAATAGCGCTAATATACCACTATAACAATAACTGACAAATGTTAAAGATATTTTTACTTTTAAGCATTTAAAAATTTTTTCAAGAAATATTTTAGCACTTACATACTTTTTTATTGTTTTTAAACTTAGACTGAGCGTATTATCACACAAATGTTGTACACTTGTCCTGTTGTCACATTTTTATAAATCACATCTTAAGTAATAAATATTTCATTACTTTGAGTCTACTAGAATCTATTAAATAACACTTTGATGAAAATAATTGTACAAGTTTTAATAAAATAAAATATTTATTATTGACAAAGTTATTCATTAAAATGAAAATAAATGTCCTATTATCCTCTTCTTCTCTATATGTATATTATCGAGTAACAAATAAGATGAAAGAACGATATAATTTTCATAGTGCTTTATTTGAATAAAATAGATTAATTTTATTTATTAATTATTAATTCTTAATAATTAACAAGAAATTTAAGAAAAATAATTCAGTTAGTAAATAAGTAGTGCAAACCTATGTTCTATAAGTAAATTTTAAAATATAGCGTGTTTGATGATATTTTATAATATTTTACACACGCACACACACATATATATATATATATATATATGTGTGTGTGTGTGTGTGTGTGTGTGTGTGTGTGTGTGTGTGTGTGTGTGTGTGTATGTGTATATAGATTTTTCCAATTGTGTCTTAATTATTATTTTAGAAAGATAAATATCAAAATGTTAGAGATATATATTTACTAGTAAGATTAATATAAACTAAACTTTTACTTAAGCATTAGTCTACATACATTTAGATTTTATTAGATTATCGCTTATTGTACTGAGACTACTAATTCCCTTATGAGCGAGTTGCTGGCTTGAGCGGTTCGAGTTTGATGTTAAATCCATCATGCCTTTTCAGAATAATGTCAGCGCGCAAATGAAAATCATCGTCCTTTATCTCAGAAATAACACGGTAGTTTCTCAGTATTGTCGACAACAAAACTTTCAATTTCAACATAGCGAATTTTCGTCCCACGCAGGACCTTTAAAAAATATGTTATTGTCAATTAATGTAACAATATTTGATTATACGCAACAAAATATTTTTTTTCAGATGTTTTAAGAACAAGTGCTAATTAAACACGTAATTTTTTAATTATGAAATAATCTCGTAGTTTAAGAAAAACCGAAGCAATAATAAGAAAAAAATCATTATTAAAAAATATATTAATATATAATCATCATTTACCTTGGTCCAGCACTGAAAGGAATGTATGCGTAATAATGTCTTTGCTGCATTTTTTCCGGTAAAAAGTTGTCTGGATTAAAAACTGTTGGATTCGGATAATATTTCTCTAAACGATGCACCCAAAATTGCATAATTATTACTGTGGCATTCTTTGGAATAATATAATTGCCTGTAACTATAAAACAGATTAATTATGTATCTTTCTTTATAATTTATAAATGTAGTTCTAAATTAAACTAATAAGTCTAATTTATAATAAACGATTAATTTTATTATCAGAAGAAAGACGGGGATCATGAGATACGTGGGATGATGTGATACCATGATGTCTCACATAATTTCGTTGAATTCTAAAAGCAACCATTAAAATTACTTCACTATAGTCTATTTAAACATTGTAAGATGATTATTAGTTATTAGCGTTCACTACGTTTTTGTAAAAGCTGAATTTCACTTTTATAGATAAAGCAGCGATTTTTACAAATGTATAAATTCTATGTAATTTTGAGAAGTATGTTAGATATTGATTTTTTAAATTTAATCTAGCTTAAAAGTCTTGAACGTGACTTTCAAATAATGTAATTGAATTAAATGTATCCGTAATGAATTTGGCATATCAAATTATATCATGTAATCAGAAAGGTCGTGAATGATTTGCATTACGAGCGTAAGACTTCTATTGTGACTTTACAACCGTACAGAAGTCGTATAGTATTTATTAGCAGCAATGAAATTACTTTTAAGCCAAAGAAATTATTAAAAAAAAATTTTTTTCAATAATATATATTTTATAAAATGTTCATAAATCCTTGTTATATGGCACTTTTTAATAACAAAGGATCAATAATTTATTTTTTTTAGAATTAAAAGTGTCTTATATGATATTAGTTGTTAATTCCACCCTCTTATCTCATTAACGCATTATTTTTTCCCCCTTTAGTAAAAAATTATGTTTGTTCTATATATCCGATGAATTTCTATCTATAGGTGATTGTTAGAACTCTATGGTTAACAAACTGATGATAATATGAATTGTCGTTATTACTTACTGTTAGTTAAAAAAAAAGAAAACAAAATGGTATTTCACCTCCCTCTTTTTTCATTTAATATATAATAACTTACCTAGTTTCACTTCCTTATTGACCTTTCTGGCAATCCACGGTACTGGTGGAAAAAGTCTCAGAGTTTCCAAAATAACTCTCTCGAGATATTTCATTTCCAAAGTGTCTTGGTAGGTACATTGTCTGTCGCTGTCACCAAAAATTGTATCCAATTCTTCATGCACGCGAGCCTACATGGTAAAAATCAAATTAAAGGAAAGGGGACAAAGGATAAATTGTCACGACAATCGAAACCGAATAATATATCGACTTTTTTCGGAAACGATAGAAACTGAAGTTCGCAAAATTTAATATATTATTGAATTACTATTTTAATCATATTTTAATTTAAAAATATATATTTAATTTGCGACAAGTAAATAAAATCTGTTAAGATGGGTGATGTAGTCAATGGTAAAAAATTATATATGAAGTTGTGCGCTTCATGTCATACCACGGAAAAAGGTGGAAAACATAAAATAGGTCCTAACCTGCATGGTATCATGGGTAAAATTTCTGGAAGTAAGTATATTAAATATTCCAAATATCTTATATCTTGAAAAAAATAATTTAATAATAAAATTTAGAAAAAAAAACTTTACTTATACAGTACTTAATAATATTTATGCGTAAATAAATACAATGTTTTTAAATAATAGTATAATTACTTTAATTATACATAATTGTTTAATTTTTTCTAGCTAATCCGGGATTTAATTTTTCGGAGACTATAAAAGAAAAAGCTATTATATGGGATGAGAAAACTTTGAATGACTATCTCGAATTTCCCAAAAAATTTATCCCGGGAACAACAATGGTATTCTATGGCGTCAAGAAGGCTGAAGATCGAAAAGATTTGATCGCTTTCTTAGCTAGTTTAAAGTAACGTTTTAATAAAACAGTACGTGCAGCAATTTTGCAGCACCAATCCTACATGCAAACCAAAAGGATATCAGTGTTATTGTTATTAAAAACAACAAAATACCTGAATATCTGGATGATTTCCTAAGACAGAAAGTGCAAAGCTTGAACCAGCTGCCGTAGTATCATGACCCTGTAATAAGTCAATATTCTCACAAAAAGGCTACTAAAATAAAATTAATTATTATCTGTATTTTTTGGACGCTGAATACAAATTTGGTTTTCAAATTACTTTATCATGTCACAATTTTGAAAAATTTGCAGTTAAGTTATATACTTTATCATATTCTATTGCAATTAAAATTAACTATATTGCTAAGACTTTCTACTTAATAAGATATTTATGATTACACATGGAGTCTATTACGGGAAAGCTGTAAATTAAATCATTGTAAGTATTTCTTAAAATTGTAACATGATGAATTAATTTAGAGACAAAAATCGTATAAAAAAGAAAAACTATAGAAAATTACTATATCTTGTTTATAGTACATGTATAGTGCAGTTAAGAAAAGACATTTATTTTTAGAAAATCATATATTTCAAAATTCACAAGATAAAATATACTCGTGAAAGAATGTTGCCAGTATTGTCATACCTCAAACATAATAGTGTTCACTTCCTCCCAAATCTCCTCGTCAGTCATTTGCCCATTCTTTTTCATTTCGAACATCATATCTAGGAAGGCTAGTCGCTTTTTCTCACCTATGTCGTTCTCGTCAATTTCATCGAGATCATCTCTTACGTAATGCATATTAAAAGTAGTATTGTTTTTGACAGTTTCCGTATTTTCGGTCGCATTCGATTTTTCACTTGGTTTACCGTTTTCCGCTTCTTTTACTTGCTCGCCTTTCGCACGTTTTTCTTCGACATCTATTGCTTTTTGTTTAATTACATGTTCTGTCAACGTATGAATGGTCTTCAACAGTTTTTTTTGGATATTGGCAAGCTTTGAAAATTGGAAGAATGTGTCAAGATATAATGACATATCGTAATGCCTTCGGGCTACGATATCGCTCATTCTGCAATATTTGGTTTATGGTAAGTACGCTTTCCAAATGATAAATATTTAATAACAAAGTATACTTTTAAAGAAACAACAATATATACTTCATCACGGCCATGGCGTAATCATATCCGGTTTTCGCCCTTTTTTCCCTTTTAATTCCCATCGCTGTTTCCGTTAAAATGTCAACTGTTACGGCAGATAGATAATCGTGGCAATCGAACTCCTTTCCAACCTCATCGCGAAGTCGATTTACAAGATCTATGCTATTCTCATAAAATAGAGGTACAAACGTTTTCAAGATATTCATATGAAATGAAGGTGCAATCGCTTTTCTGTGTTTGCGCCATTTGTTGCCTGATGTGATCAGCAAGCCGTCTCCAAGCCACGGTTTGAACATTCTACGATAAGGTAAAAAGTATCGTTTTAAGCAATAATAATCTTTTATTTAGTAATTAACAGAACATTCAGAATCAATCTTATATTTCTAGTTCTAACATGTAATATATAAATAAAGCACAATATAAATTTCAATTAATTGTTAATTTGATTTCTTACCGATATTCCGTGGCTTTGTCGAGATACATAGAACTACTTAAGATTAATTCAATATCTTCTGGATCCAACAACACGACTACTGATTTCGTACCAAAATGTGCACCTATTACACGAGAATTATTCAAAAAGTCATAATATTTAAGAGCCATTGTTAAAAATTTTTCGGGGGTCAATCCCATAGTTATTAATGAATGACCTATAATAGGCAATGATGGTGGATCTAAAAGGAAAAAAATTATTATAAAATAATATTATGAGAAAATCAATACTGACGAAGGTGATTATAAACGTAAAAGTATACTCAAGTTAGAAGTTAAATTACATTCTTTTTGTTATTAGTGTATACATACTTGGCATTTTTTTAATAAGACGAACACTTCGATTAGTTTCGACATAATAGTACAATGCAATTAACGTTGTGATAAACGTAGCCAACAGAGTATAAATTGTGACTGAGAAATAGGGTGTTGTTACTGGTTCTACATCCATTGTGATTTAAAAAAAGTATTGTCTCGTGATGGTGATGCTAGACTTCCTCACTAGATTCCTCACTTTTTTTCCTTTAAACTTACTGATTATAGCGTCGGCGATAAAAGATAGAAAAAGTGTTAACGATTATCACATTTTCACGACAGATGCGTTAATAACTCGCTCGCAACGTTGACAGATATTTAATACTGAGAGCTAGAATTTGTATACCGCTTTACTTGGCAAATTATACGATGACCTCTCCGCATTATCAGTTACATTATGTAAATAATCGCAGACCGGATGCTAAAACTGCGTCACAAGTTCATATGAAAATTTATTACTGTGGAAAAATTATCACAGAGAACAAGTGCGTTATATGCTATAAAAGAAGAAACAAATAGTAGTCAAATAACAAACAAAAACGTTCAAATTATATAAATTATAATTCAATCTTAAATTAAATATATTGTGTACAAGTACGAACACGATTCTTCTATACTTCAGCATGAGAATTAATTAGAAAAATTATGTATGAACATTTAACACGATGCGCGCAAATAAGAATTATATATATATATATAGTAAACGCGAATTATTTACATATTAGGCGAAACTGATGAAAAATCATGTCAAGCAAATTAAATTGAAATGTAAATTAAATTAACGAAATAAGTTTAACATGACTTCTTATCAGTTTCAAATAATATGTAAATAATTTACATTTTCGCGTCTGTTATTAAATGTTCATATGTAATTTTATTGATTGATTTACAATGCTGATGAAGACTAATACAATTACAGCCGAAACATGTTTGTGCTTGTACTTGGTTTATTTAATCAAATTAAAATTTACATAAATTAAACATCTTATGTACTTGTTATTTTGTTATTCATTTCTTCTTTTATTAAAAAATTAATTAAATTGCAATTGTATGTTAATTCTTTCGCGAATGATGGGGCATATAGTATAATTCAGTTTTTCAAAAATTTATATCTTCTATAGAAATAAAGATAGTGTATTCTATCTGGGCTTATTTTAAAGATAAAGGATAGAATTTTCACATAAAAAAATTAGTTCATGTGAGTTTCACTTTTTGATTCTCGTTAAATATTGATAAAATAGAGTAAAAGTGAAAAATACATACTTTCACATAAATTAATAATTACAACGAGTTTTTTCTAGATTCATTTTAAAAGTCGATGTAAGGGCTACATGAAAAGAAATTGCTACTTAATTAAGAAATGAATTAAATGGTGAACTAAAATGTTAAATATTGTTGTATTTACAAATTGGTATATGTATACACTGTTAGAAATTTCTGTAGGAATTTTCAGGTACGTGTGACTGAAGCTTTATGCAGTTACCGTTTCTCAAATTTACTATACGAAACTGAAAATTTTAGAAACAGCAACCGCATAAAACTTCAGTCACACGTACCTGAAATTTTTGTTACACTTTATTAATTTTCAGTAACAATGACTAAATTCAACTTCAGACATACATTACTAAAATTTTTTTAGTTTAGGAATTTTCAGTATCTGTAACTGAAAATTTCAATGGATAAAAAAATTTATATCGGTCTATTAATTTTAATATATATGTAGTTTATAATGATATATCTTATATTCTATATATCTATATATAGAATATAAGATATACACTACTCAAAAGAAAATAGGGAACACTTTCCAGACACCAAAAATTAGGCTATTTTCAAATGACTGTAACTCGGTGAAAAATCATCGTAGATAAAAAATAAAAAAAGCATTTTGAAGCTTGAAGATCCAACTTTAACGCTCTATCAGCAGATTTTCAAAATTCTTTTAACTTCCTTGTCTTATGCAGTAAAAAAGCACACCCTGTTTTGTTTCTTAAAATTTCGTATTTTTGACACTTTGCAGCTCGACCAACAAATTTTTTTCGAATAATTCAAGTAAAGCTTCATAAACTACAACATTTTGCCTACAAAATGCTTTTTTTAAAATTTCTCTACGATTTTTTTTGACCGAGTTACGCAACTTTGAAGCTAAACCTGCATTTTTTACAAATGATATCCGTACTTCGTGAAAAATCATCGTAGACAAAAAATCAAAAACTCATTTTAAAGCTCGAAGTTTCAGCTTTAACATGTTATTAATGCTTTTCAAAAATTTTTTCAATGTCTTAGTACTAAGCCTTAAAAAGGATACACTGTTTTTTCCTTGAAATTACGTAATTTTTAACAGCTCGTAGCTCAATAAAAAATTTTTTCTCGACAAATCCAATGCAAGTGCCATAAAGTATGACATTTTATCTACAAAATGCTTTTTATAAAATTTTTTCTACGATTTTTTTTGACCGAGTTACAAGACTTGGAAGAAACACATTTTTTACAGTATCTTTTTCTGAAAAATGACGTATACCGCCGACATTAGCATTACCCAATATGCACCACGTGGAGGTTGCCGGTCAGATATTTGCACATCGTGTGTGTGCGTGTCTGTCTGTGTGTGTGTTTCGCCACTTCTGCGGTATTTAATGACTCCAAACCCCCTCTGCTGTGTGTGTGTGTATGCGCGCGCGCGCATGAGTGTTCAATAGTGTGTATTTCCTCTTCTCTGATCAATTACTGCTTGCAAGCGTTCTCACATATTTATACATCTTGCAATAGGATCTTGCGGAATGTTGTGCCAAATTTTCGTTAAAATTTCTCCCAATTCTTCTAAACTTTGCGGCTGTTCTTCACGACGCCTTAATCGTCGTTCTATTTTATCCCAAATGTGCTTGATTGGATTTAAGTCTGGGCTATTGACGAGATGATTTAACAATCTAGTTGCGTGTCGTTCAAAAAAACGTCGCGTTATATTCGCCGTATGAGGTCGAGCGTTGTCCTGCATGAAAATAAAGTTCCGACAGGTTCGATTTAATTGCAAAACGTGTGGTCGTAGAATATCGTTGATATAACGAACACCTGTCATTGCCGGAGGTGGCAGGATCACTAGATCACTTTGTCTTGTAAGAGATATACACCCCCACACCATCACGGAACCGCCGTTGTAAGATCGTACTGGCATTACGCAACGTTGATCATAGCGTTTATTTCGTCGACGCCAAGAACGACGATTAAGGCGTCGCGAAGAACAGCCGCAAAATTTAGAAGAATTAGGAGAAATTTTAATGAAAATTTGGCACAACATTCCGCAAGATCGTATTGCAAGATGTATAAATATGCGAGAACGCTTGCAAGCAGTAATTGATCAGAGAAGAGGAAATACACACTATTGAACACTCATGCGCGCGCGCGCATACACACACACACAGCAGAGGGGGTTTGGAGTCATTAAATACCGCAGAAGTGGCGAACTGTGGGGTCCTTATCTATGCTGTGATACACACACACACACACACACACACACACACACACACACACATACACACACACACACACACGCACGCGCGCACACACACACACACACACACACACACGATGTGCAAATATCCGACCGGCAACCTCCACGTGGTGCATATTGGGTAATGCTAATGTCGGCGGTAGACGTCATTTTTCAGAAAAAGATACTGTAAAAAATGTGTTTCTTCCAAGTCTTGTAACTCGGTCAAAAAAAATCGTAGAAAAAATTTTATAAAAAGCATTTTGTAGATAAAATGTCATACTTTATGGCACTTGCATTGGATTTGTCGAGAAAAAATTTTTTATTGAGCTACAGGCTGTTAAAAATACGTAATTTCAAGGAAAAAACAGTGTATCTTTTTTGGGGCATAGTACTAAGAAATTGAAAAAATTTTTGAAAACCATTAATAACATGTTAAAGCTGAAACTTCGAACTTTAAAATGGTTTTTTGATTTTTTGTCTACGATGATTTTTCACGAAGTACGGATATCATTTGTAAAAAATGCAGGTTTAGCTTCAAAGTTGCGTAACTCGGTCAAAAAAAATCGTAGAGAAATTTTAAAAAAAGCATTTTGTAGGCAAAATGTTGTAGTTTATGAAGCTTTACTTGAATTATTCGAAAAAAATTTGTTGGTCGAGCTGCAAAGTGTCAAAAATACGAAATTTTAAGAAACAAAACAGGGTGTGCTTTTTTACTGCATAAGACAAGGAAGTTAAAAGAATTTTGAAAATCTGCTAATAGAGCGTTAAAGTTAGATCTTCAAGCTTCAAAATGCTTTTTTTATTTTTTATCTACGATGATTTTTCAGCGAGTTACAGTCATTTGAAAATAGCCTAATTTTTGGTGTCTGGAAAGTGTTCCCTATTTTCTTTTGAGTAGTGTATAATTATAAACTATAATATATATTAAAATTAATAAACCGATAAAAATGTTTTCTTATATATTTCTTATATTTCTTTATATATAATAAATCTTATATATCTAATATTATATATATTATATATCTTGGCACCTAAATAGTAAGATAATATGAACCAAGTATGTTATATGCCATGCAAGCCACTGAGTATACATACGTATCAAATGTATATCAAAAACTATTAATTATGAAAAGTTGTTTTTGAGTGTTTATTTAATGCAATGAGAATATTGGGTATAACATATACACACTTAGTTGTTTGTTTAAACATACTTCGTTTGTATTATATGTTTATTTATATGTCAATTATTTATATGTTAAATATTGTTATCGAAATAACAAAAATGGCAAAGGAGATGCGGCAAATACGAAATAAGTTGCTACACAATTGTTGGCAAAAAATAACAGCAATCTTATTGCATTTGGTTAGCTGCCCATACAGCACCGATCATTGCAGAAAGCTTTCTGAAAGGTTGAAATAATTTTGAAATTTTCATAAGTCGCCTTGAGTAGATTTGTTCAGAGTTTATCATACGTCTCGTACACTGGCAAATCCAGTTGACTGAAACTGCAATTAAAAAATACAATTTTAGTCTTGTAATTTTATATCAATTTAATTTTAACTTATACACACATATGACAAGGTATTAAAACAATTTCTTTTTTCATATATTTACCAAATATGTGCAAATGAAAGCCTATCTGTCAACTTGTCTTCTCTGTGAATTTGGAACTTTTGTATGCCATTCATGCCTTCTAACGCAGAAAACCTTGTAACGGCACTTTAGATGTACCAGTGATGAATTGTAAGAACTTCGAACAATCCGCTTGATTAAAACCTCGCAATGCACCAGAACCATTGAATCTATGAGTGGAAAAAAGATGGTATAATTCAAGTCTTTCAAACTTGAGCTAATACAAAATATCAAAACGTACCTATAAAAACGTAGCAGTGTATTTATGATAGTCAATATTTGCTTTAAGATCCTCCTTTAAGATATTTACAGTAGGCAAGCCACTGATCAATAGTTCAAGTTCTTGTTCATTAAATATGAAAATTGGTCGTTTAAGCATAATATCATAAAATCCTTCCAAGAATAGACCTGTAGTTAGAAAGATTTAAAATATAAAAATAACGTAGAACGTGAAAACGTAATTAAACAAATAATTAAAACAAACAATATCTTTCTACTTAATTTTGGAAAATTTACTTACTGCTTACAAATTGCTCCAGTCATTTTCATTTGACACATGAGCCTAATATATTTAAGTTTGGTCTTTTCCATAACAATAACTGTATTACGTTCATTTGGTATTAAATCTCGCACATTGTTGACGCCAAATTAATTCACCTAGAAACAACGCATGTATTAAGTTAGAAAAATATATATATATATATTTTTTTTTTTTCTAACTTAATACATGCGTTGTTTTTAGGTGAATTAATTTGGCGTCAACAATGTGCGAGATTTAATACCAAATGAACGTAATACAGTTATTGTTATGGAAAAGATTTATATATACATATATAAAACTAAAGATTACACTGAAATAATCATTTTTTAACTCCATGGAGAATGTAATATTTTCAATGCTGTCGCACAAGCAATGGGTGCAAACATAATTGGAATAAATAAATCACTTGTCATAAGTTTGGTAGTGCAACGAATATTTTATTCTCTATGTGACAGGATCTGGCTTCCCTTCTTCCAAAGACATTTTCGTGAGTAAGGTAGCTTTCCCTTCTTCTGATAAACCAGTCTTCATATCCTTTTAAGAAATAATGCAATAGATAAATATTATAATAAAATATAAAGAGCCGCATACTTTAAAATAATATTACCTTCAATAGTTCCAGCTTTTCTCAACTGGTGGTCTGTCTGGCCAAGAACTCGCCAATAAATCAAGAATTTGAATATCAAATTCATTCTTCATCACTTTACCATCCATCTGTTTCAAAATGTTGCGTGCTTGTTGCATCAATGGACCAGAATTAAAGTGATACCTATGCAAATAATAAATTGTATATTTATTACAAAATTTTTCTTACGTCTTACGTAATTAAACAAAAATCTTATTTACCTTTTTTCAGTATCATCCTTGTGTCTTCTACTCCTTCTAAAAATAAGAAAAAGTTAGCTTTAATTAATAAATAACACATATTCCGTATTGACTTTGGTCTAATTGAGCTTTATAAATTCGTTGTTACAACAACGATGATCTGAGATGCTTAGATGTAGTTAAATAAATTATAATTATAACTGTAACAAATATTTAAAATTTTCATTTTTTATATTTGTTGTAGTTATAATTTATTTAACTATATCTAAGCATCTCAGCTCATCGTTGCTGTAATAACGAATATATAAAGCTCAATTAGACCAAAACCGATCAAATACGGAAAATGTGCGAATATTTTTTTAAAAAATCTATTTGAAAAATATTTGCGAGTATACTTATCTTATATTTCCTCCAAGGTACCCAAATTTTATTTGCGACACCTTGTATACCAACGTTTGACATTTCGCGCTAACCTCCGCAACTACAGTCGTTCTCATCTCTTGTTATAGTTGCGCGTTCAGAAATGCATCCAAAAAAAAGTGTAGCAACTATAATGAAAACGACTGTACATATAAGATTCGATCTCGGTAATCGCAAGTCGCCGGTTCCGCGAAGAGATACACACACACACACACGCTCTCTCTCTCTCTCTCTCTCTCTCTCTCTCTCTCTCTCTCTCTCTCTCTCTCTCTCTCTCTCTCTCTCTCAAGACATACATCCCTCTGTAGTTCCTGTGGACAATCTAACCTATTAGCTGCTTTAATGAAACTCAGAAAAAATTACTACAAGAAGCGAACTTTACACTTACAATTTAAGCATTTCAAAGCTTTTCGCGGAAACAAAGTGATTATTGCATCACTAATATTCTAAAATTTTTGGAACTAAATACATCCAAACACACACACACACACGCGCGCGCGTTATGTCTCTTGATATGCGTAAAGATATACGGCGGTCTCACACAATTGAAAAGTTATAAAGACAAGGGTATGCTCACGCGCATACGACCAATGACAATTGTCAAAGTGTGACGTCAGAGGTAAACGGTAAATTTAAAACTACTGTTTCTCAATAGCTTATATTAATGGTATTGTGGTTAAATATATTAATTTGATTTCAAATTTCCAGAAAAGAAAAATTAGTTTTGAAGTAATATTTTATGTACTAAGAAATATCCTATAACGAAATATAATATAAATTAACACTACAAACGTAATAAAGATAGAAAAATTGTATACAAATTAGACATATATAAAAATATTAAACTTTTTCGTCTAAAAAATATTATATTATTCTCGAAGGACCAAAAGCTTTCACTTTGTAAGGATAGTTCAATAATTACAATAATTACAACATATATAAAGATAGTACAGAAAGTATTTATTATTTACTTCTCGTAAATTTTTTTAACTTTTTTTTCTTATTCCTAAGTTAGTATAAATGTGTGTGTGTGTGTGTGTGTGTGTGTGTGTGTGTGTGTATGTATGTATATATTTTTTCTGTTACTAGATTCAATAAGTACGATCCGTGAAGTGTCAAGGACATTCATACTAGTCCAACGTATACGGAGAAATCCACCATTCCAACGCATAGCTGTTGAGATTGGTATTTTATTGAATAAAGGTTTTGTATATTTAACATTTGTTTCTACTGTACATGAATTATAAAACAAATAGTTTTATATTTCATGTACTGTAGAAACGAACAAATATTAGAAGATCTATTAATTGAAGCATATAGCTATTTCAGTTTTGATTAGTATATTATTTTATTATAAAGATGGATAGAAAACACAAAAATTATTCTTTTCTTTCTAAACGGCATTTCCGAAGAATTATTGCCAATAACACTGCTTCAGATTTATTAAATCTTTCCAATAATAAACATCTTGAATTGAGAAACGAATTATTACAATCTGATACTAGTGAAGATTTAGAGCTATTAGAAAACGAATTTGTCAATAGAAATGATGAACTTGTAGACAATTTAAATGAAAGTGACACGGTTGACGATAATGAATCAAATAATGAAGAGGGAGAAATGCATAGAAATGATAGTAACAATAGTAGTGAAAGTGATACAAATGCAAGTGAATTAACTAAATCAGTAGTACATTATATAAATGTTGAGCCTGGCGATAAAACTGATAATCAAAATGATCAATTTATTAAGGATATAGCTTCTTGGGCAATTATGTTTAACATTTTCCACGTTGCTATCAGGGCACTTTTGATTATATTACGTAAATATACGCGACATTTGTTTCCAAAAGATCCTCGAACATTACTCTCAACTCCAAGGCACACAGCAATTATTGAAATGGCCGTTGGACAATATTGCCATTTCGGTTTACAAAATGCATTAAAAAAAATGTTAGATGAATATAATACAGTTTTAGGCCGAATACCTGCTAGTCTGGATATTTTTATAAACATTGATGGTTTACCGATTTCCAAATCAAGCAATGCGACTTTATGGCCCATTTTATGTTCAGATACAGTTTTAAAATCAGTTTTCATTGTGGGAGCATACTATGGTCAAAGAAAACCGCAGTGTAACAATGAGTTTTTAACACAATTTGTTGATGAAGCAATTTTATTAATTAATACAGGACTCTTTTATAATGAAATTCAAGTACAAATTAATTTTCATGGATTAATTTATGATGCTCCAGCAAAAGCTTTTATTTTATCAATAAAATATCATACCGGTTACAATAGTTGTTCGCGATGTACTATTACAGGTGAATTTTTAGATGGACGATTATGTTTTCCAGCGACAAAAATAATTGATGCTTTAAGAACTGATGAAGATTTTGCTAATAATAAATACGACGATTTTCAAATTGGTGAGACGATTTTAAAGCAAATTCCTAATTTTGGATTAGTTTCTAGCGTTGTAATTGATTACATGCACCTTATATGTTTAGGAATAATGAAAAAATTGATATTACTTTGGATTAATGGTCCGCGTACTGTAAAATTATCTCAACAGTTATTAAATCAGATTTCAGGAGCTTTATTAAATTTGCAAAGTTGTGTACCAAATGATTTTGTTCGACTTATCCATCCTTCTAGTCGGTCTGATATGTCCTTGTGTAATTTAGGTTCAACTGCCTTAGAAATCTTTGGATTGTCTCCCAGCAATTTCAAAATTTCTTCGGTTACACAATTTTCGTCGGGTGGCATATTCTCGACGTTTTCCCGATTTCTAAGATCTCCTCATGTTCTTAAAACAAAAAACCAAGGCAAGATATTTTTTCAAATATGATTTTTATAGAGAATTCGACATTAACTTAACCTCACTTGCCTCTTGTGCAAGTTTTTTCTTCCAGCCTGTCTTACCTCGAGTGTAAGCTCACTGGTCTTTAGGTTAAGATACATTATTTGTCTTATGTGCAAAATAATTTTTCCAGTTTGTCTTACCTCTAGTGTAAGCTCACTGGACTTTAGATTGAGATACATTAATCTGCCTTATGTGCGAAATTATACTTTCAGTCTGTCTTACCTCTCGTGTAAGCTCACTGGTGTTGAAGTTATCCTACTTTATTGATCTAATTACTTACCGAGATCTATTTGTTGATTATTTTTTTTTTTTTGTCCTAATTGCGGGTCAATCTGTTTTTCGGAAGATCTAACCTCCAATTCTACTTCCTGACGATTGCTCAATATCTTTTAATATTTTCGGATTTTTTTCTCCAATCTTTCCGTTGAATCCTTATCACTTGATTTTCTATGTCTCTTTGGCATTTTGTATTCTGAAATAACGCTAAACTATGTAAATATAATTAACTTTTACTGGAACGAAGTGACCCCTCGCGCACAAAGAAAAGCAATGACGAGACGGGGGCGCTCCCAGAGTGAGCGGGCTTTTTAAAAATCTGAACGTTGTGACTCCTAGCACCTTGAAGAGGTACTACATGTGGTAATCTTGAGAACGAGGCCTGAAATATAACTATTCTTATGTGTTTCAATAATAACATAAATATCATAATAGTATTGTGTTGTAATTTTAGATTTATTTTATGTTGTTAATATTAATTAAAGGTGAGTTAAATCGACTTGTTAACGTAATAAGTACACTGTTAAAAATTGGCAGCAGAATTTAATGTAATGTAAACATGTTTCCGTGTTCGTAAACACGGAAATAAATTTCAAGCAATTACATGTAAAAACATTTAAAGTTGTCAAACGTACGTGCAGTAAATTTTTTGCACATATTTTTCAGTTATAGATACATTAAACTTAATGTTTCTAACTTGAAAATATATTGTAATTTATGACATTTTTGAGCTTAGCAGTTATTTCGTGACACATAAGTGTAAAGAAATAGTAAAGGATGGAGTACAACAAAACATCGATATCATTATTTTCTGAGAAATACCCCATCCTTGTTATAGATTTGTTTAAAGTTTTTTTTAAAATATATATATGAAAATAAATGTTTTGTATTTTTAATTTTTTTCTTTTTTGTAGTAGTATACTATCTACGAATATACTCGTATGTATATAGAAGAGATCGTTTATGCGCTGACAAGCGTATGGCACGAAAAACAAGAGCAAATAGTATGATGTTTTATTAGTATAATAAATTCTTTTTAAATATAGTAAATAATACTTGATAAATTAAGTCAAAGCTGTCCAGGATTTATACTTTTGAGCTTGAAATTGAAATGTGTGTTTATATCTGTTGCCGTTTCAATTCCTCATTTCATGGCCAGTTTGTTATATCTGTAAGATCATAATTATTTATGTATTATATAAGTATGTATATAAGTAATATTACCTTACAAGTGATGCAAAAAATTACTGACATAGATCATAATTATTTATGTAATATGTATTAATATGTATATGAGAACAATGTTATACGAATATTTCACATGAAAAAAAAGTGCAATTGTTCAATGGAACTTGCATTTCGAAAAAATCATATAAAAAAGAAAACGCATTTATAATATTATCTCACAGGTGATGCAAAAAACTACTGACAAAGATCATAATTATTTATGTATTATGTATTAATATGTATATGAGCACAATGTTATACGAATATTTCACATTTAAAAAAAGTGCAAATGTTCAATGGAATTTGCATTTCGAAAAAATCATATAAAAAAAAACACATTTATAATATTATCTCACAGGTGATGCAAAAAACTACTGACAAAGATCATAATTATTTATGTATTATGTATTAATATGTATATGAGCACAATGTTATACGAATATTTCACATTTAAAAAAAGTGCGATTGTTCAACGGGATTTGCATTTCGGAAAAATCATATAAAAAAGAAAACGCATTTATAATATTATTTCACAGGTAATGCAAAAAACTACTGACAAAGATAATAATTTTAATTATGAGTTCCGTTTTGAAACATAATAAATTTATGTATTAATACCGATTATATAAATGCATATTTAAAATATACGCGTAAAATTGAACTTTTATACCCACTAGAACAACACAAACACGCGCTACACGCGCACTATTTATTTAATTTCATATTTACATATAACTAAATATAAATAATAAATAAATTTTATGAACATAATTCTATAATTGTTGTGCAGATTGTTTATGTTAAATAAAAACAATAAACATTATTATTAAAATGTATTTTAAATATTTCGTAAAAAGATATGTCAAGTACAAGATTATAAAATACTTATTTTAAACTTAATCAAGGCACTGATATTTACAAGATTGACACAAGCGCTAGTGGCGATAGAAATATTGTTTATGTTCGCGTATAATTTACAATAAATCTTAATTCTAAATGACACTTTTAATATTTTTATAATACTTGTGTTAAACTCGAGACGAAAGAACGATCGAGTATTGTAACGTATTTGTTAGTAATACAAAATTTACAACAAAGGTATATAATATTCATTATAATCGACATCGCTCTTGAAGAAATGTAAACATTACACAAAGCGTGTATTATAATGAATACAGACGCATAATTTAATGTACATTCGCAACAATTTTATCACTTATGTCAAGTGGATCATACTTTTTGTAAATAATGTCAGATAATAATCCTATGTATGTACGTAGAATAGTGCAAGCGTGGTATCTCCTGATAAATAATAATTAATTACGAATTAGAGGAAATTCAAAATTTGATCGCATTGTTTTATTTCGCATAGATAAGGCACGTGATATATATATTCTTTTAGCACGCTGATAAATATTCTCTTTAAAAATCTGTTAAAAAATATTTGATTGCTGCAACATCATATACAATATAATGGCGCGCGCACGTGAATGACTATTTTCATTCTTGGATAGATTATGATATCGCAAAACATTTAACATGATTTCGTATCGTGCACAGAAATATAATAGTAACTCTTATATATTATTTTATAAATTCCATAAAAAATTTGAGTATAAAAAAGATATAAATATTATAATATAACTTACCGCCTACTTAGTTAAGGCACTTTTATGTACACATTTTTTGATTGTGTCTCGCAGCATTAAAGTCGATTCACAGATCGGTTTCTATGCAGGGTGTATCAAATTCATAACAAAGTCAAAAACGAGGAAATAACAAAGAACTTTACATGTTAGAGTAATACATATAAATTCTTTTTATTATTGATTATGGATTGATTTATATAGTTTTATATAATATGTACAGATTGCCACGAAATTTGCAACTTAAAGTACTATAGCAAAAAATTTTTCAAAAATGAAGTAAAATAATTATTTGTAGATTTTTATTTCAAGCAGTAACTTTTGAGATATTTATAGCTTAAAAGTTAATCAGAGACTATATTTAGATGATTGTTTATGTGGTCACTAATATTACAATTTGTACGACTCACAGAGATGCCAAAAATTATGGCTTGAAATAAAAATGTACAAATAACTATTTTACTTAATTTTTCGATACTTTTCTTGCTTTATTATTTTGCGTCGCGGTTTTCGGGATATCCTGTGTACATATATATATAAAATTGCTAATAACTATATGAACTGCATATAAATTTTGTATATTATCAGTATTTGTAAATATTTTATATTATAAAAGCTGTGATTATAGTACCTACGTAAATGGAATATACAAGAATATATAAATTATATTTGCATAATTATATAATTTATATATTTATGTATTCTAATATTTACGCAGATAATGAATATTTTCAATGAATAATATATTATACAAAACATTTGCACATGCTGCTAATACACAAGCAAAATTTAGTGTGCAGTACATGTAACTGCATAATGCACATTATATCATTACGTAATTTTCTACATATTATCTCTTCGTTGGTTGACCTATTTCCATCGATGTACCCTACATGTTGTTCTTTATTATTTTATGTAACATGTTAAATTGTGCAATAACGGACACATGGCGTAATAAATATAAACATTGTTTTTATAAATAAGAGTGTCATAATTTTATCTTTCAAATCTTAAACATGCTGCAAAAATTTATTAAAATAGCATAGCAACGTTTGATGATATTAGTACAACAAGAATATTGGTTTTATTCTATAACACGTTACGAACGTTATGCACATTTCTCAACTTAATAATTTTGCGGTAAATAGTGTTTCGTGTAAATATAATTATATTCTTGATATAACTAAATTAATTGTACTCGTTGTGATATAAATAGCCGAGAAAATAAGCATTTTCTTTCTGGAAGCGCAAAACGTCATTGCTAAAGAGAATTAAAATATTTTTCTCTATTGTCCTTAAAAGAAGGTAATTGGTTAGTACAGTTGAAAGTATACGGGTAACGGTACATCAATTCGCGCAATTGATGTAATTAATACATGTACAAATGGAATATAACTTTCAAGGCTTAAAGAAGCTTTAAGGTACACTTTAAGATATAAGGCAATTCAAATAGCAACCTTTCATGAATACGATGTGAAATGTGATATAATATCACATTTAATTTGTTTTTAATAAATCTATATTCTTATTAAATAAATAAATATTATCCATAATAATGGCGACCATATTAGCTTCATATTCTGTTAATAATCCGAAAGACACGTATAACAATAGATAGGTTTGCTTAAAGGATAAGTACTCGTAAGTACAATTTTCCAACTTTTGTTATTGATCACAATACACGCTCTCGTATCTGTCGCGTCAGATATTGTCGCGCGCGAGAGGATATCTTCATCCAGGTTTAGTGAGATCATACGAAATTTGAGGCGTACTATATTATAGTAGACTTTGAATTTGGTTGCAAATATTCATCTTCCCTAACTGGAATCTGTAACTAAAACAAAATCACAAAACAATATTAATTCTATGCGTGACAAATGTTAAATTAGTACGTAGATCGAGAGAACTAATTTTTTTTTAGATCACGCAGAGTGATCCACGTTTTACTTTTAATTTCCACAATTCGTGACGTTTCACATGGATTATTCTTATTTTTGTAATAGAACTTTTTTGTTATTCCCCTTTTTATTGTGAAATTCTTCAAGTACGAAAATTGTCTTGCTCGCGACAACCGTTACTATCCGAAATACACGTGAACCCTTGTCGAAGATTTATATCGAGAGAAAACAGTTTCCATCACAATTTCGTGATCCTGGGAGTAAAGGAAGGAAAAAAGATCCCGTCTATCCTCGAGAGATCCTTTGTCCCGTCTCGGCTATTGTGTTCCGTCACTGGATCGCGCGGATCGTCGTTTAGCTGTATTGGGGAAGAATTAAATTCGGAAACGGACGGACGAATCGTCGCGCGGACATCCCGTAGATTCCGGATATATCGTGGGAAAAAACGCATGTACAAATAATGTGGCAAATCCTCATTTTTCTTTGGAAGAAAGCATCGGGGGGCAAAGAAGAACAGGATAGTTTGTGTATGAGAAAAAAAAGATGTCAGAAACTTCTGCTTTTCATGGTACGCATTGAATTAAAAAACTCTGTAAAAAAAAGTGATCTTTAATCGAAACATATTATTACATGTTAACGTATAAAACATTTATTATAATTAATAATAAATGCAATGCAACTTATGATCTAAATTGTAATTATAATATTATACAAAAAAATAACATAAATATGTATTGTATTACGATCCAATTTATAACAGTGCAATTCAAATTATCATACAAAATTGTGTAGAATGAATTACAGAAATATTCAATTGTTGACTTTCGTTATTACATATTATTTTAAGAAAGATATTATGAGAATACAAATAGTGTTATTCAATCAACGTTACGTAAATTTTACTGACAATGAGAAAAATAGCAATTTAATGACAAAAATAGAAATTTAAATAAATTTCGAGGGACTATATGTACATATCGTTATCTATTCTGTCGACGGTGTCTCGTAAAGAGTTTAGTGAAGAGACGTCTTTTTCTTCGTAACCGCAAAGGCGCCGATAAAAAAAAAGCTTGAGGAAAGCGTGTGTGGGATATTCGTAAGTGGCGAGAGATAAATTGGAGGATCTGCCACGCCTGTACTTTTAAGTTCCTAAGAACCGACATGAAGTGTTCTTTGGCGAAGTATTCGTTGTCTCCCGAATCTGGAAGTTCTCAGACATATTTCTTCTTATCAGACGCATGAGTCAATATTGCGTCTTGATAAACGAAAGAAGAGCGTGTCTTTTAGATTGCAACTAAATTTTTTCTGTTAAAGAACGTTGAATTATCTGTTTTAAAATGTGAAATTGAATTTTTTACGACAATATCAAAAGAGTTTAGAACATACAATTTAATTAAATTATTATATATATAAATAAAAAATTATTTTTAATTATTAGAATATTTAAAAAATAATTAAATTTTAATTTTATATATAATGATATATAAAATTGTATAATTAGATAAAAACAAAATAACTGTGATGTACTTTTGCAATTATGTCAGAAAAATTGATTTAAAAAATCGATAATTTAGTACTGAAATAGGCTCCAAACCGTCACCGTCGTTTTAAAGTTGTCGCGCTACCATGCTGGTAATGTTTATTGATAAGATAAAAACATGCGGGTTCCACCAGCATATTGCTCGTTGGATTCTTTGTTCTATGTCTGTGGAATAAGTCAAAGGCGGAAAATGACTGTGACGATTGCCATAAACTTAGTTGCGTACTTATTTCACAATACATTCTGCGCTAATTTGCTAATGACCTCTGTTCGAGATATACGCTACTTTTAAACATTTCTTTTTTTTTAAATAAAGAAAATCTATATTTTTTAAATATTTTTGAAATAAAAATAGCTCTTTTAAAAATACAAAAATATTATATTATTATTTAAAAATTAAGAAGCAAATTATTAAATGAAAAAAAAAAGAATTCATTCTCACTTACTGCAAAATTAAAAACTTGTCATATAGGAAGATTAAGGATTTTTTCAAAATTCCTTTCCGTAAAGAATTTATTCCGTATAATTGTATAGAAAAAACTTCTCTTTTTTTCTATTTTCTCTCTTTTTCTTATGTAACAAATTTATGGACTTCGTCGAAGGGCTACCAAGAAAAATTCTCACGATTATATAGTCGCAGCACGGCTGTATCTTATATTATATTTGATCTCTATAATACGTTTCAATTACTAAAGCGAGACGCGGTTATTATTTACTGCAACTTTTAGCCTACGGCTTTCCGGCCACCCCTGCACACGCTCCTACCGAGAGGCTCCCGTGTTCGACGCGACGTAACGCCACTTCGATTAATTATCTTGATTACCGTGGATTATCTCGCGCTTAATTTGCGCGTAACGCATTTCCGTTATTGGTATAATACGTTATTCAAAAAAGGGGATTTAATTGGGATATAGCCGCGGCCCTCGAATGAGAGAGGACAGAGAGATCCCAGGCTCTTACCACGCGGATTAACGCGATGCTAAAAACCTGGACTTCGTGTACCCCTCGCGGTGCTGTTCCCGCGCAAGAGGCTAACTAAATGCGAGGAAGAAAACCGGCACAGCGGTCGCACACACCGATATACGTGACCGGGAGCCGGGTAAGGAATTTATTAAATTAATTTGACGCGACGACGCATCTCGTAAACTTCGTAGATGACCTCACTTTATAATTGTCGAGAATTACTTGCTGGCCGCTCATTCCAAACCCTCGCGAGCCTAAAGCCTAAAGCTCCTTGCTCCCTGCGCTTCTTGTCACACCGCGATACGTTTCTGCATAACTACATTCGATTGATAACTATATTTCCATTGAGAAAAATTATACACGTATGAGGAAAGTGCGGCGTGTTAAGGAAAAGATAAAAAAATTTTACAAACAAATTTAAAATCTAACAAGTAGTTCTGAAGAAATTTAAAGAAACTGTTAAGGTGTAAATATTGACAAAATTAAAATAATTTTTGACAAACTAAAATTTTGAGAAGTTTATTATTGTCTAATAACGTATAATTCTTTATTATTTTCTTAGAAACAATATTTCTAGATGAAAGAATGAGTTCTTTCATACAATAATGATGACGAAGCTAATAATTTTGAAATTCCGTGTAAGACGTTTCACGGCCTATGACTCGACTTTTTTTAAATCGCCATACTGCACATATGTCAGCGGCAATGGTAATTCAGCTTCCATCGCCCTTCAGTCGAACGTATGTGCATCCAGCACTACATGTCGGCCTGCATGTACGGCACGTGGGCGCTACGCACGTTTCTAAGGAAACCGCGACTTCTATTTGTGGCGACTGGCACCGCCTGCCAGCTGATTTTTTTTCCCTTCCCGTTGCACGTCCAGAATCGAATGCATCGGTTATTACTACGCAACAGTTACGCTTCTCTTTTCTAAGAAATATATGTTTGAAATGTATCGTGCTTGTACAGAAATTTAAAAAAAATTGAGTTTTGTAAAACTTCTGTAAATGAAGAAATAAAATGTAACGTGATTTGTCTCTGGCGCAAGTCCTTAAGAGAATTCAATTTTTTTAATTATTTTTTAAATTTATCTATGTGTTTCTATGTGCATATTGAACAAATTTCATGATATAAGTAAATTTGAATTTGAGATTAATTAGAAGTAATCTCTCTTTAACATCCTTCATCCTGATCGTCCATCTTTAAACTCTCTCAAACGGACAAAAAGAATCTATAAGAAGATATTTTGCATACTCGTACGGATATCGATTTAAAGTTCCCCTAAGTGGATTTGAAAGAAGTAGCTCGGTCGTGAAACGAACATGTGTCAGATATCCATGGGAATTGATGACCAGCAATTGGAAACCAAGAAGATTGAGGAAGGTCTGGTTGCGAGATATTTCAAGAAGAATATCCAACATATGGCTAGACGTTCCGCCACTTCCGTTCGTGGTTGCACGCTTTTAAGATGACACACCATGATCCACCACCAGCCATGTGTCCCCCAAATTGCATACTGTAGACCATTAAGGTTGCTCTGACCTTCGACGTACATACGAGTCTTCGAGCACAAATATGATAGAAAAACAAAAATGCAAAAGTGAATTAATTCAAATTTTTCTTTTTATCTATAAGAGAAACTCTAGCTCTCTGTTTAAACGTAAAGTATTCTTTTTTATAAATAATTCTAGAAATTAACTTGAAGAAAGTTTTTTTTTATCGCGAGGATTAAATAAAAATAATTGCAAAAATAATAAATAAAAAATTATCAAATGTAAGCGACGTTTTTACGTCAAATAGAAAAAGTAATTTTTATACATTAATAAAGCATTATAAAAATTTGATATTCTTGATAAGAAGATAAGTGCTCCTTACTGGTATAAAATTTCTTTTATAGGATAGGGTTCTCGAGAAAAAATGTAACGGGGACCGTGACATCCAAGTGTCACGTCGGCACGTACTTCGCAAAGTGGTTCAATGCGTAAAGTTTATTTTCGGGCTCGACACCGATGTAGCACGTGTTCAGGACGAAGCGTCGAACACGAGTTTCCACTTGGCGGCATTTCCGCGACGCGGGTATCACGTGTGCATCCTGAATGCATCGGGCATGCAACTCGCGACACTGTGCGCAAACACCTCTATCCTTTGTAACTTTACGATTAAATTTTTTTTTTGCGAAAAACTTGTAATGTTGCATCATCAATTGTGTTAAAATCAAGCATTCTGTTATTAAACAGTTACTTCCTCGTTCACTGGAGAAATCGGCAAAAATAAAAAGGTAAACGCTATTTTACGATAATACGATCTTCCGTTAAATAATAATACAATTGTTATGACAATATAATACCATGTAATTTAAAAGAGGTAGATAGCTATCGAATTATGGCCATCAGTCTTGCGTGTGAAGTGCTAAAAATGTACGCAAGTTGTTCTGTAATTTATTGTCGTCGGCCGGTCTCGCAGCTTGAACAGACAACTTGAGTTAAACTCGTCGGGAACTTACCTATAGTTACACGTGCGTCAGCCGTTGCGTATGCTGTTGATGGACGAGTCTTCCCTGTTCCTGTTCCCACCAGCTGACGACGTCCATGAATTCCCCCGTTTCGGTGATCTCTTGCTTGTAGTAGAGGGCTCCGGAGAAGGTCTCTGGGCTAGTCGCGTAAACAGTCGTCGCACCCTCTTCGCTATCCCCGGCGCCGCTGTACGGCGACAGAATCTGCGGCTCCAGATTCTCCTCATTCTGAGCGTAATATTCCGAAGGTGGCGAGGCCACCGAATTTGGCGATAGTCTAGAGAAATTCTGTCCACCGGTTATAGTTCGCGGTTCCAAATTTTCTTCATCGCCTGCCGAGGATGCGTAGTAGTCACGCGGAGATGAAATAGCCGTTCGGTTAGGTGATAATCTGTAAGAAAAAAAGAAGTAAAATTAATGTGCTTAAAAAAAGGCACAGCTGTTTACACTCGAGTGTTGTATACAATTACGTTATTAGTTGTAATTAATGTAAATGTCTATATTTATTTTATGAAGTAAAGCGTATGTTTTTTTTTTTTTTTTTTAATCGTATCTCTACTTTTTTCTAATTATCGTTTTAGTTTGAAATATCTAAAATTTACCTAGATAATGTAATTTTCGATTTAGCGGTACTCTCATCCTCTTCCTCGTCGAGATGTTCCCCCTCGTCGTCCTCTGCGGCTAGTACATCGTCCTCGAGAACGAGTCTTTCGCCAGAGCCGTTATGAGTCGAAGAGATGACGCTGTTAGTCGGAGAAGGAGCGCACTGTGCACCGACAATGGTCTTGGAATCATATTCAATACCATCAGCTTCGGCCAGGAGCCTCTGAAGGCCTCGGATGTATTCTACGGCCATTCTGAGCGTCTCCACCTTCGACAACTTCTTACCCCTGTCACCATAACCCGCGGCAATATGGCTCGGAATATGTTGTCGCAATGTGGCAAATCCATTGTTCACTTGTTTCACGCGATTTCTCTCCCTGGCATTTCTTCGTGCGACAGCAACGGGCGGCGGTTGCCCGTTCTTGCCGTGCTTCTTCAACCTGGAGGGATCGTACGGAGGTAACACTGTCGTAGAGTTCGCTGTATTACTGCTAGCATTGTTTTTCGGGACTATTAACGTCGGTTGATTGCCAATGATATTATTCTCGTTATCTTGTAACGTTCGCAGCAACATCAATTGTTCTTGATCATTGCCGTTTATCTGCACTCTATTGCAAAACACCGTTACCCCCATGGTCGCCATTGTGCTCGTTCCAACGAGTGTTTGTTGGTGACACGAATTAGCCGTGAGTACTTGGAATACTTAGTAAACTATCATCGAAGTTCCGTGATTTTGTTCCAAGCTGAAAAAAATTAATTCATAATCGTGAAGTTTGATGGGGTAAATAATGTTTTAAGTGATTAATCAAATATTATCAAGGATGTTTATTATTGAATTTAATTCAATAATAAATAAATTTATAACGACGCTAAATATAATTAATATAATAGAAATAGGAATATATGGTTAATAATATATTTGCGTCTACGTCGAAAATTATGTGATATCTCGATAAATTATGAATTCCACGCGAAGTATTGTGTTTTCTACCGCGTAATTTCCACAATAATGTTGATTAAGCGAGTTGCGTTAAGAGACAGAGCGATCTCTTCAACCGGTCGATAAACGACACTAATGCTTGCCGAGGACGAATCTAATTGCCGGGCTTATAAATAAAACGTTTCCTCTTGTTGGAGACAAAGGCGATTATCGACACAGACCGTTCGACGACTTCATGATTGAGTATCAATTCAAATCTGGGTCAGACCTGTCGTGCTCGCAAAAAGTGTTATAAATCTTTTGCATAAGGATATAAACATTTTTAAATTGTTTATTAATGATTGATTAATGACATTTTTAAATATTTACTTGTGAAATTAATATACATTTTATTTTCTACTTCATATAAACTTTTAACCTTTCTGAAAGCTGACGATTCGAAATACAAATGCGTAAATGTTTTGCTGTAGGCTTTTACAAGAGCTTATAGTTTCTTCCTTTACTAACTCATGAAGCTGATGACCCAAACCGAGATCTAATTGTCTCGCTGCCGGTCGCCACGGCTTAAGTAAAGCATGAGGTCACCATCTATTCTTCTCCACGAGAGACGGTCGTCGACTCCTCGGAAACTAACTATCGAGAGTTTTCAAAACAAATCTATCTCAACGCAAGTTATCTTTAATAGAAAACATTTTTCTCGCCTAATATCAAACATCATGAATTCAGTTTTACTTATTGTTTGCATTCAACAAATTGTCGAATTAATGCGATTCAAAATAATCTTGCAGTAAACCTTTGAGTTAACACGTGGATCAATTATAAAACGCAATTTAATTTGATCTCAATTGAAAATAGCTTGCAAGCTAGTGCCGTTATTGGACCAATTGCTATTAAGCGCACCGTAATAAATGACGTTATATTTTTGAAACAATATACAACTTCCAAATTAAATACTCACCGAAGATCAAGGTGACACTTGATGAAAATACTCTTTAACGTATGCCATGAAGATAAATAGTTTTGATGTCAACACATAGTCGACTTCCAAACGTTCATACAGACGGATAACAGCTTCGCTACAAGTATAAAAGTTGGAGACACAGAAAAGGCACTTGGATTTTTGCTCGTTACACTTCCGCAAGACACAAATATTGTGATTTAAATTTCAATCGGGAATTTGATCTTGCTAACAGCTGTAACTACGCCATCCACCGCAAATCGTTAAAGGCACCGCGGACATGCAAACAATTAGGGATTAATATTGATTTAATGTCCGAACGAACGGTAGCTTCACTCTTTTGTGTTTGATTTCCTCTGGCACAGATAGTATAGACAATGTAAAATTGTCAAGTTCGACCTGTTTTGTGTTTTAAATTATCGACGGCACACACGAGACTACAATTAACTCGTATTATTTTTTCTGACGTCGAATGCGAACGAGAGGAAAATTCCCTTGGAAGTTGAACTACACGCACTCGAGTAATCCGTTCGACTGAAAATCTTCATTCATCACACTCTTCACTCCTCACTCTTCACTTGCAACGATCCACATGGATCATTTAGCGAACAATCTGATCCACGTTGATTTACGAAACGAAGCGCTAACGGAACGGAAATATCGAGGGTGCCCTTCAGAGTACAAAGACCTCTAGGACTAGCTAGACGCTCGCGTTGCTGGAAGGGAAATCCTCACGATCGCGTATCACCAGCACCTCTGTTCGTCGATCATGTCTACGTGGTATGCACTACATGGCGTCCGCTTCGAGAATGAGCGCGGACATCGATAGATGGGTTACGTTTCAGCATTTTGCCGTGCCGCGCCGAGTTGGATCGCGGGGTTGGAGCGAGAAGGGAGAAGGGCGCCCGTGAGGGAGCGAAAGCGTGAAAGGGAAGGGAAGAGAGGAAGAAAGAGAGAGAGAGAGAGAAATGGTGGGGATTTTCAGCACGCGCCGCAGCCCCTCGTTTCTTCTCCCCCGGAACTGAAAAAGGGGGACCGTGCGCGCCATATGCCGGGGGAGAGAGAGCGTGTGCCGGTTGTGCTACTACGTGTGTGGGTCTACGGCCCAGCAATAAATGCGTGGCGCACATTGGTGCGTGCGTGCGTGCGTGCGTACCTTGCCCGCAATTACCGCTTCTTGTACCGGTGGCGTCGGCCATAGAAGACTATACGAAAGACAAAGTGATCTTGGCAATCTAATGTGTAATTGAACGGCGGTCGATACGCGATTAAAGGGCCCCATATTATTATGTACTTTAGCCCTTATTGCCCTACGATGATACGCGTGCCGACGGCGGAGTAATATTATTAGGTAGTCATGCTTATATTGTTAGTCTACTTAACGCCTGTCTCTATCCGGCATGTTCTATAACATTATGTTCATCACCGAGAGACATTAAGCTGCCTATACACTTTTTAAGTAATATTATTTACGTAGAGTTTTTTAAATTTCGAAAAATTTCCATAGACAATATATACTACAGATTCTATATACTTATTCTTATTCATACTGTTTAACAAAAATTGTTTTTGTTGCAATATTGTGATTTTCATATTGATGATCGAAGATTACATAGATATTCACATCAAACAAATGCGTTTCGTGATTTGCATTTTTGTCCTATATTGCCAGAGCGCTTTAATCTTCATCGCTGTACGCTATGAACACAGGATGAGAAAAATACATATGTGTTCTAAACAGCTGACAAAACTGAATAAAGTATCTTTTTTTGTAATATAATAGCACGAAAGATAAAATAATAAGACAGTGATGTAGTTTATGACATTAGTAGCTTTTTGCAAATATCAAGTTGCGCGCGATTTAAATCTTTCAACAATATTAAAAAAAATAATTTAATTCCACCTGGCATATTTCCTACTGCGGCAAAAGACAGGAAGAACCACACTCGTTCGTTGCGCCGCGGAAGTTTCGTGTTTCGGGGCGGTACGCTCGTGAGAGTGACATACCGAATGTGAAATATAATTTTTGTTCGGGGAAAATAAAAAAGACCGGTTTTAAAAAGTCTATTGGTGGGTATTATTAGCAATTACTTTGAAAGGTACTTGTCTTAAAAGGAGAAATATAAGGACAGGAAGTGGAAGACATTGGTTGAAAAGTGAGTGAAGATTCATTTTTACATTAAATAATCGGGAATTGCTGCAGTTGCTAGGCAAAATGGTGATTGAATTGAATATTGAATTAGTGTGTACCTAACTGATCTTTATGCGCATACGTAAATTATAATTTAGAAAGCAACCGCGATAAAAAGCTTTTCATGCCGGGGGCTGTACTGATTATGCTTAAGGGATCGGAGGGTTCAGTGGGATTCGACCTAGATCTAGTCTGCATTTGTGCACCCAAACCTGAGAGCCCCTAAACCAACCGTGCGATTAAAACGGAGAGGCCCGAATTTATAATGTACATTATGTAAACTGGGGCAGTGTCTGTACGAAACCCTGTGCGCAGAATTTTAATTTTAGATTTGCAAAGCGAACAATATTATTTATTAAAATACGATAAATGTCTAGAGTCTAAGATATTACATGTCTCTGTTATAAATCTAAATTAACACTTTATTGATAATCTACAGTTGTCGGTTAGCAGTTTTATGGGGGTAGAAAAATGAAAAAAAAAAAAAAAAAAACAGTTATTTTCCGTTCTATAACAGCTGGGAAAAATCTGTTTATGGGAATAATGCGGTGTAGCGGTGTGGTTTTCCCATATGTAGGAAAGATCCTCTTCTCCCATAAGGGATTAACGCAATTCGTGTGCAAACGGTTTACACGTGACACCGATTAGTCTTCAGCGATTAAGACGGTGATTTATGAAATCTTTCTCGATGCGATATTTTCTCCTCTCGCTTTCTCATTATTTTCATTGAAAACGGGAAAGGATCAATTCTCACATATGACGCTCGTTAGCGATGACGGGATACTTCCTTCTCGAGTAAAGTGAAGGAAACGACCGTCGCGTCGGGGAACTCGATACTGGTTTGCTTTTCGCATAACGCACAATTGGAATTTATACGACGTGATATAAGAAAAATACATGTAAGGATGTCACGCGAGGAATATAAAGCGATCTATATGTGCGCGTTCTTGCATGACCGCAGCGTCTAAGCGTCGCGTCTTATCGCGCGTTAAACGTGCGTAATTCAGCGATTATCATTGCAAGGATAACATATATCGAGTGCATGCCATTTAAGCGCGACGTCGAACCGGGGTGGAGTCCGAAATCGTGGTACGCGCGACCGGGCCCCGTAAAGTCCCCGGATATGTTGATCCGATAGTCGCGCGCAAAACGGACTCAAATATTTTCAAAGGCCTATTCGGCCACGGCAAACGAGCTCTTTGCGTGCGTGCAAGAAAAGCGCGCGCCGCTACAGCACAAAATGATCTGATCCTGATTTACGTACCCAGACGAGGCGGCGCGGCGCGAATATCCTGCGATCGTAATGCCCCTCCCCTCTCTCCTCGATCGACCTCGTTCCCGCCGTGGTATATCATGGAGATTCGGTATTATCGAACGGCGCATCGATGCCGCTCGCGACCGTCCGACTGATAAGTTTACAGGCTCATCCGGAGGCATTATGCGTCGGAGAAGATTCCCAACAATGGGGGAACTCGGTGGGGCCCCACGGCGGTCCCCGTTCTCGCGCATAATCCCCACGAGCACTTCTCTCTCATGGGACTCCGCTGAGGCGTGCGCGCCCGCTCCTCGTCTCCTCGGTACCCCTCGGCATCGGGAGATTAAAGTTCCTCTTTTGCGAGGGTTGCCGCTCTATATATTTCGTTATAAATTCGGTCGCGGCTTTCTCGTTCACCACGGCTTAGTATTGGCAGTCCCGGGCGCGCGCTCTATATACGGACGAGCGTGGCACCATCCACAACTGACGTTCCCGGCTAATTTTCCATGTTTATTGTTAAAGGGATAACCGTCGGGGTTATTGATGACCGTATTATTATGACAATGCAATGCCTATTTGATCACGTTGGCCGTGGCGAAAACGTGATCTCTTTCGTCTTGCAACGGGGCACCCCTTAAGTTTACATTTCATTTAAATTCCCGTGTCTATAGAATCTATTGTCGTTTCCAGAGGTCCGACTGTTTTCCGTCGATTTACCAAAGTTTCGGTAAGCGTAGTACCAAGTTATCGTTATTACCTATATTTAAGTATTGATCGTAAAATACTGGCCTCGTCGTAGGTTCGTTATAGGCGATTACCACCGCCTGGCACGAACATGACTCGTTCTTCCGGTGCGATGGGGTAGAGCAAAGTCCCTCGATTCACGATTATCGGTCAAGTCGAGCCAGCACGAGCGCAAGTTCAACGTGTAAAATTCGCGCAGTCCGATGCGCCGCGGGGGCCCACGTGCTTAAAAAGCGCTAATAGCATGACGAATGCTTCAGACTTTCGTTCGCGTTAAGCGACCGAAGCGGTCGACAGCCGTAGAAGAACGCGATAGGCAGGAGGGACGGAAAGAGGAAGAGGGGTGGTAGTGACGGGGAAGCAGAGAGTAAAACGAAGCAGAAAGGGGGTGGATCAGTGCGGGCCCTTTGTCACGACGCGTGCCCCTGCACGTGTGCACGACCAATGCCTACGCACTTCTGTTACGCACCATGCTTCGTTGCAGGGGCGGATTTCGAAGCTAGAAATTCGTATGGCGATACTTCGGAGGAATGAACTTGCACTTCCATTCCACCTATGGATTTAAAATAATCGTCTAAAATTTTTAGCTTTGATAAAAGACACCTAAAGAATTGTATGTGACGATATACATGTAAATTCATTGTTAATAATTAATTGTTAAATATTAACATCTGGTCACGACATGAAAAACGCTGCTTAAGAATAAATCTAATTACTAATTGGATTAAAAGACGTTTTATTCTGCTGTTTTCACGGTACGAAAGATGCATTATATGAAACAGTCGATTCCTTGTTTCTTCTGTAGCGGCCCGACCCTGATTCGAGGCGCACTTACGCTCCGCTATACAACTCGTCCTACGTGCCTACGTAGGTGCGTTCTATTCAACTACGAAAGGTAATTCTACTCCCCTTTTCTCTATCGAGCCCACCCTGCCACGGGTTGAGCTTTACAATGTGCAAAATTATACGATCAGCCTGCTCAATCTACCCTCTTCCCCCCTCCGTGCGCTTCTCGCTGACTTTGCTTGAATTTGTCAATTGTAAATGATACTCGCGAGTTTTCGTGCAACAAAGCACAACATTTTTCGGTGTTAATTTTTTTTTGCAGCAACAAAACATGATCGTCTCTGTCTCTTTCGTCCAGAGAAATGTCATTAAAATGTCGATGATGTAATAATGAATGTATCGAATGTAAAAAAGAAATCTTAATCAAACGTGTATGCGTTATAAAAGAGAAGGAAAACTGAATTATTATTTTAATTAAACACGGAATTTTTCATTCAATTTCTCCCCGGAAAGAAAACATAATAAAAATCTTTTTTGTTTTACTTGCTGATTTACGAGCAAACATTTCTTTGATATGTTAAAATATCTTTTCTTATTACTAATTGATTACAATGACATATATATGTAAAAACGTGTTAAAATGTTCGATTGCGTGCCAAAGTTAATTACATTACGTCACGCGAATGCTTCAGGGTTACGTGCAAATTAAAGTACTTAATTGCCACACTGTTTCTCTACTACCTTCACGCGATTACTAAATCTTCGGAGTACGGGAAGAGTCTGTGGCCTTTCGTGCAATCCTTCAGCGGTACCTTTGCTCTTCAAGATAACAAAAGTAATCCTTTCTCTCCCCTTACACGCGAATATTTGGGAGATAGTTATCTTTTTGCGCTATTAAAAGTTGAGATAACCCAGACCGTTTCGATGATAAAAGATTCGGAGGCGCAAAAAGTCCAAACCGTTTCCTGCTTCGGGATTCGAGGGCTCCTAAGAAAGGGCGCAGAAAGGAGCCGAGAAGAAATCCTTTTTTTTCTCTTTCTCTCTCGTTTCTCCTTTTTTTTGCCATACGTAGTTCGTTCAACTCGCGCGGGGACTAATCCGTAGCGCCAATGGATCTCACGCTCCTCTTTTTCGTCGACCCTCGGCGAAAATGCCATCGCGACGCTCTTATACGTCGCTTCGTCGAAGGCGTATGACGCGACTGTTTGCAACAAGAAGCCAACTGTCGTATCCTCCAAGGATATGCAGCAATGATAGTAATCGAATGGCGGTCGGCGGTTTCCTCCCGGAAGCAACCATATGCATCCCGCTCGGAACACACTGTGGTCTCGTATTGATGTCGCATCAATTGCAAATGTCTTCACTTTTTGGAGAAACTCGACGTATTCATTAAAGTTTTCATCACTGATTATTGATTGCAGGAAATCGACATATAACAATTCTCGCCGATTTTTTAGCTATAAAATACGAATCAAGTTATCGAAATTTAAAAACTGAAGGCTTCTCTAAGTTAATTTTTTTTCTTAATAAAAAAACAAAAAATTTTGATCGCGAATATCCGAATTTGACCGTGAAACTAGTTACAAAGAAGAAAATAATAAAAAAATAGATTTATAATGATTTTTGCGACAAAAATTACTATATTTTACTTCAATTTTAAATAAATAATTTTTAAACGAGTAAGTGGATCTAAATGAATTATTGCATGAATATTTATTAATGTTCTATTAATATAAAATTTTGATTTAATTGGTAATGCTACTTTCCCGTCAAATTTGCAAATAAGTACTGCAAAACGCGATTTTATATAAAAGTAAACAAAAAATTTAAAAACTTTTAAACCAATAAGAGAATTGTACTCAAATTTAACACAGATACTCAAACATATAATCCAAAAATATTTATAATATTTTAAAGTTTTTATTTTTTCGGTAATGCTTTGAGATATGACCCATACTTCTTTAAAATAGTATAGCTTAACTTGTCAATTTGTACAAAACGGTATAAAAAAAGGTGTCATAGTATTTAAATAAAAAATTGTTTGCACTTTTCTGTACACATGAATGATAATAATAAAAAGTATTACTCATACTTATAGATTAATATATTTAAAGTAATGGAATACATTAAACGTCGTTCAAAGAACGTTTCCTCCCAGTCATCCCATTCCTTTCCAGTCCTCATATTAAAATCTATTGCCCGTTTATTACACCCGTATATTATAATATTGTAAACGATAACTCGTGGTTGAAACAAAGAAGTAAAGATAATTAGCAATGCATGTAACATCGCATCGCGACGATGGACTCGTTTCGATTGTTATCGAGAGGCGCGTGTGTGCGTGCATGTTATAACTTACAACCTCCGACCTACAGGCACAGAGAGTGCAAGAAGGAGGCTTCTGTACGGCTCGAAGTCGCGTGGCCGAAGCGTGGCTGCAATCTACCGTCCTCGTTCATCCTACCGGTTGGAAGGAACCGGATGGCGGGAAAGGAAGGGCAGATACGCGCGAACGACGGTGCGTACGGGACGAACGATGAGAGCGCACTTCGTTCGTGTGCCCGGAACGAGTGACGTGGGGACCAGCTGCGCTTTGGGGTGCCCGCTCAGCTCGCTTCGTCCTGCTCTGCGCTCGCGCGCGCGAACGGGATCTCGTTCGCTCGCTCCGCGTCACAATGCAACGATCGCCGACGTGTCGTGCGTTTTCCTCTCCGTGCTTTAAAGGGAACGAGACAATCTTCCGGAGACGACCGCTCTTTTCTCTTTTTTTCTGGTCATTCAAGCCAATCGGGGCACACGCGTTCTTTAACCCCGTCTCCCGCGGATTCGCAATTTCGCTGTCAGCGAGATTACGCTCGGTACGAAAAACGAGATGTATATATGATGCCTGAGAAGCAGCGAGTATCATTTCAGAGGTGGGCAGGTTCTCCAATCAATTTGCGGTACCTCCGTCCTCTTTCGCAGAGATTGCAACTTGATGTTTCGACATAATCGAAGCATTATAGGATACTTTGAGACAGATAATTACAGAGAAGCAAAAAAATATATATATATATTAATGCCACACACCGGTGGACAGACAAAGCTTTGAGAAATTAATATTGAACAGAATGGGAACGGTTGATTGACAGTGATTCCGAAATTTTTTTACACAACCAGCCGACATCGTTAATGAAATGCATTTATGTTGTGACTTGCAGATCTTGCGACGCGATGCAACATGCAGGTGAGAGTAACCGATTTTGCACCTGGAGGCATCGCAAAATTGAGCAACATGAAATATCGATCGTACCGTCGACACCGGGTCGACACTCGTTGCAACAATGTAAGTCGAAATGATTAATTAATTAATTGAACTAGTGAGCGTTGAGCCTGATGACTTTCTCATGTCATAATGTTATATATTACTCGGCATGACTCTCTTGGAAACCTTTCGATAACATGTACAATATTAAAATACGATGTATGTACGCCAAGTCTTTGCGAAAAAATTCATTTAAATAATTAAGAATGTGTAGAACATTTAACAAAACATTTAAAAAATTATGAAAAAATTACAGATTGTTTTCTATCCGGAAAAAAAATTATTTTAATAGAAAGTAGACATGTGCTCTAATGAAAATAGAATTAATAATGAAATAATAAAAGAATCTAAATTCTTTTTATTTAAGTACTTTAAATATTTAAGATGATTGATGTAAAGTTTAATTGCAATACAGAGATCAGTTCTGTAAAATAAACAACATTTATTTATTTACCTATTTACGAAATAACCTATTACGAAATAAACAAACCATTACAATAAAACTTTATATAAATCATCTTGAATGCTTAAAGTACTTACACAAAGAAATTCAGATTTTTCTTAATGCTGTAAAAAATAATTTAATTTTTAATCAAAAATGCAGTAAATAAACTATAAAAAATTTATTGTTAATATTAAACTATATTAAAATATAGTTAATATTGAACACATTTCCAAATTTTATTTATTTTGCAATAACTGTGTGTGTCCGATACATCTTTAAATAAAACATAGAAATGATACATAGATAAATTAGGAAAGATGTGATTAAGAAGCTTTACTTCCGTTACGTATATATGGATACATTTTTGGTAACTTGGGTTACACGTTGGAAGGTCTGTCTCTATAAATAAAAATGAAAACGCGTGAGCAGTCGTGCGTTACCGAGGTAGGGCCCAATACAAAATCAAAACGTGCCGGTTCGCGTCCGCGCCGACACGAGCCAACCCCTCGGGCTCGATTTTCCTCCCTACTACATTTCCTAATTACGAAAACACTCGTTTCCTCGGACATTTCGAGGGAGGTGACGGGGTTCGTTTCCGACTTCCTCTCGTCGTCGTCGGGCAGACAGTCGGTTCCTGGTCTCGGACGAGCGGTTCTCTCTCTTACGGCTTGCGGCCCCGACATACGCGGGGCATAACATATGCGGGCAGATGGTTTCTGTCCCCCTCCGTACCCCACCTACCCTCCTCTCGGTACCTCCCCGGTACATTCGATTTCTGGCCTCCCCTCTTCGTTCGCTGCATCGCGTCTGAGCGCGGCGACCCGAGCCGAAAAAGCTCGGGGCACCCTCTACGAGCGCGCGAGTGCTCTTGCCTGTTGCCCACCCCAAAAATATCCCGAGACTCATCCAACCACCCTGCGCGGCACTCATCAATAATGTGCGCAGTGGTTCTCCCCCCGACTCGCCAACCACTTGTAGAGTTTCGCTCGATGACACTATTGGGATGCTAATTTCGCTAACAGAAAGTATACCGTTTTTACCTTCATTCATCTATTATTCTTTTAAAGTTTATTCATATTAATTTGAAAATTATCGTAAATGATTCTTCTCTCAGTATGATTATTAATGTATAAGTCTAAAATCTATATTAACAATTAACATCTATCGCGATAGTAGACGTTCGATAGTATCGGTTGCTCCAAGCTACGACTGCCGTCGTGACCTGACTCGGAAATCGATTCACTCGTCGCCACGTCACGTCTTGTGTCGAGAGAAGAGCGCTTTGTAAGGTTCGGGCAACCTTGCACACGTGAGAGAGCGGCGCAAGAGAGTGAATTTTAGGGGTGGATTCAGCTCCGTGGCATGCGACGCTATTCTTTTGTGCCTTCGACCCCAGCGGCCGACACCGCCTCTCCCGTCTCTCTTCTTCTCCTCTCGATTGCCGTACACCTCCTTTCTTCCTTCGTCCCTTCGCCCCTGCCGTGACCGCGCTCGTGCGCGAGGGGTGCACCCCGCAACCCTCCGTCTATCGGGGCAAGCGCCTGCACATGCGTGTTCGCACGCGAGGACAACGGATCTCATATTGTATTTCACGTCGGGAAAGCGCGCGAGTGAAACTGTCGTGTCGCTTAATGTATTCGTGGCGTGCTAACGAGTGTCTGTGATTTATCGCCATCGCCGAGAGACCCTGTATTCTTTTCTCGTCGTCGTGGCGTCGTTGCGCGCCGGCACCGAACACTTGACGTAGAAAAAAAAAACATGCAAATCTTATGTACTAGATAAATAAATATAATTTAGAGAAGCAGCTTATTCCGATTCACATTTTTTTCATCAATAAGATCCCTTTCTTCTTCACGTCTTCTAACGTTCGTCGCATTTTGTAAACCGAGAGTCGGCTGCATCACGACGCACGTAATCTAATTTGAAACGTCGTGTTGCACACGTTTAGTCAGTTTCTTACTTCTTTTTTTATGTCACCAAGAGGCTTTCGATAATTCTGATAACTCCGCGTAAGGGAGATTTTTTATTCTACTGAGAACCTCTGATCTCGCGCGCTACGCGATATCAGTGCAGTTATTCCGGATCACGGTCTACACGTATCGGCCTCGAGTCCTAGGGACGACATATGCCACCTGAATGCCGAAAATCAGGGGGGAGCAGTCAGGTTTCTGGATCGAGTCGAAATTCGGGGATGCAAATAGAGATTAGCCATTGCTGACACACCGCGCCGTGCCGGTTCACCCCTACATGCGTGCGTATGTGCGTGCGTGCGTCTGCATTAGTCGCGTATATATGCATACATAATTTATCGTTCCACGCATCGATACGGGGAACGGCGTCTGGCGTCTGTTATTGTCAAAGAACGCAGCGGCCACTTCGACACAATTGTTACGACGCATCGCACATGCACATAGACACGTAAATCGCGAATTTGATGTTTTTTTTTTGTTTGGGCACTGTATGCATCGGTTCACTCTCAAGGGAAGTAGAAGAGAGGATATACATATATATAATGCGCTAGGTGCATAATAACGACTGCACTACCATTGTTATTGTCATTTATTTGCATCCATTACAGCGTGTCATTGCCAAGGCTAGTTCGGCTAGTTGTAAATTCTATTAAACATTTAACATATTTTAGGCGTCTAAAGATAGCTAGAAACAAATTAAATTATGCAATGCATTGTTAAAGTTATTATTGAAGGTCCAAGGGTTATAGTATTCTATATTGAAGAAAGAGTTTAGTAATAATAATCATAGCTTTGATGAAATAATTTCTATTAAATGTTTGATTATTATAATAAAATATTTAGTAATATTTGATAATTACACATGGTAATAGTAATTACCAAATCAAATCAAATATAATAATAGTAACCTGTCAATTAAATATTTGATTATATTAATTAAATATTTAGTTAAAGCTATTTTACCAAGGCTTAATAACAATCATTGAGGTTTGATTATTATTACTAGACTCTGTTTTCAGTTTATTAAAAAAGTAAAATATTTTGTGACATACGTACACATTTTAACACGAAAAAATTCTTTAATATAATGTAAATTGTTTTTGTTTTATTGAATAAAATAAAATATGTGCATTGATTTTGAAATCGATTGTCTCATGAATATTCGAAAGAAAAAACCGAATGTATGACTTCAACATTGATTCTTGCAGTGTCGCAAATGAGTAACGTTCTTGATTTCTGACTCATAACATTTATTGTCAGTCGAGTAACAATTATTTAAAACGATTTCGTATATTGATTTCGAAATCGAATACTGTTTGCTACAATGCCCAAGACGCAAATAAAGAAGATCAAGAAGCGACTTTCATTTTTCATGTGGAGCACACCGCGAATCTTCTCCCGGGCGAATAAAGAAAATCAATTTGTACATAAAAATGTGCTTATCACTTTCTGCCGCATAATAAAACGTCGGCATGTGCGAGCTTATTGTTGCGCAACGTGTGGTTAAGAAAAGATGCATAGGGCGCAAAAGAGAAAGAACGAGAAGCCAGGGAGCAATTTTCGCCGCTTGTCAATGAGAGCAACTCGTATAAGAAATAGCTATCGGTATGACACGATCGATTCTTTAGAATAATAGTCCCTCGGCGCAAGAGAGAGGGAGAAGAAAAAGAGAGCAGCAGAAGGAGGAGAGGAAAAAGAGAGAAAGACGCGTTCCAATCGTGGAAATAAATCTCCATATCTGACACGAAATGGAACACTTTGGCGCTTTTCTATGGAAAGCTACGGATGAATATCCACGCCGGAGGAGACTGAGAGAGGGTGGGGTGAAGCGCGGAAAAAGGAACGCGATGATTTCTACTTTACTATGAAAGAAGTTGCGGACTACCAACAGGATGGATCCGGGGCGGAATAAACGGACGAGAAAGATAGATAAAAAGAAGAATGAAAGGAAGATGAAGACTGGATGAAGAAATGGGGTCCCGTCCTCCGATGGCACGGGGACCGTCTCAAATCCGTTTCTTTGAAGAAGTTTTCTCGCAGCGATACAGAGACTTCTTCTCCCTTCATTCCCCTCGCCGATCCTTTTTTCGGGTTATACGAAGGAAAAGGATGGCTCAGCTTAATTAACATCACCGATTAAATATAAATTATTACTGTACTAGGAAATGCGAAATTTAGAAAACGAAATAATTTTTGCTTCATTCAATTAAATAAATTGTTATTATATTTTTAAAATTAGTAAAAATAATATTTGCAGATAATTTGATGAAAGAAGAATTGATTAACGAATAGAATTGGATAACTAATTTTTGCAAGTACTACTCTTCCTATCGTTCTTACATCTATAACAAATCGCGGTCTCACATAGATGGTGGACTCGGTAGCAGACAGCAGAAGAGAGACCCTAAGGTCAATGTACAGGCAAAGGCTCAGTTTGGTCGCCGATCAGGTTCTTTTGTCCGTTTTAATCCGCAAAGACGTTGCTTGCGTAGCTGTGCCAACTTTCATCCATCGGCAACCGATTTGTTGACTCGCCTATAAATGTAAAACCTTACAAAGTAGACGGAAAATCTGATTTGTAAACGTATAGTTCTTTTTTACAGTTTATTGTTCAAAATTTCGTTTTTAACCAAATATGGAAAAAAAGTATTTAAATCTGATGAGTGGGAGTAATTTTTTCTTTCGGATAACATTATTAGTTTAATAATTTCATCTTACTTAATTTTATGTATTCTCTGTTCTAAAACAGCTTGACAAAAGCGTCATACTTACATACAGGATGTAAAATTGAAATTTACTGTAATTACAGTCTTATTGAATATTTTGTTCATTCTTCATTTTTGATAAATATTAATTTGTAAAAAATGAATGACGCTTGTTTTAATATAGACCTGAAATCACGAAGCAACTTAAATAAATAATCTGTGTATCCATCTACTCTGTTTCAAGAGAAATGCAGTGTAATGGTTTGATAATAATTGACTTTCGGACTACTATGTTGCAATTCGACTCAGGTCTGCAATAAGGGTTAAGGAGTAAGTCTCGGAGATATCGGGCGATTAGCGCTTCCTGTCTGCAGCAACCGCGAGTTAGCGAGTTGCCGGCACGCGTCCACAGGAGATTCGCCGAAGTCGGACTCGCGGGGCGAGAGAGCGGGTTCGAACGCCAGGAGAAGCGGGCGAGCGAGGGGGGCCAGAGGGTGGAGAGGGAAAGGGAGACAGGTGCATCGCACCGCCAATTATATTTCGGAAGGGAAAAAACGAGCGGTGCGTAAAAACAGGAAAAAAGTCCGAAGGCGCGCGCGCACATACGCACGTGCGAGAAGGAGAAAAGGGGGGAAAGCGAGAGCAACGAGGAAGGGGGAAGATTGTGAGGGCCCCAGAGAGCGGGGGAGAGTAGACGGAAGAGAGGATAGACGGGATACCGAGGAGGAAGAAAGTAATGGTACTTCCAGCTAGAGAGAAAGAACGATGCATCGCACGTAACTCCATTTGCTATGTGATTTACGCGAATTTAATAGAGAATTTACATAATTATGGGGAAACAAGTGGATGGATATGTGGGAGGCACATATGCGTATGCCATCGAATAACGGCAATGTTAATATTATCTCCGACGAATGTTATTTTGCATGACTTATTGCTACAGTCGGCAGTTTGTTTTTAGAGTAAACCAAATGTTTCTAAAAAGTTAGTGATTACGGGACTACCTTGAATCGAGTCATCCAGTTTTGGCGACACGTACGTGCATTTGTATTAGAAAAACTTTGACAGTCAACGAACGAGGGGGAACGCGGAGCGATTCTCAGGGACGATTTGGCTGTGTAAATTCGCTTTAACGCGATCCAGATGCCCGCGTAATTGACACAGAGAGATGGGGGGCTCTCGCGAGTGGTCGATTTTCATATTTTATCTCGGCGCAAGGGGCGCGCGCGGTGACGGTGTACGCCGCACACAAGATTTAACGACAATAATGGCCGAGCATTAAATCTTCGGCGTGTATGTCACCGCTGGCAGCTCCGTCGGGCAGCCTTTAATTATCACGAGATTCGGAAGTGGACTCTGGGGCCCTGCGAGACCGACGACGACGAGCCGTGGAGATTCGCGGGGAGAAAACGTGTCCGAGAGAGAGAGAGAGAGAGAGAGAGAGAGAGAGAGAGAGAGAGAGAGAGAGAGAGAGAGAGAGAGAGAGAGAGAGAGAGACAGAGAGAGACAGAGAGAGACAGAGACGGAGAAGCCGCGGCCGCAGGAAGAAGTTTTGAGCTACACGGCGGCTACAATCATGAAGAAGAGGTCGTGCACCTGCTGTTTGCACGCCACTAAAGGCCGTATTTATAGTCGTTACTTGAATCTCATCTCAAGGGCGTATCAAGTGAGACATCCCGATCGGAATTTTATATCTCGAATCAGGAACAATTCTGTAATGACACTCAAAGTAAAAATTGAACAAATAAAAGAAGCACAGCATTACATGCTTCAGTTTATACTAGGGCTTATAATGTTGTGTGTACGCAAGGTCGCCGTACTCTCATTTGTACGACGAGACTCGAGCGCAGGCAAACAGCGGTAAGCGTTACTCCGTCTGTCGTCGTGTTATTATCGGTAGCGATTATTTCTTATAGACATGTGTACGGCTTGTTATTAATAAATTTTTACAACCAGAAGCGATTTGTAATCGAGATAAAGGTTTTTGATTAAAGAAATTTTGCATCATTTTACACTGGGAGAAGAGTTATTAATTTGATTAAATTTTTCAACTTAATTGCATTTTATCAATTTAAACATTTACATATTTAAATTAAATATATGTGTAGTTAGGTTAAATATATAAATACCTTAATTAAAGTTTAAGTATTTTATGTATTTAAAATACTTAATAGTTACGTTTAAATACGTAAATGGTTGAATTAAAAAAATTTAATTAAGTTGAATTTAGTCAAGTTAACTTTTTTTTCAATGAATCGTGAAGCGAAAGATGATGGGAATTATCAATTTGCTCTTTAGTAATAGGGACGATAGAATTATTTCTGCAATTTTCTGAATACATATTTATGTCGCATATAAAATTTTAATTTAATTAATTCAAAATGTAATTTGCCCATTTTCATTCTCGGATCAAAAATGTGACGTAATATATACGAAGAGCCGAACGATTCGATAGAAATCCGTGAAATGTCAATCCTAAATTTAAATCGAGATAAAATGTAAGAAATACATAGTTCGATATTTTAAAAAACTGAAATAAATATTTTTTATAACAGAAACACCGATGACAGGTTCGTTTTGACGAACATTTATGAAGTTCGGCGCGCTACCTCTAAAGTTGCCGCGTTGTCAATCGCGCGACGAGATTCAAGTAGACAAGTAGTGACAAGAGTTCCTCATCGTGTCATCGTGTTATTATTCCTTCATTATTGCCTTTCGAAACGCGATTAAAGACAAGCATCTCTCTAAACTAAAAAATTCTCAACAATAACGAAAAATGATGTATGTATTGAAGTGATAGTTATTTGATAAAACACACACACACACACACACACACACACACACACACACACACTCTTTCTCTCTCTTTCTTCGTGTGATTTAAGTAGTGATACTTTAATAAAAATTAGAAGAGGAAAAAAAAAGTATGAATTATAAAGAGCGATATCATACAAAAGGAAATAAGAAAGATGATACGTAATTTTAATTGTTTTTTGATATTTATATCTTGAGCAATATAAGTATTTTTATAATACTTATTGTTAGATTCAAATGTATCTCGCGTTGTGAATTTGAAATACTTGTATTTGAAATAGAATTTGTATTTTTTATTTTTGTAGAGCAATTAAAAGTATTTTGTACTTCAAGAAGGTTATTTAATTTATCTTGTATTTCAAATATAAATTTAATTTATTTTGTATTTTTAATTACCAAAAAATCCATGACAAGTAACTTAAATTTTTTTAATATAGCACAACGATGCCAGTTTGAAACTGAAATAAATCAATTAATTTGCTCCGGTTCCATCGATAATACGATCTTTATTAGTTAATATAAAAATCTCGATTAAATCCTGATTTTTTTCTATAAAATTTAATTGTTAATACTAGTATATTTTATAACTTTTTTCTGCTCAGTTAGCTAAAAGCCAGCTCAAAATTTCCGTGCAATATTGTAGCACTTAGCTTCATTGAGAAAGTTTAACATTATATATTATCGTAATTAAAAAATCGAATTAAGAAGCATTTTGTATTTCACAGAAGTATTTCATATTTCAAATAAAAAATTTTGAAGTATTTTATATTTCAAATCGAAAGATCAAAAGTATTTTGTATTTCAAATATTTTAATGTTGTATTTTGTCAAGCCCTGTCGACAATTTACACGTAATTTGCTTGTCATTTTGGATCGAGAGTGTGACGTGTGATGCACGAACGATCCGATGGAGACCCGCGAGATGTCCATCGCAAAACCATTTAAATTAGAGTAAAATATAAGAGACGGAACATTCGAAGTAAGTTTAAAAAGCCGAATTAAATGTATTTAAAGGGAAAGAGGGATGGTATGCGGCCTTGACGCTTGTGTTTACATCGTGCGGCGCGCCTTTTTTGTTAACCTGAAGTTGCCGCGCTGACAACTCGCGACGAGCTTCAAGCGGGCGGATAGTAATGTGACGAGCGTCGGTTTCGTGTGTCGTTGCGCTTCGAGAGGCGATCGCCCTTCAAAAATCGCAAAGTTTAATATACTTTCGCGATTAATAGTGTCCGTTCGAAGCAGAGATACAACCTCGCGTGCGTGGATATTAACGCAAGACAGGAGCAACAGGCAATGAGAAGGTACGGGCGAAACTAACCTCTTTAACCTGCGACCCTGCGAATCGAGTACATTTCGCCTCGCGCTTTGCATCTCTCGCCGAGTCGTTTTCCGAAGTTTCGATTGTCATGGAACAGTACCCTTACTCGTCCGTTGCCAATTTCAGATTTGATTGTGAGTGCGCGTGATAAGACACATTGGTCCGAGTGAATCGCATAACGCAAATTCGTTCGTTCGTTCGTCAGTAATCTGCGCATCCTGTGCAATATCGCGTACGGCGTACGGGAGTGTCTCGCAGTGTCGCGCGATAGTAATTAACTCGTCTTCCGTAAGTGATTATCATGTGAGTGCGATGATCTGCGAGGAAGAGGAGGAGGAGGAGGAGGAGGAGAAGGAGGAAGAGGAAGAGGAAGAGGAAGAGACGGAGGCTCGGAGGCATCGGGCGAAGGCAGAGCAACTACGGGGTAAGTGTAATTATCTCTTAACAATTGCGGAGTGTTATAAGCAGGATTGTGCCGTAAATTTTAATTACGTCTAAACGGATTATTTTTACGTATTGCTGATCACCGTGACCGCAATTCTCTTAATTAATTTCCCAACGTTTTCCCATGACATCGACGCACACATTCATACATCCGTGCGTATACGCACAAATGTGTACCGCACGTGCGTCGCACGCGTTCGAAGAAACGCTTGGGCGCGCGCGCGCGCACACACACACCTACACACACACACACCCACACACACACACATACACACACACACACTCTCTCATCGGCGCTCATTAGCTCGATATCGCGCGGACGGCGCGCGGCGTGGCGCGGTGGCGCGAGCGTTACCTTCGCTCTTGCACCTTGCTTTCTCGCGACGGCGACAGGTGCGATCTCGTATCGCTGTCTTCGTTTGTTCGTACGCCGCGCGCCGGTCCCACGTTCGTCCGTCCTCGTCGGTCCTTCCCCGATAATAAGAGACACGTCGCGGTGGAACGGGGCACGTGGCATCGAAATAATTGCGAGAAGCGCTCTCGCGCGTTCGCGAGGAAGAACGCGTCGGAGAAATCGACAGGAGCCCGAGACAGCTCGACCGCGCGCTGCGTCGTAACGCGATAACGGTCGAGTAATATGATAATGTATGATAATGCGAGTTGTATCGACGAATAAGTCAGCTAATGAAGCGGACAGGCGAGGGGCTCTTTCACGTGCGCTAAAATCTTTATTTTTCAATCATCGTGACACTAATTGCTTTTACTTTTAAATTCCTGTCTCAAAGAATCTAATCAGCTTTCATTCGAAAAATGTATAAGGATAAGGCGATTCGAACTTGCAAAGTTTCTTCTTCGTAAGAAGCGCTTCAATGATCGGAACAGATGTTTGGCCAGCGGGACGAATACGGTGGACGAGAAAACATTTTCTATTCTAACTTTTTAATTTTTTGTTGCGTCTGTTTCGCTATATTTGTCGAGTATTATGGAGACGGTTAGAGACTCTTCTCCTTGAAATTAAAAGACTAATAAGGTGGACGATGATGGTAGAAAACGGTGATAATTAAATTATTTAATAAATAAGGAATTATATATATATATATTAACGACATTTTATACTGTTTATCTTACAATGAGAGAAAAAATACCTTAAAACAAAAAAATTGAAATATTTATGTAACGAAAATAAAGAAATAATTTTTAATCAAGTAATTTTTTCTTGCGATTAAAAAAAATATTTATTGTTAGACTGTTTTTATATTTAAGATAATTAGATTTCTTTAGAAAACTCTCATAAGAAAACAAATGCTTGCATCAAAATATATGGTTTTGAGAAAATGTATTTTTTTTCATTAAAATAAAAATTTTCTCTCAGTGTATCTATAGAAATGACATTACACAAATGGAAAGCTTATGTTTAATACATGTATAAGTTGGGATTTATATACATATTTCTATAGATACTATTTGGGAATAGTACATTCAAATTTTTGTGTTATTTAAGGTAGTTAAACCCCAAAGCACATTATTAAAAAATGACATGAATATCGTCTTAATTAAGTAAAATAGATATTAATATATACATATATCGGTAAAATGTGAGGTCAAATTACCATTCCATTTCTGACATATAATCATTTAAACATATGTTTTTTGTAACGATGAGTTAAAAAAAGTACATAGTAATTAGCGTGCCATTAAATAATGAAAACTTTATTGTTGCCAATAATAATATAATAGGCACGTAAGAAGCATTTAATTATATACACATAATTAACAGTTTAACAAAGTTTGTTACGAGATGATATCTCTTACGAGAGATGATGCTCTTACGCCTGATACTAGGCTGCACCGCGATACATCTGTGAAGAAGATATTTCTCTTACGCAGGCGGTAGAGAGACAATTTTGTGCAACGTCGATACTTACAATATAATTAATGTGCCAATTAATTGACGTGATACATTTGAAATGACCGCGATTGACCGCAATCACTAAATCGTTAAAATGTATGCCATTCTCGGTGTTCAACAGGTTTGCTTCATTTTATAATACGAACGATTCATTGATTTTTGTCTTACACTCTAAGAAAAATAATTTATTGAGAAACTAAAGTATTCAGTACGATACACAATTAAATATTGAGTTGGTTTCATTAATTTTTGGTTAAAAAATTTGAATGGTTGGTATGAATGAACTATATCTTTTTTTACACAACTAAATAATTGTTGAATGAACTCAATGTTTAGTTGATCGTATCGGACTAAATATTTTGATTTTTTTTTACACAAATTTTTCTCTCAGTGTACGCCATGATCGCAGCGTACTGTCATTAACTGATGCTGTAAGTTGTTTTGAAGTATTTTTTTGGCCCTTAAAAATGATATCGTACAGACGATCTGGATCGCCGCGCGGACCAAAGGAAAATTAATGAGGAAACGTTAGCGCTCCTGAAAACCTCGGACGATTTCAACAACCGCAGCGTGTCTGTTAATTGAAAACGTGATAATTAGTCTCGGGTGTGCGTGCCGGACGTGCCGGCGCGAGCCACAAAAAGGACAATCGTACGGGCAGAAAGTATCGTGATTAAACGGCCACGCCGACGTTATTTTCTTCACGTATACGCAAATTGCCTGCTGACTCGCATGCGTTAGCGTGCGTTCGAACTTGCTCTTGCCGCGTCATTTTTATCATTTTATGCACCGGCAGCGTGACGCGATCGGTCTTGGGGGCCCTGATGGACCCGTTTCTCCAATCTCAGGTCCGGGCCTTCTCTCTAATCGATTCAACTTCGTAAACATGTCGGAGGTTAATAATAATTTTGCGTGACGCATTTAATACGTTGTATCGTTCGAGTCTCAAACGTGAGGAAAAATACGTCAATATCGAGCATTAATTATGCGCGCTGCTGCTGTGTTGTTTTGGAATAACTTTGAATTAATTGCTACGCAATTAAAACGGTACTTCTGTCGATTCACCTGCATTGCTTAAATATTAACTTCCAAATAACCTTACAAAATGACGTGGTAATTTCTTTGCGATGATAAATGCAATTCGATTGATTGTGATCGATCGTCACGTTATATATTATGCATTTACACGAACGTATAATCGCAATGGCGTGATTTTTACCTTTCGTTTGTCAATTATAATAATATCGGTTAGCATGACAATGCGTAAATTTTGACGTTTATAATTTTGTTCGAAATTCGAATATTTATTTTTTTCTTTTTTCGACGGGTCTTCGGAACTATTCGAAGCCTTCCGGCACGGTGGACGCTGGAATGAGAGGGAGCACCATAAAGCAACTGAATTTTATGGCTTCATAATTTCAAGAAAATCTTAATCACATCGTTAAAGCTAGGGTGCCAGTCGTTTACGACATGGCACTCTTTCATCCTTTCATGCAATTATGTAACGAAGAATTCAGACTCCTCCGAATTCTTGATTAGTTATTATTGACCATTGAAATTTTTTCGATAACTTTAACCTTTCCTCTCGTAAATGGAACATCGAAACGCAATAACAATAATGATATTGAACACTCATGTAAATGAATACTTGGAAGGAAACTATTTACCTTAAGTATATCTTTTGTTAAATTAATAATCTTTGATAATTTTTAGTGACTGGAAGTAGAATATCTCTTTCCAATAAAAAAAAAACATTTAGAATATAACAAAAAACGAGGAAAATAAGTAGAAAGAATCATACGTGAGTGTTAATACGAAAATATGTTTGTATAAATATCGTATATATATTTATATATATTTGAACGACCGCGAAATAAAAAACCGTGAAATGTACGTTTCGGCTCTTACTCGAGAGCCCACCTCAGCATTCGAATGCGACGCAGAATGCGAACAAAAAGGAAATAAAGAGTCGGATTCTCTCAATTTATTTCGTTCACGGTATTTTGCATCACATCCGTATGATAAGAAAGGCTCGAAGAGTCGAAACATTTGGCGTTTTTTATTTCGCGGTTATTCAATTACGTACAACATTTATATAAATATATTTTCGCCCCAATACTTGCGTATGATTCTCACTAGCCCGCACTTACTTCTCTTGTGTTTTGTTATAATTTTCGGAATCCTAATCATTAATTAATTTTGAACATATTTTAACATTTGTCGTATTTATGAGTAATTACATTGATGTCCTTTTAATTAGAAAAGCAGGGCACAAAAGTTAATATAAAGGCGTTAAATCGAACTTTAATTTAACATATAGACAATTGGTAAAACTCGTTAGGGTAGCTAACGACTCGAAAAAGAGAAGCCAGCTTGCGCGGGAAGACGAATTCGTTGTCAAATTGTCTAACAGCGGGACGGCGGTTATTATCAAGATGGTATAGCCCGGTTGTGTGTGCTGTGTATCGTCGGAGGCAGCGATCATCTTTTCTCGGCGCGCACGCTGCCCGGGCGCACTCGATTTATCGCTGAAAACAATCTTGGATGTGTTCCTGCGCTTCCTATCCGAGCCTAGAATCACTCCAGAGTTGTTAACGAGGACCAAAAAGGGGCATCGTTCTTTCGCGTGGCTAATGTAGGATCCATCGAAATTAATTCGATCGTCAGTCTCAAAAACGGCGGTTGCTCGCGATAATTACTCTCTACGGTAAATCTTGAGGATCTTACAATTTAATTTGATTGTCAGTTCGAAAACTGAAGTTTTTCGATGACTAAATTCGTTATTTTAAGAGGAACGTTACTTCGAACTTGTTTCGCTCTCACGGAATAGAAAATGTAATTTTCAAACGCACTAATACAATTTCATAAGAATATTTTGTTATTTTGAAAAGTATGTAATATACAAAGCAAGTATATGACTGTAACAGACACATTTTTCATTTACAAGTGTGTATTTGAAACAAGAAATGAGAAACAATTGCATGCGATAATTTTTAATGCGTCATGATAAATCAAGAACCGATATTATTTGGGTCAATGCATACGAATGCTATTTCCATTTTAATTAGCTGTATTTTTCCATATTTCAATTCAATACATTTAATTTAAAATTTTGCAAGTTGTGACTTAATTAATGTTCTTTTTTTAATACAAAAAGTAGTTACCGTAGAGCAAATCAATTGACTTTGTCGATTGTTGTAGCAGTTGGGAATAGCGGAAGGATCGATTTTCGAAATGGTAGAGTAGATTGAAATGCGTCCGCCAATAAGATCCGGATGTATTTATCGAGGGTCGAGGGATCTACGGGATTGGAGAGAAAGAGAGAATTGTATATCGATCTAACATCGAGACCGAGTGCGTAACGGTGCATTTTACAAATAGGGTACATAAAGGGAAGGAACGGCTTCCCCCCCCCCATTATTTCCTATCCAAACGAGTCCCTCTAGAGTCGGTCCCTCATCCTCGCGACTTTCGATGAATCGGGTGCGTTCATCATTCGCGATCACAGATTAAATCTACAAGGGCAGCCTGACGAAAAATTTTGCCGAAATCTAACGTCGTCCTTTGACCGTTTTGATCTGAGCCAAGATTATCAGCCAAATTTCTGCTATCGATCTCTTGCAAATTTTTTTTTAAATTGCAAAAAGTATCAGATTTCACTATTATTTTTTAGCTGCAAGAGTACACAGAGTTTAGTAAAGTTACAATTAAAAATTATGTATGATTCTATATATTTCTTCTGTATATTTCTTTGGTATATGAACAAAATTAAACGTGCATAATAGATATTTGAAGTACACGAGGAGATAATGAGAAAAACAAGTAAAAAGTTTACAATATTATAATTATTTTATGTTAATATATGCACAAATATAGCTTATAGTTAAAAATATATTTTTTGAACATATTTTTTTAATACTTTTAATTTAACTAGAAGGATTTAAACAAAAATTAAAATATAAATTATCATTTTTTTCCAGAACTCTTTAAATTTATGTACAATGCCAGTAATCGATATGAGATAATACAGATAAAAGAATTTGAGAAAAAATTATAGATGCCTAATAATTTGGGTTCACTGTATAAGTTGTTACAAGGATGAGAATTTAATTTTTTTGTAATATACATATATATTCTGTAATATATTTTCTGAATTTTTTAGTCATTTTGAGAAACCTCTAGCAGACATAATTTCAAGAGCTCCTAATCATGTCAAAGTAACGTTTACTTAACGTTTACTATTGCAAACTCTATTCGTCACACTTCGATCTCTGCGCGGCTCATTACCTTGGATAGAACACGATTAATTCGACGTAAGTGTATCGCATCAATTTCCACGGCGTTATCGAAAGAGGAGCGCCGCGCCACGGCGGTCGTCGCGACGGGAAGATCGATCGGCAGTATGGGCGATCGTTCGATCAGACGTGGTGCGTCCGATACCTGCTTCGATACCCGCGTCGTCGGCGAACGTCGGCCGCGTTCGCCACGGGTGCCGAAAAAAAAGGACCGGACGGGCGCACGCACTCACGCACTCACGCACTCACGCACGCACGCACGCACGCACGACGCACGCACCCGTGCATTCACACGCATGCCCGCGCAGTTCGTGGGCTCGGAAGCGAGCGAAAGAGGGAGAGAGATGGGGAATCCTGCTCGAGATGAGACGAGAATGACCGGGGGCAGCGCACGCGAGTCTGTAATGATACACCGCGGAAAGGAGGGATAGAGCCCGCGACCAGCTCGATGGAAAAAGAGAGTGGACACTCTCTGGCGCGAGCGAGCGGAATTTCGCGTGCAGAATTACGTACCTACCAGTGGTCGAACCGATCAGATCGAGGAATCGCCCCAAAAATTCGAGTCCCTAAATTCTTGAAAACTGTTTGTAGAAATAAAAAGGAGAATGGCACGCAGTAAAAATTAAGAATAAATAAGTATAGATTTTAACTGGTTTTAAATTCACGTTAGTACGCTGAGAAAAAACTGCCGAAGAACTAAAATATTTAGTCCTATACGTTCAACTAAATATTGAGTTGGTTTAGTTAATTTTTGATTATAAAAAAACTTGAATGGTCGACGTGAATAAACTACAACTTTTTTATGTAACTAAACAACTGTTGAATTAACTTAATGTTTAGTTGATCGTATCGGACTAAATATTTTAGTTTTTCAACAAATTTTTGTTCTCAATGTGTGTACGCTTAATTTTATTCAATATTATTATGATTCGTGGAAAGGTTACAAAAAATTGGTGGGCCTTAAAGAAAATCAATTCGACACTGCGTCTCGCGTCACTGACCGCCGACGTGATGGAAGAAGAAACTTTTTCAATTTACGGTGCAATGGTAAATTAAAAGTATTCTTCCAAAGAGGATCCTACGGCTGCGCTATTCGGTATTGTGCCATCTCGATAATAATAATAACAGTTCTCTCTAATCTACTGATTGTAGTCGCTAATGGAAGGTGGATTGATCGTTGAAGCGTAGATTACTTTGTCCTCAAGACGAAGCTCGACAGAGTCAACGTCTTTCGCAAATTCAATAGAATCACCGTTGTAAATCGGTTTATTATCTCCGGAAAGGCACAAAATCGCTTCGTCGATAGCCACGCGATTCGGAAAAAAAGAGCGTCTTTGATCTCTTTGGGGGAACGAGTTGGTTGGGATAGCGCTGTGAACAGGATCGGCAATCAATTTAGCTTCAACGTCTTCGATCGCGCGCCCTGATCGATCATTCACTCGTGTGAAAGCTTTTTCGGACGCGACGGGGAAATCGCCCGCCGGCAAGACTCATTCCATCCTTTCGCTCGACTTTCTGCATCCATATGAGGATGCACTCGCCGCGTCGATTTCGATGCGGCTAATGTGTATCGGTCGGTCAGACATGAATGACGTTGCACACTCGGGACTCGGGATTCGCTCGCTTATTATCGCGTCGCACGTAGCCGCAATCGTTTATTACGCTACATAACGCGTTATGCAGAACATGAAAAAAAAAACTGAAAATAAAATAAAATTGTCAAGGATTGATCGGAGTAATAGGATTTAAGGAAATGCACCTCGCTGAGAGATTACGTACGCTAAAAGCGATGGTTACCGTCAATGATCGTTTACGATTTTCTGACGAAATAACGGCTCGAGAAAATTCTCGGTTACTCGTCGGCGATCACGCGAGAAAGGGGCGATCGCCGTTGGGATGGGTGCATATGCAGCAGTCACACATTGTGTATCGCGCCGGAATTACGTACGGCGTACAAATTGTCGACGGATAAACGAAGATAATTTGGCGCTCTCGGGGAAGTCGCCAATTATCATAATTCCGCGAATGCCACAATTTCCAAATGCAAGAGTTGCAAGCGGCAACGTTTCAGCGGGAATGCATATGTACGTGACCTGTTCTTTCTCGGTCGAAACGCGCGGACGGATGGACGGACGAACGGACGGACGGCGGCCGCGCCGCTGTGCTGTGCGTGAAAAGGGCGGGGAGGAGCTGCATCAACGACGAAGGGTAACACGAGATAAGAGGGAGAGGTACATACGTATTCTCCATTTGTTACAGATTCCTCTCTCTCTCTCTCTCTCTCTCTGCAGAACAAGCAGAAAATGCGCTGCGAACGTAATTACGCGTCGTCGGCAGGCAACATTCGATGGGTTAATGCGGCCGCGCGATATTAAAGTATTTATCGCGTGCAAGAGGTAGAGACAAGATGTAATTTCACGTCGGACGCCATGCGCGTAACGCCTCGCGTCGGACGCAGTCCTGTTTTTGCAGATCTTAAATTCCACGTTGTTGTGTTTTCGGCCGAACGCCGCGCCGCCGCCGCCGCCGCCGCCGCCGCCGCCGCCTTTATCACAAATTGATTCCGCGTGAAGAGAGTCAGAGAGGGAACGGACGACGACGATTCCTCTCTCGCTAGGCGAGGAAGAAGTAGCAATTTATTTGACCGCTCAGGTAGCAATTTATGCCCACCCGTATCTCTACTCTCGCGACAACGGACGACAAGTAAAACATTTGTGTTGAAAATTTCGCGACCAAGGCAAAGTTGGGTAGCAGTCAAAGTTATCGTAATTCATGTAATGCGACGGATAACTGTGGTACACGGTACACACCGCACGGAGGAAGCACACGCGGGCGCGAGAGATGCGGCTTCGGTAAATTATCGGGAGATAAACGTGGCGGTAATTTAGCGCGACTTTGCCAATTACCGCGCTTCTAAGAATGCCGCAATTTTGATACGCGTGCGTGCGGTTGCGGTCGCGCTCTTAATGGGCCAACGTGTCCACAACCAGTTTCGTGAATGAAACAGTGTTGCGGGACGGGCGAAAAGAAAAAATTAAGATGACCAACATGAGCGTAAATATCGGCAGAGACAAAGAGATAACTGACGGTCTCTCATGCTCTCAGCCGATTTCCGATACCGTGTTTCTTACCGATCGACAGCAGAATTGTACGTACGAGAGTAATGCAATTGCGTGCCACGGAAAATGCAATTGTGCTGACGCGAAATTCCGGGATGAGTATCGATACAAAATGCAACGATCATGCACTTAGCGCACGTGACGTCGAAACGTATCGTTATTTTCCACTTACACTAGGATGATCGAACGTGAAATACGCGTAACATTAGCATTGATTTCCGCGCTGTCATTATTTTAAAACTTTAGCAGAATTTACGCAAAATTATTCATGTTTGCACAGTGGTTTAATTGAAATACAATGGGCTATCTGTTAAATATTTCAAACGACGTCGATTGTCGAAACTCATGCTGATTAAACAAAAATTGCGACATATTGCGACATATTGACAATAATTAATATACCTATAAGACTATGAAATGTATAACATAATTATAAAATCAAGAAAAAGGGCAACAACGGTTATAGCCGATCTTCCTACTCAAATAATAATTTCGTAGGTGTTATATTTTTTAATTCTTCGAATTGCGCTTATTTATTTTTAATTATCTTGAAACTCTTGGGTTGAATCAGAAAAATAATATCACAGTATTAAATCGACAAAATTCATTTAATAATACTGATGCTATAGGTACAGGTCTGGGCAAAAAGTATTTAAAATACAAAATATTGGCAATCTTTCGATTGCACAAGCTTGTACATTGTATTTTGCGAGGGGGAATTCACAACCCAAAATTTTGTACACCAATGCCGATTTTTGGCATTGCTGTAAAACACTGCCGACATTTTTGTACACTGCCGACAATGCTTATTGTTAGTCAATGCCTACAATGCCGTCAATCCTATATTAAAATTAAGGCAATGCCATGCAATTATGAGCACTACCGCGTGCCCATTATCATACGCCAATGCCTGCACAAGAATTCTAAAGCTTTCCCGAAGTATTCAAAAATTTTTGTGCTCAACCCCATGATCGACTCTGAAGTGAGCTCACCACTCCCCAACCACTGACGACAATGCCGTCAATATTATAGGTCACTGCTTACTTTTTTCGGCAGTCCACTGCCGAAATTTTGTACACCAATGCCGGCTGTGAATTTCCCCTCGGTATTTTGTATTTCAAATACTTTTCGCTCAGCCTTATAAAATATCAACGTTGCAATACTAGATTAACGTTCTCTTTAACAAATTCCCGTTTAAATAAAATATTATCAATTTCAATTTTCTGAAAAAAAAGAGTTAGACAGTTTACTTTCTAGATAAGAAAAATATAAGTCAATGATTAGGCATTTTTTTATTGTTGGGAATTATTTCGAAGCTGTGCAACTTTTTCTTCAATTTCACAAATACAACAAATGATTTATATCAACTTAATAAATTAAGATATGCGATCGAGCACAAGTATTCCCATGCATATATATTTACAAAATAATCTTATAACTTTATAATCAGTAATCGCTGTACGCAGATATGCATTTTCTGGAATGCATCTCAGGCGATCTATTATAATTTCCGTACACAATGTGTCGCACATTTATTATATAACTCGTGCGGCATGGCATTTACCGAGTTCTCACTTTCCCGTCCATCCCGACGTACGCGAACCCTCCTTCTTCTTCGGCGGGCAACACTGTTGCAGTCGGTGCAAGGCGCGCGCGGCGCACACGCACGTCGAGAAAATAAAACACCGCCACCGCCCCGGGAGCGCATTTCACGATACGCCGCTCTGCCCGAGAAAGGGATCGACCACACGGCGGGTTGGACAAAGATGAAGAACCCGGGTTCGGTGGGAACCCAAGAAGTTGCTGCCGGTCCCGCTGCCGTTGCTGCTCCTAGCGATGGGAACCAATCGCGCTCGACCACTCGACTTCTAGTTTTTTAACGGAAAGTTTGAAACAGCACGTCGAACATTATCAATTGCGTTTTACTTTCCCGATTATCTAATTTATTTATGATTAATAACGTTTTTGTTTCCCTAAAAAAAAGTGTTTATCAAGAAAATTTGTTAAGAAAAGGAGGGGGGATTGAGACACTTTTCAGTAGCTTCAATAAGAAAATGAAGATGGTAACAATAATTTGTCAGATGTTAATTTAATACTTTTTAATTTTAATTTGTTAATACTTTTTACTCGATGTATGTATACATAGCGATGTATGAAGCTTTAACAATTATTTTTATTTCCAATTTATAGAAATTCTTAAAAGTTGCTAAACGAAAGTCATATTTTATCGGCCTGTTGCTAACCATACGTACGGAGCATCGAACACTTTTCACGTTTGCTACGTTAAAGCCCAAAGGCTAAAGTCTTCTTCGCACCTGATTATTGGGAGCGGTAAAAAATAGCGGTGTAGTCCTAAATTTACCCGCGCCGAAGCTCGTTCCTCTTCGCAACCACAATGTATTAAGTAACAATTACCGACCGCAAGCGCAGCATCTACGCGCGATCATCCGGCTGCATATTGCTGGCAAAAAATGTATTATTCCGTCAATTACGTAAGATTCAAGTGTCGATTCGCGATTGCCACGTATCTTACCGCCGCTGCAGAAACAAGAGCTAGTAGATGATCGGACGGGATGCACCCATCCCATACGATTATCTCGGCTATTATAAACAGACTCTAAAAGAAGCAACTCGAAGTGATGAGAAAGGGGAATCGCAAGCCCCGAAGAGATCGGGAGAAGACGAAGAAGAGATTCTCTTTTGAAAGGGGGTGGAAGTGATGTGAGATAGCCATCGGCATTCCGTGGAAGGAAAGCGCAGGAAGATGGCGGGAATGGCGGGAGGATGAGAGATGGATAAAAGGAGGAGAGAAGAGAAAGAGAGAGAGAGAGAGAGAGAGAGAGAGAAGATAAGAGCGAACGTGGCGGTCGCGTGGCCGGCAAAGAGGCGCGCGCGCGTGTGCACGAGAGAGACTCATCACGATGTTTATTCCGGTTGGGTTGTTTATCAGCCGGTATATCGAAGCTCATTTCGACCAACGGGAGAGTTGCACTCCACTAACATTAGTAAAGATACCACGACACTTCTCGGTTAATTCAATATATGGTTCAATTTCATCCTAATTATACCCTTCGATATTCTCGCTCTTCGTCTCTTTCCATTCGCGCGTCGCTCGACAGTGTCCCAAAAATGTGCGGCATATAATCTCACTAGGATTCCAGCCCTTCCACCATCTAATTTTATGAATAAAAGTTACGATTTTTCTTCAGCGGCATTTATATTATCTCATCTAAATTGGAATTAATAAGAGCGCTTTTATCTTGCGCCAATCTCCTTCAATTTCACGACCTCTCTCGTTTAATCCGTAGCCGGATCAGAAATAATATTCTTGATATAATTATAAATACTTGTTTCGGCTTTTGGTTCAAGTATACGACGATGTAAAGTGTATATCGGCCATTTTTCTTTTTCCTTTTGCACCGTCGAGAAGGAATGCGCGTCTCTTTCGGCTTCTGAGTCGTGGGTGTTTGGATGTCTTCCCGCGTCTTCGACATCTTCACTTTTTACGGTGTTCTCGCCAAGTTTGAGGACAACGTCCAACTGTAAAAAAATTATTCAGAGAGAGAGTCAAACCATTATGATTCGCAATATCTGGGTGGCGTTTTCGTGTAAAAGTTTGACGAGGGATGCCATGGAATTCGTAAACTTTGCTCGAGAGACGAGATCACTTCCTGCTCGCGATACCAATGCAATTTACGCGCGACGGCGGCAAAGCGAGTATAACGAGAATATTACCAATTTGTAGTGACGCATCAAGCGATGGAAAGGACAGGCGGGAGATAACGATCCGGCTTCTTCGTTACTCGTAACACGGCCGAGGCGATTTGACGCGCGGCAATTACCGGTGACATCTTCATTATCTCACCCACGAGGATCGGCTCGTGGTGGATCTTGAGTGTCCCCATGAAAATGTACATATATATACATGTATATACATATATAGTAGAGGCTGCTTCTTTCGCGGGATCGTTACAGCGCTTTAAATCCCTCCGGGAGCGCTCGCGTCGTGCTCGTCGTGCTCGTTTCCAAGGTCGACTCGATGCTCCCGGGTGTAATTTCGACTTTTAATGCCCGTTGCAACCTACCACTAGGTGCGCCGAATGTTCGCCGAGGTCTCGTTACCGGGACTTAACCCGGGCTCGTTGTTTATCCATGCACGTGCGCGCGGCACACGCACTCGCCCGCGCGTGAACGTAAAGTTCGAAAGACGAAAGGAGGCACTGGCCGCGGCGTTTGTTCCGCTCGGGCCCTCAAATGATTTGGGAGCACTCGGCTCGGTTTGTAGGTTCGTATGCCACGGGGCCAGTAGGCTCTCGTCTCTGTGTGTCGAGAGGCCGTGAGTACGTGTGCGTGCCATCGGACACGCGCGTGCTCGCGGACCGACTGGGTCCGCGAGCACGAGCCGCGCTTCGGTTTTAATTCGCGCTGATCCAAATTGAGTATTGGGGTCGTTGGACGGAGATGAAATATAAGAATAATGCTAGCTTTCAATAAGTAATTTCTTTTGTCTCTGTATATGTACATACTATATAACTCTCTTATTTATCAGATAAATATTCTTATTGTTTCTTTTTTCAATCAAATTTTTCAATGTGAAAAAGATCTACAAGTAATACACCGAGAGAAAAAATTATTTTTATTAAATTTTTATAATTATTCAGTTGAGCACCTTGCAATGAAATGTTTATTAAATGTAAAGGAATATTTATTTAATACAAGAACTACTATTTCAATTTAACTATTATTTCTTTTATTGAGGAAATATTTATGTACCTTATGTAAATATTTCATTGTAATTATTCAAACAAATAGTGATTAAAATTTAGTAATTTTTTTCTCTCCGTGTATGTAACAAAAAATGAAAAATTTGTTTCAACACGTTTCACAAGAAATATTTTTGTACTCAAAGTATTGTAACACATCAATTTATTTATTTATTATAATTATTATAACTATTTTTCTTTTTTTGCACTACACGCTTACTCTCTCTCCCTTTTTTTTCTATTTCTGTTCCGTTTTTTTTCTCTCATTTTTGGTCTTTTTCTCTTTCTCTCTCTTCATCTTGTTCTATCTATCTTCTTCTTCAGCTTTCTCTTTCTTACATTAATAATTGCGCCGTCGAAACCTGTCCGGTTTATACTCGGCCGGAGTGCAAAGGGAGGAGTAGCACGCGGACCCGCTCGTTGCCGCTCGTCTGAGGTACTGGTAATTGTCGGAGCCTCTCTTTCGGGTCCTCGTTAGATCCGCTCCGCTTGGTTCGTCGTGGGTCCGGAGAGTGCTGCTGGAGAGTTCCGATACCACACAGATCGACCGCAACTCTGCGCCGGTTTCACCATCGAAATTCACTTGGAATTGGTTCAGTTTGCGACCGCTGAAAATCGAGCACGTGCTTTCTTACGAGGATCGTGCATAACTGTCCAATCGTGGCGCAGAATTTTGAATTATGTTGCGTAAATACGTTCACCACATGTGTCTTGGGATGTTCGAAAGATCATTGACATTGCAGGTAAAACTCTTTCCGTGAAAGGACCTGCTCTTATTTGCGTCGCTTTGGATGGTAAAAACTCGTAAGATACATGAGCCGAATAAGATTCAGCGATAAATAAGGCCCACTCTTAAATTTATCATTTAAAAACATGCTTTATGCCTTATGCCTAAATATATTCTTAAAAAGGTGTGTCATAAGAAGTAGATGAAAAGGGACTACAGAATTCAAACCGGCAGCAACACGTTTATTTAGTGACATAAAAACTTAGAATGAAGTGGATAAATAAGCCATTTTTATAAAAATTTACTGCAAAGTTTATTAAGTATACTTAATTTTATTACAACATATTTGTAATATTCAACTTTCCAAGTTTAGAAAAAAGCATTAAAGATACTTGTCATGTTTAATAGTAGAGTAGATTTTACGGGTTTTTGTTTTTGTGATTAATCAGCATTTTAAAAGTGATTTAGAACATAATGTTTGATTCGGACTTTATTAAAAACACAAGCATTTAATAAGGCTCAATGTCAAAGTTAAATTTTTTTTGTTTAGTTACAAATGTTCTACGTAAAATATAATTTTATTTTTGAGTGATTGAAATATTTATTCTTACTTAGTTTATTTCAATATCTTCACAAATAAAATTTATAAAGAAATATAATAAATTAGGTGGACCTTATTTGGTTCAGGCTTACTAGGTGAAATTGCAAGATTAAAATTATTTCCACACAAATTTTGTATTAGTTTCATATATTATTCAGACGACTACATATTCTTATTCAGTCTCATTTTTTAATAAGGTTGTCATTTTTAGCTCGTATATCAGCAATTTTTTTCTATATGGCACATAAAATTATATGCTTTATTGAAGATGATCTCGTTTAGATTTGCATCTTAAAAAATTTATTGATAACATTTGCATAAAATTATAAAGAAACTGTTTTTATCTATTTAAGGCGTAGTTAATTGAAATTCCAAAACCTGTCTCAAGATTTTTGTTTCGTTTTGTGCCCCCTCCGATTCAGTATACATATATCGATGTGCGCGCGTGCGGACGATGTTCTCTGTCTGACGTTCATCTCAGTTTCTCCAATAATTTCTTACGGGAGCCCTCCGTTTGTTCGAGAATGATTCAAGGCCTCTCAGTAAAATCACAGTGACATTATGCCAGTCGAGCGGAGGGCGTGATTTCGGCAAAGTGGCCAGGAAAATAGCATACCGATCTCGCATTCTATTGAATTCGGACCACAAGCGGTCGGTAATTCCGCGGGTCGAGCCATCTCTCATCTCGCCTCTTCGCGCCCGTTCCGCATTACAATTTCTTCGGTATGCCACTAGCTCCCTTCCTCTCTATGCGACGTAGGGAGGTGACAAAGAGTCGCTGTCGAAGAAAGAGAATGGCAGACTGTATGGCGGCGGTCAATGTCGAGGCGTGAGACCCCGGGACACCGTGAATTGTCCTCGGAAGAAAACGCGAATACTGAATGGGAAAGAATGGTGGCCAAACGAGGCGAATTCGTCGACCCTACTGCGGTTGCACCGACGACGGTGATATGGAAACGGTGCGCAGCGAAGATCGACGAGGCTTTCTCGTCATAAAAACGCCCCTCCTGCCGGCTCAGAAAAATCGCGGGGCTCGGGGATACTGCGATAATATTTTCCTAGGATCCTAGAAAAACTCGATACTCGCGTTTGTAGCCACCGGGGATCCATCCTTCGATCTCATCTTCCCCGAAGACGAGCCACCGCTCTTCTCTCGCGCTCGGATTACCGAGGCACGAATCGCAACCGTGAAAGGATCCGATTCGAGAACGGATACGTCCTCGAGCTTGACTGTTTGTCTTCTCATTCAACTGCGCGCCGCGTTGAGTTTTCCTTTTTTTTTTTAAGACCCCATTACAGTTTCCTTATATCGCTTTGGGAGCGATAGCAACGCTTGTTTTATTAATGAACCGATATCTTTACGGTAATTTCAATTTCCGACCTATTGATCCGTAAATTCGTACAGAGACAAGTCGTACGGAGAATCCAATCGCAAATCTTCCATTTGGTTTTCTTGATTTTGCTATATACATATATATTCGTAGAACATGTATAACGCATGCTAATTGTGTATTAACATGCGTCCAAGGTATGCAGAGCGACCTCGAAAGATAAGACTGATAAAAAAATAAGCAATAATGAGTAGCAAGCGTGCGGGCAACCGTGTCGGCTAATCAGACAACAAGCACCGATCGCAAATGAGAGCATCTCGCACGTTCGGCTAATGAATAATTTTAGTATCTTAACGAAAATAGTCGACGCGGCGCGCGGCGGCGTGTCCGCAACATCGCCGAATCCTTTAATCAAGTCGTTACGCTTTCCGCACGATGCCGACATGCGGGATGATCCGCTCGTGGTTTCGACACGTGTCCGTGCGCGATAAACGAAGGATGATCGCGCTAGTTTGGGAAAGAGGAAAGAGAGAGAAAGATATAAAAATGAGAAAAGAGAGAGAGAGAGAGAGAGAGAGAGGGAGAAAGAAAGAACCCGCCGCGAATCGCCGCGTGTTGTTGCCGGGATATAAAGATCTTCTTAATTCGCGTGAGGAGCCGGCTTCCGTGCTTTTTTTAATCCACGTGGACTTTTTGCGAGGTTCCTGCACCCGGTGGTGCCTACCAACGTCGGTCGCAACGTGTATATTTAGGCTGGCATTAGGCCGTCCCGGCTTCTAGGCGGCTACTTATTAACTCTTCTTCGGCATATTGCCTCCCGTAATGCGACCAACAACTGCAACGCCTCCCTTGTGTTTGCCTCCTTTTGCCTTCTCTTATCCTCGGCTAAGGGTTCCTAATGCCACGATATCGCGTCGCGACTAATTCGCAGTCGTGATTGAGAATGATGAGCATGATGGGTCTTTGGCCGTTGCGATGAGCACGTGGATGATTGAAGAACGCAACAACCAAAATTTCTTTCGACTGTGAATTTATTGCGATTACCTTGAAACGATCGCGCTGTCGTGATTAAATTAATAGTGCGAAGTTTACTGAATGCAGCCTTGTCCCGAGAGGTTTGCACTAGCGCCAACCACAGGAACGCGTTACGTCATTCGAACACAATCGGCCTCCAGTCAGCTTGGATCGAGATACAATCGTGAACGAGAGTTAGTTCGGCAAATATTTGTATTCATTTCCGGCTTTGGAGCTTTCTCACAGAGACTGCTTGATTCTGTTCTAGAAAACTGTGGTGTCTACAGCGAACATGGCAAATCTAATAAAAATGTTCGGAAAGGAGAGAAAGAGAACGGAAAGCAAATATTTTAGTTAACATTTGTTTAAATTAAAATTTAACTTTTTCTTTCAATTAAATTTTACCAATTATAGACATTTGCAGTTAAAATCTATTTTAACTGCGAAAAAGCTGAACTTGTGTTCAAAGAATTGTTTCTATTTTTAAATACGTGATTGAAAAGGATGCACCGTTCATTTTTAATTTTTATCACACATTCAAATCTCATTAAATTCAGAAAGGGATACTTACTTTTCTTTGTTAGCGATTTATCTGGTTTTTGATTTTTTTCCCCTAAAGTTCACCAGGTGGTCCGAAGATACGGACTTCTCGCAGCTCCTATCGTTGATGCGTTTGCTTCATATAAGAGGCTGATCATTGAGCGATGATAAGGCGGACAGAATACAAAGCGTAAACAATCGTTTTTTTTTGCAAAGTCACATCGTAACCATCCGTCGTTTTCGATGAGCGATTAGAAAGTAATTAGCACCCCGATAATTGCCGATCCTTAGATCGAACCCCTGCGGTTCCTACTCATTTGGTACCGGATGTTCAATGCTTCGGAGGAGGGACCTATTGTTTTCCATTGAACACTTTCTCACGAGTGTTGCTAAGCGCTGCCATTAACTACTTGGCGTTAGTATAAGAAATTTTATTTATTACAACGGTACGCACAACGTTTGTCGCTGATACGTATCTTGCTCGCTCTCATTCTCGTTTCGGACAATTTCGAGTAAGATAAATATGTAATAAGAGAAACAGATCGGTTCGCATACCGGTTGTAAAACCACGGGCGGTCTTGTGCAACGATGTTGTGACCGAGGACAACATTGTATCTCTGTTTTCTGCCAAACAAATCCCAGAGCGTCTCGAGACTGTCGCATGCAATCGTCTGTGAGAATCGCAGACGGATGGATTTACTTGGGTAAGCACACATTGCATTATGTTCTCTTCGGCTAATGTACAAGCTAACGAGGCCGGGATATGGTTTTTCCGCGACAAAGGCGTAGGTTACACAGCGCGACGGCGCGAGGAGAAAAAGGGAAAAGGGAAGAGGGAGGACATTCATGCGTGGCCGTCTCCCCCGGTACTACCACCAGCGAAATGAAAGGGAAGGCACGGTAATTGAAGTTAAACGAGATAGCCGGCCATTCATGGGTTACGGGATCGTGACAATGAAGCTGGCTCTTGGTTGAACGGACGCCTCGGGCGACAGACAATGGCTCCGCTGGAGTTTACACCGCGTTGAGGAGTTATGCCGTAATATTGTGGCCGTCCTGGTAGTTTTCTGCCGATGTCGATGAAGGTACCGCGTCAAGTTCTCTCTCCGAGCCTCGAGTCGTTCACAAAGTCGCCTGGCCGATTCATACTGTAGTTCCGTCCCGACCTCAGTTCGTTCACCGCGTGAAATTGAAGAAGCGGGAAGAAATGATTTAGCAGTGATTTTCACTTTATTAGAAACCAATTATCTATTGCGAGTGATTTACAAGGAAAACGGATTAAAATCCAAACTTTGAGAAATTTTAAGATGCTTGCGTTTTTGGTATTAAGATATCTATCAAATTATTAAGATAGATAATATTAAATTAATATTCTCGATAAAATTATAGTAGTGGTGAAAACTAAAGGTACAATGCAGAAACACAATTAAATTGTAGAAACACTTTGCAATCGTATCTCTCTTCTCAAATCTGAAATTTAAAAAATGAATTTTATTTCTAATTAGCATTGTTTGCAAAAATCATTTACATATTTATCAATATACAATTGATAGAATTTGTGCATATCAAATATATTTAATCAGTGAGAGAAACAAAATTAGTTTGTGAATGATATTCGGAAAGCACGGTCTATCTATTTGGCATGTTTCCCGATTAATTATTTAATGAATCAGCGCTTGCTAAACATTGATACTTATTCATTGTTACAATCGGACATGCAGTGAATTTGTGTAAATGCGAATTGGATTAATAATAAACTCGAAGCAGGCGTGTATGAGCGTAGATTGCATTCTTTCCATTGCGCTTTAAAAGTCATAAAAAGAAAAGAAGAGCCAAGGGAACCCAGAGTTGAGATGACCTAAGATCGCACCTTCTTCGTCGCGAGCAGATTTTTCCAGAGATGAGTTATGACACCGAACGAAGGATTACAAGATTGATTTTCCTGTTCGCAGTGGTAGCCAGGGATCTCCCGTTGCGATCTCCTGGAAGCTGTAAACTTACCGCGACGCCGAGATTGAAATCTCGGATCTTTCACAACTCTTTTCTGCTTATCGTCGAAACAAAAGTGAGATTTCGTGGAGAGCGCGCCGCAATCGTGTTTCGGGGAAATAATCGATGAGCCGGCGCGAACGACATCGGTCCGGATGCTCGGGAGGAACGGACTGTCGTTTACTTATTTTTCATATGAAGGAGCTCTCATATGTTTTCAAGTAGTCACCCGTTTCTCGTTAACACTCTACGTATTTTACGTGTCACGCTGTAGAAAAGATAGATAGGGACGTACCTGAAGTGTCGAGTCAAGATAATAACTCTTTTTATCACGTTAATGTTCTTGAAAATTGCAAGACAAACTAGAAAAAACTAACTACAGGAAGTATATATAAAACAAAACGTTTTTTTTCTCTGTCGTTAACGTGTTCAATTAATCTCTGATTAATCTCTGATTAATTGAACACGTTGGAAATTATTGCTACGAAAAAATGATTTTACACTCGGATGTTGGATTCGTCGTGATGATGCACATAAACGCATCAGTGTAAGATCGTAGACGTCTTAATGGCAGCCAAGACGACTGCTGGGCGGGTTCGCCGAGAGCGATTGGCGCGCGATCGTTGATTTCATCCCGGGCGGTATCTCACTCCCCCATCTTCTGCGGTCGCACGTGAATTCTTCCCTGAAGAGACGCAACATCCAAAACGCGTTTCCCGGGACGACGCTATTCGGCCGAGCTCCACGAGCTCTACGAGCTCCACGACCACCCACGACTCGAACGTGGCGAATCTGTGAGACGCGAGCGGGCACGAGTTCTCCCGTTTCATTTTTTTTCCCTTCTCGTCCTTCACTCGACACGACATCTCCCCGGATCCTCATCTCGGGACCCGAGAAGCCGCGCTTGAATGACTAAATGGAATCGAAGTGAAATGGAACGACCGCCCGTGTGTCATTCACATTCGTGTGTCACGTCTCGCTTCTCCCGGCTCCCGAAAAGCCGGTCCAGAACGATGATTCCCGGGCGACGAAACGCGACGGTGCCGATGACTTTCGTGACTTAAGCCTTTCTGGCTGTCATGCCGCCATAATTATGCATAAAAGAACTGAATACTCTTTCTCTCTGAATGACTTGGCAGCAGTCGAACACGCGGGATAAACTGTCTCTATTACTGACACAGCATATTATTATATTATCATGCCACACTAATGCATCCATGCGTGTATTCGCATAATTTGATATGAATTTATAATGGCTCCCGAGATCACAAATTTAGCAGTATACATAGGTGTTGGCAAATAGTATTATCTGCATATTCATATTGTATTGTAGAATGCGTTATAATTCAATGGCGTTTATTCTAAAGATTATGACGCTGGGTAAATTCAATTTTTATACAAGCAGCATAAATTTTGACGAAACGTTCACGTCGACGATGGTCGCAATAACGTCCGTGGTAGAAAATCTCTTTCCGAGTCTCGATTATTCTTTACGTTTACTCTCTACGTAATGTCGTAAGATATTCGGGCATCTTTTTTGTAGCAATTTGTGAGAGGCTTAATAGTTCGCGCGGGGTGTTTCTTTGTCGTCTTTTCGGCCATTACCCCGTGGCGTCTCCCTTCGCGCATCTCTTATTACGTACGGAGCCGTGTGGAGTGTGCGTCCGGAAGCAAAATCGAAGAAAACGATACCACGCCGGGGTGGTATAATGCTTTCCGTGGCACAGCCCCCGGCGTCCTTTCTCACACTCTCTCTTTCTAACGGAACAGAACGTGGTACAGCGCGTCGGAGCGCGCCGGATCCCGACTGACCTGTGGAAGAGTTGGAAAGGAAACTTGCCTCTAATTATCCTGTTGGGGCCATATAGTAGCCGCGTGAGTGCACGCGTGCGCTGCGCCGCGTACATACGTGAGTGCGTATATGCGAGTGTGCCTATACGTGCGTGCGTGCGTGCGTGCGTGCGTGCGTGCGTGCGTACGAGTAACGCTGACGCGCGATCGAGAGGAGGACCGGACTTCAAGGAGAAGGGCGGCTCCGACGGCAACAGAATATATTATAGACTCGTTCCTTTCGACTTGCGCCGCGCCGGGCTGAAATCTCGCTCTGGGTTTCGTGTTAACTTAAGTGTCCCTGAAACGGACTTTGTGGGAGAGCGCGGCGTGCGTATGTGCCGCACGCACGCGGTCGCCTCTTCTTCCAGTTGACCTCTTAACGGTCGATCTCTTTTTTCTTTTTTTTTTTTACGCGATCCATCCGGATGTGGATTATGGATTGTTATGAATTAGTTTTGTACCGGGCTACGCTCTTAGGGATAAGCGAATGGTCACATTGCGGGGACAGAATAAATTACTGCGTAGAAAAACCGGAGCGAAAAATTGCGACGGGTATTGTATGGATTTCTATGCAATAATTACACGCGAAGTTACGTAGGATATCGAAATTAAAATTTTAATAAGTTGGTTAATAGCAATAAGATTATTTTTTGCTTTTTTATTAGAAAATAGAAGTACAGAAAAGTTTGTTAAATGGAAATTAATATAAATGACAAACGTTAATTCTGTGATGAGAGATTTTAAGTATAATATTTCAAAACTTTTATGCTTAGAAAATGATATCAAGATATATTTGAAAAGATTATTTATTGATTTTATAGAACAACGATCAATTGGTTGTTTTTGTTAAGGGTTCTCACAGTTAAACGGATTTAAAATTCGTCATTGGTTAATTCGTTATTAAGGCAGTTCACGTCCTTTTAACTTATTGCACTGGTAAGCCAGGCTTACGGTTCAATCCGTCGCCGCGTGTCCTCTTAAACCTCTTGATCTATCCTCTTCGTGTTCTTGGTTTGTCGAAATATGTAGATAAGATATAAGAGAATATAAGGCAGGACACAGATAAAATTGCGTAAAATTTGCCTTTAAATATATTAAATTTGAAGTAAGACAAAATTAATAATGTATAATCTATATTTAAAATTCAGATATATTTCTTCAGTACTTAAAATATTATATTTTTTAATGTGACGTTTTTATGGCTCGCAGTGCCATGCTAGATTGACACGTCGCATTTTTTGCAAGTCATTTGTGGCACATCGAAATCTTTAATGCTAATTCAGTCGTTTTGCGGTTTCGAAAATCGTGAGGCAGCCAAAGGGGCGTACGACAGGGAAATTACTGTTATTCCCGCGTATTATTTACTCTGAAATCTGGGACCATAGAGACACTAACAGGAATATAATCGTTAGACTAGTTCTTCTCTGCGCTATGATATTATTTGCTTCTTGACAGAAATGACTCTTTTAATTTTTCAATTTCTATGATTACCAATTAATATTTTGAACTGAGATAAGTTGACATTAATACATGCGACACGTTTTTGTTGCGTTTTAACGATAGATAAAATTGTGATGCGTTTCACATAGTATCGGTCATCTCGAAAAATTTAAAAACTTTATATCAATTTAAAAATCTTTTTATATATAAATAATTTAATATTACTTTCATTATTTCAAGATTTTTTGTTAGATGTTAGAGATTAAAATACATAATGAAAAAAAATTTGGAAAATGTGTTATTTTAAGTCCTCTCTTACAGTCGCTTGTTGTTATTTAATTTGTAGAAACAGTTGTTCAAATACAAAATTATACATGTATTATAATTTTAAGTATATGTATTTTTCTGTAAATTGTGTACAATTATTTTACATCCAATTCTGCAGGTGCAGAAAATTTTTTATTTTGATCCTTAATTCTGATCCTTTTATTTTGATTTTATGATTCTGCGGGTGCAGAGTTGGAATTTATTTAAAAATATTATTATTCAATTTTTAACCATGAAAATGAAGAAGATGAAAAATTTTTTGTACCTGCAGAATTGGATATAAAATAATTGTACATAATTTAATGTGGAATACGGGGCATTTAAGTTCATAATAGACGCACAATTTTGTTATGAATTTGAATAGACATTTTATTTACGTCACAGTATCAAGTATTTACAAGATTAAAAAAAAATTAGAAATTTACGAATGCATCAAAAATGCGAAATGCAATTATAAAGTACGTTTGTGATGTATGTTCGCGATTGATTTTAATCGCTTGTCACTTATCCCTTTCTCTTTCTTCTTTCTTATGACTTTTTAGCATTAAAATTAAGATTATTTAAATTTTGTCTCTAAAAATTAATAGTTATAAATAATCTTTAATTGAGAGATCAAATAAATAGATAATTAGAAAGACAAAATAGATATATATATAATACATAAGTAAATTAAAAGTATTTTTCAAATATTATGTAAGAGGAATCAAACCAAATATTACGGAGTTGGAATAGGGTAGTTTGATAAATAACAATCCTGAATTATTCGTAACGTCATTCGTTATATTTAACAAATCGTCGTTAAATCTTATTACAATGTCTTTTTTTTTATTTACAAGAAGGCACTGCCGATCGCGAAACGTCGTCGATCGATTCGCTCCGGGCGAGAATATAAGTCCGCTCGATTATGTGTGATTCATCCATTTTTCTTTCATACATAATTTTCATACATAACTTAGGATGCTGTGTATAAATAATTAGTGCTGTCAATAGTTAGGTACACAGGCATTTTGAATGTTACTTGGATTAGCCCGCGTATTACTTCGGAATATCAGATTTATTCCAAATGATTAGGAAATATTAAATGAATATTAAACAACAAGATTACATCTCGATTACGTCTCTCATACATATATATTCATATCTGGAAGAAAGATAATTCATGAAAAGGCACACTCAATCAGAGAATAATATTATATTTTAACAAATATAAATATTTAGTATTACTCCCTGAATGTTTTTTTGTTATAGTTAATGCTATTCAATTCCTATTACGCAAACATCTATATGAACATATATAAGCTTAAAAGTAATGTCATAACATAGTACAACACAGTTTTTATTATTACCAGTTTATGTGTATTTAGGCATATTAAATGAATCTATAAAGAGGAAAAAATAGAAACTGGTTATCCAGATACTAAAGTTCTGTTCAAAAATAATGCGTCGTGATGTAATGTATCCGAATAGACATGTAATTTCTTTGATCGAGTAATGGATAGATACTCGGAGATTACTTTGCTCATGCTAACAACATTGTAAATAATTATTACATAATAGTGTAACAGCATAGTTATAATTATAATGTAAAAATAGTAATAAGTATGTAATGCAGTTTTATAAAAAGTAATTAATCATATTAAGTAATCGAATACACGGATAACGTCCGAAATGTCCAGATACCTGAATACTGACAGCACTAACGCTTACATTGGCTGACATAGCTAATAATTCTATAGAATCGCTATGGATTGTATAGAATTACCGCGAATTAATCACTTTAATATATATACATATATGTATAATATTATAAAATAATAATATAAAGTAATACGATATATAATACAACATAATATATAAACGTAAATGTAATATATAATATATATAAAATTATTATTAATTATTTCAATATACACAATAATAATCGAAATACCTGTCGATGGATCTCATTTTAAGAACAATTATCTTAAATTTTTAGGGAACTATTCGTTGAAATGTTTCGATTGAAAATTACATGATTTTGAGGGAAACATCTTATTAATTTATGGAAGATTTTATCTTATTCAAGCATTAAATAAAATTATGTGATTTTTTATGCAAGTTGATTTTTTATGTTTTACATGTAAGAATATTAAGATAACGTAAATAAATTGAATGCACTCCATGTTATATTTTAACATTTCTCCGTATTTTACGTCTCCCTTGAAACCATGCTACTTTTGCTTGAAATAATTTTTATTGAACAATAAATAGTTAAAAAATGATTTCAGGACGTTTTCTTTTTTTCAAGATGTGAGCTATTTTGAATAAATAACTGTATAGGCGCGCCCTATCTTATGTTTAATTTTTGGGTGATGAAGTGTGAGGAAATATTTTCATCATAATAAATTACGAAATAGAAAGTTAACATAATTAGAAATTGCAATGCATTTGTCATATACTTTTGAACTACTACTTGTAATTGTACGCTTCCAAATTTCGTTCGATATTAATGTATAATTCTAGAGATAATTTCCAAGAATTTTTTGCATTTATACAGAAAAGGACAACATATTACACATAGTTTAGATGACAAAATGCAAAGTAATATGACTAGATTATAGTTAATGCAACAGCCGCTTTCTTCGTTTACCTTTGTTTCTTTTATTTTTGTCTTTGACTCCACGCGTACCTTTGCATTTGGTCATTGCTGCAACAGAAAACAAAGAAAAATTTATTAGATAAGTGTATTTCTTTCTCTCTTTCTGTCTTCATAACATTATTAATAGTTGAGGCAATAATTTTTATTTTATCAAAGAAATTGGTAAAAATATTAATATATAAATATACGTTATATACTTTGGACGTTATGTACAAAACTTTATGCGAATGATGCGAGTAAAAGGAGACATTCAACGCTTGCGCTTTCAGTGTGATATCGATTCCTCCGAATAGATCGCGGGTTTTTCGTTGGCAGAGGATGATAAAAAAGAAGTCCTGCAGGTATACGAGATGGAAGAAGCAGGGGATGATTTCAGGTAAGGGCGGTTTTACTGCAAAGGAGTCCTGCACGTTCTTCATGGGCAAAAGCGAGAGAAAAAGTGGAAAGGAGTGGAGAAGAGAGAGAGGACGTACCGGTTCAAAAACCGACAAACGAGGGACGGGAATATCTTGAAAGATGCATTCAGGTTAAACGCGGCAGACGAATTCGTCCTCGTGAAAAAGAGAGGTGGAACGGGAGGTGGATAAAGAAAGATGGCGACAGGGGAAAAGTGAGAGACGAGGATAAGGGAAGATACTCACGCGCACACACACACATACAGAAATGTGACGAGAGATCTGAAAAAGTTACGTCCGTCAAGATTATACCTAAAAGCGAGCTTCGAAAGGCAATCAAATTTCTTCTATTCGCGATTCGTCGAGGTCTTTGAACTAGAAAAGGAGTTCACGAAAAATCTTTCTCGAAGAAAATCCTTATAAAGAGTACTTTGACATACGTTGAACTCTAGGTTATGTTTTTCAAATATTTTTACTTTAATCTTGCTACATTTAATAAATACTATTTCATCAATGTTATAATCTCCAGTGAAAAAATTGAAACAATCCTTTATTATGTCATTTTTATTAAACGGTGACGTTTTCGAGCTTACTTCACAATGTGCATATCCAACCGAAAAAAGATGTTCCTCGATGATCGGATCGAGCGACTTGGAAACGCCGCTGAAGGACGAGAGGCGGGGTGGAGTTGGAGAAAAAACGGTAGAAGAGGGACCGACACTCACGCACACACATATGTGCATTAACGTACCGTGAAAGAAATCGCGGTACAAAAGCGTCGCTCCTCGAATGTATACGCGGTGCCCCTCTGAATGGAGTCTGCGATTTGAATGGTTTCAGCGAGGGTTCGTGCGCGTCATTGTGAGGGGGCAAGGTCACAAATTTACTCGGAAATTTCTTTAAGCTTCCCGGTAACGTAGCCAGATATTCCTTGTACGTTTGTCAACTGGCGAGGGTGGCAAATACAGAAAAATTATTTTTTCAATAATCGCGATCAAATACGAATGTGTCGGTGACGTCCAATAACAAAAATTAATTATTAATTCTCAAATTATCTTGAAAATTTTGGTAATAATGTTATCTAAAATATTTTACTTAAAGACGCTCATTCAGACATTTAAAAATAAAGATAATGAAAACGTGCTGATTAAAAATTGCAGTGAAATTACGTTTCATGTCACATCACAAGTGAGATTTACAACTGAATCACAAAAAATTTTTTAGTAAAACGACATAAGACTAACAATCACAAGTAGAACACGCGATACAATTCTTTAAGGTCACAAGACCTTGCAATGTGAATGACCCGCAAGTTATAATTACAAGAGAAAAATATATCACGACACTAACCTTCAGAAGGCAGGGATCCGACATCGGCATCCTCACTGACTCTGTTGCCACCAGGAAATGACATCTAGCAACTCTTCATCTTCCGGACTCATTGGCTCGTAATTGTCATAACTGTCGGAATGCGTTGCGTAAAGGGTGCCAGAAGTGCCATAACCTTGACTTCCAGCTGACGAGGTTTCGGAGACAAAGCTTGGAGTTGGTGAACTCGACGCTTCCGAGCATGTCGTCGGGACAAAAGTCGTCGGACTCGGATTCTGCCTAAGGTGTTGATGCCGAAGGTCAGATCCATGTGGACTACTGTGATGATGGCTCTCTCCGCTGATGCTACCTCGTAATCTTAGTTCCGCCGAATGATTAGAGTCAGAGCCTACTCCGTTTTCGGGCGAGTTGGAGGACGTTAAAGAAGTGGACTCGGAACTACCATCGTGCTCTTCGAGAAGACGTTGAAGACTCCTGATGTATTCCACTGCCATTCTCAAGGTCTCCACTTTGGATAGTTTCTTGCTGCCGGCTCTGGATCCTCCATGAGTCCCAGCAGTACTACTTCCCAGTGCCTGCGCCACTGTCTGCGGTATGTGTTGTCTCAGAGTGGCGAATCCGTTGTTTACCTGCTTCACCCTGTTGCGTTCACGCGCGTTTCGCCTAGCCACCGAAGCAGGCTGATGCGGTACCGCGCCGTAAGGTCCAGTTGCTTGTCCGTAAATTTTGGTTCGCTTACATCCGTGTTGTAGAGTACTGCCGTTCGTTGGCATACTGTTGGTGGATACAATCACGTTGCCGCGATGGGTCTGCGCGCTCGAAGTGGCGTGAAGGCCGTGATGGTGATGCTGCTGCTGCACACTCAGCATGATGGGCAAGACGCTCTCCTCCTTGGGCCCCACTAAGGTCATATCACGGGTCCGAATCCCCCACTACCCGCGAGCAGGAATTGTAGCAGCGCGTGCCAGGCGACCTTCGTGCGGCGTACACTGCTCGACTTATCGAAGAGAAACTTCGTCGTGGTGAAGTCGATGCGAATTCTTAACACCTCGTAGTACGCGCGATCGTGAAAGTGAGAAAAACAGACGAAAGCGTGTGGTTACTCGACCGACCGAGAAGAAAAGCGTGGGAAGAAAAATTAAACCGCACCCTCGATGCTCTCGGTACGATTCTGGCTCCCGAAATGCCTAGCCAATGAGAGTTCGGGCCTTATATAGCCAGGGCGGGCACGCGCCTATCCCCACTCGCTCTCGATCTCGGGTCCTAAACCCCCGTTTTCTCCCCTTCCCCCGTTTTACCGGCCCGCAGCGCCTCATACCCCTGTGATTCCCCACTACTGCAGTCCCAAAGGCCCTACGTTGCCCGAGATTCTCATCTCCGATCGTCCTTATACTGGTGCGCCGCTACTATCCCAATCTGTTTACCGATTTACCTTTCGTAGCATGCCGCGTTGTTATCAATATGATAGGACTTATCGTCGGCGTGTGCCGTCAAAGTAGTTGACGGACTGATAAGTTAACTTAATGTTAGAAGAAGATAAATCGAAAGATGTGGCTTATATATATTTCTATTCTTTTTTTATTTCTATTGCACATGAGTAAGCAATTAACTCTTATGTGTATAAATATTAAATATATTATTTTGTTATTATGGGCCGTTAGCATTTTGAATGCATCTTCTGGAACGCGCTCTATAGTTCACTTTTTTCCAAGTCCTTTTTCATATTTAAAAACACAGAATTGCATACATCATATGCACTTAAACCTGACTTGAAAATATGTATCTTACAAAAATAATAATAAAAAAATCTGTGTTTTTTGATTAAAAAAAGAATGATAAATTTACAATTGCAATGCAACTTACAATACAAGAAACAAAGAAAAGAAAGAAATAGAATAGAAATTTTGATTTCACAATCACTATTTAAAAAAAAAAACTTTTTTATAAGTTATTTATAAATAGAAATTGATTCGCAATCTACGAAACATTTATTTATAAAGAAAATAATTTCTTAATCAATAGTTTAAATGCAATAAGGCCCAATGTGTATATATCCAATTGTGTCTTGCAATTCTCGTGTGAGAGACACTGGCACGCACATATGAAGGGTCCACATCCCCACCGGTCTCGCGGTGTCTCGGGGATCGAAATTTGAACAGTTACCGGGAGAAGGAAAAGCTGGTCCGGGGGCCAGAGCAAGTAGACTGAGCGGGATAGCGAGAGAGCGAGGTGTAGAATACACGACAAGGACAGAAGACGCAAAAGAAGAAGAAGAAGAAGAATGATGAGGAACAAGGAGTGGGAGGAGATGGAGAGGTCTGCGGCTGTAGAGAAGCTGTGCAGAAGACGAAGAGGTATCGGAGGAGGGTAAGGGAGCCCGGTGGCACGGAACATACGAGTACCCGAGACAACTGCAACAGTGGGGAGAAGCAGCGGCAGAAGCGTATAGCGATGGGCTCAACTGTGGCACGTGTCTTCATTTTACGTAGCACGTAGTTTAATATAAGCGCATTGCAAAATATTTGAAAAATTTATGAACATTTTTAAAATTTTAATAAATGATATATCGTTCAATCGTAATCGTTGAAATCGTAATTTTTTTTATAAGTAAGTTGTATTTCAACGATTTACTGGGGGAAAAAAATCCAGTTTCTTTATGAAACATGAAGAGAATCAAATCAGAAGAAAGGAGTAGATGATGTATAGGGTGTAAATATGTATAGATGGAAAATTTTCTCATTTTGATACCAGTCCGTGTGAAAGAATTAAAACCAATGATATTGCGTTCACTGCCTTCACTAGTAAAGAAGACATGTATGACGACAAAGGGGAAGGGGAAGAGACGCGAGCCGTCCTCCCTTCCTCACATTCGTGGCGCGCGCCTACTCCCATCCACCGGCTCTCCCTCCTTCCATTCGTCCGGTTTTATCCTCCCCGAACGGAGCGTGTGTCTGCATACATGCGTGCATGCGTGTATGAGGGCGCACGCGTTCTTGCTCGGGCCTCGTGCTTAAGGGCGTTGTGTGGGGGATGTGTGTGCGTTCATACACGCGTGAGGAGTTGTGCGTTCCTGTATGCATACGCGTCTGTACGTGTGCGTGCTCGCGCGTGGAACAGGTATATGCTCTCCTCGTTTCTTTTTTTTTCTCCCTTTCGATTCTGGCGGTTCTTTCCGTCCTCTTCGCGGGTCTGTCTTTCTCCTTGTCGAAAAGGCGACGCGTGAGGGAGCGTTATAGGACGGTAGGGTCTCGCTGGACATTCCTACGAATAAATAAACGTCAGGCGGATGCTCGACGGTTTGGATAGATAATAGATGCGCGCTTTGAAACCTTCGATAAGGATGTGTAGGAACGCGAAAGAGATAGTGTGTCTCGATACGCTGGAAATGCGGATGCGTTCAAGCGCGAATGAGTGAAATGTTAACAAAAATCGCATAAGATTTAATGCACAGTATTACAAAGTTGTAAATTTTACGTTAACATAAATTTTTAACTATTATATATTTATAATCTTTATTGAATTTGTTTTGGTATGAAATTTATTAATATCAAAAGTCTCTTTACAAGGTCAGGAAAGTTATTTTTTACAATAAACTTGTTTGTTATTGTTATTTAATAAATAATGATTTGTTACTTTTTTAATAATAGACAAAACAAAATAAAGTAAAATAAAAAAATGTATTTTTTACATATTTTTTTGTTAAATACAAAAAATACAATTGTATATCTTAAATCAAATAAATAATTCTTAATAAATTTATAAATACTGCAAAATTTATATTTCACCCTCGATCTTATCTTTAAAAATTTTAATTTGATCATTTCAAATTCAATATTGTTAATATATACTCGTACAATGCATTTTTTCATTTCTTCGTGCATCTCAATATTGTAAAGATTTTGAGACTAAAGTTTCTACTGTCATCTATTTTTTGAAAGGAAGGACTTCAAGAAATGTTTTTGTTCTTTTACCCAAATTTGTTTATCCATGTTGATGCCTTAAAAACTTTAAAATTATAATTTGTAATTGTTTTCAACGCTCTATGACAATGAGAGATAGTAAAATATTTTGACATGTATTTTTCATTTTTCATCATTCACTGTTAACATTTATTAATTCTGCGCACATGGAGATAGAAATAAATGATAAAAGTTATCATGTACCTTCAATATTTTGATTGTTATGATTTTGATTCGATGTTTTCAATTTATTTTCTACCACTGCCGACTAGATTTTTGAAAAAAATAACTTTTTTATGCTGAAAATCAATTATTATTTTTTTACTTCTACATGAGCAAAATGCCAACAATAAATGAAATACATGTATTATATTATTTTCCACTGTCATAGGGAATTGAAGAAAATATAATACAAATTATTTATAATCTTAAAGTTTTTTTAGGACATTGATGTGAATAGAAAAAATTTCTAAATTTTGTTTAAGACTCGAGTTATAAAGATTTAAAACAGAAAAGTGCACAGAGATCTTCTGGGACTTAATCAGTTAAGATAATCTTAACTCTAACAAAGAACGATAAATACTAATTAGACTGGATACACGGAAATTATGTTAAACGAGACGAAACAGGCGCGCGCTACAAAACTTTTAATATTACATAATTTCATATAAATAACAAATTTAATATTACACTATTAACCCAATACACACAGTCAAAATACGCGATCTTCGCGATGACAGCCGCTTAAGAAGTTAGCGCAGCGAGAAAACTAATTTAAATCTTATGTTTGTGTGTTACAGTATTACCGCAGCTTCGTGGCTGATTGTGAGTAACTCCGCTCGTTGCGCATCAGGTCGGTGAGTCAGAAATTTTTTTATTATACTTCAATACTTTGACAATATCCTGCGCAGGATAAAGAAAAGAGGATATTGAAAGAAAGAGTTTGGTAATAGCTACCAAATATTAAGTGAAATAAATAATTATATATTTGATTAATATAATAACAAATAATTTTAGTTTTTAAAATTTTTGTGAACATTACTAAACTGGATAATACTCGCTAAATGTTTAGAAAAGTAAAATTATTTTTGGTAATATTAATCAAATATTTAATTGACATTATTTAATTCAACATTTGGTAGCTTTTACGAACTCTTTTCTTCAGTGGACCCGAACAATTTTACAAAGGGAAAATCGAGTATCCAATCGTGCGCGATCGGTTTCCGGGAGTGCCGTGTAAAGTACACTGATTGTGAAAATAAAATTTGGTAATAACTACCAAATGTACAGCAAAACAGTATTAATTAAATATTTGGTCAACATAAAATAATTTTACTTTTCTAAATATGTAGTAAAGTACGCGTGCGTTCTACTCGCCGACTCGGAGTGCTGAATTCATGGGAATCTCTTCTCCGAATCGAAAGTCTTATTATGGATTTTATAAACCCGAAGTGCCGCAGCGTATTCGCGTGAAAGACATATTTAATTAGTCTACGGGCGCAATTTTATTGTACTTAACGCGAGTGTTTATTGCAGGTGCAACAAAAGGAGACAACTCGACAACCTGGAGCTGAGAGGAGGAGGAGGGCTTGGAGAGGCATCGGGCCCCAGCGGAGCAACCTTGGGGTAAATATAATTCTTTACATCAATTTAATAAGCATTTTTTTTTATTCTATCTTATTACAATAAATTAAAAAAAAGATACTTAAAAGAAGGAAATTTATATAAAATTTTATACACACTCAAAGAAAAGTTATGTTTAAATTGATGAAATTGTTTCTTTAACTTGATTTTTTAACTTGAAAATACATTTAAGGAAAATAGAAATTTGATTTCAAGAAATGATGTTATTAGCCTTTTAAATAAATTATATTTGTTCAAATTATTTGTTTCATTTAAACAAATAATTGTTTAATTCAAGGAAAGTATTAATAGAAATGTAAAAAATAATTTAGTCGTTCTGATTTTAAAAATATATTTTTTTCATTAAAAAAAGTTTGCGTTGCATAATCAAACTGTTTCTTTAATTCTAATAAAAGAAACAATTAAAAAATTTCTTAAAGTCAAAGAAACTTTTCTTTAACCGTATAACAGTGCACGAATTTCTTTGAGTCAAACAAATATTTTTTTTTACTCAAAGAAACCTTTCTCTGGGTTTATAAAAAGTATAGAATAACTTTTGAACTTATTAATTTTGAGCGCAGTTTTAATTTTTAAATCTTATGTTTGTTACAGTAATCACCGTAGCTTCGTGGCTGATTAACTCCGCTCGTTGCGCATCGGATCGGTGAGTCAGAAATTAATTTTTTCATTATAAAAAAAGGATTGTAACGATGTTACAAGTAACGCGTTATTTCCCCCTCTGTCCTTTTATAGCATTGATAATACGAATGAAAATCACGTTACATTAATATACGAATATTCGTTACATACAATAAGTATGATAAATAAAATTACTATATATTTAATTATACATTTGATCAATAAAAAGATTATGTCATTTAATCTGAAAAAGAAAAAAGAATTTGGAAGCATCACTAGGCACGCGGCAATGTCGAATAGGAACCAAAGTGATCATGTTCATAAACAAAGGATGAATGCAAGGCAGAGATTTTGAGAGGAGGAGGGGGGGGGGGAGAAAGAGAGAGAATATGAAAGTAAATTCGTAATAGCTTTAAACCTCCGAATTAGAATTTATTCCGTAATTATATTCCTTGAGGCTCTCTCGATTTTCTTTCACCAAACACTTTGACGGTAATTACCGTGGAATTAATTACCGTGTCGAGTGGTGAGATGAACGATACCACGTTCGTGTTCTCCGAGTCAATCCTTGCAGGGTGCGTCGACTCCAACGCAACTGCGATCCGAAACGCGCGTTGCAATCGTCTCGCGCCTCGGGCACGGTCTTAGATGTTAGATCGCTCAGATCATTGTCCCGCGCGATCATAGAGATTAGGGGTTTTCTGGTTGGCCGAATGAAGTATGGTCCATGGATGCACTATGCAGTTGTTACAATTTCTCTCAGCTCTTTTGTTCTCCATTATTTTCACGACGGAGGCGTTTAAAACAGTTTAGTTCTATAATACGTTATTGTAATAATATACCGGTGCTGATTTGTGTCGATTACACGTTATCATAAACAGTTTAATAAGTATCTAAATATAAACGATAATAATAGCAGCTTGTTCCTATACTTTCAATACCTACTCTCTGATGTGGAATACTTTTTGTGTGTATGTATAATATACACAAGCACACGTATGTATATTATATTTACGAATATATCTAACGTATCGTTATTAATAAAATAATTTTTTGGATATTAGGAAATTAATCACTTTTGTAAAGCGTGTTTTAATCAGATGCTTCACGCACAAAGAGAATTTTTCTGGATCCCTAATTAACTGCAGACGCTTTATAATGGCGACAAGGTCGATAATGATCGTCCTCGAAACATTGTGTCCACCATAAAGCAAAACGCATCGTCACCAAGATCATTTATAATAATAAAGACATCGAGTAACGAATTTCATCGTGGATTCATGGCAGCTTGTGCTTTTCTTAATCTTAAATGTTGCGCAAAAATGTAATGTCGAATGTGAGCGCAGTTCATGTAGTAATTACAATAATTACTAATTATTAACAGCTAATTAAATTTTGAATAAGTTTATAAATTTAATGATTTTTTTATAAGGTTTATTAATTACGTTCATGAAAATGCCGCTTTTCTCATTGTAACGATAAACTTAACGTTGTCATCACCAAATTTGTAAAAAAAATTATATCTGACAGGTTTACCACAAAAATACGTGTTTTCACGTGTCAGCAGGTCGACACCGGCTCGCATAAGTAATGTACAAATACTTTAGTGTTCTGGAATGGACAGGGAGCCGAGGAAGGTAGTTCGAGGGAGAGAATTTACTCATGCATACGTCTATTTTGTGAAGGGTCATGTGGGGTTGCCGAATAGAATATAATCAGCGACACATATGGTGCGCAAATGTATGTAGGCAGTGCGTATTGGTGCGTGAGCCAACGTACCTAACATATGTCACAGCAGGTTGGCCGGATACCGACATTGCTGATTAATTCATTCGTATCAATACCCCGAAGATTTTTTCAACCTTTTTAACGAGAATGAAGAAAATTCTGTATAATTATCGTTAGGAAGATTAAACAGTTAGAAAATTATCAACTTAAATTACCGAATTATTTAAATGTTAACAATTAATTGTAAATGCGCGTTGCGTGAAAAAAAGATATCGTAATGTTTAATTATTAGCTTATTTGGTAGGTTTCTTGATAAGTGTTGAATTACAAACAATTTATAAGAAATATATGTAAAAAAAACGATTCGTTTATAAAGAAGCCGCATATTAAGGTATTAAATGCTCGAATAAACAGTGCGCGTTATTAAGGTGGCGCCAATTACCATCAAAAGATGCATATGCATTTATCATGCCGTAATTAAACTGCCTTTTGCATCCAAGCACGCGCGTGCATTAATGGACAACAGGCACTTTGTTTAAGAGATGCGTAAAAATTTTTGACAAGGAGGTCCTTATCGGAATTTATCTTTCCAACTCATCCTTCCCGAACTCCATCTCAGAGGAGAAGAAAAAAAAGAGAACGTGCGGTGAAAGAGTTTCGCCGCGACGAATTACTTTATAAGAAATGCCACCCGCATGAGTGTTCATGCGTGTGCTCTTGTCAAGTTATAGCTAATAAATAAATGTATTTTAATAATTTTATATAGAAAAAGAATATGTTTTAGCAACTTATTTTCAATGACATCGTTTATTTGCTACAATAACGGCATAACTCACAAAACAAATTTTCTCAGTTTAAACGTTTTGAATTGTAATTCAAATTTTGTAATATTACTGTAAGAGCGCGAAGAGTGTAGCCGATTTGGTCCAATTGTAAAAATATCATTAACTCTTCACTCAGTGTATTGAATTCTCATCGAGATTCTATTTTTGCAGATAATTCACAAACATTATTTTTAAATTATATTGTTATTATAGCTAATGAAAAATATATTAACGTTAATGTCATATAAAATTAATCAATCAAGTAAACATAATTTAAAAAATGAAAAGATACGATATATCATTGCATCTCATGCACAGTCATACGCATATATTTATATAATGCAGAAAATTCAGTTTCAATTTTTTCTTTATTTTGTTCCTCGTCTTCTTTGGCCAGTCTTGATTCCGAAATTTCGCGTTTACTCTGCGGGAGCCAACTGAAAATTGCCTCATTACTTTTGGTAACCAAACGATAGGATTCTAGAAACCAGTATATTCTGCATTTGTCACGTTAAGACAAAAACGTTATTTGCATACCAGCACCCGGCGGATCGCGTACGCGTGAAACGTTGCGATTATGCTGGCGCGGATGTCCATGCCAACGAATGCAATTGCTGTGGCGACCCGCGCATAATCCTCCCGTTTAAGCATGAAACGACAAAGGCTTTACGGTTCCATCGGTCGTCGTGAGCGCATGCTGATTAATGATCCACGACACGTTCCACGCGAACCGCCCGGTTGCGGTTTTCCATGCTTCACGCGAGTAACCTTGCCGATTTTATCACTAGAAATGTTTTTTTTTTCGCAAATCGGTGCGCGACGTACAAGAATGAAGCACAAGTTGTGCATTTGATAGTTCGCGATTTCAGTCTTTTGCGAGATGTTTAATTGTAATATATTTTTTAAACTTAAACTCACCCTCTTCCTCGGTGGAAAATAAAATAATTCGATCTAAAAATTATGTGAAAATTTATACATTAAAAATATTTTTCAGCGGGCAATCAACTGCGCCCGCATAGACAATTACAATTTTTAAGATGACATGTCCCTCCCTTCTATGCATACGTTGCATTTTTTTCATTTTTGTTTTACCAACGTTATCTATTGACAATCACTTTTGAATATTAATAATATCGTTAGTAATACCGGTACAACCACATGCATTAAATATTGTTTTATCTTTTTATTTACGCGATGAAGAGTTATCTTCAATTTATGAAGTTCTATGCGAGTAAATAATGAATATTCTTAGTTATTCTTGTTACATCTTGCACATATCCATAATAGTCGAAAAATACTTACCGTTATAATACATTAAATTGTATCGAATTAATATCAATTTATAACATAACAATATGTGGAAAACATTTTATTCTTATTGCAAAGATGTTCATTTATCAGCACTCGATAAATGTATTTGTACATTTAATTTAAAAATTTTACATTATATACAGTCTTGGTTAAAAATATTAGGCAAATATTTTTAAATATTTTTAACTGGAAATATTTAAATAGAAATTAAAATGTCAATTATTCTTTGTGTCAAGTATCATTTAAACTTAGATGTAATGCCAAAAATTAATATGAAATAATACAGATAAAAGAATTTCAGGTAAATGAAAGAATATAGGTACCTAATAATTTTGGCCAAGGCTTGTACACATAAATGAGGATCTAAATCGGTATATAATTATTGATAAAATATAATACATTTTACAATTATATATTTTGAATTTACTAAATTCTGTGACATTATAATGCAATCGGAATAAGAGTATCTAAGCAATCCATCTTATTATGTGTCGTATCCGCTAGCACACTGCAATCTGGCGGTTATCGCGATTTTTCTTCCTCATCTCCGTCCAAGTTGATTTTGCGCGTAAAAACGGCGTTGTCGTGAGATCGTAGATCGTGGATCGTCGATCGGCACGACGATTCTTCTCAGTGAAGATTTATCGTGCGAGCGGTCCTGTGTACCTTGGCATAATCCCGAGGTGGACCCGCGTCCTTCTGCGGCGGATCATTCGACGAGTCATTTTTCACGTGAACGCACAAAGGGAACGCCATCCCCGGGGGAGGAGACGGCGCGCGCTTGCAGAACTATCTGGTTAGGATATCTGTACACCGACGAACGTCTCGCAGGAATTTTTCGTGCCCGACAAAAGGCGGAATCACAATCCTCCACGAGCTCGACTCGGCGGTCGTTGAAAGGCCGAGCTCAATCGAGAGCTACCGTTGATCATCACCGATGATTCGAGGAGGCGATATCTGTCGGCGAGAATATGAGGATCGGCTATCAAACGCTGCTATGCGAGTCGATGGTCCTTTTACAAGGGAAGCTTGATTGCCCGACAATATTTACATCGAGAATATTAAGTGATGAATACGTCGTTTAATTCTGATCTATTCTCAGTAGCGTTCTTCATGAATGAAGCCTTGAAAAGGATACTTCAATACCGATAACCCCGTAGGTGTTTTTTCTTTACTGTTCAAAAATTGCTTTATGTTGCGTCATAGTACTACGTTGTAGCGTCACGTGGTTCGACAATGATTCCATTCAGCTTTCTATCGCGCGTCACATTTTATCGTCGGCTAATATTAAACTCGGTTTGCACGCGATTATATATACAAGATTAGGACGGAAGAGAGAGAGGAAACTAAGGTCGACCATCAAATTTGAAACGCAAATTCGTCTTATCGCTTCAAAACTTTCAAGCTTCTCAATGAAGACAATACGTTTCTTCCTCTGTCGATTTCTCTGCAAAGATTCTATCGCAAACAATAACCGGTCGTTTGGGTCGCTTTATGACTTTTTGGATTTTTCGGGACGCCCGAGAGGGTGTGTTCTCTCGTCGCGAGGGAGAAAAATCTGTTCTTCTCGGTACACCTACCTGCTACCGTATACATCGTCGACGCGTTGGCGGAAGGCCAATACGGTATTTTTCTTTTTACAACGTATTATCTAAATTGTCACCGTGTGCGACCGGACGCCGAAGAATGTCAGATATTTCGAGATAACCTTAATTACAAGCATCGGGGAATTGAGCAGAGGGACCGTATACTTACCTTCATCGTAAAATCCTTTTCCTTGCGCAGTGGTGGCCCACAACGTTAAGGATCGAATCGTGTCTTTACGTATTAATCGATTAAATCTCGAGGGACCTTGAATACATTAGCCGAACAAGACGCCGCGCGAGAAATAAGAAACAACGGTAGACCTTTCTCCTTGAACCGTGCCGGATACCGGTAACGATGAAATATTACAGAGATGCATTCGTGGATTGAAGCCTCATTCATTATCTGCGTAGCTGACGGTGTCGGAAAACAAATCAATTAATTTTTTTTTTATCTAGTTTCAGCTTTAAGCTTTTTATTCAAAATTAAATTCATCTGCAGATCTCTAGTCCACTTAACTGAACAGTGTAATATATAAAGGAATCTAACGATCAATACTAATATAATTTTTTGACGGTGGGGCTGCATAAATAACGTGAATTGAAATCAAAATTGAAAATTAAAATTGAAATTCCATGATCGCAATTGATCGAATAGAATCATTATTACTTTTGCCGACACAAATTGGCAGAGTCATATTATATTTTTACAGACCCTCCAACATTTTTCTAGTCCAACTAGGTCTAATATTATTTTTGAAAGGGTTTTTTGGGCTCTGAAAAATTTGAAAAATTCACACTGTTTTCACACTGTTTTCAGAATACAATTTCACAATTGTGTAATTCGAAACGTTTTTCACTTTTTTTTTGTACGTAGTTGAATTTAAGGCAGAATAATTCAAAATTGAAAATTCGCCTTGGGTTACAAATCCCCGGTTGGACCAGGGGGAATTAACTATTAAGTATCTAGATAAATGTAACCAGTCCTATCTATCGATTAGCTTCGTGAATTGCACAAGCGAAAAATGCTGTGTTAGCAAATTGCAGTGTAGTAGCTTCTGAAACGAGTAAAGTAAACACGCGTGCCGCCTATACCACCTACAATTTTCCGTCTGACTCCTATTGTGAGCTCTCGGCACGCGATTCCGCGCGCGCCTCGTTGACATGCAAATATCAGGCAGCTGATGACGGTCAGGGGATGCAACAAGACTACATGCATATGAATGTGTGTGTGTGTGTGTGTGTGTGTGTATCGCACGGCGCGGTGTGGCGCGGCGCGTTTCCACTTTCACGAAATGACGTGGTCTACCCTGAGAGGTCGGATGCAATCGCCCGGATGTCAAGGTCTCGCGGTCAAGGACGCGCGCACGTGAGCCTGTACGTCGTGACCCGCGAGAGTCCGGGGCTCCGGGGCCTCGGGACTCAGTCGCGCCGCGCGCCGGTTGCCACGGCTTGGCGCGCACCATCAAGGAAGAGAGATGATCGAAGAAGGAATAAAACACCTGAATATCTCTTCTCTTTCGTTACCGCTACCTCCCGTGCGAATAAGCAGTGATCGTGGTTTATAATAATAAAATATCCCGATGTGCGTGCACCGGCTCCTCGTACTCCCGATCAGCTGCTGCACTTGATTATATACGCATGCAGAAAAATACGTAGAAATCTTGCTTCCCTGAAGACTTCTCCTGTAATCACAATCGAAGGATAATCATGTCTCACATCGCAAAGTTGAATTTGAATAATTGCTAATTAACTAAAGTAAATGAACTCTGACGTGAGATAATTTTTTCACAATATGAAGTAATTTAATACTCATAATATTTGCGGATTTCTCTCATCAAACTTATAAAGCCAATTAAAAATTATACAAATCATATACCAAGTGTCTGGTAATTATTAACCCAACGGTTGCATAGAGGTAGAACGAACTAACCTCGAATCGAAAAATCTTATATTATTTTGCAATATTCACAATAGTTAACTAGTTATTAATTTATAAAGATAATTGAATTCGTTTTATCATCAAATGTAAATAGTGCTTGGCGAGATACGACCGCCCAATCTATCATCGTTGTTAGTAACGTGAGAGTTATTGTTTATAAATGGCATGATTATGCAAAAAAAGAAGAGACTCTTGGAGCACATTTTTAAACATCTCGCGCACTTGGCAGTAATAGCTGCTATACGGCCATCGTATCTTTCTGTGCCCTTACGGACACTTTGTGTGTGTATTTTTTTTTGTTGAAAATTTTAGTGCATAAAGATTTGTCACGTAACATTCAGTATAATTGTATAATCATAACATTACAATATTTAAATAACATGAACATTTTTTTTATTCTTTTGAGCAAAAGCGTAATTACATAAAAGCACAACTGTCGTGCTCTTTTTACTATTTATACAAAACGCAATTTAAAAAACGAATTAAACATAAAATTCAGTTTTTGTATTTTTCATAAAATTGCGTATGAAAATAGTTTTTAAAAATTTCTTAATTAACTCTATCTTTTTAACACAATTTTAATATCTTAAACAAAATAACTTACATATATAGCATTTTTGCTCTTCAGTATAATAATTACCTAAAACGATGTTTTAGATTGCGGCAAAAATTCAGAAACTACTTACAAAGTTTGTGTTCCAATGTAATTAACTTTATTGCTGCATCACCCCGAAACGCTACGATGCCATTCGCGTCAGACGGCACGATCGATCCACGAGTCGCACGCAAAAAAGTGGGCTCCAAAAAGGGTGCCCACTGTTCCGAGGTGCTAAAAACCTCGATAATCTCGGCGAGTAATAACGAAGGACAAACCTCAAAAAGGATCCCCGAAAGGGGGCGTGCCAAAAAAGATACCAAAGTACGGGGCAGGACTCCACCAGGGAAAAAGGATAAGTGCGAGCCGCAGTAAGCGGGAAGGGAGAGGAGGGTGTGGGGAAGAAAGACAGGAAAAAGAGAGACTAGCAGAGAGATTTTGGAGATAACGAGTACGGTATCCACTCTTTCTTCTTTCATTTCTCTTAACACCAATGGTTTGTTAATTATATATCGCCCACAATTATAATTATCTCCGGCGAGATAACGAGTCGATTACCATGATGGTATCGAATGAACAATCCATCGACTCTATTCTATTCTAAAATTTTTGAAAAAAAAATTATGTTTTTTGTGAATTTTTCTACACTTTTGTGATTATTAGTGATAATTACCGACAATGAGCCATTATTAAAAAAAAAGAGAAACGCTCATTCTGCATAATTTTGAGAGCTCTTAATCGAGCTCTCTCGATTAAGAGCTTTCTCATTGAGATTTCTCTAACTCTTTGCTCAGAGCTTAAAGCATTTTTCGCGCTGTCATAAATATAAACATAAATTTTCATTTTCATGAACGTAAATATAAATTTTAATATAAATTATAAATCTAAATTTTAATAAAAATTATAGCGCGACTTCGTTAATGAAACGGTAATTTTGTACATAAATCGATTGTGCATGTGCAATGTATTTTGAGCATGGGTGAAAAATAGAAGAAGACGCCATGAGAAGAAAAACAGATGACAAAGCAAAAAGTCAGTTTGCGAACGAAATGGCAGATATAACAGAATTTACGAACTGGCGATTGGCCGCGTGACGCGCGATATCTCACGAGGGGCATGCAGTACTTGTGTGAAAAAAGACGAGAACCAATCCAGATATACTTTTTACGACCGAAGTGCGTGTAATAATACAATCTTTTAGTTTTAGTTGCTCGATAGCATCTCGATCGATGCCTACATGTGGATTTCGATATTGATAACGTCGCGAGAAACGAGAACTCCTCTCCGACATGCAAGGACGTCAACTAAGAATTTTTCATATTGTCTGTACTTTGCAAAGCTTTCGCTTCTTACGAAAAAACAAAAAGTGTACGCATGCCGACAGATTTATATGCACCTCGAAACCTGTTTCATTTGCGTTAATAAGAGATTGCGGCGCAATTGCCTTTTGTTAGATAATTTCCGAAATCACGAAGGCGTTAAATATGTCAATATTGTTCCGTGCGATGAGGTTGTAAAAGCAACGTAGATATTATTACAAATAATGAACGTTTCCGCTTGGAAGAAAGGCTCGCAACACGAAAAGCTATCGGTGACGCCTCATTTAGAATTCTTCTGTGAGTTAAGCGACGCGTCGATGACACCATAAGACGCGTGCCACGACTTCTCCTTCACTTTTCCTGAAATTTTTACGTTGATTACGACGGTAGATTACGAGACGACACTTTGAGGATGCGGGCCTTCGAGGCTACCAATTACGATAGCAGCTGCCGTCTCGAATATTCCTCGATATTCATGTTATGCGGTCTGCAAGATATCGATATTTGACTACGATCCACTTTCTTGATACTCTGTGCCAGAAGTTTTTGATTTTAAGAAATGTCGATTGATACAGGAACACCTGCGGAAACACGCACATGTATGTATAGTTATATTGTGAGGGCAAGCCAGTACTTCATTTTGCTACCAATTTTTAATCGTAGTAACATAAGTAATAATACAGACGCATGAATATCAAATATGGTGAATGGGACATCGTAAACGATGAATTGTGAAGGAATTTCTGAGTTACCTTTTAAGGAATTTCGAAATTCAGTGTTGGAAATTTTTTGACATACTCGAAATTGGATAACAAGTTTGACATAAAAAAAGAGTATAATATTCATAGGGATATTTTTATAGATATTTCTTTGACACTTTCTTTTCGACATCGCGTTAATGAGAACCATTTTCATTGTCGTTACAAGAGATAGACGTTTTGATAATTGCGCTGCAAGGTATCGCATACATTAAGATACAAATCCTTACAAATGACGGGGTTCATGTATGTTGATAGAGCTAGTTATTGTGTGTACACTGTTAAATATTAAAGAAAATTTAAACCACAGTGTCCTCGAATCAAATAACATTTTGTTATTTGTAACTTGTATGCATGTCAAAATTTATTATTTGGACATAAAACATGTAGTGAAAAAAACAACCTCTAATTAATTCATTTTTGTGGTTAAATTGTTTAGATTCAAAGTAAGTAGCGCCCGTACTAACGTAGGCCTTTGATAAATAATAAATTACATTTAAGTAAAATTAACATTTTTATAATTAAATTACTTAACTTTAATGCTTTAGTTAAATTGACGACATATTGAGTAGGAGCAATAGCGATCTATAAGAATGATATTAAAAATAACTCAAATTGGATATAATTTGACACTGTGATTTTAACAGTGTATCTGATTGCAAATATTTGATTGTAAATTAACAAATATGTATATATTTAGATATGCACAAACATTTAAAAATAAATATACGTTTAATTTTTTTTGCGTTAACTTAAATAATAAGGTTTTTTATATTATAATTTCTTATTGGCTAAATATCATTCGCTTAATCTGACTCATAACTTTTATGCCAGCGACAGCTGGTTTAATGCAATTTCATGTAACGCAAATAGACGAAAAAAACTTTGTCATACGTTAAATTTGAAGGCATATACGTATACATGTATAAATGACACGCATTTTCGTGACATACGATTCCGCGCGTGCAAACGCGTGCTCTATCAAGATCACGCATGCACGCATGTGAAAGAAACTTCGTGCATCAGGATTCACCTTTGCGCGATGCACCTGCACCTGCCTACGGCCCAGGAGCTTATTTAATGTCGCGCGTTACGTCAGAGCGAGACTTTGAGCGGGATCCTCGCTAAAGAAAGAACCGACATGTGTTAATATTTCTTCTCTTTGCAAAGGAAAACTAAAAAACATAAACCAGTAGCCTTATCGATATTAATTTGTCATTTAAGCATGCAAAATGAAACACGGTGTAAAAAAGATACATGCGATTAATATTTTTCTTGATATTCCTTTTGTCTTAAATTTTAACTCAACAATTAGTAGTGATTATTACTTTTCTTCAAGAGAAGTCAGTGTCTGATTAAAGGCGTAAAATAGAAAACAATTATTTGGAATAAAGAAATTAAGCGTGAAAATTAGCGATTTCCATATTCAACTTGTCTTGAGCACCTGCTTAAGATAAATTGAATATGGAAATCGCTAATTTTTATCTTCGTTCTCCAGATAATTAAGTTGCGTTCTCCATCGTACATTCCATGTTCGATATTACATGTTAATGTAAACTATCGATGTGAACGATGATAAATCGACTGAAAATGTAATCCAAACGTCTGGAAACAATGTCAATTTTCCAAATTCACTGTCCCCTGCCTCCTCTTTTCGCCACTGAGCTCGAAAAGTTAGGCAAGGTGTCGACGGTGGCCGTAGGAACGTTGGGAGTCTGCCAAGCTGCAGGTGACGAGTCCGGTGGTCCTCTTTGGCGCACGACCCCGCTTCGGTGTGCGTGCGTGCATGCGTGTCACCGTACATGAAGAAGGATGGCGATAGGGTGTCCGGCTTGCCGGCGCGAGAAGGAAGGAGGGCAAGATGGACAGAGGACGAAAAAGGATGATAATACTCGGACCCGTGCGACAGAGGGAGAGAAAGAGGGAAGGAAAAGGGTACGCGAAGGGAGGGACCAGGGGAAACAGGAACGAGCGCCGTGGAAGCGAACCTGTAAAATGGTGTACGAAGAGAGGCCGAGGCCGTGGCCGAAGCGGCGCGGCGCGACGGAGGGCAGCGCGTGGCAGCGCTGCAGCTGCCGTTTTCGTCGTCCGCATGTGCGCGCGAGGGGCCCGACATTGGCGTTCTCTTTCTCCCCCCCTCTCTCTCTCTCTCTCTTTCTTTCTTTCTCGCGCGCGCGCGCGCGCAATTCCTTTCTCTCTTGGTCTTTTTCTCTCTCTCTCTCCTTTCCGGCCGGGTCTTACGCGCGCGTGCTCGCCCGCACGCCGCCGGTGCCGTGGCGCGCGCCAACACTCATTAACGCGAAACTGCGGCGGCGCGCGTACTTTCGCGCGGGTACGCGCGACGCGCGCGCGGAGACGTTCGCCTCTCCGACTCTCCGCTTCTCACCTCGCCCATTCTTCATCGGCTTGGAATTAATATATGGCATTAATTTGCAAATGGCAAAAATCGGATGGCTTAATGACGATGTCTTAATGAGCGGTCATATAATCGCTAAGTTACGCGTGTCGGTAAATATATATATATAAAGAAAAGGAGATTATTAATGAATCGCGATAATTATGTGACGCGAGTCCTTCGTGTATTTGCCGTTTGGCGATATTTAAATTGTTAATTCTGCGGCATGTAACTAAGGCGTAATGTCAAGAATGCTTTGAACGACGATAAGTTTCATGATTACGTATTACATGTTCTCTGTGCAGTTCTGGTTCCGTTGCATCAATCGCAATCGAGATTTCGACGATCGACAACTGTTTTTTTATAACGGTAGCTTAATTAAGACGGGCCATCTCGATATGTTGCTTGATGAATTTTGTAATAACCCGAAAGTATTTGGCAATGCGTGCCAGGTGAGCTTCTTAATGCGATACAATTTTATGAAGTGTTGCCGATGTCTTGAAAATTGCTGCATTTCGTAACAACGCCATCACGTTAAAAATGCATCGTCAAATCTGCGTTCTTGTGTGAAAATGATTGATAACTAATTAATATATATTAATTGATGTATTATGAAAAGGTTTTAGGTAACACAGTATAATATTTAAACATTTCACGGTGTTATCGTATAAATTATAATTTGGAAAGTTCCGTTAGAGGTTTTCCAGCTATCTCACATTCCATAATTTTTGACGTCGTCATTATCCGATGTCTTTAGAAATAATTTCATATAAAATAATGAGAGAATGTTTCCTGGCAACGATGGAACAAGTCGATAATTATCGAACGAAGTAGCGTCTTGAAGTCGGGAAAGAAGCGATGTCTCCAAGTTTCGTATAAATAAGAACAACATGTCTCCGAAACGATCCGATAATTACCGAATGAGGTAGCGTTTCGAAGTCGAAGGGAAAAATAACGAAATGTTATAAAGATAACCGTTTCGGTGGATGCACATGGCATCGTTGAGTGGAATCCGGCGGGGAAACTTTTCAGAGAAGGTTTAATTAAGACGCGAGGCGGCGGAGATGAATACATCTGTACGTATAATCTTGATTTGCAGCACCTTATGTAAGGAGATTTTAAATCTTTCCATGTAATTATTTGATCCGATGTGGCGCGCGTACAGTTTATGTACTTTCATTTGTAACGTCATGCCGATTCACGCGCAACACGCGTTCCTCATGTTAGCCGTCGCATTTAGCTTTGCCGAGTTTTGGCATTCCCGAATTTGTTACGAGGCAAAAATTTATTTCGCAGAGCGATATATTTAAAATGTATTCTGCCGCCGGATCCATAACTTTTTTGGTTGAATGGAACCGTTGACATAAAACGAGGATGCCCAAAAAGGAAAACATTTACATTTCCGTGACGAAAAAAATTCACGATCGTGGAGGCACGTCGCAGGACATGGATATTCGGACAGAATAGTATTAGCTAGGTATCTACGAAGAGTAGAATGACAACGGAACATCGCATCAAAATGCAATATAGTACCGAAGTTATAGACTGTTGCATTAATTTCGACACGGGAGGTACACGCCGTGCTCCTCGAGATAAGAGCGGGCAGCTTCTGGCGGTTTTTATTCGCCGCTCACGCTGAGAGGACGGCGAGGTAACGGGCAAATTAGCGGTGTGCAACGTTAACATCCTATCAAGACGCTCGTAACCTCCCGGTCCCTCGGTTAAATTAGTCGAAACTTAGTTTCGCCGCAGTTCGGCGCTCCTTTGCCTTGCGCGAACAGCGCGTGCGTCACGCGCGTGTGTGGATGCACGGTTGTAAATAAAAGATCTTATACTTGGTATCCGAGGATCGAAGGTTCTCGGCGAAAGCTGACGCAAGCCCCCTCGGCGAATCAGAGAAACGAATCGGCTTGCCGAGAGCATCCCGGCGCGGCTTCGATCTTCGAATTTCATAGAAAATACGAATGAACCGGCCACTAAATATCGCCTAGTCTGCCATTGCTAATTTGAATGCCGTCCGGGAACTTTTAACCCTAGTCTCTACCGGTCGGACGTATCGATAAAACTGACGTGAGTCATCGATGCCGATGTGAGTCATACCTCATTTGATGAAGAAGATTATTATTTTTTTTTTATAATATTATAATGACGGCGCATATATATAGTGTCTGATAATTATTTTCGCATCTTGAAGTCATAAATTCTAATGCCTCGTGTGATAAAATACTTTTTATTAATGCGCGAGTAACAGCGAGCCATTTATTTTGTGTGATTGTGAAGTGAAAAGCCTTCGTCCGTGTTATGGTGAGAGGAAAAAAAATAGTGCTTATCGCGCGAGCTGTCGTCGTATATTAAACTGCAGCATCTGTTTACCTGATTAGTAGACCTTACATTAAGCTAGAGACGACTGCCGTTACATTAAAACCCAGTGACAACTTTCACAAAACGCTAAACAATCCAAGAGCCCGTAAAATTGAAAGACACGATGTCTCGTAAACACATTATAACGTAATTGTACGATATTCATTCCCTTTCGCATATTTTATTCGATATTATAACTTTAAGTACCATTTCACACAAATACACGCATTTATTCAATATATTTGTAAAATCACGATCGGAAAGTGAGTCAAGAGCGGCGATTGCGATTTCGCAAGGACTGCTTCGGCCGAGCTACCCCCTTGCCGCGCCCTGCGCCGGCCGATTGTGATCGGCGAGCAGAACACTTTTTACGACATTATCCCTCGTGACGCGGCGACGATCGTTTATCAATTCGAATAATGATGACGGGAGATTCGCGTACGCGCATACAAGTGTCCGGTAATAAAGCCGGTGCTAGGCCGTGGCTATAACGATCCGGTCTCGCCAGTCTCAATGGCTCAGGCTCAATGGCGAGGAATTGAAAATAATAGCGGGGTGGGTATTGTGCTCTCGCATGCTTCTTTACGAACCTCCCCCGCGTTTCTGACGTGACCGAGCACTATATGCCGAGTCCTCGGTCAAACTCGAGCTGGAACCGCTTCAATGGACGCTCGTCTCTCACCCTAACGGAAATCAAGTGCCATCGCGCCTTGCAAAAAGGAATATTTATTTAATCATTGCCGCGCCATTCTATAAATTTTCAAGATTCCCGTTCTGAAGATTTCCCTTCTTGATATTCAGATTGCACCGGGAATAGGGTGAGGGGAACGAAGTTATTAGAGAGAAATCATATTTTAGTAGCTTTGTATAATTTCGCAGGTGGATCTAAGAGGGAGGGGTTCAGAGAATTGAGTCCCTCCAGAAATATTAGTCGTCATATAAGGAAACTTTATTGTCTCACTATTTTTTTCCTCAAGTTTAAGCCTCTTTCCTCTCGTTTCTTTCTCCTAACAAAACCACAAAGGTAGATCCGTCTGCGCCGAAACTCGCGCGCCGCTCAAGCCCTTCATATATTTTAAGAAACGTAGCGCTTTTGCTTGTTGTAAAAATGTCGGCAGGAGCTAATATGGTCCCCGGATCGTGGGATTCGTATTAACATGTATTTTTATCTGCGAGAGCGGTGCAAAAGTAATTTTATTATGCAGAATTGGTTACGGGCGTTGCAACGATTCTTTCGCTTATGCAAAGTAGCGTGCGAAGTTGTTGCGAAGTGTTCTCGTGTCAACATCGCGCGCAATATATTTCCAATGGCGTTGGCGACCCGTAGCAGGGGAACCTGAATCGGCCCGAAGACATCGGCAAGATTGTTTCTGTAGCGGTAAAGTCGCTGTATATTACGGAATAACCATTGAAGAATTAAAGGAATGAAATCGGCTCGCGAGTAATCTTCTATTCACAAACCCTTCGTAAAAATATCGTCTTTACAGCATTCTTTCGTTAAGCCAGACGAGAAAAGATTTTGAAAATTCCCCTTGGGTGCGTCGACCGTTGTTACTTTACTTAATTCCGTCGAATCACTTTCATAAATTCGCCTTCTTATTCGCTACACTTTGCTACGTTCACCGAAATGATTGCATTTGATAGATGCTCTACCCGCGTATTAGTCCATTGTTATGCTGTTAACGTTCGAAGGAACGAAATTCCGACATAAAGAAGACAGAAATTAGATAAATGAAGAGTACACAAAGTTGGTACGCTTCAATCGCGTGTGTACCATACTACTTACCGCTGCTCGCACCGTAAGATTTCCACGCGCGGTTAAGTATGCGATCGGCTTAAGTAGAACGTGGATATACGTGAAGAAGAGCGAAAGGAGCAGCAGCGTGAACAGAGCGCCAACGCGAGTAGAGGGGATCGTTGGCGCGTGGCTCCGATCGTCCCCCCTGATCCCTTGACTCGTCCGCCGATCGCCGACTCGCGCGACTGTTCGGAAGGAGACGGAGATAGAGAGAAAGAGAGATAGAGCGAGTGATAGGGAGAGAGAGAGAGAGAGAGAGAGAGAGAGAACGAGAGGGAGGCAGATGCCGTGGTGCTTCTTTCGGGTTTGCCTCTTACCCAAGGCGGCATTGAAGGCACGAGAGAGGAGCGCCGGCACCAGCGAGAAAGGCTGGTATAAGAGGCAAGCACCTGCCGCGGGCGCACGGTGTCGGACCGCGATCGCTCATAGCGCCTGGTCCCGGCCGTCTGCCTGATCGGGCCCCTATACCCACATCTCTGCCCACCACGAAAAATCATCATCTAGAGAAAGAGAAGAGCGCGACACACGTGTACCTGTCGCATAAAGTAGTCGAGTCATTAACTAGTTTCCTTTGCCTCTCAAGAGCCTCACTCCTCACCCATCCCGATATCACTGTCGTCACCGTCGTCTCACCTCGTGTCCTCTTGGACAATGATGACGGTCGCGGAGCAATTGCGCGGTCAAAGACGATAAAGACGACCTATTCTTATTCAGCGAGTGAGAACTTTTTGAATGACTTTAATCGGATAAATGACTAAGCGATGGTACCAACGAACGTGTTTCACCTTTGAGAAACGTACAGTCGTTGTTTTATTCTGCCCTTTGTTTCGCGAAATACTTTCGAGTAAGAAAAAATGCATTTACATGACCTTGCGGATCTGTCGATGTATCTGACACGAATATCTTCACTAACGACTCAAAAATCGCGTTATGTGTAGGTCAATCATTTTTCTTATTCATTATTATTTTCTGAACCGCATGTCTCGTAAAAATGAAAGAATCGAGTATCGAGAAATCAAATCTTTCTTCTTATATCTATTTCCACCAATGTAGATTAACTTTGATCTTGGTTGAACTATTTTTTTTTTTTAAGAATTAGAAGAAGCTAAAGAGTAAATGAAATCAAGACCAAAGTTAATTTAAATTGATGAATATAGACATTAGGATAATGTTTGTGGCGGGAACTTTATCGTGCGTAGACAAATCAATCAAAAGAAAAAAAAGAAAGAAAAAGAAAGAAAGTGCGTGGCTAGACCAGTTTGTATGGGTGAGTGTGGGTATGAGTTGATGATGCCCGCATGATTGAACTGAAGGAATAGGAGATGAGGAACGGGGGAATACGTGGAGTCTCGGTGATGAGGCACGACTACACATCGGCAGTACTAACCCACTGAACGTGATGTCCGGCTGCATGAGCTAGAGACTAGTAGAGTTTTTCTTCGCGACCGGTCTAGTGGCGTCTAGCTGCAGTCTACCGTCTCGAAGATTCCCCTTCTTTTCATCGAACGAGACGTATGATACGTGAAGGCATACTGAATCCGTTATCACAATGGGTCCCAACAGCATCAGAACTTGACGACACTTCTCACTTTTGTTGTTTTTTTATTTTAACTAACAAATTGGTTTATTTTAATTGTTTTTTTATTTATATAGAATAAAATACAATTCAAATTTGATTGAAGGTATATTTGGTGCGAACATGGTACCATATATTTTTTCTAACGCAATTTTTATTTTTGAAATTTAAAAGTGAGCAGATCTTTTTTTAATTTTACAATTAAAATTTTAATTAAATATATTTAATTAAAATTTTAATTGCAATTAATTAGCTGGATAATTGTAGATGAGATTTTGTGTGAAAAAAAATTTTATTAATAAAATTGCCTAAGGAGAAATAAGATTTCATCTATTTGCATTTTTGAAGCGTTTTTTTTTTTATTAAAAAATGTTTCAAGATACAGCTAAAAAAACCAGTTTACATTTTCTTCGTTTTTTTTTAATTACAGAAATGTAGTTATATTTTTTTAATATTTCTTAAAGGTGTCAGATTGGATGACAATTCTTATTTAAATAAAATTTGTACATGTGCGTGTGTTTTACGTGCCGTGAATTCACTCGCATTGCGACGCAGTAGAAAACAAACGAGTTGGAGATTCGATGAGGGTGCTCAGGAAGGGTGGCGCGGATTGTGGCGCTCGTTCTGATTATGTCTGACACCACCTGCCCCCCGCAGGTGGCCGGTTGTCGCACGATATAAGGAAATTTATCCTCATGCTTATGATCGGTAACAACTGGTCAGTAATCATGTTTCGATAGCATTTCTGGTATAGGCGCGGCTCAACCCATAATCACACTTCATAAAACGCGATCATCAACGATCTCATTACTCTCATTTGCACGGCTTAAGTATAGAATTAATTCCGGAGTAGTTTGCTTTTAATAAATGTTAATATAAGAGCAGCTGGCATAATTTTGCAATAGCGTATGCGATCAGTTTATAATTTTCCTCTTTATATAGATATTGACGAATAAAAGGCCATTTTGAGATAGATAAAGACATATAATAATTAAAAATATTACATTTCATACGTAGTGAGATTTTCTATCGGCAATAAAAGAAAGTTCTTTTTTTTTTTCACACATTTATAACAGTTCGAAAACGACATGGTGATATTGTTTCTAAATATCACTGACCGAAAAAAGGGAACGCGTGTACACCAGTGTCAATATTTTGAATTCTAGGAAGATATCTCTTTCAGTTTGTTTGATTTGCTTTTATCACTGACCACGGTTATATCGATGCAACAGTCCGCACGCCGATATATACATTTTTCCCCTTTACCCACCCTCGCTTTCCCTGCAATCACTTATGCGGGAGTAGGCACCTGGCCACCCCCGCACGCGTTCTTATCCTTTTGACCACCTTGCCGGGATCTATGCATACTTGCACACGTGTGCATACTTGCGCACGTAATCCGGCATATGCTTTCCTTTTACAAAAGTGTTGCTCCCTCAGAGTCGCGTGGTCAAAAGCTTAAAGAGGTATAATTTATTTAACTCGTTTAGCACTGCATTTATGGTAATAAATTTAATAACGCATTTTTAGTGATGAAACGTTAAAATATTTTAAGTACCTATGTTTGTGTAATATCGCTCTTTGAAATTTTATTGTTGACAAAAATACATTTTAAACTAATATACATATATCTTGTAATATACCGTTTAATATTATAAAACATTAATACTGCGTAAAATATGATATATTACGATACGTGCTTTATAAAACGGGAACGTAAATAATGGCTGCGGATATTCATTATTATAAGTACGTGTATGTGGCCGCCCACGTCTTTTCTTCCAATTATCAGTTCCTTGTCCAATTAACGCGTCAACAATAGTGGGTTAATAAATAACGATAGCTGGGTGCTATCGAGAGCCATCGAGAGCTCATTCCGCGGACAATTGAAGCGAAATCGAAGGAAACGAGGCGCTGTCGAGCGAAACTGCTGAGAGCTCGGCCAACTGACAGCCGAGGCCAGAAGTCATCGGCAAACAAACCACGGGGCATCCTCCCGAAGCCCTGATACTCGTCTGCATGCATGCTGGTACGCCGTGTGACCACAATCGCCATTTCCAAAGGAGAAAAATCCGAGGTAACGATCGCGGCAGATGGGCGAGCACCCATACGCGCATACGCGCGCCGTCGTCTCTTTCGACCGACGCATAATCGTCAATAATAGATGCAGCGAAGGTGTGTATTCAACCCTTGCTCACGGGTCTACCGCGAAAAAGCGAAAAACAGCCAGACGACACCGCGAATGCATCCCCCTCATCCTGTGGGTGCGGTGAATTTTATAATACATGAATGAGACATACCCTCTTTTTGAATTTCAGCCTTTCGCTAGATGTACGTATCGTTGACGGCTGATCGGCGTTTTTGTAGCATTCTGTACCAAACCCTCTTTAATCCCTGTACGCATGATCACATGTCGATTTTGCTTTTAATCTTTCGCGGCACATTTTATTTTTTTACGAATAAATTTGAAACGTGCATCAAAAGAACATTCAATTAGATAATTGAAAAAATTCTTTGTTTTATTTCCTGCTTTATATGGACTTTTTTTGTCACAACGACCGAAAATAAAATATTTTATTTCGTTATGTACCGGGACTGAAAGAATTAAATGAAATTAATGTTACATAGGTTATGTTGCAGAAAACTATTAACTTGGAGATAACTATTTTTTAGTATTTTTAGACTCATATTGAAAAATTAACGATGGCAACATAAATACACACCCCCTCGAAAATAATGGATTGTTTCGTTTTTAGCGAATATTTTTTAAACTATGAGATGTATTTTTTAACTATGAAAAAATGTTCCATACAAAAGTTGTATAAATTTTTATACTCTGTATAACGATGTTTACTTTTTTAAAAAAATCCAATTAAAAAATCTATTTCCTTGTCAGACACGAGCGCACATCAAATGGAGACTACGATTTTCAGTTACGAAGGACTGATTTGCTGGAGAGACTTAAAAATGATTTTTCTTGATTTTTTTTGCATTTCAAATATTCATAGTCTAAAAATTTTTTAGCGTTTTGCCAAATATATGTCGCGCTATTACAATTGATATTGCATAACAATATCTTTGATGGTAATATCAAATGTCTTTTCGCACACTGTAAGCTTCACTAGATATTGTCGTCTCGATAGATCGATCGTGAATGATTCGGGGATTTCAACCCTTTTTCGATCTCGCTCGGAAAATATTCCTTCGAAATGCGGAATCATCCCTTTCGCGCTTGATTGTCCGTCACTTCTCGCGGGAACACCCGGCTGCTGTTTGAATAAGACGTTCAGACGACGGGGCGCAGCTGTCAGAAGTGCGGCGTTACGGCCTTCCGTAGTTTTTCCAGATTTTTGCGTGCCGCAGGTGATGCGGGCACGCGACCTTCCACATGCATACGCTCTCCTCTGTTCTCGGTTCTGTTGTTGGCCTTTTCAGTGCCTGCAGGGAACCCTTTCGAGAAGTGACCACTGTGAATTACGAGGATCGAGATCCTCCGGCGAAGCGTGGGAGAGCTGAGGGGCAGATGCCGGATTTTGGCTTTGCCGCCCGGGGATGCGTTACCGCCGACTGCGTGCGTGTCAAAACAGAATTAATTCTTTTTTTGCCCGTTGCTCTGCGATGCGAATTTGCGACGTGGTCGTGCCTATCTGTCTCGAGTTTTAACTCTATCTTTTAATAAGGAAGTTTGGGTGGGAGCAACTTATACATCGACACAGAGTACAATGGTGTATTGGGGAAACAGCATTGCGCGCGTTAAAATATTTATCGTTACTCAACTCTGTAATATGAATTATTTCGTAATTTGCTATTTTATTGAACAGCCGGTGGCATTTTTAATTACATGTTTCGCACGTTGCGGTAAAACACGAAATTTACCGCGCGAACGGTAAAGAGCGCCTACTCGTCGATAACGTAAGTTCTCACGTGGTGCGGAAACGAGAAATGTAATTTGTCATTAAGCCGCGATCGTTACTGCGTCGTGCGAACGTATCTACTCGTATACGTATACGCGCGTGATTACTCGGTTTTTTTTTTTTTCAACGAACCGCACGTTGGATGATGTAACGATAATGCAACGAGCAATCCTCCCTATTCCCACGCAATTCGTATTGCGTTGGCGCGGCCTGGCACGCACGAAATTCCACCCTCGGTCACTGACCACAACAAACTCGCTCGCCCTCCCGATGTGAAAAAGGGTCCCAGGGCTTTGCGTGGGGCGGCCACGTCGCCGGCTCCAAACGCCGAAGAGAGAAACCGGGCAATAACAGCAAACTACCTGGACGGCGCGATTTCGCCGCCTATGCCATATGGCGCTTCCTCCTGAAAGGGCCCAACGGTTTTGCTATGTGACACCTACCGCTCCCACGGACAAACCATTACGTTGAGATTATTTAGCGCGACTGTGTCTGCTGCCGAACGTATCTGTCGCATTTTCCGGAAGCAAACGCACACAAGTAACCGTTACCGCTTTTCCGATAAAACCCGATTGCAATTTCGTCGAGGAAAGGATCGGAAATGTTTCAAAATTAATACATTTCGTGTAACGATGAGAAAAACATTTTATTGCCTATTACGAAAATACAAAAGTGTATTTATTTGTTTTTGCGTTGATCGGAGTTGATTTATTTTCATAAAATTATCGAAAGTAACTTTTATTTTAATATCATAATATTTATTATTTTACAAATCATTTTTGTGTAATTAAATTATTCATGAGTATAGAAAATATCTCGCAATTCACGTATTAAAATACGAAAAAAGGGAAATGCACGGAAAATTGTGAGCGATAGAAGTCTTTGGTGTTTTAAATACTCGTATTTGAAAAGAGTATTGTTTTGGATCAAACATCGCGAGGATTAATTTAATTTTGCATAATTTTTTCTGCCGATTGGAAGCAGGAGAATTGTGAGGTTTTACATATTGGAGAAAATGTATCCCGTCTAGACGCGTGAAACATAGGATCACAGTGAGTCGTCGAAGCGAGTCTATAAATGGTGCTCGGATCGTCAACCACATGTTATCGAGCTGCGCATAAGCATAAAGCACTGCAAATTGCTTCGTAAAATTGGTAGTCGACGAAGGCGACAATAAAGTTCTAACACGCGAGCTGTATCTACGTGATTTCATCTACATAGTTTTTTTCAGGTATAGAATCTTATTTCTGTACTGATATCTTTGCGAGTTACGAAAATTTTTAGAAAAAATATTTTATCCCGATATCGATAATCTCAATAGACGAGATGAATTTTTTATTCATCTCGTCAGCAGAAAAAATTTCGAATTTATAGATCGTGAAATGTCTCGAGATAATGGTTATGTAATTGCTAATGAATGGAAAGAAATATATCGAAATGATAATGGAATTCCTCTCAAGTTCGCTGAAACAAAAGACACAATTTCACGGTCGCCGACCACATGTCATCACGTCTGCTCGCTCGGTGAAGAATTGCGAAACGTATACGCGGCATCTTCGCGAGACCGAGAAATAATAGGAGGTCGTCGAAACCGAGAGTGCGAGTGTGCTGTTTGCTGGCGAAGAAGTCGCGCGAAAGCGCTCGGGGGGGAAAACGAATGCGTCGAACGGAGAAGAAAGAGGCGAAGAGGAAGCGGAGAATGAAAAGGAAAAAGAAGGCGACGGAAGGAAGACTGAAAAGGGAGGAGAAGGTGAGCACCTCACGGGCAACATTTATACCGTTTACGAGCTTGCTGGCGTGAGCAATAGACGAGGAGCGGCGCGAAGGACGCGAGGAAGACGAGAAAGCCGAGAGAATGAGAGAAGGCCGAGCACACGAAAGTAAAACCATTGCGGTTTATGGGAGATTTTATGGCGTAACCCATAGAGGCACCACGGTGCTATTATTATCTATCTTGGCAATAGAAATTGGCTGCCTTTTAATAGGTATCTGCCTCTCGCGCGGGCCCTTAATAACACCCCAAGTTCGGAGAGTTTGAGGATGCTGTGCGCTTCGTGTCGCGCCCACTTTTACGCGGGATATAATGGAATTAGCACACGCCAATGCGCGCTGCACCGTGCTGCGCGCACTCATCATCATATTTTTAACACACATTTAGTACAGCGGAGCGCGAGGCCTCGAGCGAACCGCGAAATTATAGCGCTCGCGTCCGCATCTTCTTTTTTTCGAGGGCATGGCGGTCGGATTAATTTCATTCGTGAACTACTCCAATTCAATTCGCCCGATCGTAAAATGCTGATTGCGAATAAGATTCTTCGACTTTTACACACATATGCATACATAGCACGGAAAAAAAAAGATTTTCGATAGAGCATTAGAATCTTTTTATACGTCAGTTTCGTCGCTCTTTTCTAACACAATTTGAAGCAGACTTCTCGCGTAGTCTGCTCTCGATGGATTTGGGATAATAGGATAAATATGTATGTTATTGCGGTTTTATTTTGCGACGAATTTGGACCCTTAAGAGAAGGAATGCGAAAGTTCGGCATCAGATGGTAGAGCTGGCGAACCAGACGATCGTGGACCATCTGGTGATCCATCGTGGCATACGGCGAGTATCCGAGCGAGCGTTTGAAAAAAGGCTAAAACTCGATACTTCGGCTTTAAGACTCTAGAGATAAGTAACAACAGGAAGACAGACGGTACAGGATGATCCATACTTATCCATCATTGCTAGGAGGCAAGAGGTTACTTAATAAGTGCAGAAAATAAGATTAAGTTCATGTATAAATCTAGGTAAGTTATCGTGGTCATATATATGAATTTATCTGGAAAAGGAGAGAAAATTTGATATATTCTCTGTCTAAACAGAAATGTCTAGTTTTATAATCAATCTTATCTTAAACGATACTTTTACTGACTTCCCGATACTAAAAACACTTGACACTAAAAACAACCGTCTTGATAAATGTGTTTCAAATAAAAACAGATAACACGAAATTCATCCAACATTAATTAAAGAATAATATTTTGTTATCTGTTTATCTCGATTCGAAAAAAAAATGTAGTTTTTCGACTACGGTTCAGAAACTCCTCGTGCTTGATATTATTTCGATATTATTTCCTTTAGGGAGAAAATGATTTCAGTCTTAAGGAAGAATTTTTTTGACGAAACGCATGCTACTGAACATCCTGTATATTCGAATTATCGTCAGTTGCCAAACAAACGATATTTTTGTAGCACCGTCGTCGCGTCGGTGTGCTCCAATCGCGCAGAGAGCCGGTGCAGGTTATTCCCTCGGGATTCTTTTGTCGGTGCGCGAAGCCGAAGCACGCGTGCTGCACGTGCCCCATTGCGGACGTGACTCGGCCGGCATTGCGCCTTATATTGCGTTAACCGTCTTATTTTGCCCCGGTTGCGCCCTGAAAAACAACGCCGTCCAGCCGCGGCCGGTTCGGCGCCTGGAATTGCGACGCGTCGTGCGCGAGCCGCGAGTGTGTGACCTAAAAATCTCATTTAACTTTTCACGTGTATTCGTTGCGCCGTCTCGAAGAAAAAGGGACTCGGGGTTTTGCGTGCTCCCTTCGTTAGATCCGGTCCTCCATTGTCCCCGCGGTTCGTTTTCTATCGTCGCACGAACTATCTCGATATTCCGGAGTTGGAGCATATGAAATCAATTGTGGACAATTCTGGACACAAAACTTTGCGCGATTGTCGTTCCAACATTGGTAACAATAAGTTTTACACGCCATTATTTTTTTCTATTCGTGCTCTTATGCTGAATTATGAAACTCTCGCATTTAATCTTACGCGCGTGTTGCGCATACGTGTGCGCAAGGGTAATTTTATACAAGCGCGGCGCCCGGTACTTTCGCTTGGCGCAGACATAAAACTGAAGAGCCGATCTCTTTAACGTATGCAAAAAAGCCGGAGAGATGGACCGCGCGAGATCGGTGGAAACGCGCGAAAGAGTACCATCTCGTTCCGGCGCGAACGCGGTTGTTTTGCCTCGATTAAGACCGGGAACCTTTTTTCCACGTCGGCTCGACTGGCCCCCTTTGTCTCCCGTGGCGGCACGTACCCCAGTTTCGGTGGAGTGATTTACAAGTCACTCCAGCATGAAAGGCAGGTGACCGTGCCGCTCGAGCGCTACTTAAGCGCTTGCACGAGTTACGAACACGACCTCGTCGGGAATAAAAAAGGGACTCCGGCGTATTCTGGATAATAGTAATTCCGCCCGGCTTTACACCCTCGATCGGAACGCATTGGTGTGTCCTCTCGCGGGACGATAATATGGAAATTTCGTGCGTTACATGCGCGGTCTCGCGTGCCAAACGCTTGTCGTATGAGGCGTTTTATATTTATGCGCGTATTTACGGCGACGTTGTATTTCCTTTATGGCCGCGCGCAGTACGAACGGTTTGTTCAACACAGTCGATTGGAAGATTAAGCGACTTCCATATTTCCGCAAGGGACAGCGGCCATGCGCGTATATTCTTAGGTCCTCCGTAAAAAAAAAAAGCATTGGAGGCAGAGACGAGCGATCTTTCGGTGAAGATTTATTCGAGGTGAGGCGGCAGGATCACAGAAAATCAATGTTTAACAACGAGTGGCTTCCGCCGATCAAGATTCAACTTTTTTTTCTCCTTCTTATCCTTTATTATCTTCGGGAAAGGTCGAGTCACAAGCGCGACGGGTATCGTACCGTCCTTCGACCGTAAAATCATCGTCCAGTGGAGGTCCGGAATTTACCCCACGTACATCTCGGATCCCGAGATCGCTCTTGGAATCGTTCAGACGTGTCGAGACGCATTGTCGTATAAAAGATGCCGAATGAATAAAAAAATGTGTCGATGAAAATCATCGGAGTGTAACGACATCGAGGAGCTCGTTCGAGCGTCACAAGACTTATCCACCTTTTATCACGTTATTTTGATCTTCATATCTGTTTTCTTGCAATGTGATGCATGATAGAGAAAGAAATATTGGAAATCCGAACTTTGGAACTCTTTTCAGATTACAAATCGAGTATTGGATCGATACGTGAATAACACAAGAAATGAAAAGTGCTGTTTTAAATGAAAACAAATCTTGGTGCTTAATAATATTTCTGTGTCAGTTATTAAATACGTAAATGCATTTTACAAGGTGAAATAATTATAGCATTATTATTAAATTAATGATTAATTTAATTTGAGATATTATTTCTAGCTTCAGTTTACGATTGCTTTTCAAGTACGGCAACTCGTATCAGTATGCCGTTTATAGAACTGAAAAATGTATTTAATAATCGATATAGAAATATTATTTAGCAAAATTTGTTTCGATAGAAAAATGGCGTATCTTCTTATTTCTTGTGTTAAAAAAAAATACACGGAAAAAACAATCAAATTGAAACTAATTATATCGAACTATTAAAAAATTTATATTGAACGTATTGTTTAAGCTATTTGTTAAAATGTTAAAATATTTGCAGCAGTATCATCATGTTTGAATGTTTTACATAATAATTTTGATAGAATCTAAAAATATTTTCTGATTTGTATCTTAGCTAAACTTTTAAATACTATATAGTAAAAGGAATTAAAAATCGCATAACAAAACGCAAAGTCGTTTTTAATTTATCGTTTCAAATACAAACTTTCACAATTCATCAAAGCTATCGTTTTTGCTAAAGAGAGTAAAAAGTCTTTAACGTGTCTTAACAAAGAGGCAACGCAAATTATTCGTCAGTCACGAGAAATTGATTTCGTAGTACGGGGTTGCGGTGGGACGCGCTAATGTATCAAGGCTATACGTATCCGCAGTTTTGTGTCTCGAGGAAGCAGAGAGAAAGAGAGAAAAAGACAGTCTGTAATATTAGGCGTCGAAATCGTTAACACTGGCTGACCCGTGTACATACCTGACGCGCGTACCCTGACACCCTTCAATTACTTCTCTCACGTAGCGCACGCGGATGGGTTATGGTTTGTACTCACGCACCGCGCCACACGGCGTAATGCATTTTAGCGTCGACACCATCGGGAACCGTAAATATCAGTTGAACCGAGAAACCGATCGTTTCGACGCGGTATGCGAGAGTTAACGCCACGCAGATCCTTCTTTCACTTTCCAAATCATTTAAGCGCGCGTGTTACGCGCGCAACAAAAGGTGCTGGCAGATGCACAACAGGATTGAAGCGATACTTGAGGTCTGTCCACTTATTTTCAGTATTATTCATGTTTATACTCGTGGTCTCTGCATCTTTTTTTCTAAATTTTTTTCTTCTTTCTTATTTACAAATACGTTCTTGCATATTACTATTATTTTTAAATATTGTTATACTTTTTTCATTCATTTTGTACAGTATTTTTATTCTTTTAAAGAAAATAATTTTAAAATAAGTCAAACAATTTGCTGCTGCTGTTGTTATTTTAGCTTTAATAGTAAAATTATGATTTTTTTTTATGGGAAATGGAGTGATGTCCATGTCCATTATAATGTAGATTAATTTTGATTTCTCAGTTTAATTTATTCTTTATTTTTTTCTAATTTTTAGCACTAGAAAAGGATAAAGAGTTAATTAAATCAAAATCAAAGATAATCTACATTGATGAAAATGGAAGCAAAATTAAAAAGGGAAAATTAAACTGTACGAAAACCATTTACAGCATTGCGTTCTTTAAATACAGCACCGGCGTAACCGAGCATAGCTCGGGCGAAGTGCAACGTAACACCGGTGTATCGGCACGTGCTCTCGTGCGCATAACTTGTCGCCATATTGGTGCGGGTGTAGATACGGCGCGATATTTGTTCGCCGAAAGAAGGAAAAAAAAAAGAAAGAACAGGCGAGGGGACGACGTGGAAGGACGTGGTAAAAGAGTCGGCTGAATCGTCTCGTTGTTGGCCGCCACCACCCTTTCTTCAACCGCCCCTTTTCCCGCGTTTTTATCTGTTCACGCGTGCGTTTCTCTCTTTCTTTCTTTCTCCCCGTTTCCTTTATCGGGCCCTGTTACGTATCTCCCTTTCTCCAACGTTTAAACGTTTTGCCTCTCTTCAGTTACTCGCAGGAAACGCCGGCTATCTCGCCGGTTATCTCGTTGAGAAGAGTACACATCTCGCGCGTCAAATATACGGAAAGCGATTTTCAGCTAGACGCCAAGCCGGGATCTGCGCGATATCCTTTTCATCTCTTTTTTATATATATACATATATATATTTTAGACGAAAGTAACCATCGTTTCACACTAATTTACAAATCAGATAAATTAAAAAAAACACTATATTTTGAATTTAACGGAAAACTAAATAAATCGTACGCCAGTATTTTTATCGAGGTTGCAAAATATTTCTGCTTCTATATAATAAAATTCCGTTTCTCATATTTAACCTACTTATTCTATTTATTATTAATCTGAAAGATAGACCAGATACTATACACTACACAAAAAACAATTTTGTTTTGAGAATATTCTTATTTTCGAAATGTTGTTGTAAATTGAAAAAAGATTACATATGTAGATATATTCTACATGAAGAAATTTTGCACAGTTTTATCAAGAAAAATATATCTTTGTTATTCAATAATAGTTTTCATAAAATCAGAGGTAAAGGTATCAGATAGAAAATAATATCTTTTATCCAAGAATGACAATTTTTAAATAATGTATTATTATTATTATTATTAAAACACAAAAGCATTATATTATGCGCGTTAGAGGACTATTATAATATTAAAATTATAAAAATAGAATGTTTTACTGAAATTTAAGATTATCTTATTTTTTTTTTTTTTAAGAAGATTGTCATTATTTCATCATTATTTCACTGAGAATAATAAAAATTGTTAAATTTTTCAAATTGATTAATTAAGTACACACTTGACAAAATTTAATCAAGTTAAAGAATTTAGTCAAGTTAACACCTTTCTTCCTTAGTGTACATAAGCAAGAATGTAATTTTTTGTACATATGGAAAAATGATTGTTGCAGAGAATATATTAATTTTAATTTGATATTAATATTTGGCAATATTTTTTAAATGTATAATTACTCATTAAGACAGCTTGCTTATTAGATTTATAAATCATAACAAGAACTACAGTAAATCAATATAAAACACAAATAAGAGAACGGCTATTAGTTTAACACGACGGCAAAATAAATTTCACCGATTCCGTTATAAATTATTGTCGTTTCAGATTGTTCGGATGTAGAACATGCGTACTCGGAACGTGCAATGCATACTATTAGCAGGGCGCCACGTAACAACAGAAGCAAGGTTGGATGCGCAATTCTCTTTGCACTTGAATTACACACATTTGAATTACATACGCTTTTTCACGCAATGCCGACACGATGACAATTTGCTCGTCTCAGAAATAGAAATAAAAAAATAATGTGTCTATAATGATATAATGTGTCTATAGTGACGGATCGAAATTCACGCGAACAATTGCACGAAGAGCATAGAAAATTCAAAGATTTCGCTATATCATTTTGCAAAAAAAAACAAAAATTTATCTTCAATAAAGACCAAGTAGAAAAAGACGGATACATCCATAAACGCACGTCACTTATCTTATTAAACGGAACCTTAGATTACGTTTATCGCGAAACGCGAACGATACGGACCGTCGTCACGCGAGACACATCGCTTCTTGCTTCTTTCCGTCAGCCAATCGCGAGCCCCATCGCCATCGGCGCGAAGAAGAATCGCCATTGAACGTCGCACAAGCAGAAGTGCGCAACGATATAAAAATGTCGCTGTTATCGGGGGTCCTCATCTCGCGTATGTTACCGCGCGCGCAGTTTATTAAAATCGCTTCCCCGTACTAATTGCGTCGGTAAACCGTATCTCTCGTCGCTTCGCGACGCCAGAAGTAGTTCTCTCTCGCCCGTGTTACCCTTCTATTATTGCTCAACGCGTTTCACAGGTCTCACCCCGAAGCCAGGCTACCAAGGTGCCGCCATTTATACTCTATTATGTACGCGGTCTCGCCGCTTTTTACTCGTGGGGCCCCGCGAGTAATTTCTTCATTCGAGGTTTTACGTTAATAAGACGCTTTTACAGGCGCGGCCTGTCAGCTCGTAGCTGACGCCGCGCGCCGTATAGTGAAACTCTCTTGACCGTGACCGTGCTTCATGCAAATCATAACTCGTGGCTATGCCTTTTACTCTAGAAAAATGAGTTCCGGCGGGAAAGAAAGAGAATCAAGAACCTCATTCCCCTACGACCTTTTCTCTGGCACGTATTTAAATGCAAACGCGTATTCATATCTGCCGCGTACGGTCTGCATTTTAAACGATTGGCAGTGATAGTGTAAATAATGAGTCAATCATCTCGACTACCTTAATTTTCTAACACTTCTTTTCTCACTTTTAGTTGAATCCTAACTATGCTAGTCAATGACGGATTTAAACAAAATATATTGTTATGTAAAATCTAAAAATAAATAAAAAAACAAAACATTTTATCCACTTTCAATATTAAATCATAGTGAAACGAATTTTAACTTGAGAAAAAAAGAAGACCTATCACGCAGTGATCAATTTCTTGTCGCTCCTTGACAGTGCGCTGTCATACTTATTAGACTTTCTTAATTTTTGAGAAAATTTATAAAATCAAGATTTTTTTATCGACTCAAATTTTGATAACATACGGTAAATATTTGCAATCTTGTTACACATGCTTCCTCACGAATTCAACTACTCGAGACTTGTTTTTTATTAACTTTTTTAATGTGGTTTCGATATTATACGAAAATTCGTGTCGCGTCATGACAGAAATAGCTACGCACTACAATGGTAAGTACGGAAAAATTTGCGATATTGGAACGGGACGATAAATCGAGCTTATACCATATTTTACAGGCATACGTAATAATATCTAAATTACTTAAGACAAAAATTTAAAAACATTCTTGAATGACTTGAATCTATGTGTTAAGGTCTAACTATACTTAAAATTTACGTGATTGCATTAGAAAAAATCAAATGATTATTTATATTATTCACGTGGGAAAATATCTCTTCATTCGGTCGCAAAATATTTTTAATGTAAATCACGTAATCGTTTCCTTCGAATACACGAATCGAGCGTGAAGTATAATCAACAAATGAGTGAAATGAAAAGTTCATATTTTATTTATAAGAACGAAAAGTAATTGAACATAATTGATTTAACCGTCCGAAAGTCTCCATTTATCTAATGAATATTTATAAGAATATCACAATGTGCATGTCGCTAGCCTCGATTATCCGGAGGGTTATAGCATTAGTGTTGCTAATTTCTTGAAATTACATATAATTTCTGTGCTTCTCAAAATATTGACGCATAATCATGTACACGTGCGCGCGTCGCTGGGGGCTACCTGTAGCTCATGCAAATTCGATCTTGGAGTCTCGTGCCAAATCGTGATACCTACTGCATAGAGATTCGCCACAAGAAGAAACTCGTCGGGTCGCGAGCTGTTAAATCGGGAATATATCATATCGCATTTCGCAGGAATGCAGTTTCTGAATGGGCGCAAGTTGACGCTAATAACGGTGATTTTTGCATATCCGTTTCGTGTGTCGATGCACGAAAACTCGGTGCGGTGTCGCGCGGACAATAGAAATGTCGGTTGTAGCTCGTTTAAGCAGTTTACAAAGTTCATGCTAGCATAAATATTCATACGTATATTATATAATATTATATATTCATACGTACGTGTCTCTTGCGTCCCTTTTTTTCTCCTACTCGTTCGGATTTGCATTTTTCAGCCTTCAGCAGCGCGCGTTCGCACTATCGTCAGACGCCACTACCGAGATGCCATCGGACATTCGTGACTGAATCTTCAATGGAGGTCTCGCGCTGATTCCCGTCCTTCTAGAAATTACCAAGTCCTCCGCGCGCAGACTGTCGCATCAGCATTTTAAGCGCGCGTCCTTACTGATACAGACCTATTTGAGATACCGACGTTTTGTAAATCACGCCGCTGTAATTCGCACGACAAAATTAAATTTCGATAATACGCGGCGCAAGCTTTGTTTTAATACGGTACCGATAATAAGAATTGTAAATTTTCAAAGTTATGTCGATCAGCGAGTTTGATTCGGCGTACAAAAATAACCACTTAGCTCTTATCAAATATTTTACGATCTTATGTACTCAAACATAACTTACCTGCGATCCCGCGTGAAGCTCTTTAAATGTTCGAATAGGTGCATGATTATTAATTGGTAAAATAAATCGTTTGGATTTCCGTAAAATTTTTCAAGCGGTGTAAATGGTGTCTTACAATACATTAGGCTGCGATGATAAGATTGAAACGAGTTTTTCGATGTGAGACGAGCTTCGTACGTTGATTTATTTATTTATGTAAATTAATTCAGATTAAGCGAAAGGGTTGGCTAAACTCTCTCTTTCTCCGAGTTTGGGGAAAACTGAATTCCGGTTGACTGAATTAGAGATTTTGATCGACAGACGATTGTTATTCTCGGACGTGCGAGTGCCACCAATCCGGTGCACCGAGACGTTTGATGCGACAGCACGTGCGCGGGAAAAATAGAAGCTATCGGGATTCCATCGTGCTCGCGTGACTAGACCGTCGATAGAGGCCTCGTGTGCCATTTTCGTTCTTCCAGAAATTAGTAAATCGTCCACGCAGCCCGCGCAGGCTGCGCCTCCTCCTCCATCAGCACCCCGTGCGTCTATCCACCTTCCTGATGGATGCAGCGGGAATAATAAACGCGCTGTGCCGACGCGACGCGACGCGACGCAACGCGACGCGTCTCTCCTCTTTTCTTATCTTCCCGCTTGCGCCCTCCGCTCGTTTAGCTGGAGACACCTTGCCACGCGCCAGACTTTTTCCTCTTATCTCCTGTGTCAATGTTTCTTCATCCAGACGCGAATAAACATCTTATCGCCGCGACGTATTAACGCCATTTCGGGAAGCGACATTTTTCATACCGCGCTACTTCGAGCCACGAAGCGAGCTCGATGTTTACGATGGTCGGCGGCGACGCCGTTTAAATATTTGTTTATCAATGCCCCCTCGTGCACCTGAGCGATAAGTATTTGATGTTAGTGTGAAATTCGTGCTAAATGGACTTCTGCCCGTGTACGTCCACGGTGGTCCAAAAGTCGTATATTCTTTCTCGACGGCAAATGTTTTGGAACCATCACCGCGCGCGTCAATGCGGTAGAAGAGACCGCCTTCACGCGCGTGGGAAAATCTCAAAATGGACCTGTATCCGCGCGTCACGAGAGAGTGAAATGCGTTTCGAAATATTTTCCACGCTGCCTTCGGCCGAAATTTCATAGCTTTGTCCAGTGCTTTCGCTTTTTACTCTACAGGACGATTGTTACACGATAAACGTGTCAAAAAATATTCAGGACAGGAATTTTCAATGGGCACGCGGCTAAACTTTCTGAATATACGCGTAAATTTCTTTAATGCTGCATATAATGCAATTATTTTATCTTTAGCGTACATTCAATTTATTTTCGTATCGTTACGACGAATCTATTGTGAAAAAGATTTTTATGCATAAAAAATTTTAACAGCAAACCGAGCATGTAATGGAAAGGGTGATGGCAGAGAGATCAGAGCCGCTTTTGTGATGCAGCGAGACGATATATGGTTTTAGAAAGGAATGAGGGAGGCAAAAAGTTTCCCAAAGTTTTGTGAGTCCCTCGCCACGCATCGCGCGATCGGAATCTCGTGAGATCAGCTACGAAGATGAAAGTTTGACGCGACCATGACATAACGATTCAGCAAGTTTCAGGGGTCGAGACAGGAAGGATGATATAGGCGCTTCCGTTAGCGGTTAAGTGTGCGAGAATCGATTCGTAATCTCTTTGAAAATCTGCCCATTAGCGATCCAATTTTATTGACGTCTCGAATCTTCCCTACGTGATTTTCTTCTCTTTAGATCCCAGAGACCGATATGTATATAAATTGAATGGTTAGCGGTAATTATTTTTTTGTTATCCCAATCCATTGCGATGTTTATGTAAACCTCTACGTACAAACGTGAGAAAATTTGTCGTTATTATTGTATATGTTTACATTAGTTACTAATTATAACCACGATATCCGTATTCGTCAGGCAACTGCAGTCCCTATGCGTCCTCACTCGAAGGGGCGAACGGGCCTGAGGGATCCGCAATCGTGTAGGGGGCTCTCCCGACGGGGTGTCTTCTGGTCGGCGAGTGAAAATAATTAATGCGCCTCGTTAACTCGCGATAGCTGCAATATGTATACAAACTTGGCGGGGAGTGTGTAATGGATACTAACGAATGGTCGCGTCTTATTCGCTCCTCACCGGGGAGGATGTGGTAATCCACTTTTCGGCAGGAACCGATTCGTCGGGTGAATAATTAGGCCCGTTCACCCCCGGCCGTGCCAGGCCCCGGGATGATCGAAGGGATCTTTATGATCGTCCGCGGATGGACCCGTTCTCGGGTGATTTAATAGGCTGCTGCAACGGCGCGCGGCGCGTTCCGAGTTTTTCTGCCGTTAAATAACGACCCGTTATTAATTGCGTCCGCCGCAGCGCCTCGCTTTGGAATAGTCAGCGATTGAATTCAACTCTAGCCGATTGAATGATCAGTCGGGAATTGTATTATTCCTTTCCTAGTTACCTGATTTCTATTCTTTCTTGATTCCTGAATGATTAATAATGCTTTTGATAATTGAATCGTTCATTTTGGAAAAGAAATTGTTTTAAATTCTATTTATTTTTCAACGTACAGATAGTATTGTATGTGTTGTCTTTATAAAAGAAGGCAAGTACAATAAAATTATCGTTTATTAATGATATGTACACTGAGAAAAAAAAGTTGTTAACTTGACTAAATTTTTTAACTCGACTAAATTTTTTCATTTCAAGTATTTATGTAGTTGACTTAAATATATAAAATACTTGAACTTGAGTTTAAGCATTTACATACTTCACTTAAATACATAAATATTTCAACTAAAGAAATTTAATCAAGTTGAAAAGTTTAGTCAAGTTAACAACTTTTATTCTCATATAACGCTTTAACACGCATATAATTTACATTTATTTTATGTCTATTACTATATTCATTTCTGCATGATAATTATCAAATTACAAACGATTTTTATAGCCGATAAAATTTTGCCTAAAATGCTGTGATTTGCCGTTATTTGAACGATGTATTAGAACGATGAAACGAGAAAAGTGATGGAAAGCATAAAAATGTCTTAGTCATCGTCGATCGTTCCACGATGAAAAAAATCGAAAATATCTATTCGTCGAACGAGTCCATTTGTCGTGGATGTACAGCTGGCCGAACCGCAACTCTTTCTTTCGGCGCTTGCATTTCCAAGACTTGAGAATTGTACGTGTATCAATAGGTATCGTTAACAAACTATTTTATCGAGGCTAGAGCGTGTGAAATATTTTTGAATAATGAATTAACTCCATTCTGATCATTTGAATCTCAATGTCGGCATATTTGTACCTCGGTTATAATATTTTTTTTGCGTGAATAAGAATAATTTATTTATTTTCTTTTGATTGATAAAGATTAATAAAGGTTATTATTTCTGGAAAAAATATGAACGATATTAAAATTAATGTGCGATTACTTTTTTCAAAAAATTTTATTGATCGAAATTTTTATTTATGATTACTATATTGAAGTGTATACAAAATATATATCATCTTCAAAATAACAAAGTTACATTTATACATATAATATATTTGCTAAATGTAAATATAATTTGATATCGTAAAAAATAAAATAAAATAAAAATTAATAAAACACGAATAAAGAGTGTCATTACAACTTACAAACACCACCATAATTATCATCGTCACGGTGTCGAGCAGCTTAACAATAATTAAGAGCAACAAATTGCAGACACATTTGTCGAACCAAGAAGTCGACGACAGTGGGTAAGGTTCTTTTTGCCGGACCGTTACCGTTTTGCGAACGTTTCTCGATCGAATTTCCGGAACGAAAGTCGACCTCGATCCCGAATGCTCGACCGTGGAAATACGAGTACAATTACGAAGATGGAGGATGAGGTGGTTTAAGCATTCCTTCCGTGATCGACCGGGACAAAAAGGAATATTAAGGTGGAGAAAAAGAAAATACACTGTAGTGAAATCAATTGATGATTACCCTCGGCGATCGAATCGACAACTCCCCTTATGTAATTATTTATTCGAGACGCTCTACATACACCGTAAAATTTACATCCTCCATCTTAACTTTGTTGATATATTTATTTAATTAGCGTAATTTAATTATCTTGAAAGAGAGAGAGAAAGAGAGAGAATTTTTATTCGGTGATCGTAAAAGTTTTCAAGACTTTTTATTAATTAGAGAAAATATTAAACACGAGTGGTATTCGCATGATTATCATAATATATGCTAATTTTATAATGTAATGCTCCGAAGGTTATAATATAAATGAGAAAAATAATTTTCACAGAGTTCTGTTACAATCTGTTTCTTCTTTTGTGTTGTCGCTCTTGATGTAAGAGACATTTATGTTTCTTGCGTGTAGCTCAAGATGAAATTCGCTTCTTCATAATTAGGTACACGGGTTTGCCTTTTTTTCTTAATCGGTAATCCACGTTTGGTCCCTTTGAAAACTCACCTTTAATTTACAAAATAACTTGCGCGCGGCGGTTACTAATAATGAACTGTCGCGCGCAATTAATTGCGCATTTCGTGCTCTCCCAGTTTCGGTGTCGGGCGAAATTTTTATCCTCCCGGCGGGCCAAAGAGTTCTCGTCGGAGATAAAACGAATAAAAAAATGGCACCTTTCATTATCTCATGCCAGGCACGTGGCCCGTTGCACGACAACTTTCTCGATCCCGCGTTTTTCATCTGAGTAATTATCTCCACTCCCCTGCGGCTCTCGATGTAGATTAAGTTCCGCAAAAACTTTGATGCATCGCGCTTACTATAATACCGTCGATAAAGGTGCCTTTCGAAAATTACTTTCTGATACAACGATCAATTAAAAAAAATAAATTTACTTTATGATATTAATGAAACGGTAAAATAAGCACGCACGAGATTATTATTGGAGTAAAAAGTATATCGATACGATAGGTACTACTAATATTAGCACTGAGGTCCTTTCATACAATAATTACTATCGCCAAATTTCTATTATCCCAAGTGATATAAAATTGATATAAAAAATTTATTTGTAACATCAATTGTAAAGTATCATTGGTCGATTCGAGTCAACCTTCCATATAATATGAGATTCATAGGACGGGATTACATCGACACCTGGCGCGATATATACACGCATCTTCTGAGGTAATCAAAATGATCGAGAATCGTTACATAACGTGAGATGTGCGCGAGCTTGTCGAGAGCCGTAACGTATAGACGGAATTTCGCTGGAAATTTTACGGCCGAAGTTTTGAGATAAAAGAAGCGGAGCAAGAAGATAGCCGTGTGTTACGATGCCGCTAAAATATTTACTACATACATACATATACCTTTCGCGGTCGGTTAAAAATAATGAAAAGTAGCCGAGTTGCGCGTCTCTCGTTCGAGTCGCCGCGCCAAGGCGCTCGCTCGCGTGAAGGAGCGCGCGCGCGCGCGCACGCGTGTGCATGCGAAACACGACGCGAGGCGCGGAGGGGCACTCGAAGCAAGTCGCCCGGATAATTTGAAAGCGATCCGATCTTCTCGGGGCAGCTGCCTGCCTTACGCGTAAAATATTCAAGAACTGCCCTCCTCCCCGCTACTCTTCTTTGCGTTAGTCGGTTTGTTAAGTGAGACGATGACGAGGGCCTCGCGTTAAACCGCGCCCGCTCGAATATTTTCCCTCGTAAATTCGCCGTGTCGTTACGCAGGAGGATCGCGAGATTCGATGATTTCCTGAGCTGGTTATTGTCGAGACTTGCCTCTTAAGTTTTCGTATCGATATACAAGTAATAAGAAAATAATAAGACAATAAAAGATTACGTAAATCAACAACAATGTTTATGCCGCGAGAGATAGAAATAAATAAATCTATTAGCAAAAAGAACCGATTAGGTTTATATGCCCTTTTTATTAGATTAGATTGTTTTTAAATTTAAAAACCCAAGTTTCCAGATTTTTTTTAAATAAAAAAACTCTATTCGCGCTTAAACTTTCGAAATCCCACAGTTCTTCGATAAAATGCCCAAGATGTATGTATTTACCAGAAAGAAGGCAGTGTGAGAAATCATGTTGTTTATATATCCCAAAAATGTGATTTTCCGATCGACATGACAAATGCGCGGATAATAAATGTAATATCCGCAAACGGAATCGTAAGTTTTTGCTTTTACTTTCTGGCAGCAGTAAAGATCTTCGTATATCCTTAACTTTGTCCTGCTTTCACCGTGCCGGCCGTTTGTCGAATAGTCGATAAAAAAATTGGCTCTCTCCCCTCCTCATTTTTTGCCGTGTGAAATATCGTGTTACCAGAAATATGCAGATGCACTTCGGAGGCCGTGTTAAATTTCGGAAAATCAGAGAGCTGATAAAAAAAAAACTTACAACGATCGGCAAATTCAATGATTACTCTCTAAATCTGAATCAGTGGATAGTCACTGATTATCCAGTGGCATACTTGGCACTGATAAATCAATGATTTTTTTAACCTAAATATCAATGAAAAGTTACTGGTAATCATTGAAAAGTTCTTATTGATCAGTGTATTAATAAACACACTCGTAAATACTAATAAATACGCAATAGTCATTAATAAATACACTATAAATTCATTGATTTTTTAGTTCAGATAATCACTGATTACCAATGGCATACTTGGCACTGATGTCAGTGATTATCCACTGATTCAGATTTAGAGAGCATTATTTGAATTTATCATTTGCGATGTAGTCGTTTGTGGCAAACTCTAACATACAATTAATTGCAATATTTTATTAGAACGGAATATCTCGATCGTATGTTAATGAGACTTTATTTAAAATTATTCGCGCTAAAGTTGATACTCTCGGAAAGAAAGAAACACGACGAAATCCTACCGTATTCGCCGAGCGAATTTTTAAAATGGATTTCTAATTTTCAAAAGAGGGGCCGACGTTGCGCTTTGCCAGGGTATCGATTTCTCGCATTGTGTCCTCGGGTGTTGTTTAGCCTTGCGGTTTACGCCAGATTGTTTCATATGAGGAAAGAACCGTCCACTTCGGCTTCGGAACGATTCAATGAGCCATGAGGCTCTCTTTTTCGGATCGCTCCCTTAATTTACCTAATCCGCGGAGATAGCCGTCTTAGCATCGGTGAGTATTCATGTCAGTAATGTGATACTAATCTTCTGTAGCATAATGGAAACCGCAGCGACCACAAAAAACGAGGTATATCGATTATCCTCCCCGAGAGATAAAGTTGCTGCGTAATACGTATTTATATGTACTTTAAGTTTCTCATAATCGATCGATTACTCGCATATAAAATCATTTACGCGACGAGTGATTTCTTCGATCGAGAAAACCCCTTCGAGAAATTGCTCGAGTTAAGCGAGTTTTACAATGGAGACGAACGGAAGAGGAATGACAGGCGCATGGCGGGACTACTCGAATGTCTCATTAAATAGATGTCGAGTGCACCGGAAATAGGTCGAATCGACAAGAAGCGAGCTCAAAGAACGCCGACCTCTCTTCTTCGGATTTTCACGTAATACCCGTCACTCGAGTGTCTCTCATGGAATCGCTGGTAATTATCCTTAAGATCCTGACAGGAAAATAAAGCTTTCCTCCGCGTCTCGACGAGTTCGCCAAACCCTTGATTACCGGAAAGACACTTCTGAAGAACCGATAGACAAGGCAATTTTTCAAATTTTCAATTTCCGGGATTTTTCACGAGCATAAGCACCAAATTTTCGAGCGATGTCTTCCGCAAATAAGCAATACTGGTGCAAAGGGGTAGGCCGTCGAACAAAGGACCGTTTCACATGCCCGCAGACAAAGCGACTCACCCGGAGATCGATTCATGCATAAACGGACAAAGGGTTGAGTTATATCTGTCAGTTTTATTCTTGTTTACATCGTCTTTTATCTAACTCTCTCTAAATATTTTTACGTCGCTTTTTGCACCTCTTTGAGCGTCCTCATCGACAGCGGAAACCGTAGCGTCACCCCTTCTGACTGCGTAATGTACGAGCGGAAAAACGTTCTCGCGCGAAATTCTCACGACAGAGTATTTATTCAGCGCTCGGCAACGAGAGAAAATTGAGTGGAATTAATGACGGACAAATTACACGACAAGTTTTCGGGATTTCGTCGCGGGATTCTCTTTAGACTAACGAAACAGGGACGTAGTTAGGAATTAATTCTGTGGACGCAGAAATAGAATTGCATTATATTTTGTCAATGTAACAAACGACGAGAATACAGATGTCTTATTTACTATTGAAATTATTAAAAATTATTATTAAAAAAATATTTTCTAAAATCATACTTATTTCACCTTTTAATTTCATACGATACAAAATAGAGCAAAAGTGCAGTCTAGGGGTGCACGTGCACTTTTACATTTACCGATGCTACGCCCATGTCGTTCGATGATATGTAAATGCATCGCTCGTTCCTTTACTGAGAAGTAAGGAGCGACGAAAAAACTGATTGTCGAATAATTATGCATTCCACGATCGGATGCGCCCCTCTTTCGCTTCTTCAGCTTCTTTTTCTGCGCGGATCTCTAAGGGTCGCGTATCTCTGAAACGGTGGGACGGTTACCTGGAGAAAATCCAGATCGAGAAGGGGTTGCTCTGCCATTCATGATTCCCAAATTGCGCATTGTTATCAATCCTTCCGTTGCTCTCGTTCTTACTGTTGCGAGAAAGGACGCGTCTTGAATCTGCATTCTTCATTTCAATTCTTTTGGCATCATTGGGGTGTTGTGTATTCTATTCAAACGTGTACTTTTCTTTTCATATCTTAAATAAACTTTTTTAATGCATAAAATATAAGATGCTTGCGCGAGAGATGCGTATTTCTATTTCAACTTGAAATAAATGATACATTAAAAGTAAGGCTGATTACAATAGTAGGCTGAAAATAGGTTTAGCCAATTGGTCTTGAATCGTGCAAATCAGCATATTGACGTGCCCGTGTTCAACGTTTATTAGAATCGTTAGATTCAATGAAAGACAACGTCATACTTCCACTTTTTTCGGGTCTCCCTTTAAAAATAAGGGTCACGAAATATTGAGTGTGCAGGTAGGCATTTCGTGATGGAGATTCGGTGTGGGATTGGGTTCCAGGTCGGTAGGGAGAACGATCATTGTCGTTGTGTATTGTTCACGTATGCGAGAGCCACGTCTGAAATGGCATTAAGCCTTGATTCTAACTCCGTATGATTCTAGAGTGAAAAGGGAGTCTGTCGTGTGTCGCGCGAGCATTTTTCTCGATTTTTTGTCTCTCTCTCTCTCTCTTCTGTGCTCGGTACTTCGCTGAGTTGTCAAGAAGACAGCCCTACTCTTCGAGAAATGTGGGTTATGCCTAGTGATCCTGTCGGGAATCTTCTACACAAGGTGGCCGTTTTGCTCGCACTCGCAAATATAAAGATAAATATATGTGTGCTCTTATGAGAAGATAATTATAATAAAAAATTGATTCTTAAAAATTTGTAATGAATCATTTATAATTTTTATAATTTCTCGAGTATTAAATGCAAAATATTTAAGGTATTTTATATGTTACTTTTGTAAAATTTATATTTGATATAAACATCATGTACATAATATAAAATATATAATTAATTATATTTTTGTCATCTTCCAGAAATCATTCTACATTTTTTAAAATTCAATAAAATGTGAGCTATGCTTTTGAGTCACCCGTTGTATTCAGATCGGTGCTTTTCACGTGCTCATCATAGAATAAGGGAGCGGTACGTAGGCAGGTAGAAAAGTCGTTGAATGATATCGCGTAGAAAAGGAGTCCTGCCCCAAATATCCGTGATCGACGAGCGGGCTAGATCGGGACGACGAATCCTGATGCGCAGGTAAAACCGTTATCCTTCGCGGCAGCCAGTCGTGTTTTAGTGAGGCTTTATAGGACACTTTTCGGGGCGTAAACCCTGTCTGGTATCGTCTATCATTCAGCTAAAAAAAGGGAAAAAAACGATCGAATTTTGAAGCGAGTTCTGAGATTCAAAGTACATCTTCTCTTTATGAGTTTTAATAAAAAAGATCCTCGCGGTGCAGGATACGGCTTGTAGAGAATTCTGCAAACGTATTTGTAAAATTACAAATGCGTTGATTTTTTTGAACGAAAGACGCGAGTCAGTTTATAGCAAAGTTCTGTGCGCGAAGTAAACGCGCGCGAAGGAGCACAGTGAAATCGCGGTGTTACGGTAGTAGATATGGACCACATTGTTTTGATCATAACCGGTAATGATGGCTTCCACGGGGTATCGGTGATCTTCAAATTTGAAGCCAAAGGCAAGTTGCGAGTGGAGTAGCAGTCTGGACAATTCCGCCCCCTCGAATTTATGATCGGTATTGCGATTTTATGACATCAGATCGAGATCGTATCGATGTACCCAACGCAAAATAATTCCGACGTACACGAGAGACACGTAGAGCACATGTACGCTTCTATGGACGTTATAATAATGCATTGTATTTATAAATAATGATCGGCATTTAGTAAATGAAAAGAAAGGTTTACTCGTGTGTTAGCCGGCACGTATTAATTAAAATAAAAATTCCACGCACAACAATCTCGCTGGCTTGGACCCTCTGCTACTTTTTCGGCGGGAACCAATAATGATGGCTTCTTGGGGTATCCATGATCTCTAAATTCGAGCTCGAGGGCAAGTAACGAGCGGGGTAGTAGTTCACGAAACTGCCTTTGGATTTACGATCGGCATCTTCCGATCTCGTTATATCAGATTATTAGAACCATATGATTACTCCGATATTTTGGCTTTAAAGCAACATTCCACGTATGAAGCATATACCAATACTTTCCGTCGATGCAAACGGATGTATATCAAGGCTATCAGAGAAAATCTCAGGTATACCCGTCTGTCTCTTGTAAACAATCGGGATACATTTATGCTTGAAAATCGAGATACCAATGGTACTTAAAGACATTTCCAATGTCTTAATTAAAGGCGTGGGATACGGAGATTGACGAAAATCAGGGGCTACCAGGCCGGCCCATATTTTGTTCCGTCTGGACCTAAAGGGAGACGCACGGATCTCGAGATAGCAGTGATCTCTAAATTCAACCCCGAAGGCAAGTAGCGTACAGCAAGGTACTGATCCACGAGACCGCCCTTGGATTTACGAGCGGTATCCAGACCGAAACTCACGGAGCAGTCGCGTGGCCTCTTCGTCGGGCCTCTTATTACCCCACGCACGGAGCTCTTTGAACTCCGATATAGCATCGAAGCCTTTTTCTTTATTTTTATACACTTTTAGAGAGAGAGAGAGAGAGAGAAAAAAATAACGCGATAATCTATGAAGGTTTTCGGACCGGCACGGCGAGACTAAAGTATATTGCTTCGAAGTAGTCGAAGTAGTCGAATTGAAAATTTGTAAATGAGCCGCGGTGTCTTTTGACTATTTCCGAGAGATTTAAGGCGCGAGAGCGACGCACGTTCGCGCCGATAGACGTTTCTACGATCTTTCGACGAGATTTATAAGATGGTGCCGCCTTTTTTCTTTCGACATCTTTCTTAATAGCGAGATGGAATTTTCGATGCAGTAACATTCTTTATAAGGCATTGATATCTACTTCAACGAAATTGCTTTAATAATCTTTTATTTACCTGAAGCGGCTGATTTTCACGCGTCACATTCTACTTTATTTGGTAATTTTTGGTATTTAATTTTTGCAGAGAGAGAGAGAGAGAGAGAGAGAGAGAGAGAGAGAGAGAGATTGCTTCATACCGAAAAGATATATCTGTTGAGAAATCGAGCGTCCGATCGAGATGCAAGTACGCGTAGGGGAAAGTATATCTCAATCTTTAATATCCATAACGATCCATCATGCGTGACGCGCATTGTGCACCCGTGCGTGCATTGTATTCGTGCGCGGATGGGCAAAGAAGCGCGAGAGCACGGCGCCGCGTCCGCTTTCTCGGGAGAAGGCACGAAATCTGTTTTTCGTCCCCGCGGGCCCGCGCCCGCGGCTCGAATTTCGTCGTGTACCGCGCCGTCCCCTTCCGCGTCCTGTGCACACGGAGTGTCCATTTTCCGGGACTTCCGACAGAAAGGACACTCCCGTCTCGGCTGTAATGGGTCCTCCATCGAGGGGGAGTCGTGAGAGCTCCGAGATCGTGCCTCTCCTTTAATCTTTTTTTAAGCAGCCACTTTCAAAGCCTCGAGTACACTTCCGAGTGCTGGAAGGCGTCTCGAGGAGAGAGTCGTCGGGAGAAGATTGAGTCTGTCGACACGTTTCCCGTCGCTGATAGGAAAGGGAGGAGGTCGGATATTTCACGCGGCTACGTTCTTTATTCCTGCAAAGGATTATTTATAAAAATGATAAATGATATTTTTACGCCAAAAGACAGTAAGAAGGATGTTAGACGCTCTTACAGCGTGAAACATAAGCACGAATTCCGACTATTCCGAGACGCTGAATACACGAATTCCGTTTTTTTTAACTAATCCTATTGAAACAGTCTCCTTTCGGCAGATTTTTCAAATACTGAAAGCAGAAACATTACGCGCTTTGTATTTTACATCCACTGGCGCTCACGCGTTTCGGAGTAACATGATATTTTTCCCCCAAAGCCGATACGAAAATAAACGCTTTGCTTGCGCAACTGATTTGTTAGATTTTTTTCTTAAAGTTCTCTCAGTCTTCTATTGAAATATCTGATAATTTTAAGTAACTCGTTCACACGGAATCAAAGTATATAGATTCTCCCTACGATTTATTCGAAATGTATGATCAGATATATTATTTTTTATTCTTGACAGTTACAATTAATTGACAGTATAAATTAAATCACGTTAGCTAATATAATAGCTTGTTTTATGTATATGGACTCAAATTTATATCTTGTTTAAAAGAAACTTTGCAAAATAATTTTACTTATAAAAGAGTCTTTCGTTCTAGAAAATCAAAATTTACTTCAATTCATAAAAAAATGCAGCAAATAGAAATTAAACGATACTGTTATTTAATAAATCACGTTCATTTGCAGTAAGATTAGAGATAATTTAGACAGAACTACTGTGATGCCGTGTCAGAAATCGTTCTTGTCCAAATGACCGCGATTAAAGGCGTCGCGTAATATCTCTCTACAACTGTCATATCCAACAGTTTTAATCCAACAGTTTTAATTGATCAGTGCTTCTTATATAACTCTGATGTAGTTGCAGTTATAAAAGAATCGCTTCGCACGGAAGTTTCTTGATGGATCACATAGATGAACGAGATTTAGCACGAATTAAGGTCGATTACGATCCTTCTGTTCAAAGACAGGTAGCCGCCTGGTTTTTTTTCCAACGGCCAACGGCTAATTAGAAGTTAATTGTATTAATGGACGATCGGACGGTCGGCTACTACAAAGGTTTCGACTTGATGGGCCCAAGTATCTGTTTTGGCTATATACTCTTCGTCGAGAGGGGAGGAGAGCCTCTTCGATGTGATTTACTGAGGTCGCTTGTAAATTTTAAATTATTAATTAGTCCTAGTTATTCTGAAAGCAGTCAACTCTACGAGATATTTTTCAATTGCGCCCATTACGCAAGAATGGAAATAAAATTTTACGGTGGCATTGTGAAAAATAAAATAGTCATTTTAAATTGTATTTGATACAAATATTCAACAGTATTTTGTAATAAAGTTAAACTTTCTTTAAAAAGACAATTGATTTTTTTTTATACTATTTATCTAATTTTTCTTTTTAGATAAATTCAATTTCTTTATGTATTATTTACTTTAAAATTGGCGTGCTTTAATTTGAAGTTTGTTTTCCGCGTTTCTGATTGGTCGTTTAATTTATTAATTTAATAATTATTTAATTAATATAAATATAAATGTAATATAAATATAATCATTGCATACATGAATTAATTAATATAATTGTTTTATTAAATAATTGTATAATTGTTTAATTAATATGTCGAATCTCTGTGGAAAAAAGAAGGCGCATGCGTAGCGCGTTGTTATGTTCTAGTATATCAAATGATGCAAGGGTATCTAACGAATATGTGTTTTATTCATTTTTTTTAAGTTATTCTTATAAGTTAAATATTTTTGGAAAGAAGTAGAATATGATTTGTGTGATAGAACTTTGATCCAACCTTAAACGACGTGTGTTTTACGTTTGTTGTATGACAGACCGAAATTTCCCGCGGACATTCCCGCTCCCTAAAAGCAAAGACTTGAGCTACCCGAAAAACGGATGTTCGTTTCTCGTGTACGTACTACCGGGGGACAAAGTAGATATGTATGTACACACGACCCACTTCATCCTAAATAAATCGAGCGACTTTTAGTAGCCTTGGTCGACACAAATATTGTCGCATCAATTAAAGCCATTGTCCCAACGGTACTTCGCGATCGCGTCTCTCTCTCTCTCTCTCTCTCTCTCTCTCTCTCTCTCTCTCCATTTGTTTGTATCTTAAAACGTGGCGCCATGTTCGGGAAGCATTTTTTTCTAGTATATGCGTTTATAGGTATGTATAGAGTTTTAAATAATAAATATAAAATTTTAAATTAAATGACAAACTGAAAAATAAATTAGGATGCTATAAGTAATTAGAAAAAATTAAATCAGGTTACTAGAGAATAATTTTTTGGAACGATTGGAATACACAAATTCTACATTTTATGTTCGAAAAGAATTTTGTAATCTATCATGTAGAATCTTTTTGTCGAAACTTTTTATTTTGATAAAATAATATAATTTATGAAGGAATTTCATTTACATTGAAATCAATTTTACGTTAAGCAGCGAAGTAGTTTTAGGTTTTACTGTATCGCGTATGAAGATAATATTAAAATCATTTATAAATTTCGTGTCAATTAACTTAACGAGGTTTAAGAAAAAAGGCTTTACCCGCTAACATATCCGCACTATTATATCTGGCTAATTTGGAATGATTCCAATAAAAAGTCAATTTCGGTATTCGTGGAGCAACTAATCTCTCTTCTGCTTCGATAGCGAATAACAAACATGCCTCCCAAGCGTTTAATCGGAGCGACTCGAAAACATGAAATCGGGCCCCCTTCCGTAGCTTCCTTTTTTTTAAACTGCACGCGTTGGATGCGAGGCAGATGCGCCCCCGAGAGCGAACAGCTGTACGATTGTCCATTTCGTTTCCACGTCCAGTCGTTCATCCTCCGTAGGGCCCCCCAAAAGATACCGGGATAAGGATCGACGGCTCTCCCGCGCGAGAGAAAAGAAGACGGCAAGAAATATGAAGATACGTCGACGGATAAAGATTGGGCCCCCGAAATGGGGGGTCGGAGCGTAGGGCGAGGAGAGAGGCGGGGCCCGGGGTTGCGTCGGCGGTGGCGGTGAGATTAGGAACGGGTGAACGGCGAAAAAGAACGAATCATGAAAGTGCCACGCGACCCACGGCGGAAACATAATAAAAACTGATTGAGGATCCTTCGGGGCCGTCATCGGGCGGCAATGGCAACGATTCGGCGGCGGCGACGGCGCGTCGATCACGGCGACGACGACGACGGCGGCGGCGGCCGTGTTGGCGGAACATCTGGCCCTCCTGGCTATCGGTAATAATCACAGTCGGAGCGGGAAATAAAACGCTCGCGTGCGTGCGCGATCCGTTTAACGGATGTAATGTGTAACGATACACTCCAATTAGGTAGCCCTCGTTGAACTTTTTGATCGCGCCGAGTCTCTCTTTCTCTCTCTCTCTTTCTCTCTTCCCGTTGTAACCGGCTCCCAGGATGTATTTGAAGAATTGCACTCTTTGAATCTTTTGAGAATAAGGAGCAATTAAAATAGAATAATTGATTTATTTATCTAAATGACAATTGAGAAATTTAATCTTAATTCTATCGGCTGATTCTTTGGCGGTAAAGTCAGTTTTCCCGGGAAATGTTTTCAGCGAAATATAATATATAGATTTTATTATATAATTGAGCAAAATAACATCTAATTAAATTATTAGTTTTTTTTATGTAAATTAGTAAAATAAAATTAAAGTTTAGAGGCGTAAGTGAATAATAAAAAAATTAGTTGTTCAATTTGAAGTGGATATTATTTTAACGGTTGAGGCTTAATTTTTGATATAATAAATGTTAAAATTTTGTTCAACATTTTACTGATATTTTTTTTACTAATAATTTTATCTTGCATTTTAAGCAATCTTAAATTTATTTCTCGTCAACATTCGAAGACACGCTGAAGAATATTCTACATGATTATTATATTGTATTGAGTCTCGTAACTTGCAACTTTTTGGAGTTAAAAATGCAGGCTAATTTGGATCGCACGCGGCTACGTGGCGGCATCGAAAAAAAGGACCGCGGCAAAATCGCGAGTCATCGTCGGCGAATGGCCCTTTCGTATGGTCACGATCGAAAATACTCCGCCCATCCTGAGTGCCGGTGCCGGACGGGCAAAGGGTTGCGTCAACAATGCGCGGCTCTCGACTTTCATTCGAGAAATTTGAAGGGAGAACTTTGTAAACGAGACGCGGACAAATAAGCGGTCCGCCATCGCTCAAAAGGGTCCGCGTTCCCGTTGTGGCGTGAAAGTTCCGCTTGCAAATTCCCTCGTGGTATGTTTTTATTGCTATAACAATAATATTAACGACTTTATCCTTATTGACGTATCCGAAGATACCAGTTGCTTGCTGCCGCACAAGCGATTTGTTGATTCGTTACTTGGACGTAATATAGGATGGTCTACTGCTGATACTTTCTACGAAGTCTGAATGTTGAATGACGGGAGAGGCTTAATCGATTAAACGGAGAGATTTTTTTCTTAGAATTTGCTTTCAAAATCATGGTAGTGGGACAACGTGACTTCGAAGAATTTTACTTTTAGTAAAATTTGGTTAAATTTCGGCGCGAATCTAATAAAGTGACTTTTCTGCGCTTTATAATTACTATTGGCGTTCGTAATTTTCTACGGCTATTCTGTTAACTGTTATTAACGTGAGAATTAATTTTAATAATATTATAATGCGATGAAATAAATTCCAGAATAATCAAAGAAGATATTAGTAGGTATACTCGTACATATAGTAGTGTTTTTTTTTTAATACAATCAAGGCACGTACATCTTTTTCTGATAATCTTGATATTAAATACGCTATAATTTTATGAAAAACACAACGTTTAAATATAGATATTATTAATCATATTTTATTTTATTAATTATAGGTCTGTAGACAGAATTTTTAAAAACTGTTACGCAGTTGCGTCATAATTAAACTATCCTGTAACATTAATTTTTAAACTATAGTTTAAAAATAATTTACTCATATATGAGTAGATTGTTGCAAGTAATGTTTGATCTATGATCAATGCACTTGATCTTTACATTGTTGGAAAAAATATTTCATTAAGCGCACGACCGAAATCCGAAATCAATTGTGGTTGATCAGATTTGCGGAAAGTCCACTTGTAGATAATCCAAATGCGACAATTTTCGGCGAGGCTTTCGAAGATCCCGATCACAAAGTACACATTCGCTGGTTAAAGGGCGTCCATAATGGTTGCGTTGAATTCGGTAACCGCAAAATCCTTCTGCGGTATTCACGATGCCTCCCAAGGACGGCTTCCACGATATTGCATGGACGGCAGCGAGAGGAGCCTAGGAAAAAGTGAAGAATCGTAGGACCGTGAAATCGATTCACGGGCCGATCGGGTTTTGCGATTTGCTCGCTTGACCGGCGACACGGTGACATCTGTGCCGATAGAGAGCCGATTTTCACGTATTACCGTCGCCGCTGGTCATCCAGCGGATCTTTATGGTCATTAATGGGATTTCGGGCGAAAGAGGAACCGTCCAGCTGTTCCTGCATGCCACGCGAGCAGAGTCATATGTTTTGCGATATGTGAAGCATGCGTTTCTACAAAAGGAAGAAAATGTACCTGTACAAATGAAATAAATTGCACGTAGCTGTGCAGACAGATCCAACTGTCGAGGTTTGGATTTTTGGCCTATTATCGCAAAATATTGCAGGACATATTTGACGTTATGTACATACGCATCTTGATGAGTAAATCTATAGAAATTATCTTTGAAAAGGAGAAACTCTCATTCATGTTAACTATATCGTGAGAACTTGTATTAAGCTAAAATACAAGACTGACGATTTGTTTACATTCCTGAAGCGCAATGCGTCCTATTTCTTTTGAAAATTACAATTTCAAAATTATTTGTTTCTCAATATTTTTTGCACATGAGAAATTATTCCAATCTCCGACAAGATACGTCGCCATGTACACCAAATTCCTATTTCGTTGAAACTCAAGTTCCTTTTTACGTAACATTGGTTTCGTTGTCGTTCTCAGGTACGTGCGGGTATCGCTGAATCGCTACGCATTCCACATGGATGTTCTTGAATCGCGGATTATGCGTTCGTGCGGGAGACAGCGGGGCACCCAAGAGGAACCAAGGGTGCCAGCTTTGTCGCATTGTCCCGTGCGAGATGGCAATTTGTATGCTTTTGTGCGGGAACTAAGAAGACACGCCAGCTACGCTATCTGATGAGTGAGAAACTTTTCCTCACCGACTACCACCGAGTTGCATTTGCGCAATAGCAGATATCAGCTGCGTTTACGAACCGTTCATCAAAAAATTACACGTGTCTTATCTAGATTACGAAAGACGGTTTCCAATAGTTTGAGTCGTGATAATCCGGATTACGCTAAATTCCTTTATGCTTGAGCTAAAAGCTCGCTTAGCTCGGAGTCTTAATTTTGAAGATGAAGTTTTTTTTGCGCGTCATATCGTATCATTAGAAAAAGACAAATGCTTACTGCTATATTATATTAATGATGGAAATACAGCGAAAAAGTCATTAACATATCTCTCAATTTGATTAATTTTCGTTCAGGAGGAATTGATCTCAAGGTTTGTCACGAGATAATCTGACGTATTCGCTTTCTGTCAGTTTTAGGCTAAAGGATTATTAATATGAAAATAATTTCTAAACGTATAGATAACACGGTCCAAACTGTTGAAAGAGTATTCGCAAACAACTTAGCACAGCAACAATTGAAGGTGGCAGTTGGAGTGGCGGACTACTCAATAAACGTATCCATTCGCGGCTCAGCGGAAGTCGTAGGAAGGAAGGGTCAAAAAAAGAGTCTCTTTTAGAGAGGCCCTTTCTCGGGGAGCAACTCGATCCACCCACCTTTCAACCCTTTTTTTCCTTCATTGAATAAAGTAAATACTTTCACCTATGCAGCTCGAGCATCGCTTGGCGGAGATGCTCGAACGGCAAACAGCGATCCATCGATTGTGGCCTTCACATGGGCATTGAAACTTTCTTTCTGCAGGGCTCAGGTATCCGATATCTTTCGATTTTTATCCTCCATCCTCGCGCATCTACATGAAAATTCACGCCTCCGCAAATCGCACGTCACGTGAGTCCCTTCACGGCTCTCACGCTACATTGTCCTGTCGAGCATTCATCGTCAGTTAATTTTGAAAAAAAGGAACGAACAGAAAAATTAAAACTTTTGCGACTCGTACTTTAGTTGTTTTATTAACTCGATGGAATCGTTTCTATTTTATTTAAATCTTATTTTATTTTAATACTCGCAAATTATCTAATAATTTAATGTGTATGTATTGAATATCGATTTCTACACTCTTATATATATAAAGTGCATAATTATTCTCGTGGATGGGTAATGCGCATTTAATTAGACTAATTATTTGCACGCAAAACAGATTTTTTGGAGTGTCAGTAAATTAGCGATTCGATTCAGGCCGACATCGATACGATATCTGGCACAGCGTGTATGTACATCGTTGACGTACATAAAATAATTAATACCCGTAGTGTGTCATTTACGCGATGCGCACATTTATGGCAGTAATAAATACGGAACGTAATACTCTTGTTGACATGAACACAACCGCATATTCGTGTTGATCGATCGATTCGACGTGTATTCGGCTGAAAGTAAGAGTATCCACGCGAGTCGAGAGAGAAAACACGGTTTCGAGAAGAGGAGAAAGATTCCTTTTCTCGTTGGTCCACTTTTTCGCGTCATCGAGAGTGAGGAGTACTCGAAACGGGTTAGCGAATCGCTGGAGAAAACTATAAATCTAACGTGTCGTGTCGGATTAATAAGTCGTCAAGAAACTCACAGAACAAGAAGTTACGATTCTGTGAAAATGTAAGATGTTGTATGCGAATAAGTTTAATGTTTCAAAGAATACATTATGCATATGCAACAAATTACATTTACCGCACAGAATTGAAAAATTTTTTAAACAAAGGCTAATACAATAAAAAAAAAAAAAAAAAATAATAAAAATAAAAAATTTCTTGATAAATGAAAGAAATATAAATCTAATATAGGCCTAATATTTCTGGCCGAGTATATATAATTATACAGTGACAAAACTAATTATTTGTAGTTTCTGTTTATATTTGTATTATATAAGTAATTGTGAATCTACCAGTGTCATAATGCGTGCGTGGAACCATAATTTTTTTAATATCCGAAAAGCAGTTTGAAGAAATCATTGACATAATAACGCACTTTGTCTGGACAATTAATTTCGTGACTATATATACCTGAAAAGCATTTCTTTATCTTTCGTAGCAGCGAGTAACCCTCTAAACTCGACCGCGCTAAGATCCTATCATTTAATCAACCCTCTAGATCTCGAGAGAAGCAGTCCGTGGAACGAAGACGAATAGCGAGCAATTAAAACATTATCGCATCGGTAATGTGCGGTAAATAGCCGTGAAGATGTTTGAAGATATCAAAAATTATTAGGCGGCGAGATCACTCCTCTACCATTAAATGAGACAATTTTAGCAACCTGTTAATAGAAAATATTTTCTTTTTGTAGTAGTTTTTGGAAAATATTTCAACGTGATATATTAGCACACACATGTATCGACAAATACAAAATTATTGAATGTTTTGGATTTTTTTCGAGATAATATGAATCATTCGACCTTTTCTGATGATACAAAGTATAAGTACTATATTTAAAAAAAAAGATAATTAACAAGAACTTTTGTTCATCAGTATTTACATGTTACGCGTTTTTAGGTTTTACAAAAAAAAAGGTGAACGATGGTTGATGATGATAGATCGAAGAAGCTATTATGTAGTGTGCGGAAAGGCTTCCTAACTACCCCCATGATGAGGTTTTCTCTAGTAGGGATGGATACTATCTCATTAAGACGAATCTCTTCCATTTACCTCCTTTCGTGAGAAAATTTGAAAGATATGTGTTGCCACGTAAAAAAGTGGAAAGTTTCTCATACTGCATTACGAGATGCTGAATTATTCAATCTTGTAAACAACAGTGTAAAAAGATTTGTTTTAAAGTGAAAGCATAAAGTATGGTAAATATATTTTGTATACAAAATCTACTGAAACTTAAATATAATTAGAATTTATCATTTATATTCTTTTTCATGAAGTTTCGCTTTCAAACGACGACACATACAGTAACAAATACATTTTATTCGTATAACTGAGATTATGTGCATGACTTTTCACAAGACATGTGGACACGAACGCTATTTACTAGTGATGAATAGTCGCAAATATAGAAAAAAAATTGTATTCCGAAGGAAAGATATTTTCAACGACGAAATTGAACATCGAGACGCGACGCGACTCATTTTGCATAAAATTTCCAAGGATCCGCGATGCCCTCGGATCAACGCCACTCTGAAAAAAGGATCCACAGGAACGAGAGAGAACCGATCGATAACGCTCGTGCCTCTTTTTCTCCTTCTGCCCCCCTTTTCTTGCTCTCTCTCTCTCTCTCTCTTTCTCTTTACCGTCCGCCGAAAATTACGAGGGTCCGGCTCGCTCCGGTTGCGTCAATGACCAAAGTTGGCCGGCCCGGGCGCGGGCAGCCCGACGCAGTTCGAGCAACTCGCGCCGGAGGCTGCCACGTTCGTATTTATATAAGTGATTTTTTATTCATGCAGCTTTTTGTTCGAGAGTCCCGAGAGAGGGTACCCCGTGCTAGCCGATCGGCGTTACCCACCCTCTCGCCCTCTCGCCCTCTCGCCCTCTCGGTCCCCGCCCGACGCCGCGCGCCGCTCGCCGCCGTTCGCCATCGTCCATGTCTCCGTCGGCGGGCTCGCACGTGGAAGTGCGTGTGCGTGAGGGGGCACCTGTAGTTTTTCATATACACCTGCTCCATCGGCTTGAGTGTCTTTCTGGTATAGTTTCGGCGTTTCTTCTCGCCGTGGGGATACTACATTCGGCGAGGAAGAAGTCGGTTATGGGACGCGTGCCCGGTGCAAGCTGATTGGACGACCCGTTAAGAGAATACCGCCGAGGGACCAGCCGCGCATGCACGCCCTGATGAAATATTTTCGCCGATTCTTCTCTCTTTCTCGCTCTCTCTCTCTCTCTCTTTTTGTTTCTCTCCATTCTGCCGCCTTTTCCTTCCCTTCGATTTGATGGATTGTAATGTCCGTCGATACTTCCGTTCGCGCCGCCCCTACCGACGTATATAATCATGTATATATTACAGAGGGAGAATTTGCGCGCGGGACTCTGAGCAGTCGGAGAATCTAACAAAATAAGAGAGTCTAGAGAAATTTCTCAGAAATACGCAGAAATTGCAGGATCGATTACATATTTCGCTGATCGTCAAGTATAGCCGTATCGATAATCACGGTACAATCTTGTGTTATTTATTTTTACTATCTATCTCGGTTGATTCTATTATTGCGAATGTAGCAGTTATATATTTTAGCAATTATGTGGATTTCTGACATTTGTTTTGCTCTATGGATCTTTCTCAGTTTCCATTTCTTCTACGTTTCATTCGAGATGATACAACAGGATTATACAGAACAAAATTGTCCCCAAAATCTTTTTCGCGGGAGATTACTGAAATCCGTTTTAAAGATTTTATTATATTTGGCATATTCTTGTAAAGTTTTAACGTTTATTCTTACAACGATTCAAAGCTAGCTTTATCACGCATTTTACAAATGGCTGTTAATAATCGTCCGCTTATCGATGTCCTTCGCGGCGAAAGGGTTTAGAGATCGTAGAGTACCAGTACCGTGGTGCTTCTCGTAAAATGCCGCTCCTTTTTAAATTCAAGCCACGTACAGTTAGCACGATGTTGCGAAACAACCGGCTGTTGCATAAAAATGTGCCGTAATCGTACGTTATTTTATCATTTCTGCTGTTCTGCTTCAATCAGCTTTGCTTTAATTAATGCGAAAATATGGACGCTCTACAAGGCAGTAGAATGATTAAAAAAAAATAAAATAAAATAAAACGAGAGCGAGTAAATTACCGAAAATGTCATAGCGATTTGCACATGCTGTCGATAAAAATGAAACGCAGTAAAAAATCATCGATAATCGATCATACGTTTATCGAGCGTTTATTTGAAATTAACGAGAGCCCACGGAAAATTTAATGATAGAAATTTCAGGAAGTTTTTAAGGAAGACCGTGTAAATGTTAAATATACAAAAATTAAGAGAGTGAGATAATCCGTTAAATTTAAATCGATTCCTGGAAACGCGTTATGTAAATTCCAACAAGTACAAGATGCAACAGGTTGTAATATATTTTATCGTATTCATCTTTCATTGATGTTGGGTATACCTTTCTAGCCGTGCAGGTAGTACTGTAGATGCTTGATCACGGACCAACCTGATTTTTTTTCACTATATACATCACTTTAAAAAACTTAAAAAAAAATTTGCTTGTTATCTACATTACGCAATTACGCCAAGATCAATAATGAAGGTATGAGGTAAAGATCTATCATTAAATGTCTCATTATAACGAATGCACGGTTTTACATATTGACTTTGACAGAAGGGAAAGAGAACCTCAATTCTTACTTTATCATCTTTACTTTATCACGTAATATTATATGTATCTTTGAAAAAAATAGCGGTTTAAGAAAAATTAATTACTCGGCGTAATATTACTCAAGTTACTTTACACCATATTCATTTCAACTTGTTTTGTGACTTATCTCGATTTGATCTTGACTTTAATGAAGTTCTCTCCTTTTTCCTCTTTCTCTCCCGTTCTCGTCCGCTTCCTATTACGTTATCTTCCAAGCGTTGTCAAACTCAAGCTGCAGAGAAAGTTGAAATAAGTTAGAGAGCCTTCTTTTCGGAGTAAGAGCCATTCCTTGTAGAGCGTTTCTTGGATCAATATCTGACAACAGACGCGTATCTATAGACGAGATCGACGAGGTACCTTGCAAAAGTAGTCTCTCACTGATTTAACACTCTGCGACACTTTCGAACTTGTTGCCCTTGACTTTAACAAGGTAGATCTTTGTCGATAACGCAGCTGATGCGAAGAAGACGAAGTTCTGCGTCGCAAATTCCACAGAGTATGTTCAAGATGTTTTGCATGCCTCACAATGGAGCGAAGCAGCTCCATGCTGCGCAATTCCACAAACTTTAGACCCAAACTTGGCGTTAAACACAATTTCTTGTGGTGCTTGCGACTATTTGTTTTTCAGAAGACATCTTCCACCATTTGGTAAAATTTTGTAAAAAATAATTTCACCACCCTTATAAGTCGGATTTTGCGAAGCTTTTGTTTGTTAAGTAGAGTTTTAATTTAAGTGGGCATTGGAAAAAGAACTTGTATGAAAACCGATTCTTTTTGTGGAAAAAGAAAATTATAATGTAATTAAAATTAAAATATCTATTTTCTTTTATGGAGTATTTGGAAACAAAAACAAGTCTATTAATTTGTAATTAATTACTGTAGCAAGTAAAATAACGTACAATTTTTTTTGTTTATATTCTAGCAATCACCAATTAATTATTTTCTTCTTATTATATTCGTAACTTATTTTATAAATTATAGTAAATAATTATTATTTTAAGTCTTTTTCTCTCTCTTTTAGCTTTTACATTTGTACAATAAAGTTTTTGATATAAATCTATCTTATCAATTTTATAAAAATTTTATCAATTTTTTCAATAATATTTACAGTTAAAAAAATTATTTAAATCTCACATTAGTAAATACTGTATGAGAAGATAATTAATAGTTAAATATCACACCATGTCCGCGGTCACACTATATCTTGCTACACCTCGCCTCGCTAATCGCGAGCAGTGCTCATGAATGAAGATCAGTAGCATAGACGGCCTGGTCATCGTTTTCCCACGAAGGCATCTTCCTCTTTCTTCCTTTCGTCCCTGGCGGGGAGGAATTGTCGGTGGATACACCGTCGCGGGGGAGAGCCAGGACCATTCGTCCTTCCGTCTTGAATGGGTAGGATAAGCGAAGTGAGTCTCCGCGAAGAGCCGCTCAACTCCGCGGGTAAATTTATCAATGTCCGGATACGAATCAGTGAGGCTTCATTTACAAGACAAAGCTACGCCATGCGGCCGCTGCCAGGACTCCAAGAAAGACAACCTCCTTGAAGGAGGAGTAGGATACCTGCGTGAGCTCATAGGCGTCGATTTCCTTTAGACCAGTCAGCACTACAGTGAACTGTGCGCAAATAAACGCTATTCTTTTATTGCATATTTAACAATTTCAGAAAATTAATATTTAGAAATTAGAAAGTAAAAATGAAGGGCTAGAAGACATCAGAAGTTTAGAAATTGGACATTTAGACGTCGAACGTTAAGCATGTTTACGCAAAACGAAAGAAAGTTTAAAATCCCTTTTCTAAGTAATTGTAAATGTACTTACACAACAATCGTTACGTGAGAAAGAATTGTATAACGGCTTTGTGGCCGGCGCTTATGCCACGCGCAGGAGTTGGATGATAATCAGGAGACTCCTTCGATCTTCCTCTCAGATCGAGTCCACCCACGCCGAGAACTTAATTCGCTCGATTGGACGCACTGATTTAATCGCGGACACTCACGTAGAATGGGACAAAAAACGGAGAGAAAGAGAGGATGGGAGGGAAAAGATTTCGTATCCGAGACAATCACGAATCCATCGGCGTCTTAATTAGTAACTTGAAATACGGGAGTCCTCGTGATCGAAGCGATTTCACCTTATTTGTTTGTCTTCGAGAGACAAGTTCTTCTTTCGACTCAACATCAAAGAGATTACGCGTAATTTTGAATACATTTTCTCAGTAATCATTTATAATTCTATTGCTCGTAACGATATGCTCATTTGTAATTGCAACGACTAATAACTTCCAAATACGCTGATTCGAATATTTTGTACGTGTGCGATTACATTAAAATCCTTATTATGTATAGAAGGAGAGATGTATCGTTATTTATAGGTAATTAGCAGAGGGAGGTGATGTCGGTATAATTTAGCTTTGACGCACGGGCGTGAGATAAAGCGACATGAAGACGTTAATTGCCTCATTAAGGCACGCGAAATACCATGAGAGATCTCTGCCACGGTAATGCCTGATTTACAATTCACATAGCTGATAAAATCCAATATCGTGAATTTATTCCAATATGCAGCCGCACTCAACTCGTGACATCTATGCAACGCCGTTAGTCCGGTTGCTGAGAATTAGGGGCAACGGGACGTTAGTACTATGTATCGTAACTACTTTGTATGACACGTATATCATGTATTTGAAGATTATATTATTGACGTTAATAGAGTAGTGAAAAATATTACAAAAATAATGATATAAAATGAAATATTAATCAACGATGCTGTTGATTGATATTTAAAATTATAGCGTAATTGAATATTTACGATGAGAAGTGAGAAGATTTTTGACAATAGAGAAAGAAGGAGAAGAATGTAGAAACAAATATTTGTTCAGATAATGGCCCATAATTTTCAGGACACAATAAGTATAGCTTAGCAACCTACAGACTTTCAAAAATTCATTTCAACTCTGAAAAGATAGGTAAGAGTTTGATGGGTTTGGCTCTTTTTTATCCCGAAAACATGAGATTGGTGCTGATGAACCGGGAAATCTCGCGAAATGGGAAAGGAGCTCTAATTTCTCGTGGGGGTGTGGCGAGGAATCGTTAGGAAGCTTATTGGGACTTTCGGGTGGATGATGAAGAAAAACAGAACGAAGAAAAGAAGCGGTTAGGAGTTTCGAATACCCCTGAAAATTGAGAGCACCCTGATGCATTCAGGTGCCGGAAGAAGGGTGGTACTAATATTCTCCGAGGATGCACTAAAAATTTTTGATTTGAAAAATGGTCAATCCTTCTTTCTTCAACACTGCAACCGGTCTTAATGGCTGTTCTCTCTCTCTCTCTCTCTATTTTTTTTTATACTGTAATTTTTCTCAAGGCGATTTTTTTATATGTAAATTACAATTAAATTAGAAACAAAAATCAGGATATTAAAAATACAAATAAGAATTAAGATGTTCATATTTATATATTCTTTTTATCAAACATTATTATATAGTTTACAGAACATTAAACTATTTAGCAAAAAACAAATAAAATTTAAAACATAAAAATTCTCTCTTACAATTTTTGTCCGAAGCAAGACACCGTTTTACTGGATGTAAATCATTACGCACGCCATTCCTCAAATTCAGCATGCACATTATCTTGTCCAGCCTCGATATTTCCAGTAGCACCTGGCGACTCGTTCGACCGAAAGTCCCAACTTCACAGAGAAGTCGTTCAACAGTCGAGGCACGCGTCGGGTCGAGACCGCCGCAAAAGTACAACTCAATCACTGTATTCGGTGCCAAACAGAATGACCGGCACGACGTCTCCAGCCGAGAAATTAATATTTCCCCCGATTCTTTCGCGCGGCGATACTTCCGGACAATGCTCCGCGAGCACGTCCACGGTGACGGGCAAAAATTTGAGGCAGGTTGTATACAACTCGACGAACCGCTTCCCGGAAAATCCCCCGGGATTATTAGCTATTAAACCTAGATTACTGCTCGCGCCTGGCCGGCTTTAATCTCCATTTAATCCGGCTTTATGGAACGAACGGCATTACAATGTTTGTCGGGCGCTAACGAAGTCTAAGCTCGAATTAAGATGCGCCCGGGGCCGCTTTGCTTGCCATTTCGTGTCGTTGCTGCTTGCTCGCTGCGATTCCTTTTTCGCCGTTTCGCAGCTCCGCGTGTCACTTTGTGTGATCTCGAGTTAATTTGATACCTCCCGTATAAGAGGGATTGGTAACATGTCGATTGTTGCTTTCGCGCGTAGCTCGGATTGCCATTCGACGAATGGTAGATCTAATATGCAATTTTCAGCTTTTTCATGCGTAAATATGCGTACCTCATTCAAAAACTCTTTCTATACTTTAAAAAATATTTACTTATTTTTGAATTTTTATTTTTAAAAATCAATAATGACGCGATTGAAATTCAATACTGGACCTATGCTTTTATATGCACGCGTTCTAGTCCAGTGTATCCAGTTATATGCTGTCTAATTGTGTCTTGAATCCGTCTTTTTAAAATCTTCCGTATAATTATTATTATTAAATATTTCATAATAAAAATTTATATTTCTCACAATAATCTCTCAATGCAAAAATACAATGTAACGCTTTACATAAATAAGAATACGAAATCTCGCGATCTTATTAGTGATCTTGTTAGAGATAATGTAAATTTCAGTGTTAAAGATGCAGTAATATTAATGACGCTGTTGTATGTGTCTAGAATCAACGAATTTTGCAACCGATAAATAATTCATTCTCTTAACGATGAATTAATTACTCGTAATAATTACCCACGGTAATTACTGCGGACTGCTGTCGTTAAGGCTGTATTTACACAGCGTAATACCTTTCATTATTTTACGCAACTAGAGGCGGGCGGGCGGGCAGACGAGCGAGCGAACGGGAACGGAGCGGCGAGAGAAAAAAAAGGAGTAAGGGACAAAATTCCTCGAGGGTGGAACGAGCACGAATTCCCGAGAGCCATCGTCCGATGCACCTGTACCCTGCACGGTTAGGTTCTGCATTGCCTGCCTCTGTTGCACGTCAGTCCTCTTCCCCTCCCCCTCCCCCGTCGTCCCCCTTTCTCTCTTTCCCATCTCTTCTGCGCTCCCCGTCTTATATCAGGTTCTTCTTCTTCGTTCGTCTCGCCTCTTCTGCTCTCTCCCGCGCCACAAAATCGCTTCACGAACCTTCGGACATCGAGGACGAAGAGGATGCGGAGAAGGAGGAGGATGAGGATGAGGATGAGGAGGAGGAGGACGAAGAAGCACGTTCTTACCGAAGGAGACGCGTGCCTGTCGTGCGCTTCTTTTCCCCACTCTTTGCTCTCGACAGAGCTTCACGCAACCGAAAAAGATCAGGTACACCCGGCAGAAATGCATTCTCGGTTTCCGATACGCATAGATGATAAGGACGTTACTTTGTTCGAGTGTTGCGGTCGGACGCGAGACCGGTTTCTGACTTTGACTCTGCATCGGAGTATCGATTAAGTTTTAACTGGTTATTAGAGAGTAAGGAAGGGACGATTCGGTATTTGTGCGTTTCGTTGATATAACGTGACACGTGAATTAACGATCGTACATATTACTTTGCGCGGTCTATACGCGCTGGCTTGCTCGAAAACGTACTCGTCCCGTTAAAAAGGGACCATTAAGCAATAATACTGCAATGTCAACGTGTATAATAACTCGGCGCAAATACGGAGAGGATTGGATATATTTGCCCAGTAGCAAAACAGATTCCACATTGGCTTTACGACGTGTATGAAGCTTACATTTACATTTTCATTTGTTTTAGAGATGTAATCAACCGCGGCTCACGCAACATCTTGTAACTTCAGAGCTAGAATTCCATCTCGGGGGAACTCTATTAGTATTAGACATCGACTGATACTCTGCAATTGTACCGCAGCCCCCTGGGTTATTCTGTAGATGATGAAATATCGCTTATAGTGAGTTTCGCGATAAATCAAGTCCACTATGAACGTTTTATAGATAGTCTGCTATTTGTATACCTATACGATGGATGAACAGTCTCGTCTTCATTTGTAACGCGCACCGCCGCCGTCCAATTTGCATCGTCCAAGTTTACAATCGAATCGCAATAATATGATAAAGTTACGGTACAGTTACTGGATTGTGGCCGGATCTTCCGAGCAATCTCGACTTGGGCTTGTGGAGAACAGAACGCAGGCCCGCCGAATCGAACGCGAATGAAGAGTGTTTGCAAGCAAAAGGGCAAGGGACGGCAAATAAACGAGGAACAAGCGGAGGCCGGAGGTGGAAGAAGGAAGAGGAAGAGGAAAGAGGAATTGCGGAGTGTGCGCCGTCAGTTCGGTACTCTCCCTGCAGCAGGTTGGCAGCGACTAAATGATTTACCAAACAATAAATCCTCGCGAAGATACGATCGGACGCGGCGCGGACCGAGCCTGGGAACGAGGGAACTGCTCACTTCGCCATTGCGGCCGAAAGCAACGTTTCTCGATTTCTTAGCCTCGCGATGATTACCTTCGGTGCTGCGAGCCACGATCTGCGCCACCAGTTTTGGAGGTGCGAGCCGTTTTTTCGAGGGGGAGGAAGTGTGTTTGGAAGTGCTGTTTTAACTTTCCTTCTAAATTGCATTTTATTTCAAGAGCGACTATTTTTTTGCAAAACATATCCGAAAACTTTTTATTGATAATACAATACTGTTTTAACTTGTTGGGCATACGTTTTTCCTTCTTAACATTTTTTTTTTTTCTTAGAAGAGATCAAAACGGAAGAAATACGTGCGATACGAGCGGCAGTGAAATTGTGAGATGAACGTATTTTAAGCTGATCATGAAAATGCAACGAATAAAGATGTAACATAAGAGAATGATCGATTGTCGTGCAGTAAAATCGCGCTCAGCGATCATTTGTTACAACGAATACACGGTATTTCCGCGACTGCGGCAGGAAATGAAGAAGCGATAGGGGATAGAAGAAAAGCGAATACAGTAGGTGTGCGCGCTATTCGAAACGGTCGAGCCCGTGCAGAGAATATATATCGGCGCTGCACTTACCGAAGATCTCCGAGCTCGAGCTTTTTCTGGTTCGACTAGAACTCTACGAGGCACTAAATCACGTTACTCGTACATCCTCGGAAGTCGCTTGCACGGGTTATTTAAATGTACGTGCGTTGAAGCGTGATTAAAGCGCGAACAGTCAGAAATGTTGAACGAAAAATGAAACGCAACGTTGTTTTCTCACAGTATAATATAGTTGCATTGGTAGTTACTGAACGATTTTATTTGAAATTAAAACGTCAATTATGAAAACTTATTATTTTTATCTGAATTATACCATTCAGCACGTAACATAAAACGTTGAGAGTCGATTGTCGCATAATCGTACAACATTCGACACATATTGAACGTAAGAACGTTTTTACAAAATTTCGGTGTTGATTTTTTTTTTTTTTTTTCAAGAAAGAGAATTCAACGTTTTAATGAATTCCAACGATACGCGCGGACATGTGTTTTACTTCCCTCGCGCATAATGCACGTGGAGCCTTGCTCGACGCAGAGCAACGCGAGTTTATTCGCCGATAGGAATGCACCGGCGTGCCGTAACATCGCATCGCATCGTATCGCATCGCGCGCCGGCTAAAACCCGCGCGGCTACTTTGCACATTGTAGGGCGCAGGTACAATTCTCGCAGGGTTCATTTCTCCCGTCGACCGGAGGCGTCGGCCCTTCCTCGTAGCTCCTCTCGTGCGTTTCTGCCACGGCTCCCACCTCCTTTTTGGTCCTTCCTCCACCGTCCCGCGTGCCCATTGTTCCTCTTCTCCACTGGCCTCCTGCCAGTCCACCCCCACCTTCCCCATTCATCCGGACACCGTCGGGCATCTCGCTCCCATTTCGTTTTACGTCTTTGTACATAATGCTCTTTGTACCGTCTGCTTGCACCAGCGGCAGCGGCAGCAACGGCGGCGGCGGCAGCGGCAGCGGCAGCGGCAGCGGCGGTGCACCGGGCGCACTCTACCCCGCACTTCGCCCCTTCGCCACGCTCTTTCACCTTCTCCTCGGGGAAGGTGGACCCTGCGTTCGTCGACCTCGGACGATCATATGAGTGCACGTGGGTGGCACAGATCCGCGTGGTAATTCGAACGATCGACTGGACGACGCTGGACAATGGTGTACGTACGAAAATAGTAACAGTAATAGTAGTAACGGCATTTTATTTTGTTATTACGGGAATATTCTTCTTTTGGAGAATGCGCAAGAAAGGATACTACAAAATAATTCAGTAAAAAAGATATATAAGTGAGAAAAGGAAAGGACTAGATAAGAGGGAAGAAACATCCAAGTATCAAACATATTAAAAACAAGTTAATTATTTAATTCAACAAAATGATTAATTTATTATCAAATATTTTTTTAACAAACAGTAAGACATAACAAGAAATAAATGTGATATAATTAAAATCTCACTTATTAATCGCAGTTACATATTCAATAGTATACTTTTGTACATACACTGTCGTTGAATGTATAACTATGATTAATGAATGACATGTTAATTATAATATATTAATTTGCCCGTTGTTGTCCTTACTATTTCCTATATTGCTTTGTGTAATACGAGCTATTAATCTAATATTTATTTCTTTTTAATTTATTTATTCAATTTATTAAAACTAATATTCAACGATCTTGTGAATTTTACAAACAGGACAACTCAATTAAGACTCGAAAAATAACTGCGATCTTGCCTGAGTAGATGGATATTTATCAAAATTGTGATAGAATTAATAAGAATAAAAAATCCTATGCCGTTGAAGAAGGTGTTCATTACGATATTTTAGATTCTAAAAAATTATAAAATGATATTATAATGTGCAAGGATCACCTAATATATGGATAATCGGTTTAGCGATTAAGGGAGACCTTATCGAGCTAATGATAGAATAACTGGTTCTAACGTGTCGCAAATTGCACGTAATAGAGCGCAACGTAAATTGAATGCCTGTAATAACGGATTAAAATATAATTACTCGCGTAGCGGGGATCTCGCGAATGTATTCTGCTCTTTAATATAGATTCCAACTTTATCCTACACGTAATATGTGTACGTAATCCGACAGCTGACTGTTGACCATTCTCAAATTCATACGCTTTCGTTACATAGTATACAATCGTAACGATATTCGAGACATTAGTTCCGCTTTATGCATATAATCCATTCGAGATCACCAGATCAGGATCTGGTTCGCGACGCTCACCCACGGTTCTCTTTTCTTTTATATTAAGATCGACCCTTTACACATGGTATTATGATCGGCTCTCATTAGCTTCATCGCATGCAGCTCGCGAGCTTGCCAGAGGTAATTCGGTCGGAAGGACATCGGACAGACATCTTACGCGTCGCGTCGTACGGAATGCGACACGCGAATTGTGTGGTGCGAACGTATAACGCGTACGGGAACGGGCGACTTGAGAGAGAAACAGATAGGATCGTCGAACATGAGCGCAGCGAGAACGAAAGCGGGAACGAGGCGAAGAAATAATTGTCTCGGGTCGTGTTATTCGGCGCACGACCCAGTGGATAAGCGTATCCGGTCGAGGTAACGGCATGCAGTCGATCGGATAAGGGCTTATGCAAATTACGCTTCTAGGTGCCGTGGATTAACTCGGCGTGTAAATTTGACTCGCGTGCTGGGTTATCGATACCCCGACGAGCGTGGTGCTCTTAATAAAACAAAGTGTCCGGGCCTGTTGTTGCTCGGAAGCAATCTAATCATTTCGCAATGCAGCACCATGCACGAGGTACCTTCTCTCGATTAGAAAGCCGTTATAATCGTTTGGCATATAGATTGTTACATTAAAATGTTTCAAGATGCTTCAGGAGTAAGCATCCTTTTAACCCTTTCATGCTTCGCGTTTTTCTTAAAGAACAATTAGCATCTAATAATGCATACCTTACTAGAGGTCTTTAGGGTCGCTGATTATAAATTTGTAATTGAAATTTTAAAATTTAAAACGGCGAATCTAATAAGTATAGCGAGGTCAAAATGTCACTCTCAAATTCAACAAAACTTAGTATTTTTATCCGCCATTTTGAATTTTGAAAGCGCTCTTTCTCTTTCTCTCTTATCTAGTCTGTTTGTAGATAAATCGCTAATTTCATTTCACTACTTCCGTAATGTTCAACTTTATCTTTTTAAATTTAGTCCTAATTTCTATCTTTGTCTCATTTTTAGTTTTTAATAAATTAGTTTCTAATCTATCACGTTATCTTTGTTAAACAAATTTTAGTTAAGTTTTCTCTTTATTTTTCTTGTTTAACTGTATTATATTTCTGTATTTCTACACTGTAATATTCTTAGAGGGCTGTGCCCTAGAATGTAAATAAAACAGTCAGTCTCTCTTTCTCTCTCTCTCTTATAGATAGAATCCTTCGAGTAGATTTCCTCGCCAAAGTTTCATTCAGATGATATTCTTCTATCCGGAAATACAGGCTGACTTTTACCTCGTGTTACGAAACACTGAAAATGAGCTCAAGTTATAACTTAGCTACGCGTTGGTCAGATCTTAGCGCGGGTTTTTGCCGAAATGACATAGCATTTCGCCGTGTTCTTCTCAGCGGAATCACGGGTTTGGTGGCACTATAATTAGAGAATTAATTTGGCTACACGGAACTCTTTCCAAATGGACGTATCGCGGCGCCGAAAAGATTCGACGTTTCTACGTAAACATCGTTCTTCTTTCATCACCGCCGGGCTATTCGTTTTCGGAAACGCGTTCTCCACACGTATCATTCGCATAATTACACGGGTGTCGACTGCCTACCATTTTATTTCTCGCGTCTCATTCACGGACACATAATCTATCCCGATCGTGGCTTTTGTAGGTCCATTGTAATCTTCTCGGCTTATGCAAGAAAGCTACGAAGATGCCGCAAGTCAGAAATGGAAAGTGTTTATTGGTAAGCGGAACCGAAGGAATCGGGGGAAAAATCACTTTGAGAAAATTTTGTAATGAGAAAAAAGGAATGTGCGTACAAAAAGGGAATCGCGTGATTGTCGGCGCTAAGTCAGCATGTCATGATTACTATAAATAAATTATCCAATGCTTTTTACAAAATGGAAAAAGTACAGGCGTGAAAGAAAAATAATTCTCTTTGTACCCGGGGTTGCATGTCACGTAAATAACATCGTTACACTAAGTCGGAGTTATTGCGATACGCATAATGTTGCGTGTTGTAATTGTCGTAAAAATTCGTCTTAGCTCATCCGCGCGCGTAACAACATTGGTTTACATGTTTATCACGTTGATTTATCATTCTTATGCGTGTTAATTGTAACGTTCAGGATGCAGCGTGGTAGTCCGACAATCGAAAAGAGTATGACTCGTCTATATATCATTTCCAACGCTTCAATTATAGAGCACGCTTTTAATTCTTAGAATCGGGCGTGCTTGCTGCCCTTCGTAGTGCAACAAAGTATTGGAAGTTTAAGCTGCCAAACCGCCTCGCGATCGGCTGGTTTTACGAAACGGAGGATGAAGGAGGAGGTATAAAAGAGGGATATAAATACAAAAATCGAGTGTGGAGTCAGTACGCGCGTCGGCTGCAAAGAAGTAAACCAAATTGGGGCTGCCGGAGGAGGGGAAAGGAAGGAGATGGGCGAGATCTCGAGAGAGCTGGGTATTCTCATGCTCTCTACGCGGGGATCGGTAATTGCCGGGTCGTTGAAATCGCGTGCGAGCGACGATCGAGCCCCGGACAAGGGGACGCGAGAGAGGGCGTAAGAATGTACGATGCACGTGCCTTTATTTATTTTGCATAATTAGCGCTACATTGCCCAGGGTTTGCCGCGGAGGTCGGCAGGTTTTACAGCCGAACTTATTTCTTTCCCCTTTCTCGCTAAGGATCCGCCGCGGCGCGATTCCTTATTATTTGGAAATCTCTTCCCGCTTTACGTGAATTAATTAGACCGCCCTGTTAACCGCGCGTAATCCTCGCCCGAAGCTGTCAAGAAATACTTCTGAGATTACACTGGCGTCTAAAAATAATTATTTTTAAATTTTTAATTCTTAAACAATTGGAAGCTTAATACAATTTTTCTATAATTTAAAAAAAAACAACTTTTTGAAAGAAAATATAGTGACTCTCTGTAAATTTTTATTTAATGTAGTATAAATATAAATGGTGTCAATTTATTTCTATAAAATATGTAAATTTTATTTTTGTAAAAAATATATTATAGTAATATTTATATTTTCTTAAAAGACTAAACCACAGATTGTCTATAAGACCGACTAAGAATATTTGTAATTTCTAACTCACAAATTTTGATGTTTTTCGTTTCGAGTATTGCCTTGAGACATTTCGCAATTTAACATGATTTGCATACGTTCTTATAACACGGTGTTGCATTTCTCGTCATTATGATGTTTGTGTGACTGTGCGGACATATGAAATGTAATATATTTACCGAAGTAAGTCAATTCTCTTTTCCTTCGTTACCTTTGCAATTTCCGTAATTGTCCACACCCATTTCAAGCAGCGCGCTGATGGGTCCCACTGCACTGTGGAACGTTGCGTTTACCAAGTCGAAGGTATGATTTGCAAATAGTGGTAATATACACGTAATGCAGACCAATCTTGTGCTATCACGTCCGATCCACTTTTGATTTTCCAATGTTTCAGACTTTTACTATTTTTGACACGTCAAAAGCACGACACGCCAAGTCAAGAACTTGAGTGCTACCTAAAATATAAAACGTTAAGCGATATTTATATAATATTATTACGCGATGAACATTTTTTAATTATCTTTACAGTTACAATGATATAAACATACAATATTCATTTTGTTACCAAAGTGAATATTATTTATTTCGGATATTCATTTCAAAATTTAAACGAGAGCGAGCGATTACAAAGATGAATTTTGACACTACGAAAATTGGGCGAGTGCATAAGAGATCCTTCGTGGAATGCGAAGAGCGTAAGTGAGATGGCATTTCTTCCTCAAGGCTCTCTTCGCGGAGAGACCCGGAGAATCCACGCAACGCCTTCCCCAACTCGAGTTTTATCGCCTTGCCTGGTAAAGGGCCCGAAATTTGGCCGGACGAATCCGGTTCGAAATTAGTATTCATTAGAGTTTCACGTGAGATTTTCAACGAGTCACGTGGGAATAATGAAGGTAAATGTGGGGTTCATCGTACCACTTGCTGTTCGGTCGCCTAATAGTCGGTCGACCCTTTCATTCTTTCTAACACACTAACTATCGCGCGTATCGTCGTATTTCTTCTGCAACTTATTTGTTGTTCGGAAGCATCGTTTAATGAGCACCGTAATGTAATATAAATAAGAAAGTTTGGCACAAAATATGTGTAATAATAGTAATAATATACCTTAATTTTGAATTTTATAGCACGGAAAGAATTGACAATTTCTCTTCTAATGAATGTAGTTTATTGAACGCATCGATGAACATGCGCAACATTTGCAAGAATATAATTCCCGATTTTTATTGTCGCGCTCTTTTAAGCGAAGGTAATTTGTAAGAATTTAACTACAATTTTCGAGCGTAAATTGGCTTGATTATGTTATAAATGGAGAGTTGATTGATCGTGAAAATTAAAATAAAATTCGAGAGAAGGGGGCAAACGTTAAAAATTTGGAGTTATGAGGTAACAAGTTATCTTCTTGAGCATAATTACATACGGGTGTATTAATTATCAGAGTGGTCCTTAAAAACCGCCGGTTAAAAAGACTTCCCTCTGCGTACGTGGCTTTTCGATACGCAAGATCCCCCTTCCCCTCGATTTACCTCTGCGCGCGGCTATTTTTATTATTCATTGATACACTTCTTTTTACGATCTGTCGCGACCGTCTCTTCCGGATGCATAAAACAACGGCCTTTTTGGGAACTTATTGGGTAGAGGCAGTGTGTGCGCCGCGCGCGTCGAATTTCGCCGAGGCGGCAACGAATTTCGCTGCCGATGGCCGGCCGTTTGATCTCATTTCAGCGAAATAAAGCAACAGAAGCCGAGAGAACTCGTCGGTGCCGCCGAGAGACCGGTTGGATATAAACAGCATTGCGGAAGCTTCTTCGCGCGCGAGCGAGCGCGCGTGTCCAGTCGCCTGTATCATTACTCCTTTGCTGAAACGTCTCTATCCATCCACATTCTCGCAGACGCCTCCCCATTTCCTAACGTAGGGAAGGAAAAGACAAAGCTCTCTGTTCACACGCAACTACGTAATCGCGGAAGAGTAAGAGCCGAGCGATTTAGAAAAGTACTTTCTTTTACTTCTTTCCTTCTTTTACTCGCTTTTATTTAAACTATACTTATTTATAAAATGTGTGTGTGTGTGTGTGTGTGTGTGTGTGTGTGTGTGTGTGTGTGTGTGTGTCATTTACTTTATATATGTATATCAAAATGTTCTAACTTTATAGAGCATTTTTTAATTTTATACAAAATTGCTCGGACAAATTTGATCGTATTCGTCAGTGAAGAGCGTTCTAGTCTCTTTAGTGCGGAGAAGAAATCTTTTTGATATTACAGTAGGATAACTGTCTCAATTACTACCGGTTTTGTCAATTATAGAATAAAAAATATGAGAACGTTACGTATTGCACGTATATTAATATTAAATTAAGATTATCATATTATTACGTAAATACGTGGCAGTAAATAGGAAACGATATTAGATATGTGCTGCACTAATAAGGGGAAGCAATATTTAGGACGCTTTCACTGGACTAGCAGTAATAGATACATACCTTACATTTTTATTTCTTTCATTATATTTAAATGATCGAAGCTTTTTACTTCTTTTAAACTTGTTGCTCTTATTTTGTTTATATTATAGTTTTTTACTTCAATAGTGATAAAAAAACGTTTATTATACATTTAAAGCTACAAAACAAAAAACTAGAAAATAGAAAACTACGATATAAGCGCATCAACTGCCATTATATACTTAAAGTGGCAGTAATTAGGACAGTTACCCTATCATTTTTCAGCACAGCTACATTATTAAACATAATAATTTGAAATTTGCGCCATATCGCTTAGATCGCTCGATATTACTAGAAATTTCTCCTTTTATATCGCATCCCTTTATTTCAAAAGAAGACAAAATCAACCAAGAGGTCAGAGCTCTGGGGCCGCGTGCCGCGCACACGCGCAAGAATCTCGCTTTGCCTCCATCAAGATTCTTCGGGGTCGAGATGTCGCCGCTAATAAGCTCTAATCATTTCTTTTTGTGTGGAAATCGAGATGCGTTCCCCGGGACGACGTATACCTGATATACCTCCCGAAGTGATGTATGACACACGGCGGCACCTGTCCCCTTAACCTGCCCTGCACTGGGCACCGCTGCCTCTCGGTACCGTTTCACGGCTTACCGATGAATTTTATGGGTAGTCTAATGAAGTCGTTTCAAAACTCGCCACCCAGGACCGCGGCGATCTTATCGTGACTTAATTGGACAAACCGTATTTCATCGGAGCCGAATCTGCGACCAGGTTACCCGCTTCATCTAACTTCTTCATCTACCTTGTACCCTCAGAGCGACCATTATTCGTCGATCTTTCGTGAGTACTTGGATATTAACGGCCTAACCACTGCAACAATTATTACCACTGATCCTCTAAGAGCGTGAAAAGTGTCAGTGTTTTGAATAGTTAATGGCTTAAAACGAGCCTCTTTTTCTCCTTAACGCTTAGCTATCAGAGCTCCCGAAGTATCCAAAATGAAAGAGGTGGTTGTCACGTTCAAACTTTTTATGCTGATCGATATCGGGATCTTCCCTATAAGAGATTCATAATCGTTCCATTTGCCGGGACATCATCGACGTCCTTTCGCGAGAGTTACGGTCATTTAATCGGAGAGCCTGCGAACGCCTTCGGTACTCGTGAATGTTTTTGGCACTCGCAGCTTCCTGCAGTTTCTTCTTCCCGACTTAATATACGCTCATTTTCGCCGTGCATCATCCACCGTTTTTTGCTCGTATCAGCGATATTCGATGTTTGATAATAATCTCCCTTCAGGTTCTTTCACGCGCGTAATTGTTTCCTCTTCTCCGTCTCCGTCTTATCTTCGCCCTCACTTTTCTGACTGCTCGTGCCTTTGATCTTTGTTTCCCCGCTTTCGTCCTCTTCTTCTTTTCTACGTCCCGTTCTTCTCTTCTTTCTTATCCTACCTGGAAGAACAGGCTGTGCTCGTTAGCTCGTGCACCTGTACACTTCGCGACCAGCACGGATTTCTCATGCTGAATTCTTTCTCTTGATTTGTTCAAAAAGGACGTCCAATATTGTTGCTTGTCGATATGATCGATCTTTCAAGAGAACAAATATTAAGATTCTATATAATATTGTTCTTAATTATTGTTGATTAATATAGGCATCGAGATATTAAATTAAATATTATCATAAGATATAAAATTAAATGTTAACCTAATATTTTTTATTCATTGCTTTTAAGCAGAAACGTTTAAGGATTGCTTTGTACGTAACGAATTCTGTTATTAATGCCCAGTTCTTATCTCATTCTTACAAAACTGTTTCTGTCATTTTATGAAGATTTCCGTGCAAGGTGCGAGAAATGATTCAGGATTTAACGGCAACTTGAAGCTCGGCGTGGCTTTTGGACGAAACCAAAGCTGTTCGCCGGGACACGAAATGAAACTTGGTGCACCTGCCTCGCTCTTCTGCCAAGCTCTTTGCCCTTGTTCTCGCCCATCGTAACATAATATTTGTGGAAGCCAGAAAACAATGTTAAATACAATACATGCTATAAACAACGCGGAAAACTTACTGATGCTCAGTTCTTATCTTATTCATACAGAATTGTTTTTATTATTTTATAAAAGTTACACTTATGTAATAATATAGACATCAACTGTGATAATCGCGATTTTGTATGAACTCATACAGCATTAAAATTTTTCAAAGATGTTTTATAACTATTTCAACTGAAAAAAAATGAAACATTTCAGAAAGGTTTAGAAAAATTTCTGCAACATTTTATAGATCTTTCTGGGATAGCAAAATGTCTGCAGTTCTACTTAAAATTTTATGCAGAAATATTACTAAAGGGTTATTGAAGACAAATCTGAAATATTTCTGAAGTTTAATATCTGATCGTAATCATCTGAATCATTATAATAAATTTAAACATTATTTTTGAATGATTTTAAATTTAAAGTAGATACTTTAGAAATAATATTTAAATTTATTATATTCAGTGGATTAATAGTATTAAAATGTTACAATAAAAATTATGAATAAAATACAATTAGTGTTTTTATTCTACATTTTTATTGATTATTTGAAATATGATTAATGTATAAATATATGATTAATATATAATAAATATAAGTAGATTTCTGAAATATTTAATTTAAAAAATGCATATTATATATAATATAATAGTAATAATATTTTATTTTTGTCACATTCTTTTGTACTTGTACTGTATAAACTTAACACATGCCGAATGGACTTGGAAAATTTTTGCTCATTTATTCGGCGAAAACAATAAAGCAAATTTTCTGCTTGGATATGTTAATTTCAAAACAATTTTAAAAGCTTATTTTGCAAATTTACTACATGTGATAGATTTCAGAAACATTTTTGTTGCAATATTTCATATAACATTTTGCAGAATCCTTTCAGATGTGTTGCACATGAAATGTGAAACGGTTAAAATCTTTCTGAAAGCACTCTGTACAATATTCGGTGTTGTATGAGAAGCAATTGTAATTTCTCTCTCTCTCTCTTTCTCTCTCTCTCATAATGAATGCAAATCTTCATTAAATTGTTATATTTCATGAAGCGACAATTTTACCTAAATTATATTAAAATTGTTTATAATTTGGATTACAAATTATAAACGGTTTAATGCTTTTGCGTGCGTTTATAACACGTCATATACAAAACACATCATTAACAAATACAGTGAAAATGTTAATATTTACGTACAAAACGAAAAATATAAGTACGTTTATTGCCAATTATTTTATTAATCGATTATTGTAACTTAAAACTCGTATTGTTCATCATATTCTGATATTACTACTGGTATATCGCTGTTAATCACTCGAATGAATACACTTGCCACGTGCAACAGACACCAAGATCCGGTCGGTCTTAGCTTTTCTTCCTTCCTCTTGTCTTATTTCTAAGCGATCAGTGATAAAATATAGTCGAGAGGTATCCGGTGTATGTATATACACTTTTATGCCTTCCGAACGCAACGGTGAGTCCCACTGGCCTTGCAACCCTATGGGCCCTTCGCGATCAATCTCGTGGGCGGTTTCCCCTCCTCTTGCCCCACTGATGCAAAGCCGATGCGCGTGCCAGACAGTGCGAGCCATACAAAAACACGTGCCACGAGAGTTGTGGTTCTCCTTTATCTTTTTATTTTATGAATCTTATTTCACGAATGTCTGTTTCTTTTCAGACACCATACATAAACGCATCTTCCATTAAATAATTTTTTTATAGGAAGTTTCAAAAATTAATTTAATGATATCTTATATCTAACAAAAAGTAATCGTTGTTGATAACGGAGATTTCAGTAATAACTGATTAATTAGATAACTAATTAGAAAATAATCTCTCATTAGATGATTAAATATACGTATTTATTTTTAGAAAAAAAAAACGTGCAAATTATATAGATTGACATAAGTTTTGTTTTTCAAAATTAAGATGTGGGAATGTACTTTGTCGAAAATTTTGTTTTAATTTTATCATGCGCAAAAAGTTGCCTAATCGCAAGATACGTGTGTACATAGATTGCTTGATGCTATGCGACGATATATAAATTTATATTGCGCCGCATGACGAAACCCGTCTGTTCCTATTCCAATTCCACTTTCCAATACTTCATCCAGTTTGCTCCCGTTATAACATGATCTCTGTAAAAGGAGAAACCAATCTACTCAGCCATTAAACCAGCTTGATACGAACTTGTCGGCAACCCGTTTTGTCTGATGCCAAGGTGGTTGCTGAAAGTTCAGGCGTTGCCACTAATTCATCTTCCTGAGAAATGCGTCTTACACGCAGTCAAACAATATTTTTAAGTTTTAGTAGCGCAGAAATAAAATTGCCTCTCGAGTTTTGTCCCTGCAATCACTGAATTTAATATACATAAAAAAAAAATAATTCGTATTTATATATAAATTATCAGCGCGTTTTATTTATTTTATTTTTATAAAGACATTTATTACCAGTCGAAATAACTACTTAGTCTTACTTGCATATCCACAATTGTCCACTTAATGAAAACGAGGTCGGTCGTCTGCGAGTCGAACCGCTAATTTCTCGTTGCACAATTGGATCCGCAAATGACGAACTTTCCTCACATCGTTCGTGTTATTATGGTTTTATTTGCAGGCTCTCACCGTTATTCTCCTTCAATTTGCAGCTGCGACCCGTACAAAACTCATAGGAAGACCGTGTACACCAATTATTTCATTATAATCAGATCTCAGAGACTAATGATCGCAATTTGTCTGAGACCTTCAGAGGCACCGCTCGCCAAATACGTCGATGACTCGTATGTAAAATTTCGACCTCGGGGGCAGAGATTTATTCTCGTGCGCGTGGCGCAAATGAAATTAACGAGTACTGCATACAAAGTGTCTCAGTGTGGCTCATTTCTGTTTCGTGTGCCGCGGTAGGTGATAAAAATTGTTAAACGGGAACGCGATATTTATACGAAGATTACGTTAGACTTTTATTTATTCTACGAAAATAAAGTTACTTGTTTAATCAACTCTATTAAATTAATATGTGTTTGCGCGAGACATATATTATTAATACCATCATGTTATCAATTCTGTTATGATTCATTGTTGACGTTATCCAAAGAGACGGGAGCAAAATTTAATTACGCGCCACGTTAAGTTAAATAATTAAACACGAAATCCTGATAAGCACCAGCGATGATCACAATCACACTTGAAAAGAAAGCTACATCGCACACTGATACGACATACGTTGTGATTTACACGTACAACACCTGAGTGTTGCCGTGCTATGTGCTCATGCATTCTCCAATAATTACCATGAAACGCAAACCGTGCAATTAGCCGCGCGGTTGAATTAGCAGATGCATTATGGCGGTATACATGTAACACCGAGGAATATCCGTATAATATTTTCCCGCGGTATTACCAGATGCTGATTACCAGCTGTTCCACTTTCCAACCTTAGCATGTGTAACGTACCCTTCTCAAAAGAAGGTTTTGATAATAACATTTTTCCGAAAACCCGTCTCGGTGTAGCGCGAGTATTACATTCGTCGACCGTTATTTTTTGCGTGTCGGTAATTGCGAATGGTACCCCGAGTGATCGGGCGAAAAATTCGAGGGAGCCGAAATTTGAATAACACGCAAAATGCGCCTGATGAAAGAGTGATGAGCGTCGAGACGCGGAGATCCGAGCGCGTGTGGCCGCTTTTAAATTATCATGTCAACTAGAAAGTCCGCGGGCGATTCGGGAAGCAATCTAGGTAGGCCTTGATGGAGCGCGGCGATCTACGATCGCGAGGAAGTGACTTGACGAAGTCGCTCCGTATTAACTTTGCGGCTGTGACGAAAGTTACAAGTGCATTATACACGAGCGACCAGTGGGAGTTAACGATGATTGATAAGAACGTGCCATGCACCGGCTCGTATCGTAAACTTTCATTTGTGTACCGTTGCATGACTTCTAATCAATTAAATTATGCAAAATTCATGGATCTAGTTCATAAAAAAAAAAAAATGTTAAATCTGGACTAATTATTGCACATATATCTCTGTCGATCCGATTTCGAATGATCCCTCTGCTCGAAAGACCGTTTTAACGAGTGAACGTGGACGAGAAGAGATTAAAATTGGCGAGGCGTGACTAGCACGTTATACGTGTCATGTCGCTCCGTCACGCAATTTTAATATTTTTAACGTTAATAAATGTAAATGAATGCGAGCGTATTAGTACTTTTGTTTGAGAAATTGACGTAAAATATAATTGTTTCCATCCGAGCTGCAGATTATTTACACTTCTGACGACAATAGACCGGAAGCCATTTGAATTTTTGATTACTATGAAAATGGGATATAAATGCTACAATAGTTCGCGCAACGACATATCTCATTTTCGATGATTTTTCTCAAATCATCGGCAACTTATAACCTTCGTAACAAGCTCGGGATTGCGTTGAATGAAGCAGACGGTTACTTCCTGGCTACGGTGTAAATCGAGCTCGAGGAGTAAAAACTCGACGACGCGGCGCGACGTTGGGCTCACGCTAAATTATTCGCAGCAACGCGCATATATACACACTCTGCTATAACGCAGAGCATTATTTTGGCCGTTGTAATTCGGTTTACCGTTAATGTCGCGCGTCATCGATAATTAAGCCGGAATAATATTTTTCACCCGCCGGCAATTATTCATTTTTGCGATTTCTGATTGCGCCCTTCAGGAAGGGCGTGCTGATTAATGAAACGCGGCGAGGTGGGCGAAAAGGATAGGTGAGAGGAGAAGTGAACGGGGCGGGCAGAGAGAAGAGGGCTGAACGCAATTTCAGCCGTCAGTTCGCGCGGGAAGATAACGGAGTGCCCTCGGGAATTTATTCTCGGGAGCCGATCATCCGTGAGACAGACGGCGGCTTTTTGTCGTCAGCTCGTTACGGTTAACGAATGACTTTCCTGCCCGCCTGCTCGCGTTTCCACGTTCGTCGCGCGCCCGCGACGCGACGGACGTTCCCCGACGGGCGCGCTGGCGATTTATGAATTTAATTAAATCCCTATCAGATTCAATTTAATCGCACCGTTTGCGCGGCTAATGCCGAAATAACGGTCATCGATTGCAAACGCATCGACAGCCATTATGATTTGTACAAATTTTGTTTTTTTTTTGTCTCGTTTGTTTCGTCATTGCGAGTTCGTCAGAACTGCATTTCATTATAGCAAAATTGACCGCATGTAACATTGTTAAGTGCTCAGCGGCTTACAATGCGTGCTTGTAACTTGCAATTAGTTTTAAAGTAGTTATGATGCGAAGAAAAACGAGAGAAATTATTACCAGCTGACTTACTAGCTATTGCCATTTGTGTTGCACCTGTTTAATTATGCCTTTTTAAGGTTGCGATGTTATGCACTGATTATGACTACGAAATTATTTTGGATAGGTCTTTTTAAGGAATAAGTATAGTATATCATGTTTTATTTAATTTTATTAGGAAATTATTGTCTTTTCTATAGCCATAGGTAATTTTATTATTGACAATGGATACAACATTAATTTTGAATACAATCTAATAATCCACGCTGAATGTCATTAAATTTATAACTCGGATATAATTTGATAGAGGTGAGACATTTTACATGAAATTTTTTTTAAAATTTATCAATGACAAACGATTATTTAAGGATGATGAATAATGTACCGGAACGTTGAAGTATGTGTGAAATTCTTTCTGTCAGTTAACTAAATTGACGCGTCGAAACGTATATGTACAGGTACACATGTGATATGCGTACTGGTTGACGGTTTGGAAAGTACATAACATAAGTGCATTCACCGATGCCAAACTGCATTTCTCTCTGTACACGAGGCATTTCCACGTGATATGGAGCCTGGTTTCGTCATAGGATTGCGTTCCATATATATGCGAGCGTTTTACAGAAACACACAGTTTAGGATTGAAAGAGCAACAACGTCTTTCTTAGAAGACTGGAGAACGGAAATTCTGTTCTTTTGTCTTTCTTTCGTCGCATTTTCTATCGATAGTGTTAATTTCTGTGATTAAGTGCGATATAAGATTCGCACCTATGCTGATGTTGCATACAACTGTTAATAAACGTGGTAAATATTAGGAGGTACGAAATGATATATTATGGTAAGACTATCTTAATTAAAATTAAACAAAAATTTAATTCATACATTATACATTATTATGATTTTATAAAAGGAAATGGCACTTGCTACATATAAAAAATATATTGAATTTTAATACATTTATATATATATATATATATATATATATATATATATATATATATATTTGTTTTACATAGATTTATTAAAATTTAATATATTTTTTATATAAATTTAGTCATCACATTAGAAAAGATATTTTTGGATTATTATATACACTTGTCAACAACAAATATAAAACACTTTTAAAACGCTCTAAATTACACAATATTCAGATCGCTTTGTGAAAAATTATCGTAGAAAAAAAACTAAAAAAGCATTTTAAAGCTTGAAAGTTGTACATTAACGTGCTTGAGATCGATTTGAAAATCTTTTATCTTTGTATGTCTTAAAAACCATCAAGTTATTTTGTTTCTTAAAAATTTGCGCATTCAGCACTCTGCAGCTCGATAAAAAATATTTTTTCAAAAAATTTAAAACTCTTATAAGAAAGTACACAATTTTACCGACAAAAAGCTTTTTTTAAAATTTTTGTGCGATTTTTTTTACCAAACTACGCGACTTTAAAGATTAACCTGTATTTTTTATCAACATTGAAACTTTCAGTTTCGTAGTTTGGTAAAAAAAAAAAAAAAAATTGTACAAAAATTTACAAGAAAAAGCTTTTTGCCGATAAAACTATGTACTTTCTTGTAAAAGTCTTAAATTATTTGAGAAAAAATTTTTTATCGAGCTACAAAGTGTTGAATGCGCGAATTTTTAAGAAACAAAATAACTTGATGCTTCTTAAGACATAAAACTACAAAGATAAAAGATTTTCAAAAACGATCTCAAGCACGTTAATGTACTACAACTTTCAAGCTTTAAAATGCTTTTTTAGTTTTTGTTCTACGATAATTTTACAGCAATCTGAATATTGTGTAATTTGGAGCGTTTTAAAAGTATTCCCTATTTTTTTGCTGACAAACGTAGTTACAAATAATTTAAAAACCTTTAACCTCATTATCTAATTAGTTAAATTTGCTTTTCCAATATTGCGTTAGAAAGTTAATGTTCATATTATATAACAATATATTTCACATTCTAAATTAACAGAGATAAATGCGTCGTATTTATTTCTATATACATTAAAACTGGTTAGAGATGATAAGACTTTAGTAAATACATGTAATGCTCTATTCCTTTCACTGAAGAATTTTTCAATAACATAATTTATAATCTTTTATAACTCGATTTCTTTCTTAACAAAAATTTGATAGAATAATTATTGTTCCACATTTTATTTTTTGCGAAGGTTGTACAAAATCAAAAGTGCATGCTTTCAAACGTATACATACGTGCTTGCACATCTGAATAAAAATGATTCTATATAAAAGCGTGATAAGTGTACAATACGATTCAATATTAAGATACTTATATATGCACAGGCAATTAATAATTTTTTTCAGAAGACGTTTTCACAAATTATTAATTTTATATAACAGACATAATATAATTTACTATTTAAATTATGTCTCTTCAATATAAAATTAATAATTAATATTTATTATTTTCTTCGCAGGAATTATTATAATGTTTTTAAAGTAAAAGACAAATATGTTTTTGCATACAGAAAAGGAGAGATTAAACATCAAAATGAAAAATTCTCGCAATTGGAATTGCATCTTCGTTTCGATTTTCCTATTACTATGGATCGGAAATATCGACGGGATTCAATTATGGGGCATGCAGTATGGACGTGCTCCGCTTTTGGAGAAATTTACTTGGAAAAAAATGGACTTCGCTTATCCTGACGAGCGCAGCCGACAGTTAGCTAGAGCAAGTGGTGAATACGTGCCGGAAAATTCTCTGCCGGTTGGCATCGAAATCTGGAGGAACAAGCTGTTCGTCACGATACCACGATGGCGCGATGGTGAACGTCCGAAATATTAGTCATTAATTACGGCTTCGCTGTTGTCTCGATTAACGTCTTACGACGCGACAGACAAACGGGTCCCCTTTGCCAAAAACGAGGCGCGACGCTTCAAAGTCATGAACCGGAAGCAGACGCCGGCATAATGCGCGGAAGATCGCCGTAGGAGGTACACGCCTCGATTCCCGTCTGAGCGACTTCCGGCTCGCGACAAAAAGCGCCGAAAATCGCGAGTGTGCGCTCAATGGGAGCGTTTCTGTCTTTGTCGACCTCCGCCTCCACCTTCACGGTCCCTCTGACACTTTCCCCCCTCCCCCCCCCCCTCCCTCACTCTTCGCTCTCCGAAGGGAGGGAAACACGGCGAGCGGGTTTATTCAAGCCCTCGCTGCCCTTTATTCACTCCATCTTTTTGCACGCTCTATGTTTATTATATACGTTGGCGCGCGCCACCGTTTTTTGTGTCGCACAAAGGCTGGACAATGACGGCGGTGCGCTGTGTAAGATCTTTAATGTTCTACCCTTCCGTCTGTCTTCTCTTCACTTCCTCCTCAGGCCCTCGCAATTCCTTCCTTTCGCGCATTCTTTATGTTTCTCTTGCATTCTTCTTTTTACACTGTTTAGTTGCGAATCGATGTTCTGGCATGCTGCAATTTTTTCATTTTCATTTTTTCGTCCTACGCTTTTTTCGTACTTTGGTTATTAATTATTATTGACTTTAGCAATAATTAGAAAGCTTATAGATAACGTGATAATGTAACGATCAATTCTGAGTAATGTTTTGCACTATAGGAATACCGTCTACGTTGAATTATATACCGTTGGACGCTAATCAAGGTAGCTCACCAAAACTTATACCTTATCCGAATTGGGCTCAGAATAAGGCCGGTGTTTGCGGTAGCGGATTGACCACTGTTTACAGGTGACAAATAAAAAAGTTTCGTCGATAAATCAATATGTAGAGAAACATGTCTAAAAAAAAAAATATTTTTTTCGATATAATGACATTTATAAATATATTTTTTTCTTTAGAATCCACGTGGATGCATGTGATAGATTGTGGGCGTTGGATACTGGGACAATAGGGATCGACGAAACGACTGTACAAGTCTGTCCTTACACCCTGAACGTGTTCGACTTGACTACAGATAAGCTACTCAGGCAATACAGGCTCAGATCGGAGGACATCAATCAAGTATACAATATATATATTTTTTTAATACACAGTAAATTTAAGCTCTGTATTAATTTCGCAATTTTTATATTATTATTACGTAGAACACTTTTATCGCGAACATCGCGGTTGATCTGGGAAAAGGCGGTTGCAACGATGCCTTCGCTTACATGTCCGACGAACTCGGCTACGGCCTGATCGTGTACTCGTGGCAACAAAATACGTCCTGGCGAATAACGCACAGTTACTTTATGCCAGATCCTCTGGCGGGTGATTACAATATAGGAGGATTGAACTTCCAATGGGGAACTGAAGGTATATTTGGATTAAGTCTGTCACCAATATTAGCAGACGGCTACCGGACGCTTTTCTTTCATCCTCTCAGTAGCTATCGAGAATTCGCGGTGTCCACGAGGATTCTAAGAGACCCACAGTTGTCTCAAAACAGTTATCACGAGTTTCAGGTATTCTAATATTTTCACTTCTAATATTTTCACGATCGCATTTCGATCACATTTGCTTCTATTTTAGACAGAGTCTTGCTCAGGTTTGTCAAAATTGATACAAGAACATTATTACATTTTGTTTCTCATCTTATATATTGTATTCTTTAAAGAAGAAAAACATTATTTTAGATGCTTCTTAATTGCGAGTCATTGTTCAATATAGATTCTTCACGACGATTCTTTAAAAATTCTTCCATTTCCTTTTTTGTGCGTTCGTTATGTCTTTTAGTAACTATTTGTAACAATTTAGAGTAATGCTGTGTAATTTATTTACGTTTTTCTTTCCTAGATCCAATCTACCATTAGGAATTGAATACGGTTATCCCATGTCATTATTTACTTTTTACGTGATGTAGGTGTTGTCGTCGAGAGGGCCGCTTTCTCATTGCACAGCATCCGTAATGGACGAGAACGGACTTCAGTTCTTCAACTTAATTGATCGGAATGCAATCGGCTGTTGGAATTCCGTATTACCTTACGCGCCGATCAATCAGGCGATCGTCGCGAGGCACGACGAGGCTCTGATTTTCCCAGCAGATATTAAGGTGCAGCAGCGTTCCGTAATGAGGGATAATTACCTACTATGAAGCTCCGTCAGCTTCATTTATCCCCTCGCTCACTCTTTATCGCTCGTAGGTGAAGCGCGGCTTACTCTGGATCATGTCGGATCGGATGCCGATCTTCTTGCTGTCGTCCCTGAATTACACGGACGTGAACTTCAGAATACTCACTATGCCGGTTCAGGCGGCAGTCGCCGGGACGGTCTGCGATAACACGCCGTGGAGCTTTACCAAGAATCAAATCTGGTAGTACTGACGACCCATTCGCTACGCGTATATTTCTGCGCGCGATTATACCGCGGGACGCGATCATCGGTCGCGTTTAATCGTTTTACGCGTTGAGAATGTACTTCTCAGTAAACTATAAAAGGTGATAGCCACAGTTTTTAAATGTATTTCCCTCCACGTCTCCATCTCCTTGATTCGAAGCACAGAGTGCGCTTTTCAGGATGTGCCTTATAATATGAGAAGCGAGCCGCGTCGCGGCTCGTGCGACGCCGCGACGGCGCGAAAATAGCGAGCGGATTGGCGTGAATCAGCATCGACGCGCCCGCCGCAGGAGCCAAATGGTCCAACGAGGGCCCATTAGTTTTGGCCCTCGTTTCCGATAATTTGAAGCCAAACGGCGGCTGTTCCTGCGGCCTGATATACGATCCGATATTGCTTCCCTCGAAAATTATCCGTTTCACGCCCCCGCCCGTAAAATATGGCCACGCGCCTCGTCTGTTTTTCGTGGAGCCGCAGGATTAGAACTTTCCTTGACTCCAGGCGTCGCGATGCACGCACGGGTTGCGTTTTACGTGTTCGACGGCCTTACGCTCCGAAGTTCCGAAGTAATCGAGGTCGATCGAAGCGCAACGAGCTCAACTTTTACGTAAAAGCCGTCATTACGATATTAATATATTTTTTGATTTATTGCATTCCGATTACACGCACACACAGACACACATACTGCGTGAGTATATTGTGCCTGTGTCGCGTCATTTACTCGCAGCGGGGCAGCGAGTCGATGATTTACGCATAGATCACGAGTGAGATCTATCCCCGAGTTTGCGAGCGCAGCCCTAAAATTTACGTGGCTGTGGCCCCGAGAGATCCGCGGCCGAGATGCACACGCCTCGAATGCTAATTCCGAGGATCGATAAATCGGCAGATCGCGGCACTCGGGCTCGGGACTAACTGGCGATTAGAGGGCAAGCAGATACGCCTCGCCTCGCCTCGATTGTCCGTCGCGATATCGGCGCGTTTTCAATTTGGAAAACGGGCCTTTTCGCGTGTGCTGCATCCCGATCGTGATAAGCCGGGATCTTAATGGCTCCGGAGCTGTCTCGTTAGCGCCTGGACCGCTAACGCTTCGATCGCATTGCGGATCGAAGAAGAGGAAGAAGATCGATCGAATCTGTAATGAATTAGATACGCGCGCTCGAGGCTTGTCTGGAAAGTCGCTCTTCTTATCGCTTTTATTATCAAATACAGCATCGCATGAAAAATTGCCCGTGCGCATCGTTAAGTCCCCTTACAATGTAATGATGATACTAATGACGTGGAACGACGAATCATTTGTGTGTAATACACGATACAACTTGATGGCAGTGAGAACAATAGTTTTACTGCTGTATAGTCTATGTATATAGATCAGCTTGCCTTAGATTTTCTGAAGGGCGTTGCCCATCGCTTCGTGGACGCGAGTCGTAAAATCACCTTTGAGTGATGAGAAAAAAATGGGAAGGTGCGAAGGGCCACACTGCCCGGAGGTAAATATAAAAAAAAATTGGTTCGAAACTGCTGTGCTGATTACATGTTATATACAAAAATCTGCCGTTGCAGTGGCGCGTTCTGAAATTACCCAACTCGAAATTTTGCAAACAGAATTCGTTTTTAATACATTGTTATCTATATATTACTTATATTGTGTATGTACTGTATAATAATTTTTCGTTATTAGTAACATAATCTCACAATATTATTATTTATTATTTATTTCTTCACACAAAAAATGTATAAAGCTACAAAAAGATTAGTTAATTTTCAAATATAATTCACTGCACGTGCATAATTAGTAATAATAAAGATTAAGTTGTATCTTCAAGAGAAGTCAAGTCACATTGCACAACTGAACAGAGTAGACTCAATTTAACTTTAACATTTACTATAAGAGATGATGAAAATCGCCAACATCGAGGTAAGAGCGAAAATCTTCTCGATACGCCACTGAAGCGAAGATCGCCCGGTCGAATATCAGGGCGAATAAAAGTACACGGCGGCCGGATTTCAAATCGGCGCTATCCTTAGGTTTGTTTTAAATTAACACCTACCCCGCGCGAACGCATGGGCACAAAGCACACTTTAACACCTTTTTAAAAGGTGGCTGCACGGCGGCCGTCCGCTTTTTTTTTCATCGGCGCCAGTAATTATGGGGTTCCGGCGACGACGTGAGTCTCGTTATAAGTTACTCTCTCGGCCACTCTCGTATCTTCCCCAATCTTTTTGATTTATTTCAGTCTGACTGAAGTAGAGAGGCTGTTCTATCTATTTCTTACGGCCGAATCTCGTTTACTTCCGCGAGAATACAAAATGTAAAAATCATGCTCACGTTGACGGTAAAGATCACTGTCATGGCTGTGACGCTTAAATTTCCTCAAGATAATGCATGAGTGTGAGATTTTATTCTAGCTCGGGCAAAGTTTTCATAATTTGAAATTTATTTGTCTCAAATCTGTTATTAGTTATATGCGAATGCACTTAATCGTACTTTATGACCAAATAAAAGAAATTATAATTATTTAAAAAGTGACTTTATAACGTCTTTAAAATACTTAGATGAATAATAAATTATCTATAGTAATGTTATTAACCGTCTACACATATCTCAGTTTTATTTATTAGTTAACGAGTTTTATCAAGAATTTAGAGTAAAACCGAATATTTACTGTTAAACAGGAAAGCTATGCATAGTCACAAAGAATTTTGTTTCAAGTCTTACAAACGTGGAAGAGATGAAAGTATATTCCTAAAGGAATAGGTGCTTCCATCTGTATAGAAGACTTTCAAGATAAACAGGCGGCAGCCTCGACCGGGAACTGCATATATTCAGATAATATTATCTTCTTTCACGTGCTGCCTCTACAGAAACCATGAAGAGATATGATAAATAAAATTAAAATAAATAGGATTGAATAATTTTACATAATATGTGTGTATAAAGCATATTATTATACATAATTAATAGAAAATAGAGTACATAATTTTCGTAAGTATAATGTGAAGCACCTGCAGTGCATATATAATTGTAAATTAAAATAATAATTAAATTTGGTGAATATTTGCATTTTTAAATTGTTTCTATAGAAGAGACTAATTATATTTGAATAATATTCATTTACACATAAATTATTAAGCAATTATTTTAACTTTTTTAGTTATTTGCAAAACTTTTAATTAAAAAAAAAAATAATAAAGATAGGAAAGTCAGTCGAAGAGCAATAATATTAAATGGACACAATAGTAAAGATTTATTTGAGAGTTAGAGAGAAATTTCTATGTGACAAGTCATCTTTGAGACAAGAAATAAATTATATTTTGTATGTTAATCGATTTAATGTTTCAGGTAATAATTTATTTGACTTTGTGCAGTCAAAAGGTTTTACATAGAGTTTCTTTTTAATTCTCGAATAAATTTATTATAAATTAAAAATATGAAATTCAAGAGCTGAAAAACATAAAAAAATATAAACAAAATAATAGAAAGTTTTTATATAATTACAATTATAATTTTAAAAAATTATGATTTATTTTAAGAATGTGTATGTCATATCTCAAAGTATTATCAAAAATTTTAAAGTTTTATGAATTATTCCGTTATTACGTTTGAGTATTTATATTTTGAATATAATTCTATTGATTTCAAAGTTATTTAAAAAATTTTTTTGGCCTTGATTCTTATATAAAATCATGTTTTGTCGCACTTATATGCAAATTTGATAAAGAGGCTGCATTACGAATTAAATCATTTTTTACATATACTAATAAAACTAATAAATAATAGTTTATTTAGATCTTACTTATTGATAAGTTATTTACCTGCAGTAAATTGCAACGAAATAAAATCATTTTTGTCGCTTGTATAAGTTATAATAAACCAATTTTTTTTGGTTTTTTTTTGTTGCAAATGATTTTAAGGTCATTATTCAAATATGCATATCATAAAAAATATGTGTAAGAAATCTTCAGTTTTTAAATTTTGAAAATTTTTAGCTGGTATTGTACAGTCAGAACATTTCTAAATAAATTTTATATTGATTTATAATTTCAAGAATATTATGTCACAAATTTAATGTAAAATATTAAAACCTTGTGATACTAATCCTTTTGCTTTGACCCTTTTGGTTAATTAGAAATTGGTTTTGTATTAATCAAAGGAGTTGGATGAAACATTGCTCGTTGGATCTAAGTCATAATATTTCATTGAGCATACATTTGTCTTGCTAAACTATGATAATTATCTATAATTCTGCAAAATTCTCCGTGCTAAGCTCGAACTACGAGCAAGTTTAGTCTCGATATATACACCAAACTTATTGTCATTATGCACACTGCTTCATACATATGCAGTCTCCATAATTTTAACTTAATGCAAACTCTCCTAAGGCAATTTCTCTCTTGGATAAAATTGTAAACATAAAAAAATAAGAAATCGTTAAATCGTTACTGGAAAAAATATATAATATCACACAATAAATATCAGCACTAAGATCTAGCTATGACCCGTAAGGCATTTTGTTTATGATGAGTTTTCACATTTTCGATCCATGTTCTCGAATTAAAAAAATAAAAGCTGAAAAAATGAGCTTTCCGTTATACAGATTCTTTTAAAGGCAATAGTATCTTAAACAGCTAGTGAAGCGGGAGAAATTGTAATTAAATACGCTTAATCACGTGTGTGAGTGTAATGCAATTTTAGAATTCGGCAGGAATCCCTTTGAGACACATAAACGCAGGCTGTGGCTGCAGTCTCACTGTAGCTACATACACGTTGAAATTCATTACACCACTCTGCGCACACGATCACGAAGAAATGGCTTTGCGTGTAGTATACAAAAAAACATCAATAAAAGGGAAATTTGTAACTGATGCATTCGGTTTTATTTCACCGCGCGATATATTTCTAGGCAAACTCGTGGCAATAATAAATAAAAGTTAAATAATTCTTTTGCGCAGTAAAATAAAATTGTTTTCACGGAAATGTTTCACAAAGTTAAGGAAGCAATAGCTCCAATGAATAAAATATTTAACAGCCGAAGTAACAGCGTGTTTAAAATAAAGCGAACGATAAAATACTGAAAAGAAAGCTTTCCCGTTCAGTTGATGATCGAACGAAGTTTTAACAGACGGGACTTTTGTTTATTTATCGTAAATAAAATATGAAAGTACACAATTACTGAGATAGCGCTATTCAAGATATTATTTTCCTTCGCTTTAATGCTCGTAATACAAGAATTAAGAGTTTATTTTCTCGACAGCTGAAGAAAGAAAGTCAGTCAGTTTTAACTACTCTTCTCAAATACTCTTTTGTCGGATTATTACATTTTTTTAAATAGATAGATGTGCTTTGAAAGTGACTTGATGCCTCAAATGAAGCTTCCTCCTTGTCATAGCATTTAATTGACGCATTGAGATTTAGGGTTGCATCCGACATTCGGCTTGGAATTGCTGCTCGGAAATTCCGCACGTTTACAACATGTCGGTATAAATTAACTTAATTGGAGCGCAATATTGCATATTTACCGGAACAATGCGGATTAAAGGAAGTTCCGTACCATTAGACAATGCATTATGTATCATTCCAGGCTTGATTTAAACTACTTTCAGCAATTGCTTTTCGCATAATAGAACTGTATGCTCGAATAAGCCGCGGTGAATCCTGCGAAAAGTCGACTTGTGTAACGTTTGTGCAACAATGCAGTGCAGGGTTTATAATGCGCGTGCAATGCAAATGGTACAATATCAAATGATCAAATTTCTATTCTTTGAAGGTACAGAATTTCTCAAATTTATATGGGTCTCGACCCACTTTTTGTAACGGCAAACGATCTATCTAACTTTAGTGGGTATGAAAAAGTGCACAGAGAGAGAGAGAGAGAGAGAGAGAGAGAGAGTAAATTGATTATTTATTTATACAATTTTATTTACATCACTTTACTCCTACTTTTTAATTTTTCATTGAACGTAATATAATCTATTTTATAAATCTTTTTCTCAGGTACGGGTATATAAAGATACATATATAATATACTTACTTTTGTTGATGATAGCTTTGACTTTGACATCGGGATACGAATTATTTTCGTACCGGTGCAGTGTCGACGTCAAAGCGAAATGCGCAAGAAATTTGATAAGTTTATTTTGAAATTCGGTTTTATATATTTCTACTATCGCTGAAAAATTCTTTGCGATCAACACTTTGGCAATTCTTGCTATAGTGAATTTAAAGCAGAGTATTCATCTGCAAACGGGAAACAAATTATAACTTTTACACCCGCCGAAAAAGCTTTCTCGTATCTTTCTGGCTCCTCTTTAACAGTTTTCTCCTTTCCTTCTTTGACTCTTTCGACCACGTCTTCTTCCCTTTCTTCCTTTGCTATTTGTACCTGTCTGTGAGCGACGATCTGGAACACGAGCAGTAAAAGAACTTCCAAGTACATCCCGTAAACGGTAGCAGAAAGAAGGAAAAAGACGATAAATCGCACGTATCCAAGTGGTGCGCGCATTTTTATGAAAAATTGAAACGACCCCTAGTCGTTTCTGAAATCGACTCTATCCGAAATATGAATTAGAATTTATAAATCCCCGAGCTCTCGCGAAAACGCGATATGTTTAGAAGGGCTCCCCCATCGCTCGTATTACAGTAATGCCATATCCTTAGGTGCAGTTACAAGCGTTTTTCTTATAAATAAAATTTTTCAGTTTTATTATTTAGCTAGCTTATTTACGTTAAACAGTTCGAATTCTATTGAAATTCTATTGAATATTTATTATTTATAAAGTTATTTGTAACAATCTTGTAGCTTCTAACCTCTTAATTCTAGATCGTTTCTTATTAAGTAACAAATAAGCTTATACTATCAAGATTATTTAAATATTATATTATGAAATCGGAAAAACGACGTGTTATATTATTTTAGTTTTGTAAGTGGAGCTATCTATTTTTTTTTTTAGAAATAACAGTTTTTATGTAATGCTTTTTAGAGATACTATATGTAGACAAAAAGAGAGAAGGGCTTATGCTTTTAGCAAATATTTTGATTCTTTTTTGCCTATGGTGTCCAGTTGCCTAACCAATTCGTTTTGATAAATTTCACGGAAAGCTAACAAGAATATATAATGATGTAGTTTACGACGTTCGTTTAGGCATTTATTATCGCAGTAATCCGAAACACGTGATTTCAGCGAAACTGAAAGCTGATGTATTTCTACGACGCTTCAGCATGAGCGTGACAAACGAGGTATGGTTGAAGTTCAGAATGCTTACAATTCGTCTCCTATTCCTCCCGATTGCCTCCATTTGCTTTGCGTAAGATTATACCAAAGGATTGATTTTCATGTCCGGATTGTAGCTGCGAATGGATAACAATGGCGTACAATGTCGCGCAGTGAAAGGAAGGTTGACAAAGAAACTAGAGCGAAAGTGGAAAATGAATCCGACTCAGCTTTACTATCCGTGGCAGGACAAGGGAGACCGTAGCGTAGAAACAAAGTCAACTTCTGGCTTCGCGGAAAATCGCGATTTCTTCTTTCACAGCGGGATATTCTGTACGCGAATTTCATGTTTCACCTCGAGGCGAAGCTTTAAAAGCAGTACGAAAGTTGAAGTTTCAAAACGACTCACTATGCCACTGATAGAGGTATTGGCTTAGAGACAATATAACAATAAATTTTTCAGTGCTACGTGTCCCACCTCAGATTTTATCTTCTGAGAAATCTTTTATGCAATACCGTGTTGCTATTTCTTTTTAGAAAAAAAAATTTGTTTGCTCGTTTTTAAATTTACTTTGCAACTCGGTTCGCGATTGCGTTACTATTACACAAAAATATTATATGAGACTATTTGTCATTGAATCACAGTATGTGTCGTAAACAATTATAATTGATGAATTTAGGATTCTGGCATATACACAATTGTAGAATGCTCAAGCGCACTTCACTCTAACAATAAATTAATTACATTGAGGATTATCGTGAAGGAGTCGAATCTCGGCGGAATCTGGAAGGCATTACACAAGCATTAACCTACGCGAAAGAGAACAAATGGCCCAGTATTCTGCGATAAATTTGTTCTCACTCTTCTGAGTAATTTTTTGCGATATCGCGAATCCCCGACTAATGGAGAATGGAAACGTTACGATAGAAATTTTATATTAATGCTGAAATTCACAAGAAAAATCAATTTTTTTACTTCTTTGTTATATAAGACATACACTCTCATTGCTTTTAGGTATGTTTAAAATTCAATGCAAATTTAAACTACTCTTATTTTTAAATAAATTATACCGATTAAATATATTTTAATGCTTATTGCAAACGTAAAAGAGATAGTTAAAAGTCCAAGGAAAGTTTTATAGAAAAGAAAAAAAGAAGTAAAAGTTTGAAGTAACTCTGAAGAAAGGAAGATGTTATAGAAAATATATAAATAGAAACTTGTATATTAACTTTTCAATATAACTAAAATATATAATCATTTAACTGCGAGAAACGTTTAAGATTGTCGAGTTGTACTGTTTATCTCGCTTACTCATCCATTCTTTGTACCTCATTGAAAGTTGCATTTGCATGAAAGATAATCTAGGTTAAAAATATGTCTTTAGTTTTTAAGTAGAACTCCTAGATTTTAGATAGGTTTATCGCATGTACCATTATGCACATTTAGTTCAAATAGTTTGTGAGATTATAATGTGCTTTTCATGTGTGTGTGAGAGAGAGAGAGAGAGAGGGTTAGTTTTTTTTTATTGGTGTACTGGATTGGATTGCTACATACTGATTAAAATTGCCACGCGATAAGTTTATTATCCGTCTGCCCCTCACGCGCTAGCGGTGATGTATATACATACATGTAAACGCGCAGTGACCCTGTTAAAGTAAATCACTTGCTTATTCTTCTGAGAATCGCGCGCGTAAAGCTATATATTTGCACTCACGCGATTATATCTGCACTCTGCATTACAATCGTGCAATCTCTCTCAAATTCTCTTCGCATTTCATTTCGCTTCGCACTTACGTAATTAATGTTATTTAAAAAGGACGTTAAACAAAAAGAAGAAAGATAATTTACACACGTACGTATTGTAAACGTTTACAATAATTACAGTGTAGTGTAAATATTACTGTTATTATTGGGTACTGTTATTATTTTTAATGAAGAAACTCATTTCCTTGAATGCCCGACTTATTTTAAAACGTTACTTCCAATAATTTACGTAAATATTTGCAGATGCGAATTAATATTTGCAACACGTTCTGCGGAAATTACATAATACACCGACATACATTCTGCGTTAGCATGGGAAAATATTTTCTTTAGTATTCTCTGAGCTCTACGAGGGGAAAAAATACGCTTGTACGTAATATTGTATCGAACGTTTTGTTACTTTTGTGCTTCATGCCATATTTTACAGCACAGATATTTCATGTCGCACAGGCGAGGCGACGTAAACTTACGCAGATCGGATATCGCGCATGGTACAAGAGTATCTTTTTTTTTATAGCTTCTTGATACAACCGCTATACTCTATGCTCTATAAACTTTCGTATTTCGCACGAATGCAAAGCGTACAGATTAAATCAGATTATTCTGCGGCCAGCGATGCTCACGGATCTTTTGCCAAGCATACACCTATTCCAGCGGCGAGGCCGATAAGATCGACTAGCTGTTGTCGGGATTCCCGTTGGGACGAAGCGACGTTTGGAATTTTTTAACTTTAGCGCTTTCATGGCGAAACTTATTAACATTCCAGCAGCTTTTCCCGTTATCAGTGTTTAGAGCGACTTTTGTGGAATTCAATTGGACTTGAATTCAACGAAACATTGTGAAATTTCGTTGGTACAACGTGTGCTAGGTTTCTTATTAAATCGCGAAAGATAATCCGGCCATATTCTAGTTTCCGGATCTCGAGAAACGTTTTGTTCGAGTTACCAAGTGCCCTGTGTGACTAGTAAAAACGTCAATTTATTCCGAGGGCCGAGTTTAATCTCTACATATATATTAAACTTACGATGGTGCACTAAGGAATTAAATTAAAAATTTCGTTTCCTTGGTTTACGTTACATTCCTTATAGGCTGCTTCATTTAACTTGATCCTCTAAAATTTTTAAGCATCCTCCTTTTCTCGCTGCTATTAAGTATGCAACATTTCAGAAAGGAAGTGTAATTCGATATAACGATATTATGTTGAAATAATTTTATCAGTTATCTTTTTTTAGATAAGACCTTGTATTTTTATTATGGTCGTTAAGTAGTATTCTAAAATATTAGTGTAATTTTTTATACTAATTTTAGATGAAGACTTTATGTAACTTTGTACGTTTGAAATAGCTTACAATTAGTTTCAAAGATACAGCGTGTGTGAAAATTAATGGAAAAAAATTTCTTTTTTCAAAAGTTTCAAAAACCACTCAGATTATTTTGATAAAACTTTGTGTATGTTTGAAATACATAAAAATAACTTGAGTAAATTTTGGAAATAACAAAATTTTTTCTTCCACTTTGACTTCTTGTAGTTTTGAAACTAAATCGTTTTAGACATAGGTATGGTCATTGGAAGTTTTCGTGAGTTATAGTGTGAGAAGTTACCTTTTGAAATCTTTTAGAGTACTTAATGACCGTCATGTATCTGTAATTGACAAAAATATAATAAATAAATAAATTTACCTACATGTAACAATATGTTGATCTCCAGACGAATAAGAAGAAATCATAAATGAATCAAAGAGTAAGCAAATTCTTAATATTTATTTTTTAACCCGATACAATCTGTAGTTTTACATAATTCATAAGGAATAATTTTGATAAGCAAATGTGCTATAAAAATATATAGGAACATAAGATATTGGAAAAGAAGGTGGTTACCAATAACTATAATGATACGCCGTAAATTATTTTTATGCATAACAATTATTCTCAAGTAGACCGCTCGACTTTACTAGGAATTTTTTTTGTCGTAAATGTATCGCATGCTACAATTACTTTATCGCGAAAAACGAGAATTTTGATTAATCATATTCAAAAAATTTGTTATTATTTTATTTTAATTAAATTTCAATATTATGTATATCTAGAATTAGCTATGTGCATTTTCAATTACGCCGATAGAGATAAAAATTTAAGAAATAAAGAGGAAAACCAACAAGTAACGTAAAAGCGAACGACTAGTTTCGGTTGCATCAATTTAACGTTAGTATAATTAAGCGATAATGGGTATTAACGTAACTGCAATATTCCGCTTTTTATTAGTCCACAATTTGCATATCGTAATTAGGGATCGATTGGTTATAGCTAGGCATAGAATCAATTTTCTTTAATTCCAATGGAATTGCGTGGCCGCTTTATTCTGAATATCCTGAATATATTTCTTCTTGTATTTTTGCCCGTTAATCCGATTTTTCTGGCGCACTAAAGAAAACAATTTAATAAGTTAAAACGGTTATACTGTAATAATACAACGCAATTTTGTTTGTACTATATTGTTCAGGTATAGATAAAATTCCCGCTATATTGTTATCTCGTTCCAGCTGTTCAGCAGAACTAATATTTTTTAGGACAGCTCTTTATATATATGTAAAAAAAGAGAAAGGAAATTGTTTACAAAAAATTTGTAAAAACATCTCGTCAGTTTGAAATCACGATTTTACTTTGTACAAGATTAAAACGGCATCTGTTGCACACACGCTTTACAAGGGGACACTCGCTACCAGTAATGGATCTAACGTTGCTCCTGACACGTATTCTTCGTGGCGTAAAATTTTATCTCGTCGTTCGCGTTAATGGCCTTTTGTGGTTTTTATGTAGTTGCATAAAAATTGTCTTGAAAAGTTCTCAAGCGTTTATCGATCTTGATTCTTTGCGCTTGACCATGACAAAAAATTATATTATTCAAATTGCAAAAGTAATGACTGAACTTACATTACGGTACATTAATTTTAAATACAATTGAGATGGATCAGTAAGTCGTTAAAACGAGATCCAGACATCGGCGGAACTTGGTATTCTGAGCTGATTTTCCAACCTGCTCCGCTCGATTCACGCTATTACGGTGGCGGTGATCGACGAACCTCTTTGGCAATCCTTGGCACTAATATATTACGAGGTTAAAATGCCCCATTGTTACTGATTGTAAGGGTGACAAGAAAGCGATAACCGATAAGCTTGCTTAACTTCTCGATGAAAGAGAAAGAAACGTTTATTCTGTCATTGTTATGAAGGAGATAATTAATAGAAATGAAAAGAAAAAGAAGAAAATAATAAAAAGTAATGCTGTTAAATTAAATAATACAAAACCGTCGATTTTTTTTCTTTTCGATAATACAGTATTTGTGAATTTCATTTCCTTTTTTATTTTCACACATAAAATAATAAATTTAAAAGTATTTTACACTGTTGCGTTATAAAGATTTAAATTTATACTTGTAAATATTAAGTATGTACTAAATTAATTTATTAAATTAAATATCTTTATTGAACTCTGTGACTTGACGCAGTTTTGTAAAGTAATACTAATCGCATAATTTGTTGGCAGGTGGAACGTGGGAATTTTGTAGCAAGCATAACACGCATAAAAGTTGTAATGGCGTAACGTTCAATGCGAGCGACGGATTTATCGCATCCTTCTGCCGTGACAGCTGCAATCTGCAGGAAAGTTCGTAATTTCGTTGTTAGATAGAACCTCAGCTAGAAAAATATCCGTCGTTACACGGCAATTGTAGCTTGGGGGTTGTTTACGAGGCGTTATTTAACCTGTAGATTAACTCGCATCGGAGCTGTCGAGGGGATATGTCCCTTGTGGCAACAGTCTTAATTGGAAAAGTGACTCAATTAACTAAATTACATTTAAATACAAACAAGCAATGCTATGCTAAATAATAGAGATAACTAATTGAAAAGTTTCTTATCAAAATTCAAATAAGTATATTAAATAAAATATCTGGGGTATAACGCCATTATCTATCGGTAGCGTTACATCATGAACAATTTTGTTCTGTCAAGAGTCAAATAGATAATAGGAAATATAAATATAAATAGGAAGTAAATATAAAATTTCTGTTAACCAGAAAAACTAAACAAGTCCAGAGGTTTAAAATTTTTTTTCATGTTTTTTGAAAAAATTTAACTAGACTTATTTGATTTTTTGTAGGAAATTCTTTAATTATTTCTGATGAAGATATTTAAAACATGTGTGTATACGCAGCTTACATGTTTTTTTCTTTTTTAATTATTATACAATGTTATTAATAAAAGGTATATAAAAGACACGATATAAAAGACACGATATAAAAGACACGATATCAATAGTTATTTTTATATAAAAATAAAACGTTTGCATAAAATAATAATAATAATTATTTTAATGAATGCAGTGGTTTACGTTACAACAGTAAAAATATACACAGAATAATAATATTAATAAAGGGATCAAATGTATGAAATAGAGGCAACTGGGATTTGAAGTGACACCTGAGCATTATAAATACAATATAATTAACGGAAACAGAAATAAATTAAATGAAGGAGACGCATAATTAAACAGTATTTCAATTATCAGATAATAAAAGAAAAATTTTTAAGCCAATTCAAAATATAAAAATATAAAAGTAATATAATACAGAATTGTTAAAAAATAAACAAGTGGGTTGTATTAATTAAATCAAATATTAACAAAAATATTAAATATTAATATTCATTAAATAAGCAAATAGAATGCATTAATTTAATCGAAGTACGCAAGTAGAGTACATGTATGAGTTAGAGTAAACAATAAATATTAAAGAAGTAAACATGAAGCAAATAATTAAGCATAATGAGCAACAATTTATTGAGTCGGTTCTCCAACTGAAACTTGGAAAGCTGAGGTAGAGAGCACATAATAGCGAGAAAATCATTAAGAAATTTTTCAGCCATAAATATTTAAAAAGACATTCTGAAATTTTGACGTACGATGAATTAGACATGAGCGTTGGTATATGATAAATGTTTGGAAATAAATTGGAGTGGGAGTCTATTAAAACAAAGTTGTTTACGCAGGTACTTAGGGATATTAGATTGAAGGATATTATAAATCATAGAACATATAAATGAATTATAAAAAGATGAAAAATACTGAGTCATCTAGAACTCTGAAAGGAAGAAACAATATGATGACATTTCGTATGCCAAAAAGAATAAAGATAAGAGTTTTTAATTAAATGAATTCTACGAAGAAGACGTTGATTGAGACGAGTAATAAAATAAGAGACTGTGATGTGTAATTTTTGGGATATGAGTAATACATGGCGTATGACGGTTGAGGGTATGACGGTTTGAAAATATGCTACATTTGATCAAAACGTAGTATTTGAAACTAGGATGAATCGATATGCAGGACAAGAATTTGTATAAAGGAACTAATAGGCGGAATTATATTTGAGATATAGATATTGAAAAAGTGGAGGCGGAAAAGTACGGGAGAATCGACGTTTTAAAGCGATGACTTAGAGGGATTAATTTGCTACCGACCGCTTACTGATTAGTTGCAGGTCACTGTTTAGTGTAACTGTGGCAAGTGTAACTGTGGCAGAACGGGCTTCAAACAGCTTAAAAGTTTTAACAAGAGAAGCACATCACCCGCATACATGTACAGCCTGGAAGTGGATGGCCAAAGAAGTTAAATCAGCAACAAATAAATTAAAGAGTAAAAGTCCATGAACTGAACCTCGAGGTGCATCTCAAGGAAGGAAATATTTGATTTTGAAGAGAAGCTTTAGGAAAGGGATTATGAACGAGGATTTTTGTTGAGATAAGAAAAAAGTGGAGAACTTCAACGAAAGAGAAAGATCATTTAGGCCACAACAATGATACAACTTAGAAATCAACACAACTCAGTAATTTATTGTATCAAAAGTTTTAGAAAAAAGTTTATAAGAGCGGAGAGAGAGAGAGAGAGAGAGAGAGAGAGAGAGAGAGAAAGAGAGCGCCATTGTCAAAGGGCCAGAAAACATAATCACATAGGTGGAGAAGAGATGCAATACTGAAATGTTTATGAAAACCAGACTGACATTCGGAAATTACATTATTTGCATGTAAGAAATGACTTGAAAACGAAGCGCTGTGGAATCTTGAAGAAGAAAGAGGAAGGGTAATGAGATGAAATGACGAAGGAGAAGAGGAATTAGATTCTTTTTTGGAAGGGAAAAACTATTGATTCTCAGCAGAAGGAAAAACTTCCTTAGATAGATACAAAGCGAGTATAAAAAGTAATGATTCGAGACTGCCAGGAGCGGAGAAAGGAAGTGTATTACCATAGAGATCGTACGGACCTGAGGGCGTGAGATTTATAGATTTTTAAGAATATATATAGATCTGCTATAGCGTTTTTGACTGCAGTGCTTACTGCACCAAAACTGAGCTAAGTTAATGACGTTATATGCTGAAACCAATTAGAACCGAAAATAAGAGTACGTCGTTAATTCGTCTTAGGTTAGGGTTAAATCCATTGCAGTCGAAAACGTTAAATTAATTTGAGAAAAGCGAAATTTATTACCAGTACATGGTTCAGAAAGAAGAAAGCGTGCTGAAGCGTGAACGGGAGAAGAGAGGAAGTGACTATATAAAGCAATCGTTTAATATTTGAAGATGAAGGAGGTGATCAAGAACGCTGGAGAGAAGCGATTGTATCCACCCAGGAGTGATAAATTCCTTCAAAAATCACGAGAAGAGCACTTGAAGGAGAAAAGAGTTCAAAAAGGAAATGTTTCTCGCGTCGAATCGCGGAGAAGTCAAGTTGCGTAATCCTATACATTTTAATCAGTTTGCATCCGAGTTATTGTAAGTACTTATAAAATTTTTGTAGAATAGGAAAAAAGCACGTATTCTTCTAGTCTTCTAAAATGATTTGTTCGAAGGAAAATTTGGGGTGGAAAAATTCTATTCCGATATTTCAATTTTGCAGAAGGAATTAATTCGTGTACGTTTGTACCATCGCTATCGCCACGCCTTTTATAAATATCGAGTAATTACCCATCACCTTAATTAGCTTAATTATCAGAGCGCATTTTCCCGATTAGTATATGTACTTTTAATACAATAATGAACGAGCGCGGGCTAATCACTTTGTGTTTGGTACTGGTGTTATAGTGTTTGCGTATATTATGTAAATTATATATGTAGTACAGCATCGCATCTACATACGTATGATGATCTACAGTTAATATACAATGCCAGCACTTAGCAATGAGAGGCTCGCGAGATGGAAATCGTAGGAAGGTTAAAGGGTGATAATTAACTGAAGAAAGGCGCCGCGCGCTGGGAAACTTAATGTAATTTTCCACGCTAAATTACAGTACGAAGAAAATGCAATTCATCAGCGAGTGCATACGGTGAATAATGTAAGCACAAGATAGAAAACGGTCGGTGGAATCCAACCTTAGGCAACTTTGCTTGATGATAATTCATGTCATGCACGTTAAAATGTAAGAAGGCAAAAAAAAAAACATTGTGTGCAATCGCCCATACAATTTGCAATTTTGTTTCTTTTTTTCTCTTGTTACATTGTTAGTTATACTTGGCTCGTTGTACTCCAAATATATTCCGCTTCCGTTCTGACGTGAGAAATATGATAGCGCAGCATATTGATGAGGAAGTCTGCTTTCAGTCGTTTTTGCTTGTTTATTGCCTCGTAAAGTACGTCTAGTTGTCACAATGCCTCAAGTTTCCGCAAAACACAGTTTTCCTAATTTCAACAACTCTCGGGGAAACCATTATGATTCACCATTAAGATTAATATTGTACTTTAGCAACTTCTTAAACAAGCGCTGTAGAATGCATTCATAAGCTGCTTGTAAACTAGATAGTTTTAAGCACATTATGAGATCTATGTATTTACAGATTACGATGTTAATAAGCAAAGTTTTCATTATTTTATATTTTACGGTATTATTGAAATTATTATCGGTTCTGTCGTTGAGGATTATCTATTTGTACTTTATTAAATCTAATAGAATAAGCCAATGGAAAATTTCTCTCTTTCTGCTACGTAGTCATTTTGTGACATAAAATATATAAAATATCAAAGATGTTGCTTATTTCTTATTAATATGATGTAGATAAAAAAAAAATTGTAGTCAGTTTTAACCAAGTTTTGCTCAAGTTGTTAGGACACTAAAGTTTTCCTTAACGAAAATATATCGTCGAAAATGTTACAGCGATCTAGAAAGATAACGTCGTGATAAATGTCGGATGTTCCAATATTGATACTCCGTAAGGAATGGGTTAATATATCACGTTTCCATACCACGATCTTGCTTGTAAGGGTGATATTTATTTTCTATTTCTACTAGGTATCATGTAGCAGATTTTCTCTTAAAAAATAAAATACACAAGTTGGGTCTGAAAAGACAAGTCGTGCTTTCATATTTTGACGTAAGAAGATGTACACGATCTTCTTTATGTGGCATTTACATTTTTTAAAAAGATTTACTTTAAAAATGTCAGATTTTCTTAGCAAAGGATATTTAGTTGATTTTTGACGATGAAAAATTTCCTGAGTACAATTGAACATAAAAAAATTAAAAAAATCTTGTTTCTCTCTCTCTCTCTCTTTCTCTCTCTCTCTCTCTCTTTTCTTTTCTCCCTCGCTGAAAAATTTGTGGCATTTGTCGAGAATAGTATTGTTACTGAATTTTTAGCAGAAAGAGAAGATATAGAAGACCAAATCCTCGTAAAGTTAACCGCAATGAGTTTGCTACGCCATTTAATCACAAGAAAATCCTGATTTTTCTCTTGTAAAAATGAAGAAACCGTGGGTGAATACTTTCTTTGTGTACGCATTTGTGTATACAAAACGATACAAAATCTAGATTTTCCGGATTCTCGTCAAAAGGATTTCTCCTACCGCTTTCTTTCCATCTCAGTTCAAATATGAGTTTGGAACGCCGATGATATAAGTAAAAACATCAAAGAACGAAGTTAAAAGAGGAGTATTAACGTGAAGAAATAAAAGAATAACTACATAAGAAGATTGTGAAAAGATTAAAAAATATAAACTTGAAACTTGAATTTTATCTGTGTGAGAAGAACCATGTTTGAATCCTTTCTCAAAATATATGAATTCTCCAGAAAATGTAACAAAAGACAGCCTTTGTCTCGAGTCTTACATGTTAAATTTCGTATTGACTTAATGTTGTTAAACACACAAGTCTTCTATGTTAAAAGCATAGACATATACTTTAACGAATTAAATTTAAATATACGTTTTATATACGTGTGTAGAAACGTAATAAACGTGATAAATATATATTTGGAATATTTAATAAAAAGGTAAAAAAAAGCATACATTAAAATATAGTGTCACTTTGATAACTTTGACAATAATAATTACGTCTTTTAATTCTCAAATAATAATCTTATAAAAGAAAACTAATTTTTTGATAAAACATGTAATTTGCAGCAATATCTACCTTTTTTTTATTCACAAAATTAGTTTTGTGTAAAATTGTTTTACACGAATGTGTATTTAACAAAAGAGTTATTATTGTGAATGATACACATGTTCCAAACAGTGCAACGCAATGCTGGACACGTAATCCTTCCATGCAATTTCGCAACACCGTTAGATAAATGATCAACATCCCTCTGGATTGGAATTACTGGTTTCATCTAACTCTAAAGCTTAGAGCGATTTCGAATAGCTATTTATGCCGAATTAATTTGAACGGGTATATCACGCTAGAACAATGAAAAACAGCTATTTGTTGAAATTATTACTTGCGACAACATATTTATTTTATAAAAGAGAGATTTTTTTTACGAATAATTTAATTAGTTCTAATATTTTAGTTTTAAATGTTGTATTTTTAAATTATTAAAAAATTCTGTTGCAATAATTAATAACAGTAACGTTAAAAGCTCTTCAGTGACAACTTGCGCGATAACAAGTGGCTGCGATGATTTATCGCAAATAATACTGCGCGATAATTTTGTATATAAATTGTTTATCGTTGATTCGACGTAAATGGATTTCGCGATTGTCACCAAATATTACTGGATTGCCGGTGAAGTTTGGACACTGCTTCAATGCTCTTTATGAGAGACAGCAATTAACAAGGTTCCAATGATAGATACTTCAATACCTTTGTGTTCTATTTCAACGTTAGGACAAAGCACTTGCAGCAATGGATGTAATTTCGCGAACGCGTCACCATGACAACTCCAACAAAAGTAAACCGCTGGAAGCGCAAGCTTTCGTGGTGCCGTGAAACGGAGTAATGGTGTATTGGTCCTTTGAGACTTTTAAGCAACTTTATTGAAGTATCTCATTAAAAAATAGAATTGAATGTAAATTTTATGTGTGCGCGATTATCGGAAAAACAATAATTATTAACAAATCCTTTGCGTTGACACGTGTTCGAAGCACACGTGTCAACGTTACGAGAAACTTTCCTCATTATTTTCAGCCGTAAGCGTTTATTCTAGCGGAACAATCGCTTACAATTGAATTACAATCTATAAAACATAAAGTGCATGGCGATGCACTTATTCACAGACGTACCGTCCCCTTCGCAGAGTATTGCTGGTCGATTTCAGGCGCGGACGCAACAAGTTTCGCACAGCAACTTTCGCAATAACAAGCTCGTGAATCGCGGAGGCGTTAAGAAGGAAAGCACTTGATAAACGGCGTCACGACGATAACGACGGCGCGCAAGATTTCAACCTACGATATCCACGCGTAAGATTGAACGGCGCCTCTTCGTCCCTATTTCGGCAGGAATTCCGTATCCCGCTTTAAACTAGGATACATTCTCTGCGATCCTATCCCGCTCGATCACCGTGGGAAATGGACGCCTGGTATTAAGGACGGTAATGTCTTCAAGTTTACAACGTTAAGATCGCAGGATATCTAATTTTTTTTGAAGGGTCGCAAAATCCTTACACGCGCGCGTGCGCGTGATAGTTGAAAGTTTTTAGGATGCAATGAAAGTTTGTCGAGGCGGAATAATTTGTGATAGGTACGAAAACCAGGGTGCACGAGCAAAGAAATTCTAATTTTATTTTATATCTGTTTTGTACCAGTTTCACGTTAATTATTTACTAAAGTTTTAGTGGTAAGTTAAAGCGACAAATAAATTCTTTTGAGAAGATAAGTTTGTTGGATGAAATTTTTTTAAATGCAATTGTGACGAGCGAGAAGGAATTTTAATAAAGAGAGAGAGCGAAAATCTTTATTTTATTATGCTCGTTCACAACTTTGAAATGCATTCCAATATGTGCATTTCTCGAGATAACGTAACTAATCATTTATTTTTTATAATACAATGTAGTGCTAATTTATACTACAAACAAAATGGAAAAATGAAATCTTTTATATAGTTAATATTGTTACTGAATTGGGTTTTTCTTTTCGTTGAAAATATAGCGTTACTTAGAATAAATTATAGAGAGCTATCACCGTATTTTATCCTATAGATCTATAAACAAACAAACTGATTTATGAATAGTACCTATTGTTTATATGCAAACAACGAGAAATTTTCAGCTCCGTAAAATCCGTACAAAGCCGCTGCGAGAGTCTGGCATAAACTGGATTGTCGAGGACAATTCTTGCTACGCAAGAATATTGCTATAGGAAAATCGATGCCTGATGTTTGCGCAATTGCTAATAAAATTATAGCAAGCTCAAATGAACAATTATATTAACAATTCATACATTATATTGTAAGAGAGTACACTATGAAAGTTAATTATTTTTTAAATTATTTTAAAATTTAATTAATATTTAATTAATAATTATTAAATTAAATCACTAAACTTAATTATCTTTTTTCCAGCTAATGAAATTGAATCAAAGAGACAAAATTCGATCATTTATCAATGAGACAACTTAAAAAAAAATTATAATGAAAAATGAAACAAAGTTTATATTTTTAAACATTTACATAAAAATTTTATATATTTATCATTATCATTGTTATATTACTATTATCATAAATATTATATTATTATTATATAAAATTCTTAATTTAAATGTCTTGAATGTTTTAAGAAAGGAATTAATATATTAATAATGTAATATCTGAAATAAAAAAGATATATGTATATAAATAATTTTTCCGACGATTGCTTTATCTTTTATCTTATGTTTCTTTTTATGAATAAATGTGCAGAGGCAATGCAAATCTTCGTAGCTGAGCGAAATAAATTCATATATCATGGCGAAATCCCCTCTTGAGGGCGAAACCTCTTCTGGATGCGAAAAGTAATTAGCCACGAATTCTGAGAACATTTTACACGAAACAGCATTTCTCAGCAATGCCGTTTGCGCCTGACTCGTGCTAATAATTATAAGATGAATGATTTAAACTCAATCGTGCTGTCATATTCAATACTTTTCATATTATTGATGTTGAAATTAGCACTACTTATAATCGTATACCCGTCATAACAAAATATCAAATGTCTGTTTCTTTGAATGACGTTAAATTGACGTCTTCAGCGATATAACTGCAGTTAATTAAATTTAATGTATTAATTAACATTATTATTGTTTTTATTGTTATTATTGCTAACTATTATTGAGTCATTGTATTATCTTTGTTTCTAAGCATCTTTTAAAATGTAAAAATGTATAAGTACACATCTATAGATAAATACTCGTAACAAAATTGATATTTCATTTTATAATATAAAAAAATATATTTGAAGGTACATTTCTTTATTTTTATAATATATTCTAAGTAATAGAATCAAAATATAATTAAAATATTTAAACTTTAATTTTTTATGAAATAATGTGTATAAATTTGAAAATTGCATAAATCTTATAAATATTTTTTCAAGTTTAATAATGAATAGAAAGAAATAATCGGGAGTACATTTAATATGGATGATGCCACTGATTTTTTGTTGTTAACGTCAGAGGCACTAGCATCGCCTTGTTTGTCAAATGCAATTGGTACAGACATAGACAATCGAATGATATAAAAAGAGCAAGGGAAATAGAATTCAATCGGAGCTAAAATATATCTATACTCAAAGCGGATCGCACAGTATGTCATAAATCGAAATAACTTTATCTGCCATTAGATGCACAAAAGGGGTAATCCCGTAAATAACAATGAAAAACAGGTATATCAATATTTTTCTATGTCTCTCGGAATTTACGTAATAAGATGAGAGATACGATCAATTGAAATGAAACATCCACAATTTTTTACTTTGTCTACTTTGCGTAATTTGAATTTATATCTAAAGGCCATCAAACGTTTTCAGTCGAATACTAAATGTTTTTATACATTTTTTCTTGCAAGTATTGTTACAAACGTATACATTAATACATGCTCAATCGTCCGATCAAAATTTGAATAAATTGCCAATATATCACAAAACGTTTGGTTAATTAATTTTATAATTAAAATATATTATACGTAGATAGTACGTAATCAATCTTTCTACGTCGATACCTGCATAACGCCTAAATGGATTATCCCGCATGCAATTAATAAATGCATCTTGCGTTACTCAATTTAACGCGTGCGAATATTTAGCGTCAAACAAAGGAAATTAACATATAAAGTTACGTCATTGTTTATGGTGACAAATTATTATTTCTCGATTCGTACAAGTATCTAAATATCTATAATTGCAATAAACATATCATATTACAGTTAAAACGTAGAATTTGACTTATATACAGATACTGTGCAGATATGCATAGTATCTACAAAAAAAAGATTTTAAATAAATAATTATTTCTCGAGAAAAGTAATTTCTTGAGAAATATGTGTGCATGCGCGCGCGCGCGTGTGTGTTATGTGTATATGTGAAAGATAATTAAAAAACGTATGCAGATCCCAATGTATAGGTACTTTGCATTTTCCTTGCTACTTTTTTACTTTGGACATTTGGGTAGCTGAATTAAAAGCGATCAATATCAAGGTAGTTCATAGCTACCGTACAAGTCGCAAGGACGGAAAAAGCACTTCGCTCGCAGTAAATCAATTTGATATATATACGCCAGACACGCCTGGATACCGTTGGTACACAGCAAGAGCAGATGAATCTTGATGTTGTTGAAGATATTCGCAGGTTGTCTGCATAGTAATGTACAAAAAAGCTTAGCGGCGTTGTTTAAAATTACGTAATGCGTACCTTAACCCAGAAATATCCCAATTATTTAATGAAAATCAAAGACAATATTTTATACATATTTTTAATCAGTATCTCCATCTTTTTGTTTCACAATTTTTTGTCATCTTTCGCGCAATTTGGAAATCTCTTCTCAGAATTTTATATCTTCATCAGTAGAAAACTACTCAAAGTTTTTGCAGCAGCACGACATTTTTCTGAATAAGCTGATAGACTCTACATCATTTATTATACATAATTACAGTTTATAATTATGCAGAGCTAAAGAAAAATGTGTTCGAAAGATATAAAATCCCTTGTTGACTATAATAATAATAGAACGTGTAAAAACCTGTTGATTCAGCGATGCATATCTCAATTAATTAAATTTTTTACACGTGCACCTTTTATTTAATTTTAGCGACATTATTTTTAATTCATTCATTGTTTTGATTAAATTACACAAAAATATAATTAAATTACATTTTTTAATTTCTTTTATAAATGAATAAAAATTACCATACTAAATACGTTTCTGGAAAATTAATTTATCTAAGAACACTTTTTTTGTTTTTAGAACAAATATGAAGATAAGTATTATTTAATGATAAAGAATTGGAAAAGTTTTGCTATTGCTTCAGATTATCAATGAGGAAATCATAACTTTATGAGATAATGCCCGTTGGCTCGGCATACTTGGGTTGATGCTTTGTGAAAGGACTATATCTTGCTTCTGACAGCAATTTAACCTTTTTTTAAATGCATCTAAATTCTGAAGCATGGTGTGGAGAAGTGAGTGGAAGTCAATTATAAGGTGATGCAAAAAAAAGAAGTAGATTGAAGGCGCTCTTCAGCGCGCGATTTTTATCTCTCAATATAATCGTGCATCTTTAGAATTCCAAGGACATGTACGCGCAGATAGGAAATTCTTTTAGCACTTCGTCTTCCTTCCTGCTATTCGAATGATAAATTTGTCGTCGGAAAGAGGATTAAGTTGCTTGCCTTGCATAGATAATGAGACACTCTGTTTCTTTATTTTTGAACCAAAATGTTAACTATTCTATTTAACGTTCTTCACTTACGGAATAATTTTGCATTACGTTATATTAACTTTATATTGTATTTTATTCGGCCATCTTTGATTCGCGCACGAAGAATATTGTTAACTTTCAATTATTTCTAGAGAGATATAATTGAATTTTAGTCAAGCACGATGTATATACAATATTTATTCACAGCAGGCATTCAAAATATAAACATATGTACAAGATATATATAATGAACGTGACTGCTGCTCATGATTTATGTTAATTAATAGTAAACAGGATTTTCTTTTTCGATAACTAATTAGTTGTAAACTGCGTTAATAAGTTGTTATCGACTGTCATATAAATTAAAACGCGCACCAAAAATGCAGCTGGAAAAAACGTGTTCCCCAAAGACAGATTAAATAATGGCTGTTTGATAGTAGCGGTATTAAATCTGCTTTGCACTATCGAATGGCCGAGTTAACTTTGTCCGTTAATTCAAAATGCAAATTAAAGTGGTCTTTCTATTGTTACGGCATTCATGTAAAATGTATGACAAGATCTGCAAGAAGCAACAGTACTCCTAGTCAATTTTAGATAATCGAATAATTCATTGGCAAGCTTTCCAATTTACATATCGCATAATACCGTAATATAATTATAATTATATACGCATAAATATGTAACCTGAAATAGGTAATGAGAGGAAAGGGATGACACGATAGGAATTAATTAAATGTATCAAGTAAACGTGTGTGTGTTTCATCGCACGTATTGATAATAATCTTCTTTTTACGAATCACGTACATTTTTAACTAGCGCTCGCATTTAAACAAATGAGATATTAGATTATACAAAATATTTTTTTTTTTTTTCATTTGTTACCGGCGCAGCGAAAAAATTTCAATATTAATCAAAGAAATACGGCATTTCCAGAGGCGGTAAAATGAATATAAGATATATGAATAAGAATGCACAGAGATTCTTTGTACAATCTTGCGTCTCGAGACGAATTTTCGGCTGGAAGATTACTAAATTACTTATGAGTTTATATCACGAGAAAAGAGATTTTAGCTAATGAAATTGAACTAAATCCGTCATGAAGTAAAGAGAATCTACATAAAATAATAATGGCCTTGAAACAATAACTGTTCGTGAAACGCGATCGCAAAACCGTAATGCATTATGCATAGTGTTCCGGAAGGCCTCATTACTTCATGCATCGCGCATCAGATGCCTGTCGAACTTTTTGAAACTCAAAAAAAAAAATCACAGAAGTAATACGAGAGCCATCTCGCATATGTCTCGTTAATTAATTTATTCAATAACTTTATTTATGTCTGAGTCTCATGAAACTTTTCATCGCAAAAACGGAATTAGACATTGGAGCGACAAATGCACGCGATGTTATATATTGAAGTACATGATATATTTTTGCCCTTTGAGTTTTTACCTCTTGAAACCGGCTTCTGATTAATAATCGTGTTGGGGTAAATCCCTTACGGACCGATAAGACACGAGATCAAATAGCCCATATGGGACAATATTCTATCCTGAGTTTTACAAGACCTCATGCCCGTTTAGATATAACCCAGTTTTACTGCAAGCTTTTCAGTAGAATTATTAATCCAAGAAAGAAATGGCGAGAGGAGAGGGAGGGCGAGGAGAGAGAGAGAGAGAGAGAGAGAGAGAGAGAGATAAAGTTGATGATCGACATATACAGGGAAAAATTGAGAGAATTCTTCGATATTAAATTCCATTGAAAAATTTTCAATTAAATTTTTTTATTAATTTCCAGAGTTCAGGAATATTTTTTTCCCGTACGAGGAAAAGAGAATTTAGAAATCCCTTCCACAATTGCTTAATTTTTTGAACGTAGATAATTTGACGAGTGATGTAACAACATACGGTTAATCCCTTTTTTTTAAATTTATTTCACGTTCTTTTAATTATTGTATTCCGCGATATATTCTCGGCAAACGCACAATACGAAGACCCCTTTGCAGTTCGTAACAAACTTTGTAGCGACTACAAATACTCTTTGACAACGTTGAGCGTATCAACAAAACTAACTTGGACCAAAAATTGGATAAAAGCATGCAAACAAATATAATTTGCGAATATCTCTGTACTAATCGATGGTAACAAAAGAAAGCTGCGTTATTTCATAATTAACTTTTCTTTGATTCGCTGTACGCTGATATCACTCGGCGATGAATATTTATTTATCAGACCAAATTTAATGAGAGACGAAATATATTTAAATATAATTGACAGTAAATTAAGGATTAAAGAAAGGAACAATAGAAAGAAATCAAAATAGTTAATAAATGTTATCCACATGCGTTAGGCATTTTTTATGTTGTTAATGTAAGTAAAAAATTATGGTTCGTTCTTTGATTTAAAATCCATTCAGAAATGCAGAACTTTTTCCATACCTGGAAATCAATGTGCCCAAGCAATAAAATGGGACACTTTTCCAGCGCCGTTGAAGGAAAAGTTGGAGAATTGAAGAACATGTCTAATAATAAAATCAGGAAAGAAAGAGAGAAAGAGAGAAAAAGAAGAATGCTTGATCAAAAAGTAATCCAGTCTGCGGGAGATGTAACTGTGTTGAAAAAAGTTTATTAAACATTTTTGCACAATGTCTATCTGTAAAGTCGATCAAATCTTAGTCTATTTCGTTACACATCTCGCAAGAAGAACTTTCGAATGTTTCTTGAACATTTCAGAAGAATATAGAACGCCGTGGGGTTTATTTTTTATTACTTACAATGCAATCTGTATTTTTGCGCAAATAATTATTTTATAATGCTGCTGAGCTGCGACGTTCAACTTATGTAATTGTATAATTATATTTTATATCTTCTTATATAATGTAACGATCGCGTTGTAACTTTGTACAGAGAGATACGTACTTAGAAATTTCTTTTTTAGAATACTTTTGATAAGTACATAACATACGTTAGGATTAAAGTATTATATAAAATTGATTAAAAAAAAAATGGATCGAAACAAACACAGTTATTCGATGCATGGCATCGTTTAGAAAATTGTCCCTTATTGCTGACACTTTTTCGCAACATTTTGCGAAATCCAATATAATTAAATAACGGAATTTTACTATACAGTGTATCGTTAAGGGGATATTTCTTCACAAAATACGTTAAAATGACAATAAATTCAATAGAAGTGAAGCAAATCTTTTAAAACGCTATCATTTATGGAATCGATCGAATCGTTACGTAACACGGATTTATACGAGAAATGCTTCCACGAATAGTAATGCATCGAAGTACCATATAAATATGAGAGAACAGCGAGTATTAGCTTTGACGCGCTGCGACCAAATAACGTAGTGGTACATACTTCGCGCTATATCATTTAAGGGTTATTCTCTGACAGATCCATGAATCGTGTGCAACAGGTGTATCAAAGATATGCACGATGAAAGATACGCCAACTATATATCATACGGCAAATTTCTATACGAATTTACGTTGAATAGTACTCCTTAGCAAAGATTCTGGGATTGCCATGTGCCGGGCATTTTTCGAAAGCGATGAAATTTCGCCGTTTTTGCAGGAAATCCTGCAAAATTGAATTTAACGCGGTCTATGCTGAAATAAATGTAAAATACCTAATAACTAGATACGGCGCGAACATGAAATATAAAACCGTCTCTCGAAATTAGCGTAAGTAACATAAATGAGCAAGCGTTAAGCAGAAATAGCATAACTGTGTTTGTTTTCCGCATAAAATTGCGTTTACCAGATAAATATACTTTATGGTTCCGGGTTATAAGAGCTCGCCTGCGGAAGTGCCCAAAGCGTTTTGTCATTTTTTTTAATCCAAACGTATAAGACATTACAATTAATAATGTAAAATTAGGTTAATTATTAATCTTCTAGAAACGATATATTTTTCACAATTATTGCGAATATTTATAGCATTATTATATTATTATGATACTTGAGAAAAAATTGCGATGCAAAAATACAATTTTTAATATATTCGAGATCACTCCAGCACTTTGGAGTGGATTACCGTTGTTAAGAAATATATTAATTGATTATACTGATCTACTGACAAACATTAATTTTAACAATTTTACAAGTTCATTAAGATGTAACACGTTTAAGAAATCAATTTTTCTTACTTATGTAGAATTATCATATGTCTGCAAGATCTTTATTCGTCATTCGATTAATGCTGTACAAAAACATTGATTGTTCAAATTGTTAGCTGCGCGAACGATCAATTCGATGCAGAATACAAAAATAACTCTCGCCGCGAATTCGGAAAAATTTTCAACGCGTACCTTTTTTTTCCTCTTAATACAGATATATTTTGATTTTTATGAATTAATTAAAACTACGAAAAAATGAGATCTGAAGTTTCTATTAGGCCAAAGACATATATATGTACGTCACAGAACATTGAGAATCACGTATCACTTCAGTCAATCGTAAAGAAAGTTGAGATTGTCCACACAGGAAGATCTCAATGAGCAATGAGACGGGCCGGCGTGTGCGGATTCCTTACCACTTGCGCGACAAGCGATCCTGTCGACGGGTGGCCGCCAGGATATTTTCAGAAAAAATTCTTCCTCTTCCTCGCGGGATTGGGGCAGAGATACAGTCGGTCGCGCCGCCACGTCGCATAATCCGCACGACTTATACTAGACGCGATCTTCCTCCTCCAGCAACCGTACTACCTCTGAAATAATATTTCCTTATCGAAGAGATTAAGAGAGAAGGCAGTAAATACAGTTCGGATTTTGCTGATCTCCAAATAATCCGAGATAATTCGTTTATTCATGTTCACGGTTATTTGAATAACCTAAATCTTTACGAAAATTTACGAGTCTACAAAATCTTTAATTCGGATCGAAACTGTACTAAGCTGTAAAAAATACTTAGTATTTTAGTATTTTCTGTGGTTGACATTCGATAAAGTTTACATATATGAGAGAGAGAGAGAGAGGGAAAAAGAAGAAGAAGAAAGTGTTATAACTACTCACTTGCATTTTGTACAACTTGTTAATGATTAATATATTTTAATTTGAAAACTTAATTATATTTATCAATTGTTATTTAATCGAGATTAGAGGTTATAAAATATTTATTACTTAGAATATTATTTATAAAAATGTGACGACACGTTATGATGTTAAAAAGAAACAAAGATCCTTTCAAAAGACAGATTTAGAAAATTGGTTTTGTTTATAAAAAACAAAGTTTTGTTATAATAGTATACATTTACATAAAATAAAGAGAAAATATTGTAAAATATGTCTAAATATATTTACGTGCACACAACTTTTTCCGCATACAGATTGTAATACTAAAAATATATAATACATGTAATTAAAGTGTTTAAACTATAGATTAGCAATTGAATTACATGAACTTATTGAATAATTACTTGAGTATAAAAATTTCGAAAAAGAGATCCTATAAGCCCATTGAAACGTCAGTGCACTTAAAAGATTACATTAACAAAATCTCGTGCTATTGTTTAACTTTTTATAACTCGAAATGTGTACTGAATAAAATATTGAACAACAAAAAGAATACTCGAGTGAACATTCATATACAATATATATATATATATATATATATATATATATATATGTGTGATAATACGCAAATTAAAAAAAATGAGAAAATATTTGTCATTAAATGCTAAAATATACATAAAAATGTTTTGAAATTCTTTAAAGTAAAAATGCTTTATGAAAAATGGCTATTATGTTGGCTATTATGTATTGGTATATTAGCGCCTAAACAAATGATAAGGAATCACTATAATTTATTAACTAATAACGAAGTTATTACATGTAGCCATAAAACTACTTTCTTCGCCATACTCATACAATCTTCTTCCCTCTCTTTCATCTACACCCACATCCCACCCACGTGCATATCCATATACGCTCCCATACGCACATATACATATATATGCACATATTTTGTCAACATCGACATTTTTATTTGCTAGATTAAATTCATAAATTTGCATAGATTTAATTTCAAAAATTAATATTCAGGTATTCATATCTTTTATAATCGTATAATAATTATTTTGGGTAATTCGGATTTTAAATTATCCGGATATTTTACAGCTTAAATAGAGACCATTCATGAAAATACGTACCATGTTTTTTTACACATATATACAAATATATGTATACATCCATTTACACGCATTAATATTTTAAATGGATAAACTAAAGATTACTGCAAAATGCGCACTTAGTGGATTTTTGAGAATGAGAATGGAACAATGCATTTATTTATCGAGATAGAAAGAGAGAGTGAGAGAGGTGCGAAGAGAGAGAGAATCGCGTAATATTATTCCCGGAGTCCCAATAAAAATGACTTGAGATAAGCAGGGCTTATAGTTTTCATGAAATTCAATCGTGTTTATTACGTCACGTTTAATCCGCTTAAGTGCTATACGTATTGTTACGACAGCTATATATGATAACACTCGAACTTGCATCGTGACATTAAAATTTGAGACTATTAAAAATTATTACTACTCTTTTAGTCGACGAAATAATAATGATCTTTTCACTTTTGGAGTAATGCCGCAAATTTGATCCCGAGCAGATGGTAAGTCTCAATAATTCAATTGGTCATGCAATATGGAACTAATTTCGAAAGCCAGTTTTCTCGTTACACTTTTCTACAGAAATTTTACCTCCACTTCTTTCATAAAAGGTTTAGATACAATTTTATTCCACTATTTTCTTAATATATTTGCTAAAAACAAATAAAACATTATAAATGTCAGTTGAATTTTATGCGTTACAAAATAAGCAGTGTAGTAACAGTGCATAGTTTTTATAAAATTCAATCTGACTGTCCATTACATTAAATTTTATACATGTACTTTGAAATACGTTTTCTGACATGAAAATCTAAATATAAAACAAGTTATTAATTCTATACGACAGATTAATTTTGTTTATATTTTATATATATTTAAATATTGCTTTTTTTTAAATAAAAAAATCTAATGAAAGTAGTATCAAATATACTGTAGTAAGTTTTGTATGCATTTGTATTTTATCGTTACTTTACTATCCGACACGCAGCCCGAGAACATTTTCGGATGGAATGGATGCAATAATTAAGCTTCGGACAAGTAGGAATTAGAGCAGGACTAATTGTTCATTCAAAAGTTTAGGGTGGTATATACATATATACATATATATATATGTTAATGTAAACCGGTATCGTGGAAATTACATCGCGGGAACTCTAACGTGTGCCAGCGGAGAAACCAGCGGATGTCCGTGGCGGACCGTTATCGATCACGTCGTGTTTTAGTAAGCTATTATCAACCTACTAAATGAGAAGAAGATTGGCATTTCGTTCATACTTTTGTTCCGATATGAACAGAATTTATCCGATATTAATTTAAACTCAAATCAGAAATTTCCTAAATATCACGCGATAAAATGATGAAATCTTGAATGTTACGACATTGAGTAATACTATGATAATTTGATGGAATCCCGTTATGCGTATACATGGTATCGCGTAATATCATAGTATCATAATGGAATCTTGGAAATTTGGGTTGGTGTTGCTAGCGGATCTCTGGGAATATGACGATAATAAAATGATCAATTTAGCAGTAGGAAGATACCTGATCTGGCGACGAGAGACGCTTTGCCCAGATACACCGTCGAGTCGTTTCCACTTAATTCGCTGTTATTGCCAGCTTGCCCGGCATTTCCGGTGGTCGCCATCGCGATGTCGCTGTGTCTGCAACCCACCCTAAAATAAAACGCACGCTACGTTTACGCGAACGTTTATTTTCGTTTTAACGGCGTTTGCACCGTGACGTTAATACGCGCGCGACTTTTCCCTTAAATCTTGCAATTGGTTTAATAAATCCCCACCTTTCGTCGAACTTTGAAAAATACATCACGGAAAGTTTGTTAGCGCAGCGCTAAGACTTTGATGCACATACTTTCATATTTCATAATTTTAACTCTGCTCTATATTTAAAAGCATTTCGCAGAACAAACTTTGCCACTTTACGATTTTTGTCTGAAAGCGAGCGGAGCACGTTAGCAAGTTTTGGGTCTTAACGTGAGAACGGCTGTTACGTAATTGCGAGTCTTTCTATTCGGCCGCGAGAACTCGACCTCCGACGTATCTTCCGCGAAATTAATCTCGCGCGCCGTCAGCCAACTGGTACAACTCGTAAAGAGGACAGATTTACACGGCAAAGCTTTCGCCTCTTACGTCACGATAACTTCTTTAAGTCGCCGCCGCGTCGTACGTAAAGGAGAATCACGTCCACTCGTGCGGCTTCTTCTAGTAGATTTTTACCTCCAACAGCGGTGGCAGTCGAAAAGCCCGAGGAATGCCTGGCGAAATTTTCTGTTCATGAAACAGTACGTGATGGGATTGCAGCAACTCGAGACATAGGCCAGCAGTTGCACCAGACTAATGCCGGTGCTACCGACGACCGAGTATACCAGTTCGGGCGCGAAAAGGTACCACGTATTGATCACGTGCAACGGCGCCCAGCATACGAAGAACTCGAGGACTATGACGAAGAGCATCCTGATCACCTGCAACACCACAGAGGTAACGAGCGTGGTCTCGGATGAGGGTGCTTCTGACCGCGGGGTATTATATTCAAAGACGAGCGTGGCATTGTCTCTCGACGTGCCGTTTCACGTATAGAGCACAACTCGCCATTCTCTAACCAAAGTCCCGTGTACATGCGGGATTGTAAATCATTTTACGTGCAAATATATGGAAAGTTATTATGGAAATTATTATGATCGGTATTTGCTAAGTAGAAATATAGGATTCTTTAGGGAGCGAGCCGCACTCCAAGCATGGATAATAAAAGGTTAATACAGCCACGAAGCGCTGATAAATATCTCGTAACCTGGCATGCACTGCAGCAGGCAACGCGCGCGTTTTTCCAACGCTTGCTCCAGATTCCACGATTTCCGAGAAATGCCGAACAGCTACCTACAATGCGCGCTTTATATGCATGCAAGGCGCACACGTGATCCTGCATTAAATTTTTGATACGGAAATTGCTCGACCCGCTGGGGGCGCAATCCCATCAATTCGATCAATCACAGCCTCCCGTGCGCACGTACCTTCTTCTTCGCCTCGATGCTTTTTCCCATGTAATTGCTGCGTATCACGTGTTGTCTGGTGAGCGGACATGGCGAGTCCTGCTGATCCTCGTTAGCGATATCCTTTGTGTCACGCGTTAAGCAGCCACTTCCGTTTGCCCGTATCTGAATCCGGGATGTCTGGGACAAATCTGTACCGTGACACTTGCCGCTAAGCACCCTGGAGACCGCCGTCCGTGGTAACCGCACCTTTTTTTGGAATAGGAGCAAGAGAAGCGCGATGTTACGGTTAACCACTGCACGTGCCACCAGAATGCTGGCATTCTCGAGACGGTAGACAATTTAATTCGCCGTCCTAATTGCGCAAAATTATCTGACGTCTAGCTGCGGGCCATTTTATTGGATTATGAAATCTCAATTAGCCGTGGGAAGTTAATGATGCACTGGTCACTCTTGCAAATTACAATCGAAACCACGGTATTGTTGTATATTAATTAAGTGGTAAGAAAAATAATATAGAATTCTCAGTATTAATCTCGAGAATATTACAATATTGTTAATACAAATGCGTTTTTATATAATTTATTGAATGTCACATTTAATTGTGTATTTTAGCTATGTAGCATTTTGCAGTGATAAAATAGAATTAAATCGCGCCAGCTGTAATATCGAATCCGAAGTATTCCCAGTGAAAATATATCGAGAAAAAGCGAAACGTTTAAAAATTTCATGCAATTTGCGATTTATTTCTCTTTCATTTTTGTACTCGATAAAATTTTCTATTCAATTTCAGATCCTCTTGTGTATGGGAAAAATTTTTCAAATGTTTATTAATATTAATGTTATGAAAAAAAATATTAAAAAGATAATTTTTGTCAATCTTTTTCCATATTAAAATTCATCACTCGGATCTGGATCTCTCGAGTCTAATATTACGATCGCAAAGTTAAGAGAGAGTCAAATTACAGATTAAATAACTTAATTATTTAATAATTTAAATAATTAATGCATTCTACTTCTGGGCTTCTCGGCTTATGTAACATAGATTGCGATAATCTGAATTTCTATCCTAAGGTAATGTTTGTTCAGTATTTTCTCACCCTAGATGGTACACCTTGAGAAGCGCCTTGAAAGTGCCTCGAGGAAGACGAGAAGCTTCGTCGTGATCTTGACGTCGGGTCGCAAGCATCAAATACCATCCTCGTCCTTGCATCTCGATCATTATTGTTGTTGTAACGTGTACCCCGAATCGTTGCGTTAGTTTCCGTTCTTCCGACTATAATTCAAAGCGTTTACGATTTTCGATCTTAATACACATTCTGAAAAAATAAAAACCGTACACCCGCATATTTTGTATAATAATATTTAATTTCAATATTCAGATGAATATATTTCTCTTATCTATTTAAAATATCGAGAGAAAGCGAAATGCACATAATTTTTACATTCTGTATTCAACAGCCAATGCCATTGAATATTACGACATCGACAATCGGTTATCTTAACGCTACGTAATTTTGTCGATGTGTCCTTTGTAAATTTTTCAATATATTTTGTTACAAAATCAGCGAAAATAAAATGAGATTGACGAAGCGGCAGCTTTGGGAAATATTTTTCCAAGGCTCTCGCGATGCCAACGCAGCAGGATTCGACGTGAAAATTGGTACTGTCACATCTACGTTTCCCGTATATCGAAGCGACACTTCACTTACGTCTCCTGGTACACGTCGATGACTGTCGTATCTCGAGCTTCAGGCCGCGCCAAAGTTTTATCGCTATCAGCGAGTAAGCCACGCTCATGAGCAGCAACGGTATTAGGAGCAGCGTACCGTCCAAGAAAAGATTGTATGCCCTTTCGGCGCTGACGCTCGGCCATTCCTCGCGACATTTATGCCTTCCTAAAATCGCCAGATAATGCAAAAAAGTTTCACAACCACTTCGCAGTAAAACCAGTAAAACGCGTCGAGTTCTAGTAGGTATTAACCGAGAGAGGGGAGAGACTGCATCGCCTCCACTTTCTCATCTCCACATTTTCCCAGCGGAGAACGACCATGTGTTGGTTAAAATAGAGAACGATCTAATCCCGTATTTCTTCACGCGGCAAGCTTAGCCGTTAATTAAAGTTGTTAATTAAAACTAGATAGTCGTTTGTCCGTAATTTGTAAACTTTATTAACAAACAAAGAGTTGGCTGATTCCTTTTTTCGTTCGCCGTGATAGAATTTTACGCGAGATTTATGCGCTCACCGAAACATCAATAATGTATATGTCTTGTTACGTTCAACGTATAAACCTTTTGTGTGTACACTTAATCGATAATATATCGAAGTTACTGTGCAATTGACTTTCATTGCCTCAATATTGAGCACGTAAGTCACATATGGTATCGATTATATTGATGTTGCTGCGCAGTTGATTTTCAATATCTCAATATTAATATCTCAATATTCGAGAAACATCAAAGGAAGTGATTAGTATTCCAGGAATTGCATCACGTAATATAAACTTCTATTTGTTGTCTTTGTAACCATAATTGTATTTTATTATACATATGTATATGTAGTTTATTTTACGTTCGATTTATTAGTTTACGTGAAAAGTAAGTAATAGCGAACCGTTACCGATTGGATTTCTTATTTTCAAATAACAATATTTTATAATTTAATATTACATTTTTTTGTGCAACAAATCAATTTTGAATAGCGATTAATATTAAATAACTTAAAATATAAAACAAACTGTTAGTATTAATAACTTGTTTTTTATCTTATTTAAAACATTTTTCATTTCAACCAAAAAGTTTCTATCATAATAAAATTTTAAACCCCCAAACGGCCTAATTTCTTTTAAAATAGATGCCCAATATTCAATACACCAGTAGTTGGATATTATGTATATGCATAAGCTACCTACATGGATGAATGAAATTCTCAGAGGAAGACCAGGGTGAATATTAGTATTGAATTGAGGTGAAAATGTCAGGACGGCATAAAGACTCCAGTTTCAATCTGGCGAGTGATTGCAACAAGTAAAATTGCAGCAAATATTACGAATGTTATATTCTAGGCGTATTTGGTACTGACATTCAAGTGCTTGTAAATTAATTCAATTAGTCGATGGCTATTCGCCAATTAATTAATGAAAAAAACACATCAAGAAAACAATTTAACATAATCTTTCCGAGTCAATTACAGAACGTGAAGTTGTTTTAGTTGCTTATTATTTATTTGTCAGTTATTGCTCAGCGTATTTACCTAAAGATGAGGCAATGTACGTGTAACGTCAATCTCTTACCTCCGCTTAAGCTTTTTAATTGGGACATGACGAGAATCGGTACGTTCCACGTGAGACTGAGAGTCCATACAACGGCGATCATTTTGTAAGCGTGAAACTGTGTCTGCCATCTTCTGGATTTTAATGGTCGGCATATAGCAAAGTAGCGCTCGAGTGAAATGGCAACCAGCGTCCAAACACCCACCGACACTGACACGGCTGGAAAAAGCGTACCGCATTTAAATTGCATGCAGACTTATTATCTACTTTTGTGTATGGATATGGAACTTTTCTATTTTTAGTTATCACGACCGTTTCTGTAAAATTTAATACTCTGTCTCCGGCAGCGGAAAAAAAAAATTAATACGACTCTGCGTGATAAAAAGTATCGACAACCAATCGATTTGTAACATACACTTTGATACATACCGCTCAGCTCAGGATAAAAAAATACATCGATAAACTAAACTGTCTCGGAATATATAGAAAAGAAAGAGAAGTATATTTTTCATTTTCTTTCGACGTAGAACGACGTCGAACCAACTGTAAGAACACGTCCGATCGTTAGCAAAAAAAAAAAAAAAAATACCAATTGTCGATGATGGAAAGAAGGATGAAAAGTTTTACATTCAGTAATAGAATCGGAAGGTTCGAGCTAACTATCTGGATCAGCGGTGTACGTTGCAAAAAAATGTACGCACGTGACATGCACCCTTACAGAGGAGCGCTTTTATTCTAGTTCATTTTCTTTTCGCCTATCGGACGTACAAAGGCCGCGAATGGAAAAGTTTCGACTTAAAAGTGTCACCAAACAATTTTCACAACATACAGCTCAAAGTACACAGATGGAGGAAGAGAGAACTTTCCCGGCGACCTCGAGACCAATTACTAAATTCTTTCGCGGCCACGACCTACTTACTAAATATTTTGTGTCAAGGTTATTAATAGGAAATCCTTATCAGAATGATACTACCAGGATTTTATCGAATATCCTTCACCTGATTGGAAAATGCGTTATTCATTTATCGCAATTTAGTCCGATACGTAACGCAATTTAGTCCGATACGTAACGCAACATCACCGCGAGAGTGGATAGTACCATTGTGCGTCGCAAAAGAATAAAATCGAAAATACGTATCAAATTGAAATTTAAATCGCTTATATTCTCGCTTATATACAGAATGCTCTATTTCTGGCGCATTACTTTTTCAACAGATCCTTTAGCCAATTTTGATTTAGCTTCTTCTTAGCAATGTCGAAGAAAGTTATCTTTTATTATAACTTTTCAACTTTTTTATGGATTTATGTAAATACGTTCCAAAGTTAAATGAAAATTTTTTAAAAATTTTTGTTTAAAATTAACTAAAGAATTGTGCTGTTTTGTTATTTACTTTGCTCCTTGAAGTTTACTTCGTGACAAGATTGTCTCTTCTTTTTCGTGCATGTTCGACATTCTTGTTAAAGAAAATCAATTTGGCTAAAAACTTTGTTGTAAAAAAATAACGTACGAAAAATAAGACATTATATAAATCAATTCACGTTGTAATTGTAATGCAGTAACGATTTTGAAGAAGAGGTATAAATTACCTTACTACACAAATTGCTTGACATAAATTTTTTATCACTGTAGTTAACATCATTAAAATGTGCATACGTTCTCATTCATTGAGAATTATTCATTCAATCATTGGTTCTCCTTTAAGCATTCTCTCTCATTTCCTTTACTGCTTCTTTAATTATGACATTTTTAATTTAAATTTTAATTACTTTGGAATTTTATGAACAATTATTTCCTACTTTTTACACTATTATTTAATTAAGAAAAAGTTTTTACGGTGACTTATAAGAGATTAAAAGAGAGAAAACAGAGGCATGATTATATTTTGAGTTAATTTTTTCTTTAATTACGACACAAAATTAATTATGCACTTTGAAAGAATAGAGAACGTACGGAATTTGTTCGGACAATAATTTGCACAGAGCAGGGACAAGTCAAAAAGTTAATGAAATTAACATACTCGTTGTAGTCTCTTGCCTTATTACGTTAATTGTTCTTTTAAGGTTTATCTACTTTAAATGGAAGTAGAAACGGTACTTTTGGAATTTTAAAAGGAATACTAAAAATTCTTTCAAGAAGTCCTTTCTTTACGGATTATCTACTTTAAATGGGAGTAAAACTAGTATTTTTGGTATTTTTAAAGTACTAAAGATTTCAGAACCCGCATCATTAATCGTTAATGAAAACTGTTTCTTAAACTGTTTATGTCTTGTTTATTTTTTTAAATACAATTGAATTGAAATTTTATTATAAGCGTTATATTAATTAATAGTTACGTGCTTTGAAATTTTTACACTATTGTTTTGTATCCCGCACAAATTCACTTATAGAGTTTCGCTAGTTTCGTTGATACATCGCAAGAAGCTAAAATCCTCCGTCACTTTCGTCCTCATTGATATAAATTGCAAGAAAACACGCGCCACGTGAGATCGGTGAAAAACATACTAGCTGACTAAATCGAGAAAGATCGGGATCTTTTGAGCATCGTCCTGAAATACCAATATGTCTCATAAATTTCCGCCTCTCCTCCTAAATATACTTTACCGTAAGCCCTCGTAGCCCCCAAGATGAACGGAAAGTGCATCTATTCATTTGAGTACATGCGCTTGTGACCTTTGCCACCGATTCCGTTTAAAGCCACACCTCCGTCTAAAGTCGAAAAGAAAAATGCTGCGCGATAAAGTTATCTTGAATTCAATTTTATTTTCTTTTTTCGTCGGAATAACATTTACAAGAACGTGCGCTTTCATCGCGAGGCACGGTGATTTGAAAATTACGGCAATCGTTAATTTTACAGAACCAATGTCGCAATAAATACTGCAATATTTGCACTTGTATCCGAAACACGCGATAAAACGATAGGCATTATCGTTTCGGTTAAGCCGATCACGTTCTTACAAAAATTTGCATAAAGATCTTTGGATTTCGCGTTACTGACGCATATTAATCGACGTTATTAATGTACGAATTAATACGGCTGCGGCACGGAGCTCGCTCATTACGTGAAAATAGTTCACGTACGATATGGTAATCTTTCACGAACGTTATACTGTGCTTCTGCAAGTTGTATTGTTTTATTCGGAAAGGGTCGCCGTTAAAGTCTCTTTGTTTTATACGACTTAGAAGCGGAACGTTACGAATTTGGGTCGTGGGCCGACTATGTGTAATCCGCGACAATGGTGGGAGAAAAAAAAGAAAACACGTTTATCCTACGCTTATGTCGCAACAATAAAAACGTCTTGAGAAAAGGAATATCTGCACGACACGACGAAAAACGTTTATACGATTTCAATTTTAAGGTAGCTGGGTTTTTGCCGGCGAGAAGATTACCCTGTATATGCGCGATGCTCGTGCGTGTGTCTGTGCGTCCGTGTGTCCTGGAAAATCCATGTTTGTGAACAATCTATTGAAGAAAGCATAAAATTTACAGGAATAAAATTCCTTAATAAAATGGTGATACCTGATAATCTTTATGGTTTCGATTTCCTTTTTTTATTCAACCAATACACGTTCTCGTCGTATCTACCTAAGTTAGTGCTATGTGTACGAGAAGTTACGATTTGCGATACACTGCTTTTACAGCTGCGTAACTGCGATCGTATGGTTTCAAAATCCAATGTACAATAAAGATCAAAAGAAAGATATAAGAAAACGAATGGCAGACAGAAAATATTGACGAAAATCCAACCGTGAGACAAGCAATACACCGAACGTACGATCGGATCATTCCTCAACCCTCGCCTAAGTCTCAGACTCTATTTGAATAGCCGTAGATCAAGGGCGTAAGACCAAACTTAATAGCGCGTTACATACACATGAAGAAATATCCTTCGAGTACCCACGAGCGCAATAAAAGTTCGTGGCGATCGACCAAGTATGCACGATCGTTTTCTTTTATCGGGAAACATTTGAGGTGCGATTTTTGCGGGAACGATCATCGATGGTGCGTTTAAATTCCACGAACGCGACTGTTATAATAGAGTAGATACGCGTACGCTAAAATTGTCTCTTTTGGGACGATATCTCCCCGCGATGGGAATTCGACTTCGAGCCCGTCGGTGCGCATTAGTCACTCTCGTGGAACAGCATAATTCCACAATATCCCACGGCTAGGCTTTTTAATACGCAGAAGTAATATTCAACGAGATTCAATAAGCCGGAATCGGGTAATACATGTACAAAATGATGACGGATAAAAAAAATATTAATTTCTTTCTTTTTCAATATATAGATGTAATTAAAGAATTTGAAAACATTTCTGTAGGAGGAGACACCTAAGATTTAACGAGTTGTCTCGGGGGGATACTCTGTACAGGTATTTGGAATTTCTCTTGTTATTATGTAAATAAATTGAATTATACATTATGTGAACCACATACAATAATCAAGAATAATTTATTATTGTAATCAACCGATACGAGTGGAAATATTTGAATATTTTAATAATCGCTATGTATCATGTACATATGCGCGGTAGTTATTATCACATCACTTTTAAGTATAAGTTAATACTTCGAAGTGTGAAGTTTATGAGAAGTAAATCAATATTTCAATGCATGTTTCTTTTTATATAAAAGAAAATGGCTAACGTTGTTATTTATGTAAATATGAAATCAAAATAAAGTTTGTAGCGTTTTTCAATAGGCCTATAGTCGTAGATGATTAAATCGCTAATTGAGTAAGTTTAATAAAGTAATGTTAATTGAAACTGATCCACGCTACACGACACGGGACATTGTAGAGATATTTCAGACGTCTCTATTTACATTTCTACATAAATCTATGTATAAATATCTAAACATTGCTTTTGAATTTTACTTAAAAAAACGCGAAAAAAATTTTTGTTTTGTCCCAATATATCAATCATAGACTGCAAATAAATAAATCATTCCAAGAAATTATTTTTGAATAAATCACTCCCAAAAGAAAGAAAAATAGTCGTAAATTATTTATTATATTTTTTAATTGATTGGTTTTAGTAATTAATTGTTTTTAGTTATTAGTAATTAATTTCAGATATTAATAATTTTGGAGAGTGAACCATATGAATAAATAAATCAATATTTTAATGCTTGTCTCGTGTATCAAAGAGAATGGTTACTGCTGAGATTTATGCAAATATATCAACTATGTAATGTAAAGGACAAATATACATTATGAAATTATTTTTGATAGTAAAAGAAAATTTTTATCAAATTATTTCAAATATTTTAAATTATTTATTACATGTTTTTGTTATTACGCGATAAACTGTTTTTAGTAATTATTTAATCAAATTATTTTATAGGTTGATTATAAGTATGTAATTCAGAAATTCGGAATGCAAAAATTATTTTAATAGATGCGTATCTACACTATTGTCACGTGTAAACTACATAATGTAGCAACCTAGAAAATTAGCATTAGATCACTGCAGTCACTCGTGTATGCATCGCGCAATGGTAATTTGCTGTTCGCTTAGGAAATATATCACGCCTGACAGCAACAAGCTCTTTGAGTATCGCGTTGGGTAACACATTGATTGTCACATCAGAGATCTATCCAGTGACTTAAGCACGCGCATTACGTTACGTTATGAAATATTAAATGGATTTCAATCATGCATACATAAAAAAGTCATATGCATTTAAGAATAAAATATGTTCATGTAAATGATAAACAACTTAATAAAACATTTTATTATTTAGACGTGTACAATAACTTCTTTAATGAATAGCGAATGACTTGTGCATTCGTGTAAATAATTTAATTTTGTAACTCTATCGTAAACTTGACGTGTGCAGCTCGCAGATTGAATTTGATAGTGTGCTTTTTATTTTTTCTTTCCTTTTAAGTTAATAATTAGGTTGATTACGTTCATAAAAGTTTATATTATAAATATTTCATGAAAGTATCCCTAAGTTATAAATAAATATTATTAGATTATGTTATAAATAAATGTCACTCAATAGCGTTCTAAGCTTAGTGGCGCCATCAGATTTCGTGACTGTGTGTAACTAACTTTTTAACTAGACGAAATTGATCAAGTGCTCCATGCCATTATCCAGAAATGTTATTACACGTCGTCGAGAGTAACAAAGACTTTGTAGACGCTTTCAAGAATGTTTCTTTAATGGTGTCGCATTTTACCTAGCATAATGCTCTTTTCCTTTTTCGATATGCGATCTTGAAGTTGCATATAGTAGAAGCGATTTCCGTGAGAGCTTCGGAGGAATGCGTACTTTGACAACTGACTTATCAAAGTATCATGCACCTATGTACAATGCCATACTTTCAAGCGGAAATTCAATGTCGATGAAGATTTATGTATCTGTGATCGTTGAGAAAAGACGAATTTAGATCGCGATGGATGTTTGAGACGAAAAAGACAAATGAGTGTAATAACAAATGTTTATAGTCTCTTATATTCGCAATTCTTAATTACAGAGAAATTGTATTATGAACAGTGCTTAATTGATAATATCAGAGAAATATAATCTTTGTGCCGAGTAATGAAATCACGCGTTTTCTCGCGCTGCTGAATCCTTTTCTTTTGTGAAATATGGAACTTTTAAAAATTAATGTTAATAATTTGTCTAGTATAAGATGAAGTGAAATTAAATTGACTTACTGAGAGTATTTTATTTTGCAAATAAATGATAAAACGGCATGCTCTGCTGCGTGATCATTTGAATCTTGTAATGAAATATTGAGCAGGTTCGGTGAAATTTATGAAGATATAAAACAAAAATTATGCGCGAAGTAAGGCGAACAGTCTTAACTTGCACTCGATGTCCATGCTACTCTCCTCGTCTATTAATATCCCTGGAGAGGGCTCTTTTCGAAAAAACAAAAAGAAAAAATATAAACGAGAGTGAATCTTCAGACTTTTTCGCGCAGTCACTTTCGTGAATTAAACGAATCAAAGAAAACGAGCTAGCCGCAGAAAATTCGCATTAAATTGAAAATTAAATTGGAATACACAGAAGTTTATCTGCTGTGTGGCAGGTGTATTCAATTTCACCCATGATAACGGGTGTGTGCCGTTCACACGATCGATACAATTATTGCATAGATTGAGACTATCTCGAACAACGAATAGTCTCAATTCTGCGCGTTAATTCTCACGAACGTAGAAATTGACTTAAATTCACGGGCCCTTTACTGTAATTTACTCTTTATTTTTTATTTTATGGTCTTTATTTACACGCACGCGCGCGCGTGTGTATGTATGCAAAATTCAACATTTATTTATACAAGTGTTTTTGTGTAAGTATGATAAAACATGGTAAATATGAAACAAGAGCGTAACTTTCATATTTTTTTTTACAAAATAAAATAGCTATTGATTCACCGACCTTATATTTCCCAGAATATGCATTTCTTTTACGAGAAAATGTTTGTAATTGCGCCACTATTGCAGCATTTATGCTAATATCCGTGCATAATAGAGTAATGAATTTGTATGTTAACATTAAGATTTTACTTATGAATGCGACTGACATTTCCAAAAACGCTTATGTAAAAGTTAATAAAATTTTATTTCTATTTTAATTCGAACGTATACAAATATACTTGATTTATTATTGAAAATGAGATTTATCTGTATAAATCTGCGAAAAATGAAATACGATTAATCAAAAAGTTTATCTAGCGATTTATTTATTGGTAAAAAAAAAATAATTTATCGCTCATATTTAATTCTTTTGTAATATTTATTAGCAAGTATTTTAGTTGTTAAAGATATTCCCTTTTAAAAATTCTTTTAGAATAGAGCTAAATACTGAAAAAAATGTAGTAGCTGCTCTAATTAATTTATTGACTCAAAACTAGGTAAACAATTTAGTTGCTGCGACAAAAAGTGTGTAATTGAGGCATTTTTTAAAAATAATCAAATATTTCTAAATAATAAAAAATTTAGTTTTTTCAGCGAAATACGTGTAAATAAAAAGGAATTGTATTAACTGCAAAAAACACTAAATTTTTTTTCCTAATGTCCGCACGAGATAAATTTTACATAAAATCATTATCTACTTATCAAGCAAATGGTAGATTAGCAATTTGGCGCTCTTCAACACCGCTTAAATTAATAAAATATCGATTTAATACATTTGTATTAAAGCAGAAATCTTTGCCTCTCATTTTAACAGGTTGGTGGAATGGAATGACTCTTAATACGACTTAAAACAATTATCTTCTCATTTACTTGGTAATAAATTTCTCTACTCAATAAATTTTCCATTTGTATCTCGACTCGTCGTAAGGAATAAAATATCTTAGGGAATAGCAATAAACACGTCATTTTCGCGATTTCCACAACACCGCCTACTGCAGGAATTCACGAAAATTTCTTTCGCTCTTATTACAACGGGATGAAATGGGACAAAAACTGAACATTCATTTCCAATAATATCCAATTTTTACGTTATCCCGAACACAGTGAGCCGGATGCTTACCTTGAAAATATGGTATCAGCTTACACATCGCGAGACCAAAAACGAAATTTTTAAGAATTTGACCCAGGAGAGTAAAGGGCATGCAGAACACACCGAGCAGCAGATCCGATACAGCCTGAAACAGAGATTCACAGTAATTTGTTAATTATCTTTTCCAGAGTTTGCAATAAAAGAAGAATAAGAAATATCAACGATCCAAACCGTAAATAGTAAACAGATAGTTGCACTTGCTGGATGATCAAAACACAAGTAATTTATCGAAAAATTTATTTCCCTGAGTTTTATTTTGACGAAGCACAGCAGCTTACTGTACGAGACGTTTAAACATCTTAGACTAAAGTATCGTGGAAATAAATGACCTTATCGTTTCTTCATTCGTGCACTTTCCCGACTAGACTACAAATAAAAGTGGTTCCGCGAGTCCAGGTCGATCGATCATCAGTAAACAACAAGAAAGTGGCTTTCAACGACACGGTAAATTGGACGCCGGAAATTTTCAATTTTACTCGTAGCCCGAAGATTCGTGATTTGTTTTCGTATATTTTTAAATAAATGTTATATATTATACATACATCTTTTTTCTTTGTTTGTACGAAACATTTACTGTACGCGAAATCGGTGTAACACGTGACGCGTAAATAATTTTCGTTCTCCAAAAGAAAACATTTTCTATCTCGTAACAAGATGGACTACTTTTAATTAAACTAAGTCCTGTCTGATCTTGGCGCGCGGGGAAAGGGGAATTCTTGTTTTTCTTTTATTCAACATCCACGTGTAATTTCAACAATGAAGGTCTTTGCTTTATCGCTGCACATGTGAGTTTGTGAAAAAAAAAGAATTAAAATGGATGAGTTATAAGAAAACAAAGATACCTTTGGAAGTAGATCAATTGAGAAGAGATCAAATAAGAAAATAATACAAAACTATTATCAGTGTGCAAACTGCAATTACTGTAAAGTTGTATTAGATCAACGCTGTTATTATGCAACAGAGACTTTACTAAATTTAATTAACTAAGTTTTGTTTCGCGTTATATTTACTATAAGTTACGTTCTGTGACATCGTGACATTAAATAACATGAAATTGTTGAAATTCATAATATATAAAGAAATAAAAATTGATATTTTTCTAAAAATACAGGATGTATAATTCGGCAGAAATAGCATGTTTCAAATAATTTCTATTTATTAATTGTAAATTTATATATTTTTTCCTAATGTTTCCTTATGAATTATTTTCTCGGAATATTATTCCCCGAAACAGTGATAGAATGATTTAGTACATATGAAATTTGAAAAACATTTAAAGTGCTATCGTTTTGATTCTCGTACTGTATTAATGGATTAAAAAACAAGAGCTATAGAAGTAATATCGATATATAAACGAAGCACACTATCACCACGAGCGTGCTTTATACTAATGGCTTCGCCAAACTTTTATTCCTCGCGTTTTGCGGTCCGGCTATTCCGCCAGCCGGAAAGTTGAAAAGTCACAAGTTTAATAACTGTTTCCAAGTAGTCGGACGTAACACATTTAGCCGAAACAATTACAAATTTCTTGTTTGAAGAATATTTAAACTTGTCGGCCTCTTGTAAATTCCGATCTCCGCACAAGATGCCACAGTAATTCAATAAATATCATGTATTTTAATTTCAATAGTTTATTTTGAGGGATAAACTTAATGAAAATAATTAACAAGATGTCTCTAGAAATATGATTTAACTCTCTTATTGCGCGCTTTTGCTTACCAATAATTTTGTTAAGTATTTGTAGGACTTTAATGTTCAATTGGAATGAGATATGTGTATTTAAATGAGATATGAATATTTAAGAAATTCAATACGTATCGTGCATTTTAATTTTGGTAATTCATATTTAACTTTTATTATGCGCGCTTTTACTCATCAATAACCTTGAAAAGCATTTTTACGGCCAATCTAATATTTATTATGAAATATATGGCGTCTAAAAAATTTACAAGAGGAACGCAATATCAGTGATACAGTGTTTATACTGGATACAGGTTTAATGGTTTTGGTTAATCGAGGCTGTCGACAAAAATAGGTGATATTTCATAGAGATGTATTGTTTCATCGCGATAAATATTACAGTTTGTGTCATGCCTGTTATCTCCCTTTATGCAGGAAACATTTGTGAGAAATAGGCTCAAAAATGCTGCGATAAGCGTAGATGTTATAATCCCGACTGCGTTTGCGAAACATGCGTTTGCGAAATACGCGTTTTCGTATCACAGTTAGCACGTGCAAACCTGCAGGGGCGCAAAGACTGTTTGTGAAACAGAAATTATAATTTTTCAACAAGCTTAAGCAGTGCAGTTATATTATAATTTTACGTATGTAAAACGCGTAATTATGTTTTTTAAAGCAAGAAACAGTTGAGAGAAAAATTTTATAAAATTTTATAAAATTGTTTGACAATTTTATGAATGTCATGAATATCTTTAGCTATGATATATTTGAAGAATTTGTTTCTCTTTCGTGTCGTATGTTATGCTGTGCAGCGAGTGGTGAAGATATGCGTCCAATTTTATCATATAACGAAGAACATTTATTTTGCAAAAAAAATTACGTAAACTGACCAGTATTAATGCATTTAAAATGCAAGTCACAACTCAGAATGAAGGAGTCTTATTGAATAAAATAGTTTCTTTTGTTCTTGAAATGTCGTTGTGTAAGCGGCAGGCTTTTCCCAATGCGTTACAACTTTTCAGTCTGCCTCGCGTATACAGTTGAGAGTTTCATTTCAAGATATCCAAGTTTCTCGTCGCTGTCTATACGAAGGATTGTCACGCGGAAAGTACGACGTTTCAACACTTGATTCTTCTTTTGTAGTTTTTTTTTTTTTTTTTTCGTACTTTTACCGTTTACCGACATATTTATATTTTATTAAACGCTTAATGAATATTTCAGCACGTTACTAGAGTTAAGTTTATTCTGACGGCACATACTTACATAGCACTTTTAGCTTGAAAATTATATACTGTAATCATTGCGTTCCAAAAACAATGAGACCAAAATATACCTTATTTTGACTCAGTGCAATCGAAAATTAAATTTGGTACTAGATTAAAGAATCTTAACGCGTAGGTTATAAATATGTAATTTTTATGATAATTTTTCCGGTTTTACAGTTTCGGATTTTTCATAGAAAATGGTTCAAAAAGGTTTCAGTTTTAATTAATTTTGAAACGGATTTTTAAGTACAAAAGCCTACATACGCTTCCACTTATAAAAGGAAGATAATTTAGAATGTCACATGACGGTCACTTTTTTCCGCTGTAATTGTCAGACTTTTATATATATATATTAAAATCCGCTTTGAAATAGGAATGTGCAATTTTTTAGATTCAATTTTATGTTTAAACAAATCGATTTTTTAATCGATTATTAAAGATGTAATTTTAATACAAATTGATTATTTTAATAAGGAATTGATTTTCGATTTTTTAAATAAAGATTGAGTTCGAAAGACGTAACGATTAAAGTTCCGAAAAGGAGAAGGTTTTTACATCTTAATAGCACCTATCTACTCGGATGATGTTTAGAAATTTATTTTGATAGGCAGTTGAAGCCATGTAACCTTTTATATTTTATTATTTGCTATTGCAAATTACCTATTTGATAGTGTGCTACACTTGTGCTATCAGAAGGATTGTTTTTCAAAACAAAAAATTGTAAATAAAAATTGAAACGGAATATTACTAAAACATTTACAAAATTTAATGTTTTTAAATTTATTGAACAAATGGAAAATAAATGATGAATAATATAATAACATATATTTTTATTTTAATCTCTTTTATTGTGTTTTCTTATTTTAAAAGTATTATAAAAATCTGATATATCAAATGACAAATAACTGTAAATACAAAATAACTATATAAGGAAACGATAACATTTAAAAAATCTAATTGATTTACGTACATATTTATTACAGAATAACATAGACAAAATAAAATATTTAACAAAAATGACTTTATATTTAACGAAGATTACAAAAGATCCGGTTGCACCAACGTTATTTTGACTTTAAACGAGATTTAAATGTGTTTTTATTTATTTAGAAAGAAAGATAATGACACATATCTTTAAGTCATTAAGTCTCGCTTTAGGCATACAAAATGATACAGCGATAAAATAATTTTTTAATTGAATCGATTTTTAATACATCAATTTGTTTAATCCGATTTTTAAGCAAATCAATCTGATTCAAAATCGATTCAACAATCAATTTTATTATATAAATCCTATATTTTTACTTTGAAATTAATTAAAATTTTGGAATCTTTCTGCTCCATTATCTCTAGAACCAGAGAAATTGAATCATCATAAAAAACACGTAGGTATTTGTAACTTGCTCAATGAAACCTTTAATTCGATACCCATCTTAATCCTTGATTTCACTTGTGAGTTGAACAAAATGAGACACATTGCTTACGGCTAAATGGCACTCTTTCTGAAATATTTTTATAAATATAAACAATTTAATATTTTTTTACATATTTATATATTTATTTAATTCAATTTTTAAAATTATTATCTATAAAAGAATATAAAATAACACCCTTAAATAAATGAAAAACTTATAAGATTATTCGAATATTATTGAATATTGATTTAAATATAGATAACTCCTTAATGATCTAAATTTATATAATTTATATTTATATTTAAGTTATAAATAATATTTATTTTTTTAAAATTAGCGATTTTGAAATTACCAAGTTATATTTTTATGAGTGTAAATTTTTTAAGTATTAATGCATATTGCGACAATCTAAATTATAAAATTACTTTTTAACATAATGTAGAAATGTTTGAAAAATCTACATTTATATATAAAATGTAACTCTCTATTTTAATTGGCTTTAATTTTATTCCAAGTGAGCAAAAATTTTTGTTAAAAGTCGTACATGGAGTAGTACACTATAGTAGTAAAATGGACGATCTAAATTTCAATCTACCTGACAGCATTAATTGATTTTTGTTCAATGCAAGAAGAATTGATTTATCCGTTTTATTTACTTTTCCGTGAGTTCATGACAAAATAAATGATTCTAATTGGGATTATTTATCTGAAAAGGAAATAAAGTTTTATTTTCTCTCTGCCTCGGGATTTCTGATCGGACCAGGCGCAGTCGTAAAACAAAAGAAATGTGAGAGTACCGAGTTTGCACACAGTGTTCCGGTATCGAAATCGGAGTGCATACTTGTGTTTTCCATCCGCAAAAAAAACATTTATATAAATTTTTTACGAGCAAAGGGTCCATTGAAAGTTCCTTATTCAAATGTCTATTTAATTTCTCTTATAATGAAAATTACCGTAAAAGCTCCAATGATTTTCTTGGGCTACAGTTAATTTAAAATAAAAGCATATGCATTTTTCTCACAAAATAAAAAATATTTAAAGAAAATTTACTTAAAACTCAACTCTTTAATTTCCTGCATTTATAAATTTATTGTATTAATGAGAAGAAAATAAGAATGGGATGTAAATTCTATAATTATTTTAAATAATAATATTTATTATAATAATATTTATTATAATTAAGGCCAAAGGCGCGATTAAATTGATAAATAAAGTATAAATATACGCTATAAAGAAAATGAGTTTTTAAAATTATGGGACGCAATAAAATTGCTTTAATTACAAGCAAAATGTTTCTATCGAATATTTTTAAAGATTTATTCATTAATGCAATCATTAAATCGTACTAACGAAGAAGCTTCAAGGTTTTTAACTTCAAAAAAAACATATGAATAATTTGTCTACGGATACACATATATCAAACAGTTTGCTAAACGCGAATAAATAGGATTAACCCCTTTGTAAAGCTGTTTCAGTCAGCAATTACCGAAGCAGAAACACGTATCTAAAATTTGTTAGCAGATTAGAATGCACAGAAGACGTGGGATTATCTTTGTTTGCCGTTTATCGACAAGGTTCGCGTTACGAGTATAAAGAATATTCCATTGCGCTTATCTCTCCGCGAAACTCCGTTTTCTTCTTAAGAAGAATTTTCTTCTTAGAAATGCAATCACAGGCTTCTTTCGAGGTAGAGTCGTAGAGTCTTACATCTCTGATCATCGTTATCAGCAGAACACATACAATATTCAATATTGTAGCCTTTTAGTAACGTAGAAAATAACATTTCCCTTGTTTATATAAATTCCACGATAGTTATTTTTCAATTTTATTTCAATTACTTTCCGCTTTCGTTACGATGAACACGATCGTTGAAATGTCATACACTTGTCACCTTTGGCAGTTAATTATTACAGCCCCCACAGGCGAAATAGTTTCGGCCCTTTCAATTGCCTACCCTCTGTCAGGCACAGATTCGAACTTTTGCTCCACCAACGACGATGAAATAGATGAAGTGAAATAGACTAAATTGGATCATATGTACTCGTATCAGAGATCTTGATTTAAATCACGTAAACTTGTACATTGTACTATTTGACTGAAGCTTTCAACTTTATAATAGAATACCAATGCATTGTATTAATTTTCATTTATTATGACATTTTTTGAATCTCACGAACAATCTAGTTTTTATTTAAAAAGAAAAGATGCATAATATAGTTTAGAATAGTAATTAAATGTTGAGATGAATGATGCAGCACAATTCATTGAGAGTAAATAAAATTTGGAATAAATTGATGTGTTTAAAGCTGCGAGCGTGAGAGAAATGTGCAATACGTGGGTAATCACTTTATTCCCCAAATTGTTACGATCATAAAAATCGCGTTATAAAAATAATTGCGATGTATTGATTTAGTGGTCTCAGGTATATTGAACAAATAGGAAGTTGAAAGAGGGATAGATGAATGGTATTGAGTCAGAACACGGCATCGATCATTTTTGATTGATAGGAACACTAGCGTAGCATTTAAGCAATCTAAACTTTGACATTTTGCCATGCGAATAGCGTATTGAAAAAAAATTTGCCGCTGCAGAACAATTTGCACGAAATATATTTCTCATACACTGGATCAATGTAAAAAAGAATTTCTCGTATATACACGCGAAATCACGTAAAAAAAGGGACATGTAGAGGTTCGAATTTACCTTGTATTATACAAACCTATCATTATTAAATTTTGCATAACGTAGGAGGTAGTTCAATTTTTATCATTGCTATTTCCGATATCTGCAAATACGAGAAATTTGTGACGTCGACTCTAGTGAATTTGACGCGCGTGCCTACGCATTATCATTATTCTCCCATCAAAAACACATTCACGTAACGTATCAATAAAGCTGGCGTTATATGAGATTCAATCACTACCCACACAACACGAAGTTTCAAACCAAGTCATAAAACATCTTAAAGACGTCTAGATAAAAAAAAAAACGTCTTAAGACACCTGTCCAAAAATAGTCTTAAAGACATTTTATGATTAAAAACTTGACATTGTCTGAGTATATATTATTTATGATAATGATTTAGTGTGTACTTTCTCGGAGCTCAAGCAGTCTGTGCTCGGCGCGTGATATATGTAATAAAAGGCCGTGACGACGAATTTAGAATGGGCGGTGCCATTTGACGGTCCGAATGAATGAACCTTTTAGGAGGTTCAAGCTGCAAATTATATTATATTTAAAAATTTTTTCACCAATAACTCTTTCAGTTGTAAGCAAACACGGGCAACTTGCGAAGGTCGTAAAAAATATTTGCTTTTAAATTTACATTCTGCACTGTTTACCTACAAGCTTTCAGGTTTCGTTTTGTGATACCAGAAATACAACCGAAACCAGGAAATCGTTTTATCATGTACACAATCTTTTACGCATCGTAAACTGTACGGAATATTTTGCGTGTATAACAGACAATAATATATCGCTGATTCATCTACGCAATAAATTACACATGAAATAAATATATAAAAATAGATGTTTTCTCTTTCAGGGAAATTGAATTTACTTGCTTTTATTTAATCGCAAGAATATTATACGGCGGACCAGTATCGATGCTATAATCTGCGTTGTTCACGAACACAGGGAACTCATATAACAGATTATATTTATTGACTACATTTCCGGAAAAGCTTCCCGGCGCCAAGCTGAAGTCTCTGCTAAGGCGCTTATCACTACGATGAATCCTTGTTGAAGGAAGATTGCGGAAATACAAAACGGGAAATAGAATATTTGGAAAATATATTCATTATATAAGCGAATTCGCGAGAGAATTTTGCTATGATGTAAATTTTTTATTAAGACGATAGTGCTGAGCATAAGAATTTAATATACTAAAAGAAATTCTACTGCTAGTCAATATTATATATTAATTACGTTACTATCATATTTTTATTCAGCAGAGCGCTAATGTATAAAATTATATCAAGATTTAGTTGCTTCGTTAATTTTTTATCACGTTGCACTCAAATAAAAGTTTTTTAATATTTAATCATGATTAAACATTATTTCACATGATGTTTTTTTTCTGATATTTAAAAAAAAAAGATTTTTTTAATAAGACCGCATAGTACCGTTATGAAATGCAAACAGTATAAATATTACGAGCTTTCATGGTAATGAGTATTTGATTAAATATCAACAGAGCGGTATACTTTTCATCATCCGTTAATACTAAAACGTTAATAAAATAATTGCAATGAAAATACTATTAAGTATAAATAAAATGTACTGAATAAAATTATAATTAGAATTTGTACGACGAGCGTATTATTTACAAATTACAAATAAATTATTATAATTTACATGAATTATTTTTACTGTAATTGTTAATACATTGTTACATGTGAAGTAATGTACAAAAAATAAAAATAAAAATATTAGATTCCAAAAAATTAGAGTGTAAAACATCATTTACAAATTATATTTTTTATTAATTTAAATTTAATTTTTTTAACAAAAATTCTAATAGATCTTATTTTTTACATTAAAAAAATTTTAGAACTTTTGTGCATAATTATAAGATCCCGCATGTTGACACAATTTATATAAACATTTTTGTTTTCTAAAATTTTTGTCTATTTTCTAAGTCTCAAGTTTTAAAAGATTCGAGTTATTCTGGTCTCATTCAAAACGCGTCGTATAGTGATGAAGCTTATTAATGGTACGACAGTTATTGCTTTTCTTTACTTCCACAGTGAACGGCTTTGTATTTACGTAAAAGCACCCACAAAACTTCTATTTATGTGGAGTTCAATGCAGTTTTCTATAAGTTTAAAGCAAAAGACGAAGATCTAACTTCTTTACTTTACTTCTACGTTTAATATTAAAAGATATGTTGAATGTAAAATAAAAAGGTAAAGTTTAAATCCTGTTCATCTTTTAGCCATTGTTGTTATTTTACGTAAACTAATCTGATAATAATAATAGTGTTCTATATCAATATTCAATACTTGTAAATTTTAATTAATCCAACATAAAAAAATTTTGAATTTGCTCGTTAATCGTCTCAATTTGAAAAATTCTTGTTTTTCTAAATATATAAAAACAGTATTTAACTGTTTAAGTATCATTACATGAATAGATACGATTAAAGATGTGATTATATGTATTCACAATCTCTCTTGATTTGTAGATATGTAATAAATTTTGATATTGTTCTATCTATTGCGGATCTGCTCGTACGGCACTTACGAACATGGAAAGGTTTACTCGTGGAATAAGCAATTTTGTTTTCAAAACGTAACACTGGACTTTATTGCACTTTATTACAATATTTGGAAACTCTGTGTGAAACTTTCGCGAGAGACTGGCGCGTACGATGCCAGAACGACTCGAATATTGATATTCGTAGAATCGCCGTTGTTTTCAAAGGATGGCACATCGGCAAAGATCAATTTGCTCTTCATTCTTCATACATGAAAAACAGTGACGAACAGATCTCCATAATCTCGATTGTAATAATATTTAACGAAAAAGTTGAATAAAATATCTACATTTGAAAGTACAATAATTGTTATTTAAATAATTATTTTATATATTATTATATTCATATTATTATTATTCTAGTTACATATTACATATTACAAGTCATTATTGCTTTTACACGTGAGTATATTTTGCAGTGATAATGCACATATATTTTTAACTATGCAAACAATATATTCTTACGTATTTGCACGTGCTAAAGCCAAAAGAGTGTTAAAAAAATCTCTATATTGGGATGCATAGTATTGGATACTTTGATATGGAAATAAGTAGAAAAAGTAACAAAAAAGTAACTGAACCCTATTTATCAGCTTCAATATTTTCGCTGTTGCATTCTAAATATCTGTAAATAATATTTGCATTATTTGGTTGTTTTCTCCTTTTTTTTATGTGCTTTCGCAGTTTGTGAGTGCCACTAGAATTTTCTGTTTAATATAAATATTCAAAAACTCATATATTTCTGCGCAAACAATTTCAACGTATAGTGTATTTCTAAAAAAAAAAACCGCCTAGACCGTTCGATTACACTTTCATATTCTGCGCATGGGCGAACAAGTATCGTAAAACAAGTATATCGAGTGCTTATCGTTGCAACGAATAGGGAAATATATCAGGGTTAAAGATTATACTGTAATTTTAACTACATCGGATTTTCGTTTATCGATAAAATACTAGCAGTATATTTCGCTGTTTCGTTCTTTCATAACTTTTATTTCGTATTATTTGTCCGCAGTGTATCACTGCTTCTTTTTCGAAAAATAATTAAAAACTGCGTTTTTCTTAAGAACGAGTCTATTGAATTATTAAATGAATTGAAAATGTGTCTGGAAAAAATTCACACGGACGTTAAACAAAGTATATATATTATATTAATGAACGATTGGTGATTGATTACGTCGACAATTTTCTCGTACAATTTTATTCATACGGATTTTCTTACGTAGCAATTTTAATAAAGTAAAATTAATTGTCTAAACACCGTAGGATTACGTCCGTAAATATCCTTTTAAAAGCACACTTTATCATCGATCACTTGTTTGCCCTCATTGAATACACAGCGAGAAAAAGTCTCAGGTCTCCAACATTCGCGAAAGTGACCGACATTTTTCTTCATTCTGGAAGAATGATGACAATGCATGCGTGACGAATCACTAGCAGCTGGCGCAGTCAAAAAAAAGGCGCTGTTGGCAGTTTTTCCCTGACGCACGAAATATGCAAAAATGGTTCGGCAAACAGATGCGCGTAGGACATTGCGGGCTCTAGAATCTCCTGGTCTCGTTGCCTCTCTTATCATCCTCTGTTTTTATTTATTAACTCACGCGCGAGCCAGCGAGTATTTTTGCTCGCGCAGAAACCTGCACGAGACATCGTAAAAGTTGCAAGAAATATTTCATTGAGCAGAACACGCAATGTTATATTTTACCTCATATCTGATTTGAAAAATTGTTCAGCTAAGTCTATAGATGGAATGCTTGCACATTATTTTTAAATAATGCATTAGCTGCGCGGAAATTATTGAGGGATGAAAAATTACTGTGTCGGAAACGGTTGATGTGACGCAATCAGGAAAACGAATTTATATAAATATATGCCTTCCTACTACGTAATTTTCTTTTCTTACATCTTTTGAGTATACATTGCATATTTGTTGTGAATCGCAACAAAATTTTGCATCAAATAATTTCAATATCCTGATTCAAAATATAGATCTTAAAAAAACAATTATGGATTTAAAGATCGTCCGGTGGCTCTACGTTTGTATCAGATTCAATATAATTTAATATCTATTGTATTATTATATAAAAATTAAATGTTCAATAGTATTGTCCATTCATCGTAGATTTGAAAAAAATGACGTGCACCGTGATAAAAGTTAATTGATTAAATTTTAATAACAATTTCATTTTTTAACGAATACGAAAGATTTCGTCAAGATTTGTTCATCTTAGTCAGATCCAATTAACAAAGATTAATTACAGAGAAATTTAATATTATCACATGTTGCCAGTAATGTTGTATTATAGGGATAATCAGCTATTTGGGCCATGTTACCACATGTTGCTGCCCATTGTGTGCAAAGTATGAAAGCCAATGTGGGTTGCGTTCAATCGGCGAGATCTTCGTTGAACAATTTCTGCAATATTGTCTGCATCGATAACGGAATGTACTGTCGTTTGAATTTTAAATAATAGCGTTGTACATATTCATGAATAAAATGCATTATTTAAATTTTGTCCTAAAATTATTATAATGGTGCATCCTACAAAATTTGTGTTATAAAAGTCTTAAAAAAAAGAAATGTATCGCGTATTAGAAAGTAAATGGTGAAAGACGCTTGATTATATTGAATAATCTTAAAACGTTCAAAATTAATATATTGTTAATTGTTTGATATTCCGTATGAAAAGAAGTAGGAATAATTTATTCTTGAAATTTATGTCTTCTCATTTTCCGTGTACATGCATTTTATTATTATTTTCTTTAATGGTATATCAGTGCGGTATATATACCGTTACACGATGTATAACCCGTTGAAAAGCCGGATGATTAATGCGCTGACCACTATTTGTGGAGGATGGCTATTCTTCACCTAACAGGAGTCGAGTAGAGTACGGAGACTTACCAGATTCAACAGATAAACGTTTGTCACCGTGCGCATCCGTTTATTCCTCGCCAAGGTGATGAGCACTAAAGAATTTCCGACGATAGAGAGGAAGAAGATTGTACCGTACAACGGTATAATAAGATTCTCGAGGAGACTGTCTTGGCCTGATGACTGCGGTATGACTGACGAGGTGACGTTGGCAATTTCGGAAGTGACGGTGGAGAATTGGGGAAGACCGGTAACAATCGACGAGTCATCATCAACCTCTGGAGCGCCGAAATATTCTGTGGAAACGGGGTTATCGGACAGGTTGCGTCCCTGAATCGACATTTTCTTGTCACTCGTGCGCTTCGATATTTCGTTCTCTCTCTCGTTGACTCGTACGCCCACGCCGGCGAAGCTGCTCCGATACAGCGAATGTTACATTGCTCTGAGAAGTCACTTTATCGAACTGTTATCACTGTACTCATGAATGTTTTGTTTACTGCTTGCTAGTTCTCCAACATTTAGAACTGTGATTCAGAACAACGCTACGATAGAGTCAACAGTATCTCTACATGTTTGAAGCATAGCTTCACGTTATTTTTTTTGTGGCTCTTTTTTATAATTTTGTTACGATGCCACAAAGAAACATTGTTTTCAATTATTGAGCGATAACTAATTATTGCAGCATTTGTTTGAGCAATATTAAAAATCTTGCAGCTTAAAATAAATGAAAAGTGTAACAGTAACTTTCGCTGTCCACATTTGCGAGGGTTGCAGCTTTTTTCGGTCTTCTGAAACTTGCGAGTATCTCTCGACGAACATCTGCAAATGAAAGAAAATACCTTAAATTATTAAGCGTCAAACAATTAATGAATATTTATATTTGTTTACATATACAATTCTATAAGTTGTTAAGTGTTAAATAGTCATATTTATTATTAGATACTATTGAAATTCCTTATGGCTCATTCATATCCCATCTATTTTTAAATCTATCAATAAAAACATTTTGAACAATATAATATTTAAATTGAAGAAGAAGTATTACTAATTGTATTATGAAATAAAAAAAAATTTTAATCTGATTACTTTAAGAAATGTAATGTATACATAATTATACATATACAGGGTGTTCGATAATGGTTGTCCCCACGTTTTACCATAGGAGTACGCATTTGTAATTTCTCATATAATAATATGTTAGAAATATATATCCGTCGATAAATCATGCTCCTATGGTAAAACGTAAGTACAACCATTATCGAACACCCTGTATTTATTTATATTTATATTTATCTATTTATTTGTTATATAATAAGACTAAAGTTTTTCAACTAATTAACAAGCAATAATGTTTTATCAAGTGCATGTAAATTTATTAGTTATTTGCATATTAATCCTTTGTTTAAAAACAATGCTCCTCTTTAAGTTTGAGTTATTGACATGTATTTAATATATTGTCAGCTCTCTCTCTCTCTCTCTCTCTCTCTCTCTCTCTCTCTTCCTGTCTCTTTTTGACATTACATTTCCAAATAGATCATGTAATACGTTCCACGTTATTAGAAAGCTCGAATATTATTGCATCTGACACTTCTTCATTTGTACTAATCACGATTCCTATTATTCATGTGACGCTCGTATTTTCAGTAAAATACAAAATGTACATACTATACAGTCACAAAGCATTTACACTGCACAAACATATACAAAGTTTATTTAATTTGTGTACTAATTTTAGTTATTAAATTATTATTTTATTTATTATTTGCGCTAATGTTTTAACGATGTTGAATAGTTACAACAGTTTCTAATTTTGTGTGTAAAACGCGAAATATGTTAAAAGTGTAACAATTACACTTTCCATACTTAATGCAATTACTAATTTTTACTTATTTACTTTCTCTTCGCGCTTAATTTTTTACGCCTTTCCATGTCCGGTGGCATAGGCTGTGTTTCTTCAATAAAAAATGTTTTGCATTATCTGGTCTTCGAGCTCTTCACGCCGTTGTTTTTTTCATGTCCACTATCCCAGCCTCTTTTTCCGTAGAACATGAGAAATATTGTTCTTATCACAGGTAACTCTTTTTCTTACTAGTGCAATTTTCCACCATATTACTAGTAGTGCCAGTCGATGAAGCACATTCGTCGAGGGAAGAGAATCATTACGATCGTGACACGCATGCTTTACTATACTAACCGTGGCAATTCGTGACTTGTAGCTTGAGAAGCAAAACATTTTTTATATTAAAAAATTTCTCAACATATATTACGAGATATTAGAAAAGTTAAAATAGAAATAACAATAAAGAAAAAAATGCTCGATTCATTTATAACAGTTTATTCAACAAATTTTTTCTGGGCTTAATCATTTTGCTCTATTACACAGATCTACAAATTTGGTTTATAAAAAATGTTTTAATACATAAAATTAATATATAATATATTTAAAAATGTAACATAATTGTAACTGTTTTTAATTTATATATTTACTTCCTGAGCACAAACCTATTGCCTAAATATGATTACTCTGTTAAAAATTTTAAGAAAAAATAGCGTCCGAAAAAGTCAAAGACGATTTTTATGACATTGTGACCAACAACAAATTTTTTTTCTAAATTTTGTTACCCTCTATTTTTTCGTTTGACAAACGAACGTTGATGCTCTTGTATGAGTGCCGCGTCGCGTCTATGTGTGTCGCTGTATTAGTGCAACGTTGCCATATTTTTTTCAAATTACATAGAGATCATCACTGAGAAAAAAAAATAAAAGAAATAAATACAGTAAACACAGTCAGTCTATGTTGCATCAACACGGTTTTGTAAAGGCAAATTGAGACATCGGTTGGCTATCTATCATACACTACGTTTACACGTCACCATTAATCAAGTTTAGTAACACTTGCAGTTATTAACTACTGATGTAAAATATCGTATAAATGCTATAAAACCGGACTTGACTGCCGCTCATGCGACATTTTTACAACAGTATTTATAACTATGAATGTTGCTAAAACCAATTAATGGACAACGTGTAAACGTGGTCGTAGTAAATCAGTAAAGTTTGGCAACTGTGCGAATCGCGTCGATTGCACGTATTTACTCCGCGTCACGCTCAGATGTGTCGCACGTTAACACATGCTTTCAAAATCTTCAACGAAAATTGCACTAAACGAAATTGAGAAAATAATCGTACAAATATAATCTAGAGGATGGTGAAGTGAAAAGTTACAAAGTTTCAGAGTTAATTTTATTACTTATGTAATTAAAAATCTCAAATGAACTGAGCGTTTATCTCATACAAGAACAATGGAGGGTTAATGCTACTCGAAATAATATGCGGATAATATTTTTGGCATTAACAAAATTAAAAAAATAAGTTTGAAGTGTCTACAATGTCATGAAAATCCTCAAGATGATCGTTTTCAGCTTTTTTGATACTATTTATTTTAAAATTAATAAAATAATCTTTTGGACAATGATTTATGTTCAGCCGACGAAAATAGTAACAATTGTGAAAAAGGTTTTATGACGCAAATTTTGTAAAGCTATGTTATTATAGTTCAAATTAACGAAAAAATGTAAATTTATATACTTTGAACAAATAAATAATTTACTATCTTTAATAGGAAAAAATTATATTGCGAATTTTATTTTAATAATTAGAATGTCATCGTAACATTCTATTAGCAATTTAAAAGATAAAGAACATGATACAAATCAAAGATGATTTTTTTTTCATTTATTATAAACAATAGAATTATTTATTATGAGAAATAATTAAGGAAGCATTTCAAATGTCAGTATATTTGGTTTTGCAAGCAAATAAACGTGTAAAGTGGCTCAAATAAAATTGGAATTCAATGTGATTACCAGATCTTTTCATTACTGGAAAACCCAATAGAATCAGTTTCCTAGGCATCTTACTTGTTTACCCCTTAAACCTACGCTAAATACCTATATAGTTTACCTGTTTGGCTTTTAAATGTCGACAATAGGAGAATCTGATATTCGAATCCTCTAATCGTTCTTGACATACTTTGTACATTTCATTCCTGTTTGCGAAGCTGAATGTCGCACGTTTCTTTGATGCACTACAAAGTTGTATGATGCTATCAGCATGATTTAAATGAACTTTTTTCATCTCTTTGAAAACGAAATGAGCTCTGGCAAAATTAATATATGCGAACACAAAGACATAAATAAAGCATTTCACATAAAAATATAAAATGTTAATTATTTTGCGTAAAATATTGTCTTGGCGTATATATTAAAACTAACTATAAAAATTACACGTTATGCAGAATTATCTCACAAATATGTCATTGTTATATAATCGTTATAATTAATTACTAGTTACAGATTAATCCCGTAATACCGTTATACATATAATTTATCATAAATTATGCAGATAATTCAGATTTTCCTACAGACCGGAAACCTTAAAACAAATATCGTATGTCACAACAGTGAGTGCACGTATATTAATTAATTAGCCAGCCAGTAATTATTCACTGATGTTTTTCCAACAACGAATACTGTCCTGTACAAAAGTCAGTTTTCTAAACGTGTTGACGTTATGACCGTAATTTGAATTAACAACATAAACACATTCGTCAGTTATTAAAAATTGCAATTTTAATTAAAGAAATGCTATTTTATTTTCGTACAAGTTTCTCTTCTTCATAAAATAATCATTACGTGTAATATGTTCTCTACATAAAAAAAATCCGACGTTATGTTATTATAGGTAGAAATATTATTTCGAATTCACAATATATCTTTGCTAACCCACGTGAAAATCAGATAACACAAACATACAATGCTTTTTGTTTTGATATGCCCTTGAAAATAATTCTGAAGCATAATAGATGAATTCATGAAGATTATACGAAGGTCCAATGGAGATAGCTCTATAAATTAAAAAATAAGCTGCTTGTATCTCTGTGCAGTGATGGCTGATTAAGATTCCGTCCACGAAGAGTCCGATCCGATTTTCGCTCTAGGTCTACCGCGGTTTCACTTACGAATTGCAATATGCAGTCGCGCGACGTGCCGCGGATGTTTGATTTATCATTCGTGGTTATCGCCGCTGTCGAGTATCAATCATATTCCGCGCAATCGATACGAAAATTACGAACAACACCATGCTACGCGAACGTTCGTCAAACTCCCAAATTGTAGTTAAAAAAATAAAAAAAAATAAAATAGGAGAAAGATATTTGACGTAAAAATGCACGATGTAAAAGCATGTCCGAGTTACTTGACCTAATTTTTTTGAAATTTTGATGCGATTATTATGTATATACGAGGCAATATTTGCACGATAGTCTCGCCAGAAGTAGTAACAAATATATCGTTGCGTGACAATAAAATCGCTGATGGAATTTGCTCGAGGTTACATATTTTCAGCAATCCATTTACCTCACGTAGCGGCTCGGTCTTTTTAATTTATATTTCTTAAGCGATATATTCGCTTATTCGAACTAGATTTTGTATCTAAACACATTGGACAGGTCATTAACTTTTTGTGACATACTGAAGATAGACAAGTAAGTCCGAAATACGTATACGTGACTTTTGCGTTTAGATAAACGTTATTCAGATTAATATTATAATTTTCTATCTTTACTTTGCTCGCGACTTGACCTCGTTTTGTCACTTTAATATTTCGTTTTCTTTTTATGTTTCTTGATAGCTCGTACATTTCGTAATAATTATACGAATATAATATTTTAATAATTTTTATGAAAACGAAAAAAAAATATAAGTTTCACGGTTTAATACAAATGATATCTCGACAAGCAAACATTTTTACAATTACAGCAACATTTAATGAAATTGATGCTTTTATCTCGATATATCGGTAAATAATCGGTAAATAAACAGAGAATAAAATATCGCCCTTGCAAAAAGTTGGACAAAATCAGCAGCCATCGCGTACAATTAATTAATATTCACGTCTTCATTTATTCACGAGTTACTCAGTTGTAAATTAAACAAACGTTTGAATTCTAAAATTTTCATAATAATACGCGCGGCAAATTTCCAGGAAAGAATTTTCTACGAACGGAATTTTACATGATTGATTTTAGCATTAGCGCACCCTGTGACAACACGCGGAGAGGCGTGAATCACTAATTGGAGCACAACAGCGCTCGGAGACGAAGGATATTCTCGGGGATTAATAAATTTTCGCCTTGAATCCTTGACTTCCGCGGTTAACCGAAGTCTCGAAGAGAGCCGGAAGGCCGTTTCGCGAGCGAGCTAACGCGTTAAAGCGTTAAAGCGTTAAAGCGCTCGGTGCCTGAGACAGTTTCCACAATTGTTGGATATCCAGCGCGAAAACGGCTGGGCGCATACGATGCGACGCGACGCGACGCCCTCGTTCCCATTTATATACTTCAGCACCCGTAGGAACAGTGAAACGAAAATGAATTTCTGAACCGTCGGAATACCATACCGTATACTCGAGCCGAGATAACGTATACGTTCCATGTACTCGCTGAAGTACACCTCCCTATAAACATGCATACGCTCGTTTGTACGCTTCGAGATACACCGTCGCACCGACTAAACGGTAAATGGCGAGTGTCCTGGACGCGGGAGCGTTTCCAATTGAATTGAATTTATAATTTGATGGTGTATACAGAGTGTATGCCCTTCCAGCAGACTCGCCGCGCGAAGAAAACCCTGAGGAGAGAAATAATGGTTTTCCGCGCTAATTTCTTTTTTTTTTTTTTTTCTTTATAGAAAAAGTTGATATTAATTTTATCACAGAATCTGCGACTGAAAGGTCGCCTTTCTATAAAAAGCTAAACGCTCTCTCTCGGCAAATGAAAGCATTATAACCCTTCCATTTATTATCCCTGTGGGTATCACTCTGTGAAATTTTCAAATATTTAGAGCCATGTGGCTGCTCAGAAAATTTTAATGAGCTCATTCGAGAGTTGACGTCCGAAGCTTGACGGCGAACGTGTGCATGTATACGCGCGAGGAAAAACATAGAGCTGCAGGGACACATCTCATCTCGGACCACCGGTTCCAGACCACCGGATGAGAGCGGCCAGACACGGAAGACGTAAACAATGTAATACGTCAGATTATTAATGCAGCGCTGCAGTAAATGTTCGAAGATACTTCCTGTCATTTGTATGCGTGCTTCACTTCACTGCCTTTCGGTGGATTGCCTGAATGGGTCAGGTCGGGTTACGCCACAAAAAGAGTTGTTACGTATGATACGTACCACGCGATCATCATAAAATCATGGTCGAACTAGGGAGCAAGTGCTGATGCACGAACAATGAAGGAAAAATGCATAAAATGTTTTATAACAGTTTTTGCTATTGGTCTCTAGCGAATTGATTCCTATATGCCTGGAGCAAAAGCTGGAATACGCATAGCTGCAGTGTTACTCTCTCTCTACATATTCACGTGAATGTTTTTTCTTTTATTTTGTTCGCTTGGCGATTCAAGTGCATTTCTACGCAAAATCTTCTTCATGTTAAGGCAAATATTATCTCTAAGAGGTATGAGAAAAACGTAATCTCATCCGCTGCACGTGTGTAAACTATATTTACGTACTTCTGAAAATTCCAATTTGTAGAAATGTAATTACCTATTACGTGTTATGAATGTTATGAAAATTACTACCTTACGTAATACGTCGCGATTATATTAAACATCGTTCAACCAAATAAATTCGAAATCTGCGGTAACATTTGCAATACTGCGATACTGCTCATTGTATTCGCCAATTTCTGTTATCCCATATACGATTCCGGTATTATATCCAAGCTAGCTTGGTCATCTATAAACGCCATACACGTGGATTATTTTATTATGTTAGATTGTTATTACAGTTTAATGCTGTTCAATTAACTTTCTGTCATGCGTACGGTACCGGAATCGAACCAAAGCTGCGAATAGTTTGACGGTTTGTTGAACAAAGTATATGCCTGACATTTGAAATAAAGGTAATTGTACGTATTTTATGCAATATAATATTTCATTAATCACTGTAAAAAATAAAAAAAAGGTTAGAATGTAAACTTTCCTGATTCCTTGCAGCTGTTCCGAATCAAATTCCCATACGAAAAAACACTTTTGCTGAATGATCATAAAAAAATTTTACCATCTTAGTAATTGCCCCTTCAATAAAAAAAAAGATAATAAAACTGTAAACAATTTTTCTGTTAATAATTTGGTGCATTGTTTGTACAAAATAAATTGACTCCATATTGCGCGACAAAAAACTATTATATACCCAATCGTCAATATCATTTTAATTCTAATTTTTTAGCAAAACACTTTTAAAATGTTGAAATTTTGCCGTCGGAGCGATATCAGCAGCATATTATGCTAGACTTGTGTTTTGAACTTGTACACAGTACACTCCTGTTTAGATGAGAATTTCGTGATACTGCGTGAGAAATCTGTCGAGCTTAAGAAATAGACGGAGAGTGGCATAATAGCATAGTCGTCATATTGTCGAAGTGTAACAGTGGTTCATGGTGAGTGAATATATATTGATAAGGAACAGAGTTTCATAATAACACAGTTGTCACATCGTTCGAGTGTTACAATAGCTTATAATGAATATATTGATAAGGAAGTTGAAGAGTTTCTCTCTGCAGTTGCGGGCTGAAAACATATTTGCCTAACTTTGTTAATAATTGATAAACTGTAAGTCCTTGGCCATGTGTGTTAGTTAAATTTCCAGATGGATACACTTTAATAACACCAAAATATATTTTGTCTGATGTATTGTAATTTGCAATAAATGTATAATAAATATATCTATGTTGTATGCAATAACTTTTTATCAAGCATATTTAATATGTCAGCAGAAACATTTTTCTGTATTTGTGAAGTCATTTTTCACGTAATAAAAAAAATGTCGTTAAACATCAAAAACTATTTGGTCACTGAATCAATGCCTTAAAATTGGAAGAATTTTGAAAACAAGTCAGCAAAATAATTTTAACGATCCAAATAATTATTCTTAGATCTATCTCTGGCAAATTACATTAGATTGTTCAAATTTTTTCATTTTTACTCGAGCAAAATTATTTTTTCCATGCACTTTTATATTTTACAATACAACTCTTTATTAAATAGACAGCTTAGTTTTATTTAGTTTTTATGTATTTTACATATTTGTTGAAATATGATGTATCAAAATTAGTGGCCAAATGGAGAATTGATGCTATTATTTCTGTATCGATCATGTACATCAGCCGCAAGGCAAATTTCTTCCGTTCAAACATAATTATTTCCCTTCTCTTGGCTAGCATTCGAACGTAGTTTCAGTACGCGGCAAATATTGTTACGTCTACACAAGACTATATTTCCACACTAATTTAGCAAATAACGCCTAATTGATCATGGCATAGAAGAGATCGAAGACTATGACGGGAATATTGATTAACCATTAAATAATCGACAAAAATAACAATTTTTTTAACGTCTTTTACTTTTAATATTAACAATAATTATTCAGGATTCTAACATGATTACATTAATATTTGTTTTAATCTATTGTCGATTTAAACTTCCGTCATGGATTAGAAAATAATGATTAATTTTTTACGTAGCTAACAATGTTATGCACATTTTTTGTCCACTTTTTAATTTAATGAACAGCCATAAATTATATTAAATATTAAAAGTTGCAGACAGATTGCAGAGACAACTGATAAGCTTTTACAAATGGCAATTTTCAGTGATCCCGAGGCATCAATCAGCCCTTGATATCTTTTTTAATCTGATTTGTCTAAAGCATTCAAGTCAATTTATGACACAGACGGAGTTTGTAAGAGAAACAAAAGTAATGTAACGATCATTTGACACATTAATCATTCGTGATATTTTAATTGTTTCTATTTTCTAAAAATTTGATTACGTGATAAAAGATGTCGCACATAAATTAATAATAAGGTATATATATTTATTCATAATATTCAATTTGTTACTCCATGTGGCGTTCTTAACATGATATTGTACGCCATGATTTGTATTAAGTTTCCGTTATTAAGAGACTTATGCGTTACGCTTGATGGTACAGCTCATCAAATTCTCTATTCCTCGCTAGTTATCGTAAAGTGGTTCTTTAAGGCCAATCACGCTTTCTATACACAGTAGTAATGATTAACGTACGTAACATCAAGACCATTATGCGCAACGTCTATTACATTATGTAAATTACATTTCTGTAACGTTTCATGGATATTTGAAATTAATGACTAGGAAAATTTGCACAATGCATTTCCAGCACATGCAACGCATCAATATCTAATGATGGGTAAAGTATATACGATTACTAAAACTACTGGTTTCGTGTGTCGAACAATAGAAGCATAAGCGCCAGTAATCCGAAAAAAGCTTGCACGTGATAAAACGTTACTGTCTTGATATTTTTTTCGACACGATTTTTAATTTAAAGATTTATTTACAGATTAATTTAAATATACAACTGGTAATTTTACATAAACAGATAATAAGCGTTATAAGCGTTATTTTGATAATATTTCAACATACCAATTTAACAACATTAATTTTCTGCTTATAAATCTTATTTGAACAATTAAATGCGCACGATTAAATGGTTATGAATTTGATACTCACCGATACTTCGAATGCCGTGAATATCGACACACCCACTAAAATGTTCGTATCGTGTAAAATTGTGCTCACTCGCTGTCCAAATACGTATAATAGGTAGTCCCACTCGTGGATATTTTAGTTAGCAGAATTTTGTACTGATCACTTTAGAAATAAACACATTCATAACTTTATCCCAGCTTTTGTATTTTACACCAGGAAGAATCCAAGTTAATTTGCCGGAAACAGAACGGCATATTATTTTAATTGCATTTAAAACAATTTAGGACTACGTGCTAACGGAATAAACCTGAACAAAAAAAAAATGCATAACTTTTAACGACGTGACACTTTTTGCGATGAGTCACTTTTGTCCAAGAAAAGAGGCGACGCGTTTAAGAGTTCGCCAAAAGGAGCTCACCTTACAGAATAGTCAACTTGTGGTTACTTTGAATGGAGAATTTTTTCGTCATTTCTCACTTTGCGTAGCATTACACTGACAAGTATCGTTATCGCATCAGCCTTAACAAAAGCTAAAAGTGCTTAGCTGTGTGTCTGTTGATCATTTAAAAGTTCCTTCAAGTTTTACTCGATTAATTACAAGGTAGTAGTGTACTGTTTCTTTTGCCCCTCACAATTAACTTTTCTTCGTCCGTTCGTTTTCTCCCGAAATAATATCGAATTTTATGTAATAGTTCGAATTTTAGATAGTTTGAATGAAAAGAAAAAAAGAAATGCGAAATGATTCTAAAACCGCAATTTTAATAATCAAGAGATTATGTAACTTGTATTTTATATTCCGTCGCGATCCGAGTATATCAGTGAATGAAGAGAAACATTTTTGCATTGTACATATAAAAATGCATTTTACATAAACGCCAATCTTTATTATTATTATATCTCACTTTTAGTATCATTTTCAAATTTTATATAACGTTACTTGGAAAATGATATCACAGCTTATATATTGTCACTTAGCACAATTTGAACACGTAAAAATAAAAATTGTTAGATTAATTTATATTTTATTATTATTACCTTTTTATTAATATTTTGGCAAATTATAACAAAATCATTAAAGTACTATGAAATTATTAGTTTTATTAGAATTGTCTTGTAAGTACTTGCTTTTTTATTAATTAATTAAATATTACTTATTAATGACAATGTTAATTTTGTATCACTTGTTAGAGAGATTATTAATAGTTTTTACCTTATGTTTGCGAATAATATCAGATAATAAAATTCTCGTTTAATTATCAAGTTTACATAGCTAGATATACTGTTGATATACTTTGAGAAAGAACACCATCAAAGTTTAATATTTTCACTGGTAAGAGGATAATTACTTTTCCACTTCTTATTTGCGCATTTAATTACGATAAAGATCCAGGTATACCACATTTAACATCTTCTTTACAAAATAACTTTATATCATTATTAATTCGCTAATTAATACACGATCGAGGATCAACGTTTAACAATAAATAATTTATTTTTAGTAACACAGTAATAAATAAAAAAAAAACGTACAAAAAGCGGTGTTTATCTTTATCACAATTTTTTACATCCAGCTCGAAATCTGCCCACGAAACGTTAAAAACTGTATTCCAGGAGCGCGAAACAATGGATTGCTATTTGCAAACGTCAAAATGAACATTTAACGCTCGCTAATGTGAGAGATGGGTTTTATTTATTCACCGGTATCACAAAGAGGTAATTTTACGCATCCGAGAGTAGCGTTTCTCGTGGCCGGTAGTAACGGTAGCAAGTAGTAACGGTCGACGTGTGGTACCGGCATCAGCGACGCGTACGCGACGGATCTGCGCCGCTGACTGAAACCAGGCCGGCTCCGGACTAGTCCGGGATACCGCACACCTCGCCGACCACCGTGGCCAATCGTGAACGAGCCGTATGTCTTCACGTTCCTCGCGCAACCCCCGTGCACGCATCCTTACGCAATATCGTAGTACAAATATTCCTCCGTGCGCTCGACCATCGCGTTAACATTAGATGCGTGTAGACACGTGTATTAACACTCGAGCGAAATATCTTCGATTGCACGTGAAGATAGTACACGAAACGTATTGCTCGAGGCGATCGCATATTTCCCAGGAACGAATAAGTTTGCACAATTTCCCGCGTATCCTGACGACGAGAATGTTGCCGGTTTAAACAACTTGAGGTTTAAGCAAACTCCCGCTCGCTTACCCGCTCGCGCGACACTGAAACAAAATATATAAAAGGTATCGTACAAAGCTGCGAGGGTTGGAAATAAGATAGCAGCAAACATTTCATATACGACCGTGAGATTTATTGTCGTGGAAAGTAGCATTACATCCCTTCAGTGTAATCCTCTCTTCAATGTACACAACATTCTACTCTAAATGTCCGGAGGGCTACGTCTGGAAGGCGTCAGATACCATCGGCAGAGACATTTTTGTTGATGTGTGTAATAGAACGCTCCACATTGCTTGTAGAATAAAGTCTCGTGCGCGAAAACCGCCCACCTATCCGATATGGCATTGCTCAAGCGCTTGCTCGCTTCTTCAAAATCTTGCCAGCATTCTTTAGCGTTGCGCGTCCTCCACACTCATCTCGACGCGCACGTCCCACCATGGCGCGTCATCCCACCTTGATAAACATTATCCATGCGCATCCCACTTTGACAAACACGTCTTTAGGTCAGCCCTGTTTAACGTACAACTTCACAACCCAGTACGTTTATAACGTAATGCTATGGGCGTGTACAAATATATGTATGTATATACATCCTATAGACCGAACAAACTTGCCACTAATTCTAGAAGTAACTACGGCAAATGTTTGAATAGCGCAAAATAGCGATATATATAGTTATTACTCCGCGCCCGACTCCCGTAGATAGAGAGACGCACGCATTCATTTCCAGTTTCAAATGGTAATTTTTTTCAACTCTTTAAAGGCAGCGAAGTAATTTAACAAAAAGGTCCAAATATTTACAGACATATATATTTAACGAAATAAACAAAGAACTTCCACCTGACGTATTCACCTCTGAATCAACTTTGTCCATAAGTCAACTTTGATGCGAAAACAAACTGGTTGTTTCAAGGCAGATCTTTTTATTTTGATTTTATTTACCTTTTGCGAGAAATATATTTTGCACTTTCATGTTTTTATATCTACAATATAATTTTCGTAAAACGGAATCACGTGTACATGAAAATTTTACTTAAAATAGGCGTCTGTCCATTTTAACCAGCTTTATCATGCTTTATCTTCATTAGGATCGTTCTGCTGTTAATGTACACGCTTTTTATTTCGTTACGCGCTGCACGTCTCCGTTTTTTCGACTCACCTTTCAGATTATCGCATTATTATATACATATTTTGGGACTTGGAGTAAAGTTGCATTTTGCGATTGGCATTGAGAAGGAAAGAAAAGAGAGAGCGACTTTTCCCGTAGCAACACGACCGCGAAACTGTCGCTGGAACTTCACCTTCGCGGGGTAGATCGATGAGTAATTACGCGACACATACGTTAGACGACACGGGCGGGAGCGACATGGAATCTTGCAATTTTCTTCCATTCGTTTTTATTTGTTCCACGTGGGATTACCCGGTCGCATGCGTGACCTCCCATGGGTCGCGTAATAACTCTAATGAGGCGCGTGTGTTTTGCGCTATTTGATGCTCCAATATTCGTTGCATTTCGATATCGTGAAAAGCAAGCTCAAGTAAATGAGAATAAATAATCGCGGCCGCTACAAGTTCTTGTTTGTCGTGAACTCGGTGGGTAAATAGTACGTTAAATTTCAGAGGTTCGTGTGTTTTCTATCCGTATAAAGCGGAGGTTACATCGTTCAAATAAACTGTATACAGTTCGTGCTCCGAGCATCGCGCACTTTCTTACACACGGTGATTAATCATCTCATACGAAAGAGAAATGAAAATAACAAGAGAGAGAGAGAGAGAGAGAGAGAGAGAGAGAGAGAGATGAGAAACCATGGACGTATCGGATAATACTGCGGTTTAAATTTACAATTCAATAATGCAGCGTCGAATCTGCCGTGAAAAATTACGCTGCTACGAATTATAAATTATAAGTGCACACAAATTTGTACAGGCCAAAGATGATATTATGAGGAAACAAATGTTACGGTCGGAAGAAAAAAAGAAATGACTGGCACGCGCCTTTCTTTTTATCTTGTTGTTAATCGATACTAAGGCAATTTAAAGGACGCACGTGTAAATCGAAAATCGCTTGCATCCGTGGTAAAGCTCGTCACGGGTGCACAAGGAGAACTTTTTATTGTTTGCTGTCGCTGAATGTTACCGAATTGTCCAACATCTTGTTCAATCTTTGGGTTTTGCTTCGTCTCTAACCTTCTCATTGGTTTTTGTAGCAACCAGTTGTCTGCACTCAAGAAACGAAGCAGTTTATTGCGAGCGTAGTGTGTGCACGATTATAATGGCCGAAGAAGATTTGCTTCTTGCAGCTGCAGCGCTCATACATCTCGTTCTCAATAGCAATAAAAGGGAAAGATGAAAAATACGATCAACTTTGCAAGATCATTATGAAAAATTTTTCATTTCCGTTTAATTTCTGTCGCATCTGCTCCAATGGCTTTAGAATTCTCACTCCAAGCACATTTTTTCGCCTTCCTGCATTTTTATGGGAAGAAACGCATGTTCTCATATTTTCTACATTTCTCAACATGATAATTAAATTGTTATTTCGCTTTGCTTTCTTATTGTTAGACTTTTTTTATTAGAGACCGTTAGAGTTTCTGGCAGCTACATACATTGAGTTCCTGCATCTAAATGTTTATACGGAATGAATTTCAACTACCGTTGTGACTTGTTGACGCGTGTTTCTCATTTTCCTTTCATATTTACCGCTTTCATTGAAATACGCGACATACATAACTTTTCGCTTGATAACAGAAATATTAAGAAATATCAAGAAACTTTCGGCAGCAATCGATAACTTTTTCACGAAACACGGAAGAGATCAAGGAAAAGTTTCTCGTTGTTGCTTCAGTGGAGACCTAACTCAAAGTCGTATGCAAAATGCAGATTATTAGTTTTGTCCGAGCATCTGATATGTAAATTTGTAACTAATATTGTAATGATAAGCGTTTTGCTGCAAATTTCGTCTTAGGTTACTGATTTGGTTTGTACGCGTACGTCTTGCTTTGTGGCTCGCCATTGCGAACACGATGTAACGTTTACCGCAAACTTCGTAACTGCAAGTTCCTCGTCCAAGTTTATGACACATCTCACTCTCGTTCTAATTACGCATTCAGATATGCACTTCAAAATATACGGTGGAACATTATAGCACTTAAACCATTAGTGTCGCATGCGATATGATTGATCGCAATTAAATTTCATTTTGTCTTATCGAAGATTTGTAATTGCAGATCATCTTTCACCGGGACTTTCAATTTTTTTCACACTTAACTACGTTTCGAGTTCATTTTATGGTTCAGTCAGTATCCCGAGAATAGTTGGTTCGCACTGTATAACTCCAAATTATGCGCATGGAATAAATTATCAGACGACGTCGCGGCTGCTTTAAATTCTGCATAAAAGTGCGATCACGAAAATCGCACAAAATCCCTTCTATCAAAGAATGTCTATATTAAATATTCTTACGCCATGCCACCTCATTTTCGTCTGAATTGTCGACGGTACACGAAATATATGCAAATTCCGCCGGAGTATTCAGGTAACATTGGCATACTTCCTTGTACGAGATACGTGTTATCATCTGAAAAACTTTCTCCATCCCATCTGCGGCACGAGCTCAGGTGGCAACTCTGTACAATTTTCTTAGGTCACTTCATTGTGTCTAAACGGGTTTCATGATACATAAATAAATTTCCAAACGCGAAATTGAGATACAATTGTACAGAATTATATGTTAAAGCGCAAGTAAATAGTTTTCGTGTCTCTAAATTTTTTGCTTTCTAGAATTTTTATTTATTTAATTGATTAATAGAGTGCAATAAAAAAACGCATGTTGTCTTTACATTTTACAGAACTTTGTATTAAAATAAATGCTTGGTTAAATGTTATTTAAACAAATAAAAGTTCATATTTAAATAACGATAAAGCGCCCACGCGTGTTTCTCTATCTATTTATTCAGAGGAATGTAAATACATGTATATATTGTGGAAAAATTATTTAAATGAAATTTAAAAAATAAACTTTTTGCCCCGATTATGGCAAATATTTTATTAATATTCCGTTTTTATAATTAATGCAACGTGATCAATACAAACGTGTAATATAAATATACATCGCATTTCTATAAATAACTTATTTAATTTAAATTTATAATATAATATTATTAATATTTATAAATAACTAATTTACTGTGTCACGTTAAATACACATTTCTGTCCCTCCTGTACTCTATATTTAATTTTTATGCGCTAATCGAAACACAAAGCTCGGAGAACTTAAAAGTGATTGAAATCTGATTATCAAGTACATTTAGTGAGTAATGGCAGATCCCTTTTTTGGATGCCTCTCTTTTAGCTTTAGGTAGATTATTTTATACTTTTTTATTTTATTTTATTTTATTTTATTTTATTGCATTTGCATTTCTCACGCCTGAGCGGTCTGAGCGGCACCATCGCTCATAGTCTGTTAAAACTCGCTCGGTAATTTAATATTTATAGTAAGTTGGCTCGAAAGTGTGTCTACATCAATAAATCGAATTTAATGCGCAATGCAATATTGGAAAAACTAATTAATATTTATAGGCCGCACGCTCCGGATCGGAAGGAGACCGACAGGAATGTAATCTAGGCTGAAAATTAACTGCCTACGCGTGTGCTATCACGCTCAATAACTCAAAATCTATGATCACGTGAGAGTTAATTAACCTCCCCCCCCCTCTCCCCAGTCCTTGGGCTCCGTCTGAAAAAGCGCTGATTCGAGTCCGCAAACTTTCTGTCGCTTACATCTAACGCTTTTCGCTATCTTGGAATGAAATTCCGAAGCGATCGTGCGCATCGCGAAGAGAGGAGAGATTCCGAACCGGTCGAAAGTCCATCGGAGACGGAACCGGTACTCTTCTTTTCCTCTCTTCCATTGCGTAGTCCGGTCTCTAATCGCCACTTTCGACGTAATCGCGCCCGTGTGAGTGGATACGTGACTGCGAATAAAGGACCATCGATCGTGATCGGAAATAGCAACACAGCTTTTTAACCTTTTTGAATCGAGCGCTTGTCAGAAGCGCGAATCGTCACGAAAAGGTCGCCTCGGTTGTGGTCAATTAAATCAAGGCGCGATGTCAACGTTATCATTGACACAGAGATACATTTTCCCATTTCCCTTCTCCCCCTATTGTCGGGATGACAAATCAGATTAATATCGCGGCGATATGCATCATGGCCACGTCTCCGTACGTATGTATCATATACATATATACGAGTTACGAGTTACGAGTTACGACTCGTGTCAGTAGCAGCTTCTCTCCCTCTGTATACGTCGCACAAAACTCCTGATCAATTCTTAATCCTCCTACGCTGTCTCGTACCCTTTAATCTTGTACTGAAAGTCAAATTTCTCCCACATCTAAATGATACAACAGAATTATTTTTTTATTTAATCATTTTTAAGATTCTAATGATGTAGTCTTGTTGGCACAACTTTTTTATGCTCAGCAAAGAAATTTATGTTTATTAGCAAGCAAAGACAAACGAATATTATATGAATTTATAGAAAACGAGATTTTTGTATTTTCGCAAAAATTACATCAGATTGTGAAAAAAGAAGAAAAAGTGGTAAAGGTTTGTGGGCAACTAATAAAATTTTTTTGCCAAGTGTAAAAAGGTTGTATCAAGAGAATTGTATTGTTAGAATCTTAAAAATTATTAAATAAAAATAATCCTGCTGTGTCATTTAGATGTAGGCCAAACCAACGGAATACAAAGGTTAAAAGATATCCCATTATCCTGTAAAATATATAAATCGAATATACGTTCACGAGTGATTTAATGACATTAAAGTTCAATAATCACGGAATTAAAATGAGAAATCTTCCTCGGGTTACGCGAAGAAAGATAAATGAGACAGCATGTGTGTGTGTGTGTGTGTGTGTGTGTGTGATTTATATTTACACTTAAAATAAATCTCATTTCACACAGATTGGTATTTTTATCAATTTTGTAATGTAGCTCTGTTTCTAAACGTGAAAAATAATGATAAATGAGGGCTGCAGCATACGCGCTTTGGCAAGACGCTTTTATTTTTGATTTTAACGCGATAAGAATATGAGTCGAAGCTGATATGTGACGACGTGATTTATTACATATTTGACAGCAGCGCAGTTTCTCTAGCCTTCGAAATTCTCATTCGCGGGAAAGTTGGATTAGTTCGATCTCGCCCACCAACTATTCTCCTACACGCGGCTATCGGAATATGCAGGCTGTAAGAGAATTTCGATAGTTCTCGTGTTACAGTATCGAATACGATGAGCTACACGTGTAAACCGTCGAATGAGTTTCGCAGTGATTTTCTGCAACCGGCAACGATTACGACTTGGAGTTGTTAACGAAACTCTGTTTTCTCTGACATTATAAAGAATCACTCGTTAACTGCTTTAACTTCCAAGCCGTAATCGTAATTGCTTTTCTTGATATGGTTATTTTTAGTTTTCGCGCCGTTTATTATTACCTGCCGTTGTAACGTTATACTTTAATAACTTCCCTATCGCGAAGAATTATCCAATCTCACGATAACGTTGATAACGACGTGATAACGTGAAAATAATATTTCGTTATAGTGTGTATACTTAAGGTAGCAAAGTATCACAGTATTGTGACAGGCGGCGGTAACGCGTATGTACGTGTTGTTCCTTTGTATTCTCCATTTTACCACTCGTCTTTTATTTTCGCGAAAAGCGCGAGCTTTTCATCAAAAAGAATTTTGGTCTGCTACAGAGAATCGCATTCGATCATTTTACCCTTTGAATACTGACGAGAGAACAATTGTTCTCTTTGTTTTTAATGACGCACTTTGTTCTCCTTAGTTACATTATCTTCCTTCTGTTGGCCGCAATGATCGGAGGCGGCTGTGACAATCACGAATCACGGATTATTCAGGTATTAAATTTTATAGCGCGTGTAGAAGGAATGCGCAAAACTGAATGACATTTTACGAAATCTGGCAGTTCCGTCACGTTTCTTCACAAATTTTGCTCTCTTGGGACCTTTCTCTGGCGAAGTTTTAGCTAAGAAAAAATTCACATGCAAACCAGTACGGAGTTAAATAAATTTTCAAAATCCAGTTAGTTAATTAAAGAGTAAGCTGTCTTATTTGGGATAACATTTAGTGGTAAACTTAAATAATGAAATTGCTTTAACATCAATTATAAACTAATGTTAATGTACAAACTAAATTTTAACTAATGTGTTCTTGCATATCATTATAATATGTACGCAAATAATTTCCATATAGCAATATCAAAATATATTATTCCGATACACATGATATAATATGAAAGTTAATTTGTTCTATTTAATTTATTTCTATTTGCGTTAGTATATTATAGCTACAATTATATTCGCATAATGCTAGCGTGTATGTATATTTACACAATTTTCTGTTAAAACAAAGGGATGAGAGACAATTCATATCTCAAGTATTTATTCGTATATTATACCAAATGAAAAGATGTCGACCAAAGGGAAACATCCATAAAGCAGTTTTGTTTGCCAATTTGTTCATTTAGCATCGCAAATTCGATGAACGATGTGCATCGTATGTATGTACATTAGTCAAAAATTGGCCAATGTTTCGCTGAAAAGATAGAGAGAGTCACTTTATGATTCAATTAATCACACTTAAATTAATCTGTCATGAGAGAATTTTCTCGAACAAAAAAGCTTACGAGACTTTTTTTCGGAGTTTATGATTCTCAGGGGCGAATAATATATCGATCGCAAATTCGAAGGCCGAAAGTTATTCGAAAAAATATGCGGTTTTTTAATAATCAACGATTAATTAGCGTAACGCAAATTAAGGTCACGCCGATTTGCAAATTGGCCAGATTGGTTATGGCGTGTTTATCCGGTAACGAAACAAACGAGTAATTATTTGGTGACTCTCCGCCATTACTAATTTCCAGAAACGCGAGAACATTCGGGGAACAGCCTCTGAGGAATATTGGCGAAAGTCTTAAAGTTGTCAGTCTCTTAATTTACGTCGACGGCGCAACGGAGGCATTTCATCACGGAATGTGAAGACATCTGTCCGATGCCCGATAAAGGATAGGACCATCCCTGCTGTTGCCGAGAAACATCCCGTTTCCGTGGAACAAAAGGTTTCGACGATGACTCGTAAACCGGATCTGTCAGCCAATAAACGCGATAACGTACAAGCCGCCTTTTCCTCATTCGATTGAAATTCAATATTTCACTCGCGCTCCCGACAAAAAGTCAAGATACTTTAGTCCCGCGCAAGTCTCTCGACTTTGTCAACAAAGCGATCCGCTTTCTAATGGAAATAAGATGGTCTCACACGAATCGTATCATTTTGCGCCGCGGACGATGAGTCGCAATAATCATTACATTTTTCACGATTTTCGCTCGTGACTTGCGTATATCAATATCGAATTTGATGTTACATTACGTGCTGTATTGCCTACGCGTTCGTATCACGTTCGCTCTGAATTTTATGTAGGAATCCAGGATTACGCCCAAGGCACTAAAAATTACTCTCTGATACGCGATGCCGACGAACGGGCCGGACGCAGAAATTTTTAGAAGAGATCAATCACAGCATCAGGTTAGTTGCGCTCTGCTTGAATTTATTCGAATGCATGGTGTACTTCGATTAAGTCGTATCGCTTTGCTAATTTGTCCCGACGGTCGTTAATTAAATATATCAGAACCCGGAGATTAAACGAAATTACATCGACATATCTGGTATATTAGGTTGCTGTTAATAGTGCATGTGACGAAGAAAATAACAGAATATTATCAAAGCAGGAAATAATCAATAAGGTCGAGTCTGATGAATCCTGGGTACCTCCAAGTGAGTCAATCAATTTTCAACTTCCATATCCCATATTTGTCGCACTATAAATTTTCAGATAATCTCGGGCACCTGCGAGTGTACCGTAACCAATTGTATGCTTTTAATTAATTCATCAGTTGATACCTTTGTTTAAAGGACAAGAAAGACTAAATAATTTATAGTGTTTATAAAATGATTACATATCTGTCGTTACGATTAATTAATTCCTTTTCATGTACTATTGTCCACAGTATTTTTTATATTTTCTTTTCTTTTCTTTTTTTTTTCTTCTTTCTTTCTACATAGGTATCGAATGAAAATAATTATAAACGTCAAAGTCACAAAGAATTTTAAAATGCGTGCGTACCTTTTCCTCGCGTAGCAATCAATAATTCCCGATGTGTGTTTTTAATTTCATTTCATTTAAAATCCATTGAGAAATTATCGTCAAACTCATTCGAATCTATTTGGTTCACTCTGTTTACTTTAATTGACTCTCCGCATTGATACCTATGTCCGTTGTATTCGTCGGAATAAAGATAAAATTTAATAATGCCGTTAATATGTTGCATACGTAGAGAGCGAAAGATCAAGTTCTTTTTGGTCTCGTTACTCCTCACAGTATAAAAAAGCACCTAAGTACGCGTGCAGGATAAGTTTCGCGAGAAGAATAAAGAGATAAGATCGTAGAAAATATTGGCTTGGAAAACGAAATTCCGTTTGAAATTTCCGCATTCGTACTCGATATGAAACTTTGAAGGAGTTATTTCGTGATTTATTTCGCCGCACCATCTGCGGCTCGATAAAAAAAACGTGTTCGTCCAATCATGCAAGTGTAATTTCCCTGACTTACAGTTCGGTTACGGTGACAAATGAGATTACTTTCGTTTGATCCTTTCTCCCAAGAAATCAGATTGGTGTTACATATGAACCTGTGCTCGCGTTTCAATCGCGAGACTCATCTGTATTTATTGCTGTCGTATTTATTGCCCTGTGATAGGTGGGCTAGGTATCGATCGATCTGCCAATTGCGATATACAGCATGAGTGGTTTATTTAGAAAGGTAAACCGCGAAATACGATCGGCTGTATGTGTCATTGTATCGATTTAAAGAATGTTATATTTTATAAAATAGTAAAAGCTACATACCTAGTTATAAATAATGCAACGTGTTATATGTATTATGATTTATATAGTTTATTATAACACGTAATCGAATGTATTATTGAAAAATCAATTGTTTACGAGATATTTTATTTTGACATATTTTGTCATAAAATACAAAATATTTGGTAAATTATTAACTTTTTGATAATTGTGTCTCAATACTTTTGTGCACCGAATAATGAAATGCTTCAATGATTGATGCAGAGAAAAAAACACAGAGTTATACTTTTAAAAAAATTACAATTACAAAACGTAATTTGCAATATACAATTTTTATATATTTATATATCTTTATCAAATTTATGTGTCAATATAAGAGATGTTATAATTAATGTAAAAGATGTCACATTTCAAAGTAAAATGTAGTTTCCAAAACGATAACAGATTCCTCTCGGCGAACCAGCCCGTTAGGATCAAGGAAATCGCCGAAATTATGTAGAACGATATCGAGGTCCGAAGCTGTTAGGCAAGATGTTAGGAGATTGAAGAGCGTCACGTTGGATAGAATGGGAAAGATGTTTAGGACGTCTGCTGTGGGAAAATCATTTTTAGGCTTGGACACTGTAAGTGATTTTGATCCTCGGGGCGTCATGTTTCATAAATGTAAGGTGCATCTGGGGACGGGCGACGTTCGAGCTTCAGTAATATCTCGTAATATATGAAGAAAGTTCGAATCCTGAGAGTATCATGGTAGTGAAAACGAATCGTAACACGTATCTAACCTTGAATATGTCTTCATACGTTTCGCCTACGTATTTGTATCCTATTACTTGAAAAAATCTTTGCAAGTTTTTTATTAACTTTTCCAACTTTTTTAAATCTGGTGAAGAAGTAAATTTAATTGATAATATAATCTTTTTTTGTATTTAACAACTTGTTTCGCTAAGTAATCTATCGTTTAAGAAATTTAATGGATTATTTGATGCAAATTTAATCGATTATTTGATGGATTTTGAATTAAACAATGCATGAGTTTATGTTGTTACGTTGATGATGAAACGCATTTACAAAGTAATGTATGAAGATTTTTCTAATAATCTAATTTATCGCTCAAATTTATCGCTACAGAAAACGTATAATTGATTGTTTAATTAAGACCAGTAAAATGCATGTCAATATAATAATCATTGTAGATAATGCGCAAAATAGCGTTAATTAATCAAGATTATGAGTTGATTACATTTATATTTAAAATAATTAGATATTTAGTATAATACAATAGAACTTCATTTATCCGAACATGCCAGAGGAGAATATAATTTCAGTAACCGGAGATTCGAATAATAGAGGTATTGTAACTCTTTTTCTCCCCTCTACCGATACTTATTAATTACAATAATAGGATCTAATGTTCAGAACAGTCGAACATATCTATCCGGATCACTCGGATAATAAGAGCCCAACTGTGAGTTTGTATAATGGAATTAAGTACCCATTTGTTCGTATAAATGGAGCGGATAAACGGAATTCTGCTGTATGAATTACTTTTGCAGTAATAATGATTTTTATGTGTAATTAACTTGAATAAGTAGGCGCAAAAAGTTTTAAAGACTTACCCACTTGGTACTTTGGGCTGTTCTATTTAGAATGTGACACGCGTCGATGATTATGACAAAAAAGCTACGAGGAAGGAAAAGACAAACTCGTTGGGGAGAATGCTTAAGCTTGTTGACAAAGACGGTTCGCCCAAGAAACTTTTTGTTCATCCCCGGACAGGATCGCTGAGTCGTATACTGCGTAGGCATCCTCATAATGAGGACAATGGAATTATTGGCAAACCCGCGGAGGACACCGGGCGTGGAATTTTCTCCAGAATGCTTAGTCAACTGAGAGGAAAGTAAAGATTTAAAGAAATTTGCCGAGCGAATCTTCATTAATAGGCAGACACGATTTGCCGTCGAGATCTCGGACTTCAATCGGAGATGGAGTCCGAAAACTAGAGACTTTCTTTTTAAGCATACTTTAACTTATTTACTTTATCAAAAATATAACTCTGCAGCATTTGTAATATTGTTGCCTTTCTCTCGAAATCAGCTATAAAACAGCTTTTACGTCAGCAGTTTAATAAAACGTAAATCGCTTGTGCTTTGAACGTAACTGCATATATTTTGAAATGAGAAATGATTACATGTTAATTGTAGGTCGTCCCACGAGCGGAATTATGACCAGGCCTGATACACACAAGCACAATAAACTTAATTCTTCATTAGAATTGCCATCAGAAATGCCATTAAATTCGAAGACGACTAACATTACGTAGGCATCATTAGCGTCTAGAGAATTAGTCCAGACGTTGTTCAACTTGGGAAACATTTGTATGAATCTTGACTTATCATTTTGATAAAAAGAAAAAATTCTTTTTGAATGTTTCACACGTCAAAATTGTATATCGAATATAGAATCGATCAACATAGAGAGAAATACATAATCTACTAACAAATTTTTTATATCATTCTCTTAATTTTTGATCTACTTATGAACTATTATGTATCGATAGTGGATAGTGAAGGGTGTGAAATAAAACGAGAGAGAAAGAGAGTGATTACTGGAAGAGCCCACGTTTATTATGCAAGCGTGTCCCTTCTTTTTCGTATGCTTGTATAATGTGATATTGCGGGACAGCCTGTGCCCCTCCGTGCTTCGCACGCCTTGTACAAATTCTCAGATACATACTAATATGTATTACGATGTTACGTGACAGAAATAACTGCATGAGTTTGCGAACCGTGTCGTTGCGAGGGATAGGTATGAGAGTCTTTATTCGTGAAACCACCCTCGCGCAACGGTTCGTCCTCCCAGCCGGTATAAAATGTATTTACAAAAGAGATTATAGATAGATCTACCTACGCGTATGCGCTTGTGTAAACTTGTCGATTCCCCGTGAAAAATCGTGGCGAAACTTCGGAAGCAGCGATTTCCTGTCGTTCTCGCCCGCTCTGAGTACTCGTTTCGGATCGCTTTGTGTCGACTTGTCATGATGACGCAGTCACATAACTCTGCCGTAAGGTATCTCGGTCAAAAAGTATCTCTCGATGTGATCGATCCAGAATAAATTTTCCCTCTTCGTATACCGCATTACCGGCGTTTTTCACGGAGAATCGCTTCTGAGGACGACTGTTCGTGGAAATAAAAAATTCGATCTTAATATATAAAATTATATACAATGTCGCCCAGCAGACGTACGCTTCGGCACGCGGTACATTAACATCTCGTCACGCAACTTCCGGATGTCGATGTTAATGATTGTTTCAACAGCAACGATTGGCACGTACTAACGCGGGCGGTAAGACGATAAAACGACCTCACTATTAATTCGTTTGGGAAGACCTACCGCGTCTGTGCCTGACGGACCTTTTGTTCTTCGTTCTTGATCAACGATCATGATTTATCACAGAATAAAATAATGCAAAATAGTCCAAGCGCTAAACTATTTGTATATCTGATAGATTAGAATTCAATGCGTGTTATTCCCGTTCTCAACTTTGTCTCTAGATTAAAACCTAACGAATCCTATATATAATACTTTAACTCTATGAAAGAACAGCGATTGCACAAAATGGCTGGATTTTTTTGCTGGTTACTCACGTATAGATTTGTCTGCGCAAGTCTAAATGTGAGACATAATGTTGTTTCTGGTTTATGGTTAACAATCTGTCTGCATTTTGAGAAAGAAGCGTTTAACTGCTTTCCTGTATGCGCAATTAATGTCCGAGTACATTGTTACTGAAAAAATTTATTTAGATTAGTTAATAAACGAAAGAAAATTTCTAATATTGGTGACGTTACTGTAAATAATAATTTTCTTTAGTCTAATTAACATTTTTATGACAAAATTTTTAACGTTAGTTACAGTTAGATACTCATAATTTCTAATTTAAAGTCGTCTAATAGTTTTTAAATCGTAGTATATAATTTAAAAGAGTATAATTGATAACTATAACAGAATAGAAAATATTTGAGCTCAATTATTTGTATAAGAATCTAATTATAAATAATGATCTATTTAACTAGGAATCGCAGGCACGCTATCTTATAGCGTTGAGGAAATGTACAAGATATGAAATTTACGATACTTTACATATTCAATAACGTCAACGTTACGTAATGGTTAGATAAAATACAACCTTCTGTCCAGGTGGTCAGATCTTAAAGTAAACATATAAAAATGAAAAGAAGTTGCAACACAGATATCGATATATAAATTTATATCCTGCCTAAAACGTCAATAATATCCACAAAAATATAATAAAAAAAAAGTTGTCTTTCTAGAAAACTTTTGTCTGAGTATTAAGTAGGATCATCGACCGTCGAATTGTTTCAACAATAGCACTTCAATGCGTGCCGTTTCTCTTTCTGATTTTTTTTTATTTTTTTTTTTTTTAGATGCAAGCAATAGCTCAAGCAACAGGGATTGAAGTTAGTAGAATCGCTATCGCTCTCTTTGTATTAACCGTCTCTAATATTTCATTCGCATCTTTCGTGAATAAACTGACATCGATAGCGCTCTGCAATAGCATATCAATAGCACAATTACTATCAACGTGAATACAGTCATGTAAGATTATCATACAGATGTTACGGATAATTTTGATGAATCGCACAGAATTTTTATTAATCCGCCTGAAGCAATTTAAAAATATTAATATTGTGCTTTCAAAAAAAATTCATTTAAAATATGCAACTGTTTCATATTGACTTTTCTAATTTATTATTAGTTACACACACGTTATTAATGCTCATAAGCGAGTAGCGGATTAATATAAGTCCTGGGCAACGCTTTTACAGTAAAATGTAAATTTTAACAGCCTCTGCAATCGTTTATAGTTTTGCGGTTCACCGTTGTGACCGGTATAAAAATGCTCATCCAAAAATACAACATCGATGAACACGAAATTCTATCTCCTATTTTTTTTCCTTTAAATTTCAGGTTTTTGAAGAATCTGACGGCGAAAATTCAACTAACCCTGATTACTGAACTAAGTTTATCTACCTACATCGTGCAATCAATTGCGTTTCGTCACGCTCTTATCGAGAGCAATAGAAAATTAAGTACACGTATTTGTATATCGCCGCAAAAGCGACATTAAATACTGGAAATGATCATTCGATTCTTCTACATGTCCTGCGAACGATTATCGACGAATGTCAACTACGAAATTAAGGCCTATCTATCTGAAACTATCTGGAAGTGGGGATTATCGCGATGACGATTACCTATATATTTATGAAGTTCTATTGCTTTTCAACGGCGATCACTAATTCGCGATGATAAGAGATGATAATAGCTCCAATTGATTATCGATTGATTACTTACACGCACGCGCGCGCACACATATACACGCACACGCACATATACACACGTATTCTGACTCCTTCGAAAAAATGATATGGCTTCTACGAAAATGCGAGTTTTTTGTTCCCACTGATATCGTTTCGCTCATCTCAGAAAGAAGGATCGATTAAAAAGTCCGCACACTCACACCCGCTCGTCCTTCCGATTTTTTTTTCCTAGATAATTCGTTTTAATATTAAGACTATTATTAAACCATCGTCTAGTACGCGTCTCGTATGGCTCTTGGACGGACGTTTCGCCATTCCGAACGATAACTCAACTAGCGTGATCGTCGAGTGCTTTGCGTCTCGCTTTTGCAACGAATCGCTTTTAAGTTTTATCGGACCGCACTACATTAATTCTGGAAAAGATAATAAGACAACGTAGGATAATCTTTAACGCGTCCCATGCGAATGGAACGCGAAACATGAACAAAGTGTTATTGGTGGTAATCTCAGAAGAATGTTTCGCATCGGGAGAGGAACCAAGACGCCAGTTCGCAACAACGTCTGCACAATCCTGTCGATCTAAAATGCTGTCTGTCTTACATATTGCGACTCGACAAAGATGTTCGATAGACTCATTGCGGATGCGATGTGGTCCGAGACCCCATCGTGACACAACCAGTGGAATATGCATCTCAGCACTCGTTATAATATACGACTTACATACTATCAACATTGCGCGTCTTAGCTTCCTGCTACTTATATAGATATGTATACATGAGTTATATATTAATAAAGAGTAATCTCTCCGATCGAGTTGCATAACGCGTAGAAAACATCGCGCATGCATTTGATTCGTAATTCCACACTTGGCAGCATATTCGGTTTGACACCGTCTCTTCGCGTCCCCCCGTCTTATTGCCTTTTACGGCATCCTGCTTTTTACACTTTCCCGATATAATTATCTTAGGCGTGTGAAACTATTCTACGCGTATCACGGATTGAACACGCTTTTAACTTGGATATGTAGCTGACAGAGAAATAAAAATGCGTGCTCACTCATAATTTGATGTAAAATGCTTCCTCCAGGAAGTTTTTTTCGCGTCGATTATCCTCTCGCACGCGATCTAATTGATTTTCAAATTTCACTTTTCTTACGCTGTTTGCTTTTGTTCTTATCCGATTTGGACTGTCATCTCTCTGCAGTTACATTTTTCTTTTCCATGGAAACTTGAAGAATCCTGGGGATTCAAGCACCTTTGGAAAATGAGATTCGCTCTTGTCGCCATCAAACATTACTTCTAACCAGCAGTCGAACCATCACATCCCTGACTCGGCTATTCCTTCATCATCTGCAAAAAAGTTTAAATTAGGAGATATTCCAATTATGATTGTACCATTGCTGTTTATATTACGAACATTGCGATCATGCTCAATGCAAGCTACGTTAATCTTCTTTGTGAATACAAACAAATCGATATTTTTAAAATAAAATTTTAACTTTAACATAATAATACATGTATATTTTCTTACTGTAAATATCTAAATTTTCAAAAACAGCATTCAAATATTATAATAATATAATATTGTGACTAATTGCTCATAATAAACTTTAATACAATATATTTGAGCAAGACAAAATATTAATATTTAACGTATTAAAGGCAAAGTTGAGACAAAAATTCGTTATAAATCAATTTTTTTGACAATTCTGTCTTGGTCATTGCCGTTATTCCGCTGAAATTAATTAGGAAATTAAGTAGTATCCAAGTAATGTAAACACGGGCAGGCAGTCTTTCTACTAACAAAACATTATCAGTGTTTAGTAAAACATACTGTTACTTTGTTCTCACAAACTATACATGATTAGTGTACAACCATTTGGCATTTAGTAACGTATATGTAAGCAACTGTAACGTGTAAATTCATGCAGGAAAGAAGAAAAGCAACGATCGAAATTACCCTCGATGCAGGAATCGCTGTTCGAAGGTCACCTCTCCTTCTCAGCTTCGGCAGGACTCTTAGTGCTTTCGACCGAACTTCGATTCTTGCCTGAATACAAAGGTCGCACAAGATTGCAAAAAGGGAGGGTGTGAGTTACTAGGTGGAGGAAGTGATAACGTTTTACAGAAAGGGTTTTACACCATTGTTTTCAATCACAGGGTAAAACAACGGATATGCTTCTAGCCGTCACCATCGCCTGTCTCATAACTATCAATTTGCCATTAATATTATATTGTTACGCACTTAATGAAATATTCCATTTTTTTCAGTTTCAAAAATACCGTTTTATTAGTATTAACCCTTAAACACGTAAGTGGGTCTGAGAGACTTCATATGAAGTCTCGAACGCTTCCTGTGTGAAGACGGAATGAGATAAGAAGTTCGGACCAAGACGTAAAAAAAGTTTGAAATCTCCTCTTTCGATTGATATCTCCTGATTCGATTGATCAATTTTTTTAGTCAACTAGAATTCGAACGGCACGGCAGCAAAGTTTTGTTTGGGTCAATGCGACCCATATAGTGTGTAAGTGAAACTTTTTTTGTGAGTATTTTACACAAAAAAACTGGACAAAATACGTTCGAACAGGTCGGTTCGCAGATGTTACTCGCATATACTCTGTCTAAAGTTGGAATACTATAAAATGCTGTAAAAAAGGGAGTTTTTCCGAAATATATCATAAAACAAATCAATTTTCAATTTTAGACACGATTTAATCAAAATCCTCATATTCGCCTTGTTACATGAGTACATTTTTTAATAAAAATGACAATGATATAATTTTTTTTAAGTATGAATCTTTAGCTTTAAAACGCCGTGTTTGAAAATCTTTAAAAGTCTTTTGTTGCAAAGATATGATTTTTTGAAGGAAAAGTAGATTTTTGACCAATTTCTCATTTTTGCTTAATGATTTTTTCTTTATAACTTTACAATAAATTATTTTTCGGCAATGCCGATTGTGCAGTCAAACTCCTAAGATTTTGAACTTTCATTAAAAAAAAAATTGTAGAAAAATATTGATTGTAATCAAAGTTATAGCTTCTCAAAGTTGAAAAAGTCTCCCAGACTCAAAAATGTGTTTCCGTATTTTACAGGATCGGTGTGTTTAAGAGTTAATATTTACGGTAAGATATTTAACCTATTCCCGTGCAAGGAAAGATTTTGCAAAACAAGTGGCAAGTTACAGATATTCCCTTCCAATGCATGCACTACTGACCGATTCCCTTCAACTTTTCAACAATTGATATTTTTATTACTCATTATGATGCATTCTCTAAGTCGTACTTCGTCATTGATCACCCAACTTGCCCCGTAATTGTCTCAATTAATCCAAGATATTTCGTGAAAGTAATAGAATTTCAGAACGTACCTTCGAATCCCTGATTATCATGAATCTCTCGTGGTGGCCCAGTGGTATCCTGCCCCTCCAGAACAGCCAAGAGACACTGATGGATGCAGATATACTGCTGCTCCGTCTGAACCATCCAGACCCGCTCTTTCCTCATCGCCCAAACGATCCCGAAGATATCGACGTACTTCGAAACGAGAATTTGCTGCAGTATTCTGTCTAAGGTGATGAACGTGCCACTACGACCTACACCAGCGCTACAGTGAACGACTATTGGCCTCTGATCCGGTCTGACTCGTTCCCTAAACGCTCGCACAAACCTCGCCAAAGTTTGCGGTGGACTGGGAACGCCGAAATCCGGCCAGGTAGTAAAGTGGAAGTGTTGTATCACTCTCTTCACATCACCCTGTGACACGTTATAATTTATTTTAATTAAGGGATCGAAAAATTCAATCGTCAAGGAGCACTGATAAATTACATACATTTGTAAGAGGAGTTTGATAGGAAAAGCAATCACTCACTCTGCACAACATAAATTCCGTGATACTCCAATCCGGATAGTGCGTCTCGTTGAGTATCGTGACGCAGATATCTCCATAATAAACCGGCAGGGTGTCCATTGGCCAGTAGTGATCGCACTTTTCTCTACCTTTCTCTATGCATCTCGTTAGCATTACAATCGCTCTGCTGTTGCTCTCCCATACCATTCGCCAGAAGTCGTCGCGAGTCGAATGCAACGGTCCTTGAGTCACAATAAACTCCCGTGGCGAATTGTGGCCCTATTGTGAAATAAACATGTCAAGGAAGAATCGTTCTCGTTGTTGAAATTATGTTACTTCAAATGTTTAACTGCTTAAATATTTTTGAAAGAGGCAAATTTTTACGTACCGGAACATAATTGGCGTTGATGTAATCGGAGCCCTCTTCATCGTCGACAGGCTGAAGCTTGAACCTACTATGATCGTATGGAAGAATATTCGTGAAGCGATTCTTCGGCCTGTTACAGGGCAAATCTGCCGCAGTGCACGGTTGATCTCTTCCGACGTGCTTTAGTTCTTCAAACTCTTCCGAGAACCGAAAATCGGAATCCGCCGACATTGTGCGATAATGCTCGGCAAAATCTTCGACTTTGATGGGCCGGCTAAATGTAACAGTAAAATATTATGTCTTACTGCAAATATTACAAACTTTGATGTTAAAGATATTTTAATTGGAAAATTGTCTTGTAATACAATTTTTTTTTTTTATAAGCATAACTATGAAAATACTTGTCTTCTTATTAGTAAATTTTACAACAATTCGATAAAATCAAAGTGAAGTATCGTAATTGGCACCTGGTCTCAATGACGCTATCCGGCAATGATAGATTATCGGTTGCCCTGGTTTCTGTTGTCTTGCGACCCTGGCTTCTTCTCCTTCGCATAAACAGCCCGATGCCCAATAGGAACAGCAGCAACGCTATGGCGACGGTGACACCGACTATGATGGCCGTGTTGTCCTTATCTGTACGACACGCACAGCGAATTTTGAGCGTTACGATGAGTCAGACTATCGCCAAGAATAATTACGTTAGATACGTTTGTCTATTTGTAATATGTGTCACACTTATCGCATAACGAGGATAAAGCTTCGAACTTCCATTCCAAAATCTTACCTGCCAGCAGCAATCCTTAGGGCAGACATGTACACGAAATAACGAGGCATGAATTTAGCGAGGCTTTCACTACATGCGCAGTGTGCCTCTATTTTACAAACCAGTTACCGCATCGGATGCATCGTTACTACATACCATCATTATTATTTCTATAAACTCACGTATACTTGGGTTTTCACTACATCATGAAAAACAGAGGGAGAGAGCAAGGGAGTGAGCGAGACATCGGATGCGTTAATGGCACGCGGTTTTTCTCACGTCTTAAGACTTTTCACGCGATCGCTCTCACCTGTTTGAATGGGGAAGCTGTAGCTGGTATCCGTAAATTTGTCTGGTGCTGTGAATGCCCGCACTTTCACCCGATAAGTAGATCCCGATTTCAGTGGTCCGTTACAGTATCCAATTTTGTTGTCGCAATTCTCGGAACCGATCGTAAAGTCCTCTACAGATCCGTTTTTGAAAGGGTAATATGGCTCCATTACCTAAAGATTTTATTACAAAATATGCATTTTATTGTAAAATAATTGACAGTAGCTTGATACATATCTATTCTGATATCTACAGCGTTGTAAAATCTAGTATGTAAATGATATAATAATTAATACCAATTTTCTGTAAATGCCAATTAAATGAAATTCATCATTCTTTTAATTCATTTATCATGCACATAATCTTGTTTTTACATCTCCAAATATCTTTGTGATTTTCCAAAAATAAAATATTACATTTAAATAACTATCTTTTTATCACTTTTTATTACTACTTTTTATTAGGTTTTATTTATAGGTAGAACGTAAATATATCGTTTTTATAAACACCTGCAAAACCATCTTCTTGGTATACGAAATTAAGTCGTTAAAAATATCCATTATCGTATCTTCTCAACTTGTTTATAATTAAAATACAATTTTCGGTGCCATATATGTCGCGACAAATTTTTCTTTTGCCTTGCTACGTAGTTCCTTTAACGGAAACATTAATGTTAACATTAGTAATACGAAGAATTAGTCATAAGTCATAAGACCTCAGTCGATTAGCATAATATCCATAGTATGCAATTTTTAAGTCAATACCATATATCTGCGTCACGTTTTTATAATTTTGTACATTAATTTTGCAAAGATGAGAGAATAAAGACACAAAATTCAATAATAATGTTATAAAAAAAGTCGAATTAAAACACGTTTAGTATTTTCGTAAGTTCGTAAGTGCACCATTATTTTTGAAAATTTTGTTAGACTCGGCTTACACGCACTGCTTTACTTTTCGCGGACACACAATAACGTGTAGATAATTGAATACGATTTTACGGTTTAACATTATAATGTCTATATCACGGTGACCACATCTGCACCTTTGCAGTTTCAGATCGCAACTAGATTACGCGTATCCTTCACGCACATAATAGTGTAGTGGTTTGCGGGTCGTTTAGGTGTGACTGAGGATCTACGTCATAACGCATACATTTTACGAGAACTGTCCATGATCTTGCAAGTCAATAAGTACAGCGCGGTATAATTTGCTGCATTGATTATGTTAAACGATTCGCTTTACCGCCTATCCTCTTGGCATATTTTGTACGCATTGAATAGAGGCTAACATTTAACATATTAATTATTGCAAGAATTACTTGACTGCACACTTGTTGTTTTTGTCGAAATTTAATGCTGCGTCAGTTTTAGTACGTTCATTTTACATAACATATATTTTTCAATCTGCTGTAGAATCATTCATTTTAGTGTCAATTCCAAATTCAATATGATATCCGAATATCTGAATTTTGTGAGAAAAAAATTTTGTTCAATTAAATTTATATATACATTTCGTAATTATGGCTGGTTATTATCGAAATTTTGTAATAAATAAACATAAAAGTTTACCTGATAGGGTGGCCAAATGCTGTAGGCCTGGACATCCCTCCAACTGGGCATCTCCAGACCAGAAGCATTCTTGCTGTCGTCTTCAGCAACAATAACGCTGTACGACGTGACCGCACCATTCTGCTCGCTGAAGTAGTTCTTCCTGAATCTGATTTGGATTGTTGTGCTACTTCTACACACTTCCGTCGGCACCACTTGTGTAGACGGTTTTGGCGGTGCCAATATTGGCATCTTCTGCTTCCAGATCGCTTCAGGACCAAAGCCGATCCTTGTCTCTGCTTGAATCCGGAAAATGTAAGTCTTGCCCGGTACGAGAGACTTGATGACACCACGAAGCTCGGTCGGCTTGAAGTCCTGCGTCTGAATATGAGTCGAACCCTAATGGAACAACAAAAAAATATTAATATAAAATGTTGCATGACGTTCTTCAACTCGTAAAGAAATATAAAATAGTTTCATTTACTGCGATACAATTTCTTGTTGATACAATTTTTGAAACTGCATGTAAACGCAAATTTTTTGAGTACATTTAAAAAGGAGTCTTACTTCTAAACCATAAGTGATGCTAAATTTTCTAATAATGCCATTTTGCTCCTGGCTGGGTAGAGACCATATGAAACTGATGTCACTCGGTTGAATATCGACGGGATGAAACTTCTCCACCTTTCCTGGATACGATTCGCTAGTGGTGAAACTGGTGCTGAGCGGATTTGAGACTCTCAAGTAAGAAGATTCTGTACCCGAACGTACAACCAATGTGAATGTATAATTTCTATGAGGCTTCAAATCATATATGGTGATCACGTTGACCGAGGTGATATTTTGGATGTAGTTTCCTTCCGTATTTATGTACTGTACTTCAAAAGTATTATACTCTCCGTGCGGGATGTCCCAGGTCAAAGTGATCCTCGTATCATTTACGTCGATCGCATGGATCGCAGTGATTGGTTCAGGATCTAAAAGTCATATTTATCTTTGGGCTAATAAAAAGGGTAGTATGAACCTGTGCCTGATCGTTGTTGCGTGAATATTAAAAGAAGATTTTCATTTGCATAGATAAACATTTATACTCATAATATACAAATTTTAAGTAGATATTGGGAGTGCTATAGATTGTTGTTGATATGAAAGATAAAACGTAATATTGTAATGTTATTACTTGATCTCTTCACTGCGATCTGTTTTTTACAGTTTATTATTAAAGTAGTAATTACGATGTTATATCTCAAAAGAGAAAATGTAATGCCACGCTTCTAAGTGGATTATTTGCGATTTCGTACGGTCCTTTGGTACATTAAATTAGACAAGGGACTAATACACATTAAAAGTTTTGTCGTTTTTTTACTTTAAACAATTTAAGCAGTGTTTAATTAAAATTAGCATTTAATCTTTGAGAATTATTTTAACTTCACTGTATCACATGGATACTCACAGAGTCGGTCTTGCCGGAGGAGAGGTCTGCTCTCCACATTATCGCTTACTGTCCAAACAGTTACGTTGTATAGTTTGCCAGGGGTTAATCCAACAAATGAAACTTTGGTATCAACATCATCCACCAAACGCTCCTTCGTGGTGTTGTTCTCATCACTAATCCTGAACCGGTAGAGATCGAACTTCGAGGATTGAATCGGTGTTGGAGTGTATCTTAACGTCAATGTTCCTGATTGGTCTCGGTCGACCACTACGACAACCTCGGACTGGATCAATGGCACTAGATTTCAAAGTTTTGTTTTTGTTTGCTTAGTCATCAGTTGACTTACCATGATATTAATCACCCTTAACTGACCGCCAGACTTAGAATAAAATTCGGCACAAAATTCTGACAGAGACGAATATGATGTAGAAATATATAGTATATCGAAACACGATAACACAAGCAAAATTAATAACTGACAATCGCGTATATTCGTTAGTCATACAGGCGATTTATTAATGAGCTGTTAATTAATGAGCTGTTAAAATAGCGGACAGTAACGGAGCTATGTTAATATGACTTCACTCGTCATTGTTGATAAGTGAAGTCAATGCACTCACTCGTTCTTGTGGTTAAATTGCTGATGTCGCTGACTAGATCATACGAAATCGTGTAGATGACGAAGTAGTACTGTACTCCCGGCATCAAGTCGCTCACCAGGATCTTCTCGGTTTGCACAGCATTCTCTTCGAAACTAATATCGGGTACGTCGTTGGTCTCGCTAACATTCTTTGTTCTGGATTCTTCTGGATTCTCCACTGGCCACCATCTTATAACGTAGGTTTCGATACGACCCTCAGGCCTTGGCCATTCGAGAGTTACATTGGTAGAATCGATAATCGGGGTGATATTTAGAACTGGATTAGGCCCTAGAATAACAAAGAGATGTATCTAAGCCTGTGTTTTAGATCGCTGTTAATTATTTCAATCGAATGAATCATTATCAGAAATTATGTAATAATTCGCTATGTACTTACTGACTGTATGATTCACTTGCAACGGATACAAGCTTTCGACGCCGTAACTGACGGTGTTCACTTGTATGGTATATCTTTCGCCGGGCGTCATATCCGCTACTTCCGCTTCCGTGTCACGAACACTGGGGAGTTTGACCCATCTGGGATCGTCCTCTGTACGATATCTAATAGAGTATTCAGTGAATATTGAGTCTGTCGGCGCTTCCCAGTGTACGACGACGGTATTGCTCGTGACTTTTTCGATACTGAGATTCTTCGGGGGATGAGGCACTGAAAAGTGATTCAATAAATTTTTAATATATTAAATAAACTTCCACGATTGATGTGTTAAATAAGAGATAATAACGTAAGAAATTGATTCAATTTATTACTTACGGACGGCTTGTAAGTAATCGTGCGGCTCGCTTCGGAGTCCATGGCTAATGGCAAAGACCTTGACCTCATATGCCGCACCAGGATAAAGATCTTCCAAGACAATATGCGATTCCGTAGTCAGAGTGGTGGCACTTTCTCCAGTGTCATTCCTGTTATGGGTCACTTCAAATTTCTCTTGTTTAGAATTGACGTCGCTCTTCCAGGAAATGTTTAGACCTTTCTCGATAGGCTTCAGATCTTCGATTACAGGACTAGCAGGACGTGTCGCTTGATATAAAACGGTTTCGTTCGACTCGACTTTATTACTAATCGCTTGAACTATTATGGAATAATTTCTTCCTGGTAGCAGAGCTTCCAGCGTGACCTGACAATTTAACAATTACGTCAGTAAAATATATAAAACAAAAACTGTGAAGGTTTAATTTTTCTTATTTAATAATTTGTAAGACGTTCACCTTTGTCTTATCAGTCGTCAAAGTGTTACTGTCACCACCAATCGTTGTTTCCACTTCATGGTATTGCAGCTTGTAACTATCCTGCATGCTGGAATTCTCTGGACTCCAGGAGACTTCTACCATACCAGTTTTCTCATCGATCACCGTCCTCAGATCGTGAACAGGTAGCGGTTCTACAAGTATAGCAAAGAATGAAGAAATAATTTAATTGTAAATAATCAAGAGGGCATTATTTTCTATAGGTACCGTAGTAAGGGACAGGAAATAAACACTTACTCAGAGTGACATCTCCACTGGCCGGCCAACTGGTGACTTTGCCAGAAACCGTCTTCACCACCACTTGATATGTTTTGCCAGGCTCCAAGTCCTTAAATTCCCATCTGTTCTCGTCGTCCCGGTTCCGCGTGACTGGCGCAAGCCTCCGGTTACTACCGAGCGATATTTGATACTTGTCGAACTCGGATGTTCCATTGGGAGGGTTCCAAAACATACGAAAAGAAGTCGATGTTATGGACGATTTGTCGAATGTTACGTTGAGCGGACGCAACGGTACCGTACGGTACTGGGCTGTGGTGGGCGCGGATGTTTCATCCTCGGAAACAGTTTGCACAGAAATGTCGTACGCTCTACCTGTAATCGAAAATGCAAACAATTTAGAGAAATAAAATGCAATTTTTACTATTTTAAAAGGAATAATAAATTTATTTTTACATTCTTAAGAATGCTTTTAAAAATTAAGTAGTTTCTCTTTGAATTTTTTCTTGCGCAGCTTTACTACTTTCTAAGAAACATCATAGTCGCGATAACGAATTCCGTTGCGTGCTTGTATAATCAGGCATAATTAAACGTAGTCTGCATATTAAATGTAGAAAACGAAACGTTCAATACAAATTAAAGCTAAATAATTTCTTTTATAATTATTTGTCTGATTTATAAATATAAATCTTTAAGATAAGGAACTTTCTTAGCAAGATTATTCACGTTCTATTAAGTAGACTTTAATATTGTTCTTAATGGTAGAAAAGATAAATATTGATACAATTGTGGAAACTACTCGTATTGCAACTCATGCACTGCTCTATTTACAGCAAATGTATACTTTCTACTTCGCGAATCTACTTCGAGTAGCCCTATTTTGTATCTAGAAGAATGGAACAAAATCGATTTGAGATTGATGCGAATAATATTTGAATAACGTCTGAAATTTATTTGTTTTTACTGAATTGTTTTAAAACACTGTTTCCGTTCAAGATTGATTCGGAGTCTAATGTATCTTGAAACGTTTACAATACAATCTGGTTGATTTGATATACCCGATAGTTTCGCAATATGCACGGGTGATTACACGATAGTAAACAACTGACCTGGAATAAGTCCTTTGAAAGCTGCCTGTGCAGGACCAGGTGGCTCGCCTTCCTTTTCCACGTAGAGAACGGATTCTATCGCGTCCGGTGGATTTATGCTAATTTTGTAGTGTGTGTATATTCCGGCCGGATAAGGCGGTTGCCATAGCACCAGCAGCGTCGTCTCATTTCTGAACCAGACGATGAACTTTCCCGGGATGTTCGGTTCTGTAATTCATCCAATTGCTAGACGTGTATATCGATCTTTACGAAACATTTGTAATTCTTTTAATATTTATGATACATACTTGTCGTAAAATTCCTACTGGTGTAAGCGACGCTCTCTTTGGCATCTAACACGGTGAAGAGTTGAAGCGAGTACGTGGCACCGGGAGTGAGATCACGTAGGGTGTAGGGTACCGAATCGACGGGGATGACGGTGGTCTTGGGATTTCCGGTATCGCTGAAGCTCTGCGTCCGCAACCGGAAACCGGAATAATTCCCCTGAGCCGGAGGCGACCAATATACGATCGCGGTCTTCCCATTTCGTACCGATACCGTCAAGTTTGATGGAGGATCGGGTGCTAAATGAAATAAATTATATTAATACTGACTCTCCCAGAGAGACTCATGGCAAATCAGGCAGTCTTTTGCTTGTTAGTCTGTAACTCTGTGTTTTCAATTATAATTGTTCAGACGTTAATTTGACAAATCAACAAAACTGTCAAGATAAGTCTTATGCAAAGCATTTGGATATAATAGCTACGAAAGTAAACAGTTTATATTTTTAGAAAGCTATTAAAAATCTCGTTAAATAAGATCAGATTACATACGTGTCGTAATTGACGCGGTCCATGTCAGCCAATCGTGAAGAGTACTGTTGCTGTAGTACAGCCAATACTCGTATCTCGTCCCAGGCAGGCCGTCCCTGAACTTTATGACATCACCGATGTCGGTGGCGGCTATGGTGGTATTTGGCGGTGGAGAGCCGACGGGTGGGCTGTAATCCAAACGGTACCAGGAACCACCCTGGCTCAGATTGCCCGGTATCTCGATCGCGAGATCAGCCGAGTACGTGACCTGAGGGGAAACATACATAAACCGTCGTTAATTCGCACGTTTGTATCATCATTCGCATAATTAATAACTTCGTGGCAATATAACATTTCCATTTACAATATGTTTAATATATGGAAAAGAGAGAAATTAATGTAATATTTGTCATTACTATATTATCAAAATTTGTTAATATTAAGAATATTAAACAGAAAAATGTTCGTTAAGAGAACTGCTAATTTTATTTCCTGAAAATTGTTTTGCTGATTCTTATTATTAATTTGGATACAACAAATTAGTTCTTATTCTGCCACTAAAGTAATAACAAAATACATTTGCTGGTGATAGAACATGCTCTTTCACACATTGAATAAAATATCTATAACGGTATTGCGGCCAATTTCTTTTCTTTTACGTATATGTGGGTCATTAATTCATAATTTGACATAAACACATGCGTACATGTAAGTTAATTATATAGAACAAGGCTCGGTTACGTTTGAATAGAATTAGATTATGCAGTGTCTTTATGCAACCTGGTTCTATGAGAACATGCGTACATCTAACTGTTTTGAACTCATCTCGATGCCTGTATGCTTTTACGGCTTCGCCACGCAATGTCGTAACCGTGATCCGTGGGTCGAGTTCGTGTTAGTAAGGATCCGTTATAAATCAGCGATGTAGCTTGAATTTCAAGGTTCTGGCATCCTTACAGATAATCAAGAAACTGAATAAGGATTATTTATATATTGTGTCATCGATTCCTCTTCTATTTTTATTCCCATCGATGTAAAGATAACACCTACGACAGCAAGAAACTCGTGCGCTCTCACGTAGCAAACGGTTATTCGATTCGATACGTTTGATTCTTGCACGATATCGTGATTCCCACAGTGTGAAACGACTCTAAGTTTATGGACGGCTTTTAACGAGGCCCACGACCTCCGTTCAGCGCTTCGCTTTCTCCATCGCGAAATATTGGCCATTAACTTGCGAATGCACGTTTGTCCAGCCCCCTTGTACAAAACGTTTTTGCTCATTTTTCCAGCCGCGTGTTTATGGCAACACAAGCGTTTAGTCACTAAATTGTTTCTCACATAAAAATTTTTCAAAGTCTTTCGGGCTAATGGCGTTCGTCAACAAAACATGTTACTTTGTTAAGTTTATGATACAACAATATGCGCACAAAACCCTTTGTAAATCGAAGAAAAATTAATTTATTCGCATTGATCCCAAGAATATCTCCAGTTAGGTATAAAAGATTGAAGTGATGATTGTGGGAAATAACGCAAACGTTGTATGTTGATTTTAAATGTATGTACTCGTGGCTACTCGTAGCTATGAATTCTTATGATTCTTACGGACAGACAGCATGTGTGCACGACATATACACTGGGAAGCAATGCGTTCCCAGACGTGGGAAAGATTGCATACCGCAAAACCTGTAACGCTGCTGCTGACACGTAATAGAGAGCTCACTGCAGCTGATGTTTAATATACTAGGTCATCTAATGTATTCTCGACGGAAAAATTTTATTTGTAAGAAAAAAAAACCGCAAGTTAAAATTCCTAAGACATAATTTCTTTTATTAAATATTAAATCTTTAGATATACATATCGAATATAAAAAAAAACCGATATAATGAGAAAAAATCGTAGTAGCCAAATGTCTCTTAAAATTGTCAGAGGGATAATGCGAATCATCAATACCTATTTAGGATAATCGACAGGGAGATTAAGTATAAGAAAGATAAATTATTAGGCTTCTCAATAAGTCTTAATATAATTTGACATTTATAATTTACAGTAAAGTGAACTATTCTATAGATAAAAACTCTAAAGCAACATTGATTAGCTTTGTCTATTATTAACACTACGTTGAATCTTTCAACGTCTATTCGGGTTTAAAGTGACGAAGTCGTTTTTCCTACAACCGCTCGCGACAATGAGGTGCATATTGATCCCTTCTCCGTCTCTTTCTATCGCAACATCTCTTTTCCCACCTTCCCTTCATTTCTCTCAATCGTACCCCCCACAGGCAGTTTATCCCTTGTGCTTGACGTTGTACGGATGACGACAAAAACTCCTAATTGTACAAAGAAGGCACGAATAGCACGCCGACCTGGCAGAGATAATCGGGAAATACGTGGCTGAGGCACGCGAGAATTTCGTTTGCCCCATGCCTCGAAGGGAATAAATTCACTTCGCGGCTGAAGGTATTTGCCGCGCGATGATTAAATGCGGCATGTCGACATTGTAGTAAATTACGCGGTGCATTTTACATAGAGTGATAAAAAAAACGTAGTAATCGGAGATTTAGCGACCTGTCGTGACCAAAAGTGATGTTTGAACGTTTTGTGGAAATACGTTTTATAAAGAGAATCATCATTGTCGTTTAAAAGTCACTTAAAACGTACTTATTTCAATCCTTTCAAAATGTGTAATGAACGAATATCTGTTTGCGTATCTACGTCATTTGAGAAAGAAAGAAGATAATTTGCAAATTATATAACTACGATTAAATTACTGTCATTTGATATGTAATACTGCAATATGAAATATATCCAACGTGACTTACTAATCTAAACATCGGCTTGTCATGGGAGCCTCAAATAACGTTAGATAAATCGATGCAGCTGCATTTATGCGTTCTTAACTAAATCTTTGTGAGTAGCAAAAAACTGCATTTCAGTATTCACATCGTAAATGTCATTCCAAAAATACTTTGACATTTCATTGATCTGCATAGCCCCGTTTCAGAATAGATTCACCGCGTTTTATAGAAACGTTTAGGCTATAGTGTGTATCTATATCATGTATGTCGCTTTAAAAATACCTCGACATACATTTATTTCAGCATATAGTCGCGCTACGTTCAGTTTTAAAGCAATTAAAAGATTTTTTTCTCTATTACATTTTACTGGAATATTTGATCCAAGTAATGACGACGGTTCGTCACTTCCAGTTGAGATTTTGAAAGTAGAAAGTAGCATCCAGCGGCTGTCCGTGAAGTATAGGTAGCTCTCGATCGCATGTTTGAGGTCTAGCGCGCCCGCGTCACTTCCGGTTGACTGTTGTCACGCGCCTAGCGTATTTGCGACCTTGCGTTTTCGTTCACGTTCAATGTAGTACATGGAAGTAGGTGGAAGAGGTGGAAGTCACATATCCGCGTGACATCCCATCAGCGTCGTGTCTGTGACACTTTGTAACTGATATGCGCCGTTCATCATTTTGCTTTGTTTACCTTGGCATCGCATATTAGAGTACTAAATAAGCTTCACTTCCTTTTTCGTTAGCGGATATCGAGCGGATCGTGTGTTCAACAAAGTTGGTGGCATATTAGGTTCACATATGATAAGAACTGTGTGTGCTTCAAAAAAAAGGTTGGAAATTTTAATTTAAAAAATTTTTCTTTGTTATAATATTTGAATAATTAGAAGAGCAGTTTCCTTTTTTTAATATTAAAATATTTTAGAAATATTATATACGTGTGTGTGTGATACTGTGATGTAATTTTTGAATCAGTTGTTCAAGAGATCATACAAGTTAATATCGATTTGAATAAAATAAGTATAGCAAGCATGATGAATCGTGATTACTCGCCATCCGGTGCATTATGTCGACATCGGAATTAACTGACTGCATCCTCTATTCATATTCGTATCGTTCGATATCACGTATTATCTTTGTCGGTATCGTCATTTCCTCTTCTGTTGAAAAGTTTCTATTAGCAAGAATTATTTGTGAAGCTACTAAAGAAGTACGCAGGCTACTGTATTCGAGAGGAATAGTAATACAGAAACGAAAGACTCTCAGGTCTACGTCCTCGACTCCGCTTTGTCTCGTCCCAAGAGTAAGTCGAGATGAATTCTCGTTGGAAATCCTATTTTACATATTAGCTACGAGCGGCAGGCTGGTCAATATAGCGGGACAGGAATCCGATATTCCCTTTGTCTCAGTCACGCCGCACCCGAGCTAGGACGGCATCAAAGGTACAAATGTGTGGGACGCATTCTGGTTCATGAACGGGCTCCGAATCCGTAAATAAGTGAGAACGTGATCGTGCATAGAATACCAGAAACAAACGGACAAACCGAGTCTCGGAAAAAAATTCCAGGCATAAATGTAGGCAAACAGCGTTGGAATGAATAAAATGTTCCGAGGCTGTCGTCCTTACAGTGGTTTTAAAAACGAGGCTGCCCCATGGACCACAAAAGCGACTGCAGCCACTTTCATATATACATATATATACATATATTTATTTATATTTATAAATTTCGTATATAAAATGCATTTTCTCGTTTGCTAATTTTACGAAACGTATAAATATAAGACGTGCACTATCACGTTGTCCGTCTGTGTTCTTGTTACGAGCGCACTCAGGAAAACATCCAGTGTATCGTAAATCCGGTGATCGTTTTATTCGCACAAAGAGAATAAAGAAAGGCGCTCGTTTCGAATGTACACACAGAAGATTCTAAGTAGCTCGCGTGTTTCGCCATTTTTACCCCTTGCAAAACCTGTTGCACGACCTTGTTCGATTCGTGAACGGTGGCCTTCCCTTTCTTCCCTTTTAATCGCCACTCAGTGTCCTCATGTCTATTTTTAAACAATTATACATATATATATATTTTTTTAATGCCGTTGGACGGAGCCAGGCTAATAATTATTTTCCTTATCTGTCTCGCGATGATATTTATGTCACAAAAACGTGGTGCGAATATATCCAATACGTCGGGCTGGAAAAAGTTACAGTAAAAGCTATTTATAACGTTTATTATTCGAAACATTGTGATGGCGCAAGCCACGCTTTATGATAATTAATAGTCCGTGATTAATTAAACGGGAGTACTTTAATTTACTAATGGCCGTACAACAAAATAATAACGGTAAGATAAATCGGTGGTAATAATGAAATGCATGTTGCTCTTAGATAATCGCTACGTTAACGTCACGCACGTCTTGCGTGACACTCTCTCCACCGTTATTGACCGTTATCAAAATGAATTTATACATTAATTCCAAACGTACCTGAGATTTATATTTACATATACATGGATCATAAGATTTGAAACAATTTCAAAAAATTTAAGAAGTTATTGGAAACGTACTTCGGAAATTAAACGTTCAAATTCGAACGAGAACAATAATCGAATTTTATTTCTCGACTTTCAATTTTTAAAGATTCGATAATATAAATAAGTCCCATGTCAAGGAAAATTTAAATGAAAATAACGTCTGTTGTAAATATAACTTTCTCTTTATAATAATTCGTCTAGACTTATTTTATTAATTTAGTCGAATATTCACAGGCAAATTGTTTGAGTATATATTTTACGATGTTCGAAAAGTTCGTATAATTTAAAACCCGAACAAAAAAAAATCTGCATTATTCAAATTACTCGACTGGTCGAAAAATTTCCTGCGCTGATATATTCCGTCGGGTGTGACACAGCATTTTAGGACGTGCCGCGGATATATTCTATTGTGCTCGCTTTGCCAGTAAATTGCTCACGAATGCGCGTATTGTACTATACATACATTTACATTTGATCGATCACAAATCGACCCACATTCCCGCGTATCGTCCGTGAACAAGCGCAGTGTTTCTTGCGCTAACACGCAAACAAGTAAAGTAAATTTACAGCCGGACGTTGCATTAACGCTTCGATCCGGCTGTTTCTCTCTCTCTCTCTCTCTCTCTCTCTCTTTGCTGATTATGTAACTTTTTTACAGTATGTAACGCGCATCGCGTGATCATCCTGTTACATTGTCCGCGTCATTGACGAAGCGTGGCAGTGAAGCGGCCGTTTGGGATACGCAGCAGGAAGAAAAAATGGTCGGTAATGACCGTAATGCAATTATCGCGTAATTGGGAACGGAATCATTACGATAATTTCCCTCTGACGCTGACGTGCTGTCCGAGGTCCGCTTGCCAACAAATCGGAAATGTGACGGGACTGTTAAGCAGAAATCTCGTCTCGGCCGTAATACGCGCAGCGTTAAAATCTCTCGCTCGCCAGTCATCGCATTTCCGCAATGTCAATGAGATAGCGAATCGGTGGCGAGCCCGATGTCTCTTATCTTCGTCAGAATAGTTTCATATTTTTAATCGCGCGCATTTCCAATTGCTGAATATTTTCATTGCAAACTTGAAATTCTAATTTCCAATGCGCGAAACGATTAGTCGGTAACCATGCGATTGTACACAGAGGCGAAAAGTCCTTATCAACCACGCGTGTTCGTAACGACATTCCGCGCGGCGATAACATTGCTTGCGTTTAGCTATCGCGCGGTAATCCGTTTTCAGTATTACTTCTTTTCGCACACATGTGACAACGGAAATACTGCGCCTTTATAACACGGTAAAAGTATTAGGCCGTTACGTTGAAAATATTCAGTTGGTCCTGATAAACGCAGCGGAAGTGTGCTTCTGGAAAACAACGGCGAAATAATATTGTTAATAATGAGCGGTGTGTCACGTACGTGCTCAAAACAAACGACGTGTCTTACGATAATGTGCTCGACCGATTTCTTCCCCCCAAAGAAACGATAAATGCGGGGCGTGCCATATCAAGCGCAATATAATGCCTCATTAACTGCTCGGTGGATCGCTTTGACATCTTTTTGTAGGGGCAACTAAAAGATGAGACCGCTGGATAAGTTTTCTGTGTTAAAAAAAAAATTAAAAGATATTCGCTGTCAACGTACTAGAGCCCGTCACTAGTGTACTATATACATTTAGTTTGTTTATTAAATATTTTCTTCCTTTCAAAACAAAAGTAGCAAAAAGCACATGTTAATAGTTATATATATGTATAATGCGGCAATGTTTCTGCACTTTAGAACAATTAAATTTAAAATTGTTTGTTAGATGGAAACTGCTAGAAGTATGTTTGCAATTAAATTATAGATTGAAAATGAGCGACGATGCATCAGTCGAGTGGTATGCTAATCGCATTGTACATACTCTTACACGTACACAAATGTTATGCCTACGCATCATTATTACGTGAAAGGCATTTTTTTTCTTCAGTTTTTAACGACGGCAATGTAAAGTAAAGAATAAGTAAAGAAATCTTACTACAATCATTAATAGCTAGCGACTGCAGAAATGTTTTCACGTAATAGCTGGCATTGTTAGAATTTCATTTCACTAAAGGAATTTACTACCTCCAGCTTTATCAGCAAGTACCCGATAGTTTCGGTGAGAAACATCAACTACAACCATCGTTTCTCACGGAATAAAAAAAAGTAATTTACGCGAAGTGACAATTTTATCTGCCGAAAAGAAAAACAACGCTGTTCGTCGGATTCATCAGTTGTATAACGAATAAATCGCTGCTTTATCTGTAAATCAGCCTCTGGCGAAGGCTCATCTTGAGCCGCTTAGTTATTCATAGATCCTCTCGGTTATTGCTAGAAAAGAAAAAAAAAAGATGATAGCATCAAAGATGCGTCTGGCAATAACATGACATTTGCATAAATTCCATCTTCGTCTCGATCCGATATTTTTCGTAGTAACAATCCGACGCGCACCTGAGGCTGCGTATTCAGTACACTGTAGGATAAACCTAGATAAGATCCGCGTGCACCCAACAATCACTTCCTGTTTACCAAATGCCCGCGGCTCCTCGGCGCGGTGATTCGACTCTCCGCGCGGCCACGGCGAATGGCGAATCGCTGTGAAAAAGCATTTACCTGCGCGTGAGGTGATTGATGATTGCATAACCCATGATACAGACGTTGTAGGTGATTGTTAGGTCGCTCGCTTGGATGCTTCTACCTACCGAAAGTTCTAGAGAGTGCAATATCTCACACAACGATAGTACCCCTATTGGATTTATTTGCGCTTGCATGATCGAAGCGACTTGCGAAACAAAACTAGGAATATAGCATTGTTCGCTTTTTTTCGAAGAATTTGTCGAATTCAGTATGATCCAAAAACTTTTTATAAAATTAACAATTTTATAAAAATACTTTTTGTCACATTATGCGCAGTTCTGGCTACAAAAGGCCAGAATAATACATATTTATTCTCCGTTTCAAGAATAGTCATTGCAATAGCCAATGTAAAGTAAGAAGTTTAAACAAAGATCAAATAGTAAAAATATTTGAAGGGTGTTGTAAAAAGTCTGAAAGACATTCTAATTTTTTTTTCTTTTAATATAAAACTTCTGATATGATAATATAATATGAAATTAATATTGTTATATGGCGAAGAGCGTCCTTCCACGGCGTCAATCTGATGAGACAGGACTTCAGATGCGTTTAATTGGCAAAGGAGTACACTTTGCTGTAACTTGGATGTTGCAAACTCATTTGGACATAAAATGCGTGCTTGTGCCTCAGCTATTCGTGACGCATTTATGTACCATGCAACTTTTGACTTTGCGTAATTAAGGCTTGCGTCATCGTTCGTGTGATCATACTACTCTTGGGACGAGCGAGCAAGTTAAAGTTTGGCGTTTAACATTTCAGTGAAACATTACTAGTCATAGTAAAGTTGTACGCTCGCATGAAACAAGAAGATAATTAATTCATCTTTAATTAATTGTTTGTTATGTAAAATAATTTAAGATTGTCCAAGATTATGTCATTATTAATATGTAATAGGAATTATTATTGATCGAGATTACTAAACAAACTAAAATAACAATTGTATCTGTTATCACTAACGAGCATTTGCGATTAACTACAATTTGAACTATTATTTAGAAATAATTATCGCCGATCTTCTAGTGAATTATTTGCGTTTTGAATATGAATTAAAAGTAATTAACACATCCGGGGATTTGATGATTTGCATGATAAATTAACGCTTCTAGAATACACGATTCGTATCGCGATTTCCATTTTTATTATATATATATATATATATATATGTATATCCGGCTGTTCATTTGGAATAAATGTGTCTGCGGATCTACAAGGCTGAACTGTGATCATTAACTAAAACTATGAAAAATTAGCTACTTTGTATTTCGAAAAGGATAGAGTTTTTAGTCGATAAGAACGCAAGTTCGATGAATAATTCAATAATTTAATAATAAATGAAAACATTACACGTTTTATTACATGTAACTCTAACTTTACTGATGAACAAATTTATCTTTAATGTGAATATTTACACTCTGAAGAGATTTATGCAACAGTTGATGGATTTGTTAATTGCACTTGTAAGTACAAGTGCATGTGATTTAAGGGGTAACACCACTGTAGAATTTTTAAAAAATCGGGTTTTTTTGCTTAAATGATACTTTAAGGTCTTAGAAATAAGGTACAAAAGATCTAAAAGCGAAGAAAGATCCCTAAGTGTTTTTGGAAGTTTGAAGCATCGTACTTTTCAGTAAGATTTGAAGCGTTTGTGAAGGAATTCTTCTGAAAATAATAAGAGAATTAGCTACCTACAGTGAATTTTCTTTAAAATCGGCCAAGAGGGATCAGGAAAAGGCAAACATCAATAAGAAAGGCCAATTGTATGGTGCAGACATTGCAGATTAGAGGTAAATGACAAATTTCTATCTCTGTTACATAAAACTTTAAACGCGTTTTTCTCGAAATGACTTTTTTTAAGCTTCCTGCACTCATAACTTCCATAAATCTTGACCAATTTACTTGAAATTTTAACTGTAGCTTCTAAAATACATTTGTCAGCGAAGTACGTACGGATTTTACGTTTCATTGTAAACTTTTTTTTATAAACAATTTTCTGCAAAATTTTTTGCAAAAAATAAATATTTTTCTTCAAACTTGTATCATTTTTACAAAAAAATATTATTTTTTAATTTTCATACGTACTTCGTTAGCTAATGACATAAAGAATTAAAAAAAAATTAGTTTTTTGTTCTAGAGCAAAAATTGTAGCAGATTTTGGTGCGGCAGACACCTTTCGAAACGAGTAGTCATCGTTGCCAAGCTTTGTCACCGCCATTTTGTAATAAAAAAATGCAAAAAATTTTTGTTTTAATACTTCAAAGTATATAGAATAAGGTACTTAAAACGGATTTTACGTTACCGTTTTCGTTTTCCCGTAAAAAATGATCAAAAATAGGCTTTTTTGGAGGCTCTACAGTGGTGTTAATTTATCTATGTATTTTTTGCTGCGTGTTTTACCTGTAATTATAATAAGCGAAATTGGGATTTAGAAACAACTCAATGTGTGCCGAATATAAAACCACTTTAATCTGCTCTAATTACAATTAAACTTGCGCAAACTTCTTACGTCCGCAAATAAATTTCTGCAACGTGTATGTTTTACGTGTTTTCGGTGTTTCCGTCAAAATACTAAAATCAGGTTACATTTCACAATGTTACAGCATTAACGCATATCAAAATATAATTTGAGAAAAAGCGTTCTTTTCAACCATCACGTAAACATGTATTTACATGGAGAAAAGGAATTTCGTTATCTCAACGAAAAATCGTTTCTACCACTGCATATCCGACGTGAAAGCGGCACAGATCGTTACCATTACTAATTATTTGATATTACAACAGAATTCTCGTTACAAAAAAAAAAAGAAAAGAATTTTGCTAAAATGTTCAAATGCTTCTACGGAAACTTAATTTGCTACTAAAGTAAACTTATTTGCAATTGAATTATAAATAATAAAAATTGTCTTCACTAAATATGTTGTTGTCACAGCAAAATGAATGATTTGCAGATAATAAGAATTAAGGTACAATGGCAAAATAATTTTGTAAATTTAGTAGAACTAACTATCTTAATGCATTAAAATTTTCCAATAAGTGCTTTTGCTGTACAATAATTGGCAAAATTGATTAATAACGACGTGAAATATGCTACGCCGGCTTTCTTTTCATGTGTAACCAATACAATTTTGCTCACGTTCTACGGAGTGCTTATCGATACAGTTATGCAACCGTTACTTTCCTGTGCATTGTGAAAATTCAATGCAAGTGCAACCAATAAGAGATCCACGTAGAATTAACTCCTTATCGCATCATCTTTGCAATTTTATCTTTGCAACAAGGTAAACTTGAGGATTTCTTGTGCAAATCGCAGTTGCTAGACGTTGACGTATAGAGAATGATTCAAGATGAATCAGCATAGGATAAAGCAGGATGTAACTCGTTTTAATTAAGACGCGATTTAAAAAAAAAAACTTAGCCATGAACGCGCTGCGATCCTTGAGTGCGAAAAAGATGCCACCGACAGCGGAATGACGTCAAACGCACTGTTTCTTTTTTCAAAAGCGCGATGTGCAATTTAACCAAATGCATTCGTACAAATGCGTACATACATACAATAATGAGAAAGAACGGGGAGAGAAAGCGGGAGTGAAACTGCAAGTGTGTTCACGCGGATGCGACCAGGAGGCAAAGGGATGAGTCGGGATGCGACAAAAAAGCGAAGCGTTGCCTCTCTTCTTTTATGTCCACCGACGTCAGAGAACCACGCGCGTGGTGCACCATCACACGTACTTTTGTTCTCTTATTCCGGCTCTTTTATTACACGCGAGAAAACGGATGAGCAAGCGGATTAAAGCGCGTGAGTAAAATTGAGAATATTTATTTGCACTGAAAAGCTTCAGAGGTGTATCGAAACGATTGTTAAGAATAGACATATTGATTTATCCAGCGCGCGATAATAGCAGAAGTGCAGTAAATTATTTAATCACGTAAATAATTATGTGTAAAAGGAAATATCGCGCGGAAAATTTGAAACATGACGTGTGGAATTAAGCGGCAAATTTATATTGATAATTGTGCATTTGAAAATTATTTCTGCAATCATCGTATGCGATTTCGTGACAGCATAATATATGAGTGTTTAATAATATCCTTCTTTGAAATACAGAGAAAATTAATGTGACAGTTGTCATGTAATAAAGAATACATTTGATAGATTATATAGAATGATAATTTAAAAGAGTCTCGCGATACAATATTAACTTCAATATTCAGAAAAATATCGAAAGGTCTACTTACGTAAACAATTACTGAGAATTCTAAAAAGAATATGCGATGGCAAGTGTAATGGAAGAAATCTTCTTTTAATATTACTATTTCAAATATTTTATATTATGATAAATAATATGTAGAATATATAAGTAAAACATATTTTTCATTTCTCAAGATTTATAACAAAGATGAAACATTACATGGAACATAAATTCTGGAGAAAATAATAAAACTATTTAAAGCTCTTATTTAACAATTAATGTACGTGTAATATGTTAATATCAAATATTTACTTTCTGATTATACACTTTGTGTTTAATTATATTAAATTGGAAGCTTTCAGCTTTTAACTCAATTACGAAGAAAGTTAGAGAAAGTGAGTTCTGCTTCCCTTCTATAACACTTTGGTTTCATCAATCCATTATTCATAACGACTATAATATTTTTATATTATCGCATGTAATCCGACTATGAACTTGTGCGTATTATACAGAGTCATGTATATTTCTGTAATCCTGTTTTTGCTTGTGGATTGCTTCGACTTCAGTTTTTGCAAGCCACTCACGACAGCTAGACGCGATCGAAGGCCTCGGATATGGCTCAGACGAGTGAACGGTGATTTATTTCTCCCGTCTGCTCTATTTTTGTCACATGTGCAGCCGTATCTTCCCGAGCTAGTTTAAGATATAGTCGCATCCGGATGAACCGAAGCCGTTTGACACTCAGCAGAGCACCACGTGCGGCTTGTCCTTGCCTTTGCAAGACGCCGTTTCCGGTAGGCTACAAGCGTAACGAAATAAAAAAAAATATTAAGCCTACTGTCTTCTTGGTCTATTTCGAAATACGTCTTAAATTTTAATTGATTAAATTATTATTCTTAGTATGTCGGATATTCACAGTAATCACTGTCTATAGATTTTCATCTTTATTTAGTAATAATTAGATATGCTATATTATTAATTACATTGTCTCAGTTATTCAATAATCTAATAATTATCTATGAACCATTAAGCGATTAGTAAAATAAGTATTTCAAATAACACTGTTTTTATTCCGCGTATAATTGCATGTAATTGTCTATGGTTGAGATATATAAGAGAGTTTCGCAGAACGTACGTACTTTTCTTGTAATATTTAAATAAGGCAATATTTCAATCGCTCTTTTCAGTAAAAAACAAAAAAAAAAAAAGAGAAAAGAATATCCGATAAATGCATATTTATTCAAACTTTGAAGTAAAACTCCGATAAAGCTGAGCTCCCTCATATGCCGATGAGAACTTTAATCGTAGGGAAGCTATCGGAGACGATTTTTGTTCACTCTGTAGACTGACCAACGATGTGCTCGCATGTCAAAGTAACTTATCGCATGTGTAGCGTAACGTGCCCGACTTAAAAATGACGACGCCAGCTATTTGCGAGGCATTCGGTGAACAGGGTCTCCGTGGTAAGAGTTTAATATAGCGCGGTCATGAGCCTCGAATTCTGGGCCAATAATGCCATGATTTCATCGCACCCACACTCTTCTCTTAAAAATACGAGAAAAAGGGAAAAATTGAATACAAACAGCGATCAAAACATATAAATTATTATTATTTGAAGTAAGACATACTATTATTATTATTATTATTATTATTATTATTTATATATTAATATTTTTATCAATTTCTAATTTATAGATTACGCATTTTATGTGTATTTGTACATAGCAGTTATAAAATAATTCAATAAAACATAAAAAATTATAAAGTCGTCTTTTTACTTTTATTTTGCAAAAAAGGATCTATTAAAAAACGATGCGTATATCCAGCGGAAATTCGTTGTGATTTTACTTAGCAGTTTAAAAAATTTTAACTCTTTCAGCGGAAGAGCAAATGTAAATTTTACGAATAACGAGCGAACGTGATGATGCAAAATAAACAAGCATCCGGTATACTTGACGTGTTGTAAAAACAATATAGAGCACTATGCAGAGCGAGCAAATTTACGAATAAAAAATTGAGCACGTGTGGAACCGGAAGTGGAAGAAAAATCTGTAATCTAAAATCTAAAATTTACCAAAAACTACTGAATAAATAACGAATGAATTTGATTCAATATTATTTTGCGTATTTTAAACTTGAATTATATTATGCTAATTAAATATCTAATTTAATTCATAATGAGATTTTTAACTAATTAATACTTTATCACAAAAAAAGTATCAATAATCAATAATTTCTTAATTCTTTAAATCACTTAAGCACAATTTCTTATATTTTTGCGAAATCGCATTTCAAAACAGAGTATTGCTTAATCGATTCGCTACTTATTTAATGATTCATTCAATTAATTATCAGTTATGAAATGTGGATTTCAATTAACGAGTTATTTAAAGTAGCAAGTATTTCCTTCGTAAAATGTATATCTTTATATATGTAATATCGATGCCTATCATATGTTGCAAGCATATCTTTTACATATTACATCATTTCTTTCTCATGGGTACTTATTATTCTGTGACTCATTTTGTGATTAAATAAAACAACACTTTTTGATATTAATGACTTGTATACTTTTTAATATAATTAAAGATGTAAATAAAAGTTTTATACTTTTTATTCTTTATTCTATCAGAAATGATTTACGTCCAACTAAATAGTTCTGCATCAGAGTGCCTATATTGTTTTTCCAATAATGATATCCGTGAAACAGATTTACCACGTCAAGTTTAATGACAAGCAATGATCAATTTTGACTTTTTAAGACAGTAAAGAATGTACCATGGCAATGAAATTGACAAAATTGATTTGATGTGTGTAGAACAGTACCGTATAACGATGGTTAAATGGGCGTTGGCTTCCTTTCGAACACAGAACATTCAACAGCTTATTTTGCCCATTATGAGCTTCATTAGGTATAAAGCGACGTACTTTCGCCAAACGAACTTTCCTTTAGTCAATAAACCGTAACCCGTCTAATTCCCCTTCTCCGCATTGAACCAAACACTGTACGTAATCCTGGAACAATCTCGGCATCTATTTTCTAAAATATAATTAACATTATGAATATAACCTTGAGAAAGTGTTTCACTAAACTGATTACTATATTAGTAACTGATAATATTTCTTAAGTTATCTGATGAAATATCATTAGTTACTGATATAGTAATCAATTTATCGAAACACTTCATCAGTTCTTTTTTCCAAGGGCAATCTAAAAAAAGTACTTATTACATATTATTTATATTTAATATGCAATATGTTATAATATTTATAAATAACACGTAATAAGTATTTAATGGCAACACTTTTTAATACGTGATATAAAAAATTTTTAATATAAAGTTATAAAAATAAAAATCTCTTTATATAGACAAATATTGCATGGTGATCATTACGTAAACGCATTACCTCGTGTAATTTTGCAAAATGACATTCTCATAACGTATATCGCTCCGTCTGATTGTTGTACAACGGAATCATTAGCTCTTGGAAAAGTCAGTAAAAACTCATTTACGTAATTCCTGCACTCCGTAGTGCGTTAAATATTTAAATTACCCGGAAAAATATATTCCTCTTCTCCTCTCTCGCAGAGGGAGGAAAATCTCGTAATCCGCCGTCTAACCATCGGCAAACAATTCCGACAACTAATCATTCTGATTATCTACGGCAGACACTTAAGCCTCTTTAATCTGCTACTACTGGTGTCCGACTGAATATATCGTGCTTGCGCAAGGGCGAATAAAATATTGAAATTTGTTGCGTTTGAGTTGAAGAGATTAATTTAACGCTAGAGAGAAAATAAATTATTATTATTACGTCCGGAAATTTCTTATTAAAAAGCATATATGTAGACACAGATATATAGTCTAATGACACTAATACGATTGGATATTCGCCATACTGACAGGAGTAGACATTCGACATTCGAAGGCAATGTATTCGTGGTTGAGAAAGCCAGGCGAAGTTTCGCAATGTCAAGATACGATTCGATCGAGCAAAGAAGACTGGATGTCGGTCGCGTTCCCCTTCACCAATCGGTTGACCAGAACTCAAACTCTGACTTTAATCTGTCGCGGGAGTACATACTCCTTCAACTGAAATTAATATTCTTCGCCTATATATGTATTTCCGAGTACATATCCAGATCTGTAATTTTTTCTTTTGATAGAAATTTCATTGAACAGATGAATCTTGCGATTTGATGCGGATTGGTCTTGTTCAAACATACATTTAATCATTTCTATCAAAGTACGTCAAATATATTTACAAATTTTATATTATTCACATAAACTAATCAAGGAGTAAGAAATTTAAACATAAATGTTTAATTTTTGCGGACTTTTATACATATAGTTGTTTACTCAGCATGTTAAGCTTGTGTCATTAGCGTATCGGCCTCATAAATTTAAATTTGCAAGTTTATGCAATACGCTTCTATACGTCATCGCCTATAGATTGTCTCAAGTACGCGCGTTTCAACGTAAAAGGACATTCTCCGGAGTGGAATGTCCTAGATCAAGATTATTTAGCCGCTCTATATGCCCCAGAGATAGTAGGAATAGAAGTTCAGTGGAATAATGCAAGGACAACAAATCTCCGTCATTTTCATACCAAGAGAAAGAAGAATCAAAGCGAAATACATATGCAAAATGAATTAGTGCATGGATAAATGATGGAAAGTAATAATATAACTCTTGAGTACCACTCTGACAAATTGTAAGAAGTCCAAGTAATACTAGAACCATAATTATTAGCCTTTCTTCTCTGATAAATTTTAAATTTATAATCTTCTAATTATGAATAGGAAAATTTAAGATAATGGAAGCTTGAATTAAAGATAAATAATAATATATCTTTCGAGAGTATATTAGAAAAAAAAATAAACATTGCCTTTTTAAAACTAGTATCATTTTCCAAATTATAACTTAACATGTACGCATGTTTTACTAATGCGCGTCCTTCGCGCTAATACCCACGTTTTTAGCATAAAGCAATACTCTGTCGACATGTCCTAGATCCATGTGGTCATTGGCACTCACCTCGGCCAGAAGAATCAGCAGCAGCAGAAGGATGCTACTGAATTTGGATACCGGTTGCAGAGAGAAGATTTTATGGTCCATCATCCTTGATGAATACAAAATTCACTAATGTTGAAATCTTCTTGTTGCAATCTCTCTTGATCCAGCCCTCACCCAGACACCTCACTGACACCTCACGGAATGACACCCACGAAGACACCTTCGGCGTCCAGTTAAGTAACGAAGGAATGCGCGAGGAATGTGCGTGTCACATCGATCGATCGACGACACTGGGACTTATCTCTTTGAGTCTCCGTGCACCGTGCGTGCGGTATCACAAGAAATCGCGTGTCCCACTCCGGGCACCTCGCGGTAACACCTGTTTGGTTGTCGAACAGCTACGCCGGTGTCGAAGGTAGTGACGACGACGCTGACGGAGGAGCCGAGGGATCGCGATGGCAGGAACGTTGGCTGCTGCCATATCAGTCGGCGAACTGTGTGTCGCCGAGCCTTCTGCTTGGACTGAAGCTATATGTTATCGCGAATCCAAAACAGCAGGAAATGATTAAGGCTCGATTAATGCGCGGCTCTTGCACGTCGCTGCTCTTAGTTCTTGAGTTCCCTCCCACTCGGGTCTGGTGCATCCGCTGCGTCAGGTGCACCAGGAGTTATGTAAATTTTCCCAGAATAAAAAACATTTCATAGATCGTTTCTAGGTATCTTGGCGCTCGTTACCCGCTAAACTCTGCTTCGACAAATCGCAAAATCTTCGTATCGGATTGAAATAGTTTGATCCTTCTAAATGTGTTTCGCACATTCAGTTGTGCTCTTTAAATGTATCTAGAAGTGGAATGCTCCTTGTATCAATTTTGACTATTGCACAACGTTTTCTTTGTATAAAATTACTTAAAAAAAAACTTAGCTGCTACAGACATCTAATATAATTTTCATTTATATTTTTCGTTTTTACTATGACTGCTTTTTACAATTTGACGTCTATCTAACGTTGAAAATGTATGTCAATGACCGCTACATACATAAGTGACTATGCTAATAAAGAAAGTATAATAGGTGTGCCTCTACTTTATCTCTCGTGCGTATCGTGTCTTTTTGTTCTGCCTTTCTTCATGTTGCTCTTAAATAGAATACCGGTTCTTTCGCTCATCAGGCACCTTTGTTTTCTTCGACGTTATTCTTGAAGTATATGACGTAAAGAAATCACATAACATTAGCGTAGCAGTGAACCGAAGAAGATTATAAAATTACTTCGCTTTCTCGCAAAGAAAGCATATTGTTCTATTTTTACTTCTATTTTATAATACTCTTTCTTAAATACGTTTTTCTCATCGCATCTGTCTATTGAACAAAAAATGCGATATCATTTCTGTACTGGATTAGTCTCCTCCCTTCGTTACTTCACGATTTGAGTGCTCTAAAGTGTGGAACGGAATAACGAACTAGGGGTAGCACCCTTCGGCGCGGTCAACGTGACAACAATGAGGTAACGAAGCAAGCTTCACGAAACATTGAAAATAGCTGAGAAATTGCTCGGTGATCGGAAACGGTGATTTTGTCCAGGGTGTGTGCGATTGATTTTTTTTTCTTGCATTTATTCACTACAATGTACCTTGTTTTCGTTTTATTGTTAACAGTTAATTATGTCGTTGGACTACGAAATCTTTATTTGTCGAAATTTTAAAAATCTTAATTATTCTGATTTTTTGTATGTATCACGTTCATAAATATGTTAAGCCAATGGATTTCTTCTATCTTGTCTCCGCTTCATCCGATGTCGCTGATGAAATGCAAGTTCAACTTCACAACGAAACACGATACGAGAACTTTGTGGAATATGAGTTATGGCTGGATTATCAGTGGATTAAATCGTCTGTGATTTCATGCGTCCACTTCCTTCCGTTACTCTATTCACGTGCACGATATCGCGCATGAGAAAAACTACCGCGTGAAACGTCACAATTAACGATATATGAAACTATCCTTGAATCATCCGTCGAGACAAAAATCATGAGAAATCAAGAGATTTAGAGTAGTTAAGAATACAAACGCTCCGTCTTGGTTAACAAAGGAGCACACACCTGAGCATTACTCCGAAGCCATTGTCTTTGCCGCTCCCTAGACCCTCATTAAGCCACCGAGGAAAGAGTTACACGCTTGTCGTTATAAAAATGAACGAAGCCTGGATTTCAAAATAAACACTGTAAAACAACACTTTCTAGTTAAAAGCACAAGAGAGTATTCCTTATCCGAGATCACCGTCCCAAAGTGTCAATAAAAAACCGGGCCACTGACCGCGCTGCTTCACCCGCCCCAATCACGATTCCTCAACGAGAAAGAGAACAACATCCCTCAAACGCGCGATCTCGTTCATCGGCGGAGTCGCCGATCCAGCTGGACATCCATCTGCCGCCTCTGTCATCCTGCGATCCCAATGAACAACTGGGAAACGTCTCGAGAGATCCGCCAACGCGCCGGTCGTCGCGTGTCAACGTGCCGTGCTCCGAAAACGGACGGAGGTGCGACGGCGAGGAAGGGCCGGAAAATGTGGACAGCAAACGAAGCGTTCAGCGTGCTCTCGTACGGCTGTAGGTGCGCACGGTCGACTGGCGCGCTTTCATGACGCCTCACCCGGTGCGGGCCGACCACCAGGGCCAACGGGACCTCAGTTGCTCTCTCAACACTCTACTCGTGGCTACGACCGAGGCAGCGCCAGGCTAAGCCGCTCTTCGGCTTCGCCCCTCACTCCTGCCACCCCGTCGAGCAACCTGGCTGTCTTTCCATTCCGATTCTGGCTCTCTCTCCTACCTACCTGCTCCGTCTCCCTCACTCTTTCGACTTGGCCTGCTCCGGCTGGTTATCCAACGCAGCCGCCATCACTACTGCATCCGCTGCCTCGACTCCCACCAACTGTCGGTCTGCTTTTCCCTTCTGGTCGTCGCTCCCTCTCACTTGCTCTTGTTGTATACATTGTATAAATGTACCTGGTGTATGTTATGTACGGACGAGAATGATTTAGCTGTGTGCGAGGAAGCCCAGTAGCGTAGCTAGAAGATGAGAACACGAGTTGCGAGCGAAATAATGAATAAAGCTCGTGAATGTGTTCTTTTCTATTTCCGTAGTGCAATCTTGATATGAATAATCCAAGCGTTTACTATGGATGTATCTAATTCCATTTTCTACAGTTGAAATAATTTGCTGGCAACTATTTGTTCTTTTCCAGTATATTCTCTGTTCTTGCTACTAAAAATGTTATTTATAATAAAATATTTATTAGAATGTAGGACATAGCAAAGGAATATTAAAATAAATAGATAATGCTGTGTTTTTAAGAAACTTTTTAAAAATGCGGGAAGAAATATGTTTCTTTAGAGAGCAGAATATACGTTGTTCAATGTTGCTATTTCGCAATAATAATTACCAAATTGTTCTAGTAACATTTATTTTTCTTAATTATTATTAATTTTTTTTATCTCTCTGGCTATTTCTTCAATATCCTTTTTTTATTGATCGGGTTATTCATAGATCAAAATCTTATTAGAATCTATTTAAATTATGTGTGTGTGCATCATTTAAATTAGAATCTATTTAAATTGTATTATTTAAAATATCAATATAAAAAGGATATATTAGAAAAATATTTTTAATTAAAATAAAATTGAACATACTTTCGTGTATTTTTTTATATATCTTTAATTACAAAATTAAATTATTCTATATATTAATCTATAAGAACTACGTAACTATATAACTATATAACGATATTTTTGGAAAGAAATTAGACATGATTTTATAAGAAATTTATTTATCAAATATTTGATATTTGCTTGGTAGATATGGTAAATATACAGCAATCGATAGGTTTCATTTCTCAATCGCAAAACGCATTGCACATGTCAACGTCAAACGATAGATGGAAAGGCTCCCATAGACCGTGTCAATTCCACGCGATGGCATTTAAATGGATGCGCGACGCCTCCGCAGATCTGGAAAATCCCGAACGGCACCTGTGATTTCACAACCATGTTGACATCACGGGTCTTCTTTCATATATCTTCTTTTTCCCCGGGTAACATTATTCCCTGCCCTTTCCTGGCGCGCAAGTAAGGTGTGACTAACACATTCGTATCCTCGTGCAGACGCGTCACGTATACTTATTTTACGTGCGCACACGTTCAAAATGACGAATACATATACATCTCCTGTTTCTTCCTTCTCGACCGTCATCTCTTGCTACAGCCTCCTTTAACCCTCACCACACATCGTTGTTTCCCCGGCCTTTGCCCTCCGTAGCGTTGTTCCTGAACCGACAGCCGCCACCTGATACGTGCGCGCGTGCGCGCGCACACGTGCGTACATGTGCATATACGCATACACATAGTAAACACAAATCTCCATTAACGTACTATCTTTATTCACAGAAGTTGTTGCTCTCCCTGCAAGTGTCTTTGTAAGCTTTGAAGCTCAGAAACGTGGTTAGTGTAATTAGTACCCTGTTATAGATAATAATAGCTTTAAAATTTATAATTACGCGCTTTTAGTATTTACTTCGAGAAGCCAACAGGAGATGGAAAAATCAATAACGTGACAACAACTCAAATACTTGATTTATTCCAAAAGTTTTGTTGTACCCTACATCAAAAGTATGGCTGTTACAAATACTGAAAAGGCATTTCTAGCTTTTAATATTACGTTTTCTTAAAAACAATTTAACACAATACTTAATAGTAACTTGATGAATAACAAAATCATAAGTCAGTCAACTGTCACTTAGTTAAAGCATGTAGAAAATACGTTTACGTCATTGAAGTCACGTTACTTTCACTTGATATATCTTGTGACACAAAAGTGAGATAAATGTAAATAAATTTGGAAGAAAAGACACGCAGTAAATTTGCCTTTTCTTTCTGTGTAATTTATAAAAAAATTTTTAAATTTGTAAAAAAGATTGTATTAACTGTTACACTATTTAGCTACATAAATTATACATATTTACGAATTATTGTTACATAAATATAACAAGTACTTTTTGTATTAAACGTACTTTTTGAAAACTGAAGATCATTTTTTGAAACTGTACGTAAACGAAATCTACATTACAAATGTGAAGAAGCATAAAATGCGACACGTGTAGGAATCTATTTTACATTTTGTTGTGAGATTCTGATAAATATTACTAGTTATATATAGTGACATCTATTATCATATTAGCGAGCATCATCACATCCTACTATGATAATCGGTTGAAGAACGCAAAAGATAAAAAAAAGAATATCTATAATTTTGTTTGTTTATAGTAAGATTCCTTCCTAGTAATAATAAAATTTAAAACTAATGTGTCATAAATTTTTGTTTTATATTTTACCTTTAACGCTTCTTCTTTAACAGCCGACGGTAAGAGACATTCGTATCTTTATGATCCAGAATAAATACGACGATCAATGAAGCGATTTCGTCATTTTTATCAATGACAGAGTCAGCTATATACATTCGACTTCCCACAACATTAGATAAATATTTATACCTGCGGCAATATGGTGAGGGTAAACTGACGTCACCAGTAGGTTGAGGTACTTCATGTCATCTTACATCTTTTCTTGTCATGATGTCATCGTCAATAGTTGGCCCGCAAACCTTTTAAGAATAAGCAGCTATTCCTCACCCACAACTCACCAGCCACAAGAAAAATGATCCGTATCAAATATATCAATTCTTTTTTTTATTTTCTCCATTTTACATTTGACGCACTAGTATAAATAAAAAAACAGTAAAAAAATTACTAATTATTATATGAGTATAATAATCAAATAAAATATGTTATTGCATAATATTATCAACAATATTTATCGAAATAATTTTATATTATAAAATTATAATTTTTAAATATATTAGTATTTTTTAAATAAAAATATATAATAATAAATAAAAATTATAAATATTTAAACAGACTTTTATAACTTAAATGTGATATAGAGGTTGTAAATATATTACATTAATTTATAAGATACATAGAATATTTTTTTTAAAGTACGTATAATATTATATTGACAAAAGTGATTATAAATCAATTTATATTTGTTTACTTATATAACTTGATATGTCATTAAAGCATTCTCTAATCTTTGTCATTACCATAAATAATGATTCCTACATTAATAATAGTTACAAGGTTGCAATAACGTAAACGAAAAGGAAAAAAGTAATATATGCGAGAATTTAAATTCAAAAAATCTAAATATTTAATTAAAAATAAATGTGAATGTAAATAAATGATTGTTCAAGTTATATTTAATTAATATCTATATAGAAAGAGAATTACAAAATTACGAAAAATATTTAAATTAATTTTATAATTAATTTAAATTAATTAAACAAAAATATCACTATTGCAATATTATTAAGCAACGTAATAATAATCTTAAAATGATATTTTGTAGACATAACCTGACCTATTAATCTTATTAATTACATAATGCGTCCTCAAATGTAGTATGCAAACTCTTCAAGTACCTGAGTTGGACAACTTGTAAGTTTTTGACGAAAGTTTTAATCAAACGCATCTGCAGTGTAAGTTCGCAAAAATTAAATAAATTTTAATTGTACTGTTATCTAATTGTACATGTTTTAAATCCAGATAAACTTATAGAAACTTTTATTGAAATAAAAAATCATTACTGGTCTGATCGTAAATCGAGTGTCTGGCTGGACGTTTCGTAATATCGATGATCTCTCGATCTTGAAGCACGACGATCGAAGGTTTCCACGGGTCGGGGACACCTAACAATTCGCGATCCATCGCGCATGCGCACGCTCTGGTCCTGTCTACCCACAACGGATTCTGGCGAGCAGCGCAGCAAGTGGATGTAACCAGTCCTGGACGGACGGTCAATCCGGTGTCTTGTGAACCGCTCGCTCGGTCAGGATTGATCGGTTGGATTCGACGCGTGAGCAAAGTCGCCGGGAAGAAAACACGACGGAGGAAAAAAGTGATCTAGCCGGTGAGAAAATTTCGGATTACCCTTTTCTCGCGAGGTAAGAATGACTGCATTTTATAACATTTCTTCAAACTTCTCTGATCGGAAATATGATCTAAAATTATTTTAGTTTTGTACACTTATACTTAAATTGATTTACTGGATTACATGCAGGTATTTTGTAAACGTATCGATTCTATAAAAAGTGTTTATTAAATTGTAGGAGTACATATGTAAACATATAATTAATTTCTAAACATTCTTTTTTAATTGATGGAGCGCAAACAGTCGTGCAAAATAAATTATTTTAAATTGAACATTGCAAAAAATTAAAAATTGAAATGCACGACATACTTCAGGAGTATTTCAATTAATAATAAAAATTATTCACGTACAATCTGGAGACACATATTGTAAATAAATTAAATCCAATTTACTAATTGCCTGCAAATTAGCAGCGTCAAAATCGCCAATTAACACTAATTATGTCAGAATTGTTCTTGCAATTATGTCTGTTTGAATTAAATTACTATTAGTATACTGACCGCTGCGCTATCGGCCCCGTGTAGCAATTAATCTTCCGTCACTGAAAATGCCTCAGTGCCTTTGAATGACTGCAAACAGCCACCGTCATTATGCCGCACATGTCATTGGTTAACACGCCATGATTCCTGATATTACCAAGTTGAAAAAAATTTGTTTTAATTCTGCAATCGTTTATAATCTTCATTCCGACTCGTTATAACGCAGAATTATAATTTAGTGGAAAAAATTATTTCCTGAAACTATATGTTATACAAAATTTTCATAACATTTTGATATATAGGAAATGTGTTACTGTATTTTAAAATATAAATTAGAAATAAGTAATTTTATAAATATAATCATATTATATTGGTACATCATTATATGTGACACATATTATTATATACAGAAGTGAAAAACTGAAGATATATTTACTTATGGCAAAAATGGATTGAAATATAAGTTTCACGTACTCCATTTAACCACTTATAATTAAAATTATAACATCAATTTTTTTATATAAATTTTCAAGTTTTTTTATTATGGATTGTATGAAATACATGGAATATTTTTTAATTATTTTATTAAGTTTAAAATATGATTTTACAAAATCATACATATTTTAAAAGTTCATCACTTTAATATAAGGAAATTAATCAGATTTTGTCTTAGAAGAATCTTTTGTAAAATTGAAATTTTCAAAACAAGACAGTTTTATATAGAATAGTTTGATACTAATTACAAATCCTCAATGTTGACTGGAACTTGTCTCTTCGAGCATACGTAATACGATGAACAGATGATTGGAGATAGGCGGAAGGTCGAATCCCACTTTTCGTCTTCACGGATCTCTCAACCATGTTAGGTGCGTTTTAAAGACCGCAGAATAAATACCAATATGCATAATTCATGCGTCACTATGAACGTTACAACGTTCATTAAGAGCTTCGTAAGCGATGCATTATACATAAGAACAACGTTCGAGAATAAACGGACATTCTTTGACACTTTGTGCAATATTTTAAATTGTCAATTATTTCATCTTCATTAACGTGACGTTTAATTAAGGAAAGAAGAAATCATTCTTGTAAATTATTGAGATTTGAAACAAAATCGTAATTATTGAAAGTGCTTCTCGCTTTTAATCCGTCTGATTTATCTGTCGGCACTACTGTTGGCAAACAGTATACTTTTGCACAAAACGGACTTGTAAGAAAATAAATAAAACGGATTTGTACAACTGAGGTGATAAAAAAAATGAGGACGCAGTACGACGAAAGTAGACGTAAAAATAGGCGTAAAGCCAACAACTTATTGGCTCATGGTTTATAGAGCTTCTTACCATTGGGTTGGCGCTCCAAAAATAGAGTCATATATTTTTCGTCTTCTTATGATGTGAGCGAAAATAATAAAATTTTACAAATTTGTACTTTTTAATACTGAGGTGTATTGTTTAATCAGAATGCCGTTGAGATGAAAATTTCATAAGAAAGCATTTAATTAAAATATGAAATAATGCATTGTCATATTTTTATACGTTTCAATTTATTAGGGATTCATACAGCTGTTAAAAACAGTTTATAGTCGCATGTGCAAATTTGATCTTGGCACAGTGCAGACGCCAAAACTCAGAGTTCGTTTATGCACGTTTGCAAAATAGCATTAAGAAGCAATCGTCAAAATGCCATTAAAAATCTGCTAGCTGCATAAAATGCGCCGACTGTAGAAAATCTGTTGGTTGAGATGTAAATAACGGCATAAAGGTGGATGGGTTATATTTAAACTGGTTAAACAAAGAACGAGGAATGGCGGCGGACGAAGAAGGAGATGAGAAAGACAGAGATGAGATAAGATGAGATGAGATGAAATTCCGGGCGCCAGTTGGCTGGACCGTTGCCACCCACGTGATGTCAAATGTCATCCTCAAATTTATACGAGATTGGATTTTATATATATTTTTTTTATCCTTCTTGCATGTGCATGCACGCTAATAAATGAGCAACATAATTATTAATGTATCTCGACCAATTAATCCGAAAAATATCTTTTTTTTAATTTTTTCTGAAAACTAGTTAAATACCTTTTACACCAAAACTCTCAACTAAAAACAAAAAAAAAACATAATTAGTGTTTTATTTTATTTCATTTTTAGTTTCATTAAAAAATTATTTTTTTTAAATTAAAAGAGTTATTAACAATAAAAGTGATGTTATATTTAGTGAACTGAAAATCGTGACTTTATTATGTATTTCTGTCAATCTCGCAATTGATAAGAAAAATTCGGCGTTATCTACTAAAGTCACGTGTTTAAGTATTGAATTAGTCAAGCTCACCAAAATAAATTTTGAACTCTTATACTTTTTCTTTTTCCCGTCTCTCAATAATTATATATACTAAAATACTAAAACATCAGACATGCAAGAATTTCTTTTTGAATATCATAAACTTAATAATCATTCACGCCAGTAATCAATAATAATATCACGTTTCAATTACCAGCTCGAATTAATACGGTGCAAGAATTTAAATCGATCCTTTCACAATATCGAGCAATGCAAACGAGAACTGTAAGACATAAATCATAAAAATAATTATTTAAATATAAACTTTTATAAAAAAATTTTTTTATAAAATTATTTTAAAATCAACATGAACACTTGTGAAAAATATTGTAATTATAAAATTGTATAGGAAAATTGTCTTAACCATAAAAGTATCCAAGACAACGTTGTATCTCCACGCAGTTTTCATCAGTATCGATCGCATAATTATTTCATGAATGTTTTTTACATGAATGTTAGCGATAAACGTTTCATAGATACTTCCAAAATTCAATGAATATCCAATAAGAGAAACTTATTCCATGGAGTCTGTGATATTCACGTTTACAGCCGTTTGCACAATTGTGTTGTGAATGCAAACACAGGACTTTCTCCCGCAGTGGACACAGTTGTAATTTTGTATCGTTTATACATATGTTTCCATCATTCACGTACGCTCAATAAAACCGGCACTATATAATCAGTGAGATGCCGCAATTAATAGTACCAGACATCAGACGCTACGTTGTTGAGTAATATATATTTGGATGTAATACACGGCTATGTAACACGTAAGACAGTGTATTCCTACCGCAGCATTGCAGAAATGTTGAGATGCGTCAATACACCGGCAGTAGTAACGGCGTAACATAATCACGCAGTTGCAACACGATCTCTTGTAGCGTTTAGAATAATAATGCACTTCTCGTACTAGATCCTTTTACTTCAAAGTAATTCTTATTTACTCTTGACGACGGACAATTTTTATTGCCATATTTGCGGTATTTACACCCTCGTATAACTTTTTGTAAGATTAATTAAGTAAGCTAATTGTAAGATTTAAAATATTTCTATATCTTTTTAAATAAAATATTGTTAATATTGATTAATATATAAAAGTATGTCAAGTTTTGGATTTTAATAATCTCGACTGCTGTAAAACTACAAATCACTTTGCGGAAGTATCTCGCTATTTTATAATCGAATTTCATTTCTTAGAGACAAAAATACCTATGATCTCGTAACCTTCCGACATGATTTGTTTTATTTACGAAACTGTAAACATCAGTGAAAAGCTCTCGTCATGAAATAGAGCACGTGAGTCACGGATTTGTTCTCGCTCGTAACGTGCCTAAAAGTACTTCTTATATCAATGCCAGCACAATCAATCTAATTTTGTCGAATTGATCAGCAACAGCTGGTAAAGCTTTCTACAGTTTTTGTATTTTTTTTTCAATTTCTTTATAAATATAACTTATTTTGTTTTCTATTCTTGTCAGTTTTGTGATATTGATTTTGAAAATTATATTTTCCCTTATAATCTAAGAAAGTAACTAAATGTAATAGAAGATGATTACTGCGATATTCGTTAAATGTAATAATATACTACTTTGTTAACGACAAATATAATATTTAATTTTTCAATTTTTGGACTTTACATCAACATGGTTTGTAGGGAAGGACAATGAGTTTTTGTTAATGAAAAAAAGTACATGAAATTTTTTGAGAGATTGCATCGGCGTGGACCAACGACAAAGTAATTTTGTGGGGCAAACTATTTTTTCTCCTTGTTTTCCCTCCACCCACTGCGCGCAACCACCCTAAGTTTAAACGAGACGAAAGTGATTGGGCAAGAATTGCGATCAAGGACGCGCAGGTGCATTTTGCAAGCTGAAATTATTACATCGCAATCCGATAGCCAAGAATACATTTGCACGCGTGTAAATTAGATTCACAATTAAAAAGATAGGCAAGTAAAACGTGACCGGAAAGATGAGAGCTCTGTATCTATCGGATCTGAAACACTAACACTAACACGAACAGAATCAGGATTAGGTAGCTTTCTTGGAATCAAATGAATCGCAGTCATCGTCGTTTCGATTGACACGACAGCCTTGGAGGGCACGATACAATGTCACTAACGGTGACCGGCTAACTATCTGCTTAAAGCAGTTAAATCTTAAACCGTCCGTCACCAGTGGCGTAACTGTTGCGTTCAACAATATGACAGTTATACGAAATTTTTTAAAATTTTAATTAAGACTTCTGTTTGTATTGTTTAAAAACCGTATTGATTTTATTATTCTATGAAGTATTATTTATCTTTCATGTACAGTGTGCAGATTTGATTCAGTCATTACTATTACGATAAGTCAATTTTATCACACAATTTTTCTTCTTTCCAACAATTCGCCCACGTTTTAATTACGCCACTGCAACCGATTACTGATTCGATCAAGTAGTTACGTGTGCTCTATATTAAACAGGAATGACGCGGCGTGCTTTGAAGTCAACTTATAACGCCGTCAGAAAATGAAATTGTGCGATAAAATCTGAGTCTGAATGGTCTCGTTATCGTCTTCTTTTTTTGTTCTTAATTTTTTTCATGACTCTGACTACTGAAATTACGCCTACTAAGTATTTATATTCTACATATAAATATTATTAATTATATTAATTATTAATATGTATATATATTTTTTTAGACATATATTTATTATACACATGCATATACTATACAGCATATACATGATGGTGTGTAATCTAAGTTTTGTTAAAACTTAAAGTAATTTATATGTCCTCATCATCATCTATATAGATATGTTGTTTTCTAGAAGTAAACTGTCTTTAATGGTAATCTTGATAACACCATGTCATTAAGAACTCGTATATCACAATAAAGGCGATATTCGTTACGAAGGCACGCACGATGCTGTAATTGACCTTGATCTGCATTTATCTGACCTTGGACCAATTCGCCCAAACTTACCTTCAATAAGAGTCATTACCAAATTTGGATTGCAACGTAATCTTCCTTCTTGCAGTGCGATTGATATTCTAGAATTACTCTCTTAATAGCCGCTAAAATACACATTTTAGAAACGGTCCCACCATGCGTTTCGGGATTTTAGAGGAGATCATGTGAATGCGTATCTCTTTAGTTGCCGATTCTTGGAAGGCTTCTTCCTTGGCCCCCTGGCCTCATTCGCATTGGTGCCTCCACCGGAATAAGTATGAGACCATTTCGCATTTCCGCCGACTTAGTTCCCGGACTAATCTCATCCCTTCCAGTTTTATATGTTTTAAACGGATCAGTTTCACGGAACTCGACGTTGTCCTTTTATGTTCATCTTCACCAATGTAGTTTAACATTAATCTCGATTTAACTTGCTTTTCATCTTTCTCTAGTTCTAAAAATTAATTCTACAGTGAATTAGAAATTATGAGGATTAATATCGTTTTCTAAAATATAACGCGGTGATATTTTGTAGTGTGCGTAAAATGTTAAATAAATTAAGTCTGCGCATTTCTTTTTTGCTTGAAAATATTTTGTCAAAGAGCTAATGATACGTTGAGAGAGTGCTCGTACGGCTAAGGTAAAAACCGTGCATGCGCGACGGAAATCAGGAACGTACACCCACTCGAACCTAAAACTGGCCAGCCTGGTCACGGTTGTTGCGCGAGTCTTGTAAACCGGCTTCGAGTGGTGCGAAAGTTTCTGCGAAAGTCCATAGCTCTCTACAGAGATCCGAATCCTAATATCAATCCTATTTATAACTCTACACTTCTATAAGTAGCGCGTTGCAGCAAAAAAATTCCATCCGTACAGTGTGTCATTCCAGTTACTTGACGTCTTCCAGAGATCTTATCGTTATCCGATAAATATTCATAATGAGACTGATAAAATGATAGATTACAATAAAATTAATTGGGACGTCAATCAAGCCTTCCATGTTACCCGTTACAGATTTCGTGAGGCAGGGCTTAAGAAGAATACAATGTCAGCAGCCGTGAGGGAGCGAACGACGACGCACACAAGCAGAAAGCTCGTGAGTCATGGCGGTCCTATATCTGGCCAGAGAGACGGAGCAGCCACGGCCAGCAGCCTCGAAAACAACTTGGGTAAACCTTTAAATGTGCCACCAGAGCTGTAACCCTATCCATTCGTTGTTCGTTTCCGCTCCTCTCTTTTTCCGTCGAACGAATTCGTAATCTTCTCACTCGCGATGTTTTTGTTTATGCGAAAGAGAATAAATTATGCGTGCGCAGCGGCACGAATAATTCATCAAACTTTTGATGATGTAATTATCTTGAGCTCTTCTCTTATTGCCGATAGCAATATCCTTGAAACAAAATTTATGTAACGCGTTTAAATTTGCGTTTAAAGCGATGAAACCTAACGTAAAGTTGTAATCGTTCAGATACTCGTTGTCAGTTTCACTTTCTCGTCTCTATTCTTCTCGTTAAAACACCGATGACGTGTTAAATTGATTTGTTTGGCTCTTTCAGACGCACTTCTCGAGGATCTGCAGACGAGTGTCTCGAGAAGTGCTACTCCTAGCAGAGACAGAACACTCTTGCCTCAAGTTGAATACAGGGTAGCCGCCAACCCCGCCAGAGTGATCACCGAGGGCAGGTGAGAGAACAAGTTAGACAACACAATTCCAAATGGCGCATCTTACATGCAAATAGAGTCTTTTTATGTGCAACGATTGGTGATAATAAATAACCAGATTAAACATTATTTTCCAGATCCGTGTCTCCAACTCGTTCGAGGGTGACTACCACCGAAAAATTCGTTAGTAGCGGTCCAATTGGCACAACAAGTGGTATACCGGGATTGGAACATCTGGACGCAGAGTTACAAGATGTAAGTTTTTAAACTGAAATAACGCTTTATTAGAATATCGTAAGCTGAATTCGGTTTATTCAACACTACTCGGAAAATAAAGAACAATTTTGGATTTACACAGTTCTACCTTTAAAGAATTGTTTTCGCGTGAATAAGTTTCTTTTCTGAAAAGTTGTGAAGTTTTCTATTCCTTTCGCTCAGTATTATATAATGTCACATTAAAAAAAAAAGAAAAAAAAATAGATACATTCTCGATGAATTCAATTATAAAACATATGAAATATAAAAATTAAATCTAAAGTGCGAGTTTCCTCATTATATTGCTTGCGGTACAAAGAATGGATATTAGCCTGGGGATAAAATCTAGGAACAGGAAAGAACGATAATCTCGACACGCATCGGATGAAATCACGTCGACGTTGACGGCGCTGGTTCTTGTACGAAAAAAAAGAATGTTGCGTGATTAATGCATGCAAGAAACTAGTTTCGCATACTGCTCCATGCGCTCTTGCCGAGATCGCTGGATGTGTTGTTTAAGAGAAAATGACTATTACGATTATCTGACATTAATTAAGTGAAGCTACTTGATAGCGTGTAAAAATTTTTGATATAATTTGCTCGAAATAACCGATTAAAAAATTTGACAACACTTGATTTTATATTATTTAACAAACATAATTTTCTCAAGACTATTGAGTCACATAAAAAATTGTCACTTCAAATTTAATCGATTTAAAGATTTATTCATACATCCATTCATTTTTTTCTTTTAATCAAAGATTAAAAATTATCAACGACTATGAATACCGGTCTCATTTATATTTCAAATAAAAATGTAAAAGTATTCTTATGTATCTAATCTAATGTAAGCACGTTTTTGCTACTTAAAACTTAAATGAATAAAATATTACCTGAGGGAAAAAGATAATAATAATACTAAGATAAAACGCAGATTAATAAAAAAATCGATTAGCATTAATAAATTATACCGCGTATCCATTTATCGACGACATTAATCAACGTTATTATTAACAGCGCATCTACAACACCCGTTGTACTATATAAATCGGCGCAATAGATTGTTAGACGCAAAGTATGAAATCACTTCTACGTTAACATTCACCGAGCTTTATGCGTCCCGCTGGACTCTGCGGCTCCAATTATACGCCACGCAGATTGCATCGTACATGTATTTGCCCCCGGGTTGCAAATGCCGGTGCATCTAGCGAACACTCAATGCTACCTCTCGCTACATTAGACACACCGTAAGGAATAAGCGAGATCACTCTTATATTTGAAATTACGTTTCTCGCTACATGTCCCGGAGAATCGATCGAGCATCAAACAAAAATAAATTCGTCGTGTAATTGCGCTATAATAATAGTCACCCGCGCAACTGTCTAATTATGAAGCCAAATTATGATCGTTCGATGACTGTAATTACGCCACTCCCTCGCTTTTGCATTTATCCATTAACCTTTGTCTTTTGCGCAAAGATTTGAACGCTTTAATAAATAAAGAGAGTTATAGCTTAACATTTTTATACAAATTTTAGATATTTTTATAAATGATATAAAAATCAAAGTTTACTTTCAGTTTTTATTTTTATTAATTTTCCAATATACATGCGATAATATGTATCTTTTACGAGCATTAAAGATTTATAATTCTAAATACTCTTTATTTTTTTAAATATTGCAAACAACAAAATGTTCTTCGTACCTAATTTTGACCGTTTGTCTGACCAGGTAAAAAAGAAAATGTTGAAGCGCATTAAAACGTTCAGCTCGGTAATGGTGTTTGGCTCGGGACAGCCACGTAATTGTAGTAATAATATTACCATTTTACGCGATATATTGAACATTAGAGCATCACGGTGAGGCACAGAATCAGTCTTGCGTGTAACAGGGGCCTCGAGGTAGTAATTGCAGCGTTCGCTGGTCGTATGGCTTGTAATCCAACGTTGAATGAAAATAAATTGGTTTGCTCTTACACTCCTTGCACACCAGCCGGATATATCTTCAAACTAATGGGCTTTAAGATCTTTAAGCGACGCTGTCTATCGTCATCTGGAACGGTAGAATGTAATGTAATAATCTATAAAACTCTTACACGTCTTATTTACATATTCTAACTTTGCGAAATTACGTGCTAAAGTTCTATCGTGCATAATGCACACATAGTAGAGTACGACATTATAAAAGGAATAAAATAAAAGAAATTCACATTTATAATTTCTAATATAAAAATAAAATAAAAAAAGTTTTAATTACAATTTATCTAAAAATAATCAATTTTTTATGTCATACTCTGAGAATTTTGCATAGTTGCATTTCACAATTGAAACAACGATCAGCTGTGAATCGCTCCGCGGAATTCGCGGTGTTGTTACCGATCCGCCCATGCCTTACACGTGGGAGAGTAATCAAAGTCTTATAAGGAGAGTCTGGCTCTGACACTACCCACGCATTGCTCGCACTAATTTATTACGATCGGATCGTTGCTATAAAAACGGATAACCTGAATGCCTACGCATACCAATGCGGGATTCTGCATTCGTGACGTCCATCTACTTGCGTTTGCAGGTCCAACCTGGTCAAACCAAAACGGTAGCCTACAAGCAGGTGTCGTACCACTACAACAAGGATTTGGATGGAAAACCAGGTAAAATAAATTTCTATTTCTTTATTAAACTCTTTATTTCCTTATTCTTTACTAAATTATACATAATTTTTAACAAATAGTGATATAGTTATATAACAGTATTACGTATTGTGCTGTACGTAGCTCTAGAGCATTCCATAGAGTTTAGTGTACTGTTGCAAAGCGGATTCCTATCGGGTTCCTTGAATTAACTGAGACAAGTAACACCGCGGGGTTGCGGTGAATAGTGCGCGAACGTGAAACGATCAAGGAAGGTAGGGGAGCCGGTTGCTCGTGTCACGCCTTTTAAGGCGCGCGACGGCCTTGCTGGTTTACGGTTAATTAATAATAAAAACATCGCGAGTGGATCGAATTTGAGGGTTATTCGCATTTTCAGTGCGATTTTATAATAGCTGTTCCGCGCAAAGAATATTACAAGCGTGCGAGATCACGTCGCTCGTGTCTTCAGTTATCGTTGCTTTCGAAAGAGAACAAACGGAGACTGTGAGTTCCAAATTGCATCTTCAATTTTCTTATGAAATTTTGTAAGGATATTCCTAAATGTATGTACGTGAAAGAATTCTTAAACAAAAAAATAAAAATGAAAAATTTTGTAAAAATCATGTGGAATTAATGAGCGAATGTTTAAATTAGAGGGTACCTCACGGATTTGGTATTTTTATACACGCGAAAACGGCTCATCCATCATACATCATTAATCACCTCGTGGTTTTTGTGCAAAGTGCAAGAATTACATTCCTTCAAACGTATCGTAAAATTTTACCTGCACAAAAATCTTTTTAAGTCGTTTGAAGCGATTTCCGAGTATTTCGTCGTCGAATATTATGAAAGTCAGTGGGATCAGTATCTTTACGAAACTTTATTCATCTCCGCTGTAAAGAAGCATGCTGGAAGCAAGGAGTCTTCCTTGTATCTCTGTATTTGGCAGAGACGGCACGGTCGTAGCTCATGTTCTTTGCGGTCACGCATAACACACAAGCATAGCCATATTAGGACAGCTTATGGCAGAAGGTTGACCCGATTTCTTCGCTGCTCTCCCGAAAGAAAGAACGAAAGGTAAGAGAGAAAGACCGCGGGGGAGATGTAGAGCTAGCAGAGGATAGAAACTACTACTAAAAGGACAAGGTCGGCTGTCGGTGAGAATACTCGTCGACCGGAGATGTTCGTTACCAGCCAATAAAATCCACTGTTGGAGTAGTTAAAATGCTATGACTCTCACAAGATCAAACCAGCAACGTAAATCATCATCGCAACTTATTGGCACTTTATCATTTCGAGCACACATAAATTGACATTGATTAAGAACTTTTTATTGCGCTGTTTTTTCTAAACTTATCGCGTTTTTGACAATCACAATGATAACATACTCGATGATTTATTGTTTTAGATTCATGGGGCATATCAGAGAGCAAACAGCCTCTCACTGGCGCGCCCTTGATGTGAGTACACACAAATTTGCCTCTCATAAGTTCCAAAATACTTTCATTTTCTGAATGAATGCCAAGCGACTCGGTCGCGCAACATATATATTTCCCGTTAAAATAGAAATAAGCTCATATTTCTCAATTGTAATTTACGCATGAAAGAAATTTATTGCAGGCGATACAAATGATCCGTCTACAACTATTTTTATAACTCTTACAATTTCAAAATATGAATATAAATAATAAAAACAGTTAATATCTACAGAGACGACATTCATGAAAGGACTTATGAGGAAACTAAAGCTCTAGCGAGTCCATATTCATATCAAAGTCTAGAACCGGCTATTAAGAAAACCGTGGTTAACAGAGAATTGGTGAGCAAAGTCATATTATTAAAAATATTTTTAAACGCCGTTTGAAAACATTCATCGTTTTTAATAATATTATTAAGTAAAATGGACTATTAGCTTAGTTAACATAATTGTATTCATTAGGTCTATGGCGACAGCTCAACATCTCGTTCGAAACAAACTTCCCCTCTGCCAGGAACCCAAAGAGATGTCAAAATCATTCACGAATCCGGTATGTACTTTACATAGAAAATTAAAGAATTTTAATTATTTTCCAAATTTTGACATTCAGAATAAATAAAGGATCTATCACGTTTTCCAAGATTACCAAACTGAACCACGATCGACTCAAAGCACGCAAGAATACAAAAGCATCGAGTACGGAGTACCGGTCCCGTCGCCAAGTCCATCGATACCGATCAATCTGGCACCCGGTCCGAACACAAAGGTAACTACCACCATTAAGACGTACACCTACGAACTACCGGGAGCGCCGGAGACGTACCTACCAGGTAGCAACGTACCAGGGAGTGTCAAGCTGCCCGGTGATCAAATGATCACGTACACCGTACCAAGAACCAGCGGCACCACCACAGACAAGACAATCACCTATCAGACCATGACGGAGACCGGACATCCTGCTACACCGGTCAGATACTCGCCAACTGACGTCACTGAGAAATCCAAAACTATACATAAGGAGACGAAGTTCTATCGCGAGGATCACCAGCCTTCTTACACTTATCGCAGTGCTCCGCCAACGAACAACCTGGAAAGCAAGACCACCGTGACCGAGAAGTATTACCATGCCGATAATTATCCTAATGGCCATGGACCAAGCGATCGTACGGACTATTCTGGGACCATCTATCAAAATCAATCGTCTACCGGCGTAAACGAGACGCACACCAGAACCATTAATCGATACGAAGAATACAGATCTGGCAGACCACCGTCCGGTGGACGTTATCCCGACAAACCAGATACTCCGACAAGGACTTATTATCCGCGGCAAGAAACATCACCGACGGTGGACGTTATCCCGACAAACCAGATACTCCGACAAGGACTTATTATCCGCGGCAAGAAACATCACCGACTGGTACAACGATTTATAAATTTTCGAATACTACGACGACAGTACCACCGAATAAGAACGCTGACGACCACGAAGTCCTCTTGCCGAAACCGTTTCCAGTTAGTGTGTGTCCTGCTAAACCTACTGCCAATGGCGAAGGACCACCTACGAAATTGGAGGACCTCATGGCTTCGTTCTCTGACTCTGAGGTAAAGTAATTAATATTTGATTGATATTATTTGCACGATAATAATCTTATGTATTTTATTCGTTCAGCGAGAGGTATTGGATGATATAGAGAGACAAGAACGTAAAAGCAAAAGGGAAACATCGGCTAAGAAAAAAGAAGTTGATTTTCTTCCACATACACCACCGAAAGTTAAAAGCAAGAATGTCGCTGGACCGCCGGTCTATTATCCTCCTGGTTCGGCAGAATTTACCAAGAAAGAAGAATCTAGCGCAGCCATGTCACAATCTGGCGTAAGTTAGCATATGACTTTATTTGACAAATATTTAATGTATGGAATGGTGCTGCAATATCTTATTAATCAAATCTTTGCATTCGTCATTTTGTAGGGAGAGTGGCAAAAAGCCAGTGAAAAATATGAATATGAAGCGGCTAGCAAAAGTAAAAGCAAAAGTAGCAAAGGAGGTGCTGTCGTTCCAGTTTGCCTTCCATTATGCTGCGCGGTGCCATGCGTCATTATGTAACTTATTATTGTATTAACAAATTAAAAAGAACGATACACGATACACAAACATACACACGATATATATTTGTCATCATAATATAATTAAAAGCAATTAGAGAAATTAATACAAAAATATGTAGCCTTAGAGCAGAGTTTTATAACTTTCACCATTTTTCTTCTTGCCAGTGTAAGTATCATTTATTTGAATTGTTTGTTCTGCTTCTTTTTTCTTTAAATCATATAACTATCTCACTTTAAAAAAATATACTTAAAAACAGTTCTATATATGTTAATATTTAATACATGAAAGATTATGTAATAAGCAAATAATCAAAACAAATCATGCTATTACGTAAAAGCGAACATCGTTAAAATACGCTGTGTTAACATATTTATAAATATAGCAAGAATATTTTGGGAAGCTATTTATTTTTATTATTACAAATATTATTTTATCTAATGCAAATTAGTAAGTATTAAAATGGTCTGCAATATAACATTTGCTATAATGAAACGCATAATACGAAATGTTATATCTAGTGCCTTCTGTATATTTCTAAAGTTTATTATTATATATTTTATGATATATATATGTATATATATATATATATATATATATATATATATATATATATATATATATATATACATAGACACATACACAAAGTAAATGAAATTAATTAATAGCACATAATTAAATATTTTTAATTAGAATTTTTATTAATACAAAACTATTTTTGTACTTTATTTACATTGTTTACTACAATGTAAATCTTTCACGCAAACACAAGTTATATATCGTAGCATTTGTAATTATCTAAATTAAACTATAAGATATCCTTTTTTTTCAAAAATTAAGTAAAATTTTTTTATAAGGAATTTTATTCATGTCACATATATATTAAACTACAAATTATTCCATAACTTATTTTTAAAAAATCAACTTACAAAGATAACAAGATAAAAGGCAAAGTAAATCATGACATTGTAACAAGTAGGATAAATAAATTTTAATTATACTATACTACCGTGAATTATGGTGCTATAATAATTTTAGTAAAAAAGAACCATGTGAAATGGAAAATAATGCGAACACAATCATGCACATAACATTATATTTGAATAAATATATGTATAAATATTATGTGTAATTATATGTAAAAAATTCTGTCATATCATTACATATAACATTGCGTTGCATTGTATTAATGTATGGTAATAATAGATTGTACTTTAATAAATTCACTGATATTTCTAAACAATAGTTTCCCATTCATGCGTTTAGTCCATATTTTTTCAGAAAATATCTAAAACGTCTTAATAAAAATAAACTGCATATACTATAGCCACGCAAAATATAGTATCCTGAAAAACAACATGCAATTAAATCAGAATGTAAAAGATATTTGAACATTGTATAACAATAAGTTAAACTAAAACATTTATTTTCTTACATTAATGAAACTATCATAGGCATATGTATCAGCTTCTGCATCCCAAATACATCTTGTACCTATTTTTACACCAGCACCATGTTGCTGTCCCAAAACTACATTGACAATATATTTATACCTCTTAAATTGTAAATCTGTAAATTATAGATCACAAAAAGGATTATATAATATTTATATGAGACTTTAATGTCCATTTTTATTAATTTATTCCATCTTTTTCCAGTTTTAAGAATTAGGAAAAGATAAAAAGTAAATTATACGGGATTGCGAGATCAAAGTTAATCTACATTAGTGAAAATGAATATAAATGTAATAATATAAATTCAAATTGTGTATGCACATAGAAAAAGGATGTGTTACCTTTAATTTTTCTTTCAATAATATCTGCTATATCTTTGGTCCACTGAGCAGCTGCCTGTGCATCATATGATTTTGTAGCGAGTTGATCAAACAGCACATCATGTATTACCTCCTTTGCACTTAGAGGTTTAAACCTAAACATTAAAAATGTTTAAATAGTTAAAAAAATTTATAATCAGACTCTAAAACAATATCAGCTACATCAATTGTGACATCAGTTTTACACCAATGTAAGAATAAATTGATCCATCTTACAATTATTCAGTATAAATTATATTATTCGTAAATATATGATATACTGGTATACTTTTCATTAAGATGCGGTCGAATCTGATAAACCGTTTGTTGAGCTGTCGCCTCACCATCCTCGAGAATTTCCAAATTCATCTGCTCGTTTCCTTCTTCAGTCTGTGCTGTGTCCGCTGCTTCTTGTACGGGGTTATGTTTTACAGGATGTTGCATTCGCTTTGTCTCCGCCATTTAGCATAGATAATTTTATTAGATCATCCTACTGATTGATTGTGAGCACATTCGAAGTTGTTTACTTACAAATGGCAACCAGTAGCAACAATTATTAATCCACAAAACATATACTATGAGAAATGAAAGCTCTGTACTTAATATGGAAAACAAAAGCAAGACACTGCCATCTAGTGGTGGGATAGAAAATTAAATGTACTGCAGAAGGGGGTCAGTAGCGGGATTCTGTAACTCCTTAGCGACAATTCAGTATCGTTACAGTGCTGGGATTCTTTAACTCGTTATGTTGTCGTTATGTTATCACAACGACAAAAAGCTGCGTTGCGCAGCTTTTCTATCATGTATAATATCTGCGCAACGACACTGTAACGATACCGAATTGTCGCTAAGGAGTTACAGAATCCGGGTTACAGGAGGTCTTCAAAAGAAAGGAACATAATAGAAGCTTATTTATGCAGACAATAACCATTAACTTATGCCGGAACCGATAAAGTTCAGTATTAGGATTTCAATGCTTCTGTTTCATATAAAAAAAATAGTACTTAATATTTCTTGCGTAAAAAAAATGATTACATTTAAAATGAAGAGAGTTAGTCCTATAATTATTACTGAAGAAAACATTCGTTTACTTTTATATATTTTTTAGAGACTTTTGATAAGAAAATATTCGCCAATAATAAATATGGATAAAAGGCTCAACAGACGTTACCCCTATCATGAATAAAATGTTGGAATCCGAAATTTTACTAAAGATTTTTTATTCTTCTTCTTCAAGTATAAAACGATTTTTGAAACTGACCTCCATACCGAGTACAAGAAAAAAAGTTGTATAAAGTCTAAATATTAATGTGCATAAAAAAATACTTCATATATTCTAGCTTTATTTGAAAGAATACATGGTAGTAAATAATAAAGTAAATTAAAAAGAAGAAATTGATGTAGTTAATATATTTAATTTTAAATAATATTTGTTATTATATGTTTTACATTATATATTTAATTTATTAAAATCCAGATATATCTGTAGTAGAAGGGAAGAATGTACGCAATAGCTGACCTCGTTCCTTGTCTATGTACAAACTTTTTCGTTTTACCATTATTTCATGTTCAAGGATTCCTCTTGCTTTGACTAATTCCGCCTGTGAATCTTCAGCTCGTTTTAATTCTACTAATATAGCAGAGGTTTGTTCGCTAAGTGATTTCACTTCTTCAATAAGGCTAAATAAAATAAAAGTTTTTTTTTTATTGATAATATTCCATTAATTTGCTAGATAAATTATTTTACTTTCAGCTACTCACGCATATTGAGGTGTATCTCGACAGCTTTCAATATTGCGCCGATTCAATCTGTTATCTAATCTTGTTTGTGCTAATTTCATAGCATTGTTTAATCCCTTTGTTGAATCCCGAAGTTCCTCAATCAGCTTTTCTGTATTTGCTAGTTCTTGCAGGCACTAAAAATAAAAAAGTTTTTTTCTCGCTATGTTTTACCTAATTTTTTGCACATGTTATCTTTTATTGCGTTCACAAATCTTACGCGAAGTAATTCTTTTTCTAATTGCTGAAGGCAATCCTGTGTGAGTTTTATATTTTCTGACAGTGCAATGTCAACGCAAGTCGCTTGATCGCGTAGATCTTTAATGGAATTAGTGTATATGTCGTTCAAGGTGGACCTTAGTTTTATTGATCTTTGTTTAGCAGCCTCGCCAGCAGTTAATACTTCTTGCGTGAAGTGTTCGTAGCTCGTAGGAGTTGATTGACTAAAAAAAATATCAATTATGTAAATTAATTGCATCAGAAGTTTAAAACACACGTAAAAACTTGAGTAGTAGAACGTAAACAATAAGAAAATCAACAGTTTCGATTTATTATTGCTTACGTTATGCTTTAAGTTTAACAATCTGAGTCACTTTCTGCTCAAGTTTTACTGCTTAAATTTTTCTACGTTCCATGGTCCTTATGCTAAAAACAGCAAAGGTATATTATTTTGAAATGTAGCCACCATCTCCAATTTACTTTATCGTTCAATTAAATTTAATAATAGTTACAAAATTTAAAACTGATCATAATTAATCTAATTTTTTCATTAAATAATTATTAAACTATTAATATAAAGTGCTATATTTTACATAAATAAATTACAATTTGAAGAAAGTTGAAGAGAAAAATGAAATAATACGATCAATTTTGAGTTTTGAAGTTGAAGAAACCGATAGGACCGGATCTAAAATTTTCAATTTGCGATGTTTTTTCGTCAGCTTTGCATATTTCAAATATATGGTGTGTACTCACTCGGCTGGGACTCTCGTAGCTCCAGCTTTCCACAATAGAAGCGGAGAATCGTTAGACAAATTCACACATACGGACTCTAGATTGTACGTATGAATTTTGTCAGACCAATCATTTTCCGTCCGCACTTTCGCGGACCTCAGCTCGACCATCTGCGTGTCAATCTGCTCAAGGGTTCTGCTCAGTAAATCTCGAATCTCCGAAATAAGGGATATTTCCTGGAACGTAACGCGAACTAAAATATGAAACGGGAAAGAAACAGGATTATTTCAATGAATTAATTTAAGATTCAACCTTCATGAGTTGCTCTTCGACGTTATCACGGACGAGATCAGAGTCCATACGACAGGAACGCAACTGCAAAAACTCGTTCGCGATCGACGCAGGAATGGTCAGTACTGATAAGGATCGCTTTACACGACGACGATCGATCTCTAATAATCCCGTCTCTTCCGCGAGGGCAGCAATCGCATGTTCTAATTCCGCCTTCCAGCGATATACTACGTTAGCCCGTGTTTTCAAATGTTCTGTCGTTTCCGATTGCACCTTGTTGGCTGCTGCGTACGTTTGATCCACACATTGCTTTGCACCATTTGCTGTGACTCTAAGAAGACCATTTTTATTATAATAATAAAAGTAATATCCCATTTGTAGTGCAACGTTATGGAATATCGGATCGAGAAATTCTTCACTAATGAGTTTTGCGAATCAAATTCTAGACGCGATTTTAAATAATAGCAAATTATATTGAATTACGCACTGGGCATCGCAGATTCTCTCATTCGATTGTCGGAAGACATTCAAATTGTGCGCGCGCCATTCACTTGGTCCGTAAAGGGTGACGGAATACCGATCTGCGACTGGTTTCACTCCCGTTATTCCACCCTCGCGAGAACAAGTTACTTTGCCCGTAGCCCATGGACCGAGAGGTCCCATTGTGTGTTCGGGCTTTGACGGATATTCATCCTCTGGCTGAGGTAAATAAAGCGGAGGTTTCTCCACGTTGTCTCCGCCACCACCGTGCTCCATCGTAAAGCATGGTTGTTCCTTCTAGTGTGTCATGAGATAAGAAAACAGTATAGATTGTGTATGTGTGTACTGCTGTTTAACAATACAATACATGTGTGTAACAATACAGTGAATAAATAATAAATCTTTTAAAGCATATATAAGTACTGTTCGGAATTTGCTTTCCATATATAATCTTCTTTAATAATAGCTAGCTTATTTATGCATGTGTTAATAAGATAATGTTACTATTGTATGAGTTGATACATTTGTAATTAATATAATTAATGTAAACTAATGAGATAAAAAGGACTTACCTCTGGTTGCTGTTGCGAAACTTGCTGTGGGTTGTCGCCACAACAATCGTGTTCGTTCGGAATATCCGACATTTCGTAAGGCAATCAAAAAAGCGAAGTAACGTACGTAACGTCTTTTATAATTTATATTTTGAACGTATATTAAACAGGCTTAGGATAGGTTGAATTGTACGTTTACGTACAGTGAAATGTGAATTTCTGTTAATTTAGTCTGTCGTCCGGAAACACGTCTGGTAAACCGGGTTTATTGATTTAATACGCACAGTTGTACGAATCACATCACGTCGTTCTAAAGAAGGGTAGATGTTTCTGAGTTAACCTAGCGCATTCCCTTTGTGTCAAAGAAAATTGATTAATATTGAATATATGCAAGTGACTAAGTTCAAGATATTAGTTTTTTTTTTATAATCTATATTCTAAAATACAAACTCATATTTATTTTCAAAATAAATATTATTATATCACGTATTTCATAAATTTATTTGTAACATCACAAATCTATCATAAGTTTATCACAAGCTTTAAATTTGTTCAAAATATATTCTGAATCCAGTAATTTTAATACTTCAAGAATATTAAATTCAAGCAAAAATTCTATTTGCTTATTATTCTGACTCATCTTCGATAAAATTTTATATTCTTCGAAAAAGTAAAAATTCATTTTTCGAGTATGAGTTTTTTCTAAAATTTATAATGAATATTTTTTAACCCTTGAACACATTAGAGAGTCAAGCAGCTTTTTCTGAAGTTTTGAACGCTTGTTGTGTGAAGGCAGAATGAGATAGAAGGTTCGAACCAAGGGGTCAAACAAGTTTGAAATCTCCTCTTTCAATTAATATGGTTGATCAACTTTATTGGACAACTAGAATTCGAACGGTACGGCAGCAAAATTTTGTTGGGGTCTGTAGGACCACCATGTGAGTGTAACTTTTTTGTGAGTAATCTTATATAAAAAAAAAAAATCGGAAAAAAACACGTTTGAACAGGTCCGTTTGTATATGTTATTCGCATATACTCTATCTAAAGTTAGAATACTATATAAGATTGTAGAAAGGAAAGCTTCTATGAAGGGTCTGAAATATCATAAACCATCAATTTTCAATTTTATACATCTTGAGTTAATCAAAAGTACTTCATATTTGTGCAGTTGATTTCTCATATTGTTTCATATAATATGAAAGTCTCTTTTTTTTACTTTAGACTCAATACAATAAAGATTTAAAAAAATAAAAAAATCCTGTTATGTTGTCAATGTAAAAGACTCAATGGGCTCACTTGTTTAAAAAAGCTTCATCGCGCTTTTCAATCTCGCGCTGTACTCTCTTCACCAGGGTCGGATTAGCTCCCAAGCCTAATTTAGGCTATTGTCTAAGGGCGGCAAATTTAGAAGGACGGCATTTTGTAAAACAGTTTTTTTTTAACTTATCTTGTAATGGCTGACACAATTAACTAAAATCTTTTACATAAAATAATATAAGAAAAAAACAGAATTTGCAGAATATAAAATTTGATTAATTTAAGTTACATTTAAGGCTTGAATAAGGACAGCAAAGATTTAATAGAGATGTCTAGGGGCGGCATGAGTCCTAATTCGCCCCTGTTCTTCACTCTATACCGTTCAACTACTTTATTGGCACTTTAATACTAATTAATTACATATATGTATATGTACTTTTAAATTAATTTTAAATTTATTAAACACTAATTGCAATACTTTACATCAAATTTTGTGACACCGTTCCATATTTTATTTTTTTTACTCCATTTTTTCTCACTTTTGAACAAAAATCAGTTGCGACACGTTTTATTTTAATTTACCAATATTTAATTGTAACCAATTTAATTGTAACCTTCTTATAGAAACCAATTATTAAATTGTGTTTTTTTTATCTGTACGACGTTTTAGTGATTATTTCCATTATATTACATTATACTACATTCAACCTTACCTTTTTTAATGTGGCTTTACTCTTCTTTCCCTTTGGCTATATTTACTAAAAATTTATTGTTTTTGAATATTTGAACTTATGTATTTGTTTTTTGACTTAACGACGACTCATGATCAAGGACGGATTTTGGTTTCCGCCAACCCTAAGCTGAATCACATTTACCGCCCCTTAATGACAGTGAAGCAAGGGGGAATTTTTTTATTAATCAAATATAAAAAATAGATAATAAAATAGGAAATAGGTATTAATAAATTTTTTAATTTCAAAAATGAAAAATTTGCCGCTCCCTAAAATCTGCCGCCCTAAGTTATACCTTATCCAGCTTAATGAGAAATCCGCCCTTGCTCATGATGACAAAATAAAATCGAAATATACTGCATTATTTTGATTATATGTATGTATTATAAATTGTTGATTTAACTCGCATTTTAATTAAGCTCGTTTTTTTAAACCTTCTTAATTTTCCTTTGCTTAGTTAATCTTCAAGTGTAATTTGATTTTATTTAAAGAATATATCAACTTTTATTTGAAGTAAAATATGAATTTGAATATTATATATTTTATTTAAAATAGAATAACCATTATAAAGATTAGTAAAAAACCAATAAATCTAAAAATGTTTTTTTTTATTTGACTTTGCCAGCATTTTGATTGCTTAGATTTTATTACTTTTTAAATCAGCAATTATTAATGTCTTATTATCAATCATATTAAATATTCTTTTATAGTTGTTCATCGATAATGAATTTGTGGATGCTGTGAGAGGTCATAAATTTCTTACAATAAATCCCGTTGATGGTAAGGTTATTGCAGAAATCGCTGAAGGAGACAAAGTAAGGTTTATTGAGTTTATATTGAAAATAAAATATCTTAAGAAATTTAGATGTTTTATCAATTCTTTACCTATGGCGTCTACAGCAGTCAACGTATGCAAATATTAGATTCATACTAAAATTTTGCAGTGTATGTGTATAAAATGAAAATAATTCGGAAAACAAAATAATTCAGAATGTGGACTTCATGAAAATACAATGTTGAGTTCTTAAAATTATGTTTAAATATCTAATAAGAAAGAATAGTGTGCTAAAAAATTTGCACATGTATATAAATTTAATTTTGATGCAGTAATATACACACAAAAAAAAAGGGACACTTTCTAGACACCAAAAGATAAACTATTTTCAAATGACTGTAACTCGGCGAAAAATCATCGTAAAAAAAAAAAAAAAAAAAAAAAAATTAAAAAAAGCATTTTAAAGCTTGAAGTTTCAACTTTAACGCTCCATCGACAGATTTTTATAGTTCTTTTAACTTCCTTGTCTTATGCAGTAAAAAAGCACATTAATTAAATTCTAGACGCGACTTCAATTGATCGCAAATTATATTGAATTACATACTGATGGGATATCGCAAATTTCTCATTCGATTGCCGAAAAATATTCAAACTGCGCGCGCACGATTCACTTAATAGAAGGTGATGGAGTATCGATCAGTCTCAAACCCGTTATTTCACCATCGCGAAAGTAGGTTATTTTGCCCGTGGTCCATAATTCAAGAGATCTCAGTGTGTGCTCGGATTTTGTCAGATATTCATCCTCTGACTGAGGTAATTAATAAAGCGGTTTCTCGACGTCTTCTCCGCTATCACATCCGCGCTTCATCGCAAGGTATTTCTTCTGGTTTGTCGCGAGATAAGAAAACAATAAATTGTATATCGTGTATGACAATATAATAAATAAATATAATCTTTCAGCCAATATACACACGTTCGGAATTAATTTTCTATAGTCTTCTTAATAACAGCTTATTTATACGTATATTAATGAGATAATGTTGCTATCGTATATGTCGATATATGTGTGAGTTAATGAGAGTGAAAGAATTTACCTCAGGTTGTTGTTGCGAAACGTTCTGCCTTTGGTTGCCACAATCGTGTTTGTTTGAAATATCCGACATTTCGTGTGATAATCAAAGGAGCAAAGTAATGTACGTAGCGTACTTTACGACTTATATTTTAAAGGTTTATTATACGTTAGGATATATACATATATAGAGTTAAAAATTGTAGACATTTATATCCAGTAAAATATAAATTTCTGTTAATTTAATATGTTGTTCGGAAACACATCTGGCGAAACGGATTTAGGTTTAATACGCACAACTGGACAAATCATATCATGTCGTTCTTCTAAAGGAGAGATGTTTTTAAATTAAACTAGCCTATTCTCTTTGTGTTAAAGAAAATTGATTAATTTTAAATATATACAAGTGACGAAATTCAAGATATTAGCATTTTTTAAATAATCTATAATATTAAAATGTATCTAGGTCTATAAATAAAAATATTTACGTATTTCTTTATACGCAAAAAATACTTATTGTCAATTATTTGAAATAAATAAAAATTATTTTTTTTCATAAATTCATGTATCCACAAATGTATTATAAGTTTATGATATGCATTAAACTTATTCAAATATATTCTGAATCCAATAATTTAATTCTTTAAGAATATTAAATTTAAATAAAAATTCTGTTTGCTGTTATTATTCTGACTTTCCTTCGATAAAATTTTATAATATTCTTTGAAAAGTATAAATTCTTTTTTCGAGTATATGATGAGAATTTATGATGAATATGTTTTAAGACTACACGTAGAGAAATCATGAGAAATTGATAACCATACGAATAGTTAAGTTAATAATACAAATATATTTTTTGTATATAACAGCGATCTCAGTAATAATTATATTATCCATTCAATATATAAAATGCAACTTTTATTTTTAATTAGATAGTAGATCAGATCAAGATACAATAAATTGCACAAATATCTATCAAATCCTCCGAACAATTGTTAATTTTATATATTAAAATATATTTATGCTAGCGCAAAAGTATCTTTTTTAAGTCATCTATAATATTTTAATCTTTTTAAATAGTATAATGTAGTTATACATATACCTACTGCAACTATACGTGTCTCGAGTATCAAGTATAGTCAGTTTAACTAAACATACATTTTGGATAATCTAAACTGACGTATATGCTACCATTAACAATATTGGGCTATCGAGATATAAGTGTATGGCACATTAATATGGTAGTGGCTACATTAAGCGTGTAATATGGCTGAATAAACTATATTTATGACTGCATTTCTAATCTTTTCTTTTCGTGTAATATCAAGAAATTATTCTTTCTTAAAGATAACCTTTACTTGAAGAAAAGGTAAATTGAGTAATCGCTTTTTTAAGCAATAAAATTGATATTTCTCTTCTTACTAATGTAATATGCTTGTTTAACATGGAATAATATGGAAAAAGCATCCAATTAAATGTTATTACGAGATAATTATATTGCTTATGTAGGCATTTTTTTGTAATGCAGCCTGTATGCGAAAATATTGATGACCCGGTGTTATCCTATCAAAGTTAGGGCATGGCACGAAGATACCCTATGTAAAAATCTCTTCGTCAGTTCAGATTGCCGAGTCGAATAGTCAGTCTAATTATAATACATAGTTACTGGTAAAAAGTTTCTTAATAAATTCAAACATATAATTAAACTCAAAAGCATAAAATCAGGAATATGTGATTCAATAATTTTATTTAATTAGCAAAATTGCTTTACAACAGCAGTTAATTTTAAAACAGAACTAACTACTAGGTAGAACTAACTAGGTAGAACTAACTACTAACTGCGCGATGATCTTAAAATAGCTCAAGAGCTACTGCATTTAGCGAAGTTTCAATGAAACAGAATGTGGAGTATTTTACTACCGAGAAATGATTACATTGTACATTACATTATTCTCAGTAAATCGTTAATACAATTTAATTATCATGTGTTGAATTATAAAACAGAAATGTGAAATAACAAAGAGATACTTTTTTTTTTCAAATAGAAAAAAATAAATTTTAGTTGCAAACATATGAAGAAATAATGGTAAAATAGTATAGTCATTGTAGCAATGACATCATTTGTTAGATTTGCATATATTATTATTTATGAAAAAATAAAAGAAACATGAAAAGATAATAACAGAAATAGTATAGACATTATACCAGTAATATCATTTATTATATTTGCATATATTAGCAATATTTATAAATATTAAGTACATTATTATTATAGGAAATATTGGTATAATATCATAATATCTTCCTATTTATTTATTTATTTATTTATTTTTCAGTTAACCGTACAGCTCCGAAAACGATATAAATACGAATAAGAATAACAGAATTGACATTGCTAAGCAATCTTATCACGTGCCGGAAATAATCTCTTAACGACGTTAGCGACGTCGGCGTCGCTTCTATAACCACCGTTCAAGCACTTACCCGTCGACCGTTGTCGAGTGTAGACATCATTGCATCGCTGAGAAGAAAATGGCAAAGCAAGCAGAAATTAAATATACTCAAGTAAGTTGATATCTCGTATTGTTTCATAGAATGCAAAAATCTTTTTTCTTTTACTAAATATAATACATTAGATTCAATACAATAAAGATTTAAAATAATAGACGAATTCTCTTATGTTGTCTACATAAAAATCCCTTTCAGCTTATTTAAAGAAGTTACGCTTTTCAATCTACACTCTCTTCACTCTACACAATTTAACTATTTAATAACTTTAATAGTACTCAATTATACATATACAGGGTGTTCAAAAAGTCTCGGACTGGCAAAATATCTCGAAAACTAAGCATTTAAAAAAAAAAAATGTTTCAGATAAAAGTTGTAGGGTTTCAAAAGATCTATTTACTGATCTTATCAGTTTGACTTTGGATGGCGTCGCCAAGGTCAGATCAAAATCACATTAACTTTTTTAAATGGAACTGCCTACTTTTTATTGCATATTCTTGTAGCTTATCTCAAGACCTTTCCAAAACACTATAAACTAATGTATTTTCGTTAAGTATTTTTCGAGTTGTGAAGCTTGAAAGTTACAGTACATTACAGCTTTCAAGCCTCACAACTCGGAAAATACTCAACGAAAATAAACTTTCTTGTAGTGTTTTGGAAAGGTCTCGAAATCGATTACAAGAAAATGCAATAAAAAATATGCAGAGTGTTCAAAAAGTCCCGGACCGGTTGAATGTCCCGGACTTTTTGAACACCCTGCATATTTTTTATTGCATTTTCTTGTAATCGATTTCGAGAACTGAACACCCTGTATGTATATTTACACGCTTACAATTTTAAATTAATCGGCCATGAATTTCAATACTCTGATTGCAACAAATTTTGTGACACCGTTCCAAGTTTTCTGACTCCATTTTTTCTCGTTTTTAAACCAAAAATCGATTGCAATACGTACCATTTTAATTTATCAAATTTATTTAATTGTAACCGACTTATTAAAAAAACCGATTTTCATATTGTTTCAATTTTAATCCGCATGACATTTTCGTTATTATTTACATTATTTATACTATTTAAGCATCTAACCTTTGTCAATGTGATTTTTCTCTTCTTTCTTTTCGGTTCCTACTTTTTCCAACGGTTTATTGTTTTTAAGTAATTAAATATATGTATTTATTTTTCAATTTAACGATGGTTGATGATGACTAAATAAAGTCGAAACATACTGCGCTATTTTGTATGTACCATAAATTATTGATTTAATTCACATTTTTTCAAGCTTATTTTTTGAACTTTTTTATTTCTCCTTTATTTAGTTAATTTTCGAATGTGATTTCATTTAAAGGATATATCAACTTTCATTTAAAGTAAAACATGAATTTAAATATATTTTCATTAAAATTGAATAACGATTACAAAGAATGGTGAAAAATCGGGATGAATCTAAAAATGTTTTGTGACTCTACTTTGTTAGTATTTCAACCCCTTAGTTTCATGATTTTTTAAATCAGCAATTTTTTTATCTCATTATCATTCATATTAAATATACTTTTTACAGTTGTTCATCGACAATGAGTTTGTGGATGCTGTGAGTGGTCGTAAATTTTCTACGATAAATCCTGCTAATGGTAAGGTTATTGCTGAAATCGCCGAAGGAGATAAGGTAAAATTTTCACATCTTTAATTATATCACCTAGAACTAATACAACCTGTAGTCCCCTACTTGTGAATTTTATGCAACCCACTAACTTATAGCCGAAAACATAAAATCACATTTTCTATTTTATACAAAATATTTTCTTTTTTATGGACTTCATGCTATTTTGCCATTTTTATAAATCTTTAGATTAAAAAACAACTAATATTAAAAATCTTTGTTTTAAGTTGATTCAATATTAAAAAAGAATGATTTAACGTATTGAAAAACAATGACGTAATAATTATATTCTTCATTAAATTGAATTACACTGTTAGCATTTATCCACTAAATTTTCATCTTTATAATTTAAAGGAAGAATTTAGAATTTAAATGAATAATAAACTGAATTAAAAGATAACGTCACTTGATTTATACAACCCGAAAAATTGAATTGTATAAAGTTGAAAATAATTTTCAATTTTGTTACGACACAAATAACTTGTTTGTGTCTGAGAGATGAATATCAGAGGGTTATCTTATCATATTATTTGTATTTTATTATCTCAGTTCACTTTCTTTTATATCTTCAAGAGGAATACGTAATAATTACACGTCTACATATACACGTATCTACGGATAATATGTAGTGATACTTATAAATTATATTTTTATTCGCAATACCAACTTTTGAATGATTTAAGCCTATACACCTATATCCAGGGCTAAATAAAATACTTTCCGATTTGCATTTAAAATGCCAACTGTAGAATACTTTAAAAAATGTATTCCTAAAATGTAAAATAAGTTTTCCATTTTAAATGTAAATTGGATAAATATTTTAAATGGTTTGTAAATGCAAAATGATTTTTCTAGTACATGTAGTTTATTTAGATATGTATATTTCATAGACTTATTTGATAAACACGTTGTTTGTTTTTAACACTTTGTTTTGAATTGCTCTTGACTAGTGTCTTTAGAAGTAAGAGTATGGACAACGTTCTATTTATTTTGATTGATTTGATACATAATAAAACCATGAGAAAGTTGTTCGTAACGTTTACGGAATTAAGTATTTCATCCTTGTTGTTCACCGAAAGTTAAACAAGGACAAATGATGCTTGCAAACGTTAAGTTCGCCAATCACAGAACTTAATTCTTTTTACGCGTCAATGACGCTAGAAAAACCATTACAACCATACAAATGTATAGCTTTTTTTATTTCAAATGTAAAATGAAAGTAATTTTGATTGGAAGAAGCATTTAAAAAAGAAATATAAAATGCTATTTTCATTTCAAATACATATTTAAAATGGAATTATTTCAAATATTATTGTAACTCTGCCCTCCATATCAGATTATGAGTTGCCGGTTAACAATTCCCGATTAATGATTCTATTTCGATCAATTACAATGCAGCAAGTTCTGGCTACGAGTTGCTGGTTGCAGAGTTATGATAGTAGCTTATTTATCAGTCCTTCAACCGTTAACTGAAAACCGTAATCGTAATCTGATATGAGTCATACACTCCAGTTTATTTGAATAAGCCAGTTTAGCACAAATGTGACTTATAATTATAATTTTTCATATTTACCAGTTGCTTGCTCAAGTTAAAATAACTATGCAATTTTGTCATCTATACGCTTCAATAAATTTACACATGTATGCTTGCGTATGCATACTTAATAAATTTATTTAATTGTGCGGCTAGTAATGAAAGCAGTTAACCAATAGAAAAATAATTTCAATTTTGCATACCGTTATCAAAACTTCTTTTTTTTTATCAAAAATTACAAATTAATAATATTAAAAATTAATTGTAATTTAAGAATAAATTTCTTTTCAGGCTGATGTAGATAAAGCAGTAGAAGCTGCTAAACGAGCATTTAATAGAAATTCGAAATGGCGCACTATGAATCCATACGTCCGTGGGCTACTTATGAACAGGGTAAAATTTTACCTAAAATTAGAAATATATTTTTTATAGCCTAATGCAAACATTAACTATATTAAATGTAAATCAATAAAATAGTTCGCAGATCTTATTACGCGCGATTTAGACTATATCGCCACCCTCGAAACTCTTGATAATGGAAAAACATATACGAGTGCTGTACAGGATATTCAAGCAAGTGTTGCTTTTCTTCGTTATTATGCAGGATGGTGTGATAAGATACTTGGGACTACTATTCCAACAGGTATTTATTCTTAAAATTATCGCCATTTAGAGATAATTATCTCCTTATCACCTCTGTGGATAGCATTGCAGTAAATTAATATACTTTATTAAAGTTCATCTATCAATTATTATTTTTTCACCGTGACAGATATAATACAAATTGAGTAACAATAAGTAATTCTATTTATTATTTGACTAGGCGACGCCAGTATTACAATGACGCGAAAGGAGCCAATTGGCATTGTAGGACAAATCATTCCTTGGAATTATCCTTTCATGATGTTGGCTTGGAAATGGGGCCCTGCCTTGGCTACTGGATGTACTTTGATCTTAAAGCCAGCGGAACAAACACCGTTGACCGCGCTTTATGCGGCCGCTTTAGCTAAGGAGGCAGGCTTTCCAGCAGGTGTTATAAATGTCATTCCAGGTTACGGTCCAACTGCTGGCGCAGCTATTGCTGAACATCCAGAAATTCAAAAAGTTGCCTTTACCGGATCCACTGAGGTATTTACATTTTATTCAGTATAATTGTATTGATAGAAATATATATGCATTGACATCCTCAATCTCTAGGTCGGACATTCCATAATGGTAGCTGCTGGTAAAAGTAATCTTAAGCGTGTCAGCCTTGAATTAGGTGGCAAGAGCCCGCTCGTTGTTTTCGATGACGCGGACGGTATGTTGTAAGAATAATAAGAGATTTTAGTGTACTTTGTTGGATAATTAATTATATGAATATCTCTTTGTCTGTATTTACAGTGAAAGAGGCTGCAGAAATTGCTCATAATGCGATATTTTCAAATCATGGACAAAATTGTTGCGCAGGATCACGAACATTTGTACATTCTAAGATATATGACGATTTTGTAAAACATGCTAAACAATTAGCGCTTAACAGAAAAGTAGGTGATCCATTTGATTCTAACATGAATCAAGGCCCGCAAATCGATCAAGAGATGTTAGATAAAGTTATGAACTTAATCAATTCGGGCAAACAGCAAGGCGCTGTAGTAGAAACAGGTGGAACTCGCAAAGGTGACATTGGCTATTTCGTAGAACCTACAGTTTTTTCAAATGTTACCGATGATATGAGGATCGCCAAAGAAGAAATATTTGGCCCGGTTCAAACAATTTTGAAATTCGATACCATGAATGAAGTAATTGAACGTGCTAATCGCACTAACTACGGTCTTGCTTCTGGTATAATTACTAAAGATATTAATAAAGCTATGGAATTTGCGCAAGCCGTGGAAGCAGGTAGCGTTTGGTAAGTACGCAAGGAATACATGATGATACTTTGCTGTATGGACATGTATAGATATGTATGCTTAATGATGTCTAGGGTGAACTGCTACGATGCTATTACACCGCAAACGCCATTTGGTGGTTTCAAACAATCTGGCATAGGACGTGAATTGTAAGTTATAACGTATTTATTAAACTAAGATGATTTAAATGCTAATTTATTAAATTCGTATCTTTTTTTTAGGGGAGAAGAAGGCTTGAAGGAATATCTCGAAATTAAAACCGTTTCTATCCGGGTCGCAAAAGGGAACTAACATGTGAGAACTAATGTTTGTGTATGATGTCTACACTCTTGATTTTTATTATATTTTTGTTACGAATGCTTTGAATGAAATTTTTGTAACAGAATATTAATAAATGATATATGCAATGGTTCATAAAATTTCAGAAATCAATATGTGTTTATACCTTCTTATTCCGTTCTTTTTAAAATATAGAGAAAAAATTTATATGTATTTGCGAGACCTACATATCTCAAAAAATTAAGAAAATATATTTATAAAACGTAAAAGTGTAAAACAGATAAAAAACAAAATAATCATATTTTAGTTTTATAAACATAACACTTTTATTCTAGGTAAATGTTAAAATTTTGCTGATTATTTTGGTGTAATGATAAATACAATATATTTTTTACCTTCACGTAACATGAATGTAAAATTATCTATATGCGAGTTGCAGGCTCAGGATAATCATCTGGAGGTATTCCTAATTCTTCGTCTGTCCACGAGGATGGTTGTTCATATGGGAACTCTCCCTGAACACAAAAAGAATCATTATGTTGGAGGATTATAAAAATACAATTTAACAAAAAAAAAAAATTATAACCACTAAAATAGAACTAGTCATTTTCTGTAGTTTCTTGGATGCTAAATATGTGTCTGGGTTTTTCCAAATTGCTTTATCATAATTTTGATAAATTTGTAATTAAAATGACAAAAAGGGCTATTTTCAGGTATTTTGTCATATAATAACTATGATATGCTGGCCATGCTAGAGAAGTTTTATTGCAATTAAAATTAAAGCTGCATTCTGATATGTACTGCCAGTATTGAAAATCTATAGTTCACGTTACGTACATTATAGATTTTCAGGCAATGAATTTCGGAATGCAGCCTAAATAACAACCTAAACAGCCTAAATAACTTCAAAAAGAATTTTTTGTGTCAATATAATATTCATGATATTAAATATAGTCTATCGTGCTAAATAGTTTTAAATTAAATTCTTGATAGATTGTAAAATAGATTTTAATTATGTTTCTTTAACCCTGCTGGTCTGTTGGAGTCTATTTAACCCAAAATGATTTTTGTTTCCTTGTAACATTTTTGTGTGACAAGTGAGCGTTTTGGCCTTTCATGACTTTGTTTCATATCTTGAAAACTGTCTTAATCACAGTAAAGTTAGAACAAAATCATGAAAGACCAAAACACTCACTTGTCACATAAACATGTTACAGAAAAACAAAAATCATTTTGGATCAAATAGACCCAAACAGACCAGCAGGGTTAAATTTGGGAGTTCCTTAAGTCATTGAATACAAATCTGATGACAAAATTGGTAAATTCAAAATGGATTTAACCTAGCAAAAATCAAAATTAAAAAAATGTTCAAATTTTTGCAATAATTTATGTACAGAAGTCTTTACGAGTCTGAATATGAATCTAATGCTAAAATTGATAAATTCGAAATGATAGAATTAGTGTACGTGATACTCACGACAATGTGGCCCCAGTCGTGCCAAAAATGCCATAAGACCCACCACCACATTATTCCTCCCATAACTTCAGCTCCATATACCCATGCTTTGTCTTCTGGTGGGAGATCGCGATACACTCCATGCCTGATAAAGAAATAACACAGTAAAAATATATATTATAGCAAACATAAAAAAATAAATTATATAAAGAAAGAAATCAATTAGGTCATAGTATCGTTCATATTCTTTTCGTGTAAAATGTTTTCATAGAACACTTTTCAAGATACACTTAAGTATTCAATGGTGAAACGTTGAAACATAACCTATAACTTAGAATAGAATTACATAATAATTTTATTTACCCGTGAGACAGCCTAACGGAGCGCAGATTCGTCGCGGCGACGGTTTTAACTTGATTACTTCTATGGGCAACTTTTAATAAGTTTAATCCTCGTGAAATTATCATTATTACAAATAATTCTCGTCCCCTACCAAGTGACACTCATCTCATATCTTCGTAAGACATGAACTGCGCTGACTTGCGCAGTGTGACCCAGTGTTAGATCAGATGTTCTCGATATGCGCGTTCGATAGCTCGAAAATCGCAGTATCGACAGATGACGCGACCTCGCGATCAGTTCGTACGCAACGTACCGTGGAAGACCATTGTTGATTCGCGTTCAAACCGCTCCGCTCATTTTTTCGAGTTAATAGCAGAAAGAAATCTGAGAGCAGCCACGGTTCGATTTAGCTTCATTTTGGAGCACCTCTATCACAAAATGTGGACATTGAACTACATGGCCAATGTCTATGAATCTTGTGAGTAATGACTACGATTTTGCGATTCTCTTCCGTGCCAAATCTCAGATAGCAAAATGTATTCCTAACACAAAAAGAGAAATACTACTACAAATTTTTCTTTGATTGCAATCACATTATTGTAATGAGATGTTAATTCCTTCGTATAGAGCAATCTAAAGGCAATAGAAAGGAAACTGTTTTGCGCAACTGAAGGACAATGACGTATCAATATAAAATATCCAATAACTTGTTACAAAGTCGCATACGTGGTATGCGTTGCCGGTAATATCATAAGCAAAAATTGAAAGCCAATTTCCTAATGAAGATGATAATTCAGCAATGCACTTTTATCAAATTGATAGCAACATGCGAGAAACTTGCTATCTGGGATTAGAAGTGAAATGGATTAGATAGACAAACAATTAATCTGACATTGTCTATCTAATCCTCTCACTCTTGACTAACCTCTACTCTAAACATTTTTTCAAAAAATTAGAGGTTTTTCTAAAAAAATTTTATAATTATTACAACAGTATTATAATATTAAAGTTACAATGTCAAATATTTGACTATTAAAAAACAAAGTGATGAACAAAAAATAAAATATACCGAAAATATTAAAAATTAATTTAAGTATTGTTATACGTGCTTTGCTAAATTTTGTGTAATATTTCCGCTATCAGTATTTTAATTTATTACATGATTATTCTAAAACCTAATATTTTTAAAATATATCTACTAATTCCTTAATGTCCTTCAAACTTTGTTATTAATATTCTAAAATGGATTACCCAAGCAAAGATAATGAGAAAGTTATTGCGAATGTTACTGCAAAATTCTGAACGTTTGTCGTATTGAATTAATCGCTCACTATCACGTCACTAAGCCAACATCGCGATTTGGGTATAGACGATCGATTTCTTTGTACTGAAATATTTTCCAATTTTCAATAATAACGTTGTACTATCATTGCATCAATATTTTATACGATAAAAAAGCTGCGCAATGAGAATATTGAACTTGTCGTTAAAAGCTACAGAATCTCGATACTAATTCAGAATTTAATGAAATCATTCTCATATTTGAATTGCGTTTTTAAGTTGAGCACAAAAAAAAACAGCAAACAGTATTGGGAATGTCGGAAAATTTTCTAGTGGTCGATATATTATATGGATATACAATATTTTACATATTGTGTCAATACTAACATTTCAACGGTTCCGTCAAATAAATTCCACGCAACCGTAGTATTTATACGTTTAATCATCCATAGATTATATGCGTAAATTAAATGAGGTTTATTATACGCATCATATACCGTCCTCATACGCATTCTAATGGTAAAATTTATATGCATCGTAGTAATCGGCAGTGACCGTTAATGCTAGGTAATCGTTTATAAGACTTAAATTATTTAATTAATATATATTGTAGTAATTAGTAGTAATAGGCTTATTTGTGTTGCCGCGATTATTGCTATAGTTATTTTATAGATCAAATAAAATAAAATCGCTACAGTTATGATTGCTATTTATATTTCCAAAAATATGTGCATGAGATAATCAAATAAAGTCTTTCTTTTACAATTCGACAATTGAAATAAGATATCCGAACAAAATGTAGAGAGAATTTTTTATTTGAATTCTGGTTAAAATGTTATTTTTTGTAATAAATTATTTTTAATATTTCAAGATGTTCAGTAGTCTATTTAATTTGTGATTTTACGTATTACAGCTTCATTTAAGAATTATATTTCAAGACTTACAATTATGCGGCGCGCAGTTCACATATTAGATCTGCTTTACTCACATGGAGCCACACGACTTCCCAATTTAATAATTTTATAAAATGACACATACGACAATGACATATACGTCTTCACTTTGTAATTGACCGGTTTGATCCAATTTTTAATTTGTATGTATCGACAGTATATTTATACTGTTTGTAGTGCGTATTTTGTGAAATATATTAGTGTAATGATTAAATATACGTAATAACATATATTAGTTAAATAGAATTTTATTTTTATACATACATACATGTAACGATGTGTACGTTGCAACGATATGTAAAAGTCTTATTTTGTAAACTTAATAAAATAATTAAACCTTAAATTACAAATTAGAATAAAAAAATTTATCTAGATAAATATTAAAGAATTAAATAAAAAAGTATATAAAATTTAAAATATATTAAATAAACTCTTTTGTAATATTTTAATAATATTGAGAATATACGGGCTTGGCGAGACGTTTTTAACAGCCGCAATTACATACTTTGAATCTTAATTAAATTATAAATTTTTTAAAATATTTAGATTTCTAAAAATTGAAATTAATGTCATTACCATTAAAAATAAAAACCTTTAAATTTTTTAATAATTTTTTATATAAACATATTAATCTCTTTGTAGGCAATCTGGTTCTTTTTTAATTCAAGTGGAATTTCATTCTCAAATTTTTCAAAATAAAGAAAAAACGGAATTTAATTTCTTTTTCTATAAAATCTTGTTAGTGTGATCTTAGATTGCCGACGGCATTAGTATTTCTGGAAGTAAATACATTTTTATTTTATCAATATTTTATTATTTTTTAAACATTTTTGATAAAATAAACTTTTTTAATGGCGGACAGAATAAAAAGTTGTAAAAAAGCAAAATATTAACTCAGTTGGTTTTCGATTAAAGATACGCATTTTAAACAAATTTCTATTTCTTTTTCTCACAAATTTCAATTTTTATTAAATAATGATTTTAACATTTGACAATAAGAATAAGTAAAAGGACTAATGAGAGTACTGCGCCGTTATTTTGGCGCGAAACTAAGTAGTCAGTTAAAAACAAAAATTTATTTATACATTGAATCAAACGTTTTGACTCTCTTTGGAGTCATTATCAGCAAAAGCGCAATTGCGTTTTATTGTAAATTCGCCTTTGCTGATGATAACTCCAAAGAGAGTCAAAACGTTCAATTCAATGAATAAATGAATTTTGGTTTTTAACTGACTACTTAATTTCGCGCCAAAATAATCGCGCAGTATTCTCGTTAGCCTTTTTACCTGTTCTTATCGTTTAATCTCGAGAGTCTTTACTAAATTGTTGTTTAACATTTGAGTTAAATAATCATTTGATAATGTAGTAGAGAAAAGTATCTCTAAATTTTCCTAGATCTTTTGAAAGTCTAAAACAGTAAAAAAAATTAGGTTGAACAAAAAGGATTGCTTACGGAATAAGTAAACATATAATTGCTCACGGAGAATTAAATAAAATTTTGGCTGAACGTAATAATAGATATTTTATATATTATTTTGCGTTTTGTGTCCTAAGAACAAATTAAAATAAATTAATAAAATTTATGAGATTTTAGTATCGAATTATTCTTGTTAATAAAAAAATTTATAAGTAAATTTAGATTAATATAATTTGCAAATTACAGATATATTTAATTAATAAGAGCAAATAAAAATAACATCTAATATTTTGTTTACACTTAAACTTGTACAAAAATAAAATCAAGCAACTTAACTATCAAACCTTAAATAAAACAAGTTAGAGTAATGTTTATCTATAATTGAGTATTAGAAGATCAAATCAAAGAAATATAAAATTTAAAATAAAATTTATTGAAAATATGAATATATCAAACGTCCATAATTTGAATTTCATGTTGTATTTAAAAAATTCACATGAGGCATTTGTTTTGATCGAGAATATGCTGAAAGATAAATCAATTGTCTGCTTTATCAAAAATACTTTTCAAAATGCATTTTAAATGCTTATTTATTATATAAATTAATTTACAATTATATTATTATTGATTATAGGTTTCAATCGCTATACTCTTCGCCAAACAATGACTTCGATGCAACAACGAAAGAAATGGCATTGGCGATACATCTCGGTGAGTTTATTTATTTATTTATTTATTTGCGTATCATGAATCGAGGCCGTAAAAAAGCAGCCAAACGTTTCTTAGTTTTTTAAAATATATAAATTCTAAAACAGTTATACAAATATTTTACAGCAATAAATTATATTTTTAAGATAACTTCTATAAGTGGTAAAAAAAGGCTACCGGCGTCCGTTCCATTTTGTTCTTCTTTTACGAGATTAATTTACGACAGCTTAACATTCGATGGAAGTCGTAGAAGTATATCAGCCGCGGAATGTTCGCCATTATCCGCGATACGACTGAAACTTGGGGAGCAAAGGGGCGCATTCGTACGTTAGGGGAGCGTCGTCACTGGCTGCTATTGGCTGAGCAAACGCTTTTACAAGCTGCAGCAAGGCATTTGATCCCTCGGTAGCAACCCTCCCGAGACTTATTTCGCATTGGTGCTTTAGCCATAACGTAGCCCCGGTCGTACCTAATAATATGTTTTATAGAGGCCGTCGTCCAGTATCTTTCTTCGACAAACGAGCTCTTAACCGTAGATACGAAACGCCCGTGTAACTTGGAACAAAATTGTCTTTGCAGAAATATACAGCATAAAATAGTATATATTTAATTAATACAGCAGATTAATGTGTTAAAAATTTGAAACCATTAATATGTAATAACGCAGATTAAAAATTATGTGCTCGTATAAAATGTATATACATATCTATACATAAATAGATATTAGATTTATTATATAAATATTTATTTTAAATGTGCAGAAACCTATTAATATATGCATAAGAAAAATATATAATTTTTAAAATACTTTTTCAATAAAACAAATTTCTATTTTAATCTTATTTTTTAAACTGTTTTCTAATCTAAAATATATGCAATTTGCATGTATAAGAATCCGATGTGAACGTATAACATTCTACTTCGTGGAAAAAATACATAATGTCATTTTATGTAAAATATTGATATAATATTATATAATATATATGTAGAATATAATTACAATCCATATGTAAATATAATTATAATATGTGTGCACATATGTACATTTTATATGCGTGCATTTTTAGTCTATAATTATATATTAATACTTTTGGCATTTTTAACTTTTCATACTTTTTTTTTAACGTGCTATCGCATATATCGTCGGTTATTAGAAACAAGCGCGTTCAGCACTCATAAACATCTATTATATGTGTCATTATCATAGGAAAGGGCTCATTTGATCGTTAACGTTTAATATGGTATTTAACGTTTTAAATGGTAGTTTGTAGTCTTTAATTATCGAATCTGGTGCTAATTATTTTATTTTAACCAATTATTTCAACCATTTCCTATCATACATATGTTAATGTTTTACATTTACAAATTAAATATAGATTATTAACTAGAATACTGTCATTTACATCGTGATATGTTCAATTTGTTTTATTGCCTCAATGGTTAGAAATAAAATCAGTTATTTCATGTAATTAAATTTAAACAAGAATATAAAACATTAATTAAATCAAATAAAATTACTTATAAAATATTGTTCACAATTAATTATATTAAAAAAATACTTTTATGATTTAAAAAAAAATATGAATACGATACATTTCTTATTTCTTATTTTTTTCTAACTTATACATATAATAATTTTTTTAAATATTTTACTTAAGAAAAAGTAGATTTGTTAAATACTTTATTGTTAATTTAGAATTAGATTATTCTATTATGAAATTAAGCAAATATTACAAACGAATAAGATAATATATGTTTCTGATGTACTAACTTTGACATACACAAAATTAAATTATAAAATTTAAATTTATTTCTATTAAGTCATCTCTATTTGGATGAGAAATGCATAATGTTAAACATTTCTATATTATGATATTTTTGATAAATCTTCCTTTTTGGCTATCTCTTTTTTATATTTTAGATGTTATAATAGAATGTCTAAATGTTTTGTGTGATTTATTTATCTTTTTATGAATTACACATATGCTTAATATACTCATGCAAAATCAGTAATACAATGTAATAGTTATTAAAGCATTAAAATATTTTAATTTCAATAAATATCTAAACGTATTTATTACATCTCAATTGAGATGTAATAAAAATAACATGAATGCTTCTTTAGTCAAAAGCGTTTTGACTATGTTTTATTCTAGGTGTAATCATATACATAAAAAAATTTAATTTAAAAAAAATAACATAAAAGTTACATACTTTTATACATTTTTTTTAATTAGTATAATTTTTGGTATATAATTTTCATTTACATCCAATTTTATAATTTTGGGTGGGCTATTGTACACGTAAATCATATGAAAAATTGCAATTTTGCAATTGTAATACTTTTTTTATATTGTAAATTAGTTGTATTATTTGAATCTTTATTTATATAATAAGATTGATTTTTTGATTGATAGAAATAAATCCATAAGTATGGTATAAATCTGTGGCATAATCTAAACTATTCTGATAGCGAATGTATGATTTGATTCTTCACACGCTGTTTGCAAGTATTCCACAACGAAATACGTGCTTATTGGTAAGATGCGTTTGCGCATCGGTCAATTGTTAATTCATAAATTTAGCGTCGCCATTTCGGTTAGTGGCAGTGTTTACATCCGCATGATAACTTTCGTTTAGAGAGGGAAGACTTATTGATGGACCGCGTTTATACGAGGCCGTTTGGCGGTTTTCTCCGCATACATTCCCCGCAGATTAAGAAAAAGAAGTTGCACCCCTTTATGACCGCGTAAACTGCATTGGATTGCAAATTCTCGAGCACATAATAACGATCTCATCGTCATCCCTCGTCGTCCCCGCGGTGAAGAAACGGATCCTGTAGATTAGATGGCTCGTTCAATGGGCGATACGAGAAATATGTCGGCTCGTATCCCATTACCCGGGCGCACCATCCCTCTTTGGTTGACGTGGCGCGCTCACGTTATTTCGCTCATCCCCTCACGCCACGGAACGCGGACCGTTCTGGCAAAGAGACGCTATCGGAGAGTGTTTCCATGGATACTAGGTCGGCCATCTTGGTCCATGGGCGTGAGGGATACGAATATACGATAGACCGGAGGAAAATCCGATAAATTAACTGCGACTACGTGGGAACGTGCGACTTCGTTCCAAAATGGCGACTCCGGTCGCATCATGCAAAAGCTGCGATAACTTAAGGATTTGCATTTTATATATGGCTACGTGCGTTTTTTTTTTAAATGCACATTAATGCATCTTTTATTAATCCCATTTTTCTAAACAAATTTCTTAGTTTTAAATTTGTCAAGCAAGTTGTAGAAATATTTTCAATGTCCTATTTTGATTTTATAAATGTTTGATTGTTCGCGAAGTCGATAGTGATTAAGTAAAGGTAATATTTAACTTTTCTAATACTATACATACACATAAAAAATAATTTTGCAGAGATTCGCTTGTGATTACGGACGGAAAGTTTCGAAACATTTTTATTAAAAAATGCGCGTAATATACTTTTTATATCGCCAATATATCTATCGAAAGAATTCCTTTTTTATCGCCGGTGGTCGCCAGTGTCACGTAACTTACAAAATTGCATGACGGAATAACCAAGATTAAAGATAGAAGAGAATGAGCGTGGCGAAAAAGAAGCTAAAAGAGCAGTAAAGCTGGTACGAATGCGACTTTAGCCGAATGTCTGAGAATCGCATTCTCTTCACGCGTATTTGGCATTATTGTACGGCCAACGTTCCGCGACGTCGTGTTCCTTCAACAGAAGGTTTAGGTGAATGGGTCGCTAAAGGCATACTTTTATTGCGCCTGTAAATATTATAACCTCCATTTGCCTCTTCTTCCATAACTAAAGATCTTTCATAATCGGAAAGGCAAAGAATAACTTCTAAAGGGTACTATCGAGCCATTGTGTTAAAAATTTTTGGTATCCTATAAATCTTACGTGCTTATAGATAATATTTGTATCTATCGAAGAAATTAAGATTGAAAAAAAATCAGATAATTATTTATTTTATACATATATTTGTGCAATCGCAAAAATTTATACGAGCATATCAATATTTTTATCTCATCCCTTTGTTGCGTTATATCTATATATGTAAATAACGCGGTCTTGTGAAGCATTAAAAACTAAACGTGTACGAAGATATCGAATATCGCTAGCAACAGCCACAGCCAGTCGCTTAACCGTGCTCCATTTTGACAAGGGCTGCGTATGGTTTTCTTTATTTGTCAATAAAAACGTGCTACATGTTCTGTTTCCTTGGTAACGATCGGGTAATGCTTTTTTCTACGCAATGAAGTCCTTCAATATGTCTCTCGTGAAAGTAGCAGGAAAATCGTTGTCCGCCGGTACTTTTGATGGCGGTGGCAGCTGCTGAATCGCCAATTGGTTTTGCCAGTCTATCTAGAAAAGCAATAGAAGTCTTTTTATTTTTTCAAATAATTTTATGTCAGTTCGATTGTAACATTGGCGCATAATTGATTTTTACCAATATTTCTATATTTTATAATTGTTCGAGCTTAGAAATGAGATGATACTTTAAATATAACAAGAAAATACACAATAACTAGTAAGCACAAAAGAAAATCTTTAATACGGATTTAATTTTTGTAATGAATTCAAAGTTTTTTAACAAACCATTTTTTTTTAATCTAACAATAGGGATATTTAGTTCTGTGTTCAGTTTCCGTAGATAAAATTTCAAGGATAAGTAAACAAGATAAAAACTCTGCTGCCCCATCAGCAGACAATGTTTTTTAAATTTATTCTTTATTATAACGTTTTTTAAATATTTAAAAGACATTTAAAAAATATTGTTTTCTGATATGGTGTTTAACCAATCTAAATATTATTTTAACAGAATTCTATTGAAGATTTATTATTACGAAAGTTAAAAGTTATGATAAATAATAACCTCTTGTTTAAGAAACTTCTCGCTAAAAAGAAATTAGTTAATAATACTTACAGTTATCAGAGGATCTATTTGTTTACATTCGATTTTATTTACATGGCTATCTTACATGGATAAAACTTTTACTAAAGTATTTAAAAATTTAGCCAGCTTTAAAAATAATTTTGACAATCAAGACAATAATAATAATAATCTAAACATTACTATCTATACTAATAGTAACTTTAAAAAATTGTTACAAATTGTTTTCTTTTTGAGAATAAAAGGACTATTTTGATAACGTGGTAAATAAATCCAGGTAATTTTAAATATTACGAAAGAATATTTTGTTTTGTATCTAAAAATTTAGTAAGATATAGATCTAAAAATACATTTGTTAGACCATCAAAATAATTATGTAAGGTGCTCAAGTTGATTATTAAAATGTTCAAATTTTTGCAATTGTTTATCATACTGGAGTGTCTTACTAATTATTTGGGTAATCACACAATTATTTTCAGATTTGTAAATTTAAATATTTAGATAAATTTTTAGATACTTTTAGCAAAATTGTTTTTTCCATGTATTAATTATACTTTTGTAAATTGATATCAATGCAGCATATCGTATTTTTTACTTTTAGAAACAGAAGAATTATTTTTATTTAGAAAAATAAAGTATAAAATAAAATTTACCATTTTTAGGAGATGCTTAAAATTTTCGTGACTTCATCTACGTTTCCATTAAATTATTTGCTTTTGCAAAATGTTTCGGAATCATACTTATTGGTTTATTGGAGGTATCTTCCAGCATTTTATTCGTACGCGTAGAATTTCTTCGAAGTTCATTCAATCTAAATAATTGATACAGCCAACGATGAAAAAGTTCAGAGCGAGCGGCAAGTTTATTCTCTGCTTTGGATATAGAATTTCCGTCTAAGAAAAGCATAAAAAATATTATCAGAGGAATCTTTTATTCAGATATATAAAGTAAATGTTCCAGTGGCCAGATATTTATCTCAAAAGCTATCTTTATGGAAAACATGATTTTTTTAATCAAAATGACGTCTTTTTTACATTTTTTTATATACATTATACAAATTACACTTTATAAGTAAAAAAAGTAAAAAACAAATTATTATCTATTTGTAGTTTATTAAATATTCGCAAGTATTTTTGTATATGTGTGTATACTAACGCAATATCGGATCGCAGTGTGACAATTAGTTAATTTTCTTTATATATTTCTAATTTCAGCCACAGATTGATATTAAAAATATATACAAGAAAATAAAAACAATAATAAAATTAGTAAAATTATTTTGAAGTTTAAATAAAATGCATAAATAATAAAATAATATAATATTGTAAAATTTTTTAAATTTTGTTTTTTTTTAATTTTTTTCTCGACTGTTTTCTCAACTTTTTCTTTCTTTTATTTTACGTAAATTTTTTTTTCAATTGATCCTTCTTTTTTTGATAATTTTAGCTTTTTTATTTCTAATTATAACAAAATAATTATTTAATACTATAAAGTTGATACCATAGATATTGAAACGTCAACAAAGAAATTATTGAATGATTACTTATATTTAATGAGAAACTTGAGATATCTTGAATGAATTAATAGTATAACGGTACAATAGAATACTAAGAATATAATCTTTATTATTATTACTTTTGGTTGTCAAACATATAGACGGACATTGGGACTATCCTAAGTTTAGCTAATACCAGTAACCGTACATTAAAATATTTATATATAAAATTAATTTAAATAGAAAAAATCATGTAGAATGTACTCGAAGGAACATTTTATGTTGAAATATCAAAACGTTTTTTTCAAAAGTTAATTAAAAAGATTTTTTTTGCGTTATAAAAATCATTTGCTTTTAATAAAATAATTAAGAATTCAAGGTATTTATCTTATGTAATGTACCTGAGTTTATTCTATTAATTATTATTTAATTCAATATTACACAACGGCTCTAAACTTTTAGTGTATACGAACGTAATATATCAATATTTTAGAAATATTTACTGTAAGATTTATGTTCGTAAATATTTAATAATAACTGTTTATTTAATATATATTTGGACACTGAAACATGTTCGCTTACTGGGACATTTATCTCAAATATCAATAAAGATATTACAAAAATACTATTTTATAATAAATTGATTAATTATTATATTTTATGTGCTCTTAATACAACGATGTTATAATAAATGCATAAGATCATTGATAAATAAATATTAAATATTTATATGTAAATATGTATTACATTAATATATAACTCAAAATTTATTTACCTGTCAAACTTGCAATCACCAATAAAAAGAGCAGCAACGCACCTTTGTATCCAGCCATATTTGAATATTTTCTGTTGCTTGTATTGTTCGCTCGAGTATTTATACACAATTTATCAACACCTAGAGTCAAGTATTTAGATAACTGATTCAGGTTAAGGGGGTATTCTAGTTTGATGGGTTAAAAATAGATTTTTTTCTTTATAAGTTTTCAATCTTTATAGTCTTAAAGAAAAAGATTATAAAGTAATTCAATAAAAGTCAAACAATTCGATATTTTCATGATTTGCAGAACGCTACGTATGAGTTGACATTATAAGGTATACAAGCATTTATGCATTAAAAGCACCAGTAGACAGTAATAATAGCACAATGATAATAGCAATAAAATAAATATAGAGAGACTGCAGATGTTTTACTAAATTTAAATTAGAACAATGTCAAGCATGTAAAATGGCAATAAAATACATTAATTTATATGAACATTTGCATCAAAACATGGAACAAACGTTATGGAACAAAATAGAAATTGTTACGTTTCTGGTTGCATTTTCAACAAAGGATTTCAAACCATCCTACTAACAATGGAAATTATTTTAGAGTCAAATGCGAAAGCATATGCCGACTTTTGAAATTGATCATATAAAGCTGATCATGTATCCCATAGTCTTTCTAACGTTTTACATATTTGTCAAAACTATAATAAGACTAAACAATTTTTTTTCGAAAAAGAGAAAAATATACATAATAAAGAAAGCTACGTATCGGCGATACAAGAGAATACAACAGAATAAAATAAAATACTTAACTATCATTATCGCGTCGCTTAATTCATTCTTTTTTTATATAAATCCTTTGATTTATTCTTTTTCTGTAAACACTCTTATCTAGAATGTTTCTTACACCCTAACATCTAAAAAATGAAGCTTATGCTACTATAAATTTTTTTATTAAAATTTTATTAAAAATTGTTTATTCTATATATCATTCTTGATGTACGAGCTAGTAGGCAATATGTTAACACGTTATTACCTTTCAAAGAGCGATTGATAAATAATAGATGTATAGTACACAAAATCATTTTTTGTGAATAATTTAATAATTGCATTTAGTTAACTCTTGCGATTAAAATCCACAAACATATTGATGTGACGACTATTTAACAAAACGAATACTTCGTGCAATTTTTACTTTGCACATAAATCAAAATCATAAAACAAGGGATTTATAAATCGTTGTTTCATTATATTTACCAGCACTTTCTTTAGGAACGCTGGCATTCTCAAATATGAATACCTGTTGTTACACTATGGATTTAGCTAATGTCGAATGGATTGTAGCTTTGTACGCGTTTTCTTCGACAGTAGAATGTATGTCACGTTCATTTATCACATCAGTAAAATTCGAACATGATTTTGTAACTCGATAATACAGTGTCGGTATCATTATACTGTCGTTGAATAGATATTATATCTGCTTAAAAAAAAAAAAAAAAAAACTAAACTACTTATAACGATACCAAAGGAAGCCTTTAAAGATGTAATTGCACAAGACATGTTATTATCGGAAATTTACAATATTATTGTACAAATTATACAAATTGAATGTACATTTTAATTAATATACATTATCTGCCAAGCAAGAACTAAGTATAGCAGTAGAGATATTTTGTACAAATATATCAAAAGCGACAGTTTCGAAATTATTTGTTTTGGATTATTAAACACAGAAGTGCAAGTTTAATGTTTTGAAAGACAGGTATACTCATTAAGTTATATAAATACACATGATGAGCTGCTATAAATCTAAAGCAGATGGAAGCGTTTATGTGCTAAATACATGACGTCCAATTTCGCGCGTTAACTTTGTTGCGATAACGAGGACTAGAATTATTGCTAGTATAGGGATCCTTAGAAAATTAGGAGGCTGTTCGCTGACTAACCGCTAATCATCGCTTCATAAAATTCGCTATGCGTGTAAACCCATTACACAAATTTAAAAGTATTGCCCGAAGGATCATGTTGGTCTTGTTCTTCGACGTTAGGTGGTTCGCCACTGTTTCTGCAAAGAAAAAAAAAAGAAAATTCGTTGCCTTCTTCGTAATCGCCGTAATCACGAACGAGATATGTTTTTCGCGCGTACGTCGTCGCTGTTCCTCAATATCAAGCGAGCCGCCTGTAATTGCCGAAGAGAAGCAGCCATAGGCTGTGGGGACGCGTATAAACCAGCATTCAAGTAAGCTTGATATTTTCGGTTCGTAAAACTTTATGGATGGTAATATCTCCCACAGCGTAGCGCTCAGCAGATACTAAAACTTCTCCGGACTGCCCTATATAAATGTATAGGAAGTCTCATCAACGTAACCCTCTAGGTCCGTTCTATTCGCTTCTTCGATTTCTCTCTTGCTGCAGAATCGTGTAAGAAAATTTAATTTTTCTCACACAACGTCAAAATATTTGCTAAAGCTGATATGTGGACGTTCAAATTTTACATAAAGTTTTTTTATATTACTAATAATGTTTCGTTCTTGGAATATTTATTTCATACCATTTACTTACAATATCACAATTTGCATTTGTCTTTGTTAATATTTTTATGCTATTTATTTATATGTGTTACTTATTTATACATATACAGTGATAGCCGTGAAAATAGATCTACTCTGAGAAAGAAAAATAATAATCATTAATAAAAGTACTAAAGTTTAAATTTGTATTAAATTTATTTTATTATATTATTTATTCCAAACATGAGCAATTAAATTTTTATTTTATTGCAGTTTACATTAAAAAAAAAATAAGTTAATATAAATACATCAATTTTTATATAGATGGCTCTACTTCTTTTCATGACCACTACTGTATGTAATTTTTTTTAAAAACGTGATTATCAATGAAAGCGGAGGCAATTAAATCTTATTTCGTCATATACATTTAATATGATAATATCTACTTTTACAAAAATATTAAAAATATATTTTTAAAATGTTTATTATACCGTGGGGATAACTGCTCGCTAGAAGATAACTATTTTTGAAATCCTGTTATATCCACAGAAGGTCCTTTTGGATATCTTCTTTTCCAACGTATGTATTAACGTTATGAAGAATCTCGCTAGATGGCAGTTTTAATGTTTTTTAGGATTGCCCCCTCTCTCCCTTAGTATAAATAAAAATGAAATATTTCTCCTGAAGATAGAGAAATTTCTTATATGAATTTAAAAAGCTATACAATTACGTTAAATTTATTTTTCAGTAAAGAGAATAAGAAGCCAAGGATAAAGGAATGAATTAATGCAAGATAAATTTTTTTAGTATTTTTGTGATATGATTATGAAAAGTTTATGAAAAGTATATAAAAATAAATTCAATTATAAATATATATAATTATAAATATTTATATTTGTAAGCTTACTCTTAAAAAGAAAACTGCTAGTTTGTGTTTCAATAAACTGATTACTATAATGTTGATTACTATTCAATTAACGGATAAAATATCATTAGTTACTAATATAGTAATCAGTTTATTGAAACATTTTATCACTTCTTTTTTTCAATGGTAATGTATTGAAGAAATTTTAATTTAAAAGTAATTTTTACATATCCGTCTATTTATTTTACAAACATTAAATTATACATATATATTAAGAGAGATTTACGATTCTACATACTTTAAATTTATCAGTTTAAATTTATAGTTAATAGAGCAATAATATTTTATATTCACATATTCTATGCTGTAAATAAAATATTATAATTTTTTGTAACAATAATAATTGTTTTTTAATTATTAGGTAAAGTAAAAATAAATATACATATTGTGCGTATTAATTATAGTTTTTTATTAAAATATGTTTAAATGCATCGTTAAATCGACTTACAATTTATACAATTCATGACATCGCATTTATAATTTCCATCTATGCTGATCTTTATTTTTAAAATTCATATACAATAATTAATTACCATCAATTATCACATTATTTTTCAATTTTTCTCTTTCATCACTGTTTTGTGTTTAATATATCTGTATTATTCTTAATATATTGTATCAATATATTACATTCTATTACTTAAATATAACACGTTATGCAATATTTAGATAAACTTTTAATGAAATATAATGCATAAATTATGAAAGAATTTTTAGAAAATTGCATATTACATCATTATTTGCATGCTGATGAGATATATACTGAGAGTTCAATCAGTATGTGATGGAAAGGTTCCGCATATATCGCGTTTTCACTTGACTTTTTCCCGTCGCGACAGGTTTCTGAATTGACACTTTATCTCAAGTCATCTGAGAAAACGGCATTGCAGGTTTCGGCTACGAAAGCCGACGGCACAACTTTGAAAGATGCACCGCGTATTTGTTCGTACACCATGATAATCAGTTGGGCAAACAACGAACGAGTCGTCTTTGGCGACGGCCGTCGGATCTCGAAGGACTCGACTGGTTCCAGTAAGCTAGACGGACGATCAGTTTCTCTTGAGCGGTACATCTAACTACATTGCATTTATATATTCTTTCGCGGAATATAAAGAAAATAGAAATTAGTGACTTTCATATTGATTCATCATAATTTGCGAATGCTTCTTAAAGCCACAAATTGAAAACACAAGTGTATAATAAGTGATAAACTGTGAAATGTGTGCCGATTTCGTTATTATTATATAGTTTATATTATTCTGCATAATGGATAAATGCACTGAACACATGACAGATTTAAGGTATTGATAGATGATAAGTATTTCTGATCCGGAGTGTTAGATAATTTATTAGTAAAGCAGTAATCTGTTAAGAGACGTTTCGAGTTCGAGATACTCATCTTCTGCCATCTCTCAATATTTAAATTTTTAGTAGAAAAAAATTATTTTACTGATAGAAATAAAAGTGAAAATCAAAATAATATACTTAGTGTTCTGAATAAAAATCCAAATAGAGGAGAAGAGAAAAATCATACAATTATTATCAAATTAGGAAAATACAACTTTTAATCTATCGAGAAAAGTGTAATTAATGCAATGTTTGAATTCAAATATAATAAAACTGTAAACAATGCAATGGAAATTTAAATAAACGTCTGCGCGAATATAATTTAAAAAATTTAAATACATAAAGATGTTGCTAATTTCTATTTTGCTTTACTTAGCAGACGAAAGTTTTATTTGAGATTTCTTGTAAAGAATATCGCAAGGACTAAAAAAATCATCTAAAAAGACAATATTGATTATGTTTTACTTTACATTGTTGTATAATTCAGCAGCTTTAGAAAAATATTGCATTTTTAATGCAATTCTATTAATTAATTTATATTCTAGATGGAAAAGAGAATTTTGCTGACGTACCAATTTGAAAATAATTATTTTAAACCATTAGAAAATGTATATTGGATGTTTAAATTGATTGCTAAAATGTCAAAACTGTGCAAAAGTGTGTCATCACGCTTGAACATTTTACTTATAATTATTGATAGTTTAACATAATTATTTTTGAATCTATATTTAGTTAAATTTTTAGACAATTCAGTAAAATTGTTCTTTCCGTGTATTATATTGTTCTATTAAACAATATTGAGTTAAACGATTGTCTAATATAGGCGTATAATAAATTACGCAAAATTGTTAACGAGAGATCTTTTTACTGCTAAATTCTTTTTGTTTCAATGTTACAAATTTAAACATTATAAATTCATATTATAGTCACAAATATACGTATCATATATTTTGGTGCGTTTAAAGATACAGAAAAAGTATGTGTGAAGAATCGTTTCTTTGATTCATCCTACCGCGATTGAATAAAATTCACTCAGTTGTCTAAGTACACAGAAAGAACAATTTTGTTGCAGCAAAAATTTAGTTAAATTAGAAAATAATTTTATATTGAGTAATCATTAATTATTAAAATAATTATGTAGGTTGCCCAAGCATGATTATATTTCTGCAAATAGTTTTGACATTTTAGCAACCAAGTTAAATATCTGGTACAACTTTTTAAATGATTCTCAACATAATTATCTCAGATCTGTACTTGAGCAAAATTGTTCTTTCCGTGTACAGATAACTTTCTCGTCTCGACAATGTGTCTGACACGTTTGTTTGTAATCAACCTCCGTATTACGCTACGCAAAGTCGGCGCATTGAAATCTGTCGGCAAATCAAAACGAGTCGCCGCGTGTAGATCTTTATGAAGCGACGTAATCATATAGGCCGCATAGAAGCAGAGAGCAGGGACGAAAACTCCGAAGTGGGAGAACACACAAGCGCACGCTGTTTTTATAATACACGTTAAATAACTTTACGACGCCTCAAGTATCGTGGCAAATTGATTTCGTAACGACAATCACGGAATTAATGCACAATAAAAGTATCATGGCGGCAATTAAGCCGAGCACTTGCTTAACTGTGAACCGCTCGCGGCATTTCAGTCGCGCTTGGGAGCGCCGGATGAATGATACATAAAACGGATCGATGTGCTGCATAGTGCGACGTTTCCATTGCAATCTTTTTTTCAATGATTTTTGTGACTTTTTATAGAGAGAGAGAGAGAGAGACAAAGAGAGAGGAAGAGGGCATGCATAATCTTCCTGGTGAATTTTCTATAACCATTGATTGGAATATTAACCAGCTTATAGATAATTCCTGTTTTATGTATCATACTCTCGAGTTACGCGTGTTCCCCGCATTGGAGGAGAATTTGCGGGTAATCGAGCGAGAATTGCTTTCACAAACGTCAGGATGATGTGCTACAGTTATGTTTGTGCGCTTATTGCGATATTAGATCAGCGAGAACCGACCCAGCGGAGTCACGGCGCCGCGTTTCGCGCGCGTGCGTTTGTGTACACAACTATTAAGTGCTTACATTTATGCCTGTCATAATTGGCTTCGTTAAATGAAGAGAGTGACTGAGGAATTAGCTTGCTGGTAATAACGCGGCTATTTATTAACACGTGAAACGAGACGCCACAGGCTTCACGAACTCGCGAGAGCTCGGGAAGTAGATCTCTTCTTCTTCACCGCGTTTGGAGTCCCGTCGTAATTTCTTCCTTCCAAGAGCAAACTCGATGGTGAGTGATAGTCTACTAAAAATTACTTTCTACGTATGTCTCGGTATCTCCGTATCTTTGAAATGAAATAATCACGTTTTACTTCCACGGCAAGCGCGCGCTCGCAACGCATCCTTCTCGTTTACACTGGAGATAAAAATAGGTTGCGTTAGCTTTAATAAATTTCTCACGAAGCGACGATACCAGCGTGGCAGTGAGAAGAATGAAAGACGAAAAAAAAAAGGAGAGCCCACGACCGGGGCAGTGATGAAGCGGAGAAGGCTGTCAGAAGGTGGACGAATTGCGAAAACATGGTCTGGTCAGTTCTGAACACTAACAATTGTCTTTATTGCTCCCGAGACGGTTTTGACGTTTTCGAGAGACGGCGAAGAGAGAAACGTACTACCGCGCTCTCTCGACCGGTTTATTTCTCATCGTTGAATCCACCAGCTCCCTCGATTTTCTCGGTTGTATTTTTTGGAGATTCCCTCGTCGAAATAGTGTGTGACCGACTAGCCTACATTCCACCCCGATTTCACTTCGGTTTCCGCGCTTCTCCACGAAAGGATTTTACGGGCAAAAAAAGTGTTTCTAAGCCTAGAAAAGTTTCTCTTTTTCAAATGGAAGAATCTGTAGGACATGCGTGGATCGTGTGCTAATAATGAAACACACTTTGAATAGCGTTCTTCGAGGGTTCCTACCCTGTATAATATTTCTGTCAAGAGATAGGTCACATTTTTAAGATAAACATTAAATGATTTGTCTAGTTGCTCCTTTTTCTTATTTGATCTTTTTTTTTCACTTTGTTTATAATCAAGGAAAGGTTAACTTCTTAAATCCATAATGTGTAAAGGCATTAGTTTATGTCAATATTCTATTTAATGGAAACTTTGCGCGCGCGTAAATAAAACTTCTTTAGGATACGTTGTTCGGAACTGCCACTTTCTCCGAAATTGTTATTCGTCGTATATCTCAAGTGGTACTTGCACGATGTTGATTGCTCCTTCGCACAACTCGATGTGATCGCAAAGAAGGTAGAAAGTGCCGATATATTTCATCGCTCGCGATTTTGGTCAGCGATGCGTTAACAAATATTTCGCGAAGCAAATGCTCGGTTTATAGATCAGATTACAATCGAAGAGATTGCGATTGCCAGGAAAAGGAAGCTCCTGATTTACGAGAAGGATGTTAAACCGGCACATATAAAGAGAAAAAAAAAATAGCTTATAAACGCATTGCGCGGCTTAATTTTGATGTTAGAGCAGGTCTCAGTGTAGCCTGTCGGACCCTAATCTCCGATGTGGTGGCATGTTTCACATTCCGAGTGCGTGGAATGAGCATCCGAAAATGGATGCCGCCGCAACCGTGGGAGGCATTTCGGGGCGTCTGGAAAAAGATGGTGGCGCGGGGGAGCGAGCTCCATGAAAGAGGTAGATTTACTATCAGAGAGATTTCATTCCTCTGGGGTTTAGGCTTTCTCGGCAATCCCATTACGGGAGTCAAATGTGATTTAGGATCTTGGCCTTATACCGTGCAGCGGGGCCTAGCCATAGGCTCAGCACGGCGACGGTGTACACCATAGGCGTTTCATATCTCTTCGGGACAGATACCAACCGCCGCGCTCGCCGATGTTCCACACGGTCAGCCATACTCATGGGCGTTTCCAGCCGCGTAGCGGGAATTATTTCCTAAGGCTTTCGTAATCGATATTCCAATCGGGGAGAAAGAGGGTGGACCAGAGCGGCATTTTCAAAAGCGTCTGGGGAAATGGCTGGCTAATCTTAATATTATTGAATATTGAAATCGTGACTCACGCTCGTGTGAGTCATGTACTCCCTGTCCTTTTCCCATTAACATTGCGCTTGGTGAATTGTCAATTCATTTTAATCGAACCACTTGAAATTTATTACACTTAGAATCGCATTAGACGTTAATCATGTACACGCGATAGAAGCGATTGAAATTCGTTGCGCTCGCGCGTGTTAGTCTTGCTACGGTCCTGCGTTGTTTCATTTGGTTTCAAGACGCGGCTTGCCGACTCCGAGACTCGTCGTATTGCAGGTTCGAGCTTCGCTTATCCGCATTCGCTATACCTGCTATTATGTAGACGATAATGGTCGCCGCATAAATATTCACGCCGGTGATGCCCATAAATGCTACCGTCGCCGCGTGCTGCATGGTATATTCGATATATACGGGCAACGCGCGTGCACGAGCATTAGAGTTGCTAGGTAGTTCACCATCTTGAATCTACGTCTACAGATCCTTGATCCTGCTGAGCAAGCGGGACTATTAATCACGCGCGCCGACGCGAGGTACTTCGAGGTTCACTATCGAGAAGCGAGTCCCTGCCAATCGGTGTATGATTTATATCTTTAATCAGGAAATGGATGAATTGGTTTTCGTTCATCACGAGTTGAGGAGAGACATTAAGTTACATTACAGTTTTCTTGACATTAGTAATGTGCAGACATTTTTATTTTTGTCCCCAATTCATGATTGCTCTGACAATCCCGAAAACTTGACTGCAGAGTAAATGTTTTAAATTACTCTTCAAAATAATTGTTTTACATTCGTTACAATGAATAGAGAAGAAGAGAAAGAAAAAAAGATTATATATGTAATAATTCAGTACTGCGAATAAAATCTCTTTTAAGAAGATATAATCGATAAATCTGAATGTTTCGATCTATTTAAAAATTAGATAGAATATTATTTAAAGCAATATTAATATTATATTAAAATTTCAAACCGATTTCAGATAGTGTAGTTTCTAAAAAATAAAAGTTTAAGTTAGATTTAACACATGGCATCTTGTGACAGATGCATCAAACGACTGATGTATTACGTTACATTACTTTATGCAAATATTTCGATATACATAAAAATTATATGATTAGTTAGAGAAATAGTTAACTTTATGTACATATGTTCTTGCAAAAATTTCTCACGTAGTTTTTTCGCATACAAGGTGATGAAAGTGTGCTTATGAATTAAAGATGACTTTTGATGAGCTAAAAAAATTTAACAATGCTGTAAAAATAAATGATTTAAAAAATTGTTACAGAAGTATTAATTAAAATTAAGCTGTTTTAGAGTTTTAGGTGTAGCTAAGCATTGAAATGTCTCAAGTTAGCTGTCTTGTTTAATTGCACAGTCCATTTTTAACGACAAAGTTAAGAATATGAATATACAATAAAATCTTGTAAAAAAATTATTAAAGATATTTCATCAATTTAATATTATGCAATTAAAATCAATAGTGATCTCATGAAATCAAAATACACAGCTAAAATTTTAACATTTGTTATGTTCTCAATAATACAAGTCACTTTTTGTTGAAATTTTATTGATCATACCTCTTTAACTTGCTTCTTGTATTGTTCTGATGAAATAACGCAATATATAAAACAGTTTGAAGCGCTAACAAAAATATTTAACCCTGGAATGCTACTGTAAGTGAATTTTTACTTAGGTGATAATTCAAGTTAAGTGCAGTTTTTGTTATTAAAAATTTAATAACTTAAAATAAAATTCAATAAGTTTATTTAGACTAAAATTGTATTAGTTCATTTATTATAATACCTTGTAACTTATAAACTAGAAAAAAAGTGTAAAAAAGTTTTTAATTTTGTAGATGAATTTTCATCCAGAGTAGCATTAACGTAAGAAAAATAAGAGTAGTACTTCATGATTAACGCACATCTTAAGAAGACGCGGCCGTTGAAATTATTCCTGGAAATGTTGCCTATTTTTTTTTTCACGTTTTTACCAATCCACCTTAAGCGGAGTATCAAAACTGGTCGGAGCTGTCTTCGTACCAATATCGAAGCAACGCAACGTGAGGGGTCCACTTACACAATTATCCGCTCGCGGAATCTCTTCGGCGGCCGTTCGCTCGACGTTTTACTGCCGCCTGCGCTCTCGCCCCTTTTTTTTAGTTTTATTCCCAAGCTGCTTTTTAAGGCTTCCCTCGTCCGTCTCCCTATTTCTTCCATGCAGTTTTCCGCCTGCTCTCTTCGTCCGTACCCTCTTCGCGCGGCTCGATTCGGCAGTTACCGCCATTCTCTCTTCCTACGCGTTCTACCGATCCGTCGCCATTTACTCTCCTTTCGGCACCGATCGTGTCGTTTGAAAATTCCAAGAGCGGTAGTAACAACAAGTTGCAACAGGCTCGATTTCAAACTCATCCGACTGACGCGGAGTGTGGCAAAGGTGGAAACGCCTTATTCGATGATGGCCACGCATAAATCGGCCATGCTGACACGTTACTCTGAGAAAAAGTTCTGCTAGGCGCTCAGGGTGAAGCATTTCAAATCGTAGATCGTATCTCATATGCTTTTGAACAACTTAATGTCTGCCGTTACACTTTTTTCAAGTGTAGCATTATTAAAAAAAGCAATGCTAATACCGAATACGACAGACAACAGAGATAGTATCAACGGACCTGTATCTTGCAACGAGAGAGATGTAGAAGTAATGAGAGTCAGCGAGACGCTGGTTATGGCTGGGCACCTTAGTCGTAATTATAACAAGCCGTGAAACGCGACGAATCTCGAATTATGTGACATTCTCACCGTGAGCGATAACGACGTCGAGATTCGTTCCCGCGCATGCAGAAACCCTTCATAGTAATTTCCTCGTGCTCCAACAATTCTTTGGTACGAAGAATTTTGCATCTTTGTTAGAGGATGGATTATCTTTTATTGTAGATGTAGATCAAAATACGAAGAATAAATCGGATAAAAAAACAGTAAAAATCGCTTCTGTAGTCTGAATGCCATATTTTATTCCGTTAGTCCAATCATTTTTGTGATAGAATTTTTAAACTGACTGTGGAATGTTTAACGCTTTTATACTTCGCCGAGCGAGTCCTCTGCTGCCTCGCTATTGCTGCGCTGCCACTAAAACCTGTGTCACGGTGGACCAGAATGATTTGTGCTCCTGATGGAAACTAGTTTCGAGCTTTTTGTGATGGTGACTAAAATGGCGGGAGAATCTCTCTTTTCTTTCTTCTTAAATATCTTATAATGTTTCAGTAGAAGTGGATCCTGCGGCTATAGACATTATTTTATCATATATCATTTGTCTTAGTTATTGTTTTAACTATGTTTATCTTTCTCTCTTTCTCAAAAATAAATATTCTTCGAGCATAAATTTTACACTGAAAAAAAATTATTTGAATTAACGCTTTAATGAATTAATATATTTAAAAACACGCGTTGAAAAAATTTAGTAAAATAAATATATCCAAAATTGTTAATTCAAACGAATTACAATTATTGATATACTTGCATAAAAAAATATGTTACTGTATTGACATATAATTTCTTCAAATAACTTGACACTTATAAATGAGATTAATATGTACAATTAATTTAAAAAAAAATTATATATATATGTTTTTCCATTGAAAATAATTGCTACCGTTTAAAGATATCTTATATATTAACTTCATTTTTTCAGAAAAAAACATTTTTTTATTGATTCGTTTGTTTTCTCGGTGAACGTTCCAAAGTTTTCAGGATGCGGCGGCTAAAACGCTGCCTAACACTGCGCCACGTTGGCTCGTGTTTCGAAGCATGCTAGCACGGAGCAGAGTGGACAGTCGTAAATACGCGTGTAAATATATAGCGGTTGTTACGTTGGCCGCTGTAAAGTCATAGTATGTAGCTAACGTTAAATGTTTGAATCTTTACGGAGGATTTGTGACTACAATGAATCTTATTTTGCGCGGCGCGCGATGTTAATCGGATTACAATTTGCAACCCTTTCCAATAAATTTGCGACGAAGTATACTAGAAAAATTAGAAGCGCGGATTATTAATTAAAAAGAAAAAAACAAATACATAGAAAGAACAATTTTACTGTAGTATCTAAAAATTCAGCTGGATACATATTATGGAAAATAATTTTATATTGGAGTATTAAAATTATTATGTAAGACATTCAAGTGTCATGATACCACTGTAAACAATTTTAATATTCTTTCAATAATTGGTTTAAATTTCCAATATAAATTTTTTAATGATTCAACAAAATAACTTTCAAATTTGTATTTCAACAAAATTGTTTTTTTTGTGTAAAAATACAAACTATTGTGCCTGAAATTGTTACTTAAATCTCTTTTCTCTTATTAAAGGACGGCAGTATGATAATGATGATGATCAGAGTATACGATCAAAGAATTGAGATATTGCCTAAGTAATACACGATATATTTTTAGATACATGAAAATAACAGTTTTGCTAAAAATCTTAAAAATTAACTAGATATAGATCTGAAAGTATTTTTTGTTAGACTATCAAAATAATCATGTAAGATGCACAAACTAATAACAGGAATGTCACAATTTTTTGCACCATTCTTCATCACATGCTTTAGCGTTCTACTTATTTTTATAATTCAACAAAATTGTTTTCTAATTTATATTGTCTTCAGTTAAATTTTTTATAATACTTTAGCAAACCCGTTTTTTTTTTGTCTCTATTAAACAGATTTCTCTGTTAACTTGGGGCATAAACATGGCATGGTTTAATTCAGGTATGAACTATTTACTGAAAGGATCGATTCGTTTCAATACAGTGCTTTGACCGCATCCTTTTGTGGTAACTATTTCGAAAGTTAGTGAAACTATTTTGACTGCCGAGAACAACACAAGACACGTTGAAAAAAGAAGGAAACACGGAAGCCCAGGACCAAAAGGTTCTAACGTAAGAAAGGCCAAACAAAAAAAAAAACGGTTTTAGGTCGACCGACTAAAACGCAATTCCTGTCAATAAAGTAATTAAGGTCAGTAGGAACCCTATGAGAGTGTCTACTACCCTTTTTTTCGAACTGAAATTAGTTTCTTGAACTCTTGGATTTTTGTACAAGCTTCCGGGTTACTTTCAAATATTTGAAAAATCAAAACCTTAACACAACTTTTTAAACAGAAGTGTAATTGATATGCAGGTCAATTTGAAGTTTGATTGATTCCAATCGTCCAACCAATCAATTAGCACTTGTAAAAAAAGATTTTACTATTGTCTCTGATGTAACTGTGTAATTAAGTTTCATGATCATTTATGGCTCTCATTAGTGCACTAATAATACTAACACGTAGATGATACTGATTATTCTGAGTATATTCAACTTATAAAACTGGCTTGATTATATACAACCTTAAGACTGTTGTTTAATGTAATGTATAGCAAGTATAATAAAATTGAACGCAAAGTGCGTATATTAAAATTTAATAGAACTATGTTAGAAATAAGGTACTTTTACGTATGCATCTTGATTTGAAAGTTATACAATAAATAATCTAAATAAGTAAGTATTTACGAAAAATAAACATTTCTATCAAAATTACCATTTAATTATAACACGTATCACATAACAAAGATTTATCAAGATTTATATCGCAATTAATAAATGGAAAATAGGTTAATGAGAGTCAGCACGAGTAAAAGTGCGCAATCACAAATATTAAAATTAGATTATTTATTTAATTAAAATTAGATTATTTTTTTTATATGAATAAATGATCTAATTTTAATACATATGATTGCGCACTTTTACTCGCACTGACTCTCATTAGTCTATTTTCCATTTATTAATTGTGTCTAAATTTCGAGAGTCCGGAATTAATTAATTGTTTCATTGTCATATTATGATTACGATAAGTTATACTATAGTAATGTAAATATAGTACCAGGGGAAAGTATAGAATAAATATACCGTACAATTAAATTCAAAATACGCTTAGATTTTTCATAATCAATCGCCGGAACATTATTTTACACTCGTATATCTGATATAAAGTATTTTAATAGTCTTTCTTTATCACCGACAGTAACGTTATTGAATCTTATTTCAAAGTCAAATAACAATTTATGAAGAGATTATTCTAAGAGATTATAGATATCTAGAAAAGAATTTTTTATATTATAGATTTCAGCTTTAACACATATGTGATGTCTATATGTTTATCTTTTATTCAAGACTCGATACTAATTGTAAGACACATGTCGAAAGTAAGATGATCAGAATTTGATCAAATTTTGTTTAAGCAAAGTTTCATCTTTAAATGAATAAAAAAAACGTTAAGTATAAGTAATAGTGAACAATAATTCTAACATTGGATATACATTGGAGTTTCCTATAACTTGATTATTTTGCATATTTTAGTTTTTTTAATGATATGAGGAAAGGTAAAGTTGTTCGTGTGGAACGAGCAAATATCATAGCATAGCATTTTTTTCGTATTTACTATTTTACGAGATTTTAAGATTATTTTTTTAAATAGGATAATATATTTTCATTAACATAATAATACATTATTCATAAAAAGTAAAAAATAAAAATTACGTTTAAATAAGATGTTTCTATACATAAAGTCATTTTAAATTTAACGTTACTACGTTACTACGTTAACGAAAATATACTATTTCATTAAAAAGAATGTTAATGATCTCTAAATGATCTCTAAATAATCTTTAAATTATAGTACAGAAAATACTGTACAATTAAAATGTTCAAATATATATTGAATTAATTATTCAAATTTGCCGCGTGTGCTGCTTCTGTAAAATTTTCATAAATATTAAATGATCAGTGCCAAATGAAGTATCAGGATGTAGAATGATTATTACAGCTAATCATCGTTAATCCGAATTGACTCTCATCAGTACCACGTGAAAATAAGACGAAGCGGGAGAACGTCGACTATTCTTACGTGCCGAGTACTACGAACCAAAGAGAACTAGTAAAAATCAGATCACTTACGAAAGAGACGACGTGCGCTATACTGTGATCGCGTCGCCGGGAACGATTGTCGGGGGTAAGTGAGATATCAAGGAAAAGCGATAGTTCTTGGGGATACGTAGGTACGTGTGGATATACATCAGGGCACTCGGAGTGCCGTGTTTAAAAGGATTTACGACGTCAACAAAAATAATCGTTTAACACGAGAAAAAGAGAGAAAGGGAGAGAGAGAGGAAAGAGACAGACGCGTTTGTCCGGTGCTGGATGACCGGTCGAATGGTCACCCAGTGTCTATTGCCCATCAAATGACCAGTCGAACGAGCGCGCTTCGGGAAGACCGACTTCCGCGAAGCGATGGCTCCGATCGTTACGGCTGTAGATCTGCACCTAATCCTTTTTTCGCGGCTTGTTCGGATTATGTGGATACTGATAAATAGACGCGGAATAATTGCGGCGGGGAGGATAACGCGTTCTAGAAGTGAGATTTGAATTATTCTTGATTCTCTATTCGCTAGTTTTGATCAAATTCTATGACTGTCCCTTACTTTAGATTAAAACTTGTTTTCGGATAACGTGTTGTGACACTAGTGCTTATAGGTATTTGACAGAGTCGTAAACAGACGTTTAGACAATAGCTTCAAAGTTGCGATATCTTGTTGAGTCTCGGAAGTAAGCTTGATGACCATGGAGTGCCTGGAATGTGAATGCGTAATCACGACCGTAGTTTCGTCAATTTCATCGTTTCGTACTGTCGAGGGTCCTCCGTGAAGGGCTATGATGAGGGTTACGGAGTACAAACGGCGGTATTATTCGAGAGATTAGAATCACGAGAATATTTCTCTGAAATTCCATACATACTCACGTTGCAATCTCTGTTTTACTAGCGAAGGTACAACTAGAGCTTGCGATAAAGATGCTAAGCATGAATTACTTTATGTTAATTTTATATGTAATTGAAGGGCACGTTGTATCCGACGTTGAAAAAAATATGAAACTTGCTTTCGGACAATGTGATGTGACACATGTTTATCGGCATTTGTCAGAGTCGTACAGAGATGTTTAGACAATCGCTTCAAAGTTGCGATATCTTGTTGAGTCTCGGAAGTGAGCTTAATAATCATGGAGTATTAGTTACATATATTTTAAATATTATTTGAATTAATGGAGAGAGAGAGAGAAAGAACTTTTTTCAATTCTTTTTTTTTTCTTTTTATAAGTAAATAAATATACACACATACACACACAAACACACACACACACACACACACACACACACACATATATATATATATATATATATATCTTTTGCTTATCAAAAGAGAAAAGAGAGACTTGAAAAAAGTTTTCCAATTATTTTAATAATTTCTTTTAAAAAATCACAAATATGCAAGCTACTATAATTTTTGATTCCATTGAGAAAAAATTCCAACTGCCTGATTTCGCATGATTTCTTAAAACATTTCGCCGTTATGCAGTTAGTCGGGATTTGAGATTGCAAATACACGTGATGGCGACAGTCCGTTGACCGTTATCTTCTCGCCTCACTTTAGATTGCCTATACATTCTTTCTTTGTAACCAATAGCCAAGGTAGCACCTTATCCTGTGCCGCTCGTTTATGACAGCTATATTATGAGCTATTTAGGATTTTAGAAAGATACAGCTACATTTTTTATTCTTAAAATATTTTTTTTTTGGAGGGAAAGTCTTTTGAATTAAAACGTATGAAATGTTGAAAAAAAAATTATATATCGTACTTATTGGAAATAATATGATATTACATATAACATACGTCACAATTTGTCTAAAAGAATTTTCTTTCAACTGAAAGTATAAGAAAGCCTACTACCTAAATTCTTAAAGTGTGGATATATCTTTCTTAATAGTTTTGGACGACATTAAAAGCTTATTCTTCAGCTGAATTAAATGTATCACGTGAACTTTGTAAATTGAAATAAGATACTAAAAGTCGACCACTCGTATTTTAATAACATCGTTAATCATTACATTTCAATCGACGTATTGTCAGACCAAAATTTGTTCAGTGAGAAGGAAAGTGCGAACGCACAGCCGTTTTCTATAATAAACACCGCGTTTTTCTGTGAGAAATGCCGTAGACACAATGTTCTACGCGCGAGTAGACGTTTACCTACCAAGATTTATGAACAGAAACGGAAATGAAAGGGGACCGGACTATCGAGGATGCTCGTATTATACATATAAACTACGTTTCAGTACTCTCATAGAATTCATGCGTCCCGCGTATCGGAGTACGCGTTGTTAATATCCGGACTCTCTCCAGGCCTTCTAATCTTCCCTCTTCCAAACGCGTCACCCTTCTTTCCCTTCCATTTCCTGTATCATCTTCTTCCCTCGAATTTGTCACCGCCCTTAAGCATACAAATCCCACCTCTTTATGGATATAATTAAAATAAACCGTGTCCTTCTCGCATTATCGCTATGGAAGATTTTATTTGAATACAAATGTACATATCTCTTTGTCCAGAAATTAATAATAATAATATAATAGAAAAAAGAAAGCTATTGTCAAATGTAGGCTGGAAATTTTTATACAGGAAACGGTAATAAAAATAAATACATTTGTACTCACTTTGCACAAAATAGAATAGTAAAGTTATTTTTGTTCTTTGTTAGGGCACAAATATTGTCAGATACGTCTATATCAGACTTAATTGGAGTCAGTCACCCTTGTTCACGCGAGCAAACTAGTAAAAGAAGGACGAAAAGAAGGGCACACTTCAAGTTATAACTATAAAAGCGAGCGTCAAGCATAATAAACACGAGTCGTTAATGGTATCGCTAATAGAATCATTCCGTTAGCTCGGGATGAACTGGGTCCTCGGCTAGCGAATGTGACTTTGTATTTGCTTTTTTCTTTAATTTACTCTATCATGCTCTTATTTTTAATAAAAAATCTGTTCATTTTCCATTCGCCGGATTGATTCAAACGTGCATTCTTGTAAGAATTATTTCAACAATTTGAACAATATAAACGTACTTAGATTGCGATGCGAGTAATTATTATCGCTTGTAAATTGGGCCATGCAGCGAATACCCATAAAAAATGGCATAAAATGTGGAAGTGGCTGAGAATGAGTTTAATTTTTAATCGAACGAATTGTAAAGGCATTGTTATACGTTATTAATGGCTACAAACGTAATATAGCACTCACATCGATAGATTAATTAAAGTAGTAAATAGCATAAAATTTGAAAGAGGAAAACATTGACGCGATATATTGCGAAGTGCTTGTTGGGACTTTTACGACTGATGTTATATGTTTGTAGAGAGTAAATATTTAAATATGCCGTAATCTCTCCCAGGTAACAATAACATTGCATCTCGCAATAACTTTGTTACGTTATATGTGTTACAACCTTTCGTAACGAGGCGTTAACTAAATTATTTTGTACGTAAGGTGTGAAATGCATAAATACTTTATTTTTAATATATTCGTTACTAAATCACGGTACTAAGAGTAATACCGCAGTAAATCGGAGAATCGAGAGACAAAGGCGCGACATCTACCTCGAAGCAGTAAAATATTTAAAAAATCGAACGCGCCAAGAAACCGCTCCGATAACCGCGAACAGTCGAAAAGGGAAGAAGAGACACAAAGAAGAGAAATTGCAACTTGCAACCATTCACTGTCGGCGGTTAAGTGTTATTATAAGCGTCGTGATCTGTACGAACATTGCGGACCCTCTCAAAAGGCACATATAGACGGCTCTTCTGCTCGTATACTCAGCAATGATTTTACGTTTACGCCCTGGCTGTCTACGTTGGCAACATTCTGAAAATGCTGATGGCAGGGAGCAGTTGAGCAAGAGAGAAAATATGCCTCTGTGCGAGAAAAAGAGAGGCAGAGAAACAAAGAGAGCGAAAGAGAAAGTGAGAAGCGTCGGCAAGAGAGAAACAAAAAGAGAGAGAGAAAGAGAGAGAGAAATAAGGACGGAGAAAAAAAGACAAGCTCGGATAAGAGAAGATGAAAGTGAAAGACGATGGCGGCGGCGACGGCGACGGCAGCGGCGGCGGCGGTGGCGGCGGCGGTGGCGACCGATAGCAGCGGTATGAGTGGAATAGGGTGGGATGTGAAGGCAAAGGGAGGCTTTTATTTTATTTTAATGGCGCTGTAAGCTTGGCTGCGCACACCGAAGCTACTAAGACTTGGTCCGCCGTTCAGAGTCCCCAGTCTAACATGACTACATGGGATTTTGTCTCATCCTTTATTCATGAAAGACTCTCCTTAGTCTTCCTTTCCTCTGTCTTTTATCCATAAACAATCTTGCGTAGAATAGCAAACGTTCTCAACGAAATTATCATTTGTGATAATGAAACGATCTCAGCTTTCGTCGGTAGTTTCAAAACAAAATTTTGAACTGGATTTGTACACGATATGTTTAAAAATTTTATTTAGAATTAACATTTTTGCGAATGTTACTTCAACAAGAACTTGATTTATTTGATATTCTGATGCATGTATAAATCTATATAAAAAGATTCGCATTGTTCTTGTTGCATTTTCTACCCGGATCGGATGCGACGAATATACGAGATTTTCAATTAATGTTACTTTATGAGACAAGTCACGGAGTTAAACCGTGCCGTTCTCGTGGTTTTCTTTTTCTGCCGTTGGGATAAGAAGATACTGGCATCTCATGGAGATAACTAAGATGGCCATGAATTAAGCCAGTCTGACGTGAAACCATTCGAGGGCGGACTGGATTCGCGAAGAGATCAGGTTCTTTAAAGAAGAATAGAAATGATGAGACCAGAATACAGAAAAATTCATGAGAAATTAATGGGTTCCATAAAATCAAATTTTTATCAAATTAATAATAAGACATAGTTGATGAATGCAATGACTCATGATCAAAATATAGAAAGGTATATAAGAATATATTCTATTAAGATTCGATGTGAACAAAAACGGATTGAAATTAATGCGATTTGTTCGTTCGATTTATGATTATCCGTCTGTCCGTACGCGATCAAAATCAGGTTTTATGTCATGGTATTCATAAGAATCATGAGATTCCTGATGCATAAATAATATTCTTTCGTTATCCAAGACCTTCGCATCTTACATGCGCTCGAACGAGAAAAGTCGGATTAACGTTATGCGCAGTCGAAGTTATTTTTCAGGCACATCGTCGTCGCATACCGATGTTACCCTTAGTTCAGTTGGAGCAGTTAGAGCCGTAGTAAGCGCCCGTTTATGAGATCTTAAACAAGACGTGAAGAGGGAATATTGTGAATACACACAGCCTGTGCGTATAGGAAAATTATCGAGCGGTGTAACCCATCACGCGCATCTGCCTGTCATCTTCGGGAGAGGAGCTCTAATTACCGATTGTTCGCATTCTCGTTATATAACCGTATCATATCCTTTGAATTGATCCTCGTAATTTAATGCGGCTTTTTCGCTTCGAGATACTTTCCTGCAAAACCTCTCGTGAGTCGCGTGTCCCATTTGATTAGATTGATTTATCAGCGTGGATCCATTTTCCCTGGATTGTTAAGTTCGAATGACGCGGATACGATGAGTACAGAGTTATACAGCACGTACACGCAACCTCGATGGTGGTGGAGGCTGTCGTGTCGTTATTTATGCTGCGCGGCTCGCAATCCACCCTCCGACGACAGCCAACGGCATAAATCCCTCGTGTCCCATCTCTCCGGAACATTTCCATCTCCCTCTTCCGCCTCCCTTCTCCACGTTCTCTCTCTCTCTCTCTGTCTCTCGCTCTCCGCCGCTTTCTTCCTTCTCGTTTTCTCCCATCGTTCCTCTCTCCTTTCTTCGATTTCTCCCCTAACCCCGCGTAGCCTTATCCAACCTGGTCCTACAGGCTCTCGCCCTTACATTTCCCCTACCCGGGTATTCGTTTCTATCGTTCCACGGTCATGGTGGTGTCAGCCAAGAGCACCGAAGCGAGCATAACATCGACCCAGCTCAGCCAGCCTCCGCCTACCATCACAACGACCTCGCAGCGCTGCATTGCCGTTGGTAGTTCACCGTGAATCGAAGAACGTGTGCGTGTGCACCGGCGGGAAATTTATGGATGCTTTGAGGGTGATATCGATCGTCGCAATATTAATAAATGGGAGAACATCTAAACTATATATATATATATATATGTGTGTGTGTGTGTGTGTGTGTGTGTGTGTGTGTGTGTGTATGTATATATGTATATATAATATTATATATACATAGAAGCCCTATTTTGAAAATCTTTTCAACGAGCTTTTCGACATTACATATTATGCAAATTAATTTTGTTTGACACTATTCTAACCATATGTAATATAAAAGTAATAGTATATTACTTTACAGTGTATTAACTTAATTATTATAATAAAGATACATGCGCGCGAGAATCCAATTTTTTCATGATACGGAAAATCAAACATTTAAGCCAACGTTTCCCCTTTGCGCAGTTTTTTTTGTCAATAGGACATTACTTTGCTATTTCGCCCCCATAGGTCGCTAATTAAACCTACTGATATCACCGGGATAAACGTAGGGATGAGTGTATCTCCGGAAATTACGGAGGGTCGCGCAGGTCTGATGATAGTATCACGAGAATGACGAAGTGGTCGAGAAGAATCGATGGAAGGAAGAGAGATGATACGTTTCAGAATGTGAGTTGGATTGCAAGAATGGGAAATTGTAAAACGGAAATATGCCGATAGTTGTAAAGAAGATGACTATTTTATAGTCATCTTCTTTCAAGTTCTAATCGCGATATATATGTAATGTTTATAACTAAATGACAGTTTTGTCGATCCGAGTTTTCATCTCGTTGCCAAGTATTCTAAAGACTATATTTATGGTTAATAATTTTTCTACTCGAACTTATTTAATAAAGTAAAGGTTTACGACAGACTTTGTATGCGATTATCAAAGTGGGATTAGCCTTATACAGTAGCAGTTAAAATTATGGCGGATGGGGAGAGGGCGAAGGGGTTCGGGGGACAACAGGGGGTGACTGGCCGTGAAATTGAAAAAGTTACCAAGGCCCTGGAACACCGAGAGTGTCGGCGTTGGCAGGAGGCGGCCATCGAGCTCTGTAATTTGCCTTCATAAAACCCCCATGGAGGCTCAAGCTAAAGCCTGTCGAAGGGAATACCATTAGTCGGTCGTGAATTTATTTTCATTTAGTTACAAGAAAATTACGCGTCACGTTTATACCTTACATACCGTTCTATATAGTTAGGATACAAGTGTCGATGTATATTTTATCGTTGCGATGGAAAGAAAATCGCGCGCCCTCTCATTGGCTCGTCCTTCTGCTGCACCATATTTGGGTGGAAGAGCTCGCGATGGCGCAAGAATACCAGGAACGTGGAACTGAAATGTCCGATATTTCGTTCAGTTAAAGTCTGGAATTATTGCTCGAGAAAGAACGAGGAGTTACATTTCGAGAAAAAATTACTGAAATTCGTTCAATTAAAAGCGAAAAAAATATTTTTTATAAAATTTGTCCGTGCCGAACAAATTCTTTTTTCTTGTCTTCTCTCTTTTTGGATCCCCAATCATTTCCCAAGCGATTGTGTGTAACTTTCACTTTTGAAACATCTTGTATATTCTCGTTGCATTTTAAGCGCGGCTATTTAATTTTAATTTTATATAAAACGTGTGAAATAAGTCGTATCTAGTTACGAGTATCAGATAATTACATTTGTCGCTAGTTGCAATGTTAATCAGAAATGAAAACAATCATTAGAAGTAAGCAACTGTCCATAAAAGTAGAGACAATTGTAGAAAAATATCATTTTTCTATGTAGACCATATTTATTTTGTGATAAGTGAATATATACGTGGTTACAATTGTCATGCATCACAAAAGACGAGAAATTCGGATCGAAACGTGTTCGATAAAATGCATCCGTATCAGAGTGTACGACGTGTTGAAAATGCAAAATATTGCAAGGTGCGCGGGTTATTTGTGGAAACAACTTATATAGGTATGGCATAAACATAGGAATTCGAGACATCAAAGACTCGTCGAGTCGATGCAAAGGCCACATACGCCGACAACTATATCTAGTCGCGGGTCTGATGGCGGCAGCATTGGAAACCCTGAGTATTATCGCGAAAAGAGAGACGAGGGTGCGACGGGGATTACAGGGGACATGCGCGAGGGGAAGATATCTATTTCGTCGACCTCCCACGGATGGAAGGGATGAATTTGCGCCGCGACGCCCGCGCAGGGGCGCAACGACGCCGACGCAGGGTCTACGGGTATCCGGAATCGCGACCGGAATGCCCGCACCCCATTTCGATTCGTCTCGAGGATTGAGGATGCGTTTACTCGTGGCCGGCCGCTTGGTCCATTCCTACCGGTCGTAGCCGTGAAGTATTCGCGGTCGAGTTTCCATTTACTTCGGTGTCTCTTCTTTGTTTCCCGTCGCGTTCATCGTCATTCACCGTCGTTCGCCGTATCTTCGCGAGCCATTGCGACTGAAGTCCTGCGGGGCCTGGCGTACGACGATCCGCGCGTCTCCGAGTATAAAGGTAAGGCCCGCGAGACAAATATGTGAAACTGACATTTTGAGGATTCCTCAACGCTATTATTTATCGTTGTTTCACTGCCGACTGAAGTTTCTCGGCGAATCGTATAACATTGAGAAATTAATTACGCATATTAATTTATAATGACAGCAATAAAACTGAACGTATTATTATCCGAAATAATATCTGAAATTATATTCAATTTTGACCTAAATTGTATTTCAACCATTAGCAGAGCTTTGTATAGCGCTTTTCGATTATCGACTGGCTGGCCTGATAATTTGGTGGAAGTGGAACAGCGATAAGGATAGTTGTCTTGTGAAATTATCATTCTCGCAAGTCTTCGATTGCACAATCAACGAGTATTTGTGTTTTACTTTCCGTGCGCACCTCGCGACGGTGCCCATATACTATTCATTTACAATATTACCTAACTATGTTCTTTGTTTTACGTTTGAGCTCGTTTATTGTCAAGACTCGCATGATTTATTAGCGATTTATATGTATCTCGATATATTTTCAACGTGCCAGTCGTTGCTGCAGTTCACATAGAACATTCTCGCGAGCGATAACAACCGCGTGAAATGACCTACGCAAAATTGTTTCACCATACATTTCATAATTGCGCTTAAAATCAAGACTGTGCCACCATAAATTTTGGGTATAAATTGTCCATACGTTCTCCCCTGCCCCATCCCACCGTGTGCATGTGATCGACATATTATATATTTTATTTCCCGAATTTGTGCTCGGTCCGGGTGCGGCGCTTGCGCGTAATTCAGACATCGTCATTTTGCGGCGTATGACGCTCCATAACAGAAGTTAATGGTTCGGTTATCGTAACTCTATTTAACTGCTCACGTTCGCGTAGTTCGATTCGTTCTCTCTCGCGTGAAATAAGGCAAAATGGATGGAACGTGAATCGACAATTGTTGTTTGAAAATAATGTTGTCGTGCGATTTTCATGAGAGTTATCGGATCAATTTCTATTTTTTTAGTAAATGTTTGTCATCCGCATTATTTGTTTAATAAACAATAACTTTTTGGTTTGATAATGTATGTAACTTACGTATATCTCGTTGTAGCGAGGTAGAAAGGAATTATCTTATCGTATTACTCTAATGCGTGTAAATATTTGTCAGTAGACTTATTGTGAGGCAATAGCTAAACCTGACTTATTGTAACAAAAAAGAATACCGTGATGGGTCTAGTCACAAGGCGAGAAATATCTTCATTTTCTCGAACTAAATTCTCTGAATCTTTCTTGTGCGAAGACCTGAAGAATTTTATATATTTATTTCTAATTTAAACAATTTAGTTAAGTTATGATTGTAGTTTGAAATTTATATTTTTGAATTAAAAATTACTTACCATATATTGAGAGTTTTTGAAAAAATGTAGTATTTCATAAGATGATTACGTAAACTTTTTGTTGAATTATCATATAAAGATGGTACAGAATATTTTCACGAAAAACAAAAATAAAAAACCGCTTGAGTTTATTTAAATTTCAAAAAGCAATATTCGACTGTAAATCACTTACATGCAAACTCAAGATCTGATTACGATATGAAAGCATTTATTGTTAGCGATGTAATATATTTGATACTAAAATTCAGTACATTGTAAACGTCCACGTACAGTGTTGTTATCCAGTATAATGAATTGCTAATTTCTTTTTTCAAATTTTATTTAAAGCAAAAGGATAAGCAAAACTAAGGTCAAATTTCAAAGTTTGTCATAACATAACAAATTTAAAAAATTATCATAGTATAAAAAAGTAATTTTTCTTTTTTTATTAATTCATTTTTATTATACTGTACGTTTATTGCAATTAAATGTATCTGACATTAATTTCCATTTATGATTAGAAAAAAGTTTATGTCTTTTGTACCTATATTTTTCAGCTATATTTTTTAAGAAATTAATAATAATTGCTACGTTCAGTTTGCGACAAATCCATTTTTGTCACGATTTCTTGATTGTTCAGAATAATCCTTCCAAAAATATCTTCGGACCTTAATAGATTTAATAGCCTTCACCTAAATCTTACGGTTTTCATTCTTCAAATTTTTATTTATTTTACCGAATCCATATATCGCCGTGACCGCGTCTGACAACGCGACAACCGCAGTTTCTTTGTTAGGTGTAAAACAATTGCGTGTCCATAAAAACAGCGTATTGTTTGAGTCGCAACAAAAAATAAATGTTTTGAAAAAATAAGTTTCATTTTGAGATAAGTGATAGTTGAGATAGTGATGTTAAGAAGTTTATCTACATTATTTAAAAAAACATAATTAGATGTGTTCATTCTTTTTCTTATTAAAAAAAATATTTTTTATTTTTATTTTATTATATTTTATTATATTTATTATTGTATGTTCGTTACAAAACACTTCAAGTTCTATAGACAACTGCAACTTCAACGTAAATTTTACACGGTTCTTCTAATTATTATCACCTGGCACATCTTAAATTAAGATGGGCATATAGAAGCGAAACACGTACGTTTTAATCAGTAAAAGTGAAACAGGCGGCGTAGGCATAAAAACTGATTCCAAAATTAGGTAGGGTGCTGTATGTCACGTGTTCATTATGATGGCTGCGAGTGACAGGTGGGCTTTAAAAAACAAAAGGCTCGTGTACACGGTTGGTATTTTCCATTCACCGCAGACATTCGTGGTCAAGCGGCGTGTAACGGCAATAATGAAGTTGCACGCTTATGTTAATTGAGAAGTTAAACAGAAATAGGAGCATTAAGCGCGTTGGCCCGCAGGGTTCGTTGATATCCGGCGATGCAGTTAATGCTCATTCGGTTACGTGATAAATGCACGTCAAGTCCCAACATTACGCCTTAAATCAGCTTAATTAAACGCTGACGTACTTTGTACTTTCAGAACGTCTCTTAAAATGCTAAATCCTCGAATATACGTCTTGCCTATTAATCGTAATACGTTTTGCTTTGTCTCCTCAATCCCGTTGTCATCAGTTATGTCATATTACATACATTACTAAATGGACTTTTTACTCAGCGGGAGACTTTTTCTCAGTTTCTGCAATATTATCAATAATATTCGCTAGAGATAATTTCGTATAAATTCGCAAAATTCCTACGCACATGTCGAGTCGACAAAATCGCATAAATATTTTAGCATAAGTCTAAAAAAGATTCTATCGTTGCAGCACAACATGACACATTTGACGTGGTGTTTAATAGATCATAAAGAAGGTTTGAGTGTCACGATAAATATAACAACTCTTGAATGTTCGTGTCTTAACGTTCGAGCTGAGTTACTTCCTCAACATCGGATAGTAATGCGGGAGAATTCATGTGATTGATAGTTCTAATATTATATCGCATGGGAAAACTTGTGGAATTTTAAATTATTAATTGTAATCAATTTTACGAGAATCTTGTAATAAATTTAAGAAACAGCCGACATGTCTTTTTGCATGTGCAAAATATTCCGCAGTTTACTTTTTACGATTTATAAGTCATAAATGAGTTTAGCTGATACAGGTGTTTCAATTATTGGGCGTGATAAAATAATAATGAGTAGTAGTTATCAATTACTGTACGTATATAAGGAGTAAGAAAAACATGGAATGTAATTTATTATTAGAAGGACAAGACAAGAGGGAAAGAGACAGAGACGAGTAGACGAGAAAATCCGGGGCTTTGGCTAGCTCCGAAGATCAATTCGTTGCTTCCCGGCGCGAGTAAACCGTCGAATCTGCTCTCCTGTATTTCTGCTTCCCCCTTTCCTCGCACGTATGCCATTCTTTTTCTCCGCCTTTGGCATTCCCTTCCTAACAACCTGCTACGCCACATGCTGCTGTGTCGGATGTTTTATTCTTTGTTGTGTCTTTTAAAATTCCACAATTCTTTAGAACAGATGCATTATTATTTGCATGTTGAAATATGATATTTCTACCTTTGAAAATAAATCAGAAAGGATTAAATTTGTGATATACACATTGAGAAAAATAATGGCGGGAACATTTATGAGAAACAAAAAATTGTTTGAATTTTTATATCATAATTGCTCCTGTATTACGTTGTATCATTCTAGTAATCGTAATATAGTCGTCATAAAACGTTGTAATATCAATAACATATGATTTTTTGCGCTAAAATTCATATACTGTTGCATAATAGATATATAATTCAAACAGTTGCTGTTCAAGTCACGTAGATCAATAATAAAACAACTACAAACCGTATAAGCGATATTAATGATAATATAATTTGATGAATAATAGCGTTTTCTAATTCTATAATAATCTGATAATATAACTTGATGAATAATACCCTATCGAATATCAAAGCAAAATTTGAGATATAAAAAGAATTCAAATTTTCCCCTAAGCTTTGCTTGTGGGGGACAGCCGCACGTTTTGAAGCCTTCTGTACACGAATACGTAGGTGTGGCTTGTGTGACACGAGACAGAACTAGCTCGTATTTTATTTTGAGTGCCAGACACCCTCATGATCTCGAACTCCGCGTGAGAGCGTACTGTCCGTCGAGGATGAAAAAAAAGAAGAAAGCGAAGGCGAGACGCTGGTTGTTCATTTCGATGATGGCGCGAAGGATGGGACTTGTGCGAAACGAAAGTTCAAAGAAAGATATATATGTTATTGGTCGCGTGATTCCTACATTAAAACCAGTTTCTAAAAGTCTACGACTTTTATATTACAAATGTGCTTTGAAATGAAATCGGAAACTGCATGAATCAGTTTCTTTTTTTCTCTTTTTTTTTATAAATCCAGTGATTATATTTTTATTTTCGCGGGAGTATTGACTATAAATATAATGCCAGTCTAATTTATCAGATTTCAATTAAGTTGTTTAAAATTTTAATTAAATTTAGAAATTTTATTAAGAACTTGATTTAAAAGACGTGACTGTTTAGATTACGAATTTTTAACGCAAAAAGGGAAGAAAGAAAGGTATAGCTTATTTTATTTTTCTTTCATGATGATTTATGTTGCACAATTATCATGATCGTATGCATTTTTGTGCGTATATGTAGGTTTTAAATATACTAAATATTTATAAAAAATTATGCAATATAATTTGCAGTTTAAGTCTACTATATTGAAAGTTACAAAATCTAATGGCGGTACCATTTGAACCAATCGTAAAGAACCAATCATAAAAAAAACCACACCTCATGTAGCAAGGGATACTAGGTCTCTTTAGGGACTTAAAGGAGCGTGGTCGACGTTTCAAGTTTTTTCAAGTGTGAAAAGGACAGTAGCTCCACGCTAGATCTCCGATTTCAAAAGCGAAAGCGATGACCTTTCGACTCAACGATGATAATGGAGACGGTTTTATACATTCGAATTATACACAGTAGAAAATATTTTACATTTACGTTAAAAATGATTTTTGTTAAAATTTTCATGTTAAATTTTTATGATTTATGTGATTATGTTATTTAAATATTTTATGTAAAATTAATATTCAATATTTCTTAGTGTTAAAATAATACAATTTATAAGTAAATGAGCAAATAACTTAGTATAAAAATAATATAGTTTTAAAACATTAACTTTTTTTAAATAAATGAACAAAATGTAAAAAATGATTAAAATTAGTTCAGGACTCTCAAAATTTAAAACAATTAGTAATTGGAAATTAGGCTAATGAGAGTCAGCGCGGGTAAAAGTGCGCAATCATATTAAAATCGTAAAATATACATGTTAAAATATTACAAATGTTAATTTTACAGAAGAAATATGCTTTTACAGTTTCTTTCCAAATTGTACGAAAGTATTATACTTTTGTTTTAATTTCGTACATAATATTTTTTAACACATTCATCTTTTGTTAAATTAGCATAAAAATTTGAACGGACATACAATATATGTTTAAGACATGCAATTTATGTTAAATTAGAAATTTACTATAAAAAAATAATAAATTTTTTAACTGTGTATATACATTATAAAAAACATAATCTTATTATTTTTTATTATACGTGTAGAAACATCGTTTATTATCTAAATATGTATAAATAAAAATCGATGATAAGAGCACATCGATAAAAATCGCATTCATATAAGTAGTATAAATATAGCATGTAGCGTACTATACTTTTACTACTTATACATCTTACTTTCGTATACATACATGATATCATATCTCTACATATCTACATATAGGTTACAAATATATGAGAAAATTGAAATTAATTGTTTATGTTATTTTATATTAATAAATACAAGATTTTTATAAAATTTTGCAATTGAAAAAAATAGTAAAAAAGTAAATATTAGTCTATTTTGTTAAACAATTATAAAGATTATTTTTAAATATACAATTCTTTGTGTACAAATATTACTTAAAACAATATAACGTAAATTACTTTTTTAATCTCTAAGGTATATATTTTATTTGTTTATTTAGAAAAATTAATTTTGATAAATAAGTTGAATAATTGAAACTTAATGAAATTAGTTTAAACTAGAATATGTTTCATTTATTTTGCAGAATAATATAATTTTAAAAAAATTAAATAAAAATTTTTTATTAAAAAATTTTCATCATTTTGGAGAATTAAATTTCTTAAAAATAAAACCAATTTTCCAGTGATACCAAGATGATATTTAAAGTATCGAAACTTTTTTAAAAGATGTATTCATATTTTTTATGTTAGTTACAAAAAGGCACTTTGCAATAGAATTTACTGTTTTTTGGTGCACCCGGTATATCACGGCATTCGAGTCAAATTCTCAGTTGGTGGGGGTTCCGGTTGCCCGGCTAGGCGCGCCAGAACAGAAGGTTGCTCGTGTCGGGTGGGGGATGGTTGCGTACCAGGAGTGGTGCGGAGTTCCGGGCGTTCTTTTACCGGCTGAGCGTAGCGCAGTTCAGCGATGGTGGGGGTCGAACCGTATCGAGTGGCGTTCGAAAGGGGGGCCGGGAGGGTGGAGCGTGCAGTCTGCGCGACGGAACGACCGGCTGAGTGCGCGGTACGTCCCATCTAGATATCATGAGCCTCGTTTCACCAACGTGGTCCATTGTTATGTGCTCGAAAAGTACCGGCGGAGTACATTGTTGGCGGCACGCACGCGCGCACGACCTCCTTTGGTGACCTACGTCGTCGATGTCGTTCTCACCGTCGACGAAGCTTCTTATACGCCGCCGGCCTTTTTGAAGATTCTGCGCAAATTGCCCGGACCAGCTATCAATGGTCGACCTTCGCGGCGGGATACATTGTTCACTATCTTCTTCCTTTTCCTCATTTTCCTCGATCAATTCCCTTTATTTTCCAATATCAACAAGCGCGCTATTTAATTGATTCGTGTCTTTTGCTACATTCACTCGATTAGTAAACTGACGTTGAGAAATTTCATGCTATCTCACGACGAGAAAAATTTAATGACTCTTACGAAGTGATGACGTTATAATGACCCGATACTTTTTGGTGTTAGTGAAGATCATGTAGCGAACGAACAATATTTGCGTTTGTCATGAAGAGACCATAAGTGAAAGTGATTTGAACATCCGTAGTGTCAACTTAATAGGCTTTAATAATTTGCCAATTTAAAAGATCTCCACCGGAAGATTCCGTAATACCCGATGAGATGACACGCTGAAATTCAAGGTACGATAGATGCAGTTCGTTGTTAATTATATCTATATGATCATTGTTTTATTATCGGAATAAAATGCTAAATTTAGTTGTAACTATTCTATGTTGAATTGTAAATATAAATGTTACACGTCAAAAATACTTTTGAATATAATGAATTATCAATACATATAATCATTAATAGTAAAGTTATTTTTAAATAGAAATGTATCAAGATACACGTTTAGATTTGAATTTAATAAATACAAGTAGAAAAATTATATTGTGACTTAACGTTCACCATTTTTTTCTGCATTGAAAGATTTTGTTAAAAATATTGATGTGAAAATAATTATATTAAATTATTAAAATAATTACATTACACAAAAAAAGGATTTGGTAATTATTACCAAATAAGATAAACTTGCTAAATTTTTTTTTTTAGTGCAATGTAATTATTTTAATGATCCAAACATCATTATTTTTATATCTGTATTTTTAACAAAATAATTCTTTCCATTTTTTTTTATGTGTTTAGTAACACAATATTGGTATGCATTTATAAATTATCCCATTTATAAAAAACATCTATATGGTTTATATCTTATTGTTCTGTCATCATTTCTTCCTAATTAAAATTTATTTATTTTAATTAAATAATTTGAACAAATAAATTATTTACTATAAGAAAACGCTAATAATGTCATTTCTTGAAATCAAACAAATTTTTATTTTTTTCAAAGAAACTTTTATTTTAACTTAAGAAAACCAAGTTGAAGAAATAATTTCACCAATTTAAACATAACATTTTCCTGGGAAAATGTAATATTTTACTTTAAAGAAATCAATATTTTTGTATTGTGGCACGCATTACATAGCTACGCGATAAGGAAAAACTCATATATTAATTTGTAAAGAAGCACGCATATTGAATTGAATTTATTTGAACTTGAGAGAATCCGCGAATGGGAAGGTCGTGAAGAAATTGAACCGTCCTAGGCGTGGGTCGGCGCCGCGGTCGCCCGTTAGACTTTCCCATTAGTTCGTTTACTCTACCAATTAGAGAGTAGTTCTCGAGATGGGACAGAGTCACTGTGCAAAGTGTCATCGAATCCGTTTGTATAACGGTACGAAATTTTCAGAATCGCGACAAGGAAAATGTACGAAGAAATGTTTGATCCGTAATTGCCTTTGCTTTGACAGACTTTTCGTATTCAATAGTCAAGTATCGTGTTTTTATTATTATGAAACAAATGACTTATACTGAATTATATTTGCAAATTTAGTTAGACGTAAAGTTAAAAATAACTTTGTTAAATCATTAAAGTAATTATGTATACTGTAGAAAACATTTTGTACTTATGGTAAAATTGGTTTTTGTTAAAACGTTTGTATTGCATTTTTAACATATTCAAATGTTAATTAACATAATTATGTTATTTGAACGTTTTGTATTAAATTAATATTTACCATTTTTCAGAGTTAAAATAATACAATTTATTAACGAGACAAATAAAAGTAATGTGGTTTTAAAACAAAATTAAAATGAATAAGATATACATGTCAATATATTATAAATTATCAAATATTATAAGCTAATTTGATTCAAGAAGTATGTTTTTAGAGGTATGTTTTGTTTCAAAATTGTGTTAAAGTGTTATATTTCTTTGTATTAATTTTTAAATATTAATGTTACTTTCTAACATATTCAGCTTGTGTTAAATTAACACAAAAATTTGAGTAGATTGTCTGAGTGATAGATGTTAAATTTAACACAATTTCCTAACTGTGTAGGACGTTTAAATATGATAGGTAACGTTGCAAAAAAATGTTTTGACATTCTAGCAATCAATTTGAGCATCCTACATAATTATTTTATTGATTTAACAAATTATTTTCACATCTAATTATATACTTTAAACCGTTCTTTCCGTATTTTTCAGTAGTATATGTTCTAAGGTTTTTCATATGAGTTTTGTAACTTTCTCGGAAGAGTTTTAAATCTGTATTATATCGAATAAAATGCATTAAATTGCACATGAATCACAGTTCTGTACGATATGCGAAATAAAATGGGAGTTTTATGTGATTTTCATGCAAGGTATTGCATTCTTCACTATACATTACGCTTTTTGATATTAGCTTAGAATTGTGTCGTAATACACACGATCGGTTTTATTTATATTTAACCTTGTGATATTAACAAATTCGATAGACGTTAAAATAGAAAATTATTGAATCGGACACTCATATGCTGTGTTATATGTTTTAGGGTCATAACGTGAAGCATTTACTAGTTTATGAAACCGAAAGTGTAATTTGAAAACGGTTTATTAGCTTCACTTGGTCTCATGAGTATAAACATGATTTACCTGTTTTCTTTATGTCAAAGAATTTATTTAATTTGAACATAATGATTGCAGTCAAAGATAGCTTTCATATTTTAAAATTAAATACAAAGTGTTCAAAGACTCTCAAGATTTCACACAAATTAAACGGCTAAAACAGGCTAGTGAGAGTCAGCGCGGATATAAGAGCGCAAAACACAATCAGTGTTTAAATAGTTATTTATTTATGATGAATTTAAAAAATTGAACGTTTCGGCTCTCTTTGGAGCCCTCTTCAGCGAATTACAAAAGGAAAAAATTAATTTAAATCGTCATTTTCAACGCAATTACAAAAATTAAATATTCTTATTTTAATATTTTTTACAATTATACACCGAGGAAAAAATTTATTTGAATATTTGCAATAACATAATCTATTAAATGTAAATAAATATTTGTTTAATACAAAAATCACAAATGTAATTTAACTATCACTTTTTATTGAATAAATATTTATTTAAACAAATATTTATTAAAATTTAGTAATTTTTTCTCTCGGTATATGGATTTATACGAGGGAAAACAATGATTTCATTTTATTTGCTGTTTTAAAAATTATAGTTGAATAGATAATTTAGAATCATTTTTTCATTTTGCATAAGATTTCAGCTTTGCCTACATTTATGAACATTAGGAACAAAAGTACTATTTTGTTTCTATTAATGACCAGTAAATTCATGCAGATAGCGTAACTTATGTATGCAGAATCACCAACCGCGTAATTATAATATATGTATAATAATTATTACAGTTACGACTGATGTAATAGTGTCATTTGTCAGGCTCCATAAAGTCAAGTTATTATTTTACTCATAAACACCTGTACTTGTGTCAGTTATTCTACGCGCGTTTCCGCGTATATTTGACTTTTCAGTAACGTATATTAACTGGTTTTGTTATTTGAAAGTTAATCATGAAAACGAATATATTGCTTCAACATTTCAATATTTTAATTTATTTTAACCATGTATGTCTTCTAATTTTAAATAAAACGATGAATTAAAGATAAGTAAACCTATCAATCAAATTGGTCATTGCAATAGAAACATAAAACTGGATACGAGCTTTCTATATAGGAGAGTTTAATAAAGCGTACCTTTAATGCAATGCTTATGATTTATAAGTAATTAACACGAACATTTATTGTCTATCATATTTAGTCTTTTGTGTTTAAATTATAGTTTACAATTTTATTTAATTACATAGATATTATCAGATTATGGCTCATTGTTTTACAAGAAATGTGGCAAATATAAGTTAGTCAATATTCGTTATTGGTTCATGGTCTTATCACAGGCTGACGTCACCTTGAGAGTTTCACTTATCTTGGAACTTTTTTTTATTCATATATGTTCACGAATCTACATAAGACATGTTAGAACGTGCGTTATCAATCATCACGACACGTGGTTAATGGATTTGGTCAAGTGAGCTTTTAAACAGGAATGTATGAAATCTTTATTGCCATCCATGGAGTAATAAATGAGAGAGAGAGAGAGAGAGAGAAAGATTCGCGGCTCGTGATGAAAATTATCTTTAATCTTCGCACGCGATATTCGTTCGTTTGCAACTTATATTTAGACGCGCGACAGGATATTTGTACCTCTACTTATGTGTACTTCTACGTTAATTCTTTCTCGCAACCGAGCAATAACTATGTCACATAGAGGTATGAAATCGCGCAATTAAAACAGCTGTATTTTGCACAATATCAATTATACTGCTCACTTCTTGACGTCATTTCGGGACGAACAACACGTTGCCACCAAAGTTCCTAAGCTTCCGACTCATTTCATTCAGTCTTGTATCTTTGTGTCCACATGATAAAGTGATTTGCACGCTTCAGCCATTCAGTATAGTGCACACACCTATTTAGCTCCCAGGTATCGGTAATATATTTGTAGCTTCAATCTCCTATGGGGTCATTCACGAGGATTTAAAGTCAATAATCTTGTTACAACTCACTACCGTTCACTTTTAAGAGAATAGTATACATAACCTCGTGGTAAGAGACACGATAAACCTTAAGTGTCGGTTTGCACGGTAATTCCTTCCTCTGCAACCATTATGAACGGTCGTTATCACATTACCTATTGACCTTATGAACAGGTGAAAGATGATTCTTGTCTCTTGTTCGTCACACTGAAATTTCATAATGAGAATTTTGATTAACACAATTAATCAAGTTTTCACAGTATGTTATTGTTAAATTTTTCAACACATCACAATGTTAAGGAAGCATTATCTAAATAATGAGATAAAACAGAAATTGAGAAGCACTAATTTAAAATAATAGAGAGGCAAGCAAAATCATTCAAAAATTTTATTATATAACAAAAATGGATCTATATCTTATATTAATGTATCTTTAATAAAAATAGCATAACATGTAATTGTAATTTTAATTCAGATAGATTTATTTATAAAAATGAGTTTTGATTATATTTAGAAATAATTTGTTATCATGAAAATGTTTATTATATACATTTTACATTTAATATAACGGTTGCATATATTTCTTAAATAATATACGTAACGATGATACACATAACATTAAGGAATTACGCAATTATATTAATGTTCTATATTTTCTCTTTGATTTTCAAATTTTTGGGAATCATAGTTTTAATAAAGATATTAATAAGAAATGAGAGAGAGAGAGAGAGAGAGAGAGAGAGAGAGAGAGAGAAAGAGAGAGAGAGAAGGTTCTTGAATTAAAATAAAAATAGAAACTAAAACCATTTAACATTAAAATGTTATTAAAATTATTCACAGTATTGTACTATTATTTACTTTAATCTTCTACATCAATACATTCTATACTTTGCTTTTCCCAACAGTACACGTAGTGAAACAAAGTCGAGTATAGCTTATTATCTTGTAGCAGCCATACTGAAATCCATGATGGCCGCCTTGCATTCTATGAACGCCGCACCCTCTTGGATTCTACCAATAGCGTTTGCGAAACTTCCATTTGCCCATCCCTACTCTTAATACACACTCCAATAGCAACTCCACTACTCTCTGTCTTCGTCTTAACACATCCTCTCCTTTCCTCAGACCATCTTCGGCGGCCATCATGAATGCGTGCGCGCGCATATCTGATTCACTAGTCTCACCGGATAGTACCACTGCATGGGTGTTATATAGGTGTGTGCATTCAGTTGAAAATCTTTAATACTTCCTAACCGGAGAGAATAATGATTTCTAAAAGTTAAAAATATAAATTATTTTATTCTTATTTTATGCATTACATCTAATCAATATTTATACTGATTATTTTATATTATAAAATAATTTTTTATACACAGAAATAATAAATTAATTAATAATTATTATATATAAAAAAATCAATACTATCTCTTTTCACCGTGCTCAACATCTGCTATACTAAGATTTTTGTTTGCTTTATTGATAAGCATATAAAACTTGTTTGGTTGCTTCTAATAATCTTTTTATTATAATATTTTTTATTATACAAATACAATTAATGTAATAAAAGATTATAATAGAGAAATTTATACTGCGTCAATTATATATTGCGTCAAAAAATTAAAATTAAATAATAATAAATTAGATGTTTTCTATTTATAAATTTTTATTATTATACGTATCACCATTTTTCTCGAAACCCTTACAATTTTACTATATACATTTAACACAATAGTAACATTTAAAAATTTTCAACTTTTTATTTTTTAAATGTGATATTAAGATAGTGTTACATCTTTATTTAATAAATATTAATTACTTTATTCCACAAGAAAAATGTAGACATAAATGATATACTAGATAACTAATTTACCGACTTGTCACATATGTAACGCATATTTCCCACGCGCATAGTTATTTGTATTAATATTTTAATAAAATTTGATAAAAATTTTTTTGTAGAGCTTATTTTAAATATTTTATTTATATTAAATCAGCAGTAGGTAAGAATACATATACTTGTATATTACTTATGAACTTATATCTGCTGGTAAAGAAGGAAATAATATTTGCAGTTTCTGTACCGACATCGCCAAAACTTCTCATATCAACTGAGATGTTGGCTATTTAGTTACGAAATATTACCACCTAAGCCGCTAAGATATTATACGCGAGATATTCATATGGGAACACGATATATATTAGTTATGTATCCTTTTTACATTTGTAAATTTAATATTAAATTTTTAATATACTTTTTGTTTTAATATTGAATAAAATACTATGTTTAAACCATATATGTTTAAACAAACCAGATTTTATACTAGTTTATGAAATTCTATAAGACTTTCTATCTTAGACGTTAATTTTTAACGTTTATATTAACTTATGTAAATTTTTATATTTGTATGAAAATATTTCTAATATATTTATAAGTTTATGCATTAAGAATTTCTGTGTATAAAAATTGAATAATTAATAATTGTATTATAAATAGTGTGAACATTTCATGAACAAAGAAAAGTTCTTTCTTGTATTTAACTATTTTCTGTATTTTTTGTGTAACTAAAAATAGCTTATAGCTTTGCAATGTCTGAAAAAGATATAAATTCACTCATTCATTATTGAAACTGCAATAAAATTCTGTAATTAAAATTTGAAATAGAAAAAATTGGACTATAAATATGTAGCACATTCTGTCAGAGTTATAAATTATTCTTTCTGCAACACCTTCTTGTATGCACTGTCGAGACATGAAAAAGCACAAAAAAAAAATTATCTTTGGCCACGTGTTTACCGAGAAATCGTCTTGTTATTAGTTTGCAACTTGCGCATTTCCATCCTGTATAATTTCAGCATTATATAACGCACAAAGAGGCAGCTGGCAACTGTGTGCACGTATGCGATCCTAACTAGTGAACATACCAAGTTTTCAATCCATGCGACGTACATGCAGGTTGTTAGATGCGTACAGCAAACTGGCTAACTAACCGGCATGTGTGAGGATAATTACCAAGCTCGTGGAGCACGATGTGGCTGACGTTATCAGGCATTTGCTTTGTCAGTGGTAGCATGTGTACATACACGAGCGTGTCTATGTTCATACACGCACATAAACACGCACGCATCGCACGTATCGCGTTCAAAAGAGTAACGCAGGAGGAAGGAGAAAGGCAAGGCACGTTCTGGTACCTCGCACCGCTCGTGCACCATGTCTGTGCAGGAGGGAATAGCACGGGGAATGAGAAATGTGGAGTCGCGGAGGGGTATGAGAGGGAATGTGAGGCGTCGGCTTGAAAAGGGAATTGGTCGGAGGGGACAACGGGGGATGAGAGAGAAAGAAAGAGAGAGAAAGAGGAGAAAGGATAGAGATGGAAGATACCAGCGAGTCCACGGTTAATTTGTAGCAGTGCGCACCTCTACATCTCTCGTATATATTTTCCCGGTGGATCGTGCATCCATGTTCACGTGTGCACGGGTGTTTGTGATTCCCACGTGTTTTATGCTCCGTGGTTTCGCGTTTGCGCGCCGCGATTCGTCGGGAAGCAACGACTGCGGGGGTGACGGCAGGGTGGGAAAGAGGGAAGAGGGGACCACCCAGGAACCGCGAGCGCCTTTCTTATTCGCGCATTTCCGCACGACGATATCTCAGAGTGTTCTCGTTCTTCCCTCGGGCTCATATCTCATCCTTCTTGTACGTCTGCGACGAAACAGACAGCTCGCCAAGATGAATGCTGATGCTAGAAATGGATGCTTTGGGGGAAGCGATACTTTGGGGAATGATACATACATTATCCTATGAATAATAATCATGCGATACAAGATTGAAAAATTAATCTGAGATCTTTATTACTTCGAATTTAAATGTGAATTATTTACGAAAATTGGATATGTTGGATAAAAATGTTTGATTGCTGTTGCCATTTAAAACAAAATATAGTGCTATAATGGAACAGCGCGTTGAGCGTTAAAGAAAAAATTGTTTGCTATTTTTTAACGGATTAATATAATTATGAGAATCTATCACATAAAGCATATACATAGAAATTAATTAGCGACTACAAAATACACTAATGTGATGATTTAAAATACTTAATTTCACATATTTCTATTTTATTACTTTATTATCTAATGAAATATTTTTATACAAAATCTAAAACTACTTATTTATAATTTGTTCGTGATATTTCGTAAGTGCGAAAAAATATGCATCTCACTGTTACGATTTTCTCTGCTCTTTTTTATCCTTTTATCGTTTAACTATATCGTGACTGGAGCCAGGCAGCTAGCTGCTACCATCGATTTCTGGGCACCGCGCATGCGCAAGCAGGAATAGGGACTCCCCCTCCCGCTTAAAGCATTCTCATATTCTCCCTCCGGCTAACGTCAGTATTGAAGTTACTAATACCTTCGTGAAAAGCTGAAAGCTGTACGTATTCAATATTTATGACGTAAATTTTAATGTATGTGAATAATTTTGACAAAATCTAAAATGTACACATTTTACCATTGCTCTTTCTAAAGTCTTTAAAGGAAGAATCTCTCGAGAGTGTTAATATCTTTTATCAATTGTTATTTGATTGACTATAGAAGTGACAAGTCTGCATATGTATATCACATTATTTATAAATATATAACATCACTTTATAGGCTGATAAAATTTTTTGCTTATTTTAGCTTACATAGTATAAACAATAAGAGTATACGTAATGCTAAAACTATCCGCTCAAAAGCAGCATCAATTCTGAATTCTTTTCGGACGTTTATTTGGTCGAACTAGCCAACCCTTTTAACGCTGGTAATTCCTATACCCTCATGCGGGCGTTCCATTATCTAGCCATCTTTATTCACCTCCGCACTGGGATCGGGAACCGAACAGAAGTGTAGGTAGATAGGGTTAGAGGGTGAGAGAGAACGACAGAGTGAGAGGCGGAAGATGACGTGAGGAGGGCCAGGATGAATCGAGGTGGGTTTTATGAGCGCGCACAAATCTCCTCATCAAGCTCCCGCAAGATCCAACGCCCGACATGGGGGCTGGAAATTGCAGGGCGGGTTTTGCCATCGTTTTGGGGGTGGAAGAGGGAGGGAGGGAGGGAGGGTCGCCGGGCACACAAATGAGGCAGCTTGATTCCAATTATTCAGTAAATTAAATACGGGGGGAGTTGGACTTTACGGGCGTTCCTCCGAGTTTCACCGTTATTGTACAGGGTGGCGAATCTGGAGGTGGAGAGAAAGGGTTGAAACCGCACGCTGCTATTGTATCTCGTTGCGAGGGTTGCGCAGGATGAGCTGCAGTTATCTATGGTTAATACCCGCCGCTGGGATGAATATGCGTAAGCGGAGGGTTTCGTCCTTATACTGTTTTCACGTAGGGGAAACGTTCGGTAATCTACCATGACCGGTTTTTTACATTGTTGTCGTGTGCTCCCTCAAAATTCGTTCATACAAAATTGACTTCACGATCTTTTTGCATTCCGAAGTGCATGATAAACTAACAGTAGATATTTGTTTATTTCGTTTCACTTATGTTTACAAAAGTTTTATATTATTGTCAATAATATCTGTACATCTATATATCCGAGTCAAAATTTTATTTCTACTCTCAACTTCAATTAGATCTTTTGAGATCTTACTTTATGCCTTAAAATAATAATAGTTATCGGAAAATTTCCAACAAAAAGAATATTCGAGAAATCTTTTAGAATTTTTAAAATTCTTTACAGGGACCCTATTGTAGTCAATAAATTCAAAAGAAATATTTGAGTATTTAAAATATCAAAATAAAGTCTAATTGAGGTCGAAAGTAGTAGTAAAATTTTGACTTCAATTAGACCTTTATGCTTACTTCGATATTTCAAACACTTAAATATATGTATGTAATGGATAAATATTTTGTTGCATTAATGTCAAAAGTATGCAAATCGATTACCATTACTAAAAATATTAATTGCATTGTTCGTGATTATTCGTAAACATAATTATCGCCGTCTCATTTGCGACGTCCACTCCTCAGTTCTCCGAGCGATTATATGAAAGTTTCCTCGATCACCGGCTAGCTGCTTTAATTCGTATTTTCTTTAGGGACTGCGTTTCGTCTTTTACGAGCGCGTATTTCTCTTCCCTATCCTACAGTTGGAAACGAGCTGAGTTTTTCCTCTTTTTCCCCTGCCACCCTTTGCCTTTACTCTACCTTCTTCCGAATCGCCCTTGTGCAGTTCCGTCGAGTACTCATCATTTTCATTCTTCTGCTTCCTGTTATTTTATCAGCCAGTCATTTTAGTGAAGGCTTTAGATTTTGTTGAGCAAGATTAAGATACAAAAGATAAATAAAAGTTTGACAGATTGTAAGTGCTTAATTGTTTCATAAATCGACATCGAACAAAATTCGTGTCCTCTCGTTTTATTTTATACATTTAAATATCTATGCTTGTTTAAACTTATAAATGAAAATTTGATAAAAATGTCTTTGTTCAAACGTTTATATATATGTGCACAATCCTATTATGTAGTAGGCTTTATTTTGATGGCAAACATAAATTTAAGTGCGTAGCTACGGATCGCGGAAGCATAAATTGTTTCGTAAAGAGGGATTGCCTGACAAAATTCTTCAAGCTCGAGCGGACATTTTGTAGGAACGCGCAAGGGACGAAGGCGTGTTTAACACTTGTAAAATATGAGATGCAACTAGAGACACAGTTGCTCGGCCCGACGTCCGGAGGGTGACGTTTCTCCAAACATCGTATAATCGTATTCACGTGGACCCCCACGACAAAGGGGAAGCGCGATCGAAGTCGCAATAGGAGAATTTCGTAGGAAAGCGTCCGGGGCGGTTCCGCGGTGACTGAAGAAGTTTATAATCCATGACGTTTCCGGCTTTGCGAGGGAGCGAAGGGGCTCTCGCTCTCTTACATCTCCCGAGCTCGAGCAAGGACAACGAAGCGCCTCAGCATTATGGCCATCAGCTGCATCCGCGTGTATCCTGAGACGCGATGCGGCGGCAGCGACGGGCACACGGCATACGCGAGTGCGAGACTAGGACCATTTTTAAAAATGGCCACCACAACTTGGGATGCCATTTGCGTTCACTGAAAGCTCGTCCTTTTCTTCGAGGACGGGAGCGATAAACACTGAGATTATCTGCATCCTGCTTAACGGTGGACATCTTTCGTTGGAGACGATGCGTGTTGGTCGGGCAGGCCAAGAAATGCGTTGCATTCCATTCGGTGAAGCACTTGTACACTAACACACAAGTCGTCCGAGGTGACATGCGTACGAGCTGGCAGCGTCGTATATTCGGAAGAATATTTCCGTCGGTGTACGCTTATGCCAGCGGAATCACCGACGCGACGCGACGCGACGCCACGCTGCACAAAATGAATGCACCTAGCACTGAAATATGTTATCCCTTGAAAATACCGTGTCAGTTTTCTCCTTTTTATCAGATTTGATTAGCCATACATTTTTCGTCTATAAATTTCGTGAGGGTCTAGACCCTTCGATAATAGCTGATTGCTCCTTATCGAGAATAGAGTGTGATTTTGTCGAGAAAAAATATTCATATCGCTTTCTTGGTATCAGGTTACATTTAGCGGTAGGTTTTATTTCAAGCTACTAAGATAACAGCTGACAGATCGAAAATTACGTGTATATATAGTTATATCTAAAGAGAAATGCATTAACGTTGAAAGAAGAAATACATTTTATCGCGTCTATACAAGAGAAAATGTCTCTCTGAAAATCCGCGTGCATGCGAACGAAACTCAATTTCGCGAGTTTTCGCGGAAACGTTCGTACATTCAGGATTACAGCTACACACGATATCTTCGTCAGACGTTTCCATACTTCTCCTATCGTCGGCGAGGTTCTCGGATTTTTCGAATATTCCATCAACGTACGGAAGTCGTATATTACGAACCGAGAATGTACGCGCTGCGAGGGTCCGAGGCGTGCTTCGCATGCTAGCGATTACTTTTACCTTCGTCCTTTCGTCCTAGCAGGCGGCAAACGAGCAAGCGGTCCTACCTTTGGCCTGCCCTCCGTCAGACTCTAGGTCCACCCTTTTTCGTTTCCTCCTATCCAACCGGCGTTCTTTTCCTTTCCCGTTTCACATCTACCTGTATTCTTAGTATCGAATCAACGGATTGGTGTGGTCCATTATCGATGCTTAAAGGTTGTAGTAGGTAAAACTGACATCGTGTCCGTTCACGTTATAAATTTTCGTACGTCTAACGTGAAACAACGTGAGATTTTATTTATTATTAATGCCATATTAACGTATATTATACGGAAACAACAATTTTATTGCAGCATCTGAAAATTTAGTTAGCTATAGATTAGAAAATAATTTTATTTTGAACCGTCAAAATAATTAGGTAAAAAGTTCAAGCATGATGATATTGCTGCAAGAAGTTTCAATATTCTAGTAACTAGTTAAAGTGCCCAATATAATATTTTGCTTATCCAACATAATTATTTTCAGATTTGTGTTTTGCAGCAAAATTGTTTTTCCCGTCCAGCTATGTTATCTGTTGCAAATCTGATATTACTTTCTCTGTATAAATTTTCCGCGGCCAACTTTTAAGATAAAATAATGCATATGTTGCCGGAGAATAAATAATATCGCGGAACTGAAACAAACTTTAATTTAAAAAGAAATTACCTAAATTATTTCGACTTCCTTTTTAAGTTTCTTTAGTCGCTTACTTCATTACATTTTTTACAGAGTATGAATTTTTATCGGTTTGTTATCCAGTTCTCTTTTACCTGCCGTTATTACACAAACTAATCCTGCAATCGCGTAGATCTGGCGCCAATAAGTAGACTAAAATGAAAGATTGACATAAAAGTAACGCACGTCTTAGGCGCCGTCTACTGTCGCGATAGTATTATGGCCTTTCGATTTATGACGTCACACGCGAAAGGATGATTGCCTTTCGCGATGAGTGGATGTTGAGGGGAAACATTGAACGGAGCGACTAAACTTATTTGATCAATCAGACGTATAGCGAAACAAATATTATCAAATGGTTACTTTATGAAAATCGTGAGTGATTAAATCCAAAATAGACACGTTTACTTAAAGATGAACAATGTTTTGTTATTCTCTATGCTGTTAAGAGAGTTGCTAAATGCAAACCACTTAAGTTACACTTAATAATATTTCTTATTTGATATATTAACTTATGCGAGTGCATATTGGAAATTGTTGAACTTAATGTTTCAGATACTTCTTACTGCAATGTTTAATTTTTCAATAATTAAAAATTAAGGAATTATTAATTAATATTTGTTTTATTAATAATTTATCAAACAAATATCATGTATGTAGTAATTATTAAATAATAATAATGAAAGATAAGGACATTAAAATAAAACTGTCTCAAATTTATTTCTACAATTGACTTATTTCTTTCTCATATCAATTATTAATTTTACTATTGTCGCTTATTAGTGTTACTTTAATATCATTTATTGATAATAATATTTGTAACGGTACGATTTAAGGAAACTTGATAAATTTTATAAAAATGTTAATTTAATTTTTGTAATAGCTGTAAATATAGAATTATTATGAAGATTAAATTGATATTTATATAATGAATGTAAAATATTGCACAAATCTTTTTTTATAAAAATATAAAATTTTAATATAAAATTATATTATCATCAGCTATAAATTGATAAAAAATTAACATCAAGTATATTTGATCTTTTTTAAAGCATTGTTAAGACATTATAAACACAAAACGTAATCTGTTAAATTTTTATCTGTACTACTCATTTCATATTTCTTTCATATTTTTATTATTAAGGTCTAGCATCTCTTTAAATGTTGCTTATATTAGCAAAACTAAAATATTGATGAAATATTTAAACAACTGGTACGTTTTCAACAATTTTCCGCTATATTTGTTAACTTATTTATTGTTTTACTAATTTTGCTTTATTATTGAAGCATATTACACTTGTTATATTCATTAACACTTTATAAAATATTTTTCTCATATTAATACTTATTATTGACATTATTTGATAGCTATATTTGTTCTACTAACATTTAAATTTTAAATTATAAATTGTTTGCAAAATTATTTACATGTTGACAATAATGCACTGCGTTAAATGTGTTAAATCAATTTTGCATTAACCTTGTAAATTTGTAATTTATAAAAATTATGTGATAAATATTTCTAATTACATATTGATAAAATATTAACATTTATAATCTTTAATCAGAATTCCAATTGATGAAAGTGTATATTTGATTGCATTACATGACCATCAGAACGTAAATATACATACATATTCGACACGTATAACATTACTAATGTTTTTCCGTAAGAAATTCTCGTAAAAATATTTCACCCCAAGTACATTATAATACATCCCAATTAGAAACGCAAATAAATGTTAAGTTATACGACATCGAACAATGCCAATCGTCATCCGTCGGACAACGTGATGGCGCGAGTTTCATTGTCAGTTTAAATGTCCTTACTTTTATATTATTTTTATTTTAGATATTGCGATGTTACAATCAAATATTACTTTTGAGCTACAACATTACGCCGTTATTTTAAAAATACGTTTTTCTTAATATTAAACAATATGTATTAAACTCCAAAAAGTTAAACATTATTAAAATTATTATTATTTAATGAAAGAAAGAAAAAAAAGATAAGTTTGAGTGTTATATTTTTTCTATAATTATATTATGATATGATTTAAATAATAATAGAATAAAATGCAAAACGTATTGCCGACGGCATCCTAGCCGACGGCATTTTGTTTCATCCTAAAGAAATAAGAATACAACTTAAAAATTTTATTTATTATTAATTTATTAAATCTACATAAAATACGATGAAAGTTTTATATCGTTACATATAATTACAGTAACATAAATATAATTTAATTAGTTGATTTTTTATACTGTTGATAAAAAGATTATTTAAATATTTAACAATTATTATTATTTTTAATCATTTTACTATGTTAAACGTGCACCTTTAAGACGTGCAGCTGTTTGCAGTTAAACGTTTAGTTTGCCAAAAATATTTCACGCGCGTTATGATGAAGGAAGTTGTTCCCATTAAAATTTCTGTGTCGAAGGCCGAACAGGCAATCGAGAAATCGCTCTAAATCACGAAATCTTTTCATTCCCTACAAAGAAGATCCTTCCGCCAATACTCCAATTTTTTTCTAATCGTCCGCGTTTACCGAAGCGAATAGAGATTCAAGGACTTGTCGCAGTGACATTGCGTTGATTCCTTCCGTCTACATGTCTCATCGATTCGTCCTGAGAAACAGTTCTCAGTTTTCGTTTCGGCGGCATGGCGTGCTGACGGATTATTATAAAATCTTTCGATAAAATATTGTGAATACGTTTGTGTATAAAGAATAAAGAGCGTTTATCTGTGGTTTGCTATGTTCGTCGATGCTGTCAGGTTCCGACGGCTTCTTTGTCATTTCTTCAGTTTGTCGATAACATTCGATTTTCAGGTAACTAATTTATCATTAAATTAAAATATTGATATACATTTGTACTTAATTAATTTTATGCTACTATATAATGCATTAACATTATGCTAATATTTAACTGATTTATTCATTAAGTAAATCTTTCATTAAACACTTTTCTGATAAATGACATCGCAAAAGAATTATAATTAAATAATACATTGTAAAGTAACATAAGTTTTAATTTTCTGTTGTCAAATTGGGGAATTGAAGATCGAGGTACTTACATTTTCAATTTTATAAATTATTTGGCCTCAAATTTGGACACGCACAAAGAATTAAAAAAACGAATTAAATAATTGTAAAATTATATTCTAAAATGTTAGAAGAAAGTATTAGAATTTTTTCAGATTTTTTAGAGCTCAAAAACTCTGTCAAAAATACTATCAGGTGACCAATGATCCAATTGAACTGAGAAAGCAATGAAAAAAAAGCATTGGATCATGGAGGGTTAATTATAATTAATACTAATTTTAAATATAGACTTTGTAAATCAAATATCTTTTTACATTATTCAACTGATTTCTCATCGTGAAAATTTAATGATTCAAAAATAATAAATTATTGAGAATAAGAAGGAAGGCAGTTTATAAAATTAAGTAAAAATTAATTAAAACTGTTGTTACAAGAAATAAAAGTAATAAATTGTACCTAAGTTGTACAGCAAAATGTTTACAAGCAATACTTTTTTTATTGGTTAATGAAATTAAATACAAGTTTAAAGTATAAGTACTTTACAATAAACATTTTTAACAAATTTATTATATTCTTATAATAATGCACATTAAAATTATAATTAAAATAAGTGGCTATCATTTTGCAAAAGAGTACAGTTATTCTTTTTTACTCAGTTAAAAAAATAAGATGTATTTCTTATTTTCAGTTAAACATATAACTTATTAAGTTTAATCTTTATCAATGTATACGTAGCATTTATCGACCAATACTGATTAAGTGTTGAGAACATTCGAGCGCGTATTAATACTCAGTTTTTATTGCAGGATTCCTCATGTGGCGAAGAAGAATTATCGCCATTGGTTCACCACCCCACTCGCGGCTTATCAAAGGTAAATGTATACAATAAGAAATAATTTATAACTCAGCCGTACAAAGTAACGGAAGGAGATTGAAGCTAATTACAAAAAAAAGAGTTGAATCCACCTGTCCATCCATACAAAACAAGAATTACAGTATCTTTAATAGCATGGAAATATGCGTACTATCTAACGAATCGTACTGATATATAAATATTGATTAATGGTTTCTAATTGGAGCACTTTAACGATTTAATAGCTGTATTTTTTAATTATTCACCTTTTAATTGCCTATGTAAGTAATATTGCATGTAATATAATTTTAGCATTTTACATATTTAATTATACTTAAAAAGTAGATGTATAAACGGAATCAGTACGATAGTTATTGAGATATTTCTGATAAAATCTTATAAATTTAGATAACTTGAATATTATTATATGTATAAGTTAATTTGTGAATAATATTCTTAATTGATGTACGTTTAGAGATTACAGATACAAAAATACAGTACAAAAAATAGTTTGTTAATAGATTTGTTAATATATAAAAATAGTTTATTCTTGCAATATGTATTTATACATATGTATATAAAAATTAACATTTTTTTTGTAATATTATTTATACGGCTAAAAGTAATTTTGAAAGGGTAGATAGAGATATACGTCTCAGTAGAAAGCGCAACTTTGTTGGTTGCGAGGAGAACTTGCGGCGCAATACAGGATAAGGCGATTATTCTTTGGAGGAAATTATAGTAATAAAGAGATAAACGCGCGCACACAGATAAAAAGGGGAGTCATTATTTCTGACAGCAATTAGGCAAATAGGTAGCAAAAAAATGAAAAGAAATTGAGAAACATGGACGCTCACAATAGAAAATTTCTAACAAACGCATTACACTTTCTAGCTAACACATTATACTTTCATTATGTTTCATTAAGGTATTTCATAGCAAATGCATTTGTACAACGGAGCAATATCTTTTGTTGTTAAAAATTGAAGAATTTTTTCAAATAAAAGTATTAATATTTCAATCGTTTTGAACATAAGCGCATTTGAAAAAATGGTTGCAATAATAAAAAAAAAAGTTACAAGTAGAAATAATCCAAGTTTAAATTATAAATTGCATATATTATTCTCCACTTTATTTATTTTTATTTTAACACGAAATTTTATCACAAATATTGAGCGTTAAAAATTAAATTTTCTAAGAAACGATGTTTAAGAAAATTGTTACACTTGAAAAGGAAGGAAGCAGTATGAATACTCTTACATCAAATATTACGATGTGTAGAAATGTCTTAATATTTTTGGAGCAATCTCGAAATTATCCCGATAAGCGAATGTGGCTTATTTATAGCCACATCTTTCCTTCAGTCGTATCTTTCCTTCCCTTGATACTAAAATCATTAAATTAATCTGAGTAGCAGAAATATATGACGCATCGAATTGCATTACTATATTATGGGGAGATTTAATATCATACCTTTAAGGCACATAACGTTCTTAGAAAAATATTATGATAAATATATATAAATAACCATTTGCTCTACATTAAAATGATAATAAATCTGAAAGGAATTTTTTACATTCATGTACCGTTTCTCAATAAATTTTTTAAATGATGAAAATTTTGTTCCAACTATTACAATACAAGTTTCTATATACTTGATAATGAATAAGATGTTAAGATGTTAATAATTTATATGATAATAATTTATAAAAAAATATTGCGCTTTATGTCATATTCTGTATCGTATTAAAATATTTTTCTGAAGGTTTTCGTACAATTGTACAGGAATGTCACATGTCAATGACACATGTTTTTTTGTTATGATATTATTAATTATTTGACAATTGACTTACTTAATAAATCAGGAAAGGCAAGTTCTGTTTCCAAAAAATTTCGATCGTGCTTTGATTCTCCACCTCCGGGACGCTAAAAGGATCTTATCGTCAACTGACGCGTCGGCCGCGATCGGAGTGCAATTTCGTTTCGCGGCACACGCGTATCACGTTCAGCGTTTTGTATGTCTCTTCCTCGAGAAAGACCGTCGACCATTATTTACGCCCGCGCGCGAGAGAGTTGCTCGTTTTATAAGGTGATAAAGGCGAGTCTCTTCAGCGCGGTTCTCTCTTTCTCTGTCTCTCTCTCGCGCGCGAGCGCGCGCGCGAAAATGGCGAGAAGCGGTGCTGAAAGTGGTCCGAGACACGCGAACAGACGTGCAAAACTCAACTCCGGTACCGAGTATATGCGCATACACGGACCGTCGGATGTTGAACGTCGAAGTGCTCGAGCACTTGCACACCGTAGAAGAGGATCGCTTAAAGTGTATTCATTACGGTGGACGACGCGGCTCTCGTCGACTCTCGCGAACGCGCGGCAGTCGGTTCTGCTTGTCCCTCGAACGGCTATCATGAAGCCATTAACTTTATTATACCGAGCCATTAACTTAAATATTACGACTCGCGTGTCGCGTAGCTTCGGGTTCTCTGATTTATCGCCCGGGGAAGATCGTGATGTAACCTAAACTCCCGGTACGTTTTTGTCACGCCCGCCGTCGCGATCGTGTTTCACCTGTCGGGACTGACGAAAGGAGAAGAGATCTAGGCGCTCGGCGTGGCTTACGACGTGGCACTGCGCGATCGATTAAGGACGGTCGTGCTACGTAATACTTGATAAAATCTCACAAGCGTGAATCAGCGATTGGTTCAATCGTTCGATTTAGATAGGAGGATCTTATCGATTCTCTTACGTGACGGCTCTAGTACCATGGGAAAAAATCTTTGAGTACCTAACCTCGGTTGAGACGACGATATCAATCTCAAGTTTAAGACGGTTTTTTCGAGTATGCGATAGGAAAGAGTCGATAAGAAAGAATAAATTATGGATGTATAATACAATTAGTATTATAACTCTAATAAGAAGAAGGAAAAAAAGGGAAAGAAAGGGAGAGAGAAGTCTTTGCCGACTAGATTATATCAGACATGGTTAAAGTGAACAAAGAAGCGGGTACCTGCTCGGAGATGGAGCCCATAAAAGAAAAAAAATCGCAAAAGAGGGTGACATGTTTCGCTGAAATGGTGGGGTGTCCGACTCGGTGGGATTTTATATGAGAGTCAAGATTCGAAATGAGGATTTACGAGCGGGACGCGAGATACAACATTGTTTCAAATAAGACGTCTTCAGACTAACCTTCGAATCCTATCTACCTACGGTAGTGATAGCTTATAACGTCGCTTGGAAAGAAGGCACCACCATTACATGTCGAAACGTTTCAGGAGTAGATGTGTGCGCTGGGAAGAAAGATCACGCGAAGATCGGGCAAGATAGTGTAGTAAAGACGCGCGTGAGAAAAAAGAAAAATGGAAGAAGAGAATTAAGGCGGGAATATGGGAGACAGAAGGGAACGCGGGAGAGATCGAGAAACGAAGAGGATGATGGTCCCTTAACAAAGAACGAAAGGGAGCCTGAAAACAAAGAGGACGAATTGAGAGAGGAAGAGGAGAGGAGAGAGGGGCGAGCCAATGAATATGGCAGCGGAGCGATGGGAAGGATTTTCCTTCGTGACTATGAGGGCATAAGTATGTAAATGGACTATATTATATGCCAACGCGTGTGTTGGTGTGCGCCATTCGAAGATCTCTTCGTAGACGAGGGAAGGTGCACACCGGTAGCGTACGCATCACGTCTTCATGAACTTGTTATTATACCAACCAGCGGATAATCAAAGAGCGGCTTCTATGTGCGGCCGCTCGTCGTAGTTAGTAGCCTTTCCTTGTTTCTTTAGCTTTCTCTTTGCCATTCTGTACGCCGCTCCTCCGCCGGTCGACCGATCACGGTGTATCATTTTATCGCGGCCTTTCCGCTTGCAATTTACATTCTTGTTACTTCCCCTCGAAGACTTTTCTCTGCAGTAAATTCTTAAAAAACTGAATCCGCCTAGTCACTACAGTTATCACGTTAACGTAATCCTTGCTCTTCTTCGTCGGATTCGTGTAAAAAATAATTACTGTTAAATGCAATTACTGTGAGAAGAAACTATGTGTTCAAAATAAATCTTTAATTATTTTAAGTTGATATAAAAAGCTGCATAGGTTTTTGTTTAGATTTACTTCTTCGATAACCGTAGTAACTATACTGTTGTATAAGACTATTATTATTTATGTAAGTATACAAAGTATGAAGTTTTAATCATTTTGATATTATAAATACAGAAAATGGTTATATTGGCCAAGATAATACGATAGAATTCTTTGAAGCAAGAAGCTGAAAGAATATTGATTGAGTGGAAAGTGGCATGAAGATTCTACATCTTTTATTCAAAAGAATTTTGAAACGCAAACACTTTTTATTGGCGCTAGATCAAGTAACTTGTTATAAACTTGGGATAATCAAGTGTTCCCATATATGGCATTTCGTAAATTTTCCAGCAGTATTCTCAGGTCAATGTAGCAATTTAGAAACTCCCCACTCTCAACTCGTGTTTATGCACGTTGCACTAAGTGTATGCGTTACTTACGTGCTAACGTAATAGCAAGACCTGTTTCCAGAACAATTCGCGAACAAAATCTCTACTCAATTCCTGCGTGCAAGAGAGATCACTTGATAGTATTAAATTTACGTAAAAATTATCGCAATTACATTTTTGTTTACGCATAGGTACTGGTAGAATTTTCTTCTTTAAAAAAAATTTATTGAGTACAAAATTCAGTATAAAATTATACATATAGGTATTTGACATTGGGACATTATTGGTGACACTATACACATACACAGAGTTTTTAGTACTAGCGCAGTACTGGCAAACAACCGCCCCAGTATTGCTCCAGCGTCAAATGATAATTTTGGACCAACTCTTACAATTAACCAGCCTAGTGCTAAGCCAGTAACTCTTTCTTAAGCTCTCTTTTAAGAATAGCAAATGATGCAGTAAACTTTTGTTAATGTACTTATTGAATAATTAGAGCTTTCAAAAATAGTAAATAATTAAAACTCAGTAGGAATATTATAATATAATATCAATGTTAACAACAACGAAATTAAATTATTGATATAAAATAATTTTTAAATTAACAAATAGTAATAGTACTGGATCGATTGTAAAACCTTGTTTGTATGCGGGCCTATAAACTATATTACATTCCAATGCGCGTGTCGGTGTGCATTATTCGGAGATCTCTTCGTAGACGAGAGATGAAATTTCCGAATTATGCAAAGCGACAGCGAATCTTCATCTGGAAAAGGTATCCTTTGTTTTAACTTTGTACGAAATTACAAGGGCTCTTCTATTACGGTCCTCACGATTATCTTCACGGTTATCTTATCGGTAATTTAATTTTTAACGTGATCACTTCCCACGATGTATTATTCTCTAACTAGGAACCACGGTACGTTAACATAATGTAGTAGTTGAACTTCAAACACTTATTCGACGGCAAGATGGCGCGGCGCGTTAATGAGGGACGGCTCTTGATGGGGAAAGTTTTCATTACGGCGAGCATTTAAAATTAAAGTGGTCTACCTGTCCATACATATACCTTGTCCCGCCAGGGTTTCTTACCCCGATGGGATTCTGTGCTTCTCATGCTTCCACCACTCCGTGTCTTCTCGTTATATCGACCTTTCCAGCTTGGCGTTTGGAGGCCGAGCGGCGGCCATGTTTTCGTCGACTGGCAGGGAAGGTTGCGGGAGTATAAGTCGACGTCTGAATTTCATCACAACAAAAAGGAGAATGCGCATTATTCCGTGAAAAAAATCTCGTGAGTTGTTTTCACATTTGCAATCGATGTTTTTATTAATGTCCATTTTTTAAACTGTGCGCTTATGTCGCACGCATAATGTATTCCAATATTTTTCTACATCTTCCTATCTTTCAATTGATTTGAAAATTAGTTTACGATATTACTTGTATCTATAAATACAAATTAAAGCTTTGTCGTGTGTAATATTGATTTTATTTTTGACTGGAGTGAGAATTAAAAAATTTTAATGCATTTTTTGAAAAATGATTGAAAAATGTATAATTGTTAGTTTAAAACGAGAAATTCTAACCGGATTTAGAAAGTGATTAGGAAAATAGTCTTCTTCGTAAATTCTAAGATTGTTTTCTCAACATTATAGTTTCTACCTTTCCCCGGCTTCTGGTATAGATGGCTGTTGTTAGGGATGGCTACGATATTGATCCGTTCGAGTAGAACTTGACGGGGTGGAGCCGCTTCGCCCTAAGGGTAGTTTTCGCCCCACCATCGCTCGGCAGTCCTCGATTGGACGAGAAAGGAAAGATGGCCGCCTAGGCACGTACTGAAAACGTGATGCCCCGATATAGTCAGATGAGGGCTTCCTTTGGCTTTTCTCTCCTTCCTCCTTCGTTCTGCAAGAAATAAGCTCTGCAACCAAGACTGAACCAAGCGAGCGAGAACCTTTGCCGTATCTTCCTCCCCCTCCGTCGGCTTTTTGCGAAATTTATTACGGCGATATATTCACATCCATTAGATACCTCACTTCTTTCGCCTGCATCTTGCCCTCCGTCTTTTTCCTACCTCCCCCGCTCCATCCCGCCCTCTACCCTCTTCTTTTTTTTCCTCCTTACCCTAGCCTCCATAACTGAATGCACTCTACCGAGATCCGAGCATCCTTTTCATTCCAGTCGGCTGCATGCAAAGCCCTTTAAATCATGGCCGAATGCTCTTTTAGGGCTTTGTTTAAATCCGATTTAATATTTTGTCTAAAATGCGCGTCAGACGAAGCGACTTGTTGTCGACAAATTATGCCCAGATGCAATATTTCATTTCTCACGTAAAACATATCTAATTTTCAAATATTGGTTCTCGTCCCGATTTCTTCTACTTATGAATTTATTCTAATTGTGTCACGTATCTGGATTAATGATAAAGATAATGAATTGTGCTGCCTCATTAATTCTTTCTAGCGCTATTTTGGTTTTAATTCAACGGATTTCTAATTTGTTTAAACTTTGCACAAAATTTATAAACATTTGATAACATTTCGATAATTGCATACTGATAGACACATATTTCGTACATCTGTTCTTTTTTTATTACTTCATTCAGCATTGGTGTAACCATCCAAAATACATTTGCCTCGATTTTATATCCCGCAGCGTTTCGCTTATCGTGTTACTCGCTCGAGCTGCGAAAGGGTGAAGGGGTCGTGAATCCTGAAGGCTGTTTGGACTACAGAAGGAACAAGAAACTTGGAGGTTGAGACGGTTTGGCCTCTGGGAACTGCGGTCGATACCGCGCCTCTGCAAGGAAGGCAACGTTGCCAATCGGTTCGCTTGGAATTTGCACTTTCTTGGTAGACTGCAATCTCTTCAGCGTAAACCTATGTTTCAAAATTTTCTGAAGATATTCCTCTTTGTTGCTTTAAATAAAATTATTGAACGTCACAGGTATCTGGTAGATTTCTCAAGTATCTATCACCAAAAATTTAACTAAGCATACAGAATTTATTATTATACATGACGTAAAAAATTTATTTTAATCGAAATTAACTACACATTTACAAAAAATTGAAAAATTGCTTTTTCTTTTGATCGACATTGAATTATTATTTTTTCTTTATTTTGACTATATCTGTTATGAAATAGCAGTTCAAATTTAATAAGCTTTTGCCCTATATAAAATATTTAGAAATTATGTTTGACGTAGAATTTAATTCAATGTCTTTACATTGAATCAATTGTAAATCCATTCTAAATTTAAATATTTTTTATTTCAAAATTTTGAAGTACCTACTTTAACATTTATAAAACATTGTATAACTTGGCAAAACAGATAATAAAACTTCATAAAATGTGTCTTTGATAATCATGTATTAGAGATTGTATTCTTTTCGCATTTCAATTAAAGAAAAACTATACTTTGGGCGAAGATGACGCATAAGACATGCAAAAAATGACATCATTTTGGAGTGGCAATTTCGAGCTTTATGATCGAGAACGTTAACCAAAAAAATTTTAAGCAAAAAACTTTAATAGTACTATGTGAAAAATTTGTTTAAACTTAAAAAAAATTTACTTTACAATTTGAAGTAATCCAGAAAACAACTTCCTATCATTTGAATAAACTAGGAAAGATCCAAAAGCTGGCCGATGGGTTCCATATGAGTTCAGTCCGGACAACAAAGACGATGTGAGACAGCTATGGCCTTGCTGACAAGATTCAAATAGAAAGATTTTTTACAAAATCATAATGGGCAATAAAAAGTGGTTATTGTACAACAATCTTATGCGAAGTAAATCATGGGTTGAACTTGCATGGTCAACCATCGACATCAATTTTTGATAGAAATTGAATATCTGAATGTAATGTCAAAAAGATCTTACTGTTTGATGAGATACGAAGGGAGCAGTATACTTTTGAATTTTGATTTCCATCTGACTAAGTTGTAGCCGACCTGCTAGAACCTGGTCGACTGTTAATTCAAAGTATTACCAGTAACTCATGTTTTGAATGACAAACTTGAAAAAAAAAAGATTATTTACTAGACACGAAACGAGGTAAGTCATTTTGCGGCACAACACGCTCGGCCACATGTTCCGAAAGGGATGAAGGACATTATTTTTTTCAATGGGCTGAGAAATTCTTTCTCATGCAGCTTATTCACCGGATGTAGTCTCATCGAATTATCAACTGCTCCTTCCAATTGCTCCAACATTATTCCACTGATATACATTTTAAAACGAGAGCGAAAAAATATCAATAACTTTATTGCATCAAAACCACGATTTTTTTAAAAAAAGGATTTATTAATTGCCTAAAAAATGGAACAAAGTCATTGAAAGTAATGGCGAATATTTTGAGGATTAAAAAATACATGATTTTCCTATAAATTAATAATAAATTTATTTAAAAGAGGCACTAAAATCAACTTCCACACTTAATAGATCGCATAAAATTTACAAATATAGACATAATAAGAAATAAAATAAAACATGGACGAATGAAAATTGATGGTAAATTGAATAAAATTAATTTTGGAAGTATCAAAAACGGTTCACATATTACAAGATTCTGTCTGCTCAAGAGCGTTTTTGCAGACACCAATAAACGGTTTATGGGACTTTTGACCTTTTGTCGAGACCTTATAGCTTGAATCATTTCGGCATTTAGAGACTGGAGAAAAAAAATTGTATCGTGACGAATTCAAGGAGAAACATTGCTTCAAAGCAGTAAACAGATCTTTAAGAACACAATTTTTTTTAATTTTTTTTATATAATTCTAAAAAAAGGAAAACGAGGATGCATTGATCGAAAAGTATTGTGTCTTTAACGTTAGGACTTTAGTTACACATCGTCAGTATTAAATAAATCAAATAAATGCACTGTCTCAAGATTGATTGTGTAAAGTAAGGTTCAAAAGGTAATGAAAGAGAAAATTACTTCTATCGAAAATTTATGTTCCACTGCATTCATTCAGAAAAATATATGGTTAAAAATTATGCAGAATGCATAATATACACAACATATAATGCCATAGAGATATTAATGAGATACGCCAAATGTTATATAATAGAGAGAAATAGAAAAAAGACAGAAAATGTTTCTTTCTTTGATTATTTAATTAATTATGTGAGTCACAAATGGTTGAAATGGTGATAAATATTTGATCAACAAAAATTCACTGTCATATTTATTTTATGCCGAGCTCATCTTTGATCTAATCTGAAAAAAACATGCTTTAATTAAGATTACAAATAATGAAAGAAGAAGTAAAACAAACTTAAGAAGATCAGAAGAAACGAGAGATGCACTTTTCATCGAACTCATCCGTAAATGAGCAACGATGTGACGAACAAAATCCCGCGGTAGTTGAAGCACGTGCTTCCGCTCGTTCACTCTCGATTTCAATGTGTTTTTATTGCGTCTCTTAAATTCGCATTTATGAGCTCTTATGTTCTCCCCCGTCTTCCCTTTTCTTCTATCGGTGTGACTGGACCGAGCTGTAAAGCGTTGCGCTATGTCGAAGACAAATCGTCCGGCGCGAAGTTAAATAGGTGATAATTGTGACCGATATCCCATAACAATTGCAATCATAAATACTTTAATGAGCGAAACGACCTTGACGATTTTATTGGTTCTTCTTATAACACATGATAGTTGAGAGAACTCGGCGATCAATCACTTTATTATATGTCTATTTATATGGCATTAAAAGCAGCAGATTTCACGCGGTAGCTTCAAAAATTGACGCGAATAGACCGATACCTCCAGTGTACAAAAGAAGAACCGATTATATTGTCGATTTAAAAATCGATAATACAATTCGCATACTTCAACGTATGTATTTAAAATAATGATTCAGTTTTTTTCTGCTTTATAAATTATATTTGCAAATTAAATATTATTATTTCATTTATGTTAAGAAGTTTTCTGCTTCTCTGTTAGTATCATGTGCAAGATTATTAAATTTTTGGTGCAAGATTATAAACTGTTATGTTTATTATTATCATGTTTGACAATAGATTTAACATGTTTTTCATTCAATGTGAAAAATTAAATATAACGTCTTTTTATTTATAACATCATTTCTTTTTTCTTCTTCTTTTGAGAAGTGATCGCTTGTTTTATTTTAGTTAGTATGAATTTAAAAATACGATCGGTTAGATGTCATATAAAATATGAATGATATGAAATGAAACATTCGGATGTAATTTACTCGATGACTATTCGTTAAATGTCCCGCAACAATAATAATCGTAAATACTTTAATGAGTGAAACGGCCTTGCTAATTTTTTTTATTAGCTGTTTATACTAACATTCAACGTTTAAATTCAACGACTAATGACTTTATCATCTCTGCTTTTGTACACGATTGTAACTGGTTGAAGCGACGGTAAACGCGAATTAGCTTGGTTTCCACGCGTTACGTACTACATGCGAAAAAGCGCGTAAGAAATCGCGAACGTAAATCATTATGACGCCGAAACAAGCCGAAAGTGCTGCGCTCTTAGTGTCTTTCTTTTTTTAGGATCGAGTCATAATTTGTGTAGATAATAAATTCTCTTTGGGACTCAGTTCATTAAATAGCAGACATACATTATATTTCCATAATGAAAGTTTCTAGCGCAGGTTTCCGCCGTCTGATCCGAGGTCTTAGAGATCAAAAAATATACAACGACGGTTACGTGGGTATATTCTCATGGATATCTGCTACAGATATACGCTACAAGTTTTATGCTTTGGTTTTCGAGGTTGTAAATTTATTGCCCCCGCGTAGGCTCGAACTTTGTGTGCCCGATGGCCTTTTTGATGAACGATGATCAACGATAAATTACGACTTCACAAACCCATCGAGCGCCGTTATTTAAACACGGTGGCCGCCTATTTAAGTCAAACTGCCTACAGATTACATCGCTATAAAATAATAAACATAAAAGGTACTAAATGCACTCGAGCAGAAGTGCCCGATCGTTCGCTAGTTCTTCGCGCTAAATTCTTCGACATCAAATTTCGAATTTGTAATCGCGACGTGTCATATGTAATGAAGCAACTGTTACGTTATAGCATTATGCCGGGGTATAAAACGCGAATGCTAATAATTTCAACGAGGAATAATCATTATTCACGCGTCCGATGAGATCGGTAAATAAATTTAGATATTAATTATAAGACCAGTTTTGCAGTTTTTCTATACTTTACGACTAGAACTATATAGTATCAATATTAATAAGAACATTGCGATTTGCGATGTGAATTATAACCGTCGGCACAAGATGGTCGTTGAAAACGAAACAGATCCCTACGAGCGAACAGACGGCCATGACGCGATTCAAGTAGAAGGCAATCTATTAAGATATCGTGGGCTGGACCTAAGATCTCGAAACAACCCGAGTTAACCAATCGTGGACATCAGCATCGAATCTGCTCCTTCCACAACGCCGCTATTTTAGAATTCACGCCGCCATCCGCTCCTTTCACGACGCACGCTTGTTGTGTGCCCCCAAAGTATTTTAATTAAAAGTTCTTTAAGCCCCCAAAAGCCGCGCCGCTGTAAGTGATAAAGATACTTGACGTTTTTATCGCCCGTCCTAAACACAGTCGATGAAGATGAGCTGCCGCGACTTAATATCACGCGAAACCGGGTATGTTTGTAAGTTGGTGTATTAATTTAGAAACATAAGAGAGTTCATCGAACGAATGAGACGTTATACATTGCAAATATAACAAACACTTCAGAGTATTAGACAAAATTATGTTTATGACGCATTACCAATCGCAATACGAAGCTAATAAATTTCTTATTATCGTTTTGATTTAAAATTAATGTTGATTTAACGAATTGTTCAGTCGTAGCTCTCGTTCTTATTATTCATAAGTACAATCAGATAGCGCGCAACAATGTAGAGCAACATCGTTTCATGACTGAATTACAGAATGTCGATTTGTAACGGACGTTTCCGCGAAATTTTCACAGGCGATGTTAGGCGATCGTACGTTTTACATTCTTCACGCTACCAGTCATGAAGATAGCAATGAAAATGATGATGGCAGAGAATAATGGCAGGAGATAATGAGGGGTTTTGACAGTTCGCTAGTACCGCGAGAAAACGCGGCATTTCTCGCTAGGGATGTCCAAGTAAGCGCTAAATGTTTCCAAGAGGCTAGCAAGTTTAATCAATGGCGGACCTTTGTTTCGCATTTGCGGGAGAGCGTTAAGAGCCAATAACAGGTACCGAAATAAAACCGGCTAGTGACTCAATCTGCGGTACTCCGCTTCGTGGCATAGTGACTCGCTTCTTTCCACGGTCATCTTGAAATTCCAAGTGGGAGATGGAGCGTCGACAAATTATCTTCACGGATTCGCCGTTTCCTTTCGCGTATTATCTCTCGGGATTGATGTCAGCGTAGATCTAGGAAAGAGAAGAAACGAGAACGCGCGCGCGCACAAGAGAGAGAGAGAGAGAGAGAGAGAGAAAGAACGTTTGATATCACGCCTCAGGTCTGTCGACAAGTATTATTTCTCAGGACAATTACATTCATCTGTGTATGCTGTCTGTGTGCACGGCGAAAAACGTTTTGTTGATGTATCGTTGATAGATCGACTTGGCAACCGCCGTGTGACAATGCGAGAACATTAGGGACGAGCCAGTTGGCTTCGCGTATAGAAAGCCGACCTCAGCGCGAAGAAACGCGAAGAAGCGGCAAAAGAGGAAAGGGGTTAGAGCCAAGGCGGATCACGGACGATCTGTCATCGACGCGAGCCGGCATTTTACAAAGTATAAGGCTGAGGCATATTGCCTGCAGGTGCTACACAGAAGGCAGTCCGCAGGTAGATACGCTGGGCGCCTGATTGGCCTGCTTCGACCTGACTCCATCCTACGGTTTTGCGACGGCAGTGTGCGAGGCAAAGAGAGGCGGTCGTTGTTACGTGTCGCTCGCAACAACTCGTCTTGCTGCGCTGGCCTCTGCTTGCCTCGGCTGCCTTAACCGACGAGTGAGAAAGAGAGAAGGAGAGAAAGAAAGAACGGAAGAGAGAGAGAGAGAGGGAAAGAGAAAGAGACAGAGAATTAGAGACAGAGAGAGAAGGCTGGTACAGTTCGAGCATAGTAAATCCCGTTGGCCGGTACCTACGGTCTCTCTGGTCTTGGCTACACGCGTCTGTCGCGTAGTGGTGCTGCCAAGCTTTGGCAGCGAGCTAACTCGTTCAGCTCGCGGTGTATATTTCCGTTCCGTTACGTTCACTAACGTTTGCCTCGCCTTTGACGCCGTGGCTGCTAGGCACAGTCGAAATCCCGTCGACGCGACGCGACGCGACGCGTTTACCTGTGCGATCTCACGTGTCGACGCGACTTGAACAGTGGTACTCTATGATCGCTCCGTTGTTGCTTTTTCACTTGTTTTTATGTGGCGAACGATCGATATAGAATGCGTTGAACGATCGTTGTGCGCTCAGTACAGTGAGAGCGTTACCGTGTAAGCATCGTTCTTCCCGTGCTGAATAAGAAGCGTTAAAGGGGAAACTTTTATTAGCGTATTTCACAATAAGTTAATGTAAACAATTAAAAGCAAGTTTTTAATCATAGATTGTGAGCTATAGTTAAAAATTTGTGTATTTTCTCTCTCAATAACGGATTTGTGAGTGTCTTAATAAACGTTACTCCGGAAGCTCGACTGGCTAAACATGGTGACTTGTGATACGTGTCCTCACCAAGAATAAATTTGAACGAAACGCTTATCAATGACATTGCAACCCCTATTACGGCAGGGATCATTAACATTTTCATACAATCCTTGTGTTGAATAAAAACAATGCTCGTGAAATTTCGTGTAAATAACATATCCGATGTCCCTGTTTTTTGTCAGCTGTGTTAAACGCGAATCCAATGTGTGGCTGTTTCAGCAGTTGAAAAACGGATCGGCATGGAGTAGCTACCCAAGTCATCGAGACCCTTGGAAGGGAAAAGGGCAAAAGTGTTCCCTCCCTACGCCCTTTTGCCGCCGCGACGCACGACGACATTGGATTGTCGTCGTACCGCAGCGACCTCTGCGTCATTATTATTATAGCCGCAAGGTGAGTTGAAATGTCACTTTGCAATTACATTAGAATAATTTTTCTAAGCCGATTGTATTCCTCAGAATACTATTACATATATCGACGCAGGTTTCGTGCGGAAAGATACGCGCAAAAGGAAAGATTTTAATCAAATTTGCTCAAGTCGTTTCACTATTTGAATTTTGAACTAAATCAAATCTTAACTCTACGTTCCTTGTGTATTCATCTTGCCATATGCAACTTTATTTTCTTGAAACAAAATAATAATTTGCATTTATGAAATACAATGTTAATATCACAATGTACGTGATATTTCTCCATTTGCGGTGCTTTTCATTTTCATGAAAGGTCAAACAAACGTAAAAAATAAATATGGCATTGATTAACTAATAAAATAGTTGGAGAATCCAATTTTATAGAATCAACGGTGCATAATTTTTATGTAGCCACATGCTATATTAATGCGATAGTATTTTAACGTAATTTGCAATTATAAAATTCATTGATAATGCCGCAATGCAATGTGTGATATTCCTCCATTTGCGATGCTCTTCATTTTCATGAAAAGTCAATCAAACGTAAAAAATAAATATAGTATTGATTAACTAAAATAGTTGGAGAATTCAATTTTATAGAATCAACGGTGCATAATTTTTATGTATTTACATGCTATATTAATGCGATAGTATTCTAACGTAATTTGCAACTATGAAATTTATTGATAATGCTGCAATGCAATGTGTGATATTCCTCCATTTGCGATGCTTTTCATTTCCATAAAAAGTCATACAAACGTAAAAAATAAATATGGCATCAATTAACTAATAAAATAGTTGTAGAATCCAGTTTTATAGAACCAACGGTGTATAATTTTTATATAGTCACATGCTATATTAACGCGATAGTATTCTAACGTAATTTGTCCGCTCGTATAGATATGATCTTCATTAGACTATTGAGATTTTTGTCATGGCCACGGCAGTCTCATTAGGCAAGTGATGTCGCAGAAAGAAACCCATGCTGGGAACTATCAACTCTTGCGATTCGATCCCCATCGTTTTACGACTCTCCAATGGCGCGCATGTTCAGCATTATTTTGTTCTTCCTTGCACGAATACCTTCGTTCTCTACCCTTCCATGATATCAACACACCCAACACATATCCACATCTTATGAACGAGCAAACTTGGCGGGCCAAGAGAGATAAAGTACATAAAACAACGTCGCTATCTAAATTACTCATCGTTGATTACATATTTGAGCATCGCTAAATCCGAAAATCTTTACTTTTGGCATATTCTCATGATCTTTCTAAATAATTCCAATTGTAAGATATTCTTATAAGTTTCATTTTACAGTAATTATTGCACGCAATTACGAATAATACTTGTTAGATGTAAATTGTAGTTTAATCGATTTTTCAATTTTTTTATTATTATGTGATGAAAAAACGTAATCCTTTGATAGGAGCTGAGTAGCTGATTTTATGAATGGTTGATGAAAAGAAACAGATTTTGTAGCATTGACAAATAGAAGCTAGTAAAAATAAATTTTATATTGAACATTAAAAAGATTTATGTTTTTTAAATATAAAGGTTGTGAGATAATGTTGCTTTGGCTAAGAAAAGATTTAATCAAAATCAGATTTTTCGATGTTAAATATTTTTCTCCCAATTGAATCGTTAACATCCATAAATTCCAGAAAAAATGCACCATGATCGGAATATCTTGTAGATACAGTGGCATGTTTCTGATTTTACCGCGCGTACGCATACTTCGAGCGTGCGGTATCTTCTCGTGATAAAACGGACAGTGGATCTCTCGTATTCGGCTTCGGGTAAAACGCGTAGGTATAAAGACACGAGGCAATGGCACGGTGCGAAGCGGACTAAATAAAATTCAGAATTTATGGAAAGCGAGGGGGAGAAAAAAAGAACGAGTGCGGCGAACGGGTGGAGAGGAGGAGCGCGCCGGTAACGGGCGGACTGGGAGTACCTACTCTCGCGCGGAGGAGCTTCCCAATGAATTTGAATAAAAATGGGATGGAGAAAAGGTAGATATGCGAGGGAAGCCAGAGAGCGCAAGGGGAAGGAGAAATAACCGGAAAGGCAGAGAGAAAGAGAGAGAAGCGGCGAGGAAAGGAGAAAGATGCGTATTCTCGGGGTGGTCGAACGGGTAGGCGGTTATGGCGCGTTGAGTTTCTGCTCGCATGAGAAAAGTAGATACTCTAAATATCCATATAAGTATTCGCACAATTGGCGTGTCTCTATTCGATGAATGTTTATGATGATTTAATACTCTACGTGCAGTAAATCATTATCGCAATTCTTACTGATATTTTTCTAGTCTTGTTGATAGATGTGCTTTGATCGTCGAGTTGTATGGTATTCGATAAAGTTTCGGATTTACCAGTCTTCAGAACAGGATGGCCGATAGGAGGAGAATATCAAAGTATATAGGGGAGCATGGCTGCCGTCGGACGCGATGGCGTGGAGAGTGGCATGGCCGCTTCCAAGCCAGCAGTTTCGATTTTCCTCCACTTTTAAATCTTTTATTACTGCTTGTCGTATTTGAATTTTTCATTTGCCATGTATCTAATTTATAATCGTGTTGGAATGCCACGATATATAGGGTATTAAATTTCGTTATGCTGATAAATGTTATTTTAATGATAAATGAGTTCTTTTAGAATTTTTCATCTCAACATGTTTGCGACTCTATTATTTTTTTTATATGTAAAACATGTTTAACTTTTTTGTTATTGTTTCAGTCGCGCTTAATAATTCTATTGAATTTATAAAACATTTTCTGATTTAATCTAGCTAAGATATTTAAATTAAATTAAAAAAGAAAACAAATTATTACTTTTTATATAAAAATAAATTTTTTTATTTATCATTTACTTTAAGTATCTTTATTATGAAAAGCATAATCTTATAATCTTTTTATTTAGATAAATTTTATAAACAGAAGATGGTGACACATATTTGAAATTTAATATGGCAGTCAAAATTAATGTGCTTTTTACATTATAATATTCATATAACATTTTAGGTTTATACATTAGGACAAGTAGAACTTTTTAAAAATCTGATGATTTATTTAGGAATGTAAAATGAAATCTTTATCCATTTTACAAGGAAAATATATGATAGAGATTTTAAAAAAATTTCTCGTATATAATAAATCATATATTTTTCTTGTAAAAAAATAAAAACTCCATTTTACGAATTAATTAATACACAGTTCGTTTCTCTAATAAAATGATTAAATTTCAATTGTTTAAAATTGAGAATCTGGAGAAAGGAAAAAGAACGTAGTTTTCGATTCTTCGATCTTGTCGAGTTGGAGAATCATCATGGCCGCAAGTGACGCTTTTCAACGACATACACGTGCCACGAGCGCGAGATGGTGTTGCCGATGAATTGCCCACGCATAGCGGCTCGCGCGATCCCGCGACAGCCATTTTGAATTCCAAGACTCTTTCTGCAGCGAACTCGCCGGTCCGGAGAGCGGAACCCCGCCAGAAGGATAGGAGAACCTTCTGCCGCGGACACCGTCGCGTCCTCGTCTTATTTTTCGCGTGTCAAAAGACCGAGACCGTAAGCAATATTGTTGATACTTGATGTTGCAGTCGTATACCCCCGCGCGTCTCCCAGCTCCCGCTTATTCCGCTTGGCAGGAGGCCCCCTGCATTTCTGTAGACTTTTTACTTCACGTGCCCCGTGTTTCGAATCTTTCTCTCTCTCTCTCTCTTTCTTGTTAACTTGATTTTTTTTTAGTAGTGATATATACAGAGTGTTCAAGAATAAACGGATGCTTTAGCACAAATAAAGATAATTTTTTTATGAAAATAGATAAATTTAAAATTGTTTTTTCAATGAAAAATTGTAATTTTTGTATTGCATTTTTTTATGTATACTTTTTTTTACCGTCTCATTAATTCTTTAATTCGTTATGAAACTCTTTAATGCACAGACAGATATCTGCGTCTCGGATCTGCAGGGATTATTTGTTTTACAAGAATAGACTTCTATATCAACTTCCTATGTGTGTGTTTAGGCTCGTGTATGCAAAGTCAGTGGATCGTTCCGGTGATATGTAAACGTTCTACTTTATGGCTGACGACAAGTTTATGTTGATTGCTCGTTATAGTCATTCTTCTTTTCTGATTTAAATTCGTACAATGGATCCAGTTTATTCCATTAACATCCAATTTTGTTTTTGTTACTTGTCTATTTCTTCTAAGCATATAATTATTGCTACTTAATATTTGGTTTTTTATATTACTTTTATATTATTCACTTTTTACTTCATGTTAACTTATATTGATTTTATAGTTTGTATGAAATTTAATTGAATAAAGAATAGGCGCTTATTGTAAAATTTAAATATAACATGTTTACTCTTGTACATTATGTTAAATTTAGTTTAAATTAGATAGAAATAATATAAGTATTATTATGTTAAATATGTCCCAGAGAAGGATTAGATATATTAAAAGAAGTTTCTTCTCTTTTCCCTCTCCCTGTTTATCGTATACTTCCTTGAATTAAATTTAACGGTTTATCATTGAAATACAAGATAGGGCTGACGTCACTTTGTTTGATTAATGCAATCTCAACTCCCCTTTGAACCCTTCTTTGTTTACGCTGGGAAGACAGAAATTTATGAAACCACTTACTCTCCGCCCGGAAAAATAACTTTTCATATTCCTAGCGGTGTCACCCTCTTGTACTATCACCCTCTTTCATCGCCCCCTATTCATCCGCATTTTTATATGTTCCGTAATTTTCTCAGATAATATTTTCTCATTTCACCTCGGAGATTATACCGACTTGTCTTTTTCTGTTTTATCGATCTGGTCTGATTTAACTTTCAGCAGTTTTACAGAGATGGCGCCCATATCAAACTGAAACTTCATTTAATCAAAATTCTTAAAATTCTATAAAAATCTTAAACAAAAATTTAATTATTAAATTTTTTTATGTTAAAAATTATAATCATAATTTAATAATAGGTTATCATTTTTTCTAACAATAAAAGAATAAATCAATGAAAGTAAAATGTTATTGCTAATTGTGTAAAATATATATTATTGTTCGCCATCTACGGTCATGCAATAACTGTATTATAATTATAAAATATATTTAATAGTGATAAAATAAAAATAAAATATATATTTTTATAGATAAAGGAAAATTCTGTATACTGCTGTACGCATTTATTTTAATCTTTTGTTTTATTTATTAATTTTATACATTAGAATGTATCTAAAAATTTATATCTCTATATGTACATAGTAAAATATTTTCTAATAATAATTTTTTTAAATTGTTATTAATTTTCTGTTCAACTACTATATAATATGCTTTTCTTTATTTTTACAACGTTTTTTATTGCAAAACAAATATATGTATAATAGTAAATTTTTATTAAAATTTTGCGTTCAAGAATTCACACTTGTTGAAACAAGTAATAAATCATTGCGTGCAAAGATATTTTTATAATTTATTTTAAATTTTTGAAATTTCCAAACAATGCCCTATTTAACATATTTTGTATATATCGTATATTGTCTCCTTCATATCATTCATTCTTTATGTTTTTCATTTTCACCTCCGTTCCATTTGCCTCCTAAAGAAGATTCCATCGCGGGTCCCCATCTATTTTCCGTAACAATAATTTCAAGGGCTCCTCCTTCCAGGACCCTTACACCACCAACCACCCTAAATCCTTTTTCCAATAGAAGTACCCTTCAAGGAACCATCTCGTCTCACTTTTTCGCCAGACACCGATCTGCTGGCAAAAAATGTAAAGTGGTTTGCCCGACATTATTTATCACCTACCTATATCTCTGCCTTCTTTATTCCCTTCAAATCTTGAGTTAAATCTTAATTTTAAAAGTCCCGTTTCAAAGTATTAAAATATGTTTCATATTTCTTTATATTTTGCTTTAGACTCTTCAGAATTAAATGTACACAGTTACGTAATAATATATATTTATTGTATAGATTATTTATTGAAAATTATTTAAAAAAATATATATTATATATATCTTTTTTAAATAAGGCATAAAGTAAATGTCCTGTATAAATAAGGTAATCTGACGTGTACTTATATCGAATGTTTACATAAAATTTATTATTATTAAACTCAAACGATTTTTTTATTGTAATATTAAAATTTACTTTTAATGCAGGTATTTAAAGATTGTCCGGTCACTAAAACGTTTATCTTAACTTGTATTATTTTGAAGTAATATTTGCATATATGTACATATAGTTACGAACATTGAATTTTCTTGAAAATAATCTTTATTATAATTGCTTAATGCTCGTTAGACCGTCTGAAGTGTTTCCGTTAAAGTTTCATAGCCGAATCTTGGATTGATTGAAGCTTGAGTGATTCACAAGCATACAGGAATGGATGCTATAAAAATTTCCAGACTCCAGACTGCTTTATATTTAGTTTACTTTACACTTGAGATAACTTGAAAAGAGAATTATTAATTGTTTGGTTATATAATTTCATGTATAACTATTTTAAATTGATGCTTTATTTCATACGTAATTAATTAAGACGTAATAATATCGTATAATATATTAAAACGTAGACAAAAATAGCTTTTAAAAAAATAAACAATAAAAGAAGAGTGAGACAAGCGAAAAATACTTGAGCAAAGTGAATAATAAATATATTAAACAATGGTTACATTAAAAGTTCAAAGATATAAAATAAGTTACAAAAATCGAACTATAGTTACTATCATAATACGTTACAATAATACTTCGGAATTTTTTAGGCTAATTGAGAACTACGAACAGTTAAGTAAACTGTGCCATGTAATACAGCTGACGAGCAAATGTAGTAATATAAACAGAGATTCGCAATGCATAAACGAAGATTTCTCGACAACCAAACGTAAACGTCGGCATATGCGTGCGATTCGTAGAATCTGGTTTGCCGCAACAGATCTGGATCAGGGGTCCACAGAAAAAAAATCATCGTTTTTGTAAATTGTCACTAATATTAAGAACGAAATGAAAAAACATCGTAAACTTTCCTTCTCGAATTTTTTCCATCACGAAGAACGAAATAAATATCAATTTCGGAATATTTTTCGACATAGGTTGATACAGTAATTATATCGTTTTATCTAAAATTTTTATTATAGTCTTAGATAGACTAAAGAGGCGGGTTTTTAGAAAGAGCAGATGTTAGTCGGGCGAAGCCTAGGAAAAGTGGGGAGAAAATGTGGAACTGACATGAGTGAAGAAGATTGTGGTAGTATATGCCGCCCGACGAGATGAAGGCGGAGAATAGGACGAGAAATGCCGGGGTAGATCAGACTGCCTCTCATTAAGTTAAATTGTCTTTTAGGATGAGCTTCCTTAATTACTTATCCTCCTCTACGATTCTCCTCACCTCATCTACCTTTCGGATCTACTAGTGCATGTAACAATAAAGTAACAGGATATTTCGGAGAAAAATTCTCTATTGGTGCACATATTTTGATCCAATGAACAATTGGGAATGCTGTTACAATTTTATAATATATGAATTACGTCGTTGCGATTTACCTGCAACGAATTAATACTTGTATCATGTATGATTAATCTCAACATAAAGAAATCATAATATTAAAATGTTTTTCCTGTCGAGATAATGTATTTGGCTGCACCATATCCTATCTTATGAAAAGCGAGGGATGCGCAACGGTTGACAGACTGCAGAGTGGTGGAAGACAGGGCAGGGGGGATGGAGTAAGGGATGATAGGTGGGGCTAGAAGAGAAGAAAGGGGGAAACAGTCTCTAAATATGCTAATACCCGCGCCACGGAGTAATGAGTTTCTCGCGCTACCGCGATTCACCGGATTGCTATGCATATATATTCAGCTATAAACACAACTTAGATTACTGTATGTAGCGTACCAACTGTCACGACGCATGCGTATCAGTCCTTATATCTCACGTCCTTTGACCTTATCCCGAGATATTTGACATAATATATGCCACATATAAAACTAAAAATAAAATTCAAAATTTTCATATGTCATCCAATTTAAATTAACTTTCACGTTTCATGCGTGTCTGATACTATAGTATTTTTAGCTGTGATCTGTAATAGTATTCGTGGTAGCATTAATCCGCGCCCATGGATCACGAACGCAATTCTCTCATAATTTCCGTAAATTTCCACCTCCACCCCAATATCCGGATCACCATCTCCATTCCCTGTGCCCCGTCGTCCATCACATTTTCAATTTCCACCACGTTTCCCGTTTCCTGCTTCAGGACTGCTTCGGCTTACTTCGATCATAGTGGATACCTCGGCGGTGCCGTTTCATTGGTCGTCGCAAAGCCATCAGCCTCACCGTCGGCAATAGTGATTCAGTCGTGGCAATGAGTTTCGAGTTTCGTTTCAAGCTGTATAGCTTAACATTTAAACTTCACGTATGGTTCCTTCGAAAAGTTCGAGACCGATTTTTCTTCGGCATCCGTATCCGTGTGAACACCATTTTTCTTCATACCTTCACAATTTTGACATTAACTATCCTAATACTTGTATATTTTCCAAATAATATTGTATTATCCTGTAATCGCCTCGATTTCAATGAGCAACCAACTGCACGTCTCGGTTGAACTACTGACGACGTCCCAAGTAACATTGCGCGCGTGTTACGTTTCACGGAGGTTAAAAAGACGTAAATCCGAGCATGATGGAGCGATGTTTAGGAAATCGTGGTCATGAAATGTCAAGGAGGCGCGTGGCCTGCGCCGACGACGGATGACGATGCCCTGGGAAAAACTAGACTAGGCGTTTTTATGGGCCATCAAATTACACCGACCACCCCATAAAATGTTTAAGCGGGCTTCCGTGTAAGATACACAAGCGGCGACTAGGATAATGCTCTTTTGTAAAAGTGCATCTACTCACCTGTCCAGTATAAACTTGATTTCGGAAGAATCTCATTGAATATTCCCTTCCTTTGCATTCAGCTCGTTCCTTTAATATATAGCCGTCTGTCTGTACGTCGACTTGCCTAAAATACTTTGTCAGCTTATTAAGAAAGTTTTTTATCAGCTATTGTCTATCAACTTAACAAAGCGCAGATTCTATCATAGCTTTAATTTTGCATGCGCCAACTGTTTTGCGCAACAATTAACGTAAATTCTTATCTAAGCGCTACGTAACTATCAAATGGACGACAAGCAATGATATACAGAGAAATTTATTGCGTCATGTTTCTCTCTTTCTCCTCGCTAATATTTCCCTCGTTGTGACTCGAGGGAATGAAGACATCAGAAGTGCGGATGGATTTGCTCGCAACAGAAGCTTTACGCATTTGACTTTTACTAATCTAATGTCTGACTTTGTGAATGAACGTATAAACGGCAACAGGCTATATCGTTAATATTGCGTGACAAGAATAAACGTCGCCCATAATTCAATATTATAATTATACCCTCGTAAGAGGCTTTATTGTCCTAATTAATATGCATCGTTAAAGTAATTGCTGGTAGTGTAGATTAGTCCTGCTACCTATTATGAACGTTTAGTCATCTTAAACGAATGCTACCGTACAGTTTTATGGTAAAGATTTGTGATTATTGTATATAAATCTTTCGAAAGAAATTATTTGTAGCTTGTTGAGAAAAAAAGAATAACAATAAAATATTCCTAACATAACATTGTTACTTGCATACAATTCGCATAAATATGATCAAGCTACTCGTTTAAACTACTTTTATATACCTCACACCGCCTTGTGTGTAATATATTATTGATTTGTAAAATTATATACAATATCATCGATGTTACAAGAAAACTAATAACAGATATGTAGTAAAACAACTTAATTTTTTGACAAATTTTGTAAGAATTAGTATAATCATAGAAACTATAATTTTTTAAAAATTTAATTTAATTTTAAAACTTATAGATTTATGTATATATATACGCTAGTAAAAGAAATCTGAATTCATGTTTGTTAATATCCAGACTCGATTAATTCGTAAACAGACAACGACGAATGAATTACGACTATTTTATATACCATAACTTTTTCGTTTTTACTTAATATGCTTCATTTATTTATTACAATAGGACTTTTTTTATAACTATGCATTACAAGGCTTTTGTTCAAGTTAATTATTTGAGAAAAAAATCTTACATCACTATGTATGTCTCTGAATTTTTTATGTAAATGTAAATAGAATTAATTTGTGTTGTTTAGAAATTTCACAGAATCGAAATGTCATCTCGTAAATATTCATGTGAAATTAAAAATATTTTATTTAAACTGACATTTATTTGTTTGCCTGTTTACATGGCCCCTATATCTCAACTTATTATCTTTTTGAAATTATTATCCTTTTAGTTTAAATTCAGAAACTATTTCCTGATTTTTATAAAATAGTTAAATAATTATATTTTTATATTACATTTACGTTTCTGCTAAAACGTATTTGTTTTAATTCATATCGTATTGTTATCGTTCCAATAATATATTTCAAACAGAGCAATGTCTAAAACCGGAATATTAAACATCTTAAAAACATTAGACATCTTAACTTAAAGATATCTTTAAGTTATGTCATGTTGAATAACGTTTTTAAGATGTTTTGTTATAATTTTGGACATTCATGCTGTCTGAGATATTTTTTGAAATAATCTTTTGTGCAATTTTTCGTTGATTATATTACAAAATCAGGAAATATGCATTTTGATAAAGATTGTCTTTTCATTAGGGAACAGATCTTTTATTGCGGATATGTAAAGATAAGTGTAAGTGAAAAATCGATGAGAATACGTGTACGTGCACATTAACCGGCCTCACATCCGTCCCTCCATAAGTATCATCGATGATAGCGCGACGGCTCACCTCTCCACGTTCCGATGACACGGCGGTCATTTTAAGCGGGGATTCACGTGTCGGGACCACCCACCTCACGGAATTGGCTGATTACACATTCCTTAACTTTGGCGTTTTCGGCATCCCGTTTTAACATTCGCCAGAAAAATTCGGATAGCGCCCGCGCCGGCTGATTCGTGAAGTTCGTTTCGGAGATTACCGCAAGTTTGTGGCTTGGCGACTTCTTTCTTCGGGTTTCTCCTTCCTTTTTTTCATACCGCAGGGTAGGTATGTTTCTGGATCTACTAATTGGTCGTAAAGGGAATGATGTTCGGGCTGGAAGTCGTTTCAAAATGTTCTTCGCGGGACGGCTTTGCAACTCGGTTCGTACTGATGAGTGACTTCTTTATCGAGATCTTCTATTCTAGAAATTAGCATTTAAAGTCCTATATATGACGGGTTTGTTTCCAAGAATATATTATAAATTTTTAATTACATATTAAAAAAGTGTATCTATATATGTATGCATGTATGTATTAATACATGTTGTTGTACTTAGTGAAATGTACATAATATTTTTATATCAATAGCAGAATGACATTCTTAAAAAACGTCATTCCAAGAAATAATTTTACTATTAATGATTAATTTTTACATTATATTTCTATAATTAATACAGCCTCGATTGTATTAATTAATTTTTTAACTTGAATTCTCACTGGTTGAGTAAGTATTTGAAGAAACGGTGACAAATTTTTTCAAGTTTAAAAATTTTTCTATTTGATATAATTACTTACGTTTAATTAAACTTACAGACTGTACTTCATAATTGTTTTGATCTTACCACTTTTAATTGCAAATTCTCAGAATCCTGTTTTCTTCGTTCTTGGGAAATGTTTTTACAGCAAGTAGATCCTCTCCATGCAAACGCTTCTCCGTTCATTCGGCACGCGGTCTTGAGGAGCTTGTACACATTTGCAAAATTTCACCCCGTGGTTTGCAACCGTTTCTTCGTCAACGGCGATGCCGATGTCGTTGGTGGTGGCGGTGGTGGTGGCAAATATATTATGTCTCTCGTAAAATTAAGTTTTTACGATCATTTTATGGTCGCGCGCGGCCCGTCGATGCTTAGTACCTATAGGTGTGCATTTCTCACAGCTGCGCTAGGGGCTCGTGCCGACTCGTCACGGATCTCTTTCATCATACGCGTTGGTAGAACATTGTAACTATTTTTATGGACCGCAGATTTGGCCACTGAGCACCTCGACAGGTATAGCTCGAGTAGAATCAGTTTAGATGCCTGTTATAAGCAGAGTAAATTTTGCATCAGAGCCAATAATGATGATACACCCTATCAATAAATATTGTTTGTTTATTTAAAATTTAGTATTTTATTTTAAATAGTCAAGAGTTTAATATCAAGAGTAGATAATTATGACGGTATGATAATTGAGATATTCAGTAGAGTTTGAAATTCATTATATCTTTACATGCATGCATCCAATTTCTAAATTATCGTTAAAGAAATATGATGTCATATAAAAATATGATATCTGTGTGTATAATAATTATTTGATTTTTTATGATGATGAAACAAAAATTAATTTTTAAATTATTAATGTGAATAAAGTGTCATTCTAATTTCTCTAGTAAACAAATATTTATGATAATAATATTTTAATGCAATTTGAAAAAAAAATAAACACTTACTTCTCTAGTTCTCGTTTTCATTCATATGAGGAATACACAATTTTGAAATATATCCAGATTCACAAGAGAACTTTAAAATGAACACGTACATTTAAAATAGATTCGCATTTCTGCCAAAAATTTTAAAAATCAATTGCAGCAACGGTTTCTGTCGAAAGACGAGCACAGACTGAAGCTTCACAAAGGGATGTACGGTTATTCTCAACCGATTACAACTTTCACTTTGTATAAAAACTGGTCGAGCAAACCTGAAAAGAATTTCACTAAATTTTGGGTCACGTCGTGTTCATAAAAACTATTTCCCAACCTCTCTGGTAGAAATGTATGCAGTTTTCCTAAACATCCATCCAGTTACTGTCTGGTATTTTCATTAGGAAATGGACAAGAATTTGTCGGCGTTTTATTCAGTGATTGAAGCAGTTTTCTTGATAAAAATGTGCATAAACATTTGTCTAGGTACGGTAGAATTAATAGATTTTTAGGCTTGCTTTTAATCGATTAAATATGGTAGTTTATTTATTGTCCTGTTGTTGTTTATCAAATGGATTTAGATTTTGCATGTTTTTTGTGCGCAGTAATTGCAAAGCGTGACACTTTTGCGATTGAAATCCTAAGTAATTTTACTTCTCAATTTCTATGCAGTATATAGTTACTGTCCAGTAACTGTTTAAAGAATATATGAAATTTCTACTACTTCTTATATTGGCTTCCAAATGTGTACAAATATTATTAAGACATGAAAATTTTATCCTTGATAACGTACAAAAATGTTATTTACAGATAACATAACGTAAACTGTAATTTTGTAAAACGTATTTACATACATATTTTGGCAAAATAATGTTCGATAATAATCATATTAAAATATGTTACTCCTTGCCAAAGGCATGACCAAACATTGAATCTATATGAGTTTATTACTCAGCAATACTATGTCGTAACGTATTAACGAAAAACATCGTATTTTGTACATTTTTGTTTCCTATTACTTTCTCTTGCTATATGTAAATCATGATGTCAATTTTATTAGGGTCTGCGATCTTGGGATTTTTTTTGACGTTCATCATGTAAACATTTATATATGCATATATGAATATATATGTACGTATACATGTATTATATATACATATAAGCTATAGGGTGTTGCGGATGTATATATGCATTAATATAAGTAAATGTATTCACTCGCTGCTCCCGCAAAGGTTGAGCAAAATATGGATACATTCGCATACGTGATAAGAATACATATCGTATTTGAATAATGTTCTTTCTAAAATTATTAATGTAGTAAATTTCACTTTTTTTTTAAGAATTTTTTTAATGACGATTAAATTATCTTTTTCTAAATGCATTTTCGGCTGTACATGTATTATATTTTATTTAATATATTTTCTTGTAATTTCAATATATTCGTTAACTTTACATTTAAGTTATGGAATTTACATTGTAATTTCTCCAACATTTAAAGCAATAAAAAAAATTCTTGCTAGGAATGATTCTTTTATTACAGAGTTTCAAATGTTTCGCGGAAATTTTAAAGGCACGAGAATTTATTATCTTATATCACGTAAAATGTTTGTTTTATTTCACATCTAGGAATAAAAAGAAAAGCTTCGCAGAGTTGCGACATTGATATGAGTACTTACATGCATTCACATGTTCATCTCGCGTATAATCTAGCAACGGTTACGGTATTTACGCGCATCGGTGAAAGCCGAGACTGAATTCTAAGGAGAGATCGTGTCTGTAACCGTATTATTTTAGTTGAATTATTTATGGAACATTGCCACAGAGAAAAACAACGGCTAGACGTGCACGGAATGCAGCGATGTCATGTTTTTTGTGAGCTTGAACAGCCGGATTTATCCAGCCATTCAGAAATGTCAGTATACCGTTTCTTTTTTTTTTGTTTCAAGAATACTGCACTCTTCTACTTATAAATCAAATAGTAAAATGGTCAAATTGATCGAAAGGCTGAGGACAACGTAGGTCATAAAGTCAGCAGACGAGCACCTGGAAAAATCTATGACTCGTTAACGATATCATGTGTGTTTTCTTTTCTATAATACGGCTGTTGTAGCTCAAAGCAGCCTCGAGTAATTCAAAAAAAGACCGTGACGCAATGAGAAAAAACAGGGAAAGGGAGATAGAGAGTGAAGAAAGATCAAGAGACGTGGTAGTTTCTCGCGTCAAATGAACACGCAGAGCGAGACCATCGTGTTTAACAATAGTAGAAAACTAGGAAAACCCTTAATCGAGATTGATACATGGTTCTGAAAACATCCCTTCAGCTATTTGGAACGTTTCTGTACTTCGTGGTATCGAGGATTATCAATCGGAAAATTTATTGACTACTGAGATTATCATTTAATCGGAATACACATAATTTATTCAAGATTAACCAGAAGTGTATAATTAGAATGCATAAATCACAGGACTCGGCATTTTCCGTGAGCAATCTTACACAATCAACAACCACATTATAGTTTTTTCTTTCATTAAAAATGATTCTTTTCTTGCAATTAAACTTGCATAATAACTTATTTATTTTTTATTTGAAATAATTTTATATAACAATGTGTGATAGAGAATTAAAGATTTTGTTATATTTTTATACATTTTTTAACATTAGAAAAATATATTTGTAGTTAATAATAATGAAACCTTGTAAGTATGGTACATAATTTTTTTTGTTAATATATTGCTTAGCGTGTTATCTCGAGTTTTTTAATTATATTATTTTTAAGCGCCTTCTTTGCGATTCATTAAATACTTTGTGTGGCGAACAAATTATAAAATTAAGGATCAGCGTCATGTTAATCTTAGAATGGCGATTCGTTATCTCAAGTATAACAAGAAATCTGGAACTCTATGGAGCAAATAAAAGTCACAAAATTACATTTAGTTTCTCAAGTATCTGTATATATGCGTGTATGGGAGGGAGCGCATATACAGTGTCCTAAATCGTGCAGAAACCGTGGATAGCGCTGTGTAATGTATTCAAAATGAACTGAGATAAGGCAGAGTCGACCGGGGTAAAATCGTGGACGGGGCTTTGGGGATGAGGCTAATGCCTTGGCATCTGGATATCTCTCGTGAGGCGTGGTTGCCGGATAGCTTTCTATCTATAGCTCCGCTTCCATGCGGCCCCAATCTCTTCGAGTACTTAACGCGAGGAAAATGCCTCGCGACACGCTACATCGCTTCACTTACTTTATTACGCCGGCTATGCGGAAGATTGATTATGTCCAATTAAGTATTAATACGCGTACGACAATATTGCTTTTATTATAATTGCTTTTTTATTTTGCATCAACTATTTTCGCATTAGTAATCCTACACCGTTGTATAGGAATTTGAATTTGTATAGAAACTGATGAAAAATACGGGCTAAATTAAATATTTTGAAAAAGTTTACTATAATTTATAGATTTATCCAATTGTTTCGTAATCATGATCACATCTTAAAGCTATATTTTCACAATAAATAATATTAACGATAAAATATATGAAATATGTCGTCGAGACTTTTGAATGCAAGATTCGAATATGTAGATTCGACGATGAGCGCGTGCACGTTTACTCAGGTAAAACGATGTAAAGTGGGACGGCATATGGAATACGTAAGAGCGACAATAGATCTGAGCGAAAGGGAGAGACAGAAACGAAAGAATGGAGAAAAATCCTGAGAGACTTTGCCTGATGAGGATGGTTCCCATGACGACGCAACCCCAGGAACACGAAATGGTCTAGCCCATTCTTGACTCAATACCGAGCCGCCATACACTCACGTAGCCTACGTGCTCAAGCTCACTACCACCTTCTCAGTCTTCAAGCCCTCTTAAGCTGTCTCTCCCCTTTCCTCCCCACTCTTCCTGTGTTGTCTCCTACGTCCTTCTCGCTCCTCCTCTATTCTTACTCAAATAGAAAACCCTGCTCTCACATTTTGTTCCAGCTGTAGATCTTCGCTGTGCATACGCGACAATAAAATACAAATCGGCACAAGTTAATAAAAAATTAGCAGAATCATGAGACTTGGAATTACTTTATTAAGAGATGTATTGCGATTCACTGTTTGAAGAATTAGTGGCAATGTGTTTTTGAAATTATAGTCATGCGTGCGCATTGGAAAAATAAAAAATAAAAATTAATTAGAGTTACATATGTTTCTGTACAAATTTTGCATGAATTAACTGCGATTTCTTACGAGTTATCTTACGTGAAATTTTTTATATGCAATTGATGCATTGATAAATCACATAATACATTATTAATAAAATCTGAGAAAATATAAATTTGCATCTTAGTAATCAAAAACTAAATATATTTGTGTAGATAAAAACAGTACGTGCCATTCATTTTGAAAACATCGCAGAATAAATTTAAAATTATTTAATAAGGTATATTAGAATTGGTTAATTAATATTATGTTGCAAACAACACATGAAAGTGGCTTGGCAAAGAAAGACTCCACTTGTCGCTTTCATCAGACATAGTACAGTTCCTCGTCCCGCTGGGCGCACGCCACTGCCATATTGGAAGCGCTCCGCGAATCGTCGACCATGATTGGTCGTGCGGCCATAGCATCTGCCTCCGAAACGAGAGGGCGTCCCGGTGCCGGCAGCATTGAAGCGCCGAAAGGCGTCTCGACGCCCCGTTGAAACTGGCACGCGTCGCGTCACACGGTTATGAGACGTGATATTCTATTCTTCCAACCCCCTGCGCTCTGCGACCACCGCGAGCTACTTCGCGCACCGGACGTATTTTCAACGTCTGTACTCTTAAAACATACGACTAAAATGAGATGACATATGTCTTAATTAGGGCGAGACCTTTTTACTTTGAAGGCTCTTTGAATACGTATAATAAAATAATATACACTTAAACAAAGAATAAAATTATGATTTATATATGTAGACTATTATTATTTATGTGTGTTATTATTCTATGTTATACTATTCTTTAAACCTGCGAATTGTTCCCGAAAAGCGACACCTTAAACACTATATTTCAATTTTACCGTCCGGTGGGAATTGAGATTTCTTTATTGTGTAGAAGGGTTGAATTTTTTTAATCATCTCAAAGGAATTAAATTTTCCGCCATGTTATGCTTAGGGTTGCCGCCTGTCAGCGTAGAGTAATGAGAGACAAGACGAGAAAGGAAAAGAGAAGATTAATAGAATTTCGCCGTACAAAAGATTCAGACATTTAAAATGATCTTGTGAAATATGCGTTCGTTTAAAAGAAGCTTTTTTTGCATTTACAGTTGTTTTTTAATTTTAAATGACATATTTAAAAATTTATTTTTATCTGTAAATTTTTATTTTTATTTTTATTTTAAATGTTATATTTTTAAATAAAAATAGAATTTATGTAGAAATATATGATCTGAAATAAAATAATTGTAAATGCAAATAAAAGTTTTTTTCAAGTGAAAATATATTTCACAATATTATTTTAAAAATTTGACTCTTTAGTATGTAGATTTGAAAGTACAAAAATATCGTAGATAATTGACATGTCGCTTAAACATTGGATGCTGTAAATGTGGTGAAGCCCTATTTCAACTTGAAACTGGAAATGAAGGATGAAAGATACGAGAGAGAAGAGGCACTAGAGATAATAAAAATTGTGAAGAGATGTCTCTTTTAGTGTATTACTGTGTTTGTCGCATAATCACGAAGTGGTGGAAAATATATGAACTTCTTAAATTACTTTCTTTGTGTGTCGAGAAACTCATTAAAGATGTTTGTTTATAATACTACAAACCGGAATCTTACAATAAGCAATGACACAGATGCGCTGGGAGTTCATTACGATGCTAGTTTGATCTCGAAAAAAATTTACACGGAAAAATTGGTTTTCCTAAAGTATTTAAAAATTTCGCTAGCTACAGATCTACAAATAACTTTGTGAGATTATCAAAATAATTATTAGGATGCTCAAGCTGATTATTAAAATGTCAAAACTTTTTGCACAGCATTGCTTGAACATTCTTCCTAGTTATTTCATCATGTTTAATAAAATTATTTTTCAGATTTGTATTTAGTTAAATTTTTAGATATTTTAGCAAAACCTTTCCATGTAACTGTCTTTCATGTATAATACAAAATATTAATTTTTTAAGATACAAGTGCATTATTACACATTTTATAGTAACTTAGACATACTGTTTATTTATTTTATTTACGATATTTATTATTTGATTTTTGTTAAAAAATCAAATAATGAATTTATACAATTTATTTTAAATGACGCTTTAAATTGCCAAGAAAACGTGCAAGCTTTCATTTGATTTCACGAACAAGTATACGCTTAAAAGGAGTTGGATAACGTTGAGTGACAAATGGACCAGTTCTCCCAAATGTTTCACGTGAGTGGATCGTGCGTGTGAGTGTGGGGCATCGTAGTAACGTCACCCCCTTGGTGACGAAAGGAATGGCAGGCAACCGAGAGCTTTCTCGTGTCTCTCTCTCCGATTGTTGTGCGCCCTCGACCAATCTCCTTCGGTTTACACAGGCCGAGTTTGCCAAACGCGTTTTTCGACCTTCCGTCGTCCCCTTATTGTTCAACCTTAAAAGTAATATCTTCGTCCACGTAGCACGTCCTACCCACATTTCGCCAACATTATTTCTCCCTTGACCGAAAAAACGAAACTTTGTACCCGTTTATAGCGTTTTGAGAAAAGCTAAACTGTTTTTATTGCATGGTAGATTTTTTTAATGTTTATTTATATTAAATATTTTTAAATATACAGTTTTGTCGAACATTTAATATTTAATATAAAGAATAATATTTTGGTAAAATATCCAAAATTTTATCATCATAATAATTATAGGGAACGCTTAAGCAATGCTGCGCAAAATGTTATGAAGAGGAGCGGTCGCGACTTCGTGTCAAGTAACGCGCAGCGAGTTTTAATTATACTTGAGTATCCTCTTGAGTTTCATGAAGATTTAAATTTCTTGACGCTCACAATACTTGTTCATTTAAATGTTTATAGTTAAAAGACATTGCAATTATAAATATTATTGCACATGAAATAAATGGAATTGAATAAATAATTATTCAAATAATGTAAGAACGTTTCTGTAATTAGAGTTGCTTCTTAGTCGAATATACCATTTATTTCACTATAAGGTACGAGTAATGAACGTTTTTAAGTGGTTCGGTAAAGCTAACAAAGTCTCCGAGCAAAAGCTGGAACGAAGTAAGGTTTCGTTATGGAACAGCGTCGCATTAATGGTTATACAAGGTAGAGAACTTTATACCTGCCGTGATAGAAGCTACTAAAAATCGTATAAAACTCTATGGTGACATGGCCCATTATGAAGGGCAGTTATCAACCAACAGGCCATTTAATTTCCGCTTCCGGCTTTTTTTACAGGCTGACGTTTTTCTTCTTGGACTTGTAAATAAAAGGCCTCAAAGTGTACGGCGCCGTGGAGAAGACGTTTCACCCGTTCGAGCTGAGCAGCAGGTTCGTCTTTTTCAAACTGTTAATTTTCCGTTATTACACATTATTTCTCATTCATTTATGGGAGAAGATAGGAAAAGATTGTCGAAATGCATTTATTCCTAAATCGCACCGCCTTACCTAAAAATTTTATCGCTATACTTGTACAGCTTCTGTGGATTTATTTGAGAAATAAGTATATATATAATCCATACAACACACTAATATTGTATCAACATCTCAACAATATTTAATCGCAAGATTGCGAACATTGCAACAACATTGTGAAATATTGATACAATATTAATGAGACATTGCAGCGATGTCTAATGTCTCTTGAATCAATGTAAAAATTTCTTTGAAATGTAAATATTAATATGGTTACGCCACATAATTCCAATGCCAAACCATATTTTCGTAGCATTTCAAAAACATTTTTTGCAAAAAATATCTCGGGAATTTTCTCCCGGAAATTCTCAAGTGACCACGCATCCAAGTCGAGACCGCAGTAGACGTTGATTAGCTTCTGCGACTGCTGCGAACTGGATCCCTCGTGATGATCTGTGGACACTTTATATTAATATGTGTGTATAACTGATAGATTAGGTGAATATATATATAAAACATAAAACATGTATAATTAAAGCATAATATTTATATAAACATATGTAAAATTATAGTTTTTTTACTGATTTTTACAAATGCGGAATAGCATTTGGAATAATTTTTCTATTATTTGTATAAATAAGAATACAATTAAAGCAAGTCAATATGACACAATAATTAAATTAAATATAAAAAGTTTTTTTAAACATTTTAAAAGCATTTAAAAAATATTGTCTAATCATTAAGATGTAGATTAAAGTTTTTTTGTCCATAGACCTATTTCGTGTATCAATAATAATTTGTTCAATGTTGCTTTAACGTTACAGCAACATTAACATTTAATGTAAAAAAATCAACATAGGTTCAATATTGAAAAAAACATTCAACATTCAACGTCGCAATGTTTCTACAACATCTCCGCAATATTGGATTACAATTTGCAACATTGCAACATTGCAATATTGCTACAACGTTGCTGCAATGTTCTGTGCTGTATGGATAATACTATGGCGTGATGTTTTATTACACTTGACTAAGAACTGTGATTTTGGAAACCTATGGTACAATTAAAGAGATGTTTGCTATATCGCACCATGTGCAGGTTTAGCAAAATTTTTTATTTAAAAAAATTATAATAATGCAAAAAAATTATTAAAAAATAATATACAAAGAAGAAAATGTTATGCCTTATTATGACATAAAAAGCTTCAAAATAATTCTTCATAATTTCTGAATTTGTGAGCTTTTATGTGAAAAATAATGCGATTTTTTGACAATCTTTGTGTTGGGGAAAGCAGTATTAACCTTGAACTGAGTAAAGAGGGGATTTCATAGATCCAGAGAGTATCATTTCTTGCGATATTTTTTTTTCTTCAAATGCTTTATGCATGTGGCGTAAAGTTTTTTTGATCAATTCGATGACCTTTGTCGAATATTAAGTTTCTTGTGTCAATTTCGGATTGAAATTTGTTTCAAAATTTGATAAAAGTCTTTAAAAACGAATTGCTCTATTATACAGCTAATGTTAAAATCATTAAATTGATTAGCAATTTAATTTTATGATATTAAATTCGGAGTTCTTCTTAAAAGCTGTGTTTTAAGTTCGACAAATATGCGGGGCGCAATTTGAGGAATCTTGTAAATGTTTATAAAATTACCTAAAGAACTATTGAGGACTAAAAACTGCTTTCGACCGGTGTTAAATTTCCGTTATTTAAATGTGTTAAAACTAACTATTTATGTGGACTTTTTATTATACATTTTTTACAAGAGTCTACAAATGCAAATGAAACACATAAATTACATAATTATAATTTGTATAATTGCAGGCTTTCCCGTGTGTTCCCCGGAACACTGCCCGGTATACAAGGTGAGTTATGTAACACTGATTCTAATTTGTATTTATTCTTTTATTTTTCATAATGTTAATTTACATTATAATTGATTAAAAAATACGATAACGCTTTATCCTAATAGCTAATTTTTAAATTATTTTTTATATCAATTTATTATTAATTAAAATGTGCAAAAATATAAAACTATTAAATTAAAGAAATTAATATTGCAATTGCAATAACATATATGTATGACATTTATAATATTTAGTATAATATATAACATGTAAAATATCTATTGTATAATGATGGAAGAAAACATGAAATTTGAATATATTGAGAGTACTGCTGATGACACTTGGCGATCAGTCGATACGATGGCAACAAGCGTACTCGTCGAAGAAATCGAATTTATAAAAATATACGTCAAGACAATGCACTTTTTTCTCTCATTAACATCTGCAGGTTTTTCGTATTTAGTGAATTATCAGTTTCGAAAGCCCAAATGAAAATCTGGCCGTAAACCTATCCATTTTCTAGGTACGTACTTGCAGTAAACAGAGGATTGTATACAACCGCGTCGCACTAAGCCCATAGCTACTAAACCGCGCGCATACTACCTATAAATGGGCGGGCTGCTATAAAGTCCATTCATGATCGCGTCGCCTGTACAACAAACGTCGGGTGGCTCGCGCCTCCCGCGCGATTTATTACACTCGTATTCAAGCGCGAGTTGTGTTTCCTACTTAGTACACGTGTACCGACACGATCGCGACTCGAAATCGTCCTATTGTCTGCTTTGCTGCTGACAGACCAATCAACCCCATTTTCGTCTGAGTATCACATTAGATCCCATTCATTATATATTCAGTACAATCAGATGTACTAGAAACTTTAATATTTATTGGATATATTTTTGAAAAAGACAAGAAACGTGTCATTCAAACGAGTCATTCTTTTTTGTTTGAATAAAAAGAGATAATTTTGAACTGTTTTTTTGCAAATTAGATTTAAATCTGAAACAGATTTAATTTTTTACGAACGCTTACGAAAATAGCTTCTCTTAAAACAATAACAAGATTTATTTTATTTAATAAATTATAAAGTCATTTATTTAATCATTTATTAAATATTATATAATTTGATTTATTTTATTTATTAGCAAATTCTTATTTATAATAATAAAAATATCTAAAATTTAAATCTATTCAATTAAAAATTTTGTCAATAAAATTTCTCCTTAATATGAAATCATCGTGGAATTCTTCGAAAAATTCAGGACTTTTGCATTTTTTGATTACTAATGCGTGTTCATTAAGATATAGCTTTCTCGTGAGTAACACAGTCTGATGGCACACGACACTGATGGACAGACAGATGGAAAGCGTGTGTGCTACCAGAGTTGTTGTCAGACCGTTTTACTTTACTGCCCATAAAAGTACCGAGATTTAGACTGCAATACTGCCATGACGTATTGCTCGCGCTGCGTGTACATGCACGTACACACTGTGAAAGATGGCTCCGGCTGTCACCAGGCGTGATCCACGAGAGCATTTTACCACGTATCGCTGGAAGAAAGGCGAGAAATTTGAATACTTAAGTTTCCTAATAAGTTTCGATAGCTCATTCATTAAATTATCGTAATTCAAAATTTATAATTATAACAATGAATAAATAAATTGAAAGAGAAAGTAGATATGTGCGCTTAGAATTAAGAACAGCAGAATCTTTCAATAAAGATAGCACCTGTGATATAAACATCACGCGCGCGCACAGAAAGATTATTTGTGAAAGAGTTTATTTGAAATTAGCAAATCGGTCTCTGATAAATGTAATTACATTTGTGTGAACACTAATAATAATCGTAAAATAAAACCATTAAATGTAATTATAACCGTGACCAAATTATAACAATAAAGATATCATCAAAACAAGATCAGTTATCATTTACAGCTGTTATTAGAAAGAAATATTATAGAAGTTCCTCGTAATTTTAAAGAGTCCGCTACTCTTTATTCTAAAAAAAGTATATTGTGAAATAGATCTTTGCGCGGTAATATGATTGCGGTGAACAGCAATGAGTTTGATTTTAATCAAACGCGAGTGACCGAAGTTTGTACTCAATGTTGTCTTTTTTGTAAAGAATAAAAATTTTGTAAAAATGATTATAAATATTCTATTTTTATTCAAAATTATCTGAATATATGTTTTAACTAAAAAGATTTTTTTTTAATTATTTATAAAAACAGATGAATTTGCAGAACAGAATTAAGACATCAAATCACATTGTACGAACAAGACAACGTTAAGTCTCTTGAGGAAAACATTTTTGAATTAAAATCTTTAAAAAATGCTTACTTTTGCAATAGTTAATTTTTTTTATTTTTTAAATTTCTATTTATTAAAAATAGAACTTATCTTTATATGTTCAAATATTTTTTTAAGAATTTAAAATTTCTATACTTTTTTCAAAGCTTTATACCTAAACTAAAGAACCAATTTTTAAATAATTTTTTATATATATTTATTTTATAAAAAGTTAAAATTATTTATTATAAAATGTTACCATTAACTCAAGTTAAAAAATTATTATTTTTTATGTCAATTTTTTACCTAATTTGTGTATGTGTAAGTGTGTATGTGTAAAATCTTCGATAATTATTTATTCTACATTTTATTTTTTTCCAAAATAAAGTGTAGACATTTTATTCGAGAAGAAAGAGGATGTTAAAAAAGTGTCAATTTTAGTCCATGGCACTTCTAAATAGATCTTGAAAAATTGTTGCTTGGGTTCTCAAATAACAAGAAAAAAACAATCGTTTGACCGAAAAGCGATGGGAACATTGCAAGAATGGCTTAAATATAGTAAAGAATGACATTAATCACATGTACGATTAATAATCGGAAAACTATGATTTTAGCTAAAATTGTGTGTAAAAACATACTGCTTGTAAAGATCGCAGATTACGTTAGCACTATCCAGGATGCGCAACGTGGAAGTATAGTCTGCCGAGCGTTCTTTCGCAGAGATCAGGACTCCAGTTTGTTACTTCTGTGGTATTTTGTGAAACCCTCTCTGCTGTGTGTATGCGTGTGTGTGCAAATATTTAATATAAAAATAAACAAATTTACACCTCGTTTGCACTTTCGAAATCTGATGATAATGATTCATTAAAGTAATCATTGTAATTATTTTGTATATTTACTTGTTAATAAAACAAAAGATGGAATTGATGTTATTATTGTTCATATTTGTAGATGTAAGGTGGGTCAACGTGTTGTTGTCCTTAACACTTTTGTGGTTTTTTGCTAAAGCTCGATTTCAAAAGAACATCTCAATGCCTGCTCAATTAATCAATGATTACTTTAATAAAAAATCATTATTGTTAGATTCTGAAAGTGCAAACAAGGTGTAAATTTGCTTATTTTTATATTATACATTCGCATACAAGCGGCAGAGAAGGCTATGAGTCACAAAGCACCACAAGAGTGACGAATTGTGAAGTCTCGATCTTTGTCAAGAGGTGCTAGGCGGACTATATCTTTATGTACAGCCTAGATAGTGCTAAAGTAGTCTGCAATCTTTACATCCAGCATGTACCTACAATTTTAGCTAAAAAAAGTTTTCAAATTATTAACTGTACATGTGGTTAATGACATTTTTTACTATATTTAAGCCATTCTTGCAATGTTCTCACCACTTCTCGGACAAAATTAATACTTTTTTAACTTTTTTTTTTTGAAAATGTGTTCACAAATTTTTAAAGATTTTTTTAATCACTTTGAATAAATAAAAAAGAAAAACGTCCCGTTTGACCACGTTATAATTGACCATAACTACTTTCAATTTTTTCTTGGAATGTCCAATCAGAAAATTTTATATTAAATTAACGACATAGGCTATTGGGTGTTAGCCATGAAATATTCATCAAACAAAAAATACTCGTGATCGCTTTATCAGATAAAAAATATTTTATTGGCATAATCAATTATATATACTTTGACATTAACAAAAAGGGAAAGAATTTAAATCTATCGATTCAGTAGTGTAAGATTTGATTACGGAAGACACTAAAAATTGGTAACGGTATCTAGCGAGTAGAGAGTTTCCTTATTAAGTAACTGGGAAGAATCGCTAACACTATCGGTTGGTCGTTCAGTTTGATTTGTTACATTGTTATTTTTTTTCCTTCGTTTGCTGCAAGTCGATCGCGAGAAAAAGCGACGGAATTGAGATTTGGTGATTCGCAATACTCGTTGAAAGCCAAGAAGAACAAGCTCTCCGTAAGATAGTCGGTATGTCGCGCTCGCTGGCCTGCGACGGCGGAGAAGAGGAAGAAAAGCAGATTAGAGCGCGCGTGGTAGGAGGTTGGGGGGAGAACGACGAGAAACGCGCGCGCGAGAGAGAGAGAGCGAGAGAGTGAGAGAAGCGGTCGCGTGAGGAGGGTGGGAGACAACGAGTCCGGGCTCGCTTGCCAAACGATCCGAGAGATCGCGCTCGCGTCACTTTCGGCTCGTTCGACTCGAAGCGGCGGGCAGAGCTCTCAGTTGACGTTCAGTTCGGCTCAGCGAGGCCAGCAAGAAGAAAGGGGGTTATTCCATATGTGTGTGAACATCGTGCGTGTGTGTATCGGCGCACGATCTTCGGGACCGAAGAGGCGTTCTGCTACCTGCCGAGAGTCTTTCGACCGCATTACGCTTGATACTAAGGGGTAGTTCTACCTGACTTGATTGACCTGAGGATAAAATACGAGAGAGATAAAGGGATTCCGCTCTAATCGGGGACTTTCTTCCTCTTCTTAAATAACTTGACGACGATTTTAATGCTTGAATTTTTGTCATTAGTGAGTTTCGCAAGCGGATAGATCGCCAAGTTTAACCACGCGAGCGGGACGTTTGATGAATCGCGCTCGCAACCCCTTCGCGATGGGGATGACAGTAGCCGCTGATGACAGAGACAGGGCGACGCACGGCTCGTGTATGGTGATAGGCCACGGGACGATCGTAGCGCAATCGGTCGCGCAGTGAGTTAGCCTGAGCGAGAGATCGACGATTTGCCAAGTGTTACAGCTGGTGCTAGCTTTGGATAGCGCGTTAATTTTAACGTTTCCGTCTGAACGCGCGGCGATCAAGCGCAATCGCCGCTCCGAGTTGTCGCGGTCCGAACGATGCATTATCGCTAAATCGCGCTGTGTCATTTTGTTTTCGTTTCCACCCTCATCCCGCATCGTTGGATCGGCCGATTGGACAACCGCATAATATCCGCACAAATTGCTGCTAATCGACTCTACATCGGCGACGTACGCACGTGGCTCGCTCGCTCGCTCGCTACTGTCACATCGATCATCCTACTCCGACGTCGTCAACATCGTCATCATCGTTGTTGTCGTCGCTGCCCTCATCTCGCCGCGTGTGGACCTCGGTGTCGTCCGCGGATTTGCCACGCACTTTATCGCGCCCCCGTCTATCCTTGGCGCTCTGCCTCCGTGCCTCTTCGCTTCCCTGTCCCACGTTTATCTCCACCCCTCCACCTGTCTGCTGCGGCGCTGCACACTCTCTCCCCCCGCCACCAACCCCTCGTCGGACGACGACGCGCGTACCCGCACGATTTTCCCTATCCCCACCCGCCTCCGCTTACTCCTCGCGCCTCTGCTACCTTCTACACGCGCTTTCTTTATTTACTCCGTGAATTCACGGACCAACGCGACCGGCTTGATCACGATGAGTGCTCCGTTTCTCGATCCTCTGTGAACAATCCTCCGGCGCGTACTCGATCGTGAGCACGTACTCACTTTCGCTGGATCCTGGTTCACGATCTACGCTTACCTTTCGGTTGGATCGGCGTTTCGCGAACACCATTGGGGATATCGCTATCTACCACTACTACTTGCTGTCACGATGACGATGCGACGACTTCCGTATTTCGGGTGAACTCTAATCAATTTGTGCTCGACGTGGACCGCGCGCATCTGTGATCATCACTCGACTCGCGCACGGCGGTCACGGCCATCACTTACGCCGATCAACGCCGGACATCTCGGCATAAATATTGTTCTAACACCGGCAATAAACCGTCATCATCTGCACCATCGCCGATCACGTGGCTTGCTCGACGGCGACGCTGTACGATAATGTTCACGCCGCGCCGCTATGTGGCTCCGGCGTGGGCCACCCTGGCTCGGTCACGTCGATGGGGACAGCAACCGGAGCGGGGAATTCCACCGGGGTGACCTGGTGGGCCATGATGAACGGTTCCCTCTACGAGGACAGCCCGCCGCCAGTTCCACCAACAGCCTCGACTCTCGTATCAATTCAGCAAACCTCGACACCGGGTGCTCATCAACAAGCGACAACACCGACTTCACCTGGTGCACCGGTGTCATCGGCAACAGCGACAGCGCCATCGGCGCCTACAGCGAGCGCCAGTTCAACCTCGCCGAGCGCTTCTTCGGTAGCGAGCAACAGCGCGGCCGGACCACTCCACATACCCGCCAAGAGATTAACAGCGACACCGGGAGGCGGTGGTACCACTTACGGGGAAGTAGCCTGTGTGGAGTCGTCAGGCGGGCCAGGTGGTGCGGGCGCGGCAGGTGTGATACGACACTCTCACTCGGCAGGGTCTCAAGGCGGTTGGAGTTACAGTCCGCATCATCCCCAGGACTCCCACTACTCGTCCACGGCGGGCGAATCGTTGAACCATCATCAGACTTACGGGGGTAACAATCCCCCTACGTACTACAATCTGGCGGCCGATCCCACCTCGACCTCCGGTTCTTCCAGGGACAACCGGAAGGCCGGGCTTTTCTGGTCGCCCGCGGCTGCTACCGCTGGATCGGCCAGTACCGCCGGTTCTACCTCCGATTACAAGTCTTACAACTCGGCCGGCGCGGCGACTACCACGTCGACCACCGGTGGGTCTACCACCGGTGCCACCGGCGCCGCCGATCCGGCCGTGTCGTCCTGCCATCAGAGCTTCTCTCAGAGCTGGTGTAATTACTCGCCGTACACGACGGCGAGGCATCACCATCCGGTCGACACGGCTGGACATCATCATCCCCATGCGCAGGCGGGGGTACCGTATCTGGCGCCATCCGCGGCGGACGATCGTGGTAGGGTCGCTGCCGCTATGGTTGCTGCGGAAGGTGCCTTTCCTCATGATGGATATGGTGGCCTGAGAAACTATGGAGCGCCCGAACCTGTTACTTCGAGTCCCTATCCACCTCCAGGTAAGCATCTACTCCGAATTGTCAATTTGTCATTTTTTCCTTTTCTTTGATCAATGTTTTGAACATTTCAACGTTCAATGATAATAGTATTGTTTTGTGAAAAATATTTGCATTGTTGATGGTTTTACTTATATTGTTGAAAAAAAATCAGAAAATGTAAAAGAAAAATTGATTTATTACAAGATTCATTCTTCTGTTTGTAGTGCAGTAAAATTATTGTCTATACTTTTATGGGATATACTACGATAAGGAGTTGTAAACTTTAGCTAGTTTTCTATTTTCACAAATGACATAAATTGATCTAACCTTCTTTGAATGTAATTTCTGAGGAAGTGAAAGGTTGCTTAAAATTATAATAAATCTGTGAAATAAATTTTACAATTAATTCCTTAGCCTAACAACTGTACAAAGACATTGCGATGAAAGACATATGTAGTACGTGCTACGATAAAAAAGGTTGCCAATAATTGATACTAATTGCACGTGACTTCCTAAAACAGGCATCTCTGGTATTCCACGACGATCCTGATGAACTTATTCGACAAGTAAAGACCGCAGTCATCGTTCATTCACATCGTTCTCTTTTGTGCTTTCTCCCTTCTCTGTCCTTTTCTCGGGACCCTGTAACCCATGAAACGTCGCATGAGCAACAACGAACGGCGGCGGGTTTATTGGCGGCCGTAACTCGTAAACTCTGGCGCGCGCCTCCGATCAGCTGATCCGTTCCATGACCCGTGCAGGCGTTCAGTCATTCCGGCTAACGGCTGTTTCGCGCATTTGTATTGTCGCGACTATCTCCCCATTATTTTATTTTTGAACGATAATTTTTTCTCCCATCTCAACTAACGTCCCTTAAGGAAGATTAGTATTCGAGTTGCGTGCTGCTGTGTTTGATATGTTCCATTTGTACAAAAATACAACGGAACCACGCTTATGAAAATAAAAGATACTTTTTAGAAAACATTAAATATATATTTTGTCAAATGAGATATTAATCTTCCTATTTTTTAAACATTTATTCGGGATATCACGATGACGTAAATCATCAGAGTAATAAAATACTTTGCAGAAATGGCATTAATTTATATACGTATCTTATTACGATACATTCGATATCTCGAAGATTGTAAATTACATTCGAAATAATTATATCGCAACAGCGATGTCAGCTTTTCGTCCGTACGGAAATATTTGAATTTCATATTAGCCGTATAAAGAGAAAGGTGTGTATCTGATCGATCGTTGGCATTCGTCCGCCGCGTCCTTCTGAAAAACTCGCCACGTGTATCGTTTGCCACACGCGGCACAACGCTCGTTGCCGCGGTTTATCGTTACTTTGTTACTCGTGCGAGCACCATCGACGGCGCTCTGATAACCGAGATAACATTCGCGTGATCAGCCGCAAGTTTATAATCGTATGCGCACGAAGGGAGGAGTGTGTGTGTGCGCGCAAGCGTGCCGTACATACGGAATAGAGAAACGCGGGCGCGTACCCGCGTATAGTTTAAGCGTAGCCCAATAGATGGCGGCTCCATTATCTTTGCCCGTTCGCTCGACACCAGAGAGTGCGCCGCTTGCACCGTATCGCATCGAACCATCCCATATTAGTCCGGGTAATCTCCGAGGAATCACAATGTCGGCCAGGTGTCCCTGGCACAAGTCGATCTGTCCCGTGAGATATTATCTCCGCATCATCGGGAGAGCGCCAAGCTGTTAATCGGTCCGCATTTATTACCGTGGATTGCTGTCCGCGCTTAATTAGGCCTTTGAGGCCTACCGGTCATCATTATGCGCACTTATATCACGGGCCGGAATAAATTTAGCATAAAGTATGGCTTTATCAAGCCCGCCGGTGTTTCACTGTGAAATAAAGTATTTCGCTTGTTTATATGAATAGTAAAATTTAAATGGACGTTTGAGAATTATTTGTTTTGTATTTAAAAGAATACATTTTTTAATAAATTTATATTTATTTATTTACGTTTTTTGAGATAAAAAAATTACATCACTGAATAAAAAGTTAATTAAATAATTTATAGTATTAATTCTGATCTTTTAAATATTCAGAGAAAAATATAAATTACATAATTAGTTAAACGGTTTTATTATATTGCTTCATAATATCGAATATAACATCGAATTTATATTTTAAATTTTAAAAAATGTTAAAATATTTATCGATTTTGAAAGGTGTTGAAACATTTTTTTTATTTACTTAATTTGTATATTTAAATTCACATAAATTAACAATATGATATGATAAAAATAAAAGATGTCAAATGTTTCCAATCTATATTTTGTTTCCGCGGCAGCCCTACTTATAAAGTCCCTTCGACTATTTCTATCAGAAATCGGGTATCAATTCGGGAAACTTGTTACAATATTCCTGATGCTCACAGATATCTTTTAATCTCTACATATATCCCTTTTATTATCCGTTTTATAGGCAACGCAACCTACTTTGTTTTAATTCTCAATATACATTTTTTAAATGTATATTGTTTATAACTCTAGATAAATTTTTAAAATAATTTTTTAGTATTTTATTAATTATAATAAATATCAAAAATAGCATCAATTTTTTTATCAATAAACAATGAATAATATAAGGCCGAGAACGAACTATTCTTTGGTTTTTTGAATTACAATTTATTTTAATCTTAATAATCAAAATACAGTTAGCGGAACGTTTCGGACGTACTTGTCCTTCTTCAGCCGCATTAATTTACATTTCTAATGTCAAATTACTTTACTTAAATATAAATTTCTACATGAGCGCATAACTATTTTTGTCCGTTATATAAAAATTAGCATAGCTTTATTCGTCGATGTAACGCGAGAACAGTCTGAATCCATGGTCCATCCTATAAGGCAACGTCTCGATGTTCCGAGTCTCTCTATTGAAATGTAATAATTTAAATGCGTAATAATAGTTTAAATAACTAACGTTAATTTAACTGAATAAAAATAGTTTAGATAAATAAAATGATTCAAGTGTAAAAATTTTTAACATGTCCCAATAATTCAAATAGACTGACGAATACATTAATAATTTAAAATTTACGAATAGTATATCGCATGGATAAAGTACTGTGCTCGGTTATGTGTCTGTTTCGTGCAGAGCTAACTACACGACTGAGAAGGAGAACATGGAGCGGATAATATAAACTATTTATTGTCCTTGCATATTATGTTGCGTTTCTAATCTTTAGCGACCAACCTGTCAAGCAAATCAAAGTAAGATTCGTTTAAAAGGTCTGTCTTTTTGTAAATTGAGTCCGTTGGTTAAAAATAACTTTTTAACATTATTATTCATTTAACTAGATGTATAACGTTAATTTAAAAGGTATTAACAATGAAAAAATGCCGTTATGAGATTTATTTCGATGTACAATTTAAAGCAGGTAAAAATTTTAAAATAAAAATATATTTATATGTAAAAACTAGATTGATAATTACTTGTAAATTGTTTTCAAACTTGAACTTTTAGTACGTTTGTTTTTTATTAGAATATGCGTTCGGAAATTTATAAAATATTAGTACCGTTAAATGTTTAACGATACGTTGTTTATTCATAATTAATACACATTAATACACGTTTAATATACACTCCTGCTCTCTGCATTCGTTTTATATTATGTAATATTCTTGAGAATCCTGACCTTTGTTAAATAATTTTTACATTTTAGTGAGAGTACCGACGTTTGTTAAGTATTTTTACGTTTTAATGCGCAATAAATTCTTATCGCTTAAGCAATCGCGTCGAGGCAGCAAGAGAATATATCAAAAGAGAAAGGAAGATAGAAAAAGTCTCGAGGATAGAATAGTTGAAAATTCGAGAATTAAATTGGAGTAAAAGTCAAGAAATAAAATTCATCGTTTATTTGTGCAAATACGTATTTTATCGATAAAGATATTTAAGATATCAAAGTATTGTAATAATTTGCATGTTAAGTGACTTGCGTTTATGTGTTTTTGTTTTACGGCTTTTAAGCTGAAAGAGCAATTGTAGCTAATAGTAATAAATCAAGAAAACTGTCAACTCTCTTTGGAATTCATAAAAAAAACCTGCGTGACATCTGAGATATTATAATATTGCATGGATGACGTCCATCGCATGTATACGTTCCGACGGATCAAACAATATTGCATCCGACAAAAGCGTTTTCTAGATAGACTAAAGATAGACGACCTGATCCATTTGACTAAAAGGTTTTGTGAGTCAAAATCTTTTTTATTTTTAAATTAATTATTAATTTTATTTGATCACAAAGATAAGAGAAACAATTTCGATAGTTTTCGATCGGTGTAATATATGGCAATTCCGATGAAAAGCCTTTTTGCTTTACTTATGTGAAAATTATGAAATATTGCTAGACAAGCCGTCAAATAGAAATAATTTTGTTACATTGGCGTACACCAAGAAAACGTTTATCCAGTCCATGGCTGGGTTAAAGATAGACGGATGAGTCGCGAGCTTTCGTAATCGCTCCATTCCGCTGGCGCGGCTTTGCCGTATGTATGTACCTTGCACCATCCCATCGTACATTCCGCTTTAACAAATGCATTCGCGTCGCTCCACATTCTCTGGGTTTGCAACGGAGCATAGTGTGCCCTGTTAAAAACCACCGACCAGTCGAGACGCTTTAGAGAACGAGAGCCTAACAACGGTTCCGCGCTAACTCCGGCTTCATGTTTTTCGTGCGGTTAGTAGAACCGGTCCAATTATATCATACCACTGTGCCAGGAACGGCTACGGCAACCCTCGTGCGCATGTTGTACACATGTACATACATATACGCGTGTGTATGTACGAATAATGTTGCGCACGCACATGCAGCTGGAGTGCATGCTTTGACATTCGGAGAGTTACATCAGGCGCGGATTTAGTCAATGATGTTCCCTACGCAGTTTTCCGCGTAGAATTTCGATACGAAAAGAAACAATAGAGAGTGTGAGGAAAGTTTGAGGCTGAGAAAGTATTAAATTGTACCTTTCGATACCAAAATTGTCAAATCATCACTTTCGATATTAAAATTTCGAGTACCACTCTTTTCAATATAATATTTTTTATTACGTTTAACAAATATTGCAAAATACATCGTTCGATAATTTATTCTAAGAATTAAAGAAATGAAAAAAAAAAATGCTACGTTCCTGCACCTGCAATCAGAGGTGATTTGAACATTTTAATTTAATTGATACTTTAATTAATACTGTCTACTTTTTTTTTTAAGACTTGCAGTTTCTGTAGAATTGCATTAGTGACTATAATTGTCATTTCAGTAGTTTTTCTGGATCACATATCGCGAGATAATATCGCAATCAATAAACGTACAATCTGCATTTATTAATTTGTACTATCTAGACGGCAGAATTATTTATAATAAACGATTACGGAACGTTTATTAAAAAAGAAAGAGTAACGGTATCGGTTACGCGCCGATGCACCAACTAACGAACCGATGTATTTGCGCTCATTTCTGCCAGTCACTTCGTAGTAACGAATGGCAGTGATTGCAGGAAAAAGGAACAGGTACAACCACTTTCTTCATTCAAAATCCGCTTAAATACGTCAGCGACTAGGAACTAGTCCACAGACAGTTCTAAACTTGTCTGTAATATTTTTATTTCGTTTATTTGTTTCGATTGACTTGATTATTGATTATAATGATTAAATAGGAATTAGACAATGATAAATTTGAAAAATCTAAAGCAGAAGTGTTATTAATTTAAGACTCGTCTTGCGAATTACTATCGTCGTCTTCAAGACGAAATTTCTTTGCTGAATATTACTAGCTAGCAGCTAGGTTGTTTTATCATCGGCAAACTAATTGTGTTAAGTGATGTGGGGTTCCTCCCCATCTTCCTTGTTTCCCGCAGGTTCGCTTGCGGGTGTAGGTGTCGGGGTTGGTGTAGCCGGGATGGGCGTCGGGTGCGGCAGCTCCAACCCCTTGGAATGGACGGGTCAGGTGACGGTGCGGAAGAAACGCAAACCATACTCCAAGTTCCAAACTCTCGAGCTGGAGAAGGAGTTTCTCTTCAACGCTTACGTGTCGAAGCAGAAGCGATGGGAGCTTGCGCGCAACCTGAATCTGACTGAGCGCCAAGTTAAGATCTGGTTTCAAAACCGTCGGATGAAGAACAAGAAGAACAGTCAGCGGCAGACCCAGCAGCAAAATAACAACAATAACAACAGTAGCAGCGCCAACAACGCGAATCATCACGCGGCGACCGGCAGTCATCACCATCCGAGCACCGCGCACGCACCACCCTCGAGTCACCACGTGGTCGCGCAAGCGCATCATGCGAACGGCTCGACGAAGCATCATCAGTGACCCGTGGCCTTCTCTGGGGTCGTCTTCGGGCATCATCATCACAATCATACCTCATCCAGCAGCGGTGGTAGCCACGGGGGTAGCCATAGCAGCCTGGTAGCAGGTCACAGCCATAGCCTCCATGCACCGCAGTCCCAAACGCCGCTGCCGCCGATTCACGTGTCGTCGTCGTCGTCGGGCACCGTAACGCCCGCCACGGCCGTAGTCCATCCACACACACATACACACGCACACTCTGGCAGCCATCATCATCAGCTGGCGCACGTGGCTCAACAGTATCCCGCTCTCCTACATCAAACGTCTCACGGCTTGGCCGCCTGAACGCACCGAACGCCCCAGAGAAAACCCGTCGAGAGACGCCTCGAATAATCTCAGGCGATCCCGCTAAACCGTCGATCAATATCCACGTCCACGGGAATTCGATGAAAACTCATGGACTCTGTCGAGCAGCCGTTCAAAGACTGCCTAAAAGATAAAGCTCGCGCGTAGTATATTATTATTAATTATATTATTAATTATTAATTATATTATTATTATTCAATCAAGCGAAAACTTCGCTATTGTATAGAAAGGGCGCGTTTGGGGCCACTATTTCAAGCGGCCCGAAGACTCTTTTTCGAGTGTCGGTGTCGGGTGCCGGTATTCTACGGTATTCTACGAATAGTACGCGTTATCGGGCGACACCAAGCAATCTGTCCAATTCGTAATTCGGTAGTATTTTCTCCAGTTATATATATATATACATAAAGTAAAGAGGTAATTAATGTCACTTAGTGTACCCCTATTCCTCCCACCGCCCCCAGAGCCTCTTCTTCCTTCCTCCAGTCGCATCGTGTGTTTATTCCGTCTTACATCCCCGTCTATTGTCGGACCTGAGTCGCACATTTGGAGATTGGAACGTATCGTTGCAGTTACACCCGGGGCTGATTCAATCAGACATCATTGATTTTGCAGTTAGGGCTGGACGGTCCGTCGAGAATCGCAAGTTGTAAAGCGGATGGGTCGCTTTTAGGGGTAAGTGGACTCACTGATCTCGCGTAAGTGCATGTGTATCGCTCTTTAAATTAACTTTTCACTTCGGTATGGGTTATATATGATGGCGTTAAAGACCTGCAAATCTTGTCGACTACCTACCTATCGTACAACTAGGTAATACTAAAAGTTAGTATTAGCAAAAGTTTATTATTATTCGTCATTCACGCTCTAATGCCTGGTCTTTTTAACTATTTGCTTAAAATGTTAATTTGAAATGTCATAAAAATTTTATTGATAGACTCGAGGCGTATATCTGTTCTCGGTAATTTGAATTCAAATGTCAATTATTGTCAGTATATGATTTAAACGAACTCGCAGCACAGTCCATATTTATCGAAATATATATTATTTATAATGACGATTCTCGACTCAAGAAGGAAGGTCAAAAATAGCAGAATACCTTCTTTTGCTGTTCAATTATTTGCCTGTCGTGACAAAATAAAGAGTGTGGTAAATTTTGAAGTCAGTGTAGAATATGAGCGTATCCGAGAAATTAGATAGTTACGTCCACAATGTCGTACTAATCGCCTACCAAGGATCGCAAATTAGTATAATTCTATTAGTATTGATGAAAAGCGATTTATGTTAAAAATATACATAGTAGCCAGTCTAGTGGTCGATTGTAGGCCGTTCTAGGCTGAGTTTGGGATTTTCGTGAAAATTATAATATTATGCAGGGTCAACATCGTACGTTCAGTATTTTCATCTCCGTGCGCGAGCGAAATTCTTGCCGTGAAAGGAACAAAAGGTTGTGGTACTTAACGCTCTAAACTTTATCGCTTGTTAACGAATTAGTGTAATTACATTTCTTTTTTACGATTATAATCGGTGACACGTGATAATGTGAATACGGCTTTTTTGCTTACGTTGCTAAAAAAACCGGTGTCGAAAATTTATCGAAATAAATTTTCGTATACACAGTGTTCATAAAGTCTATCCTCATTTTTTATAGGAAAAAAAATTAGTTACATAATAAAAATTTCTGTGTGATAGCTAAATTTTAATTGTAATATATGAATAGCTAAGCAGCATAATTAAATTTACTTAGTTGTTGACATTTTTGCTAAATGTCATAAAATTTAGCTATAACAGATATTTTAATGAATTGTAATTGAATTGAGTAATATTATAGATGTCATTGCATGTCAAAATATTAAGTCCCAAAATTTTAAGTAGAAATTAATTTGTAAGTATACATTTTTGAAATTGTGCAAATTTATTTTATTTTCTCTTTATTTTGAAGTCAACTTTTGTCCCTAATTTCGAGAAATCTTTATGCTTCAGAAACTTTTTTTATAACACGAATAAAATATTCCATAATCCTTTTATTCAATTCTCTGCGATTTTTCATTACGATTATTAATTGAAAATAATCAATAATCATTTTTTACAATTTCGGATCATTTCTGAAGGGGATAGGAATGAGGATAGATATTATAGACATCCTGTATAATACTTCATTGCCATTGGGTATCCCAAGTATTCGTTGACAGGAACTGGACGCGATATTGATTATATTTCATGCTTTTGACTAGATTTAAAAATATCTGAGAAGAAAGTATTTTTTGTTGATCAATAGTCGATCAATAGTTAATCAATTATCAGTAATTCTAAGTAATCACTGATAATTGTTATTATATATATTTTTGCGTTCAGTAAATGTCACATGTATTGATCTCTGTAAATATATCCAATGGATATGTCATCTCTGGCAGACGTCTTCCGGTCGTTTTACATCTTTTGCAGGGTTGGGAATTACTTTTTAATGATAACTTATTACCGTTATTGTTATTTAAAAAATTATTGTACGCAACTTTTTTCGTTACTTTTCACTAAAATAAGATTAAGTTAAACGTAACATTTTGCTAATGTTTTTTCTTAAAATATTATTGAAAATAATATTATTTTGTATCTTAAATTCCTAAGACAACAAAAAATTTAAGAAGAAATATTAACAATAATTAAAAATATAAATTTAAAAATATTGATTTTTATTAAAAATATAAATACAGCAAATTACTTTTTTTGAACCTTCAATTTTGTGTTACATAGTTTTAACATCAAAATTATTTTTAAAATGTGGTTTGCAATATAATTGGTTTATGACATCTTGAAACTATATTTAAGATAGTTTTAAACACAACTGTGAATACCAGCAGGAGACTGAAGATTGAACATATACAACTGAAATTGTCACCAATATATTCAAAACGTGAAAAGTAACAATAAAAGTATTAAATTTGTTATCATTACTAAAACAAAAAAAGTACAACTGCGTTAAGATTACAATTACTAGAAAAAGAAAAATAACGTTTTTATCAATCACCATCGTTTTACTTAAAAAAATGTAATTGTAACGTTAATGACTTTGTTACAAGTAACGCGTTACTTCCCAACTCTGATCTTTTGTTTAAAATCCGTGCTCATGTCTTTCACGACGAGAAGCGAACGTAGTGAGAGAAAATCGATCTCGTATGAAGTCCTAAGCGCGATCGGAATACAATTTTGAACAGAATATCAGCGAGTAAGTAATCTAATCAGATGTTAACTGAAAAAAAGCTATCCCACTGGATCTCTATTCTAAGGTGCAACATTATCTAAATTACGAAGGGTTACTGAGTTCGTGTGAATGGCTACAATATATTATATACGTGTATTTTGTGTATGTGTATACACAATATGAATGCGTGTATCGGACGGGCATGTGTGTATGTGTGTATGTTTGTGTGTGTGTGTGTGTGTGTGTATATATATACATATATGTGTACGTGTAGGTATATTCGCGTACGTATATGTATGTATGTTTCTGTAAGCAAGGGGTGTATTTCTTTCATGTGTGATGTACGAACGTGTCACACGGCTGTGGATACGAATGTATGTTTTGTGGTACAAAATAAAAAGTAGGCACGCGCTTTGCACTGGAAAAATCGATAGGGAGAGAGAGCGAGACAGAGAGAGAGAGAGAGAAGAAACGAGAGTGAGAGCGAGAGGGGAAAGAAGGAGATAGAGAGGTGATTGAAAAATCGAGAGCGAGAAGGAGAAGATGAGAGAAACGAAAATAGGATAACCGCGAATTGAAAATTCTATAAGCATATAAGATAGCCGTGAACGCGATGGTAAAAAGACAAACGCGGTTAGAGTCGAGAAATAAAGGCAACGCGAGACGATGAAACGTGGCTCGTATAGAGTGAATTTGAACTCGTGAGAGACTGAGTTCCGGACAACTGTATAGTTCTGCCACGGTACTGTAACAGTTAATGTAACGACGATAATATAATACAATATAAATGATAACAAAATAAATAATTTCAAGTGGAAACGATTAAATGTGGAAAATTTCGATCGGACGGTAGCGATCCTGTTGCGTTTACCGTGCTGTCCGAAGCTTTGCTGCAAGTTGATTGTAATTAGTTATTAAATATACCACTGATGATGTTTATTATGACTATTAAAAAAATTCTTAAGATTATTATATTATATTATTATTAATATTATTATCATTATTATTGTGAGCGTCACGTTAATATTATGTTATTGTTTTTATTGTGTGTTGTTTTGTATGTACCTATCAGAAGAGCCTATAATAATAATAACATTATTACAATAATCTATACACACGCGCACACAAACACAGTAAAGGAACGGGGAAAGGAAGTAAATACACATTATTATCTTTGTCCGTTCTAAATACTGACTTGATTTTCCGATACCTATAAATGTATGGTGCCCGATCTTAAGAGAAATTTACAATCTCTTAACATACAAATAGAAATTTTATGTTTTTTAATTCGTGAAAGATTTTATAATGCTTAAAGATTGTACTAATTCTGATCGATAGTCTGGAAACTTCGGGAAATGAATAATCTAAAACTGAAGTTATATATTATGTGGTTGGGGTGCTGAAAAAAAAGAGGAATATTTGAGAAGTAGCACCTTTTTATTTAAAAAAAAATTGTTTTATATAAGAATGTTTTTAAATATTTTGTGACTTAATTGCTAAAATATTTTTCTGTTATTTTTATATATGTGACGACAAAGCTATAACGCACCAAGTTATTACACACATGAATAAATGTAAAAATCACATTTGTATCATTTATGTTGTCCATTGTTCACACAGTAAAAAATTGTTAGATCATTTTTCTTTTGATTTGCCACGTCACACTGTATATTATCATGCGCTGTATTTGTAAATTATAAGCGTAAATATTACTTGTTTAATGTTCCGTTTAAAAATCTCCATCCTTATATCACGTATGACAAAAACATATAACAAAGTATTACAAATAAATCGTCATGTTTTTTTATCAAATTAATTATATGTTTAACCCATTATGCACGCAAAAATAATGAAGAAAAATATTTTTGCAATCCTTTTATAATACATTTTAACAGACGTACTTTAAAGTATAATGTAAATTTCCTTTCATATAAGCTAAAACTTTACATAATATGTTTGAAATTATAATTTTCTAATACCTGAGAGTTATGAAAGTTATGATATAGTTTATTTAAACGTACTCAGGATATTGCAAAAAAATTTTTTTTTATTTAATTTTGTACAATATTTCAATACTATCAACATACAAGTTGCGCAATTTTATTTTTGTATTTAATATGTTAACAAATCATGCACAATAATTTTCTATGTTTATATTGACTATTTCCTTATAAAATATTCTCACAAAATATTTTTGTCAATTTAAACAACTTATTTTCTAAATTTTTGTGGTCTTAAATGCATTACAATTAAAAATAATGAAGCGATGGGTAAAAGTTAAAAATGCTATTTAGTCAACATATCAAAGCTCAAAATGACATAGTACTTTTTAAAATATGTCTGCAACATGTCTTTGATGAAAAGAAATATATATAAGTATATAATTTTGAAAAAATATCTACATTGTACGTGTGCTATTCAATAGTTGACAGTTGTTTCTCAAAACGTAATGCTATTTAATCCACAAAAATTTCCAATTTATTTAAAGTTGAGCTTTTTCATGATTTTAACTATTAATATGTTGAAAAAATATTTAAATTACAACTTTATGATTATTATTATTATTACTTTTTAATAACGTGTCTAGAACTTGAGAAAATTATGACAAGCAGTAAATGTTAATTGTTTCTGTTATTTTTAAATGTGTTTTTCAGAATGTGCATTTTATTCGATTTTTTCCATTCCTACATTTTAATTGTACTTGTATGATACTAAGATATGTCCGTAAGGTAGAAATTATATGCTACTTGTAAATAAAATTACAAGATTATTCCTGTATCGAAGTGCAATAATAAAATATGTTATATTAGTGCCAAAGTAATTGCAGAGAAACGAGCATGAAGTTCCCTCCGTATTAAATGAGAATATACAATAGTTAATTAAAAATCCTTTATTTTTTACATTTATTTAACGACGTAAGTACTTTTATAATGTATCAATACAATTATACATTAATTCTTTTATAATTTTATACTTAGTAATAATTTTTAATGAAATATAATTGAATATTATTTAAGTATATATATATAATTAAAGGCTGTTTTTATATCTTTAATTTGACAGCTGTACATATTCATATAACATAATTATTTAGTAGAATTGGATGTGTATATTTTACATATTTCATATGTTTGTGCTTTAGATATTTTTCTTAAAAAAATTAATTAGTAGAGATATGCAAATTTTTATTCAAGATTAAAAATTATTATATTTTATGTATTATATTTAAAATATGTATAAATTTTTTGCGTTAAGCACGTTTTATCTTATATTTATTATGTCATATTTCAACAATGTAGAAATATAATAGTAATGACATCACATTAGATTTATCAAAATTTTTTAAATAATTATTTTTAAATAATTTTAAAGTTTAAAAATTTAGAAAGTATATTTAGATACTAAATTAATTATTTATTTAAGATTGTTAAAATTAAGACGTCTAAATTAGTACATAGAATAGATATGTTTTAGAATAGATTTTGACACGTAAAACTGTAGCATTGTACACAGGACTGTATCTTTTGGTCATAGAGAAAGATCATGATATATTATGATTTTGTAGAACTTGTTGGAAAAGTCTAATTTTAATTGAAAATTTGCTGGTAAGTACTAAATACACATATTATTTATATGACATATTAGTATAACATATTTATATTTTGCATAATAATTATTTTTTGTTATATATTTATTCCATATTTAAGTTAAGAATGCAGTAGATTAATAAAAATTAAAAGAAATATTTAATAAATACAAAAGTATTTAAAAAATTGGTAGAATCTCTTTTTTTGACAATGAAACATTGATATTTGATAATGGAATATTAACAACTGTATAAACAAACAATAATAGAAAGAGTTTTATTGCACAAAATATAATTTAGAATAATCATTAATGTGAATAAATATTCGAGTAATAAATTGCTTTAACGATATAATCTTACCAAAAGTATATATACGTATATATAATTTTCACTTGACACACTTTGTTCAATTTTGGTTTTGATAATAATTTTTAACCATTTTTGAATCGTTGCAATATAATTTTCAACACAATACGTTTCGAAAACACATAGTGAAACATTTAATAAAACATTTAGTGCATGTTTACTGAAACATGATGAAAAAGTTTCTATTGTCAACTATTGTGCCATCCGTTGAATCGAGTGTCCCACTTTCCAATGATCAAAAAAATTGGGTCCAAGCCAAATCACCCGATGTTTTTCTGGCAGTAAAGAACGACAAAGCCCTTCCACTAATACAAAAAAAAAATTCGAAACTTTTGTCGCAGCTTTCTAATTTTGCCCTAGCTTCAGTCATGTCTTCAGTTACGTGTAATCCAGCGACGTGTAACAACGTAACGTTTGAAACGAGTTAAAGTTTTTTTACGCAGTTTTTTAAATAACATTTTTAATTAATTAGTAATTAGTAATTAGTCTCTAATGAGAGTCAGCGCGGGTAAAAGTGCGCAATCACAAGTATTAATGTTATTTTTAAATAATTTGAAAGTTTAAAAATTTAGAAATTTCTCAGCCTAATTTCCATTTACTAATTGTTTTAAATTTTGAGAGTCCTAAACTAATTACACAATTATTTTTAATTAACTCATAATTTGTGTCGGGTAATTATACGGTCACGTTAATATGCATATAATGTGTAACGGAAGTTTTATATAATAACAAATCTCTTTTTCTTGAGCCATCGTTACATTAAATATCTTATAAATTGCTTAAAATTTTATATTTTAAAAAATAAATGTTCAGAAAATTACAGAATAATGATTAAAGTGAAACTTATATATAACCATCCGAGATCACATGAAGGATTTGAAGATCTCAGTGAAATTTTAATTTTAAAATTATTCTGCTTCAAATTCGGACATGTATAAAAAGAAGTGAAAATTATTCTGGATTCAACAATTATGAAATCATATTCTGGAATATGTTGAAACAGTGTGCCAGAATGTTTTTACATTTTCTTTAAAGCCTAAACCTTAAGCAGTGAGAAACTACGATGTCCTCGGAAGAATAAGTACACGTATACATAAATACAAGTGCTAAGTGTGTTTGAACGATTCCAGAAGATAAGTGTTGATTAGGATAATCATAACTGCTCAAACACGGTTTGTAAATGTATGTTATTTTATTTAATTTACAAAATGTTGGAAACAATAATTACAATAAATAACTCTAAATGTTGGTGTCATATCAAGTAAATTTTATTAGGTTTATATATTTGCACATATTTTACATGCTTCAAAGGCCTGTTTTAGTATCGCTTCGTTATTAACGCTTCGTTTTGACAGCATTTTGAAATATAAAATGTTAAATCATTTCAAAAGAACTTCTTCAAATGTAATACAGTTCATGTTTCTCATTTTAATTAATTTACATAAATATTTATCAATTTCACCATATTTATATTTAACATCATATTTGCTAATATAATATTTCCCAATCAAAAAAGAAATTCCGTAGATATTGCAAGAAAAGTTAAATTATTTTCTGTCTTTAATTACGTCATCTAGCACGCGAAGGATAAAACTTCCATTTGTCACGAGCATCGAACAATGTTTTCTTTGTTTTTTTTTTTTTTTTATTGAAAGCTATATCTCATAATAAGACAATCTCCATCATTCTAAGCTATGTTATTATGATGACGCAGTGGTTATTTTCTTGCGAATAATCGATTATACGCAGTATTTCTAAACAAGTTTTTTGTACGAACAGAACGACTTGTTATCCTCCAAAATAATTTTGTCAAAGAAATAGAAATTTGTATTCGTCTAACATTAAACACGAAATTATTCCAGAAAGTATAAAATACTACAAAGTAGCTATTGTCAGTCGTTTCTACACAAACAAGCTAATAAATATTTTATGATGATAGACTCACGCATTAATTTCCCCGATTTGCATTAATCAGCAGATGAAATTCGGATAAATTTCTTTGTACCGCGCCGAAAGACGATTTGTATTATTCGAATGGGAGTTCCGATGTGCAACATTGTCCGTAAAACGACCAATGAGAGAAGCTCCCGGGTCCTGTCCTAATAAAAGGTTGACGGGACGTCCTTCTCTTGGCAATTCGGTGGAGCCAGTTCTAAGAGCAAGAGAAATATCCGCCCCTCGCGTTACGTCCTATTCGACGCCAACTTGGGAGAACCACCAGAAGCCAGACGTTTGAGGAAAGACAGGGACCCGATCTATCTACAGCTCAGTTTTGTCGTTTCACTCAAATTGAATTTCACGTTACGAGTTGACTCGTGCGCTGACTTTTCCATTCCCTTGGGGATTAGCGCAAACCTTGGCTTTGCCGTATCATTCAACGTGTCACGTGGAAATACGAAAGGATGAAAAGTTTTTCAACGCGAAAAAAAGGGGGGAAAAATAATTTAAAGTTCCCACGCTTCTTTGCGACACTGCATCACGGCTTGATGCAGTTTTGCCATTTCATCTGGATATTGCGCGTTAGTCTGGAAAAGCAATTTTCCGCTTGGATTATAAAGCGGGGAGAAAGTGGGAGGCATATCGCGTATTTTTGCGGCTTGATGGAATTTTTGAGATTGTAGGGAAGGGTGATACATTTTGCATTTTTCATTTGAATGCAGCTCTTGCTGCGTACTGTGGTCTACATGATAGGATAAATCATTTATTACATAGCTTTTGCACAATTTTATATATAATTAATTATTTCTCAACAATGCAAAAATATTTCAAATTTTTATTACTTGCATTACAAAATTATCAATTAAAAAAATAAAAAGATCATAATTTAATAAACTACTTATTATTTTTTTAAATAATCTATTATAAATAAATTTATTTTAATTCCTGTTTATTGTAAATACAACGGATATTTTCAATTTTCTTGTTATTTGTATAGTTTTTGTGATAAGTGAATATTTTAATAATAAACAAGAAAACGTTGAAAACACAAAATAATAACACAGCCAGATTTTTTTATTTGATTGAGACAGAAGGATTACAATTTTTACGGCGAAGAAGACAAAAGCAGAAAGAAATAATGAAGTATAAGGGCATTGCCATTTTCTTTTGGTAATGTTTTACTATTACTTAAGCTTCGTCCACTCGCGTATTGGGACTGGCAATTCCATTAGGAGATAGACAATTGACTGAAAGAGAAGCAAGGAGAGGGAAAGAATAATTCGACTGTATCTCAAATTCCGGTTGAACGAGTAACGAGCTCAATTGAGATGTTGCCGAATCGCTCTCCAGTTTTCTATCTCTGGTCGACTGGATGAGGGATTACTACAGACGTTCCACAGCTTTATTACCATTTGCTTAACGCTCGTGTGTGTAAATGAAACTTGAATGAACATGGCGCACGCAATTGTTGACGTGATGATTGCTGATGGAAAATTCAAGATGTGATTTCGGCAAGAAAAATAAAACCAAGAAAAAAATGTTAAATAAAAGATGATACGAGATGGCATTTAGAAACACAAGAAATGTACGTCGAAATAGAATTGGAAAGGCTTTGTTTTTATTTATGCTACCTAAATCAGAAATTATTATAATAAACATAAATGGTTTTTAATTGAAATGTATAATATTAAGAAGTTATGACAAAAAATCTGACATTTTTGGTATACATATATTTGGAGTATCCAAAATAATTCATGTAAAGTTATATTGCTTTGCAGGAATTACTTGTTCTGTAAATATCTATCTTATAATTAAATAAATTTTTTTTAGTTATTTAATTTTATTTATTTACAGAACAACTAAGCTCAGATTCGCAATAAAAATTTATATAAATTATTTTGAAAACCTATTCAAAGTATAAATTGTATAGGTCCTGTGTTTAACAAGGGAACATCCCCAAGTGTCATTCTGATTTCAGCACGTAATTCTGGTTTTGATTTCGCTTTTATCAGTAAAATATCCATGTTTCGGGAAAAATTCTCAATCTCAACCGTTTTAAAGATTTTGTATTATGAAAAAGGTTACTCCTTTCCACCACATGAACTGCTTTAGCTACTGAATAAAATTCTATCAAATTGTTCATTTTTACGTAGTACTGTTATAACAAATTAGACTACAATAATACTATATAGGCAATAACTGAATAAGTGTCTAAGAAAAACTGCGTACATTTTTACCAACGAATATTCAAGATAATTTATACAAATTTTTATTGCGGATCTGAGCTTAGTTGTTCTCTGTAATTAAATTAATAAATTTCATTTATTTACAGAACAATTAATTTCTACAATGAAACTTTACATAAATCATCTGGAATACTTAAAATATTTATTTATTGAAAGTATTCAAATTTTTGCTATATTTTTTTACAATTTAGTATAACGATAAAAACTAATAACAAAGTAAATTAACTATAAAAATTAAACTTATTCAATAAAAGTAGAACGTTGTAAATACAATTTTTATATGGACATTTCACAGTCTATTTAAAGTATAAATATTAACACATTTGTAAAAATGAGTATACATCCTTAAGACGATGATCATAAAAAAGTTTTTCAGTTATTCCCTGCTTTTGAAGTAACTAAAAATATTTGTGCATTTCTGAAAGTTTCTCAGCTTGATAATGGCTGTTTATTTCTGTATTGCGCAGAGGTAAAATTTAATCTCTGGGAATACATTTTCTCGAATAAAGTATAAATTACGATGTCGTTTATTTGATAACTTTATAAATAGGAAATAAATTTGTCTCGCTGACGTTGACTAATTAAATAGAAAAATATGCCTCCGGGTGAAGCGTAACGAAGATAAAGAATTTAATGAATTTTCGTTGACACCTGCCTTTGCGTGATTGGCGTGAGACGGAAGGTTTAATGAAAAGAAGAATTGGTTAGCCCTTTAAATTCCCATATTGCACGGCATTTGCATGTATATTATCCGGGATTTACGGTCGAGAGCGCGATCATTACTCGGTTTATCGATTAGCCGTTTATGCTTCCCTAAAATACACCTCGCAACATTCTTAGCTGTCTTCGCCAGGTCTTAAGACATCACGAAGCTCGAAGCTTTCGACAAAACAAAGACTAAAATCCTCTTTCCCGCCATATAGCGCGTATGATCGCCTCCGCGCGGTTCTCAGCGCGGCCGAATGTCGCAAGTGGGTCTATTCTTAGAAAGGGTCGTACAAAACACCGGTATTTACAATGTAGGTGTATCGCATTTAAAAATATTGGCTTTAATATATAGTTATACCGCGCCGTAGCTATGGGGACGCCTGCGCGCCGTCGAGAGGATCGCGCATTATAGTGGGGGCAGAAAGCTATTTAATACGTTTCGGCGCATAAATTGCCAAGTATATGGGGCATTATGGGGTGGGACGAGACCGTCGTTGTCCATTGGCTTCTCTTGCCGGAGCAAGAATCGTCCTCGTCACGGCCACCATGTTGACTGCCGCTGAAATGTGGAACTTCATTCTCCTACCACATACCGCCTCGCGATTCTCGTTCTTCTTGTTCTCTTCGTCTTCGTCCTCACTTTGTAGCTATGTGTGAACGAAATCGGCAATAATCGGCTCTCTCGCTTCACTTCTTTTCAAAAGATACATCTTTAAGATCATCCGAAATAGAAAAACTTTACGGTCTCTCGGGTAGTTATTTATTATCTTGTATAGTCTTTCGACAGAATACACATGTTAATAATTTTATGTTTGGAACGCTGTAAAAAAAAAAAATTAAAATGCATATGACCTTTTAAACAAACACGACTATACTTTACAATAGTTTTTAATCTTTGTCGAGACAATAAAAGTCTCCGTATCTTTGTAAATGCGTTATTACAAATTAAATGTAAATGGTACGTAATATTATTCTAATCATTCTAAAGAAAATAACGATGATAAAAAATATGATAACAAAACCTTGTCCCATTTTAGAAACTTTTCCGCATTCTATGCAACATTGTTCGTTACGTAGATCCTTCTGCTACGTTTCGAGAGCATACACACAAAAGATGTCTCCCGGATTCCAGGAAGCTCGCCGCGACCCGTCCAATTTATTTACTCGTCCCGCAAAATCCCCATGCTCCGATTGGTCGGCCGGCGTCCGCGGCATAAACTCGAACTCGTCGTCTTTCCTAAGTGGTACGGGGTTTTTCATATTAGATTTTTTCGTATTCGTTCGGCGCATTTAACTGGGTATTTTATGCTTCACGTGTGGAGGACCATCTCCCTCATGGCCGGCTCCCTTACCATCGCGACCGGATAATATCGCCAAGCACACGGTCAGTACCGTCATTTTACGATTTTATTATATCGCCGTATCCCCGTAGATTCGTGAAGAGGAGGAGCCTTTAACCTGTTCTTCGGTATCCTTGCCTTAATTGGGATTAATATGGACGACGATCGCGACATGTGTTATACCCCGGCGTGCGCGCAGTCGATGCTTAAAGTTTCTATACATTTTAATTTAAAAAACCGGCCTCGCTACCGAGCTGATTTCGAGCTAACACATTTTGCGAATCCCGCCGCGAACGCGCCGCAGGCCATTTACTGTTTGCAAGTTTGTAATTGGAGAATTTTGACAAAAAATGGCGGACAGATTTATCTTTAATAAAAATTTGTATTCTTTCCCAGTTGGAATATCAATTTTTAAAAACTTTTTATTTGAAATAATAAATAATATTGTTCATACAACAGGTTGAAGTCGAACACAATTTAAATTTAAGATGATATAAATATATTCAGACAGTTGAAACGGATGTTAAATTAAATGTATTAAGTTCTTCTTTTATTTTCATCTACTTTTAAAGTTACTTTTTTGTGGGCCTTTACAATTTAAATTATATTTTAATTAGTATTTGATATTTTACGGAGTTCAAAATTCATTTCTTTGTTAATCCATCTACATTTAAAAAACGTTTTGTTGATATAAGTAGATTTCTAGGTGTCACAACAAAATTTTATCTTTATTTTCTGCATCTGTTAAAATATTGTTTGTCACATATAGAATTTATAGCAGCAATATTTAATAATGCTTTCTAAAAAATTTAAATCTTATTGCCAATTATATCGTCAAATTTTATAACATATACATACAGTTGACCTTAACATAAATAGACGTTAGAAAAACTTTCTAAATTTCATAAACCATTTAAATTAATTATATATATACAAATTCTATCTGTTATTTAGAATAGTTAAGTACCAACCATTTGCAATATTATATTTGCTGTTTATTTATCTAAATTAATTTAAATTAATTTTGTACAGCCAAAGAATTGACTCCACTTGCATGATCATTTTTTAAGGATAAGTAATAATGATACCCACTTTATATATAAAAATAAAATTGCGAGAAAAGTATTAGTATCGTTTAAAATCAAAAGGAACGAAAAGAAAACAACAAACTTTTGTTTCTACTTCATTAGGCAGCTTAGAATTCAATTCTTGTCGTCGTGCCCTAGCATGTCGTCGATATCTTGTTATTAAAAAATGATACCGTGTGCCGAACGCTGGTTTTCTTTTTAGCAGAGACTGAAGTTTCCTGAGAAATTTATCGCAGTGCAAATTTCACAGTTCAATAAATGCACAACATAATCATTTCTTAATAACAAGATGCCGACGACAAGTTCGAGTAACAATTGAACTCTAAGCTGTCTAATGAAGCAAAAACAAAAATTTACTGTTTCTCCGTTCCTTTTAAATGATACTGATACACTTTCCGCAATTCTATTTGTGTATCAAGTGGTTATCATTGTTACTTAGATCTACGTAGGCTTTAGGCACAATGAAGGAATATTAGATAATAGGAATAGGAATAAATTAGAATTTTAAAACCAATTTCCTCAATGAACATTAAACGTGACGCACGGCGGATACGAATAAGCTGTAAGGCGTAAGTGTGTCGCACAAGACACAATTTATTATTTATTTCTAGTCTTCATTGAGGAAACTGATTCTAAAGTTCTAATTTCTAATATCTTACATTCCTCGATTGTGCGCGGAGCCTATTAACACTCAACCCAGTATTATCCTCAAATTATCCGTGACAAGATAATTTACTACATCACCGAGCCGAAGTTCGATGAACATCGGTTTCACCAGGGAAAACAACGAAGGCGGCCGCGATGGCAGCACCAAAGTCTCGTCTCCTGACATTCGCAGTCGACGACTGGTAGACACAACCGATTGGGAGATAGATCCGCGGAAAAAGTGTGGGAGGAATGGCATGGTTCTTGCCGGATAGCGGAGGGCGCCACTGCACAGTGGCAACAAACCGGGTGTTAGCAGGAAACTCTCCTCTTCGTCTTCGTTTCGCAGTTTCCCTCACTCTCCTAGCAACCCTCTCTTCGAGTTCCTAGCCGCAACGATAGGCAGAGATGTTTTCTCCTCTCTTCCTTTCGCATTTGCTTCCCTCTTTCTCCACTGTCGCTTCTCCGCTCCTTTCCTTTTCTTTCTGTCTGCTCGCTTTTCTTCTGGCCGCGCCCATGTCGACGATGACGCGACCATCATGACGTGCACCAATACACGTTTCTCTTCAACATGCAGGGTTTCTTTATGCTCATTTTTGTTTATCTCATTGTCGAATTGGAGCGACATCCTTCTCTGAATATACTTACAGAGAGAGAGAGAGAGAGAGAGAGAGAGAGAGAGAGAGAGAGAGAGAGAGAGAACGAAAGAACCAGAAGAGAAGGAAGAGAGAACGAATAGCAGGAAAAAAACGATTATTAATGCCACCCTCCTTTCTATCGAATAAGCATGGAAACTGGAGGTCCACTTTTTTTAATACCTTGTCTCTCTTCATGAGTCCTCTTTTCTCGGTTATCAACAACCATGAAGAATGCAAACGTATCTCTCCTGTACCCGCTTTTTCCCGGGTCTCGTCTCTCTTCCGGCCCTCGCCATCTTTCTCTGGCGTGGCCGAGCTGCTGGCCGGAGAGGGAGAATCAGGAGGGGGATTTCGAGGTGGCACCACCGGGGTCTCTCTCTCTCGCCTCTCTCCGGCATTTCTAGTCGCCCATGGTCGGCGGGGTGAGAGAACCAGGGCGCGGTTCTGTGGGGTGGCACACCAGAGAGCGAGAGAGTAGAGAGGGGAGCGGAGAGGGTGTTCGCAAAGTGTCCCTAAAACTTTTACAATCGCTCGGCTCGACTCGCTCGCTCTCGCGCTCTCGCTAGGGCTATGCTTGATGGCGTATCTTCCAATGTGAGTTGCCCATAATACTAAGATGTACGGCTGCGCCGGTAGGGGTCCCGCTTGGTCTCTCACTCACTTACTACCTTATAGTATAGCAAAGCCAAAGGCGTATAGTGTGCCGAACGCCGAACGTACGGACGTTCCATCGCGTTTGCCGGTCGTATTCGTTCGGCATTTCGGTCTAGTTTGCGAGATATCCGCGAAAGAATCGGCCGCATTGCTCGCCGTCGTCCGACGACGGTGTCGTTCATTTCGGTCCGCCGGTCGTCGCTGCGCCGAAGGCGATAAGCCGGAGCTCGCCTCGTTGTACGTCAATCAACACGTAATTAAGTGTTACGCGTCTCTCGCGGTAGTCGCGTTGTCTCGCGAAGTAGAATATTTGGTATAAGTGAGTGCGAAACCGGCCCGATTCACCCCCTCAAGGTTGTTACTCCATCGCTCGTTGTAGATTCTCTTTCCGTCAGTGATGTGCGCTGAGAGTTACCACGATAACCGTGACAAGTCGGTAAAGCGGCCGATGATCGCGATGATTGAGCACCGTAGCGGATCTGTCAGAATCTCACGTGATATTAAGTGCCATGACGTTCGTCGACGCCGCCGGCGGATCCGGGAGCCGCCAACCATCATGGTAAGCACCATAGCGAGCTATCACGTGCGCAGATAATTATACTTTGATGTTTACCCAAACAATGCATAATTAAGCATACGATCATAGAGCAAATCGTCAGTTCCCGTCACTTCGAATTATCATACTAAACTGTCACGAAATTTTTAATGAAAGTTTTATTATTTATTTTAAATTAGTAATCGTTTTAGTTCCGCGCCAGGTACCAAGTTCTGTAGATTTAAATTAAATAACATTTCATTCAATTTATAAAGAGCGCACACTTTGTGTAGAAATATATTGCGGAAGACTTTGTCAAAAATTGTCAACAACATCAAATCATATATTACATCAATAAGATCTACGCTACGATTAATCTTATAAAAAAATAAATTATAAGTATGTCACAATGCTTCTTGTAAGAATGTTGTAAACTGTGAGAATGATTCAATTAATGAATTTTCATGATCAGTCAATATTTATTTAAGATAACGTCATGCGTTGAATGACATTTCAAGCAAAGAAAATGTAACGGATTTGACAAAAAAAAAGCAAATCGTTTCACAAAAAACGTCAATGACATGCCGGTATGTGACAAGTGTTAGCGAAATAAACAAATCCTGTCGTTCGAGCAATCAATTAGAGAATATTTTTTCATCACCGGCGAGGTCCAGAGCAAAGGATAAGATCCTGAGAACGAGAGGGGAAACCCGTGAATACCTCCACAAGCCGTCGGATTGCTCGAGCACGGTGTGGAGGGGACAGAAGCTTATCGATTGGTGGAAGTGTCGTATGGCTGTTGGCCACGCCCAACGACTAGTCAGTAGCGGTCTTCACAGCGCAACCAAGTGCCATGTGACTTGCGTGTGTACTTTAAATACAATGCATGAAAATACTCGCGCAGGTCGGGAAGTATTATCGACCTCGAGATGCAAAGCGGCACACTCCAATTTTTGGGAGATATCTTAATCCTTATTCCAATACGGATGAACGTCTCTTCTTGCGAAAGAGATATCCTTAAGTAACAATGATTCGATCTGCACAGCGTGTGCTTTTGGAATAATATTATCGTTTCGTAAATGCTGTAATAAACAGCTTTTTATACTACATATTATAAATACATTAATTTCTAGATTATTTTATATTGATAATTTGTGCAAATCTACTGGAACACAAAATCTCAATGACTATAATTACAGTCACAATTAAATACTAAAATCTTTTTATATCTAATTATAATTATAATTTGTACTATTTCTGCTTATTATTATAACATATTATTTATCTTGGAATATTTCTAATTTATTAAATATAAATTAATTTTTGTGATAAGTTATGAAAGCATTTTCTCTTTCTCTCTCTCTCTCTTATTACATCAACACATTATATCATTAAGAAAGAGGCTAAGCATAAATCTTAAAATATTGCAAAAGAAATTTGTTTAAAAGGAAAACACTAAATTATATATGAAAGACTGTATAATGTATTGATTAAACAAAAATAATATAACTTTAAAAATACAAAAATATGGGCTAGAGAAATAAGATACAGACATTAGTAATAATTGCACATTGAGAAAACCGTACTTTTATTATTCGTATAAATATGGTTTAAAAGACACACAACTAAACTAAAATAAGGGATTATTAATAAAAAGGTCCCAATCCATTACAGGATATATTATTTATATCATTACCAGAGCATTGTTTGATTTTTCTTTTATTTAATAAATTACAACTAAACTAAAGTAAAAGATTATTAATAAAAAGACTTATATCTAAATATGATTAAAGAATATATTGTTTATATCATTACTACCAAAACATTGTTCAATTTTTCCTTTGTTCCATAAATTACATAAAATTTATGCGTGTCGACGAAAAGATCAAATAAATCAAGGTTTAACAAGCAGAGTAACAGAACAATAGATCATTATTTCAAGCTGAATATATTGTAAATTTGGTAAATACTAAATGACATGTCTGATCGCATCATGATAAATGTCGCAATTAATATAATTTATACAATAAACTATTTATAAAATATACAATTTTATCGCTCGCGCGAACGGATATAATGTTCAATTGCGTTTTTCAGTAACGTTACCAACGTTATTAACGTAAAAATATTGCTTACGTCAAGACGGCACTTATTACCATGAATAATGTGCTATCATATTAGTTAACTGCGTGCTGTGCAAATCCGAGAATTATTACAATGCTCTAACGCATATTTGTGATAGAATCATATAAATAAAATGTGTGTGAAGATTTGAAAGGAATATTTGAAAATATCTCGAAAAGTTTTCTTAGATATAAAAATTCTTCTTGCAAATATATACCTACTGCAACTACATAAAAATACATACTATATGTAAGGCATTTTACGTCTAAAAAGATAATATTATGGCGTCGTACAACGTGTCACACTTTAAGGCAAATTCTCGTTTATTAAGTGTCAATAATTCTATCTAATTTATATGCTAAACCTGAATAAACATTTAACTCTCAAGGTTACACACGAAAGCCTTTCAGAAAGGCAGATATACGTGTATATAGAAATTGGTATATACATATACGTACGTACGCACATGCCAAAGTACATATTCACTAATGATCAATTGTAGAAAGTGTAATGATGATGCTAAGTCATATTTTCTATTTACGTATTAAATTGTTTTAAACTGTGATTATAATCGTAGATAATGATCGCAAAACCGTCGTGCGTAGTCGCGCATAGTAAATTCAATTTATAATTTTTATACACTGAGAGAAAAAAACATGGTTGTAGTTGTAGTAAACGTAAACTTACTACTATTCATTACTACCATATTAATACAACGATATTCAATAACATGTAATGTTTTCAAATATGTCGTATTTAGGAAACATCATAATATGAACAAACTTTGACTATGACATGGAGATATATTTTTAAAATATTTTGATAATGTTTATAAACAAAATCATGTACTAAATAATTTTTTTTAATGTTTATGTAAAATTATTTTAAAACATTTAACAGTACACATAAAATTAATATTTTTAAATGTTATTTTAACGTTTCTTGCTTACTGAGAATTTAATTATAATTTATAGTTATTTTCCGTGCTAAATATACAATAAATATACAAAGTTGTTTTATAACTATACAAGTCATAGTTATTAGTTATTAATTATTATTAATAGGTAAATGGTAAGCAAATGTTAAAAAGAATCATTTTTTTTACTATAATTGTGATCATATTTACTACATGGCAACATTTGTTTCATTTTTACTACTTAGATTTTGATATTTTACTACATTAATATTTGAAATCATCATAATTTACAATGAAATTTTATAGAACTGTACTGTTCTAGTGAAACTATAAACAAAATTTATTATTACTAACATTATAGTAGTATTATAATATTAATAAAAATGGAGCTTTTAATCATAATTATTTTATCATATGTAATTACAATCACAAATATTAAAATTTTCTCAGTGTAAGAAAATTAATAAAAAATCAATAAATTAGCTCGTTAACAGAAAAATAGGTATTGAAAGCTAATTTTTCTGCAAAATACAATCGATTTCATTTGTTTTATATTAATATCGATATTTTAACATAGCTAGTCTTTAAATACATAACGTTTTAATAAAATCTAAGGGTATGTCTATGAGATGCCCAACTTTCTCTTTGCTTTTCCTTGCTTTTTCTTGTTGAAAAAAAGGGCACCCTTTTTTCATAATGAAGCTTATTCAGCCGCCAGATGAATCTCATGAGGTGAAAGTAGGCCACGTATTGAATTTTGCGACTTGAGTTTTTATACGCTTATCCTTTCACAAGACGAAATTTAGAGGGAAGCCGTCTCAAGGGTCCTGACAGCTTTAGTTGGCACACATTTCTTTTCAAAGAGCTTATTTATGTCGACAAAAAATATTTAAGAATAGTTTCAATGTCATCCACAGTTACAATAATTTGCTTACTCACGTTAAGGTTTACGAGAAGCATTTCAATTAAACATAAATTTTAAATTAATAAAATATAAATTTATATATAGGTATCAATAAATTCTTTTGTTTGACAGAGTGCATTCTAAATTAAATAATTTTTTTAAAACTTTGAAATAATAAATTTTTTTCTTATGTTTATAATGACATAAACGTAGGTTTTCATAACCAAGTTTCACACCGCAACAAACAAAAAACGATAATGATGGAAAATTACTAATTGTAAATAAATATAGTATATGTTATATAAGTCTGATAATATAATAGTAGCTGCAACATTGTTCAGAGATCACGCTTGTAAAGTAAATGAAACTATGTACATATTTATATTTATATATCGTATTTCCATTTACAAATAAAATACAAAATTTACGATACACATTTTCTTTAAATGGGGTTTTTATGATATTTTGATATCGTGTTCTATTGCCAGTAAAGCTTTTTTTCTAAGAAAGTTTTCATGTTATTTTTCTACACCCTGTAATCTTTGCCGATAATTTAAAGATTGATTTCGTTTTTGTGTTGAAATTAAAGCTTTTGGAAAGATCAAAACATAACTAAGTGATTGTAATTTCTTAAATTGTGAAATTGATTATAATTGTTCACTTAAAAATAATCTATTTTCTGCCGCCTTGCATACATGTAAGAATCGGTATATATATATAATGAATATAAATATCATGTTATCTTTATTTTTCTTGAAAAAATAATTTGACAAATTTTATGCGAAAAAAATTAAACTTTTGCAAAAAATAAATGGTATTTGATAATTTTTTCAACTTTCACGTATAAAGGCCAAACGTACGATTGCAAACGTATTATATATGAATCACATTCTTTTATTACTTCTGAATAATAAAGCGGAGATAATACGGGTGCGCATAGCATTACGCTGAAATATCCTTCGTGTATACAAAACTTTATGAAAGGCGCATTATAAAGAGACGCCGCGGCATCAAGCGTTATCGTCATTTCATACGTGAAAAATGATGTAATCTGCATTTCATTAAAAATAAAAAGAAACCAGCGTGACCGCCCACCCTGCCGCCATTGGTTCGTAACCTTTGTGTCCACAGGGTTTGTACTGACTTCCAACGTGACGCGAATGTTCGATACGCGAATAAGGTTCACCTTCTTCGTTCGATGCTGCCTCTTTCGTTTTTCGTGTAGTGCGCATGGGTATACCTGTGAAGGAAACTCGATGGAGGAAGTGCGTAAAAGGGGGTGCATCGGGTGCACGGGATGCTCCCGGAGCACGACGAGAGTCGGGAGATCAGTAACTGGTGTCGGTGCTGTTCGCGATCTTCTCATGCGCGTGTTTACAGAATCTCATGGAGTCATATTAATAAGGTGTCCTCTTCGCGTACGCTCGGTTACGGGGTAATCCTGATAACGGATATTCGCGCTAATTTGCTTACTTTCCTTATTAAATTAGATCCGTGTCGTGAAGAGAGTAAATCTTTCTTGAAACTATTGCATTTGTCAAATTTGAAAATTTCCTTTACCACTTATCGTGACATTTCCTATCCTAAATACTCATTCTTATCGTTTCAAATACATCGTATAATCGAAAATGTTTTGAAACACAAAATGAGCAGCTATTTATCTTCCAGTACAATTTGTGTGATTATTGTAATCTTCGTCGAATCTGATTTTATAAAGAATATAAAGTATTTTGATCAAGATATATTGCAACATTATTGCACTGGAAGTTATTGTCAAATCGACAAGAAACGATTATGAAGAAGTGATTTATAATTTCGTTTCAGCATTTGTTTTTAATACAAGTAATTGTTGATTAAAAAGGTAATAAGCTTTAGAGAAAGGAACAGGAATCTTGAGGAAACTTGTATTTTTTATCCTATGTGCTGTATCAAATATTAAGGAGAATGTAAAAAATTATAAATATAATAGAGATATACAATTCAATGATGTCATGTTGTGACATAAACATTTTATACATTTCCTTATTTTTCTTAAAAAAAAATCAATTTTAAATTTATATTCAAATTTATACCACTAATCTGCGTGTGATATTTATTGGTGAATTATTGAGTTCAATTTTGTTCATTTCAATGTATTCGTTTTCAGTAATGTGAAAAGTCTTGCGACTTCTGGAAAAATTCGGAAAAATAACTGACGAGTGTGTGAATAACTGGCGCGAGTATATGAAGTCTATCCACATATACATGTAGTAGAAGAATGGAGGATAGAGAGACATGTTCTTTGTGCAAGAACACAATGTGCTGCTCGATGGACAAACATATCTCGCAACATCTCGCCCTCCTCTGAAGAGTCTCCTCTTCTTCTCCCTCCCTCTTTTTCTCTCTTTCTCTTCCTCCCGCACCTACACACTCGCGACTCGGAGGGTTGTTACAGTTGACTCTGACGGGGTTTTATGACGTATCCATCTCCGCATGTGTAGCTCGCGCGTAGGGAGAACACATAGCGACCATAGCGACAAGAACGAGGGGGAAGAGAGCGACGAAAGAGCTCTCTTCTCTCTGTGTCGTGCGTAGGGGTCAAGCTTAGGCAAGGGGCGCAGGCGCAGTTACGTTCGTGAGCCCCGCGAAGCACATGGTCTCGCCCCCCCGGTTACTATTCCGCGGTACCGCCGGTCTTCTTTCGTATACAAGTCCGAAACAAGTAAATAATCACGGTGACCTTTGTCGTATCTTTCACGCTTTCGTGAAACGGTGAGCCGACACGAGACGAGCGAGAGACGCGTCATGTGCGGCACGTATCACAAGTGGAAAATCTTTACGATATTCATGAGAGACAGGACGTTCTTGAACTCGGCCTTGGTTCACGGTTCCCTGACCTACGAAAACAGATAAGCCGGCCGTGACTACGTTCGATGTCACGTTGAGTGATCTTGTATTCGTCGCGTGTCGTCGGTGACTAACGCAAGCAGAGGCGCAAACAATATTCCCGGGATCCCGTTCAAGTGACGCGTCGTGTGTTGGCTTTTGATTATTCCGAGATCGTACGGATTTGCCTACATCGCATTATTGACATCCGGTTGTTGTCGAGGCTGGAAGAAGCGTGGTAATGTGATTAAAATTAAACGATTGCTGAAACGAAACGCGGAGTAGCATCAGACAGAAGCGATACTTGTAGCGAAAGTGTTTCGGGATTTTTCAAAGAAAACGAAGGATTTGATTTAAAAAGAAGGAGTCGTGACGTGCTCTCGTGATTGTTGCATTAATTTTTTTTGAGTTTTATGCGAAGTTTTAAGTGTACAAATTTGATATATTATCTCATTTTCTATGAAGTAGAAGTTATTTTATTTTACGTAGCAGAAAAAAATAGAGCTTGAGCAGCGTATAGTAATGTGATTGAACGATTAGTTCAAACATAATGTGATAAATTATAAAATTTTAATTAAAAAACACAGAGAAATAAGAGTATCAAAGAAAGAAAGAATATATAAGAGTGTATAAACTAATCATATTGTTCAATTCATAGATCTATGTGTATAATAATTATTTCGATATAAAATCATATAATTTCCTAAATTTTTATTCTAATCTAAAGTTTCTAAATCAAATAAGAGCAGTATAATTAATATCAGAAATTATATTGTTATACGAACAAAATAAAAAGATTAAAATAATTTTTATGCGTAAATGTAATGCAAAATTTTGTTTACTTACCGTTAATAACGCTGGCTATTTTTCTCTTACGCGAGTGTTAAACTAAAGTTTGTCGCAAACATCGATATAGAAATTTGATTGTTAAAACAAACGCGAGTCAATTTGTTCCATCTAATATGTACTGTCGTAATTGTAGAGAATGAATACGTGCGAGAGTGTTGAATAATTTCTGTGTTGCATCGCGACGAATGTGATGTTCATTGGATGTCTAAAATTCGTCGATTGTCAGCACAGGTGAGTGCATGTTCTCTCTGCTTTATTTATAATTTATAATATTTTATGTTATTACATTTTCTCACTTTGCACCTGCACCGTCTCTGTTATTACAATACTATATATTTAAAATATCACTGCATAAGAACACCTCAACTATATTTACGATCAGCACCCACGAGTTGCTCCAGACAATATTTATTGCCGTTGCTCACGCTAAGCTCAACCATTTAGATCAATCGGTGATCTGTGGACTAAACATCACTTTGCGTACGGCTAATTTCGCGGCACGAGCCGCGATTGCAGGATAAACACGCGCGGTGGTAGGGTGCGAGTGAATGACATGACGTCATGCAACCAGTCGTGGTTAAAAGCAGTTGCCCGGTCAGTACGCGATTGTACGCTAATCATTTCGATAAAGTCATCGCGTGTCTTCTGAAGTACGCAACACACGATACAGCAGAATAATTTGTGATGCAAATATGCGATACAATACGATGGTATACAAACTAGATTCTGTGATTGTATTTTATGTTTCTTGATTTTACTCGTATTATTATAAATATTTAATTAAAATTGCAATCTTTATAGTATGCTTTTCAATATCATTGTGTAATTTTTCAAAGACAATTTAAACTTGAGAAATTTACGTTTGACGAGTATAATGTTGCGTTTTAAGTAAAAAAGTTGCAATAAACTTACTGATAAGTTGGTGGATGTTTTTAACAAATTTTACGTTTTGCAATGCAGATGAGAAACATACATAATGCAAAACTCTTTTTCCATACGTCAATTTGCAACATAATTCTTTACCTATGTTTATAAAAAATGAATCACGAATAATTCTCTACCGCTTATTGTGTTCAGTTACAAAAAATTTAAATAATACAATACAGGCTGATGGAAAAGGTAGACTAGACTGTAATAAGTAAAAAGACAAGTGGAGTAAGAACTTTAATATATCTTTAAGAGTCCGGTAAAAACTTTAATTACTCTATGCTGCATTAATTGTGCAACTGCAAATTTACATTAACGTTAGATAAAATACAACACGAAGAAGAATTGCATTTTTTTTCCCGCTTAACATAAAATTGTCGAGTTTTGTACTTTACAAGTAGAGATTCTTACTTTTTACGTGTGAGATTCATGTTATGCAATGTTGACTGTCAGCTATAAATAACAATTCGTAGATACGCTGGAAATTATCCATTAGACTCCCTTTTTATGTCATTGAATATAATACTTTACTATTGTTGTTAATGATAATATATTATTTACGTAACTATCTGATAATTTATATAGCAAACCATGTGATAGCTACAAGCTATAAATTCATGTGTAAGAATTTTCTGAAATGTATATAAGCTCCGAAAAATTATTTAAAAAATATTTATTAATCATACGCTACTGTCATATGCAGCATTTGCAGATTTTTCTTTATCTCTTTTATATTTCTAGAATAAGGATTTGATTATTTCGTCGCCGGATAAACTGTATGTTAAATTATTTAACAGATGTCTATATCTGTACATTCAAATGTTTGTATGTTTGTGTATATTACACATAATATATCCATTAGATAATTTACCACATAGTTTATTCGAAAATGGAACAACGGGCTTTGGGTTATATGAATTTTTAATATATTATTTTATTTTTATGCACTATAATATACGTATATGTATATTTATAGATATATTAAAAAATAGCTTAAATCCATTATTTTGATTTATAATTGTATTATTAACATAAAACCAACATTATATCACAGATTTCCATTTTGTAAATCTCATCTGAAATCCGTATGGCGGTCATTGAAGTCTAAATTTTTTTTGTGGACATCTAGAGATCATTAATGAAGTTTAGCTCTTTATCGGGACGAGTAAATTTTATAAAATATCTTCCAGGGGGCGTAAGTTTAGCAAAGAAAGTACAGCTCTTACACATCGGTACGTCCAATTTTTACGATTAGCGAATGAAAAGGGAGGGGATCATAGCAGGGGACAGTTTCAAAAGCAGAGTGTAACTGCCAGACGGGCAATAAAATTTTTAACGCTTTCGTGTCCAATAAGCGTAACGTCCATCGAGTTTTACATTGGGCGGAGTCACGCGGCCATTATGCAGTAACAGTTCGGTTCGGTGCAGCGATTGGCCCGCTCGTGCCATCATGGCTGCCGTCTACCCAGTGTTTCCCCTTCCAGACTATCTCGACATGCGCTTCCATCTCTCCGATGACTTTAGCCATCCTTCTTTCTTCGGTCTAAAATACCCGATAGGAATGGATGCGCGTTCAGATTGCGTTTAGCTTATACCCAGGTGTTGCATTATGACGAAAATTTTTATGCGTACAGTCTTTCATCTATATAAAAAAATAATTATTATACAATACATATACATATACATGTATGTACATAAAAGAAATAATTAATATATTTTTGGCGCAATAAAAATAATAGGCTTGAACCAATTCTAGAAAATATTATTAAAAAAAAAATTAATTTTTATGTTACATATATAAAGTGTTATACAGGAACTGCGGGTTAAAATTATTAATATTATTAAATTAAACGTAATAATATTATTAAAAGTTTAAATAGTAATTTTAATAATTTTGGCAAATTATTTGATATAACTTAATAAATTTAAAAAACAAAATAATTTATTAAATTAAAAATATTAAAAAACGAATATATTTTGTACACCAATCTTACAATTGTTACGCTATCTAAAATCGATATTACATAGTGCTCTACTTTATCGACAACGCTATTTCCTTCTTTTTGACGTCATCAAACTATTTTGAAATAAAAAATTCAGCTGTGAGGTGTTTATTATGCATTCATAAAGTTTATATTCATATTCTTTGACATATATGCGCAACATATATTTATAATGGTTTTCCAAGCTTGTAACATTTGCATCTTCTTTAAAAACGTAGATCCATTACAGAAACTTATCTCAATAATTTTACAGCTTGCCTTGACATATAATGAAATAATGACAAACTATTAAAAAGGGTGCATCAATCAAATTGACTTTGTTCATTATATATGGAAGAGGGAGAGGGTTCTCGTCAAACCACCAATAAGTTATAAATTATATTTTACGTTTTCATAAATTACGTTTACAAATACATAAAACTAAAATCTACTAGCAGCTATATCAATTTGCATGATAAGAAATCATACGATTTCTTTTATTAAAGAAAAAGTTATAGCTGAACGTAATTCCGGGCAAGTTTTTGAATGATAATACGATACATCGTATTTTAGAGCTTAGGAGTAGATGGTAATAGACGATAAGGAAATTCGCAGGAACTCAATTTTGCTAAAATGCACTCAGCAACGTCTGCATATACAGACACTCAGGAGGGTTGCTTCGCGTAGCGCGGGTGTTGCTTACACGTACTCGCATCAGCCGCCGCACGCTGAAACGTTCGTAAGCGCACGCGCACACGCACGCACGGCGTGTACGTGTGGCCGGAATTACATACGGATACAGGTATACGCGGAGTAACGCCGCGAGGAGAGGTTATACACGTGGGTTTTGTCGTGGAGCCATAACTAGAGATACGATGGAGTACATAGGATGCAAACCCATAAACCCCCCACTTTATTCCGGCTCTTCCTCTCGCTTCTGGATCTTCAGACGGCGTTACCTTTACTTAGGACCGAAACGGCCGCACCACCTACGGTAGCGAACACCTTTGGCGACGACGAAAGTGACGAGAGGGTAGCGAGCGATGACGACGACGACGACAGCGCCAGCGAAATCGAGCTCGCGCGTTTCCCATGCCTCCCGATTATGTCGTCTGCTACGCAGTCAGACAGACGTCCGATCCGTCATTTGTCGCGCGTAACATAGAGGAACCGACCATCAAAAAAAGCTCGCACGAAACGTTTAGTACAGCGTGTGTCGCGTAAATTGAGCGTCGCGCTTGCTCCGCTCGAAGTAGTGATCCCTGCACGCGGGGTGGGGGTAAATAGTAAGAACCCAAAAATCGCGTCGCACATTTCCCGCCTCGTGAACGTTACGAACAATTATGGCGATCGCGAAGTCGCGACGAGAGAGGAACGCGTGAAAACCTCGAAAAGCGTAATCAGCACGTGACCCTGCCCCGTCACACGTATCGTGGATACGCGCCTGCCGTTCGGTATTCTTCGTGTATGTGCATACGAGGACAGGGAGGAAGAGGAGGAACTCGGCAGGAACTAACTGTGAACAGTTGGAGCCGCGACACACGACCGGCCCGATCGGAGTTTACCAAATCTCGGCCGGACTTCGCGCCGGCGACGCACTTCGCGCCGGCAGGCGGTCGAAGAAACAAACGTTCCGTATTTCGCACGATTAGAAGTCGCATTCAGTTGTTTCGTGTATGAGTGAGTGAATGAACGTCGTTCGGCAACGCGCATGCGTAAAAAAAGCATTATGGAATCCACGGCTCTCTCTCTCTCTCTCTCTCTCTATCTATCTATCTCTTTCTCTCTGGAACTGGGAACATGCGTGTACCGTGACCACGTGATCTACTTGGATTCAACGATTCGACTACGATTCCATAGTGTGGGTCCGCTACGTGATTGCAGGTCAGTTTCTTATAATTTTCTAATTTTATCATCTCTCGTCGCATTGTCATTGAACACTCGCTCCAAGCGAACACCATGGTAAACTCCGACTTTTTGATCTGATGTAACATGCGTAGCCGACGGCTTACAATGTGCGCGGTTTACACGCACTCTCATAGATACACTTATACGTAGCTACGCACAGCTGGAAACACGATGGTAGTTAGGATGAACGCCTAACGATGGCGCGCGGTGATATCCTAGGATAATAGATGGCTTTATCAACGCAAGAATGCTAATATTTTATACCAAATTGTATTGTACGCTTTCTCCTATTTAATCGTTTGCTGTACGCACGCATCCGCGCTATCGCACAAGTACGTTTCTATATCTAAAATCGATATGGATTCGGTTGGATTGGGTTCGTGCGGTTGGGTAATAAATAATAAAGATTCCAAGAATATTTTATTCAAGAAGAGAAATCCAATAAAACAGAATATCAGATTAGAGAAACATAAATCACACAAATCACCGTAATACCTGTTTGCTGCAAATTTTAACTCTCTTTTTATTGGGAAATTAAAGACTTGTATATAAGCCGTATATTTTAAACATAAAGTAAATACAGTTTTGAAAAATTCTTGTTTACGTGTTGCGTCAGTTTATATGCGTACTTAATCGAAATTCATATACATATTTCAGACGTGATTTTTTTAAATAACTTATACAAAACTTTTATTCAGTTTATTTTTTTTTTGCTCTTTATTTATTATAAATTAATAATTAATCCTTAACTATCTTCGCCGGTTACAAATTTACCGCATCACACGCAATTACACAAATATTTTTCATGGCACATTTATTTATTATTTGGCTATTTAGAAAACAAATATCCTAAAGTTAACATCAAAAATTAAAATCTTTATTTTTGATACTTAGAGCCCTATAAACTTTATTTTCTGTTATATTTGTAATAAATGATTGTCTTTTAACTTCAGAATCTTTAAAAAATACACCATCTTTTAAGTAATCAACTATTAGTAGGTTAATAAAAGTAACCGCGGTTGTTGGTGCGTAGAATCAACAATTTTATTACTTGACAGTGAGATGACTATACTTCGGTATCTTTTATTGTAATCAACTTTTTAAATTTTATTTCAGTTAAAACTCTTATCATGTTTGAGGTACAAAATAACCTCGCGAGTGTAGTTGTGTAGGGCAGAGTTCAGCAGTGTAGTTGCGGGTTAAATTAATAGTTATTAAAAATCATTAAAAAAAATTATAAATGATAATTAATAGAAGATATAAATACATAAAAATGAATTAAGGAGAAAAGTATATTTCTGACTACCACTGCCAATGTATCGGTAGAAATTTAATACTGACTTGCAAATTTTCACAAACAGACATTATGTTTTTAAAAAACTTTTATTATATAAAAAACTTTAATTAAAACCTTTTATTATATGTAACGGAAATAACATGTATCTCTCGTGCAAAATATGCACCGCAATTGCTTCTTTCTTATAGGACTTGTATCTTGGGCGAGCCCAGTGGAAACACGTGAAACATGAATTTTATATACTTTGCTGTAATAGCCGTGGTACTAGCGCTATTACATTTTATAGTTCCACATCCTTACTAAATGATTTATCATTGTCCGCGCTCACGGATAATTACGGTTTCCCGCTGATCGCTTGATTTACTACAATTGTACAATTAAGCGCCATGTCCCGCAAGATTTACGCTCGAAGTGGTCATATATAGCACACACATATATATAGCACATATATACATCTGACGTCTCGATGCGAATGATACTTAGGAGTCGGTGTCAATTTTTCGTTTTTTTTTATGTGTGAACGAGAGGCACAAGTCTTCTATTTTCACCATGGGATACCTTTCTTCGCTGTTTATTCTGCTTTTTCGAAAGTGTTCCGCCGTCGGTTTTCTATCCCATCATGATGCCGCATTGAAGAGATAAAAACAGCATTTGCAGTATTGATTGACAGAAAAAACGATTTATTGGAATTAGTATTCCTATTTGTTTGACTGAAAGTTGTTTCGCAACGTCTATTTGACAAAAACAATGCCATTATTAATCGTACTTGTTGATTCAAATATTTGTTTGTTTGGACCATTCCAAATAAGTTTGTTTGGATACAACAAAATTTATTAAGTTCAAAGAAATGGTTTCTTCTGCGTATAGGTATTCTAATGATTTTAAATATGCCATTTTTCTATTTTTTTTTTTTTTTTTTCAATACATTATTGACATCGTGATATGATCTGTAAAACTCTTCGCTTTTTTTTTTGTAAAGTTTTTATATATGAATTTTTGTCTAAATTTTTGATAACATACTTTTTTAGATACAAGTATATCATTGTATTACAATATATACGTTTCTGTTTTATTACCTCAGTTTTTTATTTCTTGCTTTCAGCGTAAAACTGGAATAACAAATTAGTTTTTTTTTTTAAAGAAATTGCATGTCCGATGAAATCTAACATGCGAGCGGTGTCGTGACTGGAAGAAATAGTAGATCTCACAGGAAGTTAAGATAATCGAGATGCAAACCCCCGTCCCTCGTAGTTGAAATTATAAATCACCCCTTCCTTCCTCAACATACCTAAGTGCCGTGGCGGCCCAACGGAAGGGAATGGGATTAGCTGTGCGGCGAGCCAACTTTTGATAGCCGGACGATTTTAGCCGGTACCAAGTCTTCCGTGCATAATCCACCGAAAACCTTGTCGCCGACTTGCATGAAATATTTTGCCGGGCATGAATAAATCGAACCGCAGCGTTGCCGCAGTAGCCAGTGCAGTTGCTGCAACATTTTCGCAAGTTGTCCGCCGGCCTGTTCGTGTTCGCGCATATCTGCCCACACACATGGTTCACCTCTTTTCGACCCACTGTCGCGCGTTCGCACGCGTCGCCATTGGTCTTCCAGTATACGAGCACGACCGTGCATGTGCTCGTCTTTTATTGCGGCCTGCGGTCCTCGTCCGCGCTATGAAATTTACTCGCACACCGTCGCACCGTCGCACGACTGGATGTGTAACATTGTAGCTGTTACAACTATATCTGCGCGATAAGGGAGTTATGTGCCGAGTAAGGTCCGCCACCCTGTTGATTATTTCTGAAGCCTTAAATAAATACGCGGACCGACATATTCGAGTTATTTCTTAGGTCTTTTGAGAATGCAATTCTACTTTAATCTTATACTTACGTACAATGTCTCGTACACGTTTCAGCTTCTGTTAGTTTTCTTATATTTCATTAAATATCAATATAGAATATTAATACTGCATATAGTTAGTTTGTTATATTCTCTTGAAAAAGAATAAAGCTACATATCTTTAATTCTTACGTTAACACTTGTTGTTATATTAATGTAATAAGAAGGTAGAGAAAAATACCCTTTTTAAATAATAAATAATAAATTAATTACCAGAGAGAGAAAAATTCGCATTTCTATATTTAATCTGATTGTGCCGTCCTCGATCTTGATTAATTTTCTTACAACTTGTTTGTCGATCAGATAAGATGGTAATCAACGAAGAAGGGTAAAGGAATCTCTACGAAAATATAGTGCTGTAATTATAAAAAAAAAAGAACGATACATACGTCATTTGTGAAAAGGATCCAATCTACCGTAATGGCCACACGTACGGACGCTCCCGACAAGAATTTCTTCACCCCGTTATTTACATCGATGGGTACACCCAAGCTGAGTTCCAATGTCGTTTGCCGTACGTTCTCGCACCGGAGATTGAGTAAACTCTTATTTATCGGCCCAACTGCGTGCGTGATTCATCCCCCACTGCTCTTCTCTCGCCTCCTCTAGAACCAATCGCTTTTACCCGAAATCTTGCTGGAATCTTTTTCTTTCTTCATTTACGTCTATCATTTAGTAATATATAGTTATACGATGCAACTAAAGTATTTTAAGACTGAAACATGTCCCTGGGAAAGTCCAACAGTTTTGAAGAATATGTGATGACTGATTGCTTAATTATAAGGATATAATATTAATAATTAATATATACAATGATAGCCTTTACATAACAGAAATATTACACTCAATCATTGTTACACTCATCAGTTATTTCTATAAATATGAAGATATACTTTGTGACTGTGTAATTATTTGAGCAAGCTTAAATAAGAAGAGATGTGGCAGTTGAAAATAGAATGTTGCGGCGTAACTCTGACTAGATTCTCGAATTTCTTGCTTCTCACTTCTTCCTTGCGTCATGTTTCATCGATTTTATTCCATCGCGTTAAATTCAGTTTCTTGATTACAATCGTCTGAATAGGGCTTCATTTCATTAGCAAATGGACGCTTTGGATCGCAGATTTCTTTTTCCATTTCTCTCCTGAAATTATAATAGAGTAATCGATCATTTATATCGTTTAATTGAAGCAGTTAGGTCACACATTTTATAACTTTTACGTATACGTAATATTTATGTAAAACGTAGGTTTGCATTCGAAACGGATGTAACTTGAATCGCTCTTAAAATATCTTCATCGGATCGGACTGACTCTTTGTCAGTCTTCCACATGTCTTCCACATGTTTTCGCGCATTTCAGTTTCCTGCGCGCGCGTTCGTGAAATTTGCTTGTAACATGGCGAGCGAGTACAACTCGTCAGTTGGAAAAGAATTTATGCTAAAACATCATCTTGAGAAATTTCGTACCCGTTTAAAATATACAATCGTCTAATATACGTAACTCGATACATCTCGATTCTCTTTTAGGGATTATTTAGAATAGTTTTTGTTACGAAACGGCGACAAAACACGATAATCTCCGTAAAAGGTCGAGTTGATTAAATGCATGTTGCATTCTTGCTGGAATTATTCCTGTATGGGAGTCTCTCGAGAGTATTAACAGGTAAATTAAATTTGCCCGCGGATCGAAAATCCACCGGCACTACTTAATTAGCCGGCTAGGTCGGCGCACCCGTTGCGCACCTCGAAACCCGCATTACGATATCGTAAAGAGGATTCTTTACGTTCATACACGCAGACGATCGTACTAGTAGTCGCAATGTCCGATTTTATGTTTCTACGCGGACGCTTTGTTCAACTGGTTACCAACGTTCCCATCTTTACACCCCCTATCATGGATGTCCAGCTTGTAATAAAATTATAAATGTGAGCCGATCTAGCATGACTATATTACTGCCATATGCTTATTTGTACGAAATTTATGGTTTTGTTGAGATCATAATTAATCATTTAGGTTAGGTTAGGTTAGATTTAAGTATCCTGACCTACTGTCTAATGAAAGCATACCTATGTTATATTTTTCATATTCCTGCGAAGTAAATAAATGAAATGACAAGCAAAATGCATAAATTTTAACAAGATGCAATGAGAAACTACAACAATGGTATCATTGAGTATTCCGAGGAATATGAAGTCCAGCAATATCAAGCGTTTTTATTCCTTTACCAGAAAGCTTATTATTACCGTTATCTTACATTCTACTTATCGAATAAAAGGGACAAATTTCAAGATAAAGCGCCTCTTAACTTTTCTCATCAGGAACAGGTCTTGCTCGCGAAATTTTATTTGTCTCCACCGTAAGACTAAGGCGTATTACATTGTTGACATGAAGATTGGCAACGTAAAAGCTCGAATGAACAAAGAAGATCAGCAGAAGGAATGTCGCCGTTGAGTTTCCAGAGAAACGTCAGCAGCCACGCTGATGTTAGTGCGCGCATCTTCGTGTGCGCTGGTATGCGTCAGTATTTATATACGAAACCATGTACCTAGGGGGATTTAGGTATGGATATATATATATGTGTATATACATCCATGCGTCTATCTCGATGGCGACGTTGCAGTCTCATTAGACTGAAGTCGCGGGAATGAGCCGAAGAAACTTGGAATGAAGGGATATTCCAGGGACATGAAAACTTGAAGGTTGTGAAAACGTAGGAATATCCACGGGTGCAGGAAAAGGGATGTAGGGAGCGGGAAATGAGAAGTCAGAATAGAACGAGGGAAGACACATACCAAGGTGAGATAGCAGAGAAATTTCTCTTCACGATGCTTGTGCGTCTTATTCATTTTCGTCTGCCATGAGAAAAGAATATTTGGATAGCATTGATTTCAAAAAATCAAATTTTACATGCAATAAAATTTTACGAAGAGTATCATACATTGAAAAAGTTCTTTTTATTTTCAAATAAATACATTTATTTTTAACATCGTTTCTTTGATTGAAAAGAATATTTCCTAAGCTTAAAAATAAATTATTTGATATTAACTAATATTTATTTAAATCAAGAAAGTGATTTAAACGGAAGAAACTTTTTTCAGTATAGTAGAATATAATTCAATTAATTTTAATGCTGCGAATATTTCAATTCAAGAGATATAACGTTAGTTTATTGAATATTTATACCGAAAAGAAAATTTTCTGAAGTATCTAAAAGTTTGCCTAAATACAAGTCTAAAAATAGTTTTGTTCGACCATTACAATAATTGCAAAGAACGTTCAAGCATAATGAGCAATGCTGCAAAGAGTTTTGACATTCTGGCAACCAGTTTGAGCATTCTACGTAATTATTTTGATGGTCTAATAAAATTACTTTCAAATAATTCTGTATTTAGAAGTAAATTTTTAGATACTTTAGTAAAACCGTGCGGTTTGTGTATGATGCGCGATATACACGTTACGTATCGTCTGACAGAAATCGAAGTGAGTTTTGGATCACGGGTAGACCTGCCGTCTAGACTCTGATCAACGCGCGGACTGTAAAACCCCGTAGGCACGTGATCTCCTATCGAAATAGCTTCCCCCGTACGCGCATACATATGTATTACACGGTGGTACCCGAAGAGAACAGGCAATGGCGTAATATATTTAACAATGTCTCACGATATGAGACGTTTTTACGGAAAGTCGTTCGAATAGGAATTGCTCTTTGGCTTCGGCAGGAGACCGTGGTGAACACATTGGAAACGAGTTTGTTCCTCTAGCTGATACGTACAGTTTGCGGTTGCACATTTCTCTTCCCCATCCCCCTCCCTCTCTCTCTCTCTCTCTCTCTTTCATTCTCGATATATACAATGTATATGTATATATACACACAGATCTTTCTTTACGTCTGGCAGTCATGTTGGTGCATCAGGGACGCGAAATTTTATAACCACCTCGAAATTCCAGTCATTTGCTGAATCAGCCAATGTTACATGCGATGTTCCTCCCTTTAATCCCATTTATAACGAAAAGTCTAAAGGGTCGGTTGGTTCGGTGGATTTTTTGATTTTTGTCGGACGATTCCGCTCGTACTCGTATAAAACGTGGACGCCGCGCCGGTTTATATCGCGTCTGTTGATTAAACTTCGCCACACAAAGTTTAAGCGAGTGTGTGGTAGCTGTATCCGACGTTGCTGCTGTGAAAGTTATACGCGGTTTGCGACGTCGTTGCAACGGAAGGTGATCACGAAATAACGCGGGAGAAATTTGTTATGTGGAAAGTTTCGTTCTCGTTTACATATTTCTTAAAATTAATGAAAATTCTCAATCGTGGATGTAAAGACGACAATGTGAAAACATTGCGATTCTACAATTCAAGACAGAAATACATCATTTATGTATTATGTCTTGAACAATTTTGTTCCAATCTGCGAAACTTGTTTTACGATTCCGTTTAAAAAATGTAATCATTTGAATTATTCTTGTTTGTCGTATATCTTTTATTTTTTATTTTATTATTTTTTATTTCTATTTTTATTCGGGATTAATTTTCTTGATGAAAATATCATGAAAAGTAATTGAAATAGGTAGTTAAATCGTAATTCAGAAAACACGAAAGTCGAAAAAGCAAATTACTTCACTACGTTTCGTTACTCGATAGCAAATGATCATCACGCAAGCAGTGTTTGTTAGAATGTGTAAAAAGGAAAGAGAGCGCAACGAAGTTGGAAAAGAGATGAAGGAGGATGAAAGGGCAGCGGGGAGATGGAGGATCGGACCTATTCCGGGAAGGTTGAGTTAGGTTGCAACGGTGGTTGGCTAGGGCGGTTGCCTGGCTGCTGGAGGGAGTTGAGAGGTATGGCGCGGTAAGGGACAGGATGAAAGGCCGGGGTGGGTGGAGAAGGGAACGAGGTTGATTCTCAAGCGAGGTCACGTATCTCGAAGCCAATCTAATACACTCGCCAAAGGAAGAGAGTCGGGGTCTGGTCGAACGTTCGCCTTCGGATTGGACAATCGCGCCGCACTTCGCGCACAGGATCCTGAGATCCATAAGACGCTGCATGCCTGGGTTGCGATCGAAGAGAAGCGCAATTTTTGTAGTTCATCACCCTCCGATTATGATACGTCGCGTCGTACGGACTGCAGAATGGCAAAATTTTACAGGCGAGAGCAAGGCTAATTAATAGCGAAACTCGGGAAATTATTCGTTTCTATATTGTGTTTTACATATGTCATTTTAAATAGTAGAATATTGAAGATCTTGGGAAAATATGTTTCATGCGATCGTGTATAATTTTCTTTGTATTCGAAGAGCTCTCTTAATAATTTGTAAAGAATTAGAAACATAATGTTGCGCTTCAGTAACTTGAGAGCTTTCTCAATTCAAGTTCCTAGTCCAAATTACATCATTGAAAAATCGATAGTCCGATGCCCAATAGAAACTCTGGCTTTGAAGGTGTACGTTTGACCTCTGAAACCGCGAGAAACTGACGAGATCGAGGGTCTCGCAATTTCGTGGACCGTTGACCTCTAATGATAGCCATCATAAAACCAGCCCGAGAGAACTTGCGTAACAGACAAGGTGCTAGGAAATATACGCGCTGCGACACCATGCGTCCTGATCACTTTTCCCTATTCTTCCATTTCATTTTTCTTCGATTTTTTCTTTATCGCAGACTAACCCACCTCTGTATAGTCTTAAATTTCTATCGTGCGTGCGTATGGCTGGCATTCATAGAGAAGTGAAAAATGTAAGAACTTATATATGTTTACGGGCGTCACCGTGCGCTGCACGATGCTTTCTGTATTTTTTTATACCCGCCATTTTGTAGATATATTTCATTTTTATATATTTTAAGTAGAGAACAAATACAAGTTGCACGTTGCCGTGTAATTTTAAGATATTGATATCTTTTGAGATATTATTGACGAATATGTTGTACATTTTCGTCAATAATATCGTTATTACGTGTTGTCAAATAACATATGGAGAATTTTAGTAACGGATGCTTCAATATGACAAACAAGGTATCCAATCCGAAGAAGGCCCACTTTTGAATTTACCACTTAGAAACGTACTTTACGCCTAGGGTATATGTTTAAAAGATGATAGGAAATGGGTTAAAGAGGGTTTGAAGAGTTACAACTGGCGCGCGTCTGTTTAGTGTAACAAAAACAAGTGATGAAGGAGGCATGTGAGTTGTTTTTATGAAAATTTAGCACAAAATTTATTAAATACACATTATTTGTTGGTTATAACATATAATATTATTGAACTTCCTAATTATATAAAATAACAAAAACATGTGGTGATTTTTTAGAATAAATATATTTTTTTGGTAACAATGTACTCATTAAATAAGGCCTACTTATATGACCATTGTTATTTGTTTATTATATGCAAAACTTGCATAGCAGAATAATGATTTTTAATGCTGCTAATTTTGAAGAAGCTAAAATTACTCCCAAATAACAAAAATTTTCTAAAGATTAATTAAAGGCCAGATTAAAATTAATTGTAATGTTTAACAGTAGAACAAATTTCAAGAGAATTCGTTTTTTTTTATTAATAATCATTTTAAAACTGATTTAAGACGTATAATGTTTGTTTCCTTTGTTACTTTCAATTTATTTTTCACTCGGATCTTATTGTTGTATTCACATTATAAGCATATACATATATAACAAGTTTCAATGAGAGTTTAAAAGAAAAGTTTTTTGTTTATTTCCACATATTCTCTGTAGAAGATGTATTTTATTTTTGTGGTTAAAATAAAGATCTTATTGTCACTTAGTTTCAATATTCCTATAAATAATTTTAAAAAAATAAAATAAATTAAATTAGCTTTATTGTTAAATAATTCCAAAACATATATTTCATTGAATACATTATTGTATGTTTTAAATTTATATATACATATTATTTGTATTTTCCATAAAATTGTTAAACACAATTTGAAAACGCATTACATTTTCAGAGACATTTATTACATTTTCTGAAGTTTAACTATAAAACCGTGTGTTTATAAAAATTGAAAATGTTACAAACAAAGAACAACAATAGATAATAGCAATTCTCGATTATTTTTGCAACAACAAATTCAATTTAATTAAAGAAAATTCTGAGATTTCGATAATACATTTTGTTTTATCTGTGAGAGATATGTACATACATATATATGTATATATTGTTTTTATACTGGAAGTATTATAAATTCCTGCGATGCTGAGACGAGATACATCGCATTTCTTCCTCCTCATTCCCATCGCACTAGGTGTCTCGCGCAAGCCGAGGTAATCGTTACACGCGTGCGCGCATTGGTCCATGCTCGGTCCAGGAAAAATGCGCAGAAAGTACGACGCTGCGCGACTAGAGGCCGGCGACGACGACGACGACGAGGACGACGACGCGGAATTCACTTAGCGCGGTCGGCGGCGGACGCTGGTTACGCGGCAATATTTTCAGCGTAGAATTCAGACGCATTCTCGTATTTTCTTAGACAAAATGTTGCTGCGTCGTGGAGAGTGAAGTTAATTGGATTTACATCACACGTAAGCTCACCGGACGGAATATAAAATATACGATCCCGTGACGTAATTGACCATTCTAGAAGGAAATATCTACGATGCGACTTAACGTTGTTATCGTACGTGGCGTTGTCATAATTCAGTATGCCGCCGGCTACATTTTGTATCACCGAGAGATTCCTATAAACTCTATTTCTCCTCTATCTACTTACCTATCTCTTTTCTACAAGCAAAATTATACGCGGCACGCACAAAAAATGATCGAATTTATGCGCTATAAGAGAGATCGATTCTAGGTACAAGTATCGGAAAACGATAAAATTATTCGTTAAAAAAAATAGCAGATGTAATACGAGACAAATAACGAACCCCATCGTAAATGGCGAACAGGAAAAATGGTAGCAGCGTCGGGTCAAAAAAATATCGGTTGAAAATATATAAACAATTTCTTTAGAATTTTTCTGGCAGACAATTTTATTTAGAAAATCGTAAGATTTTTTAATATTTTTGCGACTAGATTGAAATAGTAGCTTTTATTATTATATCAAAATATATATTTGCATTTATTTACGTCAGGCTTAAAGGTTATTTGAAAATATTTAAATATTCTGTTAAAGGATTTAACGTCACAAAGAAACACGTTAAAGCTTTTTTATTATTTTTATTTGCTTAGTATTTATGTTGAAAAATTAAAAAATATTATTGCCACACTGAGAAAAAAAATTGGTTGAAAAACTAACAAATATTTCGAAATAGTCTAACACGTGCAACTAAATATTTAATTAGATTAATTAAGTTTTAGCTAAAAAGTTTAAACGGTTAACATGAATAAACCCTATCTTTTTTGTGCAACTAAATAACTGAATCAATTCAATGCTTAGTTGATCGGACTAAATATTTTAATTTTTAAATAAATAATTTTTTTTAATACAGAACAAAAGTTACAGAACAAATTTAAACTAGAAAGAAAAAAATTATGCTTTTTTTCACCTGCTACAATATTTTTTCATGTAATGATATTAATTAATTTATCTTTATACGCTATTTTTTATAACGCAATTGAGAAAGTTTTGAATTTTCTTAAAATCCGGAATAATAAATCCAGAGAATCCAGGACGCTTTGAGATTGTTTCAGAACCCGCCGCCATGATATCCGTCTTCTACGTTATTTCGGTGGAAAATCGTGCGCGCGTCGCAAGCCGGGTCGATAAAATGGGCAAGCCTTTCATGTATCTTCCCTTACTCTGAACTTGCGTGTGCATTTTGTCTGCAGCTACTTATATATCGATACAAATAAAACGATCCAGAGGCTGGAAGTCCGCAAGGTAACAGCAAACAGCCGCGAATGTTTCTGCAATAGTTTGCGCAACGGTGAATTATAAATTTGGAAACGCGCGAAATTCTGGAAGTCTTAAAATATTTATCATCTGACGTGCTGTTGAAAGGTAGAAATGAATTTTTAACTCGCAATATGTGTGATACACCGCATTCAGTCTACTGGTTCCTCAAACGTGAAAACGTTTTCGACAAGGTTGTAACAAAGTCTATTGCGTGTAAGAATTTTAATTTAATGAATTTTACCCATTTTTAATAATATTAAAACGATAATTCTTTTCTTTACTTTAACAATGCACAGAAATTATCTTATAAAGAAGAGAAATGTATATTTTGAATGAGAAATTGTAGAAATTTTACATTTTATTTTTAAAAAAATTTTATGGGACGTTGATATTTTGTGAATTACTAGTTTGTGTAACGCGCAAATATATATTGAAGAGAGAAATTATTATTAAGATGATAGACAAACGAAGATTGATATTCGTGCAGATTTTTATCAGCTCTGGCGCCGTTTGCCAATTCTCGCTGCTTTCTGCTTCATTGACCCGTCGCTTCGGATCGTTGCAGATTAACTCTGTCGTAGAATTTACGATCGTGCTTTCTCGTAACTGATAGATTTTTCGAAAGTATCATCTCGACTTATACTATTAATTTCGATTGTACGTACGTGTGAGATATGTACTAGAAAAATGCAATTAACATTTATGTTATTAAAAGAATGTAATAGTAATGAACTTTAAAGAATTTTTTTTATTTGCATTAAGAAAGATGGTCTTATTGATGCAAACATACTTTTTACACATAGTTTATGCGGATAAAAAAATAAAAACAATACATTTAAACATAATATAATAATTGAAGAATTGTTTAACGCCGAAGAAAGATACGTGAATCGTGATCATACTTTCTTCTTAAAAATATCCTTCGATAAAAATTATGAGATAATTCCGCGGTATGTAACGATATTATTGTAATTTATATAGAAAATTGTATAATAAAGATAAAGATTTGCTAAAGTATTTTTCTGCCATTGCGCGCATTGGTGTCTTTAAGAATTGTTCCTATCGCGTTTTTAATCTTTGCGTCCTCGATGACTAACGGTTAAGCAATCTATTCCTGGAAACATTGCACAGACATTCCACAAGCGTTGCATGGTCAAACTTATTCCGACCGACAACGAAACTTCTCGCAGAAGTCGTAAGAGTCCTTCTGCACCATGAAACTTTTAAGATCCGCGCCAGCGACATTTTGGTTTCCTCTGCGCGCGCTCTGCAAAACTTGTAAAGCTTAAAAGCACTTTCGGCTTTATACCCATGCGCATATCAAAGGGATACTCGTGAATGCGAGAGAAGGGACGAGGATAAATTCCTCCCCAGAAATGAAGACATGAGCAGAAAGTGGATTAAACTTTCTTAGAATTAAATTGGGAAACAGAATTAAAAAAAGAACAAATACAATATATAAAATAAAATAATTATTTCTTTGAAATAAATTCGATGATACCCGCTAGAGTAGATAAAATTATATAAAATTCAGAATGAAAAGGTATCAGTTAGAAATTTAAAATGAGATATAAAGAAAGGAAGCAATCAGGAATCAGATTTCGGCAAAAGCAAATGGTATGAAAGTAGTCGGTGTTTTCAATTGAGAAAGTTTTATGTCGTAGCATTAATGTAAGTTTCCAACTAATTTCAGGGTTTTAACCCTTTTTATCGTAAAATTTGTAATAACCATGAGGAGACAGATGAAGCGAACGCTGGTAAAGGGACAGCGAACTTTTCGCCGAGTTTGTGTAAGACCCGCCCGCCTTCTCATGACGGAACTTTCCAGATCGCGACGAGCGACATTTAGGTCTCTCTCTCTCTCTCTCTTGGAACTTGTAAAGCTTAAAAGCACTTTGAGATTCATACTCAGGTGCCTAATAACGATAGCCCGCGACTCTGAAGGAAAGACTGTATCAATGGAGAAAAGTCTTAAATTTGTAAAAGGTTAACGTTTGTCGAAATTCGGTGATAATAAAACACATTTCGGTACTTAATGATAATGTAAACAAATAACTGAGAAGCCTTTTTATGGCAAGAGATGTTTTTCGACTGAAGTAATCCTTAGACATTCTTGTGCATTTCTTAAAAGAACAGGCTGCGCGTATTGGCGTATAAATAAAGCGATTTAATTTATTAAACAGATGCGGAGATGATCCCTGGCAAGTGTCTCGTATGCATACTGGGAAATCGCGCGGTGAAATGTGGATAGGCAATTTTGCAAAAATAATTTATAAGAACTTAGAGCAGTCTAGAAGATTACGGTATGTTATAGTCGCTTATTATAGCCGGCAGGTGAATCCGGATACCCGGACGTAATGTACGTGCCGTGGTATCGGTATCTTCTATCGTCGCAAATTATAGCCAGAAGGCAAACGCCACGGCTGAAGTTACCAAGTTTCAAACTAATTTCGCACTCACATGAATCGTCCGTAATCACTACCGGCAGGAATTGGACGTGCCGACATTGAGAAAGGGAGCGCAGAGGAAAGGGCTGGGCTCATGGGAGTTGATTGGATATGATAGGTTGCAAGTTCGGAAAGATAGTCGGTAGGGGAAGTAGTATCAAGGTAGCAAACTTGATCCATTAACGGCACAAGGCACCGCCCTCTTTATCTCTAACGTCTATCGGCTAACAAATAAGCCGGCCGTTCATTTCTTACAAGGTTCGTTTCTTACAAGGTTGTTCGCGTAATTAGCCGCAAATTCGTTACGGGCCGCGGCATGTAACCACGGATATATTAAGTGGTTGTATATTATGTGCTAATGTTGCTCGCGATTGTGCTTTCAATGTAATTCAGTACATCTCTTTTTCTTCTTAGAATTCGCCTGTTTTATCAAACCGTTTAGAATTGAAGCGGAATATACATGTATGCGATAGATATTTGTATTGAGATAGTTATGATTTTAGGAATTCGTGAAAATAAATGAATAGCTTTTTATACACAAAAAAACGTTCTTGTTTTGAGACTATACTTATTGTCAAAATAAAATAATTAAATAATAAAATAAAATTATATAACGTTAATGAGACGTAATTCACTTACATGAAGCAATTTCTAAACCAATGAAATTATTTAATACTATTATTATCAAAACAATCATATTGTACTCTTTAGATAACTATACATATTATAATATTGGAATAAAAGTATAATAATTTACTGAAATTTAACTCTTAATCACACTGGGGGTTGGGTATAAACGTACCTCACACAATTTCACGTAGCGGAATTGCAGTCCAAAATTATAATTTTAGAGGCTATGGGTTAAGATGATCAAATTCATTAAAGAAAAGTAAATGTATGAATAAACTTATCCTTGTTTCGCGTACAAGCAAGAATATCATTTTTTGCTTATATAAAACAATGGTGGTTAAATAAAATATATTAGTATCAATTTATTACTAATATTTGATATTATTTTTTTTCTATATAATGTTCGGGTTTTCATTTATGACTCTCTTATTCGGAGAAGAGTTATTAAAACACACATTATCATGTTGTAAAGAATTATGTCACTCCAGTAATACTGTTTATATATATTTGATATCTATATTACATTTTAATTACCACTGTGACAACGATTAACCAAGTTATAGCGTGAAGAGAAATTAATACTCTTCTGTAATTAAAAACATACTTAGAAAAGTTTTACGCTATTTATTCTATATAAATATAAAAATAGTTTCTTTTGATCATTTTTTGCTGAATGTTCCGGGCTCATTTTTTGCTACTTTCTGAGCGAAATTGTCACGTGGGATGCATTCTAAAAAAAATTTTCTTTTATATCAAGGATCATTTGTGTGGTCCATTTTGAACAATGTCATTTTTAGTGATTTCATAATATGTTCTACAAAGAAGCGTTTTCCACGTATTTCTTTTTTTATACCGGGACACTATTTACGTCACGAGTTTTTTCTTTTCTTTTTTTGCGAGTTAACGTCGATCAATAGCCGGAGAGACAGGAAAAATTTTAGTATCTATCTCACGCTCGGTACTTCTTCTCTACGCTGTGAAAGAGACATAATGTGGTATCGCTTCCATGCTTGTATTCTCATTATAGGAAATTATCGATCAATGCCGAACTGTACTCTTGCGTATCGCGGTTCGCCGGGCGGGGAATACAGACGCGAGAAGCTAGGTTTCGAAATTGCGTGAGGGTTGGGAGAGCGGATCGTATCGACAAAGGAGGCCATCAATGCAAATGAAGATATTACCACCCGTAACTGTTCTCCACCTGCCAGAGTATTTGATCTCTATACCCTCTTCGAGGTATCCCCGCCGAAGCTTTGGCGTCTTGGAGGCAGCCACGCCAAGTTTCTGGTTTATGAAGGGCAACAATTTATATACGCGCGTAAATGCAATTTGAGTACACGTAAATCATCGAAGAGGATACCACTGCTACCTTGCAGGGAAAGTATACAATTATGAAAATGAAAATTAAAAAAGTTTGATTATGACGTAAGAAACAAAAATTTTTTATTTTCTTTTTTTATTCGCTCTTTCAAAATTTAATTATGTGTAATGTTACTCCGTTGGATTCTCATTTGTTTCTACTGTATTCTTACAGCATTTTAAAATTTGAGCATAACATTTTTTGAAACTTTTCACCTGACACATTGTAAATTTATAGTAATATATTGTACTTTCGTGAGAACGCTTTAGTCAGAAGAAATGAATAATTTGGGATTTTTTAAGGATAGTTTTTATGAGCTTATGTAATGCACCACGTGGAAATGATTGTCGATACATACTGGAGACGTTCAAACTATGTAAACCATAATTAGAATCGAATATGATCTTATTCGATTCGGATTTGAATCTCTTCGAATCTAAATTATTCGAAAATTTAAATATACGAGGTTCAAACACAAATCACATATTGACTTCTTATAAAATCATATTCAAAATGACTTTATATCCTTTAACAGATATACTTTTTTTTACAAAAATCCTTTATTTTTTATATATTAATATTTAATTTAACAATAATTATGTTGCTAATTAAAAGTTATGTTTCAATGGTTTGATTTGATTTAATTTGATTCGATTTGAATTTGAACAAAGAAATTCGATTTAATTCGATTTGATGTTAAGAAACTGATTCGTACATTTTTAATATGTACACAAATTCTATAAATCTTCTATTTTATAGAAACTTTTTTTGTAGTTACAGTTTACAAAGAAACAGAGTACTATACATATTACTTAAAACTTTTAGTATTATGTTTTCTTTTAATTTTAACATAATTTTTTTCTGAAAATGAATGTTTCTGGCACAAGTTCGCATTATGCAGTTTTGAAACACAGTGGGAAGAAACATCCAAAAATAAATCACAGTCTGCTAACCTTATCGCTAACTCTTCCTTGGCTTCAATAAACATGCGAAGCACAAGGATTGGTGAACACGTGCGTACTATGTTGTGATAATTGATCACGCAATGTAGATCAACGCAGATGCCATGTCATATCAAAGGATGGCCGCCGCTCTTTACTGCTTAATTTTCAGACTCCGAGATATTTATGTAAATGCTATGCAAATTATGTGCATAATCTAGATTGATCGTGTTGAATTTAGTTGACTTTATCCAATTAAAGTTAACTTCAACTCGATTTAACTTTATTTGAGTAAGAATTAGTAGAAAAACACCGTTGCTAGCGTTGGGAAGAAAGATGTCACTTTAATAAAAAATTGTTGTTAAAAACGTTGTTTAATGGTAATACGGTCAAATTATACACGTATTTCGACAATTAAGTAAACTATAAACTGAGAAAAAAACGATAAAATTTCTGAAGTTTAACAAAGTACTGTAGCTGTTTCAGCTTGATGCGAGGTTTATGTATAGAAAATAACTTTCTTTTATGTAAAAACACACGAAAGTAAATCACAAAATTCTTATGTCTTTGCTACGAAACATAGTAAGCTATATAATGTATTATTTAACATGAATTTTAAACAGTTAATTAAGATCTTACGTGCCAAAAATGCTCGAGGAATAGATACTTGTATTCACTGTCAGTCCGCTGATTGTCAAAACTGTTTACTTAATGGTTCACTTCCGGTATACTTGAGTCACTCGGGTACACTTCTATTCTAGCGTGGAGTTATTAGACTCGCGGGGATAAAGTGGCTCGACGTCAGCGTGAAATCACGCGATGCTGAATATGCAAAACGTACTAATTAGCGATTCGCTGACGAGAAACTACGCGTGCGAATTAAGATACGATAGTAACGTTACTGTCGACGGTCCGGAGGTAAGTGAGCAACAGAAGACATTTTGCATTCGTGTATAATAACGGTGACCCTTACGGATAGTCCTTAGGGCTCCCGGGCCGAGCCCGAGGGAGACCTACCCTTTTTTGCACTGTTGCACATAAAGCTACAGGCAGGTTACAGGGTGGAACGCGGCTCCAAACGACCCGTTTTTCATCCTCGAATTTATAACGGTGCTGTTCTCATTCTGAGCCACCTTCCGCCATCTTCTCTCTCCCGCGTTCAGAGTTACTAGCGGTAAAGAGAAGATGGCTCGAATCTGCGGCTTCCTTTTGAGGGCGGTCTCGGCAAGAAATCGCACGAAAAAAAAAGTACAGGTAACGGATGCTGTTTCTAACATCTATGCGAAACTCTCAGTCTCTTGAATAGCTCACAACGTCTAATCAAGCTGACTTGCATAATTTCTAAATGTCCGTGAGTACACTCCTTAGAATGCATTTTTATTTAAATTAAAACGAATTATTTTCTTGCGCTACATTTGTGTATACTAAAATGTCTTGTGAATATGAATAATCCAAAGAACATGCTACTCACATATATCTTTCCTATTATTATTTCTTAGTATTATTTTGAATCACAGAAATATATAGTGTGAAAGAAATATGAGAAACAAATTAGAAAGGTGACACTTTCCGTGACGTTTTAGGAGAAAAAGCATTGTAACTACGCTGCAAAAAATTGGATGAAAAAAATTCAGGCAACTGCTGCACCATATATGGCAAACTGTTGAATATATATTTCGCAAAAAATGAGTTTCTTTAAAATTTTGTTACCATCATAAATCACGGAAATCTGTTGTCATCAACATTAAAATTATAGAAATAAATAACGTCAAATTTATTATAAGTTTTAAAAATTTCTAGAGACTTTTAATACATGCAGCTGTATACTTATAACGCTTATAATTAAAAAACTTAAATATATGTCAAAAGAATATAATAACACCTATAAGAATCAATGAACTGTTCATATATGTACTTAAGATTTATTATTGTAAAAATATCGTTTATTTCAAAATGATTTTGTAATAATAAATTTTAAGTATATATATGGCATGTATGTGTGTGTGTGTGTGTCGCTTCTTATAGTTATTAAAATATTCTTTTGATTTATAGCTTAAACTTCTCATTATTTATTAATGTATATATACACAAATATTAATTACATAATGAGATTAAAAATATATAATGATATATAATGAATTGCATCAGTGTGTGTGTATTTTCATATTCTATACATTATATTAAATTTATATTTATGTCATAGTTTTCAATATATGATTCAAATAAACAAGAAATACTTTTCAACATTCGTGACACCAGGTATTAGTGTATTCTAAGGAAATAATTGCATTTTAATGTGCATCGAGGGAAAATGTTACATGATAAATTAAAAGTCTCACACTTTTTTCTTTCTCATTTATTATAATATTTCGTTGGAAATCACGACGAAATAGATGAAGTTCTCACGAGAATATCACTTTGCTTTAATTTCTAAGCGCGCCTGTTTTTTACAACCGTAGCAGGTCAAAATCTTTGAGATAATATCCTCGAAAAAGTAAGACTACACTGTAGTCTGATCTTCGTGTGTGGCCGATCTTTCTTTTTTTTTGGTAAAGTCTCTATGCTGATGCTTGGTTGGCAATGTCGGTGTGGATTAACATACTCGATTTCCAGTTCGGCGTTCGGCATAAGCCCGGGAAGCCTGTATTGGGCATCGTTCATTAAAGTAATGGGCATGATCTTCGTAACTTTAATGGTAGCTCCACCCTCCCTTCTTCGTTTACGATGTTTCACGTGAAGAGTGGAACGGCGCGCCTCTTTCAAAAATGCCTGGATCATATACGAATTAATTGAAGAATATGTTCAATATATTCTAGCGGTTCGTTACTTTGTTCGAGGTATTCCTCGGCAGTGAATTTACAAACGAGGAACAAGCCTCACCAGGCCATTATGGCTCGCTACATGAGTTTTATTAAACTTGAAATTTTAAATATCGCGCGACTTCTATGATTTCTTTTTATTTCGTCGAGGAGTGATATATTTATTCTCTTTGATGATGTTTTATATTTTTTTTTAATATATAGAACAAATATGATTCCGGTTTGCTGCCCCTTTGGCAATAATGTCGCCGCGTCCATGTCGAACAACATTCCACGCGAGGAATCTAATCCGACTCGTGTCCAATGTCATCTAGCGTGCTACAGTGTTGCTTTTCACCGGTGGCCGCCGGCATTAATATCACAGTTGCCATTCGTGGACGTATTTCACGATTTTATCGTCATTAATTTATGTGATTTTCTCTTTTTACTTTGCGCGCGCGATTTTCCTCGGGGATCACGGCGTGTCACGCCCCCGCATTTAGCTTCGACTGGATGAGGTAGGAGAGGGTAGCTGATGCAAGAGAAAAAGCGGGAAAGACAGAAGAAAAAAGAAAACTAGTAATGTATTTTAAGCGATCGATGTAAACTTGTAGTACGAACTGCTCTTTATAGCCGCACCAACCGACCCCGCTTGATGGTGCTGCCGGAATGTTTGGAGTTTAGAGCATAATCGTTGCCTCATAAAAGTGCATGATGCGTTTTTAAAGGGTGCTTCTGTGGAGCAATAAACAGGGGAACGTACCACGCTCTACGTGGTAATCTCCGATCTCCGTTACTAGCCCGACAATCACGCTTTACAAGATGGCCTAAGCGGTTGGACGGTACCTCTAACTCGCGATTCATTTTTAACTTATCATGTTAATTAGGAATCCAATAATACTAGAATAGCTTGCTAGTTAGGCATCCGCCTGATATTTTTGCTTACAAACAGCTCTTGTTTTACTCGATTTACTCGAGAGATTCTCGAAAACGTGTTTGACGTCTTCAGTATGTCCTCGGAGTATCGCAGATTAATAGGATAACTCTGGCATATATGCTATACCGATCTAAAACTTAATTTATCAAGTGTTATGTATTATGCTTACGAAAAATAAATTATACCAATAAAAATTTTATACTGCCTACTACTATAAAAAAAAATTTGGAGTACAAAATATTTATTTTCTTATACTTGAAAAAAAATTAGAAAGAATATCATATTTTTATTGTATATTATAGTTACAAGATTGTTTTTTACAGAGAGGTGTTTACAATCAAAATTAATGTTGAAATATTAATTATGTAATGACATTAGTTTTTAATGGTTATATAATATTAATATAAAATATGTTTAAAGTTATTGAAAAACATGGTGAACAACAAAGAAATGGCTTTATCGTTGAATCGTTAATTTCAACATTGAATTAGAATTATAAAAAGTAGGATATCTTAAATTATTCTGTCTTCAAATCATTTATTATCTCATGCTGCATCGGATCTTGATCAGTAAATCACAATGTAATACCAAGGCGTGGCTTTTTCATCTTCTCCAACCCCCGTGATGCACCCCACCCAGTTTCAGGCGCGGAAAATACACGACATTGCGCTTTCTAAATTCATATTCGACGATAAGTATTCCGTGACTCTTGAGATAAGTGATTGGTCGACGACTGTTGCTCAAATGACTCTAACGCAAAGGGAAGACCGAGGTAGTGAATTGCGTGCTGTCAGATTTCGCGTCGCTATTTTCGAGTATTTGTATGCGAAAGAGGGTAGAAAAGAGGGTAGATAAAAGGGAGGGGCACAAGTGAGTGGGATGGCGATTTCACTACGCGATCGTTTTATGAGTTATTCCATTCCAAGAGAGAAATGTAATTTGTCCTGGACTTTGCGCGAACTGTCCAACTTGAACGATTACGACAGAACATCAGCCAGAAATTTCAAACCCGGCCATCAAAGAATTTCTTATTTGCAAGTCTAACCGCGAAGCGATGTTAAATCGACGCAAAACTCTTTCGGTTTAATCTCCGATATTGGTATGCTCGAGAATAGAACTGAAATTACATGTCTTACAACATGTTAATTTATGAAAGAATATTTAATCTCTTTTCATATACTTTAATGATTTTACGCTTTTCAAATAACCTCTATTATAGAGTGTATTTTATATTAATCTTATTGTTAGTCTAACAATTTTCTTTCTCTCTCTCTCTCTAAATATTCTAGATAACGTTAAGTTTTTTTATAATAATTTAATAGTAATTTTTATCAAATCTTTATCATTTAAGATTACTATTAATGTATCTCCTATCCTGTGACCTATCTAATAAAAAAAGATTTTATTAAATTAGAATGTTCTAATTCTTTTATTAATAATTGCTTAAAAATTAAGCATAAATTTAATGTTTATGTAAATCATTGCTTTCTCGATATTTAAAATTAATATAATATATCTCCGTTAAACATGTATTGCTCATATGTTTAATTACAATTAAATCATGTTGTAAAAGAATATTAAATTATAATTACTATAAAATAATACTATTATAATAATAATACTAATAATTCTATTAAATTACAATTTTTAATAAAGTAATGTCAATGATCAAAATCAATCTTAAGAATTACGACGAACATACGAGGTCGGTTTTTTCTTTTAACATCGGACACTATGACAGCTTGATAGAAAACCTCGGCTGGGCATCAAATTTCGGTTACAATTGTGGCAGAATAATTCCTGCGTTGGAATCTAGAAAGTCATTTGTTTGAACAAGGAAGACTTTGTAGAACATTAAATATCTAAAAGGCGGGCAAAACGTTTTCGTTTTGGTCGAGTACGCTTGGGGAAAAAGCACACCCTTTATTAGAGTCTACTCCGCCCTCGCGTCTAAGAGCCCAACCCATTTCTTTACGCGGTGCTAAATTTCATTCTAGGTTCCTCAATCTTTTTCCTACGAATTAATAATAAAATGTTACGCAAATCAAAGAATCTTATTTTAACATAAGATATATATAAACTTATTAATACGCATCTGATCTAAATAGTACGTTAAAGGTAATGTAAATACGTTTTAAGTAAATTTTTCACCAAATTATTTTTTTTATTTTTATAAATGCAATTATATTTTGCGTTTTGCATATCAAATATCTTTTATAGATGCATAAAATATTGTCACTGTAGCATATATAGCGTCATAAGGGACATAACTTGTTTTTGTTTTCATTCGGTCGTCATAAATGGTATATACATCTGAGATTCGTCTTTCAAGACTAACAGAAATTTTACTTTCTTTTCCCTTCAGCGATATATGCGAGAATATTATATATTGTTTAAAAAAACTGATAGTATGAACTGCGACATAAATTACATGTGAGGTGATTAGTCTTCATTACAAACGTCGCGAATAAAATTTCGATATCTCTGACAAAATGACCGTCTGTCTGCATTCTTGACTATTTTCTATGCTGTAGAAAATTAATTTGACAGTCGCACGCATACTTTTGCAATTCATGTCACGGCGCTATAAACGCAAAGCCTTACAGGTTGTCTACATATAACTTCCCCCTTCTGTCATGTATTGTAAGATACGACGTTGCTTTTCAGTGGTTACCGTTCCTGTCGTATGATGCAGATTCAATTTGCACGCGAAGTAAAGTGAAACAGCCGGATGCGTGATATCGCTATATCATCAGATTGCTCTACCGATCTTTCCGCAGACATTTTATTGCGGATTTTGAAGCAGAAGACACCAATACATAAATAAAATATTATATTCGGTTTTGCCACGTTCACGGGTGTCAAAAGAGACAACATATAGTATACATAAAAATTGCAACAGAATTAGGTTGCAGCGGAAATGTTTTATTGAAAAAATTTGTCAGACATAAAAAAAAGTTGCACGATATCATTTTTCAAGATGGCGCAAATATACGTAGTCAATGAAAAATGTTTCTACATATGAGTATAGTGCTTTGTTAAAACGAGATTATTTCTTGCAGTAGAGGACAGGAGGCTGTGAAGTTAAGGAGAATAGAAAACGCTCGGTCACGTTATTACAAATCATAACACCCCATTTATTTTCATTTCTGTGTGTAAGATGTCTGTGTTGCGAGTTATTCGTTTAATGAAATGGTGCTTACACACATGAATTCACGCCTCGTTAAAATGCGCGATACAAACTTAATGTGTCGGACTCGACAACGACAACGTCACATATCTATCTGTGCATGTCGTAAAAATTTAAATGCTTTATTATTAAATCATTGAACACACTTATTTCGTGAATCGTAAAGCTTTATTAAAATTTGTTTAATCAAATCTTTTTAAAAAATTTTTTGGAAGAAAATTTTATGTATCTATCTATAATAATAATAGATGCAGCGGTTTTCGAAACAATAGTAAAGATACAAAATTAAAATCAATGAAGGTATCAAATGCATACAATAGGTGAAGCAACAATTAAAGAGCTAATTTGAAGCCATACCTAAACATATAAATATATAATACTTGATGGAAATGGAAGTAAATTGAACAGTATTTTAATTCTAAAAAGATAAGAGAGCGATTAAAAATATAAATTAATATAATACAGAATTATCGTAAAATTAACAAACCAATTGTAATAATTAGATCAAATAAAAATAGTATATATTAACATCAATTAAGCAAATAGAATGCAACCCTTTGATTGAAATATACATAAGCGTACTCAGGGTTTTAGTCAGAAAAAACGGAGCAAAATTCATCTTGGCACATTTATTTAAATACTTATGTTAAAGTTAGTTTTCGAGGATCTTCAACTTTTTTAAGTTCTTCTTTTCAAGCTTCTTTTTCATTGCGAGAATAATTTTTTTGTGTACACTTAGAATATATCAAGTTGAGGCAATTTTTTAATATTGTTAACAGGTTTTCTCATTGCAACGAACTAAAATACTTTTCAATGATGTACGGTTGGACTGGGAAAATATGCAGGGTATATTTTGTTGCTAAGAAGAAAGTTTCATCTTCTTTTATCTTTGCTAGTTACAATTCTCTTTCTCTTTAAGTTTCTTTTTTTAAAATTTTATTCCTCCTAGGGAATAATGCGTGAACCACGTATTGGCACATAAGCATTTAATTTTTCGTCGTAAAAATGATTTTTATAATTTAATTCTTTCTCCTTATCAAAATTTAAAAAAGAGAGCAAGTACCTCTGCTTGCTTCCTTTTTGCGTACATTCGTGGAAATATGCAAGTAGAGTACTTGTATGAATAGACAGTTAATATTAAAGGAATAAACATGAAGCAAATAAGCATAATAAGCAACAATGTATCCAAAACTATGTATAGTAGAGTTTGCACAGCTGCGGGAAGAGGATTAAAATACTTTTTAACCAATATTCAATCATCTATCTTGAGTCCTCCTTTGATTAACTCTTTGATTCTAGCCGAATGAGCTGTTAATGGATTGGAGAACGCAGGTAGTGGCCGGTAGAATCGATCGTCGCGTCGGTAATAAAGCGCACCAAGTAGCTCCCGTAAGTCACTGAAGGTTACCGGCAGGGTTATATAGTCTTCCGATCGTAATTCTATTTTCACGATGCATTATACCAAAATATATGTGCATGCAATATATTGTATAATGCTACAAAGTTTTACAAAGTAAATAAAAGCAGAAATATTGTAGCTGTATTAATTTAACAAGGTTTTGAAAGAGATATAGGCATAAAGTTTTTATAAAGGTAGAAATATTTTTAAACCCTTCATCACGTAATGAAGTTATTGTCTTCTATTCTTGAAGAATATTCGATAATTCTAATTTAACTTTAACTCGTACATTATTCATTGTAGTCTATCTGAAAAGTGACTCAAACGTCTTGTATAATGAGTATCTTTTTTTATCGATTCCCTCGTGAAAATGGCGCGATCGCCGCGGGGCAACGAAATCTTCATTCCATTCACGGCGCAATTTCCTCTCTCCTGCTTCAATCCATCGTGGAATTCAGTCGATGTCGCGCATGCGCTTCAACATTGTGTAGCCAAACGATGACACGGTGACGGGAAGGGAAACGAGTTCGAATTGAGGGGAGGGTCGTCGTCGTCACCGCCGCCACCGCCATGACGGCTCAATTTATTTTCAAGCTTAGCCGAGACTCGAACCAACGAGTCGGTCGTTACCGTTAGCGGAATGGACCCTGGACTAACCATCCCATACACTCTACGACCTATTTCAATAACCACCATGCAGATGCCGCTGCGATAATCATTGGATCTCGATGATTTTGTAGTAATTTGCGTGCATAGAATGTATATTGTATTGATAAGATTTGTAATTTGAACAAACAATGATAGTACAAATAAAGTATGTTATATGTAGTGAAGTACACTGCAATGAAGACAAACATTTATGAAAGAAAGAAGACAAAAGAAGCTGTTAATCATTCGTACTATACATTCGTACAATAAAGAAATTAAACGTAAGAAATAGGAAATATGGTCTTTACATTCAGAGAAGCTATGCTATAATCTGAATTTCTTACTTTTTTCTGAAAATATGAACTAAAGAAGATACTAATGAAACATTTTATCTTATTGTTTCGTCTGTATCAGTAATGACAAATTTTTTGTTGATTAATTAATTGCAAAAATCAATACACAAGAAATCTATATCCTTGAAGCAGCGAGCAATGATGAAAGAAGAAACTGCTTTTCTACGTAGTTTTCATTATAAATAAAATTGTTACATGAAACATAATAATAATAGTGTTAAATGGAAATGGAAATAAGTTTTACTCATATATTAACTTGAAAATCATTAATATTTCTCCATATTTTTAAAAAGTGAAACATGCTTTGACGTTATGTTAGATGTTCGAAGAATAAACTTTTGAAGAGTAAATGTTATTATTTTTTAGTATACACACTAATAGAAACAACATTACACAATATTGTTTAGGAGATCGTACAACTATAAGCTTGCGGACTAAAAGCGACCACCTGTTGGGTACGCAAAACATTAAACCATTTAACACCTTTCCTCTATAAAGGTGGATAACTATCACCGTTGAAACATCCGTCATTATCCATTTATAGTAGCTGTTTGACACTTTGAATCATTAATTTAAATTGTATCGTATTACCTGCGTTTACGTTTACCATTTCGATGCTATTGAGAAAAGTTCTTTTTGAAGTTGTACAAATCTTTCTTGTATACATATTAACTTTTGTATACATATTACTATTCATAAATTTGAGAACGCTTATGATTTTTTCGCATCTTACGAAAAGTTAAGTATCTTAGTGAAAATATATCATAGAAAATTTTTTTTCAAAAATTTATTTTAAAAAGGAAAGTTAGGGTCGTAAAAATGGTTTTTAATTTCAGTTCTGTGAGGAGTTTTTATTACGATATTTTATCCATAAAATTGAAAATTGATGTTTTTTTTTTGCTTTAAAGCGCTATAGTTTGATGAAACATCACTGGTCAAAAATTAACGAAGACGTATTTTAAAGTAAGCACTTTCTAAGTTTTAAAATGATAAACTACATGTTTTCTCAATGATATAAAATTTTATGTGAAAAAATTTATCTGTACAAAATATTTTTTAAACTACAAATTAAAAAGTTTATATAAAAACCAAAAAAAAATTTTATTACAATTTTTTCGAGATTTGCATAAATTTTTTCAAAAAATTTTAAATTTTATTTCACTTAAATTATTGTGAGTTACAAAAAAAACCATAAGTGCTTACATTTTATGAACGATAATACATATTATAAACATGTTTGTACACATATCAAATGGAAGAGAAAATATTTTGAATATTTTGTTATTTACGGACAATTTATATGCATATTTAACATCTTTTCTGGTTTACTTATGAGAATTTAAAGCTTATTTATTCTCCCACTTCGACAATATTAATAACTAGGGTTTTTTTGAAAATATGAACGAGAATCTTGTTTGTGAAGTCCAAGCTGGATGGCTGCACCATTACATCAGCTGCACCATTCCATCTAGAGCGTCTCTGCGTAATCACGTAATATACCATCTTTAACGTCTTAAAGCGAAAAACTGCGAATGAAGCTTTGAGGCAGAGCGTATCCGAGATACTGCCAGTGGTATGGCGATATAGAATCCTAAGCCGCATACACGTCCGGATACCACAAGTTATTTGTTTGGCATCAGCCTCGCGGATTTTATTCTTTCACCCAAGACATTACTCTAAATCATGTTTGCACCCGTATCTCCCCACCATGGCGAATCACGAAAGTGCATTGGAGACGGGGGAAGGGCTAGAAGCAGCATCAAGGTAGAATAGACCAGAGGAACTAGTAGAGAAGGGAGTGTACCATAGTCGACAGAGGGAAAGAGGAGATGATGGAGGGAGACTCGGTCTGGTAAGACGTAGCCTTTTCATTCTCGTAAAGAGCCGCAACGAAAAAGAAAGAAAACGGAAGAAGGGGAACAAGGAAGGAATACCGAGGAAGGAGATCCGTGAAATGATGCCTCCCTCCGCCTCAACTCCATCTGCTGCCATCCGTACGAAACGAGTCGCCAAGAGTCTACCACCACCCGTCCACGAGGACGATAGGGAGAGAAGACGACTTCGTAGCTAAAATGTATTTCACGGATGACATCGACGGTGGCATCGAACTCGATTGGTGCCTTCGGTGGAAGAGGGAGATATTAGGATGGAACGATGGAATGGCCGTAGCACGAGTTGCTCTCGTACGGAGGGGGAAAGAGAAATTATTTGCTTCATTTTGGAACCGAGACTGTACCTTCAATCCGTACGCATTTATTTTATTTTTTTGTCTAAACTATTTTATTGTCCGATTTTTATTCTTCCCATCGCTTCTTTCTTGCGTTCCCTGTTTTCTTTAATCCGATAGATGCAAGCCAAAAGATCAATTTAATCATAACTCATGTAATTCATTAAAAATTTATTAAAAAGATAATTTAAACCCCAAGTATAATTAGGATGGAGAGCGGAGAGAAAGAGAGCGAGAGAGAATTTGTTAAAAGTCCTTCTTAGCTTCGTAATTACCATAGAAAATCTAGTTTAAAAGCTAATAACAATTCTGTTCTACCATAAACAGATTGAATTGCCTTTGGAAGAAATAATTAGAAAAGAGTATATAAAAATGGTGAGTTAGCACTTGGAAGCGAATTAGAAAGTAAATAGAATTTGAAAATTTGAAGAGAATATTTACCGACCGTATTGTGATCTTATTTGCATTCTTTTCGGTATATATAAAAGCCTTTTTAATGGCTCTTCAAGAGTGTCTTTAAGAATCTCTATTGAGTAATAAATCTATATTCTTTCTGTTGGAAATGAGAAGTATAGTGTGAACAGAGTAATAAAAGTTAACAGGTACGTTAAATCTGTATGATGATATATTTCATTATAAACAAAATAAAATAAAAATAAAATTTAATTTTGCTTTTTTATACATTCATGCAGGGATAAGAATATTTTTTAATTACATTTTTATTTTTTAATTGTGTATTTACTTCATAAACATGGCAGCATAAATCTGAAAAACTGTTAGATTACGATAAAATATTTAATAAAGATATATAAGATTTATAATAAATAATATTATTATATAATGTGAAGATAGTACTTGACTGGATTGCTTAGAAAAATTATGATCGCAAGTTTTTAATGAGGTGTTGCGAAATCAATGATATTTAAAAGGTAATTTACAACGTGGAATTGGAATTTAAGGAAAGTAGCTACTGGAAGAAATCTATTCCTAGCAATTTGCAAGACATTACTTTTACGGCACACGGACAAAACGTTCTTTCCGTGATAAGTGTTGGACGGACGGGCCGTTCGACGTTAAGCTAGGTGAGGAACAAGAGAAGGGGTAGGTTTGCGGTTGGGTGGTTTGTTGGTGGAGTTATATACTGCCTCGTAAAACACGATCATTGCTTTATTACGTGCTCCCTGACGTATACCAGCTAATTGTTAGGTGCGAACACATTTATAGGCAAGTCATTCGCCTATTCTTTCAGTCTCCTCTTTTATTGCCGTGAAAAGAAAACATTGACTATAATCCTACTTTGATAATGATACAGCTTGTTTGTACTAGCTTATTAATTTTGCTCTTTAATATGGTCTTCTATTTACACTCTTATGTATACACAAGATTTTTATTTCCTATTATACATGTCTCTTTTCTTTCTTAAAATTTTTTCTATACTTTATATCTAAATTATTTTATGTTGACTAACTAAATATAATTTTAAGAAAATTTTTTATTCATATAAACATTTTTTATTGATCTAAAAAAAATTAATTAAATGCAAATTCTGTATATTATAAATTTTTGTGAAATTAAATCTGCTGAAATTTTGGAATGAAAGAATGTTATTTTGTAAATTGTTTTGAATTTTAAATAAGATAATATACATTTAACTTCGTTTTTTTATTATAAACATAAAAACGAGAAATGCTAATAGCACACGTATCTTTATATGAAAGCTATAATTCTTAGCTTTGTACATTTCTGATAGATCAACTATAAATATCCAATATCACAGATTTGTTATTTTTTTTCTAAATGTTTTTGCATAAAAACATTAATGGAAATAAATGACAACTAATCTTCATAAACGATACACGTATAAAGTATAACTGTAATAATAAATATTGTTTATTATATTATTTTTTTCTTAATACAATAATAATATATTACATATTGTTGTACTTCGCAAACATTGTAAAATACATAACATTATTGCTTAACACTAGATATGTTTTTAAATGTGATCTAATATGTGTACATAAAGTGAGTATTAAATCTATTTATCGTAAATATATGTTTGTATTAATATTAGTAAATTTAATACTTGGTATGATGTCAAAGTCAGTTAGATAAGTTTTATCCGCGTAATCGAACTAATGTCAACTCTGCGTCAACAATATCAATATATAACTTCTTCTAAGCATCATTGCTGACAGGTTGTTAATTAATGTAATTATTATTTATATTTAGGTATACTATCTACATTTTTATTTTTATTCTTCTTATATCCATCTTTCAATATAATAAAATTTACTAGGAGAGAGAAAAAGAGAGACTTTCTTTTCTTCTTCTTTACTCAATTACTTTCCTCATTGTTACTGAAGAACCGTCATAAATGTATTTGAAAAGACTGTTGAACCTGTGATTTATTAGTTGAAACGTCATCTTCGTAGAGCAATGAAACTGCATGACAGCATGCGATCCAAATAGCTGATAGTGCGGCCAGAAATCTATATAAAAAATCAACGTAAACGCAACAAATTAATATTAATTACAGCAAAAACAAACAATATACGATAACGATAATGTTTGGCGCAATAAAATAGCACCAAATATCTATCGATGTTATTTTCAAAGTTGTAAATATACTTTATATACATACTAATCACGTTTTATTGATATGATACAACTTGTATTAATAAACAATCGAGACTTTTTTCTTTATGTTTTTAATAAAGGATTATAAACATACGTCGACACATTTTCTGTATTTTTAAAACAACTGAAGATAAATATTTTTATCTATACAGATATACAGATGTCAAACATGACGAGTAATTTGCATTCTAACAAAACATTTAAAAGGAAGCGTGCATCGGATCAGATATTAATTAAAAATACCATAAAATTCACAAGATAAATTACATGCAACGTGACGTGTGTAAAAATACTTGAACCGCGATATAGCGAGCGTCGTGATTTATGGCTGAAAGAATTGTGATTACGAGGTCAGCAGAACTGCGCGATAACACGCGATCTCACGAAGTAATGTGACGTACCTACACAAGAGCTGACTAGAAGATATATACATTTTCAGCTTCACCTTCAGCTAAATAATGCGTCGTTTCTTCAAGCCATGTAAGTGGAATTCCATACGGTGCGTTTACAAAGTGGCGATAAAAAGGGAGGAAGAGAAGGGCAGCGGTATGTCCGAAACGGAGACCAAAATATTTCCAGAACCTCCCGAAGAGCTTGTACTTTATTAGCTCCACGCTCGCATACTTTCAAATCTCGTCAGGGCACATTTGTTTCATTGCTATACTCCGAATGACTCGGATCTTCGTGGCCCTTCGGAATGAAGCGCGCGTATTCAAGAATTGTACTGATTGCGGTCTTCTCTCGTGGAAGTTTCTTCAATTAAATTTAATTAAGCTTGCACAAAATGGAGGCCTTAATCGTGTTTAACAGGTTTAATTAACCGCGCGCCGACGAGATATTTGTGGAAGGACGCTGGGGAACGAAGTTTGGCTAAATTTTTGACGATTATCAATGTCGGCTCTTCTGATCTTTACAAATTCAACAATCACAAAGATATCGGAGAATGTCTATCTTGCAAGAAGATGTTTGTTTATATTATGCATCCTTTGAATAAGTGTTCTTTAAATTGTATATGTACATGAAACAGTTTTACTGTAGTATCTAAAAATTTTGATACTTAATACAGATCAAAAAAATAATTTTATATCGGGCTATTAAAATAATTATATATTTAGGACGTATAGTGCAGAATGTAATTATGTAGCGTGATAATATTGCTGTAAAAAGTTTTGACATTTCAACAACTATAAATGTCCAATATAATCTTTTCAATGGTTTAACACGATTTTTGTTATCTATATTTTAGTAAAATTGTTCTTTCCGTATATGTATATTGCATTTTATATTACATCATTTTCTATTATTTCATATGCATATATATATATATATATATATATATATATATATATATATATATACACACACTATTAAAAGTGTCAATTCAATGTATTTTTAAATTATGCCTTAAATTTAATCTACATTAAATTTAGTGTATAATTGAAAAGCATGCGCATAAAATTTAGTACACTTTTAATAATATTAAATTTACATTAAATGTACATTAAATGCTTTTAATGTACCTGCTTGAAATTTGCTTCCATTATATTAAATTTCTCTGGTAATTTTTAACAATGTATATACATACACTCTCTTCCCATGCACATGCACTTTTATTAACTCTTAAATATGGTATGGATTCGAGCGTGTCATATCATTATTGAATGCAATCACAACATTCTTTGATTAATAAAAATCGATTTTTACTTTTACATTAAATTTGGATTGCGTATACTACAATTTAAATAAACTCACTGCTTTATAAAGTAAAGAAAAAAAATCTTTTCTTTTACTTTAATTTTAAAAGTAGAATTTAAATTAACAGAAATTATAAAATATGTTACCCCCTAAATCTTATTCTAAATTTGTAAAATTTGTCATGAAAATATCGAATCTCCAACGTTGTTCAATGAAGTACTCGTAAAATATTTTAAATGTTATTCAAATTGAAAAATACTATATAAATAATTTGGATTTAAAATATTAGATTTTAATTAGAATAATTTGAAAACTAATGAAGAATTTAAGTATAATAATATTGAACGCGGTCAATAGAATCACGCTGGGTGGCTTAAATGTTTCAGCACATCCGCGTTGTTGTTTCCACAACATCTCGGTATTTTGCGTATCAAATTCGCCGCGCAAAGTTTATTCTATCATAGTATCAGCGTTTTCGTGCACAAAGAGATGGCGGAGGTCCGCGTGGGCGCCCGAGTACCGATACTTACGCGTAATATTTTCCGGCTGATACTGCCCACGCCCGGCTCTCTCGTGCACTCGCTTCATCGAGCGTATCGGGCGTATCAGCCAGCGTTGTCGACGACGATGATGACGACGACGACGACGACGACGATACGGTATACACCGCAGCACGTACGAATTTTCGTATTTGGCTGAGATCACGTTTGGATAAAATGGCAGCACGGATCCCCTGCTGACGCCGGTATATCCGCCCTCTGCGCGGCGCAGACACTAATACACACGTCTTTACGAAGCGCAGCTGGGCACACGAACGGGAAGCACCCCGTACATACGAATACCTGTGGGTATACCTGTCCACGCTTTTCTTCATCACCGCACCGTCACGTATGCGGCAGAGATAGCCCAAGTGTAGCCGGGATCGAAGTACGAAATAAAAACTTGTGCGGGGCTGGCGTCTAAATCAGACTCGCTGCGGAGAATTTCTCGATTGCGATTTCTGGAAAAGTAAAGGCATGGCGTTGCACCGATCTGAGTGGAACCTTATGTGTGCTATTCCATGTACAATATTCACTATTTTAAATATTTCTACATGAGGAATAACGTTTTACTAATCAAAGATTAAACAATTTTGATTAGCAATTAACAGAGAGTGATCATGTAGACCTTTAGGAATGAATTGAGAGAAATCCCATTACGCACTTATCACTTTCTACCTTTATTTTTACGTCTTGATTACGGTTGACGTTTGAATCAAAGGTGGAACAAATCGTTTTGATTAGCTAAGATAAAATAACAGCGAAGATTTCGTTTAAAATGCAAATATAAAAATCCCTTCTCTCACATTCGCGCTGCAAAAATTATTTGTCGCTTTCTTACATATTAAATCATTTTTTAATTAAATTAATAGAAATTTGACAAATTGTCCTTTTAACGATACATAATAATAAGATACTGCATACATATTTTATAAAAGAATTTTAAAATTTGTTAAAGCATTTTTTTAGATCTGTGTAACATATAAAGCATGGTGACAGTTGTACGTAATAGTTCTCACGAGAAGCTTCAAAGGGATATTTCAGAAGTTGAAGGTTAAAACAGTAAGTTTGAATGCTTATACTTTCAGAAAAAAAAGCAGTATTTTTGCGCAGCCTGTATCCGTACGAAATTGGCCCGTAAACAAGCTGACTCGTGAAACTCGTGATGTAGATGTGGCGAACGTGGCCAAGAGTAATATTTTCCTTTCGGCGAAAGAAAAACTTTGACTTATTCTCTGGATGAAATAAAATGTCGAAATAAAAGGAAAATATTGCGTTAAATATTTTATTAATTATTAAAACGGTTTATTAAAATTAACTTCGACGTCAATATCGATATCTTCCATTTAGTTTGCGATTCTGTTGCCAAAAACATTTTATATTTAAAAATATAAAAATAATGTTTGATATTTAATTAATCTTTTCAAATAATGTAAATATAATTCGAGAATTGTTCAAGATTTAACTATTTAAATAATGCAAAGGTTTTGAAAATTGTTTAATAATTTTGGCTGAAGAGGGTTAAGTTAAACCAAAACTTCCGATTGTTTTCAAATAAATTATCAATTGCATACAAGTAACATCGTGGTGTTTACTCGTTATTGACCTTCTCTTTGTTGATTTGCTTTAGCTAAATCGAGAGATACGAATTATTTTATTTTATATTTGTTTTTACGCAAGTAAGAATTATGGCTTCTAATTTAAGAGACGATATTTTATAACGAAAAACAGATTGGATAAAAGAATAATGTCATTCTACTGGTTCTTGACATTTTGTTGTTTCTACTTTTGACCTTTCATGTATATTATATTATGTACTACATAAGTCGGAAGGAAAAAAAGTAGTATTTGTATTTGCCACATGTAAGCTAAAAAAGCAAGAAGAATCATAAATATAATTTAAATTATTTGTGCAATATTTTATCAACTTCTGTTGATAAAAAGTACTCTATAAATTTAGATGAAACTAAGCTCTCTAGTATGTACAAAATTAATAAATACCACTGATTGATTATTACAAAAAAAGGGAAGATAAAAAGGAAGATAAAATAAAAATTATTGAAAAAGCATGTATAATATTAAATTTTTATTTACTACCAGATTTAATATTAGTCTGTACTGGAGATAAGCAATCGCGTTACTATCTTGGGCACAAAGCATTAATAAATAAAATCGCAGTATTTCATAATACATGATATTTATGCTATGCATGTCACACGGGCGTAACATATACCAGACGCGGCATATACAAACACACCTTTGAAATATCTGTGTGCCGTGAACCGCTAGAGCAATATGGACGAAAATATCTACGAAAGGTGAAGGTACGTTTCTCCATTTTCCCTCTGCCTTTCTCACCGTTCCGTTTCGCTCGCTTCTATATCTCTCCCGCTCGGCGGGGCCACTCAGCCGTATTCGGAGAGACAGGTATTGCTTTCTATTTCCCAGAGGGATGTTGGGTCAATTCCAGATCGGAGAACAGAGATCACGAAGCGTGTGGAGGCAAATGTACGTCGGCCATTTTCGGGGTTGGTCCAGGGAAGTTGTCGTCGGTCCAGGGGATTGCGCGGGGCTAGAAGAGGATACGAAGGGGGAGGTGGATGGGATCCAACGTATCCCAATTTCCACAAAGTACGAGATATGAAAGGTTCCCTCGGCAAATATCGTGCTGTCGCTCGAGCGTATTTCCTTTACGTCGCAGAGAAACGGAACTGTCCAGAATGTTAATTAAATTTCTTACTGCTCCATAAAGTTCCGTTCGGAACGGAATAAATTTATTCTAGCACGTTTCTCAATGCACTTGGTCCCTGATGATTTTTGTAATTTGTAAATTGGCGAGTCCGACGTAAAAGACGGAGATAGTGCGGACGGGAGATAAAATAATCCGCCGCATAGATCTCCCAATTCCACAAAGTACGAAGAGAATTCTACCCGTACATAAATGATCTAATACATTTTTGCGAGTCAGACCTCGTCTTGTCATCCTCGTTACGACTATTTGCGACTAAGAACTCTACTTTGTTCCCTACCAGGTCCGATATTTTGGTAGCAACCGTGGCGTGTCTAGCGTATTTTTATTACGCGAAGTTGGAAAGTACCGCGATTGAGAAGCATCCAGCGACCTTCTCGCCTATTTGGAAGGGAGAAAGAATTCTCTTCATATTTATAGCGACGTAAAGAAACGCGCATTGGTGCCGCCGTATTTGTGTGACACGACAATGAAATAACTGACACAGAAAAACACGCGGCTTTAAACCTTTGCTATTAAAAAAATTGTAATCAATTAATCTGCAAATTGAAAAAGCCGGCTCGGTAGCACCACTGTTCCCTTATCTCGAGGTTAGCGGGTCATCGTGATCGTAAAAGTCACTCATAGACGTTTTTAATGGGAACACACGTAGTCAGTTGTATCCAGGAACACGTGGCATTTACGGCACCGGAGCCTTACAGGGAATGGTGGCGGGGATGGCCGGGATAATGGTAGGGAGAAGGCGTAGCCAACCGAATTTAATTAAATTGTGTTTTGGATTCGATAAGAAATTACTTCGTACGGCGCGGAGGCGCAAAGGCTACTGTATTTCGATTAGTAGAGCGTGCAGGTATATACGATTACCAAACCATTAATAATCACGTGTCGGAGTTATCGCTCGACTAGCTATTAAAAATTATATCTTTATCCATGTATTATGCGTTCAGAAATTTTCTTACTGAAAATGATATGATAATAATAGAGGTTCCTTTATGATTTTTGACATTTAAGATTTTTCAACCGAAAATTTTAAAAGTTCTTCGCACTCTGTACAATTAATTGATGATCCCGATATAGGGAGTATTTTTTCGAACAAGAAAATATGTTCTCATTGCCATCCGATAAGGCGGCATAACAGTCCATAACTAGCTGCAATAAAGCTTACACTGATGTGAGAGTAGCAGGCGTATAAAAACTGCTTGCTCGACACAATCCGTCGCAGTGATGACTTAGACGACATCGATAGACATCGGATCAGATCTGGATTTCTTTTTAATTTAACTTCTTTCTCTCTCTTCTACTTGGTTGCCGCAAACTTATTTAATGATCATCGTGGGTGACATCGGTATCAACAAATTTGGTCCGTTATCTCGTCATCTCCGGGTAAGATAGCCGAAATATTACATTTTTCATAAGCAACTGCATTCAATTTGAGACGATTGTTTTTTTACTATTATTTCTTTAATAATTTAAATTTAACTGATGAAAATATTGAATAACATTAAAATTATGTGAAATATTAAGAGTTCGAGAGTATATGGACTTTTGTAGCAAAATAAAAGTTCTATATCTTACACGGATAGAAGAAAACTATAGCGAACAGCTGCGTCATCCTAAATGAATCTTCCTTAGTGCTTAATGCTCGAAAGATTAAATGTTAATGTCCACTTACGTGTTCTCCGAGTAAGGGTGTTCTCCCTCGCCGTTTTCCTCGTATCTTTGCAATGTGTGTCGAAAGTTTTGAAATAAAGTAGAACTCGAGAAACGCGCGTCATCTCGAGATTTTCGCGTGAGATGATTTTTGTTCTAGCGTTCTCTCTCCCGCAAAAAAAAGGTGAGGTTTTATTGACCTAACGGTATCAAATGGCACAACAGGAGATATTTTTAAGATTGAATGCAGGTATTTTTGTGCTATACAGGATATTGTGTTAACTTTCTACCTCATTTTTTTCTCGTCGCACCCACCTCAGCCAGGTATTCTTCTCTTGGAGTTCTGCTCTGTTTTTGTTCTATTTGCTTTAGTTATCCAGAAGCTACCGCATTCTCAAGTGGTTCAGGTTTATTTGGTCCTACTGGGCATCTACCTTTTTTTTTGTCAAACCAAAAAAGATGTTCGGCCAGAATTTGTTGAATTGTAAATCAATCTACATTTTTTTTTGGACAATAAGAAGGATACATAGTAGTTTTGCAAAATCAAAATTAATAGTATGATAATATATTAATAAAAATTTTGTTGTATTAATATATGTAAAAACAATTCATTCATAAAATAGGTGATTTCTTTGAATTTACTTAACATTGTTTATTTATTAATATTATTTATCCGTTTTGATAACTATATTTAAATTACAATAAGCAATCCATAATTCAGTCAACTTGAGAGCAAAATGCGTTGATTAATAAAATAAATCCACAATATTTTGACTTCAGATTTAAGTCCTTTTCGAGTGAGTTGATTGCAACATAGATATTAAAATAAATAAATCAATGAAATACCCCCAGCAAATTTTTTCTAAAAATTCCAAAAAATTACATTAATAAACGTATTTTGCCAGCAAATAGACTGAATTTTGGATTGTTTATTATTTCATCCCTGGCGACTATGCCCCCATTTGGTTAAGTTACAATATTAATAAATATACGTATAATTAAAAAAAAGTGAAAAATACGCACAATCTAATTTTTTTATAAAAAATACTTTAATACTCTATTCATTATGTTTTACTCTTGTTATTCTTTGCTATATGCTTGCGGCAATGTGAACGGCAGGATGACAATATTTATATATCTGAAATATCATATCTCTGAGAAGATAAGATTTGATCCTGGCCGGAATACCCCCGGGATGTGCTCTGATCTTTACAGAAAATAGGGTCCCAGCATTTTGTCGTTGAAGCCGTCTCTAGTATTGAAAGACCTCTGATTCTTACGTCCATACACATTTCCAATCACCTGACCGTAATAAGTTTTTTTTAGAACCGTCTCTATCGCATTCTGAAATAAGAAGAGATTCGCATTCCTGATATGAGAAAGTTTGATGAGACGCACATAAAGTTCGAATTATTTTATACATTAACTTGTGCTATGTTAGATAAATTTTTTAAATCAAAAATATTTCTACTGTCAAACATTTTGACAAAGTGTAAAATATTAATGAAATATATATGTAAACTTAATACAATATATTCTGAGATAAAATCGATGCGATGGTAAACGGAAGTTTTATGGAAGGCTATGTAATTAATTACGAGGAACATTTGATTAGATTGTACCCACTGAATAAATCAGTATTTCAAAAAAACCATTGTGCACATTATTTGAAAATAAATGCTAACGGTATAAGAAAGAAAGTCCTTAGTTCCTACTTTCATGAAACGTAAGCAAGATATTAGAATATAAATTGGGTAAAGAGGAGATATTCGTGCCTCCTCTCTAGACAAAATGGACCACGACGAGGCAAATTCTACATTTTCTACTACAGTGGAGTGGAAAAAGCGTTCCGTGTGCAGCGAGATCGATAGACTCGGTTAGACCTCTCATTCGACCGTATATTTGCGTGCACGCGCGCGCGCGTGTGTGTTTGTGTATGTGTGTGTGTGTGTGCGCGCGCGCGCGTATATATTTTTGTCGCACAGAGAGTACAGCCGGCGGGTGGATTCCGAATTTATAAACTTTGCATGCGCAATATTGCGTGAGATTGCCGGGCGTTCTCCATACGCGTCCGCTTGATTACCCCAATTTACTTTCATGCAGTTGTTGCATAGCGCCCGCAGCCACCGTTGTCCGCGCGGACGCGGAATATTATTCGGTGCTCCCGGTGTGACGGTGTACTGTATAAACAGCGTATATATGACGGCGACGTCGGTCGACGGGCGAAAATTTCGATGCCGGCGTGCATGCGCGTCAACCGCGTACCCCGGCCCAGCTCACCGGAATACAGCGCGCGCGCGCTCTGTGTGCAACGCGTCTACGCGTCTCTGCCAACGATCGTTTCTCTCGCACGCCCAGAATTCGGCTGAAACGCACGAAATGCATTGAAAGAGAGAGAGAGAGAGAGAGAGAGAGAGCTCGATGATTAGCTGTTATTTTCACGGCGTGCAAAAAATATTTCAAGGAATTATGCAGACTATTCGTGAGAAGAGATAAGCAGGGAAGGCTAGAGAGGACGGAATGATGAAAGTTTAGCGCGTTCTCGGCGTTTATTACATCGCCCGATTTATTTCCCCGCGGTGTCTGTCGGCCAACAGTATTTTCACGCCGTTCGCCGAAACGCGGAAATAATGGAGGTGTTAGGGAAAGGATCTCGGAAAGAGAGGACGTGATTATCGTCGACCGAACACGGGTTTTGACATTTAGCCCGCGTCTTGTTAACTCGTTGATGATGCTCAAGACGTGAAAACTGGGTCAAACCTATCGTACAATATCGATTTTCTCTAACAGTTTTCTTCGTTGGGCGCATTCCTCCGTTTTCGAGTTCTCCTCGGTGCGAAGCCTTTGACAGAAGCTCTTTTGTTTCACCCTTTTTACTATTTTCACGCTGCAATATTCCATCTACAATCTTGGCGCAGATCACAAGATCGATTTGATCCTTGTCGTTTTTAACGACAATCATACCTTTTCTTTTATTCGAAAATATAAGATAACGTAGATCTCCTCGCCTTTTTATGTAAATAGGTGTTAGATGTGGCTCAATGTAAAATATACTCCGGATAAGGGAACGCTAATGAAACCTTTGTGTGGCAGCAATTTTTCATTTTACGATAAGGATCACGGCACCCACATGTAGGCGCATATTGCACGTGCGCGTATATGCGTCTTACGGTTCGGCGTATCTTTCCTTTCGTGCGCACGAACCTGCGTGTACATGAACGGAACTTACTGCCCGTTTGCTTGAAGCTTTATACATCTTCATAATCATAGATTGTACGTAGCTTAAATAATTATCGGTCTACGCTACCTCGCAGTTCTGTGCAATATAAAACCGTGATACGAGCATTTGAACATCGCGATAAAATATCCCAGAATGTCTTAATGTCCGCGTAATACGTCGTGAGAAGAATTTATAGATACTATAACACACGACACGCAGGCAATTGAATCATTGCTAGATGTGTTACGTTGATATCAGAGGGAGGAGTAGATAACAGACACAGAATACGGATATTTTAACTGTCCGGAATTCGGAATGTGGAGAAAAGTGAAACATGATTGACTAGTAAGATAAAAGACATCGAACATTTCTGGATATATCGTCAAGTGGATATATAAGCAATCATACATTAAATATTGTAAACAAAAAATAATTCCGACATATTTAAATAACGAGAAGGTTATCGATCGGAAGCAGAACTTCGGGCTCAATAATTTTCCAAGTAAAATTACAAAATTTCAAGATTCCCCAAAATGTTTGTAAATTCACCTAGAAAATTATTGAGATTTGCTTTTGACCGGTATAGTTTTCTCGTTATTTAAACGTGTTGATACACTTTCTAGTCAAATTAGGATAACGTTTATATTAAAAAAAATATTTTTATTAATAAATATTTGTTCTCAGCGAAAATATGATTTACATTTGGATTCAACTTGCTTATGAGATTGCTAACATTGAGGAAAATTATAAATAAACATGGTTTTGCGATGTTTGCTTGTTTGGTCAGTTTTTGTCTTGAGAAGACAAAAAAAATTCTTAAGAAGACATTAAATAAATTGCAAGGATTGGTCGCGATGTTCAAGTAACGCTCGGAAACGAAACGGAGGACATGGCGGCGTCTGTTTCAGTTCAGCCATGGCCGCCCGTACGTCTTTTCTATACTTTCGACTGGGTTATGCTCTCGATTTCCTTTCCACTACTTCACTCACGTCTACTACTTTGTTTTCTTGGTACGCGATATCTACCTCCGAGACGGGAGGCAGGTGAAGCGAGTGAGTGGGGATGGAAAGCGATTGAGTTGCCTTGATGGGTGCATCTCGACATAGTACACGGCCGAAGGTACTCGAGAGTATGGAGCATCGTGGCTCGACCTGTAAACACTGAAGAACCATTTCTACGTATCCGGTGTGTCTTAAGACTCGTATTTCTTGATCTAGAACTTTAAGAACTCTCGCTGCACAACGAATGTATCACTAACTTGTTCGTAAATTTTAAATAATAGAAAGATACGATCATCTGCGTAACAGAGAGGGAGGAATAATGAATGACGTTCAATTAATTTTATCTGTGAAGATAACAAAGTTACGCCATCTCGAGAAATGATGAACTGCCGTGTCGATTTGCATTTCGGAATCCTGATAAAAAATGGAAACAGACCTGTACTTCAATGTCCTTTTCGGTCTTAGTTTCAAATATTCGATTCTATGTTCCAAGACTCTTTTTTTGCGAAGACACCCCGTGTATTTTGCTTTGTTGAATACATGAAAAACCGAAACTTCTCTCGTAAAGCCACGACGAGGTACATCTAGTCTGACTCACGTCGCTGCACATGTATCCGAAAGTAAAGCACACACTTGTGGATGAATGTGTGATGTACTCTTGCCTGTGGCGGGTTTATACACTCTGCGGAGTTATGCAAAGCATCAGCCGTGTAAAGTTAAGGATTTGCCCGTTCAGAATATTTTTGTGCATTCAAGATTATTTCAAAACATATTTTTGAAAAAAATGTTACGTCCTTTGAAAGAATAATTTTATGAGCAAATTTTAGATTATGCGATTATTAGTCTTTCAATTCTGAAATCTAAAAATATTTTGGAGATTATCATTAGAAATCCAAATTATTAAATTTTTTTTATTAGATATTTGGATAATCATTGTACAAATTGTATGTTGATTGCATAATTATTACACAATACTATTATGTAATTGTGACAAATAATTTTTTATAATTTTAATTATAATTATGTAGGAATTTTGATTGAATTTTGAGAAATAGAATAAAATTTACAATAATTTACCATATCTAAACAGACGGTATTTCTCGCGACACATTTGCTTTTTTTTTCTTTTTTTATACATATCTTGCATTTAGAGTTTTGCGTACTTACGCGTACCCTTCGTGAACGTGAAAGTTGTCCACTTAGATGCACTCGTACTATAACATTACTATACCCAGCCTTTTCGCGCCGCGTCTCCTCGGGAAAATTCCTTAAGCTGTAAAGCGGCGCGTGCACTTTCGTAGGGGTATAAAGCGAAACATGTCGGTAAAAGAATTGCCGGTATGTGTTACTACGCCGGTACGACCGCGGAGCTAAATATGTCAAGTGGTGTATCAAAGTGGCGTGCGTTTCTTAGAAAGCTAAGCTTCCATCGGGCTGCGCTGAGAAAAAAAGAGTTACGAATAGTTTCTAGTCCCACGATTCTGACAAGGATTAGCGTGGGACGACGTCAACGTTTTCCCATACCGACAATAATTTCGTAAAAAATGATTATTTTTGTATTTACATAACTGAATCAAAGTATAAGAAGTGAACTAACGTGTAAAACAAGATTTAGTTACTATTTGTCTAAACTTCCGTTTTTAGCCGTAGTAACATAGTATATACAAGTACAGTTTTAATAAATTAAATAAATGTATATATATATATTGCTACAATAACAAAACAACTACAATGTAGCTGAATATTTATAAAGACTAAAACTTTTAAAAATTATTTTAATAATAGCAAATTTTAACTTTAAAAATACTGTCTTAATTAAAGCATCTGTGACTTCTTAAGATTTTGTTTTTTTAAATACTTTACGGGAATAAATATATGCAAAAGAAAACAGAATTAAGATTGCAGATCTGTGGTAAAGTTATTATCTTTATTTCTCAAAACCAGTTGGAGCTTAGATTTATAGGACGGCTTCTATATTCAGGTGTGCAAGCCACAAACGGTAAACAATACGTTTATCCGTAGTAATCGTAAATTATCGGTGCTCCGTGATAGCATAAATGCAATCACATGATTGTGCTCTTGATCCAATTGTTTTTATAGGTTGGCTCTTATCAGTAAGAGCCAACGATAATTGAATAGCAGTGCCACTAAAAGTCGAACTTGAACATTACAAAAGCCTATGCGGAACAATTTCTACTGAAACATATATTTCTATCGAAAACAAATAAAAAATATAGAAATTCTCAAATACTTTGTGATGAGATGAAGGAAGTGAGTATTACAAATTGTAGAAGTGTAAATTTAATTTATATAAATTATGAAAACTGAATTTATATAAATTTAAATGTCTAATTTATGTAAATTCAATTTATGTATGCATATTATTATAAATGCTTATACACAAATGAAGAATATTTGAAAGGAAAAAAAAATCGAAAGCTATCAAAACGTAATATATAAACTGTAGTTGCATAAGAAATATAAATTGCAAATTATTCGAGTTTTCAACTTCTTTATATTCAGCTTGATAATAATTTTTCGACTTTCCACGTATGTTAACAGAAGATAAAGATGAAACACGCTGACTATAATACTACATAGTGAATCAATAGCTTGTATAATGGATTACAAGTGTCTTTAACAGTTTGAACTTTCAGCAGCTACGATTGAAAACTATGAGACGTAATTGCAAAAATACAAAATAGAAAGCACAACCCGCGATGTAGAGCGAAAAGGATAACCGTGAATGCGTGTTCGTGCCCAATCTGACGATCAAATCGTTTCAGTTATCTGGCACGAAGGAATTAATGTTGCGAGACCAGTTCAATCTCAATTCCTATCACCGCGATTTTCATTTATTTTGCTTTGTGTTGCAAGGTTTCTAGGACAAGTTTCCATTTCTTTCATGAATTCTTCTGTATTAAGCTTAAACTTGTTATATTAAAATAAAATGTGAAATATTTATTTTATAATGTTGAGAGAAACAATGTGTTTTCGACATGGCAATGAAAGTAGATTGATATTAAATGGAAGTAGATTGATATTAAAAATTGATGTTTAGAAGAATGCATTTTGTCAAGTTTTATAGAGAAATGATGTGCATTGATGTGTTAAGAATTATCACGTTTAAGTTTTTAAATTATTTCAAGTCAAGAAACTATATTATAGAAAAAAAACGCAGTGTCAATTAAAAGTCATAGAATAAAGCGAACTACTCGTGTCCAGCAAAGCCTAACATACCCGCCTCATACAAATTGCCTTATTATTTGTACGTGAGCGCACATTGTATTCGTGAGCAACGTCGTGTAACGGTGCCAGCCTGCCATTGCCCTTTTCACCGAACGCGGGCGTTTCACTTTTTTCGGCTCAACAACTATCATCGTTAAAATTGTTCCTCATTCGTTTAAAACTTTCTCAATTAGATAGAATTATAGCGACTTACATTTACGTGCGGCGCAAATAATTTCGAAAAATGTGGCCGTATGGTGTTGTAAAAGCAATAGACAGACTGAAAATCCGCCGTGTGAACGATTGAGAACTGGGAACAGCTTCGTTAATGCACTTTTTGACCACGGGTGGTGCCCCGCCTTGACCGTGGCTTAAGAATGTTGCCCGATTACAATGCATCGCGGCTGGGCATCCAGGTAATCGAACGAAAAACATGATTCGCGGGAACAGCGGTAGGCCGCTGATCACGATCACTTTGTAGTCGAGTGGGGGCGAGTGACACTAAACAGGTAGGATGATCATGTGAAACCCCGTGAAACTTACTGGCAGGCCGAAGTGTGTCTAACTTTTGCATTTGTATCAGGCTTGAACACGTGTGCTCTAAGCGAAACTGGCTGATAAAAATCTGTGATTGTGATAACTCATTGTGATACATAAAAATCTTTGTTCTTGAGTCAAATCATAGTAATAAAAGTGCGTCAGTGAACTTGAGAAATGTACGAGGTTAACGTAAGTTCTCTCGCCTCTGTTTTTACGAGACTTTATATTTACATGCAACATCGGAAAGACTTGAAGATTTGAATTAAAATCATGCATATATATATAAATATAATATAGATCTATAATATATTGTAATGTATTATAATAAACTATAATCAAAAGCATCACATTCCATTTAATTTTAATATATTTTTAAAGTATAGGTAATAATAGATTTGGTATATTCAGCGAAATTCTAAAACATATAAACCAAAAGAAATATTCTTTTTTTATAAAATTTCTATTAAAAATGTGTGAATACACAATGTTATTTAATGCATAATGTTATTTGTTGCAGATATGGGGAATAACAACAATTCGGCGACTTAGCATCTTATGGGTAAGTTAAAATCTTTTCTCTTAAGCGGAAAGGCGGGAGGTGAAGAAAAAAGATTAAAGTTGGCTACCATTTAAACAGCCAATTAACACTTTAATTGACACAAATTTATAACATTGCTGAAATATAATCTTTATTATTATTACATTCTGTTTATCAAGTTGCAATATGATAACAATTTTTTGAAGGTAATAAATTAATTTCTCATTTTTGATGCATAAGTATAATGTCGCGTGTAACGATATGTTTTTAGTTTTGTAATTATTGTCGAAAAAGAAATGAATGCTCTTATATGCTGTATGAAACCCGTAATTTTCTATTTCGCTCGGTAATGTAATAGAAAAACTGGGGTGTCGCATGGGAATTCTGAGTGTTCATGTGTAACTCGGCAATTTTATTTTTGGTAATCTTGGTAGAATTCTCGGCGTAATCTGACGGTTTATGCCAATCCGATGCTAGACCGGATAAACATAAAACATGAGGCGGAGAATGGAAGAGCATATAACAAAGAAACGTTCTAGCAATACTAAGAAGTTAGGGACTAGCGGATCCATGTCGCTACGTTTAGTATATGTACGCGACAAAGCTTTCACCTTTCCCCTCACGATTCGTCATAGCTCGACGTGATATTTTATTGCGATGTGCGAAACCTTGCGTCATTTCTGAACAAACACACACACAAAATATTAGAAATTGTTGTTTAAAAATTAATTTGATTTCTCACGCGGTATTTTTAAATATAGTTCAAGAACCTCTAATATTCTGTCTTCAAATACTAGTGTAAAATGTACAATATATGTATTTTGTATTTGTAAAATAAAAATAAATTCTAAAGATAGATAATTTATAATACAACGAGATACAACGTCTCACAGTTGAAACGGTCAAATAATGATAAATGAAAAACGAAAGCTAAAAGCTGCGCGCAAAGAAACTTGATGTAACAAGAAAGATCAATTTTTACGACTAACGAAACTGGTTATTAACCGTAAGATACGAGCCTTCGGCTTGTTATGAAAGGATCTCACAATCCAGAAGAAGACAACTATATATCTTTAAGATAGATAGGTCAAGGAGCTGAGAGGAAGAAGAGGGAAGGAAGGAGGGAAAGAGAAAAGGAGGGAGGTTAACGGTTTGTCTCTATGTAGATCACTGACAGAAACAGCGAATGGAGTATATATCCCTTTACGCAGCATTTTCTTTAAATCAAAAATACTTTTTCGATATAAGATACGAAGATAGCATACGGAAATTACTCTTTACAAGACAGAAATAATCGTTTCGATAAATCTTTGAGAAAAATGAAAAAAAATAGTAGAAGTGTTTGAGAGAGGAGTAAAAAAAATTTAATATAATAAATCCCGTCGTGTGTAAAGAAAGTTCATCATACTTAACTACATTTAATCCGAATTGTGTGTGGAACCAGAAAGACTTGAGAAGTTGAAATTAGTTTGCAACATTCAGGAAAGAGTTGGTCACTTTAGAAACCTCTGTTTAATTAAACTGAAAGAGTAAGAAGAGTAATTCCATTTTAATCTCTGATGTAAAAGATATTCTTGCTTGAAATTGGATTGAACCGGAAAATCTGCTTGCTGTATAACTTGCTCGAGATATATAATACTCGCAAATAAGGATACTTGTTCGAAAACATTTTGAACTATTCGAGATTAATTCAGGAATGCAGAATAAAACAGATGTAAGTGGAAGCAAAAAATTATAATTTTCGTTAATCATAACAATGTTGAATAAATATATCTACAGTTATATATGTATGTGCAACAAATATAAATTTATCAAGAAATATAAAACCGGATAAAATGAAACGAAATTAGCTTGTGTTATACAAAAATGTAAAATGAGCTAAAAGAAATAATTGTAGTAAGTGGATAGTTTTGGATATTACCGATATATGTGCGTTAAAGTCTCTCTTTTCATGAGAGTTCTCAGTGTTATCGGGGAAATCGTGTTCGGTTTCCAATACAAAATATCATGGCGGCTGCATTTCGTCATAGCATAGGGATTGTACGACCGGTGTTTTCCTCCGGTTCGTGAAGTTTCGTTGGGCTGGGTCCTCCGACGAAACGTTGACATGCTGTACATGTCGGTACAGTGGGGTTCCGCATTGATCGGCAGGCACTAAGAGAGCTTCGTTCTGATTGGTCAGGCTCTACCACAGTCTTGTTTCTATGATACGGACGACAAGGATGAACGTATGCACGATGTTTGTTGATTAAAAAAGGATGAACTATATGTTACATGAGAAAGAAAGAGAGATATCCGTCAATTGAAAGAAGACAAGAAATTGGAGAGAGAAAGGAACACTATGGTACAAATGAAAGTTAGAGAGAGAGGGGGGTGGTAGGGGGAGGAAGAAAGAGAGAAAGAAAGAGAAAGAAAAGAGTAAGGGAGGGATAGAAATCATAAAGAAAGAAAGTAAAAAAATTTTGAAACGGAACTATCGATCTTACAAAGAGTTTGCTATTCTTGATAAAATAATCTTCTACCCTTTTCTTCAACCTGATTAGGTCTCTCCCGCCTTTCTTACTTTAGCAATCGCTTATTTCTCTCGATCTCTGTGAATGTCGCTCTCTTATTTTACTACTTTTATGCTATATAAACGTTGTGACCAAGACTTTACAGAAAACAAATATATAAATGTCATGATAGGCTTTATATTATTAAGACAGTCAAATAAATTAACTTGTTAATCAATACTTGCATCAATAACTCTTTTTCTTTCTTTTATCTCTCATCTTTAAATTCTCACCAGTTTTAAATTCTCACAATAAAAATGGAAAAAGGAAGAAGATAGAATGCTATCTTTTTCTTTTTTCCTCTTTTATTATCTCTCAATGAAAATCAGCATTTATAATTGCTCAACAACGTCAAAAGATATACTATAGTCAGTGTAATAAATCGATATGTAAATTAATAGTTTACGTTTTGCTGCATTGACACGAAGATACATCTGTGCGCTTTAAAATCATCTCACCCAATTTTGTTTTTACACGCGAAAGTCCGGAATAGATTTCCGTGAAACCATGAATTGAGCGATATGTTAAAAATCTATATTACACAGTAATACATTTGCAATATTACTTCTTAAAACATTTCATATTAATGAAGAAATAGAGCTAAACGTCAATTTCCATCTCTTATCTTTGTATCTGACGTTTTCCTTAAATTATATTTAATTAAAACGTTACTGTCATCAAAAAATATTATTATAATAAAACTTCATCTTTATATCAAAGAGTATTTTCACGTCGAAGTATTCTACGTTTTACCTAAAGCGTTCTATTGATTAGACAACCAGCACGAGACCCCTTGATGCACGTGGCGCCATCTTTGGAGAAAATCTCTAGTCAAGTTTTGACGAAGCCTCCCCTCCTTCTCTTTAACCCTCTACCCTTCCCGAAGCTGTGTGTGAGAAACAGTAGATGGAATGTGGCAAAAGAGGCAGGGGAAAATCAGGGTGAAGTGGGTTGAGACCAGGCGAGACGGGTCAACCAGTCCAGACCAGTCGGTCGCGCCCCAACAACCCTGTCCGACCCCTGGAAACCGGACGAATAAGGGGGGGAAGACCGACTAGTATCGATCCGAACGTCCATGTTACACGATCCGTAATCATTTTGAATTACGCACCCGGGAGCTCGTTCCAGTCGCGAACCGCTGTCTTATCAGAATACATTTTAGTTAACTGAGGTTATTTGGAAGTAGTACAATTCCTAAGTAACGCGTAAATAATATAGCTTGAAATATATATAAAATTCGCATACATATCAATCTTTTACTTCTCAATCTAGATTCGCGCTATTTATACACAAAATAAGAAATATAAAAGAATAAGTTATTTCGATAATTAAATAAATTTGTCCAAAATTTATCTCAATAATTATAACAATTTAAAATTTTGTAAACCTGCGATTTGTGTTAACTACTATAAATTTACAAAGCACTTATTTCAACGAAATTCCACTCTATATTAATAATTTTATATCTTGTCTTGCGATCTTGAGCAAAAAGAAAATCTTGATCAAGAAGCTTGTTGTCAGTCACGCAATAATGTATATTTTAATAAATGTACATATACATTGTCATATGGAGTTAATTTTGAATATCTAAAAGCACGGATTATTAAACTATATGAAGACGTTGTTGGAGAAAATGTAGTGTCCGTCCTCAGAAATACTTAACGTCAAGAGCAACTTTGTGAACGCTATAAATCTAAGTGTCCTTGAACTTAAACCTCGCGCAATATAGCATACGAGAATACATTTCTACGTCAGTACATATAGCAGACCACGTAACTCACGCTCTCTCGAAACTCGCGATCGATTCGTGCTACGAATTCGGGTGTCTCTTGCGTATCGTGTAACGTGGACATAAGTAAAAGCTTGGGCAACTGGCTGCTAGATGGCGGCACAAATCAGTCGCTGTCATGGAGCCTGAGTGGTCCAACCAAAGCTCGAATCACGTTCTCGTAATCGAGGACATGGCGGCAGCATGGCGGCAGAGCGTACGTCGTTGGTATTCCAAGTACGATTTTTTCGTAACACCCTGCCTGAAAGTTTTTTTTTCATATATTTCACTCAGTCCTGACAGTATCTATAAGTCACGTGAAAAAGTAAGATCAATTTTCACTCGCTCGATACTTCTTAATCTTTTTTTTTTGGATTTATTTATTAGCACCTGTTTTTAAGCTTGTTTTATGAAAGATTAGATTTTAATGTGTGCTGGTGCATTGATTCATGCTACACTTGAGCCACTTGAGATATACGTGCTGAAAAGATCTTTATAATTGAAGCATATATTAAAGAAAAAGTTTTGTATTTTAATTTATTATCTACTTTATACACGCATTATCATAAATTTATTAAAAATAGTTAAGTAATATAAATATTAAAATAGTTAAAAAATCAAACAGTAAAATAATACTTGGTTAGTATATATATTTATTTAGTTGATTATATTATTTTAATTAATGTAATTGTACATAAACTTAAAACTTTTTTCTTCAAATTTTTTTAAATTATTAAAAAAGAACTATTAAAATATCTTAAAAGTGATAAGCAATTTTGGAAATACTTTTCAAAATCTGTATAAAAGACTTATAAAAATTTCTCATTGTTATAAAAAACAGTGTACCGAGTAGTTTTATTTTCATACTCTGTTACAGTATGATATATCTTTTATTTTACATTTTATGTCTCATCAGAAGATGCACTATTTACGTAAAGTGAAAGAGAAATGAATGCTCTATGTATATCACAGTCTTTAAGTTTCCGACGGTACCCGCACGAAGTATTGACAAAGTCACTTCGAACGCATAAAATATAGAAGTTGTGATTCTCGGACAGTTATTGTGAAAAGTAGTGCAAATAAAAAAAGTTCTATTGACTAATTAGTTTTTATTCAATAAAAATTATTAACAAAGACTAAAGTAAGCTTTTATTCATTTAAAAAGGGACAATCATTTTTCAGATAAATTTTATTGCACAATATTATTTAATTTAGGATAATTTATAACAATTATTTAAAGCTTAAAAATTAATGCTCATAAGTATATTATAATGTAGAAGTGTACTGAAAAGAACATGCGCGCACGCGCACTCTAAAAGAGTAATCTCTTTGTGAAACTTTTAACACGGGCATGTATACCCTTTCGTCGAGAGAAAGCTTCTTTTGGCTAAAAGAACCTCTTGTACTTCATCCTTAATTAAAGTTGTTACTTGCTTTAACCTTTTCTATTGTGGTGCTATTTATTTTTCTTTCCTCAATAATCGTCAGAAACGGATTTTTAGATAGAAAAAAGTAATAAATATACATTTCTTTTTTATTGATAAAATGAGAAAATTTGTAATAAAGTGTAGAATTTGTAGCGCATTTTTTATTGTCACTGTATTATCAAATATTCAAGAACTTTGGCATTAAAGTAGTACAATATTTTTTTATTATATCTTTCTTGCATTTAATGTATATAATCTAATCGGCATAAAAAAAAGAGAAATAAAACAAGTCAGTGCGTTATTGTGGGTGATAAAAGATATGAAATTCGCGTAAATTAAGCAGAAGCAAAGAGAATATATCGTTGCGAATGCGGAGTTACTCCCTTACAACGTGATAATTATCGTCGAGGCTGTACACTAATTAGCTTTCATTATTTATGCACTGACAGTTAAGTACATGAGGCGTTATAAACGAGTACAATGCTCCTTTCATGTTAATCAAAGCATGCTATAAATAAAGTTTCAATACATATAATATTTAAATTATATTGTTTTTTTTTATTACAGAGTAAGTCCTTTTTATTTCGTGTTAAGTTATATATAAAAATTAATGTGATTATTAGCAATCACAATTATTTTATTAAAACATTTTAAACGTATAATCTTATTTAGAGATATTATTTATTTCTCACATTAATTAAGTTAGTAGTTAATAGTCAGTTTTCGTGATAATGTAAATTGCAATCAATCTACTTTTTTTATGCGACAATTTTCAAAAAGGTTCAAGTTGAGAAGGATCTTAGGGACAAGTGGGGCAAAAATATTTCAAGGAGAGCAACGGAAAAGTTAATAATCTGGTTCGGCAGTCGTCGACGTCGTAAGCAATTATACTCGATTACAGGCAACAGTTGGAAAAAAATTTTTCATTTGGCAGAATAGTCCTCGCTGCGTTCGATGTTAACCGTGCACGATGCGTATTCAAATATCTATCCGAAGGTATAAATTTTAGACTTCAGATTTAAAGTATATAAAATTTTCCACACGGAGAACGCGTTGCCTTATTCTTCTCGTTCTCTCACGAAAACATGGTAGTCACACTTATTAATTTTACAAAAATCTTTCCACCAAAATTATTTACATTTTTAATATTATTAGTTTGACCTGATAACAATTTTTTTATATATAATTATATATCAAACGCGTCCATGCATAAATTATATATAAATTATATATAATTATATAATATATTCATATAATTTATCTAATTATATATAATGATGTATACATGAATATAAATATAGAATATATGGACAGATGTGATATAATTATTTATGCAAAATTTTTTACCGGAGAGATCTATTCGAAATCAGATTTCTCGCGAAAACAAATCTAGTTGTGAACGTATATAGTTTCGAAAAAATTTACTGTGGATAGTCACTTTAATTTACATTATTATTCTTCAAATGCTTTTGGAGAATTACAAATAAAAATATGACCAAAGTATAGGCGCGTAGTAGGATTTCATTAAATACACAACTATTTTATTATAAAAACCATAAACAGAAATTATAGAAATATTTCTTTTTCCTTTGCAATAGTTGTATAGCGTAAAAAAAATTATAGAATATTTTATTGTATCAATTGCTACACCGAGAGTTGAGATAAATGAAAAAAATGTATTATATCCAGTTATCCTTTGCTTAAATAATTTATTAATCATAGTAGTTTTTAAGTTTAATTATTAATTCATATATTACACTTTGCATATATGTATTTATTGCGTTTTACAGCTTGCACTACTCTTTCATTAATTAGATAACAGTTCACTAACACTTTCACAGAAACTTTACACGTGTATATCATTCACGTTCTTAATTAAACCGTGACAAAAATGGTTGTGGCACAGCTTCTGTGTTAAACGAAAACAATGTTGGCAACACCTGGTGCCATTTGATCACTCGTTCGTATCTCAGTTGCTGGCGAATAAATTAAAATGTTTTGCAACGACGCAACTGAGTTACAGTGCTACAAATTAGAACGTGAAATGTTCTGGATTTTTTTTTATTCTCGAGACAGCCGTTGACGATGTTAAAGTAAAGCTCCTATGGCGTAGAGCACGGCGTTCCTAACGATTTTGTTGTTTTGCTTGGGTCTTAATACTACCGCGTGGAACTTCGTTTTATTGCTAGCTTGATGTATCTTTAGCGAGCGCGAACATGCAGATGGCATTATGATGTTTTGAGATGCCGACGGAACAGCGCGATCGAAAGATGTAACAAACGCGATGAGATTTAAAACGTCTCCTTGATCGTTTTAAACACTTTGTAAAGTTAGAGAGTTACTAAATACGCGTGATATACATATCCATGTTTAATTTTTAGTAAGAGATAAACTTTTATATTTTATATGGTATTTTATATGATAAATTATTCAATAAATTATCTTCTTATTATCAATTACCAAATTACAATTTTTTAAATTATCATTTATAAGTTTGGCTATTACTCTTGCAACAAAAAGGATCAACTTGTTAAAATATTCGTTAACAAGTTTTATTTTAGACACATTTTTAAGATATAAAATCATTTGTACAATTAATTGTACAAAAAATACATATTTATTCTTTTTATTTTTGTATTGTAATTTGCTCGTTATCGGCCGTTGACCTTCGATAGATTACATTTTTATTTTTTATTTAAACATTAAGTCAGTTTGAGAGTTTCTTTGCAAAACTTCTTGACAAACTAAATCATTTAAAAAAAGAGAAGATGCAGTTCTTTTGTGCAAACGCTCCAAGTCGGAGAATTCAGCAGATAATTTTACGCTTCCTTTTGAAACGACAGATGGGGATGGCAATGAGAGAGAGCAGCTGCAAAATTATTCTCCGAGGTATTTCTGTAGATCAGTCAGGAATTTCGTGTAGCAGCCGTTTCGCTCCCACCTTCGTTCTTTGCAATCTGTTTGCGCGCGCCCCTTTATGATGCAACGTAGAAGAAATATTGTTCCAGGCATATGCGAACGCGGAGCTCCCAAATTTAAAGTTACTACTAACAATATCTTCTTTTTCCGAGGGAATGTAGTACGCACTGTTTGCCTTGAAAGAGTATGCATAAAATTTCTTTTATAAAAGGATAAAAGGATTCCGTAAAATGATAAATAAATTGTCAATATTAGAAATAAAAAAAATTTTTTTCTAAGATTTATTCGGCAAGCGAATAATGTCGTGCGAATGATGAGTTAAAATACATACATGGCTATTCAAGTAAAACAAAATGCGCTTTCGTTGAACACTTTAACTTATTACACAACGTAGTATATAATAAAACTTACACGAGTGAAATAGTAAATTTAAAAGGAGACGGGTATACACTATATATATATATATATATGTGTATCGTCACGAAAGCACTCAATGTTATTTTTTTTGAAAATGCTGGCTCGAGGTAGAGACGAGAATACATAGGGGACTGGCACAATACACGGAAAAGATCTTTCTGCATCATTTCTGGAAATTGAAGTTTTGTTGTTCCACCCTATCGACTGCTTGTCTCGCAGCAACACCTATCTTCGGTTTTCTTTCGGCGACGCGAGACCCTCATCTTATTTCACCCCTTTTTGTCTCGCCTACCGAATATCCTCCGATGCTTTTACTCCGCCCGCCACACGTACTAGCGTCTAGCTGGAATCAACATTTTCATCTCGAGCAGACAGGATTCGTTGCTCTCCGCCAAGGAATTTAGGGAAATTCGGTGATCGCGAAAATAGGGCGACAAAGTACAGGACATGTGTTGCAATCTAATCAATTGTGATAGGTTCTGTTCTTATAGTTTAATCACTGTAAAGAGTGTTTGTTTCCATTCATTATATTTCAGAAACAATTCAAAATCAAGTTGAGAAATTGCGAATTGATCATTTAGAGTGGTCACTTTTTTAATTTCAACTTTTTTAAAAAAGTAGCCCCTTGAAACGATTAAATACATTTCGCGGCTTTTCATAATTTTGATCTGTTTCCGAAATATAGGTGGTAAGGGTAGACTTTACAGTCATTCTGTAAAACGAATAATTTTGGTCGAAAAGAGTATCCAATATTTATGTAAATTTTTACAATTTCTAGTTCATGCAAACTACGTGTCAATTATAGGTCTTAAAATATAATTTGTGTCGCAAAAAATTAATAATTTTATTCAATTATTAAAAAAATTATTAAATAAAGAAGAACACTTTTTCGTTCTTCGCTTAATAACTTTTTGACCATTCAACATAATTATTTTCACGATTCTACGTTTACAAAACAACATTTAGAATGCTCTGCTCCGATTAAAATATCTTACATCGTGAATCCTCTCATTTTTCTTATGATATTACAATTATTCTTTATATTTTCTATTTAAGTGCTGAATAAATACGTATATAAATTAATTTTACGAATGCGACGCGTGATATGTATACAGATATGTTTACATCGGTCGGCACAGTTACAACCTACCAAATTCAAGATTTTTGAATCTAATCGAAGTGCGTACGAGAATGGTTACTATATAAATGCAAGTTTACAACTTCATAACTTCTCCGTATATAACTTCTCCCTAGGTAGCGCGCGGAGGGCTGCGCGTGTAAAAGTTACTGGTTATTAAACGCCGTAACGAACGAGAATAACGAATTTCCAGTAAGTATCGCTATCCGTGTCCGAGGCTACCCACGTGTGAAATTGCGGTGCGCAAGGTCTCGCCGTATACCCTCACGTGCTCGTGTGTATTATGCACGCACACCGCACACCGACGGCATTCATGCACGCCCGAATACTCGCGACGATAACGAGCCTCACGCTAGTTTCCGCGGCACGAGATAGCCCAGCCGCGCCACGGCGCGAGTTGCTCTTGACACGCGTTATAATAAACCCCGCATTATATTCCGCGCGTTATACTACGCGCAGTCCACGGACCGCGAAGCGTAGCGCCCGTGAAATGCAGTCATTCCCCTTTCGCTCCTCATCTCTCCTTAAAAAACGGAATTCCCGCCTATTTCTTGCATGTCAGTCTTTCTGGATTTGCCGCGCATGATATAAGATAAATGACGGACGTGCGAGAATTGATTGCAATTTTGATTGCATTTTTGATTGCATTTACTTCTCGCTGCAGCAAAAGATTTTGCGCCAAGACGTTATTGTAATTGAAGGGTTTCTTATGGAAACCAAACAAGTCCATTTTATTTTTAAATTTAGAACTAAATTCTTCAAGTCCTTAAAATATTTATCAAAGCCTAAAACTTTGTTCTTGTATCTATTACATGTGCCTGGAGAATAATTATATTTACACAATGAACGATTTGAAGAGTTTTTTTGTTTCCTGAAAATTTTACTTTTTGAGCTTGTTCGATTTTTGGAAAAAACAAATAAATTAAAATGAGTTTAAAATCATCGCAGAATTAATTTCTCAGAAAATGCAAACATATTTGAAAATTGTTTTGACTATTGTTGTCCTTCAGCTGTTGAAACTGATATAAATTTCGCGTTTGCAAGGAAAATAAAGTGTACGGTGCCATTGAGACGTAACGAACGTTTATGTACGCGCGGTCCTGAAATGTCGCGCAGTGTCTTGAAGTGTCGCGCAAATAAAAGTAAATTGAAACTCTCACTTGCTCGAATGTAGCGCCCTTTTTTTCTTATGTCGCACGATAATCGAAACGGTTGATCTTCGCGGAGGAATTACTTTATGGGAAGCGCTCTTCCAACTGTGCGGATCCATTTTTACGCTCGATCGATGCGAGGTGCCGCGGGGCGTAGTAAATCGTGCATTTATAAGGCGACGTGGTTCACGTCGGCCAATATTCTCCGCGACGGTGCAATACCATGATTATGGAAATTGTATTTACCGAGGAGAGGACTCACGGAAGTCAAGTCTCTGTCCCACGGCCGTCCCCTCTCGCATAAATAGCCAAGTACCATCCACGGACGGCGCGCGACAACTTACGGTGACTTACGGCCGATCGTCAAGAAGAAGGAAAAAAAAAAGTCGAATCCTGCACACGAGTGCCTCGACTTTTACTGGACGAGTCGCCGTAGATAGAACTACAGGAGGAGACACTTACCTTACGAACAGGTGCGTGACGCTTCGACGGGAACGACGGACAAGTGTATTCCCGCGAAGCCTTGAGCCGGCTACAACCTTGGAAAATCCTAGAACGTCTCGCAACGCTCTCGCACTTCCTTCGTGGGATCTTCAGGCAAGACTGTCCCGCGTACTCGTTTACCAGTTTTGTGGTTTTTCGAGTCGCTTGCCGTTACAATTTTTCGTTATGACAATAGGGACAAAGGGTTCAGGGCTCTTAAGTCCTTTCGCTTAATCGAGAGAAAGGATTTTTTTTTGTCGTTCTTTCGTTCTTCTCGATATGGTCCCGGCTCTTCCTGGTTTAGCCTTCAGCATTCCAGGTTAAAATGGGATTTATTACGGCGCGCGCGAAACGTTCGAATCTTTTGATGCTTCATTGTCAAGGTAAACTTCAGGTAAAATGGCTGTCGTCGGATGACGTGACGTGGGAAGGGTTATAAAAGAATGTTTACGCGTCGGAATCGATTGTCCTCTTTAACTTGTTTACTCGACTCACGGAAAGTGTTTTATTACTGTACCAAGATATCGAGAGATTTCGGTTCAATAACGATTAACTATTGATAACCATAACAGTGTTCTTCTTATCAAAAAATTATTTGAAATATTACAGCTGAATTATGATTGTAATTTTAACGAAAATATTTCGCAATAATTCTGCGACGAAATTTAATTTGCTTGATGTAAAAGAGAGAGAGAGAGAGAGAGAGAGAGAGAGAGAGAGAGAGAACGTTAGAAATAAGTATGCAAATCGTGAGGGATAAGCAATGAATTTCATAAATAAATTTCATGGCGAATTATCGATCGGCCCCGGGCGCATTCTAATCTCTCTGAAATGTCTCTCGTTCCTTCTCAGTACGAATGGAATTGGCAAGGGAATGTAGTTCGGATAATGCAGAAGCGACACATAGTTCTCGGCGCGTGTATTCGTGGTCACGGATGATCTCGTCACGTTTCGTGGTAGAACAAGGGGGCTGCGCGCGCAACAGTTCAATACGGAGCTACTGTGGCTGACCCAGCCTCTTTAAACCTCTGAACACGCGTGTGTGTACCGCGTAACACCGAGCTGTAGATCCTCGCCTACTCACGAAAATGCATCTCGTCTATTCTCCTCGAGCTACTCCTTTGCATCCGGTCCTCCCTTCTCTCACCCTCCCCCTCGACCAGCCCTTCCATTTCGTCCGTCCTACAAAGTTTCCTCACGTTTCAGCCCGAAAGACAGTTCGCATGGTAAATACTTGCTTATTGCGACATTCCGCAGCACGGTGTTAGTTTTCCCTATGCGCGGCAGGATACGCGGCTATTTACCTTCGTGATTCTTCGTGGTTGCCGAGCAAACTTTTGCATTAAGGTAGCGAACTTCTCGCAGAATCATGCGTATCTACTTACATTTACGCACATTATCCGCTGAATATCTGCTTATTTGCGCGTGGAGGCACGTCTTCTCGTTTTCTAAGCGTTCCATTATTGGACGAATAAAGTTTACGTGCAGAAACTCTCCTCCGGAATCGTTAGGACAATCTGTGCGCGACAAAGCGAGTGGAGAACCCAATGAATTTGACAAGATCTTAGGTTTGCAATATTTTTTTAGTATATTATTTTAATTTTTATTAAACACATGTAAACATAATATTTTAAAGATGAGATAAATTATTATTAGCTGGTCATAGTTGGATTTTTGTGTTGATACTTTTTGTATTATTTTATATGTATATTGTTTCAAGTTTAACAAACGGTGCGCCAAATAAATTTTCTTGCAGGTATAAGTTGAACAAGAATAGTAATATAACGATACTAAGTTAATTATTAATTTAATAAAAATGATGCTAACAAGCATTCCATTATCCTCTTCCAAAATATTGTAAAGTATTTTAAAGAATTAAAGCATGGATATAATCATACACAGAAATATATCGTTGCAAGAAAATCGATTATAATCAATTAACTTTTTTTCTTTCTAGTAACTGTTCTTTAACAAAGAATATTGTCTTGATAATTGTCTTAAAATGTATTAATCACAAATTTCAGAAAAAATTATATACTAAAAAAGAATTATATGCTCTTTCGAACAATATTATAAAATTGTATCTGAAAAAGTCCAAATAATAAAAAATTGAATTTTTGTTTTAACTGAATATTGTTGATTGAACTATTAAGTTATTAGGATTTAGAATGTATTTTGAATATATTTGATGCTTATGAATCTATAAAATATTTCAAGTAAATAATATTTAATTTTTTTGCGAAAAATGACCTCTGACCAAGGTGTTATCTTCCGCAACAAATTTTTTAGTCTTTGAAAAAAAGAAGATAAATGCTTGTTAACATCATCATTATTAAATTGATTATTTAATATTGTAATATTACTATTCTTGTTCAATTTATGATTGTGTTTCAAAATTGGAAATTCATTTGGCGCACAATTCAATGAACTTGAAAAGGTATATAAAACAAATAAGAAATCATCAGCATCATGAAAATCCAGCTATGACCAAAAACGATTTATCTTTAATCAGTTATGTTTTCATATATTGATCTTATTATCCTATTACTTTTTTAAATAATAATTTTGTTCTTTTAAATGATATATAAATGTTTACGATACTTTTGGTTTTTTTATGTTTATATAAAGTTTTTTAAGGGAATCTTTCCCTCTCTCTCTCTCTCTCTCTCTCTCTCTCATTTGTCCGCGCGTAAAAATAGTACTTTTATATTTTATGCACTTATGTAACAATTAGAATAACGTGTTTTACATTAATATTGTTATATTGTTTTATATTAAAGACAAAAGATGTCGCATGAATTTCATAAAAAATTTAGAAGAATCGACTATTTTGCCGAAAAAGCTTGTTTGTCGCATTGCTGTCGTATAATTCTGTCAGAATTTAAATTAAAAAATCATCATTTTTGCCGCAATGTTTTTGAGCTGTGAAAAAAAAAAAGAAATATGAAAAACCTTTGCCGTCGAAACATGCCGTCAGCTCACTGTTCGCTGGAATATGAAAAGAGGACGGAAGAATGTGCCTCGAAAATAATATGAAGCGAAACGAATTCTCAGGATAATTACCTTCAGAGTTTCACGGTCAGGTGTCAAAGAGCAGCAGCGCCATGCTGTTTTTTTTTTTTTTTTTTTTTTTTTTTTTTTTGGGTATATATCAAAAGTCGCGGAAAAAGTACGCGCGGCGGAAATGGATGTGGCAATTACACAAGCGCGTACATTTTATATATGTATTACATATACACACTTCTTTCTTTCTGCTGAAGTAACCTTCGAAAGAGACCATTATTCAAGATTAACGAAAGATGAGAAAAGTTTTAATGCACCGCCGTGATACCGGAGAGCGAAGGAGCGCGTTCTCACGCCGACGCCGATATCTACAACGTCCATTAAAGCAAAGTGAGCTCCAGGTTACGAGGCCTTGACGCGGGACAAGTATTTCCATCTGATTGAAGTAGTTACTGAAGTTGTTGTCCGCGCGACGGTCGCGGATCATCTCATGTAAAGTCCGAGTTCGCGCGATATGGCAGACTTAATAATGCGTTATTAAATAAGTGACTCACCCTCTCTTCTTTCGCAGAAATAAAAAGTTGCGACTTTAAAGTTATTAAAACGCGACTGCCAGCCGAGCTGGATGAATTTACGTAAATTTATTATTTATTGAACGATTTTGTCTTACGTAATCGGGATTGCGTCGTGCACGATGTTTAACTGGGCGGATAAAATTTTTCTCTATAAAACATCGCGAAGAGAAGGATGTGTCGGTAGTCGCGAACGTCCATAAAATTATATACTTGACGGCACTTTACGGCGACGTGTTTCGTTACTTGACAATCGCAAAAAGAAAAGTGCGCATTCTCGGTGTATCACTTGCACTTCTCGATCCAATTTGCCGATGGCGCGATTGGTTAATTTCACGCAATCAACTTTCTATCGTCTCTCGCGTATCGTCGGCTGGAATCGCGGCGATAATTCGTTCGGACGTAAAAGTAAATTACGTTATTTATTTGCATTTATCAGTGAGAAGAAAGCGGGGTGCATTCTGCGTGCGAATCGGTAAATGTCAACATATATTTGTGTACAACTGCGCGGTACCTGGGAGATAAGCAGGGTCGTTCGTACATGCAGATCACACGTGGGACCCTCGTTACACCAGATAAGGAAAATCCCGTCTCCCTCGAGCACTTAAACGCGTTAAACAGTCTTTACGATGCTGTACGCCCGTAAATCACATTCTTTCCGTCACGTCCCGTATTTTCGTAAGACGCCGGAAGAATGTTAAGTGGAGTGAAGACTTATGGAATGTGATAACAGGGTCAGAGCTTATTTAGATGGTAAATACTTTGTCACCGTAAAAGAAAGTAGTCGCAATTTTACTCTATGTACTGTAAAATATAGCGCGTGAACATAACAATTGAATTAATCTAGCAATTGAATAAGTGTACGTTTAATCCACTATTTAATACAATGTCATTTTATAAGTTGAATATTAGCAGAATATTTATTTGGATTGCAATAGAAATAAATAGTAGTGTAGAGCTCAGACAAACAAATTAAAAGGTGTTGGATAATTAAATATAAATAAAATTTTTATTAAATCAAACTGGAGTAGTTTTGACTTACTTAATCTTTTTCAGACAAAAAATATATAAATGAATACTAAAAAAACATCTATTCTAATAAAAAACACAAGACATAACGTTAATTAATAAATAAAAATAAAATATAAGAGAAACAAAAGAAAAGAATAAATAATAGTGTGGTCGTAAAAGCCAAGTTTAGAATAAATGCATACATTTATTTGGATTACTTTTACTGAACTTGTGAATGGCAGAACGATTCCTTTTAAATATTGGTAAATTTATTTTCTTTAGAAAGATATGTTTTATAAAGAAGTTTTAAAACTTAATTGCTAATATAATTAAATAATATATTTCACAAAACATAAAATTTCCCGTAATTCATATAAAACGCACACATAGCATTATTTTGTTTCATTATTACATAGTTTATCAAGAATTTGAAGATATTTCATTACGCTAAAGAGAAATCGATTACCTTTATATTTCATACATAATTTATATAACAATTACTACAACAATATTTTATTAAATATATTCTTTTTATTATTAGATTTAGAGAAAAGTAGATACTTTAGATTTATTGATATGAGTAACATCGGCTGTGAGTAAATTATTCTCTGAAGAATACACAAAATGCAAGATGCCCATTCGAGATGTACGTTTGTCCATATTTAAATAAAAAAAAATATTATCTTTTAATGAGGAACATTCAAATGTCATGGTTTCGCGTGACACGCATGCCGTTGAAAATACCGCTCGCGAGAAGATCGGTTGGAGATGTGCCTCTGGAAAAGAATGTAATATCGAAGACCTCGGTATTCCGACACGAAAATACAAAGAAGCTTGCACAACTCGTCAAATTTACGTACATAGCCGCAGTAGAAATTATATAAATTGACCGCGGAGTAAATTATCGAGTAAATTATACAATTACACGCGAAACCGGCCGCGAGGTTCACTTCGGACGACATCGAGAAGGAGAAGAAAGCATGCAAAGTATGGGGGAGAGGGGGGCAGATGGGAGAGAAGGCCGGCAGCGAATGGCATCGACTGGAAAGATGATGCGCCGGGATGGTGGTTGGCTGAGCTTACTAAGCGGTGTGAGAGGATGGCGGTTGGTGGGAAGAAGCAGACTCCATGGATTCTGTCGATGTGTACGCGTCGAGGCGACAGCCTCGGGGGAGGAAAAGACGCGGGAGGGGGAGAGGGGGTGCCAATCAAGTCCTAATTAGCCGGTGCGGCAATTTCGGTGGTAACTGGTCGACCCGTCTACGGTCTATCCCGCAGCCGCCAAATATGCGAGTTCGCCGCAAGGTTGCCCGACGTAGTCTACAGTTCGTTTCATCGAACGTGGTCCCCGATATTCCGCGTGCCCGCGAGATTCGCGACATAACCAAGATAGCTCTCGGGATCTCGCGATCACGAGGAAATTCTCTTTTCGAGCCAGATTCATCATGACTTTCCTTCATTTATAATGGATTGCCGCGTCTCTCTTCGCGCGACACAATCGAAATAATTTTACGACGCTCCGAACGGCCACCGAGCGCCGTGCCGCGCCGGTAGCCTCGCGAGACTCGGTCTGAACTTGGGTAAATGGCCTTTACTATATTTCCCGGTGTAAACTTTTCGAAGCTCCCATTTGAACGTTTATCACGTCATTCTGTTCGGTTGATGCCTCTCGGGACGTGTCAAAGTAACGGATAACATTCTCGACTGCGTATGTGTGTTATGTATTATCCGGTTTGACGACGATATACGCGGTCCGTAGGATTGGCCATTTGCATTAGTTGAATGCCGTCGGCATAAGAAAGCGAAGAATATTACATACGCCTCTCGCCTCATCGTCCCCGTGCAATAACAGATATAAATATTATTCAGCTGTCTTCTCTCTCCCGAGCTACTCCAATTAAAACTCCCCTGTTAGCCGCTACGATTTACCCGTTCGTTTTATTCTTCCACTTCTTTCCCCTCACCTCTGTCCCCTTCTACCACGGTTTCTTCTCTACCATAATTCCTGCCTTACTATCAGGTTCTGCGGTTGTAATGTTATCTGATCGACGTTGCATGAATATATTAGCAGAAATTCAGATCGTCCGAACGGAAATTTATTATTACAATAAAATAATCCGTACACCGGCGTGGCGCGGCGCGGCGCGGCGACTACGCGACAACGTCTTTTCGGAACGGCATATTTTTCTTCTTTTTCTTCTTTATTTGAAATCTCTCCTCCAAGCGCGGGCTTCGCAGAAATGTCGATGCGAAGGAGCGGAAACCTTGAATAAATATCCCGATAACGGATGCAATGCCCACGCGGTTTAACTCGGCTCCAAAAACAGCTTGCTACATAAATAACGTATACCACTTTTGTGATGCTAATTTTATCCATTTTATTCCTGTGTCCCGATATATATCCGGTCGCTCCACATTCGACGTAATATACGTAAATGCACGCAACATTTTATCCAGGATACATGCATGTGTAGGTACGTCCGCGGGATTCCTCGGGCGGAACCCAAGAGAGGAGCGTCGTAAACATTCTCCGCTATGGGAAAGAGAGTAAGAAGTAACGGCGGGCAGGAGTGCCAGCGAGAGGGACACGGAAAGGGGGAGGAAGAGAACGGAGGGTGGCATTCCTTTTAGGACACCATTTTGTCTGGTTTCGTTCCCCTCTCACGTCAGACACCGAGTGTATAATTCATTTCTCGTAACTCCCATGGGATTACGCCATGGGCCGTGCCTCTCCGCAAGGGTCCATTTCACGAGGTCCATACTTCGACGCTCTCTCAAGCGGCTTGAGAAAAATATTGCTTTTCAAATACATACGGCGAATATGCAGGCTTCGTGATGGACAAACTTTTATCAGTTTATCGGGCCGGGCTCCACTGCCAAGAGCGAGTAGTTACTATCTGTAGTAGCTCGGTACTCTTTCTAATAATACACTAATAATTCTAGGCAAACGTGAAAATGTTTGTACACGCAATAAAATACTGCCGAGAAAAGAGGTTATTTGATTTACTTTTTCTTTTAATTTCAACTGTTTGTTACCTTTGACAAAAAATATTTTTTTGATTATTGTCTTATCAAGAATACATTCATCATAAATTTTAGAAAGACTCATCTTTGTCATATGCTAAAAAAAATTTATACTTTTTTGAAGAACTTACTATACAAAATCGAAAAAAAATTATAACAATAAGAAGTGTAATTTTTGTTTTAATTTAATATTTTTAATTGAAGTATCAAATTATTAAGATTCAGAATATATTTTGAATAAATTTATTATTTATGATGAACTTATGATAGATTGCGGATGTATAAACTTATGAAATATTTGAAATAAAGTATTTACTAAATTTAAGTAAATATTTTCCTTTGTACACATATTTATTTTAAATATTACTTGTTTCAAGTAAATAATAAGTGTATTTTGAGGATGTTATCAAGCAAATATTCTTTATAAAGGTAATCTTTGTATGAAAGAAAAAAAAACTAAAAATGGGTTTTCTTAGAAAGAAAATGATATTTTTTTCTGTGTACGAAGAACATACGAAAAATTTTTTCAAATGTATAAAATATGTCTATAAAGATAATTAAATTTTACATGTGTGCAGGATGATTTACTTTTATGCAATCAGTAGTAAATACGTACTAATAAAAGTTTTCCTTTATTTATAGTTAAGAAGTATGAGATCTCGTGTGAGAACTGTATTTAGCAAAATAGAAGATTGGCTTATTAAAAAATATTTGTTTAACTGAAATCTATTTTACATTGTACTACATTATGCACCATAAAAATTATGTGTGAAATTAATCGACCATGTAGTTAAGATATGAGGGATTATTAAGTATCAAAGAGACACTCATCGTAATGGAATGTAACACTTTGCAACGCAATGTAATATTTTCTTGATTATAATTTATACTTAAAGTAAGCTTTCTTTTTATGTTATTTGGATTTATATTACAAAGAAATTCTCAAATATTAATTTAATTTTATTATTATTACCGCAATCTTAGCAAATATGAGATGTTATTTTTCTTAATACAATTATTTTGTAACAAATCCTTATGAATGAACACAATGCAAAATAGAAAAGTTAAAAAACATAATTTTTTGAAAGGGAAAATAGTAAAAATTTAAATTGTTATTAAATACAATTAATAATAATTTTGAAAGATAAAGAGACTTTTAACAATAATTGTCAAAATATACTTACCAATCCAAAAAATTCAATGAAATAGATCTTTACAAATGTCACGTCGTTCTGCTCTTTCGTGATGAACCATTTCTTAAATATCTTCATTTCGGAATATTTATGTTAAACGTCATCACGATACGCAGAATTTCGAGCACTATATCACGATGGCCGTCCGAACGAGAAGTCGTTGATGTTAAAAATTTATGTCAATATTGGCATTAACTGCTGTTTTCAAGGAAAGGGTCCAACTGGGTCCAATCAATTCAGATCATTATTCCAGAGTATCCTTTGTTTTTGAAAATAAGATAAAGTTATTACATGAGAAATCGGAATAAACAACATTTAATTAGCTAAATTTTGTTTTTAATTTCATATTCATGGCGGAATTATAAATTTAAAGTATTTTGTGAATACTTTTTTCTGATTTAATATTATATTTCTTTAAATAATTAAAATTTTAGATTTTGTTTTTTTGCAAAATTTTACTTATTTTACGATTAATATAATTATATGATGCAATAGTTTCGTTAAAAATAATATGTTTAATTTATCTTTTCATATAAATTTGCTTATCTTCTTAAGATCTCTTTAATAAGAGATCTTATTAAAATGATCACCGTGAAAAAATTAAAAACTTTATCACCGTGTCGAAACATGATACAGCTATTTCTATGCTAAGAAGGTCTTTGATTTCATAAAAATCGCCTACGATTAGTTTAGGAATTTGTACAAATACCGACAACTGGTATAATCTTATCAGCTGAAAAACCACGTAACCTTGGCTTACTTGTCAATAAGTATCTTCATTTAATTAATTATTTTTACGTTTAAAGAGTAAAATCTATATTTTTCAGATAATTTACTATCGCTTAAAATATTCTCTTTTAATTTTCTTAATATTATTTTCTTAATATTTGGTTGTAAAAAATTAAACGAGCTTTAATTAAAGCTAAGAAGCTTTAATTTCAATTTATTTTGAAGGATTAAAAATAATACAGACAAAAAAATTTTAAAATTTAAAACTTATGAAACTTTTGCAATACATGAAGAATATCCTGATCATGAAGAATATCCTGATGTGTAATAAGCTATTTTTTTTAACTTATTTTGAAAGGATAATATTAGTCCCTGAAAATTAACTCATTTTTCATTTTTGTTTTATTATTCATCAATAAGTGAAGATCGAACAAATTTTTACAGAGAAAATTTATCGTTTTTAATGAAATTTATAGATTAGAAAATTTATTAAAACATAATTGTGTAATAATAAAAGAAAAATAGTAAATGAGCAGATTTTTAGGGTTTGATTTTTCTTTTTCAGAAAATTTGAATAGCAAAAACAAATTATTACATATTTTTCACGTATTGTAAGTTTCATTATTTTTTATTGACTTTTTGAGTTGGAATCTTTTTCCTTGAGCTACTTTGAATCTACGGTATCTTTCCTAAACTTCTTGCGTTTACATTTGCCTGAGTGTGCATGATGTTACCTTCGACATCTATAATTAGATCAGTCTTAAACCAGCACACCATCACTTTGAAGTGACTTCCTCATGATACCATCGTCTAAATTTCCTAATATGTCCCTTCGCTTTTATTTCCATAAATGAGATCATTCTTTGATTTAATTCGTTGATCTTAATTAGCTTACGCATAATGGAAGAATATTAAATATTAAGAATATAAATTGAAATTTTAATGTCAGTTTCCTTGACGAACACTATAGATAAATAATTAATTTAATTAAATCTGCATCACGGTTTAAAAACTGATTATATTTAATTTGCAATTCAATAAATGGGCGTGAATTTATTTTATTTTCCAGTTCTTTTATATTTAATACTTTTTAAATTCTGAGGGTTTATATATATATATATATATATATGTGCTTATGACAAGTAATAAGTTATGTTTTACATCTTATCCATTTTGCGTTACGTTTAATGTTTATTAAGAGAACTGATTCTAAAATTTCAATTTCTATTCTTAATGTGTAATATTTTTTTATTGTGCGCAGTTTTAAATATAATTTTAAATATTGAAGTCATATTTAATCGTTTTATTCTAAAAATATGAACATACATATACATGCGGTATATCTTATTGATACAAAAAATATTTAATGCATGAAGCTCGACAATAAATAAAAATGATACATACGTAAAAGAATATAATTTATGATATACATACATAACAATTAAGTATTTTATATGATTTTAAAAATAAAATAATAATTTTTTATTTATTATATGTACATAATATTACACTTCTTATAATTTTTATGAAAATGTCTTTTTATATAAATATAACAAAAAATTCAGGAAAAATGACGTATAGAATAATATAAATGCCTTAAAAATATAAATGCATGAATGAAAAGTGTAGGGCACCTAAGACATTTTATTACCGTGAAATTGATTGTCGAGACTTTTTATTGTGTTACGCTTATTACTGAAATCAGTTCACCGGTATCTCTTTTCTCGAAAATATCTTGAAACGTCCAAGAAGAGGTTTAGTTAAAAATAATCTAAAGAAAAATAAGAAGTTACTTCAGCCTGGGATCAGAATAACTAGGTGTGCGAGACTATTCTCAATTCTTCCACTGTTATACTTACTTTATTGCTTTTCATAGTAATTTAGCGTCAAAGTCTCTTAAGGGATGCAAACTCTTTTATTGAATGTTGTAAAAGGCATTTTCATTTTCATAAGTTTATTTTATACATTATTGTGATTATTGGATGATACACATTAAAGTTCAATGTTTGTACATACACCCATACAGCATAGAACATTGTTAAGACGTAGCAATTTTTAATAATTGAGTGTAAATGTTTTATCAACTTTGAATCTATACTAAACTCTTTTATTGATTGTTATAGTTTTTACAACGTTAAAATAACATTGAACAAATTACTTTTTAATAATTAAATCACATATTTTTTATTGAATAAAAAATAAATTTCTAAGCAAAGAAAATTCAAAAAGATATATTAATTTATATGATTTCCCATGTAGTAAGCTGTCATTATTTTCACGTTAATATTAATCATTTTAAATTATTGACCTTTATTTGATTTATACTATTTATTTAATATGTATTTAATAATCTTAAGGTACTATAGAAAGGTGCTATATTTAAAAAAAATATATAATTTTTAATAAAAAATAATATTATATAAATTTAGTTTATTAATAAAATCAATAAAAAAATTTAATAAAGTAAAAATTAAAAATTTTAATTATTTTAAGATTAAAAATTGTAATCACTTTTACATTGTTAAAATTTAATTAAATGAATGTATAAAACATGTCTCCAAATTGTCAGTAAAAGAACTGAAATTAAAAAAGTAATATTAATTTTTACTATTTTAAATTGATTCTCCTGACTTTTCAATATGCTTTGCGTAGGGTAACTCCAGTATACAGTATACACGCCGCACCGATTGAAAACTGGATTTATCAATATTATTTGTTTTATTTCAGTTATTTGAGAATGTAAATGAGAGTATCTAATTTGATTCGTTTGCTTATTGCTTTAAGACTATGCACAAGAACAATACTTGATAAAAAATACTATAGAAATATTATATTTAATTGGCAATAATTTTCAAAATAAATATTTGATGTAGCAAAACATAATTTTGACACTAAGTGATTAAAAGAAAAGTTTTAAAATATATTTTTACGGTTTTTATATTTTGTTTTCATTGAGAAATTTTTTTTTGTTTTGGCTTATTTTATTCAGCACCTTGAAAAACATAATGTAAAATGTAAATAATGAGTTCGCTGGAATCATGAATGTCACAGGACGGTTTACCATAAACCGTTAAAGTTTCAAAGTTTGATGATGTGGCTGGCAGGGCTTCTACCAGCGTAAACGGTAATTGGCTACTTAAGTGGCTTAAAACTTGAAACTTCTGAAGTTGACTAAGCCACTCACGAGAAAAGTTATATCCTCATGCGCGTGCATTTATATTTATAAACATGTGACAAAAATGTTAAATATTATAATAATCAGAAATGGAAATATACCTGATATAGTACAAGGAATGTATATATACATATATAAGTATATGTGTCTATTTTTCTTTGGATATTGATTTATGATGCTTTTCATATTTTTCAACTCCGAACGCAAGTCATGAGAAATTTTCATTATCAACGTTTCATATATTCTACGCGCGCATATATTCTATAAACTTCTTTTCTCGTATATAAACTACATTATACGCTTGCTCGTATGATGCACGTGTACATATCACATCGATTCCTCGGTTGATGCTACACGGTCCGAGTTTAGCGAAGCCGTGCGCGATATATACGACGAGAATAGCGCCGCGTACGCAACGGGAGCGCGCGGTGTCGTGCATATTCATCGGCGTACTTACTGTGCAACATACAGGAACAATGTTCTGCAACACATGCGCGCCTTTGCGGACTGTTCCGAGCGCGAACTATAAAGCCACGTTTTACTGGTCGTAAAGTCAATGAAGGTGGTCACGTTTGCCCTTTCAGCGTCTTCCAGGGCGTCTAGGCGTCCATCGCCGATACCACCTAGGTAGCCTATGGAATTATGCCCGCGGCGGAGTTCATGAATATTTAAGCATCGAAGGTTGCCATCGCTTGTTTCACAGTGTCAGACACAACTGATCGTATGCTGGGGAGGCGTGGGTGCAAGTGCAGTTTGTTGCTCGTTTTCTTTTTCTTCTCGGCTCTTCGTTTTTGCCAATGCTCCTCCATTGGTCGAGTCTCGAGTTGCGCAATTACTCGGGCGATTTCTGTTTCTGAATAAAATTTCAATTCAGTCTTGTTGTTAAATCTCTTCTTTATGTAGCATATATTATTCCTTTCTTTGCTTATGTATCAAAAAGATAAGGAAATGTCTTGAGAAATGGCAAATCATTTTCTTTGTAAGAACATCTTTTGTATTTTTGATATTGTTCATATCTTTAGATACTCGTGAACATATTTGTTTATTGATTCTGAATATTTATAGAGAATAATTATTTTTACGAAGCAAATACGATACTAAATATTGGAATAATATAAAAATTTCAATTTATACATTTCAAACTGTTTTCCGAAGACGAATATTGGCTTATCAATTCAATTTTATAATTTTGACTTGGCTCTGATAATTTTAATTAAAATTTGAGCTTTCAGGAAATGAGAACAGGATGAATCGAGAGTAGCTAAAAGTTTTAACATAGAAAGTGCGAATAAGACGAGTTGTCGGAAAGGGCACGATAAGTGGATTACTACATAAGATTGTGCCATAGAACTCATATAGTTTAATCGCTATTATACTGTCTAGTTCGATTGGCTTAATTAGGTCTTCCTGACTGTTCGCTACTAGGTAAGGTGCAGAGGATATTATATGGTCGATAGCAGGCAAGATCTTAGAAATGAAGTTGAGAGAGAGAAAAGAGAGAGAGAGAGAGAGAGAGAGAGAGAGAGAGCCAAATACAGAGAGACCGCCTCTTTAATTAGTGAACGCGAACCGACACGTGAAATTTCGAAGCGAAGGCAATTATTGACTCGCTCTTCGGATTCATCCCATATTTCTGCGTTCGCAGATAATATCTCGGAATATTTTAATTTATCGATTCACATCCCTGCCAATATAATTTTCGTACCGATAACACGTCAACGAATATTTAATTCCCGAGGCATTTGTATTCTAATTGAAGCAGTAACTTTTAACGATTATATCGGAAACGTTTAGAATCATCTCTCCAATACGTGTCCAAACGTGGAGTATTTGACGAAATATCTCAAAATTCGCAGGTCGGGGTGCACGTACGAACCTGGATATAATCTTTCCCCTGACCGTTTATGTAAAGGAACAGTAGGGTCTTTTATTCTTTCCCGCTTATATGACCTTCGGCCATAGTTGCCTGTTTTGTTAGCGAGCGATTTTTTTTTATTCTTTTTTTGCTTCTGCCGAAGCAAAAAATTAACCTTTTCGACCCGCAAGCGGTTTTTTTATGATTCTTACTTCTAGAGAATATTTATGAGGGCCTGTGGACCGCCGGGACATGTATGCGCGATGGTTTCCTGCAGAACTTCCGATAGGGATTCGTGTTACAGTTACACAATATATTTATATGGTCCTTGCTTTTCTTAATTGTCCGCACGTTTTCTCGTAAAAGAGATTCTAAATTGACCGCAATTTCATTTTCACGGATAGCTTTGTGACATGTGTTAAAGGGTTACCGGTATCTCTCAAAATAATCAGCTTTTATCGCTTGAATTATTTTCGTGCATCAATTTTAATGTAAATTTGGCCACTTTGTAAACAAAATAGCGGCATGCAGAAGTTCGTAGTACCTGTTTTCATTCGGATGCAGCATGGCCGTGCCCGATTCACCTGATTGGGCCCAAATGAGACACCACGAGGCTCGCAGGGGGCGTGGACGCAGCGGGACCCGGGACTGGAATACGCAATGAAATCCTGTCTTAATTAGGAGATTTTAATGAAAATACGTATATGCGAGACCGCGCTAATCGGTCACCGCTCCGGACCCGAAAATTGGGGCCCGCTGGGAATGAATGCGAGCGGCAACGATAGCAGTGGCGACGCACCACCACCGATCGTACAAGGAGTAACGCGGGATTTTTCGCTTCGACTTTAATTAAAGTCCCTCGCGCGACTGCCGCCATTTTTTGCTCATGCGATCTTCAACGGAATAATTAGCATAAGCGAGTGGACGAGCGTTAAGTTTTGTGCGTGAGAAGCGGACGAAGCTTGTCTCCAGATAAATAGCGAACGACCGGTCGGAATGTTACAACTTAACACATGACCCGCGCGGCTCGCATCACGCAAATGAGATACCCAAAAGTCCGCGGAGAGTGACGCCGAGAGTGCAATTCAGACTCCGAAAGTCCTCCAATCGTTTCGTATATAGGCATTTTGAACTCGCGCTTATTTATCGGATAAATATGCATACGAAGTATGTTTAGGCTCTCGGAGAAATCGAAGAAGGCAGAAATTCCTCTCATAACATTGCACCGACTGAATTTTATAAAGACAACGTCTCATCCACAATATCTCAGATACAAATCAAAGTTCTTTACATGCCTATTGATGTCGCACACAGGAAATAACATGAAATATTTTAATATTGTTCTAACAAATATTATAATTTTATTTGTTATATTGCCTAGATAATCATGAGACGTACGTGCAATACATATATTTCGTTGATTATACTTCAACATAATTAAGGTGTATTAAGATAAAAATGTTTAATATAAAAATTACATTAATATTTCAAATTTTATATTTTGTAACTTTAAACGAAATTAAAATTAAATATTGTATCGATTATTTAATATTTTATGAACAAACTATATCCAAATTGTAAGGTACCTGGAATAAGCCTGACTCTTAAATTATTTTTTAACTCTATATATAAAATAGAATTTATAAAAAAAATAAAATAAATTATTAATCAAATAAATTATTAAAACACGTTGTTTTTAATAATTTTTGAAAAATAAACTCAGTGGGCTTTATTCGATTCAAATATCTTATAATTAAAACTCATGATTATTGTAATATGTTCTAACAATTGTTTTTTGAGCATTACAAAATAAATTATAGTCATTCCATTATAACTGGCTTGATAATATCAAGAAAACAATGCTTTGTACAACAATGAGAACTTCATTATAACTGGCTTGATAATATCACGAAAGTGATGTATTGCACAACAACCAGATCTTGGCAAGAAGTCGTAATATGTATGTACATATGAACAGACGGCGCAAGGTTCTTCGTTCAAAGTAATTAACATACAAGCATGTAATCTTAAGGCTGTCGAGACTATGAAAATATTCTATGCAGCCAAGCGTGGAATCGCTAAAGATACGTTAGCATGCATAATAGGATAATTTTGTTTTCTTTGTAACGCAGCTAGTCCGTAAGTCACGGAGAATTTTATTCGAGTAAAGATACTTTGCAATTTTTACCTTTTAACCTTTTACTGCATTATATAATAGCAATCTAGATTTTTTAATAAAAATTTAGAATAAATCTATTATTATTTAAAAAGTATTTATAATACTTTTTATGCTGTATAAAAGCGTTCTACGTTCTTTATGTCTTTTCAAGAAAATCTCTATGAATTAAAATCTAAATAATGTTTTAGAAAAATAACGTTGCGGAAATTTGAAACTCTGATAGAATTCGCGTGTAGAAGTTTTTAGGCTATTGACTTGACAGGGTAGATTGAGTGAACTCCCAACTTTATTGATCACGGGCCGGTTTTGAAACATCGACCTGAGAGCCAAAGGGATTCTAGTTGATCACGCGGGGCGTGGCTTGGTTAGTTCGACTTCCAATGGAATCGAATCATTTGCCACATACGTATAATGTAGGGACGTGGATCGAATTTATCTCGCGCAACAAATGACACAAAATTGCTATTTGCGAGTGGTTGTCCTCGATGTGGAAAGTTTGTTTTTTTTTTATTCTTGTTACTTTTACTGCCCTTCGAGCGCATTAACATATGTATATATTTAACCTCGCGGCGAATTTACTCTAAAAATGAACAAACCTGTTCTCTATGCAGAGAAGCAGCGCGCACGCAAATATCAACAATGTGATATCGATAACTCACACAATAGCGGCATCGCGCGATCGTGTTATAAAGATTCTTGGTTACGAGACGCGTACCGTGACGATATACTCGATTTTTCTTTCCACTCCGACAGTTATCCGCGGACGGTTTTTATATGGAGTACGCATATACAGTTACAGCTTGAGAGCATAAATTGTACAATATTATGGCAGGGTAATGCATTTAAAACGCGCAAAGTAAAGTTTCTAATTAAGGGCCTCTCGAGCGTGCACCTCGGAGGATAAGACCGAGGGAATCGCGAAATATTACCAGGCACCGAAGGGATAACGACTCCGCCGGCTCCGCGAATAAACGTTGGACTATCTCTCTCCACCCCCTTGCCCCGCCCGTCCCACTCTGTCACCCCTCCCACGCTTCGAGAAGTCCGAGTGGAACTAATGAACCGTACGCAACGCAATTACGCAGCCGCTTCCACGAGGATTCTTACTCTCGGAGTCGTCCTTCCATCTTACCTTCTTCTCTCCCTCGGCCGACTCTCTCCCTCCTCGACGCTTGAAGGCTCGTAAATATGACAGGATCGCGGCTAACCGACGTCGTTATCGATATCGTCTTATCTTCCTACTCGCATACTCCTCCCCGCTATCAACCGGCCAATCCACTGTCGCCGTCGACCACGGGACTCCAGCGGAAGTGTAAAAACTGTATTTTACGACGCGAGGTGCGCTCTCACCTCTCGTAAACAAAGTTTAGTAAATTAATTCGGAGCTATGTAAATGCGCGGCTTATATCCTCGATATCTTTTTGCGCGCGTATCCGATGTTGTTGCGATCTTATTTACTGCGAGTCATTTATCCCGCCAGCGCGGTATCGTCCAAGAAAATCACGTCACAGTGGTAGCGTGGAATGCCAGCCACTTGGCCATTTTCTTTTTACGTATATAACTAAAAACCGAAACTTTTCTTTTCTTTTACAATTCGGTCGTTGTAGTCGCTATAGGTAGTTTGTGTATCCCGCGATAAACCGACGCGCTATTTTTTTATTTCTTTTTTTTTAATAGTCGTAAGCAATAAACATGTCTCACTTGTTTACTTCATTAATTGCGAAGGTGTTTAAATTATTCTTTAAATCTACTAATTGTTAACAATACGACTCGAATTCGTAGAGCTAAAAACGGGGGCGGGGAGTCTCGAGCTTCTTTCCTCATTTGAGATTCCCGTGTCCATATCAATAAGTTTCAAAGCTTATCGTCGTAACTTACATTGGCAGGATCGTTTTGATGCGAAAGCCAAATGCCGATACTTTGGCAAACACGAAGAGAAATCCATTGGCTGGGTTACGTTTCGCCGTTCGAAGGCCGAACAGCACGAGACCAACGAGTCTGCGGAAAATCGTAAATATTTAACGTGTACGCCACGTCAGAGCGACTCTGCGTATTTTGGGACTAGTGGGAAGTCAAACGAGTCGTGCGACCTTTCGCGATTCGTTTCTCTCGAGAATGCGATACCACGAGTGCCGGCCAATGACAACATTTTGCGACGTCCTCTCCGATAATCCACCATCGTTTGAATAATTTTTTCGTTCTCGGGACACAATAAACGTATCTGAGAATACGCCTTGTCTCGAGTCCCCCTACGCCGAGGTAAAGTTCTTTAATTTAAGCAGAAGGGATGCTACGGCCATGACGAATTTCAAATGCGTAACCGTGGAAAAGATTACCGGTTCGTATTTGTCGATTGAATCGATCTCGCGAAAAACGTCGGTTGAATCGCTGTTTGAACGACATTTGCGTAGCCCGGCAACTATTTCCGGCGAGTCAAAATAGGAAGAAACGTAACGCACCACCGCGCGTGGCGTCGTCGAACTCCTCGTAAAAAAACGGGCTTGCGGACGAGGAGCATAACGTCTGTTTACGATGGTCGCATAAAATTCCCTCTCGGATGGCATGCGAGCATGAATGAAGGCGGTACGTGTCGTAGAGGAACGGCAGCCAGTCAACCGGCCGAGGGAACGAGCGATTACGCAAGCGGCCGACTTTACGAGCAAACGCGAAGCGGTATCTCTCTGGCTTTAGACACAGACAGTGCCCAGACAAGAACGGCGATGACCTGCATGTTGTACGCCACTATGATAATCTCAATGACGAAATCATCCAGATCTGTCAATCGCGCGAACAACGAGAAAGAGGTCCGTCTTTGACACATCGTTACGAGGAGGTAATCGCTAACTAAAATGTTGTCCCACAGATTACATGATTTTATATCATTTCATCTCATTACTTCATCTTATTATAGATGATTTTACATGAAGATTTCATAAAGATTTCATAGTGATTTCGAGGACACTGTCACGATTACGTTAAGTGTTTACCCCCTCGCATCGTAATCTTCAGCAATTGGAAATGTACACCTACGGATCAGATTTAAACTGACTGAACTCGTTCATTAGACGAGAGTAAAGTGAGATTTGAACAGATTTCAGTGTCGACAGAAGCAATGTCGAAATGACGGAAAGTCAATTTACTTTAACGAAAAAACACTGAAGTTGTGCGTCTAAAATATTCAATTATTAATTGAGTTTCCACAATGGAATCCTCCACCTCCTATTTTATATTATATTATCTGAAAAAGTCCATGTTAAATCGATAGTCGAAGTTTATTGTTGACGTTTTTCCGTAATGCTGATTAGTTCTCCCGCTGTGCTTACTTCGTGAGCTACTGTCATCGTGGAGATCGCGTTTTGTTGACAGTTATCAAGAATTATGTGTGTATCGAGTAAATTTGAATTTTATAATATCAAAAGTTGTATATCACGCGCGTAGCACGCGTCTGTTTTACTAGTATTTTATATTTTTGAGCATCGTTGAGTTTCTTACGATTACGCGGAGCGCCCAGCGATAACAGCGATGACCTGCATGATGATCTCAGTGACGAAATGTGTGGCAAGTTGGACGAGAAAATAATAAGCGTCCCTCTTTTCTATCTTAGCGCTTAAATATAAATAATTTTTTTAATTCCAGGATAACCTAGTTATCATGGTATGAAACAAACAAATGGAAAAAATCGACCAGATAAAAGAATACGTGTTTTTCTTTCTCCGTAGAATGGCGTGAGTATGCGCTATTTTGAACAGTGTAATAGTTAACGATGGCAAGAACAATTAGAAGATGTTATTGCCGACATTTCCTTCCCTTTTATTATTTGATCAGCGTCCATAAACTAGATAGGAATCTAAAACATTTTTCTGATGACGTTTCAGATATCACAGTGTCACTGCAGCTAAAGTTAATTTCTTTTTACCTCTTTCCCTTTTTAATTCATAAATTATTCAGTCGGTTCAATTCTTCGATCGTGCGAACTAGTCAAAGTAATCAAACCGATGCACGTGTACGGTTGACGGCGCGCGTTATTGCGCAAAGTGACGGTTATGTGGGCAATAAAATTGGCGGACAGACGGCGTCCAGACAGCAATGAATCCTTCTCGCTGCACACGATAACATAGATTATACGCGCAAACGACACGCGAGTGAACGCGCTGATATCTACGCGTTGTTCTCGGTATCTGTCGAGTCAGTTTGATTAATTTTATATTGTGTCGCAAAAATTTTTTATCTGGCAATTAATGCGCCGAGAGAAATACATTATATCACACTTACTAAGGATCGCGAAATAAATATATGTAATTTATTATTGGAGATTTTTTCTTGTACAGTATATTCCATGTCATTCAGTGTGAGATTATTCGAGAATTCATAGGCGATAACCTATTTTTCTTTCTGATACTACGAAAATATACATTTTGCGATATACGAATCTTGCGACACTATCAAGTCGCCATTCATCTTCTAATCGTACGCTGAGCGAGTGTAACGAATGTGCGACGGTAAGATAAGATAAGAATGTATCTCTAGCTTCCACGTTATCCAGTCGGTACTGGGGCTGACCACATTTCCGTCCACCACCTTCTCGTCCAAATAAAGCTAAACAAGTGTTTTTACGAGCGTCTATAAAGCTTTAAGTGTTAGCGAAACGAGCGCCGTGGAGATTCCGACTCCTCCGCGGCTTTTAAACCGCGCGTCTTCGCATGCCCTCCTCAACTTTTGTGACCGGAGGTGGACACACGTGCGCCGGCCATGTACACAAAACACCTGACGAATGACGAGTCTGCTACTCGCGTGAATCATGAGTACACACGCTACATATTGGTGTCAAGGTTACTTGAGTAACGGATAGAGAGTGACGGACCTGACGCTCATAAATGACAGACAAGCCAAGCCACTTTCGTTATTATCATTGACACAAACATCTTCGCAAGACTACTTTAAACGAGGAATACTATCATTCCCCATGTAATCATGGTTTCGAGATCAACCTATATGGTATAAAATTAACGCATTGAGTTGATAAGAGTGTATCATTAGTTAACTATGAGCAATGCAATTATGATGATTAACTTAATTGCAATTAAAGAAGATGTTACGAAAGTTTTTTTATGGAATAGAATACCTTAAAATTGATTATTTTTTTTTAACAAAGCACTTTTTGGAGACTTTATTATCTCGATTGCTATTTGTTAGAAGCTATAGCCGAAATTCATAATCCAATCTTATTTCAAGATCATCTTAGGTGACGCATTAAGATGATGATACGGCTATGTGATTGGATTATTACAATCTTAAGACTGTACTTGAGACTATCTTAAATATGAGAACGATATGTGAATGCCGGTTTGTAAGAATATTTTATTACAGTAAGTATTTTTAAGGATTTAATTTTCTTTTAAGTCCTAGTTCGTTTTTCCGATTATCGGGCAAGGTCAGGGCCGCCAAAGACAAGTCGTCACTTACGTGAGGTAGATGTATTTCCTCGAAACATTACGATACTCCGACCGGGAGCCTCGTTTATCGACTCTAAACCAAGTCAAGGTGCGGTACGTAGCAAAACGGCGTATCTCTCCCCTAAAACAGATTGTATCCGTACAAGGTTTCACGTTTCTGTCTTACGTGACGTCACATGGTACAACGGTTCGCGAGAAGTGCCACGACCTGCCCCAATCCGGACGGGTGTAAAGGCAGGGCAATATAAACGAACGTTTACAGGCTCGTTACATTTTTATGAGCTCGACGCCGCAACTACGCCACTACGGCCATCAACAGAATGTCGTAAACCATCAACCAGCTCTGTCTCCCTTTTCGTTTCCTCTCTCTTTCTTCCAGTCACTCGTACAGTCAACTCTTACCCGATTCCGTCTCTTTTCCTCCTGTCGTATCTTTCACCTACCCCTCGACGTCGTCTATCCCGTCCCCCTTGGCCCCTGGTTCTCTATCAGTCCACGTGGCATTTACGCGTAACTTCCGGTCTGTGACGTCACCACGCCGCTCGTAGACCACTTAGGTTACGTCATTTTATTGACTGTGATCATAAAAGTTTTTACACGCGGACCTCCTGCGTGCCCCCACTTGAGATCGCGGTGAGTATCGGTCGTGGATGGTTTTATGTCCCGCACCGCTTTATTGTTTTTACTACTTCTGGGCACATTGACCTCATTTTAATTCGCCGACACTATACGGAAACATTGCCATCCCACTGAAACAGTTATACATTACCTGAAAGTAGCACAGTCGTACGCGTAGAATTAGAATGTTCTTTATACAATATTATTATAAAAGAAATTCTATCTTTTGTGCGAATTTTATTCGAAAGACGTGCATGCTGTGTCTGTATATTTATTTGAATATGTCATTTTACATTATAAAAATAATCTGATCTTCACTGTTTGATTTCACTTATATTTATTTTTTTTTTACATTGCTGTTGGATTTTAAAAAAATTTTTGAGTCATGCTTGCAAGTTGGGATACAGGGCGATGTGTACTTTTATACGTATTTTTCCTTAGCGATCGAAGAATTTTCATGTAACAGCTAGCAGCAGCATGTCTGCCGCGAGGGGCGCGCCATTTTACTGATATACCGGTCTTCATTAGGCACCACCCTCTTGACGTCATTGGTGGTTTCGTCGGCCATCATGAGACTCATTATGCAATCTTGTATGCCTGGAATTCATGATGGCCGCCGTCGACTGGACCAATCCGTGCGCTCTCACCGGCAGCCATGAGAAAAATGCTCAATCCTGCTCTCTCTCGGTTGTTTCCGCAACTTGTGGTTTCACAGCTTACCCGATAGATGTCTCTACCACTTAGAACGCTGCACTAATCTTTGCCAACAATTGTAACGCAAATTTCTTTAGTTAATTAATGAAAACCTTGTTTTTTATTCACAATAATAACAATCACAACATAAACATTAAAAAAAAGTATTTGTAACACATGATATACCTTAAATTTATGTATACAGCTAGAATTATTTAAAGATTTGATTATATTATAAAAAACAGTTTGAATTTTAGTAGCTATTAGTGATATTTTGACAGAATTAATCGAATCTGCAAGTTTAGTTTACTTCTTCAATCTAATGAGTTCTTTCAAGGAACTGTAAAATAATTAAATACTTTATTTTATATTGATTTTTATTTTGTGTTTTAAGTTATTTTATGTTGATGAAAACAAAAATATTTGCGGACGAGTGATAATAGTTTGCGATTTGACTAACAAACGAGGACATAATGTTGCCTTACGTTGTATATTATAATTTTTGATATTCTGAGAGAGAGAGAGAGAGAGAGAGAGAGAGAGAGAGAAAGAGAGAATAATATTTCAACATTCTTTTATTCATTGGTCGTGCCTGACAATAAATGAAACATTATTAAAATATAAACATATGTAATATCTAAAACAAATGTAATTTTTCTGTAATCAATGTTAAGATATAAGATACTTGAGTCGAGTAAAGATTAATTATTTCATTTTTCAAATATTCTATTTGTAGGGATATTGAAATAAAAATATAAAATATTTATTTCACAAAAATAAAATGTGTTTTCTATATAAAATATTTGTAAATAAACAAAAAAGAATTTATTTGAACTCAGATATCGGACGTTATTATATGCTTATCAATATAATAAAACTCGAATCATAAATAAATTGAAAAATAACAAAGGAAATAAAAATTACCTTTTTTTAATCAGTTTAAAAATGATTGTTAATAACGAAAACAAGAGATTTTAGATTTTTAATTAAGTCTTTAATTAATTTTCTAATCTTTGGAAATTACTAACTATTTAGACGTGACTTCAACTTTTCCAAAATTAACAACATTGAAAATTGTTATGTTCTGGTGTAAATCTCACATATAATAAATAACATGTGGTTATAACAACGATTATATAAAAAGGTCTTATTTAATAGGTTTGTTGTTACTAATAAAATGTACTTATTCAAAAAGTTTATATATATTTGTTCTTTTTTAAAGTGAGGAAGTCAAATAACGTTGTAATATATTAAATAAATTATACAATAATGTATATATAATAAATTTTGCAGCAAATTTGTATAAAAATAACTTGTACACCCACTTTGTTAGAGACGCATTGCTGGTTCTAATTTCCCCAACTCTCTTTACTTCCTATGACACATTGTTAAGCATATACTGTCGGTATAAAGAGAACTTTTAAATGTTATATTTAAAAGTGAGTTATTAGCGCTTATTTGACTTCAGGTACCTTGTTATTAATCTAGAGAGGAAAATATTTAATGTTGCTGAACGGAAAAAAAAGATTAGTTGAAGTTAGCTGTAGCAGAAAAAATTTGTAGATGGTAGCTAAATTTTAGCTATGTACACCCAAGGACTTTGATTCTGTCCATGGGGAAATTTTCCAAACTGAGAAGTCGCTATTTTTCTACATACTTACAGTTCATGATTAACGTAACGACCAATAAACTCTAGTCGTTTCATTATTCATGAACTGCAAGAATGTAGAAAGTGGTGACTTCTCAGTTTGGAAAATTTCCCCATTGACAGAATCAAAGTCCTTGGGTGTACAACTGAAATTTAGCTACCATATACAGATTCTTGCTGCAATCACTAATCTTTCTTTTCCGTGCATATAACTTTTAATTATTTTTTATATACGGTTGACATTTTATAAAGCTGGCTTAAATTACAGAGTCGCTCGGGGCGAAAAGCCGCTGCTGATAAAATACACGTTTTGAAAGATAAAAGAATAAGAAATCTATCAAGTGATAAACGTATTAAAATATGCGGGCAAAAATGTAGGCGGACTTTTACGATTAACGATCGTGACATTAAGACTCGGCTAATTAAAAGTTACGACGGCGCCGCAGTAGATCTAGGATAATCTTAACGGATCTATACAATCCGGCCCGAGATATATAAGCGAGGAAAATGCAATGTATTAACGTAGCCTTCCCTGTGGCTTCTATCTGTGTAGCCTTCCTCCATCTTCAACGCTACATGCGCGCCGGTAGATGCAGGAAGATTAAATTCGCGATTTGCTTTGCTACGGGCGTACGGCTCGCGATGCAAGCCCCGATGCGAAAGTGAAACGAAAATTTACAGTAACCTTACCCACGGAGGCATCGCGGTACTTTAAAGGACAGCGGGGCAACCTTATCCGCGTCTCGGATCCGGATAATTATGTCGGCGTGTTTATTACGCTCGGTTATCCGCGACTTTATTTCGTCGGATAAAAAGGATAAAGGAACGCAGACCGGAGATATCTCTCCCCCGGAGCCGTCGTACGAAGACGACGACCATGACGACGAAGACGAAGACGAAGACGACGAACAGCGACGACGACGGCGACGACGACGACGGCGACGACGACGACGACGACGACGACGACGATGACGACGACGAGCACGACGACGACGAGCACAACGACGACGACGATGATGACGATTCCGCAAAGAAAAGTTCACGGCTGGAATTCATGATGGCCGATCTTCTTCTTTTCCTCCCGTCGATTCCGAAGCAGTTAGCCTGGGCGTAAAGGTAGACTGAGATGCGCGCGCCGCAGACCTACGCGTATGTACGTGTAGCACACGCACGTGTGCGTACGTACGTGGATGCTCTCCGTCTGGATTGCAAACCCCGTGGGCTGGATTGGTAATTCCCGATCTGACTCCTTACCTCACGAAATCTATGCGCGAGACTTTCCTCGGGAGATAGAGCTCTCGTCTTCCTAGCCCGTATGTCTTTCGTGACTCCGAACCCTCTGTGGAATTTCCATTTCGAGCCACGGGCATTTTTAAAAGATGATATTTACCATAGAAGCGTGTAATTATATACGACCGAGCAGATGTTACGTAATTATAATTATCGTAGAGCGTCATTATATCTTTGCGTTCTTAATGCTAGTCGCGTTAATTACAGTCGTTATCTGATAAATACTTCATAAATATCCACGAGACTCTCTCAAATGCCTTCGTAACGACAATGTCGTTATTTGCAATAAACGTGGAAGTAAATTTCATCAGTTGTACAATCTTGGCATTTGGGAAGCAATTCTCGCAGATCTGCCGTAATGATTTTTCTGCTCTGGCAATATCTAAATTAAAGAATGTATTGCGTGATTATTTAGAAGCAAAAGAATTTAACTCTTTCTCTCCCTGTCGAAAATGTAAGAGTTTGCTCTTTAGAAAGTTGCTCTTTCATTTACATTTTTTAATTTTTATATTTAGCTATTTTCTCTCTTCTTTTTTCGAAAATATAAATTATTAAGCGACATCGTACGGGTATTATACGAAATATTACATTCTATGCTAACCCAATATTTCTGCATTACACAATTAGTTTAATTTAAATCAATAATAATAAATTTGAAAATAATAATATATTAATGAAGTTGATTTATACATGTATAAAAAGAGGACTGATAAGATGATAAATACCGCAAAGTGATCGCGTTGATTTCTCTACGCATATGATCGTTAAATGATCGACAAAGAATAATTAATTACTAGCATTGGTACACTCCGACACGGCTTATTTCTGTCGCTTATTCTTGCGTGGACACAATCCGAAATTGTTGTTAATTTCGGGTCAGGGCAATGGAAAGAGCGGTATTCTCGTTTGATGTGCGTTACGGTTATGCTCATTATAAAATTCAATCGCACGTCGATGTGCGCTTCGGAGGGGCCCCAATTTATTCTTATCAGACATTCCTGTAAAATCCACTCTCCGGCCGCTGCGTCATTGAATTTGGAGCGGCGGCAAAAGAACGAAGAGGAACGTCGGACAACTTGCGCGAGATGTCCAGGTAAGCTGTAGGGATAAACAACCAGATTGAACGGATCCTCTGAATCGTTGAGCTTCGAAGATCCAACGAACCGCTTATTTCCACTTTTCTTTCGCCCCCACTCCACTGCGCGGTTTCCTGTAAAACCAAGAAGAATACCGAGATGGAAGGGGAGTTGACACGTAACTCAATATAAGCGCGTCTTATTTACGACGTTATAAAATTACCGAGTTGATGCTTCGAACTGGAATAAAACGGCCGCGGTGCCACGAAAGGGCTGCTCGAGTCCGGGCATTAGCCAGTTCTTTTCTTTTTTTTTTGGCTGACTGCCCGCGGATTGACAATGTAAATTAGTTGCTATCTGTCTACCTAACGTCGCTGGGATGTTCACTTGGCTCCACGCCTAATGTCCGACGAACATGTACGTATCTCTACTGTGTAATTGTTGCGAGAACATGCTTAGCATATTGAAAGACCGTGAAAGGAATTTCAATTCACGATTACACAGAAAATCATGTACCTTATATCAATGTTCTCTGAATAATACGAAAATTTGTATTCTATTAAAAATTGCAAGTTGGAAACTATGTATTATAGAAATATGTATATATAAGGCAAAAGAAAGATAAACAAGGTTCGTAATTAATTTTTTTCAAGTAAAAAGACATTTCCATTAAAAAAAGTATTTAATAATAATAATCAAGTCCAAATAATAGTTACTAAATTTTGATGAAATATAATTTCAATTAAATGTTGTAAATAAGTTGATAATATTAACTGAACGTTTGATTGAAATTATTTCAGCAAACTTTAGTAATTATTTCAGTTTGATTATTGTAATATTACCAGACTCATTTTTTCAGTGTACTAGTAATATAATTTTACAAAACTCAAGAAAGACAAATTTCAAATTATAATAAAAAACTAACGATACACATGCTGTTGACGCAGACGAATCGCAAGTGATTGGATATTCCGCCGAATATTTATTTCTGGAAAAGAATGTGTTGCCACCTAATGAAATTTCTGATTTTATAGCGTAATATCAGTCCAGGCAATCCTTGAAGATTAGATTATTGCATCAATTGAACTTTATAAATAAAATGCGAATATAAATGTGTTTCTTTCTCTTTTACATTTACTTCTGTTTGTCTTATAATTCGTGATTTACATCGATGATCCTGAGAACTAAATTTCATGTTTTATTTTATAGTTTCCACCAGGAACTGCCGATCAAAAAAATTTCACAATAGCAACAAATCTAAAAAATCCTTCTTTTTCTATTTCTATACATAATTATTTGTAATTGGTACTATAAGCAATGTTTCATATACATATACATTAAAATTTTAAATTTTAACGGTAATCTATTTCGGTATTTTTTAGATACATTTGATATTTTGTATATTTAAGAATACGAAAGCTATTTATATCTCTGTACAACTGATATTACACACAAACATTAGGATAGATCAACACTCTCACAACATGCATCCTTGTTGATGCTTTCGCTTGACATCTAAAACACGGGTGGTCGGCACGTGTGTCGTTTCATAAACATCGTAAACACTCTCTGGAAGATGCAATCGTTATGTACACGTTTGTTACAAGCGAATTGAGTTACGGTAATATGCTCACAAAATGGGCCTGGACCCGTCACGGAAGAGTGTGATTTAAGAGAGCACGTTAAAAAGTGGTGCGTTTTGTATTATGCTGCTCCAGCTATTTATACCGAAACTCTATGGAATACGTAATAACCGTAAACTGATTTTTTGACATGGCATTGCTACTTCGAGGAAATTGGATTGAGAAATTCTGGACATGAGAACGAAAAGAATATTTTCCATTTAGTTTGCTACATACTGCCAAACATGATATTTTCTAAACAATTATTTAAATCAAATTTATTGCAAATTTATTTATTATAATGTTAAATATCTATTGTATACAAGTAAATGGAAAAATAATCTTTGTATAAACATATACTCGAGTTTTTGTATTTTTAGATTAGTAACGTATTTATTGCAGAGTTATTATAAAAAAGTATCAATATGAAGAATAATTATTAAAGTAAATTAAATTTTACTAAAATTAAATTTTTATCAAGCAATTTTTGACATAAAATTTTAATAAAAGTACGCGAATGTGTAATCGAACGTAAAGGCGAAGCGTAATATTCCTTTGTGCAGTCGATTCCTACATGCTCCATATGTCTGGAGGTGTGTCTATATGTGGAACAAGTAGAGATGCCGAACTATCGATAAAGGCTCGCGAGTGAGAGTTCTAAACTTATCAAACCCGGCGGGAGTAGCCGCCTTCATTGCATTACGTAGCATCGCCATTTTCATTCTCTTTTCTCCCGTTCCTTCTTTTCTTCGCAGCAGCACGCCTTCGCCGGACCATATGGCCTGGTGCGTATCGGCAATCAAGCGCCAACGTCTTGTGGCAAAACTCGAACCCGTTCCATAAGGAACAGCGACGATTTTCTCCGTGGTCGATAATCCCTACAGCTTCTCAGCGTCTCTCTCGCTGCTCTTTTTTGCACGTCATCACTGGTGGCTTCCCATTGGACAGCTCACATAATGCGTACTTTTTATACCCGAGAGCTCTCAGGCCTCGGCTGCTTAACATAACATCGGATTCTTGTATAATTTCTCCGGGGTGGAGGGGGGAGGGAGATAAAACCCATTACCTATTAATTTATTTATTTATTCCGGCTGTGATACGTGCACATTTTCGCAACAGCCACGGAGGGGGAAAAAAAGGGAAAGACTTGATTTATCTTTCAAAAGTAAGATGAAAGTAGTAGCGAATAGGCGACCTCAACGCGTTTAAATCACATACTTCGGCCGCCAGTTACCGAAACTCGATGGCCGCTAAAGTATGTGTTAATTACTTTTTATAATTGCAACTTCATCTCGAGCGAGAAGACACGAGTTTTATCTTACTCAATTTACAAAGCTACGTGAATGAATATCGCAAATCTTACACGCGAGGCCTTCCAGTATTTTACCCATTTTAATAGATCTCATTTTTTTATGAATAAACGACGCGCACTCCGTTTATCCGTCTATTATTAAAATATAATGAAAGAAACGCGCACACGGGAGTCTTTTCTGCATTCATATTGTGCGATGTTTACTACTGTAACTGATTTTTTGATAAAGTCCTCCAATCTTGTCCTTCATTTGCGTGTTCATTCGATAGACGTCGGAGGAGTCACGTAACGAGAATCTTTATACATGAGCCGGTCTCAAAGTCTCTCCGCCGACTAACGACTTATCGAATTCCTGCATCAATTTTATCAGATAAGATTCCTTAATTATTTATTTAATTATTTACTCCGCCTTCTCTCGAGACGCTCCGCTTTTCGTTTTAACTATAGATACGGACAAAATTATACTTTCAACGGAAGAGACGTAGAAACGAACGTGCTTATTATGCATACTATCCTGCGTCGTCGGACGCCGATTCCAACAACGTATATATAGTAATTAGTTAATTATGTGGGCAGCTTATTAGGGCCCCATTGACATCCAAGCTGAAGTTATCGCTCTAATTTACCTTAAAGCTATCGATCCATTTCGTGTTAAATTAAGAAGCTGAAAGGGATCGGCACGCCAATAAAAGAGATAGCCCTTCGCGATCAACAATAAAATTGCCAATTTGTGTCTGACAATGTTGACCGGTACGGTGGACTCGTTCCGTGATCATGGATTTTGACAACTTCCTTCGAAATGATAATGGCATGATTGCTTCGTGTTCTTTACTAATAATTTTTTTGTTATAGCACAGACCCCGTTTCACTCGTGTAATGTATTTCGTGCAATCTGAGATATGAATTTACGTGCCATCGGGGAAATTGAAAAAAGAAGAACATCGTTAATGAGCCATCTGTTATTTTTGCGGTGACGCTAATGATTCTATCGTGGTTTAGCGAGAAAGGATTATTTAAAATAGGCATATGATTACGCGGGGAAATAATTGCTCAAAAAAAATAAATATCAATAGTTGATAATTAGCTCGTACACATACTTTTGTGTGCGTGCTTGCCAGAATAATTTTGTCAAACGCAGACTGGGAAGCATTAATATCTACAAAATTACAAATTACAAAAGTTTGTTAATTATTTGCTGATTACGGCGCGCAATATAGAATAATAGGTAGCAATAAGTTATCTATTGCATCTATATTATTAGCCGATCGTTGGCGGCGCAGTCAAGCATATCGATGAATTATGTTTTCCGCTGAAAAGATATTCTCATCTTGCGGCCGCAATAATGGCAACATAAATAACGTAAATAATAATAGTAAGAATATTAAATTGAAAGCTCGCCTGATTTTACATAACATTTGCTTTGATAACGACGTGAAAATCAGTGATCGGTAAAGCTGTCTGTCCGACGAGCAAGATGCAAACGTTTTAGAGTTTATACTCGTTATCGCATGGTTCTGACAGGACGACAACTGATGAACGGACGACGGCTCGTACTTTTGCAAAGTTGAAGCAAATTCATAGAGAATGGTCGCACTGTCGAAGTGTAGCCGAATAGGTAAGCTCGAGTCGCGTATCGATCTGAGCGCTACTCCGTGGACCAACCCGAGGTAGGAGGACAAGGGGGTGAATGGAGGACACGTTGAAGCGACCACTACTACCACGACTGCGTACCAGTATCCACACCCACCTTAAGAGCTGACACAAGTGCCTGGACTACCTACACAATCAGCTGTACCATCACCAGGAGCTAACATAGACTTTCACGTCTTTGGTGCTGTACAAGCGTCTCAAGCACAGGCTCGTCTGACGACACACAGCTATCACGCGACAGCACATACGAGTCTCGCCCGTGCTAGTTTGTCCAGACGTGTATGTAGCGCTAGCATCCAGCAGCTAGCATCGACATCCGCATCATCCCCTCCGCTTCGACTGAGGCTGTCGCCAAGGACTCCAGCCTTCAAATCGACCCTGCCTCGTAGTCAAACCTACCCTACACGGGTCTCCGTCGACCCTGGTTGCCAGGGTACAAGCTGAAGAGAGAAGAAAAGAGATAAAGAGAGAAAGGGAAAGAGAGAGAGAGAGAGAGGAGAAGGAGAAGGAGAAAAGAGACGGGAGAGCAGGGCGTGTCGTTGCGTCTGCAGGGTTCCGAAGAAAAGGTCTGAAAACCTCTCCGTTACTTTCGCCACCCTTATCCATTCTTACCCCGGCACGCACCAGTGGCCCAACTTTTACCATTTCACCGTCTGGCGAGATAATCTCCCAGTCCTACCTATAATCCAGTAAGAGAGAGAGAAAGACTGAGAGAAATAGGGAGAAAGGGTGAGAGGCGAAAGAGAAAGAAGACAGAACGGAATCACGATTCCCTATTTGCCTCTGTGTCGGCTCTTCTGTGTTTTCCCGGGAAAAGCGGCCACCGTTATTTTAAACTTGCACTGTGCAGGTGCCACAAGCTGTTTCACGTTAATGACTAGGCTAAAGTTGGAACTTAATAGAACTGACCTGAAAGAAAAAAAATTTATCGGCTCGTTGAGAATATATGATATATAATCCCTTACTGAAATAGACGAAAGTAAATTCTAATTTATATTATATTTTATTTCATATAGTGATGTTAATATATTAAAATATCTGAGAACATAATATTAACTGTAATAAATTCACGTTATTAAGCAATACATAATAAGTGATAAATCACTTACAAATTGTCTTACTTGTAATATAATGTAGCTGATATTTCTTAGTCGTCTATGTAGAATACGTATTTATGTATTTAAAAGGTTTGTTATAAATCATTTTGTTATTTTTATTCAAAGAAATATATATATACATATATTTCATGACACAAGTATGAATTTTATGATATTACAAATTAATGTCACATGCTATGAAAACTACAATAAATATTATCGTTTACAATAATCTCTTTTCGAAATAGTAATTACGATAAAATAAATGAAGGATACAATATAGTCAATATGAATACGTGCTAATCTCCTCAGCTGCAAAACGCAGATAACCGTCAATTCATGTGTGTACAGTAATAAATAGGCAAATATTTTCCAAACTGCAACATGTTTAATATACAATGAAGTTGAATAAAGTCGATGCCGACAGAATTGCTTTAAAGATCTCTCTCTCTCTCTCTCTCTCTCTCTCTCTCTCTCTCTCTCTTCCTCTTTCTCTCTCTTATCGTTATTATATTGTACTCCCCCGAAACGAGCACTCTGCCTGAAGACAGACTTCTCGAGTTGTCTTCCGTTAATAGCGTGGGCGTGGATGCAGGTGCAACATGCATATTGCAATGGAATGGACTCGTAAGTGGAGGGTGTACGAGAGGTGGGATTAAATTGCCCCTCGTAGACTCCAATCAGGGACCCTCGGAGAAAATTAGAATGAACGAGACTGTTCGTAGTTGGTGAATTAGACTTGGAGATTGTCGAACGCGGCATTGAAACGATGGCGATTGGGGAACTACGAATCGAGAATTAAGAGGCTACTTTCTTTCGTGTTTATTTTCGATCCATGAACAAACCACAGATTTCAAAGCTGGCTTTTTTTGTGGTATATAGCGTTGTACGCACGTTGCACAATTCAGTATTTAATAGTCGCAGAGAACAAAGAGTATTTATTTTATCTACTCAATTTGCGATCTGATACGAATATTTAAGCAAAGTAACAGTGAGAAAATTTTTAACGACAATGCAGAAATAAAAGAAATATGTTGTTTTGCAATTTAGTGCTCTAATTATGGTGTTTCCATTTAAGATTATATTAACTAACGTCAGCGCGTACATTACGATTATACCTTTCATTTACTTTCGGCTCGATTTACCATCGAGCAAATCACAAATTATCTCATTCCCGATAATGAACTTGGTTCGTGGCGAAATCTCCTTCGATTGAAAGGAATAGAGGCTGATAAAGTCGCTGGTATGAGAGAAAAAAACAGTTTTTTTTTCTTCGAGCTACCAGGGATTACACGTTCCTCCTACAAAGGACTATCGGCAAAATGACGAGGCGCGGGAGCGCTGGAAAGTTGGCAAAATCCGGAGTGCCGCATCGTAAAGATATGCTCGGCGGGTCGCTCGGGAGTCGGGCAGAAAGTATGAAATTGCTTATATTTTATAAAAGCGAAGGAGAATGGGAGAGAGATCCTTGTGCGGCGCGAGAGATGAGGTGGTATCGACGGGCAAATAAAAAAGACGGCGAAGAAGGAGGCAACGTCTTCTTGTGAATAAACAACGAGTATCGTACACGCCGTGGTAACGTAGGCCGATAAAAGAACATGGACGCGCATAGCCGCTTGCATGTAGGGCTGGCATTCCGAAGGTGTGGCGCTCTTTCATGGTTGCGTCAAACGAAAGTCGGTTCGGAAAATTAGAATGTACAGATCGAATTAAGAGATTCAACGAGCGTTGAATTTTATCGTCTTAACGCCGTAACGAGCAACTAAATAGAACGAATCCGATCAAATTTATTTTTGTGTTCGCAATATTGTGCTTGTATAAAGAACTTGAAGAGAAGAGTAAGAAAAGAGACCCTTATAAAGAATAAAAAATACAAGGTTTTTAATACACGAGGAAAATACACTATATAACAGCGATAGAATTGCACGCTCAATTAAATTTTTAATGATTTCTCTCTTTCTCTTTTTCAATGTATTTTACTCATTTGCCTGATTTCTAAAGAATACTTGCTCCAGTATCTCATAATTATATTTTTTCCTCAGACGTGTTCTAAGTTTAAAGAAATGATTTATTAAACTTATTAACCATATTATTACTGCCAACATGCCAGTGTTATTTTAAACCATAACATTTCTTCAGCTTAAAGCATATTCTATATTTACGTACTTTGCAGTAATATTTTGGCCGTACTCCAATTCAAACTTTCGCCAGTTGAACGATTAATGTTACTTATGCGGTTACAGTTTTCATAATTCTGCTCTTTAAACTGTTATCGTCCCGATTATTAAATTCACGTCTCGGCCATCGAAAATATTATAATATTTCCCTGAATTTATTACTGAAACATTTCTTCAATTAAAATTCAAGATAATATTTAATAAATTAATTGAACATGCATTAATTATTCGATTTTCTATTAATATATGGATAAATTTTAATTAAATAATTACTAAAGTAATCAAAATTTATCTTTTAAATACTAAAGTACGCATTGAGATTAGTTCTTCTTGTGAAAAATATAATCAAAACTTCGACATATATATTTCTTGCAAGAAATACATGTAAATGCTGGTATACAGATATCGATTTATTCCTATATGTATATGATACGTGTATCTGAAGGTTCTTCTTGAAAAATATGGCGCCTTTGTCGCTGCATTGTCAAGCTTGCGACGACGGAGGGGAGAGAAAATGGAATACCCTACATACATATATCAAGTTCCTGGCCAATATAGCCTGGAAGGGACGAAGACGCGTGTAATCAACGCGTCAGACAAAACAGCATATTGTTGTTTTGAAGGAACAGTTTACTTAGGTTCGGCATACTACCGCGTTGAATTTATTATAAGGGAGCCCGGTGAACACAACACGCTTGCGCTAACACATCCGTCGCCATTTTCTCAACGTATTTCAAAACATTGATTTTTAAGATATATTAGCTTCCTTAACTGCGATACAGTCGCAAATATAAGATGTATATAGAATTTGAAATTATACTCTATTTTTCGAAAGTGACGTTAATAAAAATTGCATGAAAAATTGCGAATGATATATATTCATTGTTTAATGTTGTTAAAGAATTAATAAAGTAGAGCTTTTAATTTTTCTTTTTTAGTGTAACAAAAGAATATTAAACTATATTACTCAAAAACAATAATAAAATTTAGCTAAAATTTTTAAGCTATTATAATTTCATTTACCTGCAATATAAACGAATATGATAGGAAAATATATCGACACATTTAAATAACAAGGATAACTATACCGATCGAAACACACATCATAGTGGTCAATAATAACTTTTTAGAATTGAGTTTACAAACATTTACAAGATTCCTTAAACTGTACGTCGCATTCTTGACGGAGTTAAAACACAACTTTTAAGAAGAACTCAGAAATGTAATATTACGAAAATTAAGTAATAACTTTAATACTTGCATGCATTTCTACTAATCCTCCTTTTATCCTAAAAATTCTAAAGAATTTATTGCGAAAAATATTATCTTAGGCAGGATAATTTACCATGCTTAATTTATATAATTGATAAATTGATAAGCCTTTATAGCATTAAAATTTATTTATCTCGATGTCTTTACCAAGTATTAGACATGTTAGTAATATGTTATGAGTAAATCAATGTACTTGAACAAAATATGAAAGTTTTATTACGATTTGTTTGCAAGAACACATCTCAAATAAATGCTGATCGCAAGAGGGAGTAAATTAATGTCACTCAATGAATGAATTTGTTTGGCGCAAAGGACACATCTTATTTCTTATCTTGTAAACAGTCCACCGGAGTAATCTGTTGCGGTGTTTACGCGACGATTCTCTCACGTATTACATGTTTGCTTCTATGTAATGAGATGGGGTCGGTCACGGTTCGAGAGTTCTCTACATTGTGCGCGGATCTCGTTAGCAAAGAGATTATTCGCAGAGATTAATTAGCCGCCCTTGTAACTCGCCGTTCTGAATTTCCACCATTGTTGAAACGCAAATTTATCCAATAAGTTTAATGCTCACCATTTATGCTCTTCTTTGAATCTTGTTCTAAGTTTAATTTCCCCATAACAAATTATTTTCCCCAATTAAGTTCTTTTTTCTACCAGCAGCAAGCATTTGATTTACATTAGGAATTAATACGGTCTCTAAATTCGAGAAAAATAACGAGATCTCAATTTGTTGAGAAAAAAATATACGAAAAGAAAAAATTTCGAAAATACATATTTTACGGTAGCCAGATCTCGGCAGGAAACGATACGTCCGGTCGTCTTCTTTATCTTCCCTTTTTCTTTTCTCTGCATCAAAATTTGAATGGATAATATAATTTATTCTGAAATATTTTAGATTTAAATTTTATCTCTTACACACACAATGCCATAAATAAGATAAATATCTTTTTTTGCCAAGTGCGTGTCCTAGTAGATTTCTTTTTTTTATCGATACTCTTTTTGCGTCTATTGTTTGGTGAAGCATCAAAAACGAAGTTGAAACGAATTATTAAGCAATGTCACTGAATTTTAGTGGACGAGATGCGTGAATAAATAAGGTTGGTTAATAAGCGAAATCTATGAGCTAGAATTTATTCGTCGATTCACGGTTATTTCCACGTTGATCTCTAGCGTCAACGTATTTTCTCTTCCGCAGCGGCGTCATCGAGCCTGTAACCGAAACTAGGATGGTTCCGAACGACTTTGTTTGCTCGTCGGGGACCCTACGTATCACGAACTCGTGCAAACTCACATACGAGAGCGCATATCCCGTATCTATTCGCGAAAATCCACGCGTATTCATGTCAACTCCACCTCCGCGATTGCGTTGAATTTGCCGAAATCACGGGGTGTTTGAACGAGTGGTCCGTGTACGGGTATTTATACGTGCGCATGGATATGTATACGCACGGCGTGTATTTGTTGTGCACGTGCGAGCGGGTACGTGCGCGGGTATTCGCGCGTTTATACGCGTTTCCCGTTTCGCTATTGCAACGTGTAGTCCCTCCCGTCTCCTCGCTTCCCTCTGTTCGCCACGTTCAGTTTCCATGTCCCACGAACAATCCAATTTATACGCCGGATTATTCTGAGAACCGTCGTGGAACCGAGGGTGGCTTTCAACCCTCTCCCTTCCTCTTCTACCTGGTCGTCGGACCCTCTCGAACCCTACCACTTCCTACGTGCCTGCCTCGACTGCTGGCTAAATCGCCATGGCCGGTTCGAGGGAGCATGCCCTCAACAGCGATTCGATCGAGCTGGTTCTCCGCCCGAATATGGCTGATCGTCACGTTCTTTCCTTCCTCGTCCTCGATAGTACAGTTATTTTCCGCTCTCAGCAATTTATCGTACTCTTTCCGTTTTAATGAACGCCTATGAAGCCTTTCTGTTTATGCGTAGATATAGATTAAGAACCTCCCAAGATTTATTTCCCGCATGTAAGAGCTTACATAAAGGATGTCAGATTTATTCGGAAGGAAAGCAATGCTATAAAAGTACGCGATTGAACTTACTGATGCGGTCGCAATGCGATTGCCCTGGTTCCGTCCAAATATCTTTGCATCTTGATAACTCGAGCCAATATTGTTTGAATGTTCTCTTTTACTTCCAGTGCCTTCATTTTGCTCCTGTATTTAACATTCCAGGTTCCACGTGACCGCACTTAATTGCTCGCGATGGAGTCTTTAATTGAAATCAGAAAATTTTTATAATGCAGCGAAGATTTCAGATTTCATCTTATGAGATATTAAATAAATATCTTATTACGCATGTGGAGACCATTTGCAGTTGGAAATATTTTTTAACGAAATATTAGTTAGTTCTGCCTTGTTTATGAGTTGTTATAATTGTTAACGCAGAATACCTATCGGATACATTCTTAGAAACTGATCTCGTTTAAAAATAGCTAATTATACGTCTTTTCATCCACCGCTCAATTTTTGCGAATTTATTCTCGTCCAATAGACTCTTCAGTAATGCTGTGTCAATGTGATAATGGTGATATTTTTTTCTATTGGCAATTAACGCTATAGAGTTCTGAATCTTGATAGAATATTTACGATACACCACATTACATGTCCATAAGATATTTCTGCCTTTCTGGGAGAACATTCCCGGCTATCTTACATATCTCCGTACAACGTATCTCCGCTGTACATTATCCATTCTTCACGATTCTTCCTGTAAGCTCTCATTAGCATCTTTTTAGTAAAACCAAAAGGATTGAAATAATTGCATAGATATCTTCCCACTTTACGTACAAACTCGTCGCATATACATGGCTCATTAAAACTCGGGATATATTAATAATTTAGTGGTAAGAACGTTGATGCACGCTGAACGTCCACTTCTCTTTTTAAACTTGAACCGTCGCGTCGGGATTTCGTGCAGGATTTCTACTAAATTCACGTAGATCTCCGTAGTCATCGTGTCCCGTTACCGAAATAGAAAACACTTGACGCACAAGTGCCGCAATTATTCGATCTCGATTCGTATTTCTTGCGCATGCAGCGTCCGTCCGTAGCGTCTGGAGCGTAAACGTTGACGGAGCAAAAATCTCTTGCCGAAGAATGGCAGACATTCACGAAGACCCTTTATAAAAAATTCAGAGCTTCCCGACGAAACGAACGATAGGTTATATTGATTCTCGATTAAGACGCCCTGGCCAAAGTTTTTTGTTTGCTGCGTGATCGTGTGGCCGCTCTCTGGAAATTTACGGAACGAGTAATTTCCCCGTCTTCTCTATGTGCTCAACTTTTTACAAAGGTTCCTCCCTATTTCTGCCAATGAATCGTCGCGTTTCCGCAGTATTACGAGCTCGAATAACTTGGGCTCGCAAACAACGTGTACGACTTTGCTTACTCGTTTAGAAATAATTTCGTGTGAGAATAATATTTGAGACCAATAGTTTACAACAATTTTGTGTTGCTCATAAACAGTATTAAGCAAAATTTTTTTTTATGTACGCGCAGTAAGCTAAAGTCTTCCAATTCTACCTTATAGAAAATATCTGTTCATGAATTTGAAGAATAAAAATTTCTATATTGATCTGTTAGAGTATCTAATTAGCGACAATTCGTTGTACGAACAAATTTGTAAATTTTGAATTCACTTAGTCATTGAAGTAAAAGTCAATAAAAAATAAGATTTTACTCTGTCGCTATTAATTTATAAACATTGATTTTTCAACGACAAACATTTGAAAAAAAAATCACGTAACAATTTATATCTCAGCAGGTGTAACGGGTGAATCTTTATTTAAACAAGCACGACATCTGTTTTTTTTTTATTCGGATGTATTTTGTAAAAAAACACGAATATGTGACCGTTCAGGAGAGCAGAAGCGCTCGATACACGGATAAGCAACTGTTAGGTGCAGACAGTTTGTGGCGCTTTAGAATGAGGATTTATATCCCCGTCTGAGACGTAAACAATGCGCGAGACGCGGTGATAAATCCGCAGCGGACCCTCTTTCCTCTCCGCCTTCTGTGTCGCTGGTTATCTAGGTCTAGGAAATTGTCACTTAGTATGCTCTATTACCAAAGTTACATGCTACTATTACGTTCGTCATACATTACGTTTCATAGAGATACGCATCTGAGATGTCTCCTTATCTTACTAACATTTAACGTATTTCATTAATATTATCTAATAACAGTCATAGAAACTTAACAGAACAACATTATAAATTTTAATAATGTTTTTGCGTTTTGGACAAGAATAATAAAATGATTCATATCATTGAATAACAAATATGAATAATAATGAATATAAATAAATTCATTATGAATAATTAAGTGGCTGATATTCTTCAAAAGCTCTATTGCCACATTATATGTACTAATATAGTTTTATAAAATTTTAATGGAATAATTCATTTACGATAATACTTGCAAGAAGTATTTTTGTAAAACGTATTGTTATGTGTTATCGTAAAATTTTCTGTTATATTCTATACTTGAATTGATTCAAAACTGTAATTTTTATTTGCTAATCTGTTTCTTTTTAAAAAATATTTTATGAACATTTTTTAATTATATTTTCTAATCGTTTATATTTACAAAAACTGTGTATAATTTCTTGACATTTTTATTTGAAAGGAAAAACAAGATTGTCAATAGTCAGTTATTAAAATTAAGATAGTAGATTGTAAACAATGTCTATATGTACAAGAAAAAGAAAGTGGTTATGTAATTTTAGACGTATTATAAGCGATATCATTAAATGTAGCATATTTGACGCGATTAATATTTTTAGCGATTACACATATAATTATGGTGATTACAGCATTTTATTGCGTATGACGTAGGTTTCGACAATAAGAAACACTTTCTTACATGGTATTTATGAAGCTAGAAATGAAGTTTACTCCATTAGTAACTTAAATGCGTTTTATATGGATATTAAGGCAGTTCAATTATCACAAGTCGTAAAAAAGAGTGTACAAAAAGGGAGAAATGATTATTATGACGCTTGACGAACGATTTTATAGAGAAATTATGAAAAGAGAAAGATTGCGCATTGTAGGTTAATGTCCCGTAAAGTTACAATAATGTCGTTGATACCGACGTTTACAACCGCACTAATTGCAGCACTTTATTAGTAAACTATTAATATACGAATCATATCGACTCGTAATCATCAATCCCAACATTCTGTTGAGAAAAATAAATGATGGAGAAAGACGAGAAAGCGTCCAATACGTACTTATCCGAACCATGTAATCAACCACGCGTTTAGTACAGTTGCAAATTAATGTGCACATTAATTTCGCATTTGGAATATTGGAATCTGCGATTTCAATATTTTAAAAGAGGGAAAGACAGACCGAAGTTTCGTAACGCCTTCGAATAATAGCAAATCCAGCATCGGCCCTCCGCGATAAAATCCCTGAGATTTACATTTAAGTAAGACAATTTACATTTAATCGTGCGAGGTTTATTTACTTTGTAACGACCCGCCGAGTGTGTTGTTGTGTTATGTACGCGAATCGCGAATGCGTCGAGGTTACCGTGGATACACCGACGGACGTATAAATCGTTTGCGCAAGAGGGGTTCGTGATGGCAAAACCACGACGGAGGAGGGTTCCGCCCGTAAGGTGCACGCAAATACGAACCGAGTGGTATAATGGCGATAAAGTGATACTGATGATTACATTTAAATGTCTCCAGTCTTCGCGCAATTGTCTCCCATTGACACACAATCTCTTAATTGAACCTTCTATTGTACACTGCACACATGTCATTGTCAACACTACACAAATATTTACAGCGATTCAACGATGCAACGGCGATCAATTAGCGGTTTTATCATCGTGTCAAAGATGAATTCTTGGTTTATAACGTCAGAGAAGTTACTTTGCGAAGAAACTTTGTATAAAGTATTCTTTCCTCACTTAAACTACGTCTCGATATTCGGTGAAATAATTTCCGACGCGTCTCCCGCGCCGGGAAAGTTCAAGTTTAGTCACTTGCGAGGAGACCGTCGTGCACTGTCGGAGAAATCACGGTATGCCGGCGGCGATGGTAAAAGGTTCGATAGAAAGACCTGACTCGAAAAAAGGAACCCTTTCGCTCTGGGGTTTTTATAACGTAGTAAATAAGGAACTTTCTCCTAACCCTCTTTTTAGCGTAAAGTCAAGCACCACATCAGCGATCCGTAAAGCTGCTTTCACCGGCTCAGGCTATTTTCTTTACCCCCCTGTGTGCGTTTCAATATGAGATGTTTCATAGAAAATAATCAGTGTAGTTAAAAAATACACATGCTAGCGAGGCAGGTGTACATACTTGAAGCATTTTACATTAGACGCGTAATTATCAGAGAAGACAGAAATCTTAAATTAATTATTATCTTTTTGTCTTGTTTCTAATTACAGATTACCGACATGCTAAGCCGCCAACGAAATCGCCCGAACACCGGTAAGTTTAGAATATTGCAGGTAGACAATGTGCATGAGATGATTGTACGTAATTGCGCGGATTTTCCGGTAACGCGATTAGAAAAATAACGGTACGGCAAAGAAAATGGGTTACGAGAAATTCATCATAATTCGAGGTAGCGGCCGTTAAAGCGGCGTTACGCTCGTCTTATTTCGCACGAGCGTAATTTGAACTTGAAAAATGCGGTTTTTATAGCCGAGTAATTTGAACTGGCATGCATATAAAATAGTGCAGCGGGCAGTGCTGTAAAAGATTCACAGGGACGGTTACGTTGAGATAAAAATGACAATGTATCAAAGAAATGGATTGCATCCGCAAGAGACTAGCCGTAACGCAACGGCCAAGTATCCCAGCAATTTTCTCGACGCTGCCGACTTTCTAGAACGACGATGATGAAGAACCGCTGAAGCGAAACCGCACGTGTTTTATTATAGCTTTAATTGCAAGTATCCTCTTAGCTGTACTTTACGCTGATCGTAACCATAGGAAAACGTAAAATATAGACGTTGCAATTATGCATTGCCTTTAAGGAGCTCTTGTTGTTCATCGTATCAAGACACGTATCGATGGAAAATAATATTACGAGTCTCATTATTCAGTTTTGTCGGTCAAAGAGAACGACCAATAAATTTTATCTTTGACCGATATGCGTGTCAAAACCGAATAGCGTAAAATTTACGAAACTTAGAATTATACTTAATTAACATCAATAAATTTTGAAATCATAAATTTTATGATAAAAAAGAAGATAAAGTGATTTTTTATGCATAAAAGAAAGATTTTAAAGTTTTTATCTAAAATGTTACGTTACTTTAGTAATAAAGAAATAGCGCTTGTGATTATTTACTCACGTCGGAAGATTGGTACAGAAAGGAAGATCTCAAAGTGTCTTACGGGAGTATTTTTGTTTCAAATTATCAATGAGTTATTAACAATTATGAGTTTGACTTTCAAAAATTACAATTGTGGACAGCTTAACGACTTGCACATTTTAACATCTCGGACACAATAAATTCTGGGAAGAAAGTGACGAATTTTTTTCCGTAACTTTCACCAACCGACACTCTGCAGATTTGTTTTAACGTGATTAATGTTCAATTTTATTTTGAGATAAGTATTATTTTGACAATTAACTACTTATTTTATCATGTAATATGCTTAAAAGCCTTGATGTTAACCTTTTTGCTTCTGTTAATTATTATATATTATTGATATATTGTTAATTCGAATGGTTTGTTGTTTGAGACGGTTGAAGAAGATCGAAAAGATCGAAACATTTTGTTTTAATTAACATTGTTAAAAATAAAATCACGGTAAACCAACATCTTATATTTATGTGCTCGTTTCCAATGAGCAGGCAATATTTTTTAAATGTTTTTTAATGTGTTTTTAATAAAATTTTATTTTAAAAACTTTTTATCTATTTTTATTATTTATTTATTTGGTTAATTTAAGCTGTTTTATTTCTTAAATTACATTATTTATATTTTATTAAATTATTTAAATAAAATAATATAGGCATGATAATAATAGCTAAAAGATTTACTTTTTCGTATAAAGTCAATATAAAACATATTGGATCTTTAATATTGCTACAAAAATATGAATTATATTAGAACATATTAATTGCAATATATTAAATTAAATTTTAATGTTAAGATATTATCTTTCGTAAAATATGTCAAATTCTTTTGTAATTAAGTTTGAAATCAATTAACTACATGTTTATAAACGTTTTTGATTGTTGTAAATTATGAATCAACCACATCAAAAATTGATGAATTTTTTTCTAATTACAAAACTTAAAATTAGTTTTATCTTCTGCATTATTCTCCGCGCGCTTTATCTTCAGTGTTATCTTAAAGGCAATGCAAAAATGTAATTTAGCAAAATGCCCTTCCCTTACGCACGTATTTTCGCAAACTCACCCTCTTTCGCGTGTCCGCCCCCGTGTTCATCCCTTCGGTATTATTCTATTAGTTGCGGGAGACGTAATTTATAGCTTCTCTAAGAGGTAGTTTGCAAAGTACAACGCCATTATAAATTCGCGCTCACGTTCGGACAGGCTGATCTTGGCCGCGACGTCGCAGTTTCGCAAACGCACACCAAGAACGCGGCACTTTGCACACTGCGACACACCCTGCGCCGTTAATTCGTTATTTTACTTCACCCTTTACGGCGGATAGGTACGATTTTCTCCGCAATTTATAGTAACCGATACCGTCGATGGCCATTCGTATTCGAAAACGAGCCGACACTCTTCTTATCTCCTCTCTCTTTCGTGCTCCGCGTGTCTCTCTCGCCTTCTACTTTTCAGACGAAAAAGAAATTCCCATCGACAGTGTGGCGCGTAGGATCATACACACGATAGGATCGTACGTACGCATATATTAATGGACGAAAGCATGTAATGCGAATTCACGGGCACTCCGATATTAGGGCGCCACTCCAATTCTCTTCAATCTCAAAGAGTGCTCCATTTAAAGTACATTCGAATTGGATTACATCGCGCGCGATTGCGTTTTCTTTATCTTAAAACAAATCCATTATAAATCTACTATCTCAAATATCGTTGTACATAGTTGTCAAGTTTTCAATATTTTAAGGAGGCATTTGTCAAAAATATTATGTTACATCAATTCATTTGAATTAATAGCGCAATACTTAGATTTTTGCGAAAATTTAACGATCTCAAGTTTTTGGTGCGTGCACACGCAAACATGTGCGCGCACTTGCGATTAATGATGTACGCATGTTCGCTATAAGTCAACCGTAAGACGGGCAGAAATTAATTAAGCGCAACCAGCATTCGCTATGAATTTCAGGTTTAATATCGTAAGACGGGCGAGGTAATTGCGCCTCCATTTTATATCGAATTAATTGACGCCGTTAAGTCATAGCCTTCGCGCTTCTCCACTCTGAACTTTTGCAATTCTACTGCGCGACTCGCGATGTTTTAAGGCATTTTAAGACGCTTTAATATCCGCACGGTGTGCTTGTCGCCACGTATCTCGTTTTGTATGACCGTTGAGCGTTCATCGTTTCCGATTTTACGATCTAACGAGGAAACATTTGCAAGTATTCACCCACGATTTTGATAAACTTTAGATATGCTGTGGAATAGTTTGAAAAATGCATTTTTTAAACAAGTACTTTATCACGTTATGGAATTGAAATGGTCATTTCAAACTAAATGTTTGATTTTACAAGAATATTATTGAAATCATTGAATATAGAAAAAACATTTTTAAACCAAATTTGCATGCATGAAAAGAACAATTGTACATTAGATACGTTATGAAAATAATTATGTTGAATTATTTAAAAAAAATGTATCGGATGTTTAACTTGCTGAAATGTGCTCAAAACTGTTTGCAACGAAATTATCGTGTGTAGTTGAGGGTTCTATATAATTAATTTAATAAACCAAAATAAAATTGTTTTCTGATATGTATCTAGCTAAATTTTTAGATGCTGCAATAAAATTATTTTTTTTTATGCGTTGTTTAATGTATTTTATTAAGTGGATTTGGAATTTTTAAAGATAAATAATAAATATTAAACGATCCAATGAACGGACTTGCATCTATTATATATCCAGACACAAAATCTTATTGTATTAATCTCAAATTCTTTCTTTATTATAATATTAAAGCACAATTTTAATCTTAACTATTTAAATATTACAATTGGGTCTTCATATTACAATAAAGAAGAAATTTGAGATTAATATAATAAATTTATGTGTGACTGTCCGGATATAGCTGCATGTCCAATCACTGGGACGTTACTTTATATATTTTTGAAAGAAAATTTAAAAATTATGAGTATATTAACGTATCTAATGTACAATGATTTGAAAATTCTGTTTTTATAAAAATGTAGGAAATTATAAAAAAAAAAAATTTGGAATAGTATGACATTTTCAATAATCTAAATATAATATTGATGCAATAAAATGCATCAAATAAAACCATAAAACTTTGTCTAAAGAATCAAATATATTGACTTAATCTAAAATAGCTATTTTAATTCGTTAACATACGCTTGAACGTTTATAAATATTATTTTACATTATATAATGTTTCTGGAGACTTGCAAATATCTCTTTAAAAGTGAAACGATAACATATATTCCGTGTCATTTAATCGAAAAAGACGATAAACATGCAATCGATCGATTCTTAACTTATTATTTTATCTTGCATTTTCGCAAAATTTCAGGTAGTTATTTATACGGCATCATGAGTTAATGCTGCATTAATATTAGCACACATGAAAATTTACGGATTAGAAGCCAATTATTGATCATTCAATATATTCAAGCGATGTGAAAAATGTCAAATTAGCGGACCCGCTTTTGGTAGCGACCGGTGAAGGCAGTAACCGGTTTGCCCTTTTTTCCGTGCACGATTCAACTTCGCGATCGCGAGCTCGCAAACACCGCTCTGTTTTCTTCAAAATAAAATCAGCGATAAACTAATCTCGTTTTTCACTCGCAGCAGAATCGTGACAGAAAGTTGCCTGCTGTACTTTACGATAGCGATCTGTATTTCTGTAATTTGCAATAAAATATATTGCAAGGATCTCTAATACGATAACTTGGCTAAGATTAGTTTAATTCACGTGCACTTACTGTTGATATTGGAAATTCTCCGCCCGAACACGATGCTATTAAGATGATACTCGTCGCGAATACCGACGAATAGCGACGACCATCTCGACTATTTAGACGCAGAAGTCGCGGATTACGTTTCCATTATTTCAAAAGTTGCCAGAACCATGGAGATACGGAGCATTGCATTTCCTATCCCATGATGGCTGACAACGTCCCACCCCACTCCACATCTGCGCGCAGCTCTCTCACAAAAGCGACGGGTCCAGAAAGGACGAGCCTAGCCTAACCTAACCCTTACTTAAGCTCCCTTTTGCACTTGGCGGCCATGTTGCTGCGAGGGTTGGGCCATCAAAACGACGGCGACTCATTGGCCGCGAAAAGAGGAAGAGAGAGAGAGAAAGAGAGCGACTCTTCCATTTCCGTCTTACTCTATCGCCGTGTCTCTCGTACCGTCTCCTTTCCTTCACGCTCTCTTCATCCGACATCCCCTATAGCACGTCTCTCCGTCCTTCTTCTTTCGGTTCTTCTCGCTCTAAACTGACATTTTTTCCCCATCCTCGTCCGTCTCATTCTGAATTCTGTTCCTGTCCTTATCTTCCGCTCTTCTTCCCCCGCAACCTACGGATTCCGTCTCACTATCTCGCCCTGTCGGTCTCTCCGCCACGAGTAAAGTTAGGTTTATTTTTTATTATTCCTCATGTTTGTCGGACATGTTCAGAGCTATCCTCCGGCTATGCGACCCTTTGCGTTCCTTGCCGTGGGGCCACGTGAAATTTATTTCGCGAGTTCGATGTTCTAGATATCGCTACGTCCGCAAAGGAAAAGCGTCGCATTCGTGGATGATAGCGCGATACCTCGTTCATATGAAAAAGAATTTAAGTTGTTTTTCTGCTCCATTTGCATATTACACATTTTTCGCCAAGATTTTGCGCGATCTTATGATGATTAAATGAACAGTAATTTTTATTTTTTTGTCTTATGTAATATATTCGCGTGAAGACTATTTCATGCGAAGCAGTATACAGCATTTTTTACAACCAAAATTGTCGGATAATATTGTAAATCATTTTAATGTAATAATTGTTTTATCTAATTCGCATTAAGATAATTTTATTATAAATAAAAAATTTTATGTAGATGTTACATTTGTTACATGCATTTAAGTGGAAAATTATTTGTATTAGCTTAAAGGAATAGGAACTACCAGAATGTTAAAAATTATTCTTCGTAAAATATATGTAGTGCTTATTGCATATTTTTGGATTAAATAAAATTAATATGTTTAATTCCTATGATAAATACCTGTTAGACTAATATTTTTAACAAAGAAGAATATCAATTTAACTTTTTTGATCTTAACAATTTTAATATGCAAAGAATATATATTAAAACTTATTAACATTACGAATAATTTTATATTAAATATATTTTATTAGAATTGAAGAGTATTATTTATTAAAATATTTATGTACTTTTTGTATTTTTTTATATTAATATTAGTTTGATTGCGTTATTACATAGAAAGATTAAATTACTTTTAATAAAAGGATGAAAATTAAAACAACTTTCGAGCTTGGGAAATCAATAAAGAGATCTATAAATCGCTTTAAATGGTTAAAATAAATTTAAACAAGTGTAATGAGACGACTAACTCACCTGTCAATTGTATTTGCCAATAGTACCTTAATGTTTCAAAAATCTTTACGATTGTAAGAACTTGTTTGTCGAACTGATTGAAACTGAGTGAGTTTCTCTAAACTTGTTTCTCTAAAAAGGTGAAATTTAATCCCACCGTTAGTTAGCAACCCTTTTCTAGCTTTCTAATTCCTATTTCTGGTGTTTAGATGCTTTCTCTAACCCTTTTATGAATTGCAAACGCTTCAGCCGGTGGCATTATCGCTCTGAATTCTTTTCCTTTTGACCCTTTTTTATGATCGCTGTAAAAGGAAAAAAATCTGTCAACCTTGCTCTCTTACAATAAAATTCAAAGAAAGGTTATTCTAAAAACGTCAACCTTGAATAGAAGAATATATTCCTTAGAAAATTCTCTTGAAGAAAATTTCAATAAAAATTCATTAGTTTTATGCTGTGCACTTACGACAGATTACTTCTATATAATTTGATTTTTTGCACGTTCCAAATGAATAAATAACTCTGTTATTTGCTCTGTTTCCGTTTTAAATACTTTTGTAATACTAAATAAAATAATTTACATAAAGAGAAAATATATCTGTTTTCTCTTTATGTAAATTATTTTATTTAGTATTATAAAAGTATTTAAAACGGAAACAGAGCAAAAATTATTAAACGTAAATAAAAATGGTCTATTAAAATTTTTTTAATTTTTAGTTATATACTCGTAGTTAGCTATATTGATTAAAAGAAATTAAATAATTATACTGAGAAAAAGATTTGTTAAAGAATTAAAATATTTGGTTTAATACGTTCGGTTAAATATTAAGTTTATTTAGTTAATTCTTGAAAAATTGTAATGGTTGGCATGAATAAACTATACTCTAATGTTGTGTAAACTATAGTTTTTTGTACAACTAAATAATTATTGAATCAACCTATTGTTTAATTGAACATGTCGGACTAAATGTTTTTTAGTTTTTCAATAAATTGTTTTTCTCAGAATATTAATTAAGTAAAAAATAATTTTCAATTTAAAACAAATATTATCGAATTACTTTGAGACTTCTTGGATTTTTTACTTAAAGATTAATAAGATATTTGTATGTATTTCTATGTCTTTTTATATCTAATTGTAAGAAACATTAATTATTTCAATTTTAATTGTTATTGAAAAAGTAGTTGTATTCTATATTTTAAATAAATTTTATTCAATTTAGATAAATATTGTTGCAAATGCAAGTTTAAAAATATTATTTAATTAAAATTAAATAGTTTTGAAATATGTTTGAAAAAACATACGTTTTGGTACTTATATCTGGTAAAACAATAAAATATAAGAATTAATTATATTTAAAAACATTTTTAAGGAATTGTGCTTTAATTCGTTATAAATTATGTATGCTTAACTCATACGCATATCTCATTTTTTATTTTGTATTTAAGAAAGATGTACACATTATAGTTGTGACTTTTTCAAAAATACATTAATTGTCGTCATGCATATAATACACGTATATTTGCTTATTATGATTGTGATTTTTAAAGATATAACAATTATCATCAATTAACAGTATACATAATGTATCTAAACGTACTTAATTTGTGGATGAGGTATTTTAAAAAATATTATTTAATTTATTACTGCTTTATTCAAGACATTACGTCTGTAAAAATTATTGTCATGTATAATCCGTATAATTATTTTAATTTTATTAAATATATATCATTGGACAAAGAATAGGATAAAAATACTAATATAATTTTTGGTGTACAAAAGAAAGTTGACCTTTCATGTGCATGTGACATAAAACAAGTGCTCTAAATTCTTTTCCTTCTAACCTTTTTTTATGATCGCTGTAAAAGGCAAAGATTGTCAACCTTGCTTTCATACAATAAAATTCGAAGAAAGGGTTATTCTAAAAGTGTCATCTTTGAATAGAATAATATTTTCCTTATTTACCTCCATAAAAATTTATTAGTTTTTTAAAATTATTAACAGTTTCTTTACAGTACAAGTTTGATTAAGAAAATGTGATATTTATTGTTGAAAAGTAATTGAAATTTTTGTACGGAGAGAAAAATTTATATGTTTGTCATACTTATATAATATTGTAACATGGTTATATTATCCAATTTAATATAAAAATGTAAAACTTAATAATTTAAGTACATTAATGTGCTAAGAGAAAGAGAGAGAGAGTGTGTGTGTGTATTAATATTATAATTATAATTCTTTTATTGATACACTTTATACAGTTAATAAACATACAAATATCAATATACAAACATATCTAGCAAATTTATTACATTAGAGAGAATGTAAAACAAACAAGAAATTATGTTCAAGGATTACGACATCTTAAGTAAATGAAATATCTTATTATTCTAAGTGTTCCTATTTCTATTATTCTCTCTATCTTCTTAAGATTCTATATTTTATAGCACGAAGATTATTTATAATTAAGGAAGTGCGCTGATGAAGAAGTCCAACGTTGTACGGTGTAGCCTCCTGTTACGTATACTGAAGGTATACCGGACAGGAATACACTCAGGATACATTCAGTATACGTACAGGGGGTTTCACATTCCTCATCGGATAACGCCTCGCCGGTGGCTGCCCTTGCCAAGGATGCAGAACTTGATCGACGGCAGTTTGGCATCGCGTAGTGTAGACTAATATTATATTCTTTGGAATTGCTGGCATGAAGCGGCAGACGGTCTCGATCATTAATATCTTCCATTCCTAATTCAGGTAAAATTTTTATTAATTTCTAATTAAGTCATGTGAAAGAAGATATAATAGTGATTGTGCGATTTTTCTCACCGCAAACAATCTCGATTGTTGGCGAATCCTAATTCAAGTTAGATATAAGACAAGATGCTTATTAAATGTTGTTGACTCGTGCGGGGTGCAAGTGGTCTTGTAGCAATCCAATTGGAGTGATTGCTTAATACACAGTGGAAGTCCATACGCGCTTCATTTTTCATGGCCATCTTGAGTTCGCCTACGGATACACATAAATAACACACGAGTTATTAATGAATATTGGATGGCCAGATCGGATATCTTAAAGTTTTTGTCTCAGAGTTCCGCGGAAACGATAGATCGAAGATTTATTTAACGCATTCCTGAAAAAATTCCACGCGAAAAAGAAAGAAGAAATGGTAACTAATTGGTCGTAAAATGACTTCGTCATCCCGCGACGGAATCATCTCGAAAGCCCGTGGAGTTTGGAAGCCCAGCGTGCCGTGGTGTCAGACTGGTTGCCTGCTGTTTGGGCCATTGCGGAAATCTTCCATCGAAATATGTGAGACAGCTCGCGTGACAATCGATCAATATGCTTTTACCCGATAAGCATGCGTCATTACGATACATAAACATTTACGCACAATCGTCACGATACATCTGGAAATATATTTAGAAATTCGGAAATATACTGACCTCATGTTACTATTTGTTACGTTTCCATCCCTTCTCTGGGTCTTTCAATCTGCGGTCGAATTAATTTTTGAGGCATCGTCATTACGTAGATCTCCCGTTCGAGCATCGCCGCCAACTGAAATCAACCGATATGTGAAATCTGACGTAGGATCCTTTTCCGATATATGTCGAGCACCGCACACTGAGGAGTCCGAAGGAGCATTCAGGGTTATCAATCACAGAAGGCACTCCGATCCCGTCTTCGCGACATACGAATGACAGTTCCGCTCGGTCTACATGCTACGAGTGACGTTCACGGTGGATGCGCTCCGTTTCGTTCACCGATTCGCTGAGTCGTGGCTCGATGCGAAGGACAGAGTGCACGATGCAATCGAGGAGAAAGAGAGATGAACTCGAGAACGAACGAGTCGAGACGAGACGAGACGAGACGAAAATGGGGGAGGCGTAGTGAACGAGGTACGGATAGAATGGGAAAGAATGCGCACGGCTGGGGAGTAAAAAAATGAAGAAAAGCTGACGCAGGAAGATGAGACGGGATGATTAGAGACGTGTGCCGTTCATACGTCAGAGGCCAACTGGAGGCTGATGCAGCTGGAATAGGCGCCCTCGGTCTCCAGCGAGACGACCGTGACGCGTCCCGCGGACGACTGTCGGCGTCGCGGCGCTTCGGCGTTGCACGTCACTCGCGGATATCGGGTCTCTTCGTCTCTTCGTGTCTGGTCCTTCGGGTGCTCCGATCCGTCCAGGCATCCCGGTCGTCCAGGAACGTGTTACGAGCCACGGAGAAGCGGCTTCCTTTGGCGGCGGTTGGCCGACGATGCCATCGTTAGAGAGTTTAGCGCCGGGGACGACCTCGCGACGCCGACGCCATGCGGCGTCGCTCTGCGCCCGGCTACGTCTAGGGACGAGCTACGTCAACGTTGTGTGGGTTTTCACCACCGCACACACGAATGCATGTACTCTTTGGGTGCACGGGGGGTATATAAAGTCGGGGTGGATATAGGGGCGACCGGGAGGGGCGGCTCTTGATAACGCGCAGGGTCGACCAACCCCTCTCGCTCCGTCTCTCTTTCCCTTCCTGACTCTCTCTACCTTCCTTCCTCCCTCTTGCCAGCCTTCCGTTCTTTGTCTCTCTAGTCGCTTCCAAGCAACTTCCCTTTCTCTCTCACGCCCACCCTATTTATTTCTCTCTTTCTCTGTATTTGTCTCTTTCTCTTCCACGTTCATTGTCTCTGTTTCCTCCGTCACCTTCTGCTTCTCTCGGGATTGTTCCATCTTTTTCGTTCTTATCAGGATCGATCAACCCTTCTCTGTTATCTTCTTACTCTGTCTGTCTTACGTTTTCTTCATCCACCCTACGGACTCCCTATTCATCTTTCTCTCTTTCTCTCGCAGACTTCTCTTTCCCTCTCTTAGTCTCCGGTTACTTCCTTCTCTCTTTGACTGTCTTGTCACGATAGTCTCTCTGTTTTTCTCGACGCTTAGTCCTGCCGCTTTCTCGCCCTTCCTTCGAAACGCGCTGGCGTCGATTTGATTTCGCCGCGTCTCTGTGTGTGCGTGCGATATCGTCTCATCCCATAGTCTCCCCACCACTCTCGCTGACTTCTTGCGTGTGACAGCGAGCCAGTGAGCTTTACGCAACTCCCTGTGGATTGGGAACGTATCCTGGCGCCACCAGACGGTGTTCACCAAGAAACTCTTCGCCCCTGAATTCGTGACGTTTTTATTGGGCAAAGCTCTATTACGTGAAAGAGAGAAAGAGAGAGGATACGAACGTATCGCAAGCTGCCCCTGTGGTTTCATCTCACTTTCCTTCCTTCTCCGTCCTTTACTCGCGTCCGCAGCTGCCTCTTCAGCTCTTTCTTTGTCTAGCGTACAGGTAAGGTTACGACCTCGTGAGTTTGCTACAGAAACCCCGCGGTGGCGAAAATTATTAATTCGACGAGTAGTTTGCTCGTAAATCGGGAGAAACGGGTCGCGTGCTCCAAGACGAATCTGTGAACATTTAAAGAACAGTGAATCAGATTTTTACGTGTATGCTCGGCAGTAAGTTTGCGTAGATATGAAGATATATTACGCAACAATTAACATGAGCTAACGCGAGATTGCGCGTGTAAAAATTGACATTGAAAAATATCAAGAATAAAGAATTTGTGAGAGGAGACAAGCTCTTTTCAAAATGAAATACATCTTTAGCTTCAATATTTTATAACGCGATTTATTGTGTGATGACATTAAAAAACAATAATAAATATTCATTTAAAGAATAGAAAAGTCATCAATGAAAAGTATCGAAAAATTTCCGAGTTATTGATTAAGCTTTATTCTATAAAGGTCCGGATGAATTCTGTAGCTTCTCGAATATTGACCTTCATACGGAATACCTTGTTAGGTGCTGCCATCTGTATAACACAATCTAAAACATTCGTTTATAGACTCCCTTCGGCATCACACATGTAATGCATGTATACGCGTACACATATGAAACTAACAAGAGAGTTTGTGAAGAGGAATTTAGCTAAAGAAGCTAAGCGTTTCAATTGTAGTTAGTTAATCTCTTGTTCGCCATTCTTATGCATAACTGTAATAACTAAGTAGATTATTAGACTGAGTCATTAAGCTCTTTTAGAGTTGTCTTAAGCTTGTTTCTCATTTTTGTTTCTTTTGAAGAAAGTCTTTTTGTAACTTTTCATCAATGTTAGGACCGAAAAATATTAAAGAATATAATGTTAAAAGAATAATCAAGAGAAGCCAATAACACCGATTTTACTGATTGGCTGCCACTTGCTTAGCATTTTAGTATCAATATATTCAATCTTGCCTCCCAGAACCTGTTACATTCCTTTACGATATCTTATAAAACTAAGAAAATTGATCAAGATTTCAGAGAGGATTTTCGTTATAAATAGCTCATTCTATTCTGTAAAGTCTTTTTGGAGTTCTAACGTAGTCAATAATAAAGTGGATAAACGTAACTTAGTCTGTGGCAAATTTTATGCTAGAAATATTCAAGTGTAAAGAAATATTTATTTCTTTTTCTTTTTCGAAATTAGATTTCTATTTGCTTCAGTTTTGTGAAATTATTAGGAAAATATATGTGATGTAGATGACATTTATAATTTCATTTTATATATTTATATTTTACAGATATAAATGTATACGATAATATACATATAGTTTTTTCACATTAATTAATAATTGATTTTAGAAATAACATATCGACGCAAATTTTATTAAATCTTATCAAAGTATTAACTTAAAAAAGTATTCCGAAGGTGATATTAAAGTAATATTAAAGATTCACCAGAACGTGTAAGCCGGACAGTGTAATCGCCTCTCTTAATTTCTTTATCTCATTAAGTTTATACTTTTCCTTGATTCTACGCCACTGTATATCCTCACGACTGAAATCCTAATATATGCAAAGGAATTCCATGGTATCTAGTTAAGCGATACTACATAAAGAAGCACGGCTGTAGGACGCCACCATGAAAATCCGAACTTAATCGTCCGGATCCCGCGAAAAAAGAAACGAGAGCGAGGCCACCGACAGAAAACTCGATCCTCCCTCGAGGTTTTAACGTAGTCTGCCAGGTTTGCGCCTTCGGGAGCCGATGTAGTCATAAGCGTACGTAGGTACACTAAAATCGGTGGCAATAACTTCGCACGCATCTCACGGTAAACCATCGTAAAACTCGAGAGTAAGCGAGAGGTAGCTCGAAGACACAGGCTGTCTGAACGTAATGGAGTAAGGTCCGCGCCAGAATAATAGGTAATGGGGTATATATATCAACGCAGGTTTGATAATTATAATAATGACCATCGGTGCATGCACTCATAAGCAAACCGACCGAAGGATCGTTCAGTGGAAAGGAGCAGTTAACCCACAAAGCATACACGTTTGCTTATTATCCGCAGCTTTTCTTCCAGCCGTGATACGGTCGCATAGCGAGAGGGATTATTACGCAATTACGGCTGTAATTTCGGTCGCATTTCGCGCGGATATAGATCTGTCCTCTTTTCCATGCAGCAACGGCGAAGTCGGCTGGTAAATATATTCAGGCGTAGCCTAGCGTCTTAAAATTTGTATTCCACCACTTGATTGTATGTACGTCCATGTGTGTATATTATATGTACGTGTGAGTGATTTATAAAATAATTCTCGATTATGTGACTATTGTAATTGAAAGAAGTCGGTGTTAATAAATCATCATTGACATGTTATAATTAATATATTTATTTAATTTATTAATATTATTTTAAAGTTGAAGTATTTTATTATCCTTATTAATAGAGTAATTATACATATTTTAGTTATTTATTATTACTCTATTAATATCTATGAGTAGCTTGTTTTGTGTTTCCTTATTGTTGCATTGTAAATTTCTGCTTTTTTTTATGAGCACACATTTTAAAATTTTATATAAATCTCATAATTTTATAAATCTTCATACAAATTATTTGTAACTAAATTTACTTGTAAAAATTTTTTCACTTGAATATTATTGTTTTATAATGTATGGATCCATTATCTCACTTTATTCGCACTCACTCTTTTGAATTATATCTCGATACTTCACTGCACTCACTATTCATAATTTTATTAAGCGTCTACGAAAAAAGAGGGAGTATTCCACACGTGCTATGTATTTATATTTTCATATAATATGTATCTTTATAGAATATCGGTGATATTATCGAGTGAGAAATAATAATTCGATGCTTCTATCCTCGAATCATAAAATATATATAAAAACTGAACAAATTAATTATTCCTGCTACGCATCTAAATGGTATGAGATTGTAGTTGAAGAGAGTAAGAGAGACAACGCAGGGTTAGCCTGGGCAGATCCGGTATCGCTCTGGTTCGAAAGGGGCGAGCCTGCCCGAGGCAAGCTAGAGGCAGCCCAGCAGGCAGGTTCGCACAGATGTGCGGCGGCCATCATGAATGCCTGTAAAATATGTATTCTCGTGCGGCCCGGTTGGTAAGAGAACAGAAGGTGGGGAAGGGATGGCAGTGTAGCAGATGAGAAAGAGCTGGTAGGAGGAGGCGAGGTGGGGTTCGAGCACTTGGTGCGAGGGAGAGGAAGAAAAACCGTCGGAAAAGAGAAGAAGGGAAGGAAGAGGGGTTGGAACGGCGAGCGCATTCAGCTTCGGTTGAGCGGAAGGGAGGAGAAGAGGAGTCCTGAAAGAGGGAGAAGCGTGAAGTGAACAAGCGAGAAAAGAGGCAGAGGGCGAATGAAAGAGAAAGATGGAATGGGACGAGCGGGCAGTGTGCATGCATCGCAGTTTCATTTCACAGCGAAGCAGAGGCAAAAAAGGCGAGAAGGTATCGAGGGTAGAGAATGGAGATGACCAGGGCGTATTATAATTGTCCCTTCGTGTCGCGATATACACACGTTCGGTGAAAGCATGAAAAGCATTTGCTGTTGGGAACGTGTGGCGCTGATAATTCAGCGCCACTCCGGATTATCCAGGAATAGATACGTGACGTTAGTGATGCCTAGGACGTTGAACGAATATTTTTACAATGTTGCGTATTATGCTACTTTGATGCGATCGGAGATATGTATAATTTGCTTAAAAGGAAATGAAAAGGAAGAAAATATTAAATAACTGTTATTGTCACGCAAATGTATACATATACTTACAAGTGCATCGATTGACCTAAGCAAGAAATGCCTGTAAGTGCAGCATAGAGATATACATTTGATATACATGATAATCCTTGCAATCAAGTAATGCTGGAAAATTGGCGTACTAGAGAAATACCGTCGCATTCAAGTGGTTGAGTATAAACGTCTGTATGAGTAGAATGTTTTTAACGGACCGAGTAAGAACGAGGATGACTCAAGAAGAAACGACACAGTATTCGAATTTTAAATGGTTACATAATTACAAAGAAAAAAAAAAAATAGAATTATAGTTTTTTAATTTTTATACATTTTTTAATTTCTTTTATTTCTCTTTTTTCTCGTTTCTTTGCCTTTTTAGAGTATTTTCTATAGTCTTTTTATTGTAAAATATTATAGATTTCTTAATTAAAGAATCTCACGCAATTTTCTCTCAAGATATTTATTAATTATATTAATTATATTATACCAACTGTACTTTGTTAAACTAAATGTTTCAATATTTAATTGTTCTCGTAATTTTTTTTATTACAAGCGAATACACACGACAATTATTTACTTGTCTCCGCGAATAAATATTATAAAAAATATTTTGCAAATAATATAAAATATTAGTCTCTTCGTTCTTAGTTGTAAGATATTTCTTATCGAATTATGTATATTTCAAAACGTTAACAACATCAAATGAGATATACATAGGTATACGTACATGAGATGTCACGCGATCTACGAGCAATGCGCTTTAATTAGTGCCGCCGCGATCGCGCCGGATTTGACTGGGCGACGTATTTACGCGCAAGCACGAACGTCGGACGGCAAAGAAAAGAAGAATATTAAAAATAAAGGAAATATCCCGTCAGCCGGCGTGCCAAACGAGTCGCGAGTGCGGCCGGCTCCGTGTGTAACATGTCCTACGACTTTACAACTTTGTGTAATGCCCGCGTCACCGCAACGATATTTACGATCGTCCGCGGGATTATAATATCTTATTTCTGCGTGACGCGCCTCGGATACGTATCCGGTTCTCCTAGAGCACGCATGCGTGGGCCAGCGCAAAATATTTTTCAAATTACGCGCGGTTATTCCGCCTGCCGTATCGTGCCGTGCTGTGCCGTACTGCATCGCACCGCACCGTATCGCGCTTGCGAGCACGTGCAACGCCTCAAAGGAATCGCTGAACAGGACGATGCTCGTCTGTGGGACGTATCGATTTAACAGTATTGCTATCTTCCTTATTACCTCCGGTAAGGTAATCCGTTGATATCGCGTTGGATTTGAAGGGGGGGGGGAGGGGGAGAGTTTACAGCAGGGCGGCTGAGGAAAAGCGAAGAGGAGCGGTAAGGGAAGGAAAAGGGAGGGAGAGAAGATATCGGCGGGGAGTTAGGATGGGATATTCGAGAATCGAGCGAGACGATCTAGCGTCGTCATTCGCTTGCAAACTTAGATACGCACATACCAGATCCCGAAAGAGGGAAAGAGAGAGAGAGAGGTGCTCTCGGAGTGGGCTCGTTATTTACAGCTCACATGAATCACGGATACGCCGAGATAAAGTTTAATGCAACGCCCGAACATTTGTTCACGGATTTTCTTTTTTCTGTAACGAGCAACCTCCACTTAACTCTACTTAACGTAACTGCATGGCTCACGATTGACGCGTAATCATTCATTGCACGCTATACGGCCACGTATATGATATTCGCTGTGGAAATACAGCATTTCATTAAGATTACACGATTTATTTCGTTTTTTATTTTTTTGCTGCATAACTTTTTCACAACCGCTGTCACTCACAAGACGTAAATTATTATAAAATGCATCGATACAAACGACGAGGATAAAATTTTAATTTAAGAAATGATGAATGTGACGAAAGATTATATTCGAATTCTTTAAATAACGGTATTTAATAATCGTCACTTAAAAATATTCGAACGTCACGATACTTTTTCTTTTTGTTCTTACTTTAGTAATTTTCTTATAGATCTTTAATATCTGAACCCATTTGTTCGTCTGTTTTTCCCGCCTCCGTATTATTTTTCCCTACATCGCTACTAAAGGAACATATACGCTCCTCTTCACACGCTCTTCCACTTATAACCTTTATTCCAATAAAACTTCCCCGTACTGAAAGTGGAAAGGGGAGAAGGGAGGGCATCTGCTATACCCTGAACTGTGTACGCGGCTTCATAGGATGGTCACGGCCAATGGTCCATCCCCCGACACCTATACCCTCATCTTTATTTCTGCCGGCTTTCTGTGAATCCCTCCACCTCTCTCCCTATTCCTTCGTCTTTTTCTGTCTCTCTCTTTCTCTTTATAGCTGACCCTTTGCACGATACAAATAGTAATGCATGACGTAAAACATGGTTGCGATTATCTTGCGATATCACGTTACGAAAGTTTGAATCCAGTTAATGCACATCATTGTTCACGTGCTTATTCTCCAAGTTTCCCCTTGCCGTGAAATATAACGGATAATTTATGGCGTAGACCAAAAATAGGGGTCTAATAGCGATAATAAACATTATCGGACGTAAAATTAAAAACCGGCTACTTTGAAACCATGCGAGCAATGATGAATCGTAAGGAGAGCTTCGAAACGCAACGCAGCAATAGGGAAGAAGTAGAACTAAATAGAAAAGTAGAATAGAGATGAATGAAATATCACGCATGGATGAAACACGAGCGGAACTTACGGTTGCAATGATAGAGTTTTTAAAATATTTAAAATACCTCATAAAATTTAATATTAAAATATGTGTGATGTGCAAATGTGGAACCGGTATTAAACGGTTTATGTTAATATCGATTTTCGTTCTTTGAGGAATACTAGAAAGGACTCTCTATTTTTCGATTTTATTCAGCAGAGGTATTATTAAATAGTTTTGAATCAACTTTTGCCAAATTTTCTAATTTATTGCTTGCTTTCTTTTTTTATCTGATTTTATTATCTTTAAGGAATTGTATTAATAAAATTGTGCTTGTGCGTATATAATAATTTGGATAATTATAAACTGAATTTTATCAAATTAAATTTCAATAATTTCAGTAATAGATTATATTTATTAACATTTCCTAAATTAATTTTTTAATTATTTATCAACTAGGATATCACGTAAGTCACATGGAAATAAAGCCTTCGTTGATAAATTCTATCGTATATTTATGAGATGATGGTACTCGGGTACCTTCTTTGCTAAATTCTGTGTTTACGAGACGATGATACTCGGGTCCAGTCGTTACCTATTTGTACGTGGCATTACCCGTATCTTGAAATAGACAAAGTAAATAACAGCGTGAACATGAACTTGGAGCAGACTTGGACTTTACGAAATATATCGAATGAAATCATGAAATCATCGCTGTTGTAGTCGCGATAGTGGCAACGAAAACAATTCCGTCGCATTAAGATACGACGTTTACGTTTTTGTTAAAAAGGTGGGACGCGCGGCGGCCGGTCGTCAACTTCTGATTTTAATTAAAGCAGGAAGGAGAACGACTGGAATTGGAACGTCGGATTCCCTTTCTGGTTGAATCGAGGAACGATTACAGTTCCCTCCCGCGTTTCCCTCCTGTCTGCTTCGTCTCTTCCCTTCTCTCGGCTCTCACTCGGTTCTCTTCTCCTTTGCATCTCTCTTTCTCTCCTGCTCTTAAGTTACCTACGCAGACAGAAATATTCGCGGAGAGCCCCGCCTTGTGCCGCCATCATGCTCTCAACTGGCGCGCGATTATTAGGCACCGTAATGCGTATTTTCTAAAGTGACGTCGGCCTTTTTTTCGGGGCGCACTACGAGTTCTTATAGCAAATTGTTCTCAATTTGCGAGAAACTTCGAAACGGCACGGCTTATCTCTACGGAGTGACAATTTGTTGTGAACTCTATTTTGCTTATTAAGATTCGAATTCTCGGTGAAATTAAATTGATATCGAAACACGAAAACACAAGCATGTGTATTACACAGGCAACATGAATGTTTAGACGTATTTGTACTTGTAAAATATTTGAATAATTTAATTTCTTTTTTTTGCTAAAATTTAAAAAGAATTCTAATTTTTCAAACATTTTTAGAATAATACTGATAACAAAATCATAAAATGTATTAAAATAAAATATTACAAATAAAAGTTTGTAACGTTTTTGTAAAGGTATAAAAATATAAAGATACATTATATTATATAATATGTATTCAATGTGTGTGAGAGGAAAAAGAATTCAATGCTAATTTATTCGACCGTTGTTTTTCACTCTATGCCCGTTTTTCTTATAATATCTACATAGATATTGATCAGTACCGATAGATACGATAGATTGTTACGCACATACATGCGCATACGTACAATGCGCATACACGCGCGGTCGGATTCCTCATGTCCTTTTTGCTCGTTCATTTTAGCTTCCCACAATCCACCCATAGGCGAAGATTATATTCCTCTTCCAATACGAGTCAACTGAATAGTCCATTCTCCTCCTCGGAATCTTCGAAGTAGCTTCACTACGCTTCTTGGAGATTTGCATATTTGGATAGGTTAAATCTAAAAATGACTCGGAATGTACGATCAATGAGATTGGGAAAATGCTGAATAGATTCATGGTAATCTCATAGTAGAGATATCTGTGTCAGAGTATTATTTTGTAACTGAAAGTATAAGTTCAATGATGCGCGTGCACCATTTCAGCAATGACTGTCAATTAAGAAATGTGAGGTAAGCTTATACGAATTTCATATATTCTTCGAAATGTTAACAAACTCTAACTTCTGTTTTCTAAATTTCAAAAATTATTCTTTTAATTAATTTTAAAGATTTAGTTTAGTAACATAATAAAAGTACGTTCATACAGTTTTTATCATAATCTTGTGCTTGTGTAATTATTATTTAAGAAACATGCAATTGATAAAAACTTTTAGATTATAATGCATATGAACAAGATCTTGTGAGCCAAAGTTAGAAGAAAAAGATCGCGCAGGAATCTACAGATGCATTTCATCGTTAGACACAGGATTTTCGCAATTGTGTGCGTTGCGAAAGTTTTATGGATTCTTACCGATTCAATTTTGTCACGAACGGATTCGCATCGCTAAGAGTATCTCCGTTATTACCAATGTCATGGGAATTTTTACGGTCACTTTGTCCCATCTCCCGCGAATCATCGTTGCTGCAGTTTGTACTACATCTCTATTTGCGTTCAATCGCCGAGAAGATTTCGCCCAGCAAGATCAAACATGGATGGAATCTGATATCGTTCCGGAAATAGTTCGCAAATACGACTAAATTTCGAAAGAAGCTAGTTGGTAAAATTTCCAAAATTTGCGATTGCTCAGTTCAATTGTTAATGAAGTATTGTGATTAGAAGATATTTGTGCAAAATAATTATTTTTCAATAATGTATTTTTTATTTTATGAATTATGAATATTGATTCTTTGTGTGATATAACTTATTTCGTAATATAATTTGATAGATCAAAACTTTATACCATCGTACACGTAGCGCACATTTATCGATATCTCTTGATAGAATTTTACTAAAAGTTTCGAAATTGTTTGGTAAGATAGGTCGACTTAAAGATAAGAAACTTTGGCATTAATTAAAACTCCACAAGAATCATAGCGAATTTGGTTTAATTTACTGGAAGATTCCACTACAATTTGGAAACGAACCAAAGAGACTTAGATTCAGGGATTCAACGGCGTGGCGTCGCAATTCTATGTTGTATAAATTATCATAAAACAAATGCCTATTCCGGCAGGAATTAAATCACGCTAAAGTCCAATTCGTACTTGTCGCGGCCGATCAGATTAACGATCATCGCGTCTCAGATACTCGTCTAGCGAGAATTTCCGTCGCGAGGTGTTCGACTGTAAATGTCATAGAAGAATTTACGATCGGGCTCCCTGACTTTTGACGATCGTTAAACTCCTGCTTCTCGACATTCCAGTCCCATGTATTCTATTTGCCTGTCATTAGTGAGTTTATAGTTTTGACTTTTACTGATCAAAATTCGGCTTTGCCAATATGGGCCAATTGGAGATGTATACGATCGCGAATTAGTTATCTCGGCCTTTATTCGATTCTGTCGGGTCTGAAATAATTATTTTTATGCTCTAACGCAAATTTAGGATCACGTCATATATCAATTTGTCCAGAAAGCCATCATATAAAAACGATTTCAAGAAAGATGCTCGATATATCCGACACCCAAGAGATCGTAAGAACGTTCGGTCACAGCTGCGAACAAAAGTTTCCCATTTACGGAACCGTGCGCGAAACGTGTGTGCCGCTGGTAAGCTCCATCGGGAAAACTGCACTGCGTGTGTGCCGCAGGAATGTGGAACATCCGTGTCTCGAATCCTCTCTAATTGAACTTCGCGGCAAGCGAGCCGTTTCCGCGTGTCATTTCATTTGCAAATTAAAACATCTAACGCCCGGTCGCGGAAACAAAGGGATAATTACGTTTACGTTACACCCTCTAAGATCATGCAAGGGATATCTTGGGGATTGTTTCGGGAAGGCGTATCGGGCATATCCTGGCGTTTATCTGTCAGCTGAGACTACGCACCGACGTGTTCGATGTCGTTCGTCCCGCTATTCGAGATCTTGATAGAAGTAATGAGGATGGCGAGTGAGAAAGAGATAGTTACGAGAGAGAGAGAGAGAGAGGGTGGCAGAAAGGAAGAGAGAGAGAAAGAGAGATTCATAGGGATCCTCGAGAAACTTTCGAACTAAATGAGCTCTGTTCAGGCGTATATTTCGCCGACGAGATTCTCCATTTTCCATTCTCGGCTACGCGATAGCAAAAGTTGAAAATGGCTGGCCATTGCGAGCATCCTGCGCGCTTTTAACCAGGCTTCGACCTTCTATTCGCTCCCACCCGCTTCTATATATACATATATATATATATATATATATATATATATATATATATATATATATACATACATTTTATATATACATGTACACACGCGTATACACGCGTACGCGACGTACCACCATCCCCTTCTCCCCGTGCGATACATCCGCGTTTGCGCGCGTGAGTACGAGCGTGTACTCTATGTAAACGAAATGTACGCCAAGTAAAAAGGCGGGCAAACTTCGCAGAGAGAGGCGCCCCGACACACGCTTTTACCTACCGACTCGATGTAACCCGGTTCATTTCCCGTCCACTTTATATGCAGACGATCTTCCATCTCTTTCCCTCTTTCTCTCCTTCCCTTGTTCCCTCCCTCTCTCCTATTCTTTCTCTCTTTCTCACTGTCCTTCCCTCCTCTTCCCTTCCCTCTTGGTCTCTTCTTTCTCCTACTGCCTATATGTATTCCCTTGTACTTGAAGTTAACTACTGCACGAGAGGTGAGCTAGCGCCATCTTCGCCCTTCTTGCCCCTTACTATGGAACTCCCGTTCCTTTGTTTAATCTCGCGCTCGAATCTCCACAGAACGTTAGAGGCTTCTTCCCGACGCTTCCTCTTTGTTCGACCATTACAATGTTGTTATTATTGCGACCCGCAGGTATTTCAGACGCGTTTGGATCGCCCAGTGCAATGTCCATTACATACCACATCCATTCTTTTTTAATTTTTTCTTTTCTTTGCTATTACGTGACACATTACGTTGGTCCGATAGGTATCTTGATTTTGCGTGTAGACGGCCCCTCTTTTTCTCTCTCTCTCTCTCTCTCTTTTTCTTTTCCCTTTCGTGGCCCTTTCTTATGTAATTTGCATATTCCCCCGTCTTACGATAACTCGTAAGCAAGATAAGACATGTCGCATTTTCCTATTCCTGTCTCTAACTCGAGTCACCGAGACTTAATTCTATTGTTTACTGTTGCGCTCTGCTTGTGCATGAAAGAGAGACAAGACATTTTTAAGTATTTCTTCTTTGTATTCAACAGAGTGTATCATAAATTAACATTACCTCACTATTATATTTCAGTAGAGATATTCATTCTGACAGGGGATAGTATGGTTAATGGTTTTAACAAGACAATACATATTACACACGATTTCTGTTGTATGTTTCACATAAGAGAGCAATTGTTTTTATTAAAGTGACATATTGCCGTACACAATCAGCGTTAAAGTATTAAATAGAACGTGAGCTTCACTAAACGTAAATATGACCGTCAATAGTAATTTGCAATAACAGTGAAATTAATGTTAATTGACTTAATTGTAAATTAAATAGTAATTAATCTAATCTTATATTTGGTTCCCGCTTAGAAATACGGAATAGAAAAAAAGGAGAAGGAGTAAGAGACAGACCATTCTTTGGAAAGCCCACCATGTTGCATGCCAGTAGCAGAGTACCATCACACCCGACTACGCTCAAGTTTCTTAATGTAATTTTCCTTTTTTACCTCCATTCGCTTTACGAGCGAAACTTTTACCTCCTTCTCTCTTTTCTGGGGCTGCGTCTTTCCTGCCTTCCTCGTGCCGTCTGCATCGCTCCCATTTTTCCAATACTGCTCCCTCTCTCTGTCACTCCGTGACCGATCTCAGAACATCTCGTTTCTTTCGTTCTTTCTTTCCCTTTCTCTCACTTCTTTTTTAGGCGTTCGACCGGCCGTTTGCACGAGTTTGCGAACTTTCATGATTTCACGTTACGTTGCTTCCATCCTCCTTTTATGCCTCTCTTTTCCCTTTTTCGTCCAAGCGTTTAGTTTAGTCTGTGAATGAAATCCTTGGCGTCGTTATGTGTCTAATTTATAGATTGAGGAATTGCAATAAAGACAAGTCGATATATGCTTGATAATTTATGAATCATGCTGCATCATTCATCGACATATAAAATTAAAATTTGCTATAGATATTTTCTAAATCCCGTAAAATAAAACGTCTCTGAAAAAGCTGGTGCAATTTTCGAATAATTTGTTATTATAAGTTCAAACTTATTTTTATAGAATGAAGATTCACCCCTAGAATGGAAATTGAGCTGATGTAATTTTCGAGTGATCTTTTTCTATGACTCTATGAAACTCAGAGAATATGTTTTATTTATTGTCTATTATAACAAAAATTTATTAACATTAAAGTGTACGTAAAAGATTTTCAAGTGATCGTAAAGACACAAGCACTTGTAACATTTGCATGTGTCTTTAAATATAGGATGTTAATAATATATAATTTCAAAGTATAAATTTATGTTTTTAATATTAAAATTTAATTAATTTATTTGTGCATTGCATTTGTAGTTTTAAGAAGTATTTTATTAAAAAATATATTTTGTTTATGATTATCATTGACGAGAATAATTTAATTTTATTAAGTCTATACGATAAAGTCTATACGAAATAAATGTATTAGTTAAAATATAAAAAACTAAATAATAGATTTGTTAAATTAATTAATATATTACAGTTAACATGCATATGTATGTCTATCAAAATTTTATCGAGTTAATTGCGATTTAACATATAAAAAAGCTAATTTATCTTAATTTTACTCTAAATCTCCGAAGACTGTCAAACTATCGGAAAAGTCGGAAACTGGTTTCTATACTTATCGATTTGATCTGGAGATTTTATGAGCGAGGAACTGCTATAAATACTGTATTAATACACGGTTCATTACATAACGTCATTTTACGATGTATATTGCTATTTTAGTAAGAAATAAGTGAAGGATGCATGTTGTTCTTTGACGATAGCAAAACTTTTCAACTAAATGTAACGCATATTGTTTTTTATAAACTTAAATGGTTTTAAAAAAATAAATTTTGTCATTTTTATCTAAAAACGTCAAATTACATGTAATAAACATGGCTAACATCTCATTCAATAATTGACTTCTTTCAGCAAATAAAATATAAGCATTTTTTGCTTTTATTTAATACCACAATTAAAAAAAACTTTTCTTTATAATTGTTAAAGTGCAATTATTTAAACAACAAATTTGTAAAAAATACAATAAGAATCATATTAATCTCAATACATATTTAATATATTATAGAAAATTCTCGTAGTGTCAAGCATTATATTTACACGTAGATTCAGTTATAAGGCAAAAAATTGATTTGCGTAATGACTACGAATAATAATAATAATAATAATAATAATAATAATAATAATGCTTCATATTCACAAATGATAATTATTTGATTCTAGAGAGTAATCAATTTATTCTTTTTGATGGAACCAGTATCCGACCTATGCTTACGTTGGCAAGGACATATCCCAATAGGGTAGTCATATCCGTCAAGAACGACTGCAAAGTGTATATAATGTGGCTAATTCGTCCGTTGGATTTTCACCTTGAATACTTCCACTCCTATTCATCGTTTACCTCGACCATTACGCGGCAAATGATCGGAATAAATGTCTCGGCGAGGATGGTTAAACCATGTCTCATGGGCGTAATCGTCTCGTCTTGGTCGAATATACCGCACTTCACAGCTGCGCCTTTTCAGTAATAAACTTTGAAATTTTGTTCTCCCCCTGATCACACTGATTCGAGCAATCAGATTCACAGACGACTCGTGGTTACGTCAAAGTCAATTTCTGCGGGAGATTTTTCCCGGACAGTCCAGCGAGCTACAACGACCCTTCGTACTTTTTCGCACCCGAGGCTTTCTGAACGATTGAGTTAAGTGCCTCGACAGAGATAACCAGAGGGTCTAAGTCTATAGGGGTAAGGTACCTCGAGGATCCCGGTGTAATCCTTATTATTATGAGAATCCCATATTCGAGCCACGATTCGTGGGATATAACCGCTCCCTAGGTTGGAACGCCCTCCCGGTCGCGTGTGCTAATTGCTGAAATGTTATTTACGATTCCAGCCGTCGCGACGCTCGACTGGTGCACACGTTTCTAGAATGGGAATGCGGTTAACCAATCCTTAGACGTCGAACACGCTTTATGACGCTTCCACTTGAAATCGCGAGACTCGATCTGATGAATATGCTCTACGTAGGCGTGCAACGAATTCGCGAGTTTGATATAATATTTATAATGTAATTTTGCTTAGACTATTACTTGATGGGACAATTTACGAGGATATTATTTCCGATTGTCTTTTGTTATCAATTTCGAAGCGAAAAAGTCGATCGATCTAAACTATAGGCTCGATAGTTATCTGATATAAATATTTACAGGATAATTATGATTTAGTTTTATCGTGAATTAAAATTATAAAAAAATCTCTCAATTTATAATAGCTGAAAACAATAAATCTTATCTGACATTTTTATTTATATTATACATAATATTAATAAATTTTACATTATTGATCTGTATTACATATTCGTAATGATTATGCTCGTTTTTCTTGAATTAAGAAAAAAATCGGAGCACTTCTCACGATGTGCGAGTAAAACAAAATCTAATACGAAATTTCCGTTTAGCTTCACACAGTTTCGAACGTTAATTGCTAACTATTCTTTACGATGCTGAGTGCGGTGGCGTTAGTAAAGTCGCACGTTTCTGGAATGGGAATGCGGTTCGCTGGTTACCCGGGCGCCGAACACGGTTTATTACGTTTGCATGCGAAATTGTGCATTCTCCGCAGTTCTGAGTCAAGCAATTGGTACTCCAGTTGCGAGTAACAGTTATAACGTCGTTTTGCTGACATTCAAATGGCGATATATTTCAGGTATGACGATGAAACGATCCAATAATATTTTAATTTTTACAATGTTAAGTACGCACGGGCTACTGATCGCCTATTTATTCTAGAAACCGGAAGACACGTATGTTGTAGTAAAAATAATAAACACGCAAAAATTATTGATAGAACATTTATCTTAAAATTTGATTTCTTGTAACAAAATATAGAAAATGTTTTTTTTTTTAAATAAAATGTATTTTGAGTAAAATATATTTTAGTTTGTAAAAGTAAATCTCAATAGAAAAAATACCGAAAAGATTGGCTAAATTATATGAAAGGCCGGTAATGGCGCTTGAGGGAAGACAGGTAATGACAGGTAAGTGTTTGCAGGTATTATAAGCACCTATTGTTACACTGTTCCTAATTGCACTTACCGCGTCGTAAAAGAAATTGCGAAGGCCAATTGTTTCTTTGAAGAAATTTCCCTTTTGAAGAAATTTCATCATTACTGTATTGACAGATCCGGAAAGTTACATACAGTGCAACATTTTTATTGCAGATTGTTTTAAAATACGTGACTAGAAGGCCTGCGTCAGTCATAGCGATTCTTAGTGCCGAATAATAAGTTTTTAATTTTTCATTTTTACAATTTCTAACTCAATACTGCGCCCCGCATATTCGTCAGACTTGGCACCTGGCTGAGGTGTGTTGTATTTTGCAATAAAATAATTTACAGTTTTTCCGGGGAGGAGAGATATTATACGTGCTCCTTACAGCATTAATATTACTATTCCGGCTTCAAGACTGTGTTTCAAATCTAATGAATATGCGGGACGCGCAGTTTGAATTGGAAATTATAAAAATTAAGAATTAAAAAATTATTATTCGGTACCAAGAACCGTTATGACTGACACAGGCCTTCTAGTCTCGTGTTTTGCAATTTTGTCAGTCCAATATAAGGGATTTTAAAATACCGTACAAAATTTATTGTAATTAAATAATGATATACTGAATAATAATACCTTAGCAAAGTTTATAAATCTATACTCTATACTATTTTTGTCGTGATATAGCGTCTTCAGTTGTCAGATACTCTATAGCTAATAAATGTCAAAGATATTAGCTGTCGGAGCATATTTTGCGATTTTATTTTATGATTGTGTAGTCGTATAACGATAATGATGGTAGTAATATGACATAACCTGAAGAGAATAGATATATAGATATCACACATACATTGTAATTACGATTTTATTTGTACATGCGACAAAAATTAAGCATATTGAGCATTCTTATTAGTTACATCGTCTAAATCCGTCATCCAAGTTCAGCATGCGGACATCTTCAAACGATTTATAACACTTCATATGTCAAGTTGTAATCGCATAAGAAGCTTATTCTGCATCTCGAACACCCGTTAAATTGGACCTTTAGAAAAAAAGGGCAAAGAGAACAGATAGTTAAACGCCCGACGCGACGGCCGAAGCGATATTATTTACGGCGCTAGTGCGAGTGACAAAAGTGGCCGGGATCGTCAATCCGTTCACACGTCAGTAATCGCGCAAGTCCGGCGGGTCGCAAATTACCCATCATTGCCAAAATGCTCGTCGCGATAAGGATCAACGCGGGAAATTACAAATGCGAAAATTAACATGATCGTAAATGCGAATGACCTCATAAAACGCGTTGTTAGAAGAGATTTATTGAGGTATTCGCGGGACTCTGTCGCACGTAAATCCTCAAATTATATAAGTTACGTAAGTAGAATCCCGGCACTCCGAGATCACCATAATCTTGATGTCGGCCTCGATAGAGGCCTCAGGTTGCATTCATATACATATATTATGATGTACATCTAATAATAGTAACATTCGCTCCATAGAACCACAATTAAATAGCGATTTGCTAATAACTCCGATTATTTAGAAAATTAGAAGGGACGTTTAAACGAGATACGACGCGTCGCAGTATTAATTTCAAAGATGGGGCATGACGACGTTTGCAGAGTAATTCAGTGTAACAGCAATTACGCAAAGTACCATTTTTGTGAGTAATCGACTGAATATAATGCGTTTAGATAAAATGAATGTGTTGCCGAAACATTAGCACGAGCTCAGTCGCATGTATTTCAAGTGTTATCGGTTCATAATGGCGATCTCACCGCTTAACAAATGCTAAGTTATGTAGTGGAATCTGCATAACGGGAACAATCGCCGAGCACGCGAAAAGGCCGTTTCCCATTGTTCGCTTAATGTAATATGTATTTATTGTTAAGCAGATAGACGCAACTGATTTATGCCGTGACGCGCACGCTACAATCACGCGCGCCCACGGAATAGATTGCCTCTTGGCGATCGCGCAGATACGCACTTTTTCCCACCGCAGTTACGCGTGCATTCTCTCACTGAATTTTCCGCTTAGTTAACATTTCACATTTTACATATTTGCATCCGCTACCTCGATCCACGGTCGTTCATCCGATTGATTGAATCAACACAGAGAAAGAAGGAGAATAAAAATTTTACGCGGATCGCATGAGAGTGAACTATTAATAAAGTTTGCAGTCTTTTAAGATCCCTATCATAATATGTTTTCCCCCATTACTTACTAGCGCTTTACCACGAGAGACTAAAGGGGCGATGATATCTCATGTAAACATTACCTCATATAATTATGTACGTTATTATATTATAATAAAGTCATAATTATTAAGAAGCTTTGCTTTTAAATGGTACGTGGTTTAATGTGATACTGACATTCTTTTGTCCGTCTGCGCATTCATTCGAATAAATTAATATGTATTTTTTTTATCCAATTAGTATCTCGTTATTCTGTTACTTTTATAATACGGAAAGATTATTGTTATTTACTAATTGTATATGCTCAAAAAAAGTGTTTAATTTTAAGACATTAAAATCTGAATTTCGACTACAACAATTTTAATTTCGATCGAAAATGAATATAATTGTATCCGAAACCGAAACATTTTAATTGAAACTAGCCAAACTGAAACCGAATTTTTGATCGAACTTTATTAAAATATTCTATTTTTGTTTCTGCTTTTCAAATATTTAGAACTATTAGAATTTTATTTAAACAGTATTTAGATTTAAAGAGAAACAAAGATAAAAATAAGATATTTAAAATATCTAAAATTAACTAATAAAATTAACCTAATACTTCCTTAATGTGAACATTACAAAAATATTGTAATATGAATCAAAACATAGTTAGGTTCAGTTAAACATCGAATCACGGGCTATCACTGATATGTGTAGTTGATGCAACTAAATTTTATTCATTCAACTATATTTGATATTGTCTTTACTTTTAATCTTTTTGTTTCAATAATACTGTTGTTGAATTAACAACATATTTTCAATTAAACTGATGCTCTGCTTCAACAGCATTCTTTCTGTGTGTATGATTCGACAAATTAATTAAAATTAATTAATTGAGAGGAAATAATGCAGCACTGAATAAGAAACGAGATACAGAATAAAAGATAAATTTGTTGCTTCTCTGTTTTAGTGATCTATCAAAAAAATATCAAAGTTACGTAACTTCATTTGTGATTGTTGTCGATATGCGAATCACAATCGATAACTAAATAAATTCATTTACAGCGCCGCTTAACGCTCTTCCAAGATTGAAGATCATAAAGAATACTTGGCAATGTGAGGTAATGAATCGAGAGAATCGCGGCGCGTCCTTTTTTCTACAAACGACGGAATACGCCCACCTAATTTCGCTGGATCCAGGATTGTCGAATCTCTCCCTCTCTTTTTCTCTTTCTCTCTCTCTCTCTCTCTCTCCTCCCTTCCATCTCTTTCCGCCGCTCCTTTCCGTCTTTCTCGCTCTTCATCTCTCCGACTATCCCATATCCTCTTTACCGTTCATCCGTAAAGGACTCCAAACGATTTTGGCGAAATTGCCGCCGCTGACCAAAAAGTATCTGCCTCCATGATGCCCACAGTGCCCCCAAACCCGTCCATGTGTCTTGATTTGAACTGCACCGACGGTTCCCTTCTTCTAACCGCTAACTGTGGAAGTCAAAGCTTTCAGTATTCGTGCACGTGTGCGTGATCCGCAATATTCTGGGAGTGATCTACCGACGGGATGAAGGTATATCTGAAGCGTCTTTTCATCTAAATATACATATAGTACGCGTAAATAAGTAACACTGAGCATAATCATAAAAGAAAAACGAATAATATATAAAGGAAACGTTTGATTTCTCTAGAAAATTGATACGTAAACTCATCTACATGTAAATGTGACATTTCTATGATAGCTTGAAATTTATTACAGCACGAGGTGCTTGTTCGATGTAATCTCTATTACGGTTACAATTTATGTATATGTAATATAATGGAGAAAACGTTCGCTGAGAGCGACGCGACGCGCAACGTATATTGCGCGGTAATGCACATCCGTGACGATCCGATAAGAGATTTTCGTTCGTGATATTGAAGAATCGGCGAAACAGCGCGCCGATGATCCGAAAGCACTCGCCGTAATGTCAATGTCGGTAGCATCAGGCCCAATGGATTGGGTTTAAGCTCGCACGAATGGCCGACCTCCCTTCCTCCGACGGTAGCGATGGGAGCTATCGCCAGTCGAAAACCATAGGGACCATCTAACTCAACGGCGCGGCGCAGCGTGGAGGCTGCGCGCGTGTGAATACCCGCGCGCTAAGATGGCCGCGCGCGCGATGGTGCGCGCGGGTATTCCCGGCTCTGTGTGTATACGTGAGGACGCGACTGCGAGACGTCCTTAGGGTCAGTCCGTGCACGCGGAATGGCGCAGGCACGACGCGCGCAAGGCGCGATACTCCACGCGACTCTTCCGCCAACTAACATGGCTAAGTATGCGCCGAAGCGATATTTGCGCGCGAGCGAGGAACGTCTGGCAACGAGGAGCGTAAACAGCCGAGTATACGGCTCGGTTACTGTATGATAATCGAAGTGATTGCCATCATTATTGCTTATTAATAAGAGCCATGAAATTACGACTTTCCCGAAGGAACAGTTTCTGGAACGTTATCTGTTAGATAAACCTATCCATGATACTTCTCATGAGTACGGCATGGCGAAATGGAATGGCTGCCGCTGATAGATGTTACGTAACCAATTATGCATCTCGTTTCTGTCGATTACCTGCTCATTAACAATTTAATATCCTCTCTCTCTTTCTCTCTCTTTATCACTTCTCCGTCTCTTTCTTTTTGCCTTGCAATATGCCGTTAATTATAAAATTATTGACGACACAATTTTCAGTATTTATTATATAATATATGTACTTGTATCATTGTATTGTGCCAACGGGTTGCTTAACTGAGAAGTAGCGCTAACAAAGTCTTGACATTTTAGATTTGTTTTTCAAAATGCGATAATTCATGATCGCATTAATTTCATATATTACAGGAAAAAATGCAATCTTGTATGTTTTGTAAATAATATCTTACTCGTGCATTATATGGATTAACGAATCAATTTCTCTGTTTTCTGTTTAATAAAATAATACAGTAAGCTCAATTAGTGGATAATTACATGTTCTGCAAAATTTAAGCAAGATTTATCACAGAAATAAATTGAGTTAATTTTATCCATTTAATAATTATTCATATAATGAGGGTAAAACAGGATTCATGCATTGTAAATATCTAGAAAAAAATTAGATTAGATTATGTACAACATTTTGTATAGGTAATACATAGAAATGATTAATTCTTATCACAATAATTAAAACTAATTGCTTATTTTTAATATCGCTTGTATTAATTACCGTTAATTATCGCGCTCATTAATTATTCGAATTTACCTTGCTATATTTGTTTTCTGGTATTGTAATATCTCACGGTCGCAATGGTCATACGAAACAATATTCATGAAAAAGTAGATATGTAGAGATATTGATGAATACCACGTGGTGTAAAAAATATATGAACAAAATCAAGTTAATTATAATCCGTGCGTATGACGTTCAGAAAGCATAATATAGAGAAAAATAAATTCATAACAATAATAATTTGCGAGTCAAAAAAAGGAGCAAAAAGGTAATGGAATGTCGAGCGAAGCGCAGTACGGCGCGAGTAGCGCTCGAAATGTTTATTATGGATGCACTTAAGTTCGTGTTATCAAGGCACACACATGATACAAAAATAAAAAAAAGCACTAAATACCAAATTGGAATGTAACTCAATCTAACCATAACCGAAAACTATTTTCCATTAGGGCAGGCCTTATTAAAAAAAAAAAAAAATGAAATATTTATGCGTGAGATAAATTTTCACGCTAATTTGATCATATACCAAGGCAGTTAGAGTTTATAAAAATTTTACACGTCCAGAATTTGTAAATACAAGTCCGAGTTACAGAATATTACCCTCATCTATACATATATCTTCTTATGTTATCTTGCATGCATCAAAGATACAAATAGTAAATCACGAAAGAGAATAGGTTATATTTTAATTTTTTACAATTACAAATTTTTTTATATCATGTTGGTGCTTTCGATAACATTATAGACTCGATTATTTTACAATAAATCTTTTTTTTTGTTTTACAATAAATCTTTTTTTTTGTTTTTTACATATTAATGTGAACTTTAATATACAGCTGATTTGATAATTATTATAATGATGATTATGATTTGATAATTAATTAATTCTATAAATAATCCTGTAAAAATAATAATTAATAGAAATTTAAATTTGTTATTTTATAAGCAAAATTAGATGCAAGCGACTAAGAAGTGGATTATCTTATGGTGATACGCCATTAAATAATTAATTGAAAACTACGTTTCTTGGTTCATTGAAAGTCAATTAAATCGTACAAGTTAATCGACGTAAGAAAAACAACATATGAGCATATTTATACGTAACCTCCATTTGTAACAAAATAAATGTGGAGTGCACAGTCATTGCGTGATTGTCTCGCTTATCATTATCATTATTGCTTGAATAAAATCTTGTAATTAACTTAAGACATCAACTTTTAGTTGATTGTTAATGACATCAATAACAAAGATCGTTAAAGATATTTGTATGTTGAAACGTTCGTGCGAAGATACTGGTGAGCATATCTAGAACGATGATGCCGTCGGATGTGAGAAATTTACTGGGTGCGACACTATAGTTGCGGATAATTACGTGAAATAAGCTTTTTTTTCTAGGATTTTTTTTTAATGTATTGTTGAAATATATATCTAATTACTTTTGTAAAAAAAATTAGTAGGTGGACAATAGCGTTATGAGATCAAACGAATATTTCATTAAATGTCATAAGCTACTTTATGTACAGAAATTTTCCACGTAACATACATATGTATATACTTTCTTTCTTTTAACTAATTTGGGGTAAACATATTTCAATAATAAGTTGATTCTATTTAATCTTATTTGAAGTGAAAATACACAAAGAAAATAGTTTGTACATATAACAGTCGAATTACCTTTCGCACGCTATTTCTTGAGAAAAGTATGTACTAAGTATGTCGCTGAATGTGGTAGCTACGTCGCTGATTAGAGACCAGCTGGAGACGAAGTTCATTGGCTATTGATCGATGCACTAACTGCACAATTCACTGAACATCACCGCATTCGCCGATGATTGATGTAAATTGCACACCTCTCGCAATATCGCAGGTTCGTTTAAACAGATGACAATACGCGGTACGCGATTCCGTCACGAGGCATCGGTTTATCCATGCTTCTTAGACAGACTTCAACGGTAGAATGACAGAAGCGCAGCGACGCGACACGCATACCTACTCAAACACTGACACACCGGTTGACACACGCACTTACAACACAGGATGAGACATGCTAGAGACATGCATTACAGTCAAGGTTCGGCCGGAGGAAGGCTGATTACCCCTTTACGACACGTCAAGGCCTCATGTTTGCGACCTATGCAGAAGCTCCGTCAGCAAATAGGATACGCATCACCTTGCGTCCCTTTATCGTAAAAAAATCGAAGCGTTATACAGTCTCTTTTTTTGTCTCGTTCGTATCTGTGTAAAGAAAGGGTACTATGTAATTTTGAATGCCGGATGGTGGGCAGTAGTTAAAATCCTTTGCGAGATAAAGACCGAGGGGGATCTCCTTGGACTGAATGTACGGAAGGAAGGGTTGCTATTTGCTACATTTGCTACGGTGGTGTCTCAACCTTGACGTGCCTCGATAGTAAAACGCACAAAATAACCCTTTTCCGCTGACCGCTCGTTGGTAATCCGGGTTCAAAGGCTCGACTTGGCCTAAAGTGCGGTTAATAGCGCCGCAAGGCTTTTTTTTAGTAACTACTGGGACTTGTTAAAAATTTTCCGGTTGTACCTATATTGTTCACGAATTTACCAACTTGCCATTGTTCGTGACCAAAAAGAAAGTTTCATATGCTGCAAATGTGTTTCTCATCAGTAAATTACAGAATAAAGATACACGAACAAATGATATAGAAGAAGTGCGTATATAAAATAATTGTTAGAATTCTTATGTTGAAATATAAATAAATATTTTCCATTTCTAACAAATTTACTTTAATTTTGTTTATAGTAGTTTATATGCTTCAAGTATTATAAATTATTACAAAGTTAGTCAGTTTTATTTAACGATAAATTTAATTTATGAGATTTTTATTTTTATTATTGAGTTTCAAATCCGATAATCAAACATATCAGTGCGTTGTTTATAAAACTCAAAGTCGTATTTAAATTTGAATATAGAAATATTATTAAGCATCATGCGCTCTGCTATTTGTCATTTAATTTTAATATAAAATCGTATATAAAATAATTTCTATACATACAAATCATTTAACTATCATACACTACAGTAAAAGATTCAAAAAACTGATTTGTTACAGTATGCAAACTGACTTTTACATGCGCGCGAAGAAAGTACGAAGAAGAATATTTCATGAAATTTCTTCCGCAAATAAGTCGCCGTGTCTCGGCAGCGTAAACGCTCAACGACCATCAACCTCAACAGCTTCGCGCCGGAACTTGTTTCAAGCAAATTTGCAATATCGATATTTGTCGTCGAAGCTGATACTTTTCGTAAAAAGATTCGCTTTACATGTTACACTGAGATTTTTCGCGCGGCTCGTCTATCGACATTTTTTTGTACGTCAAGTGTTTCCAAATAAAGTACAACTCAGTGAGTTACGAGCGTGAACGCGATACTTCGCAGCTCTTCTTCACCTGTAAGGTTCATCTGAAGGTCTTATCCCTTTATTTCGAAAAATGCTCAGAATAGCATCGATTTTTATTATGACGAGACAAGGACGTGGTCCATTCTATAGATATATTTCCTTACGTCAGTCCGAAATTTTTTTACCTGTTGGTGAAGAAGTGAGTTAGAAATGAGTTAGAAAATATCTTTTCCATCCGTGTAATATGAATAGAAAACTTTAAAAATCTAATCAATATTTTTTTTATTAATCACTTTTCGATAGAGTACTTTTCGTAAGTTAATTGTCTTGTCATTTACATCCTTGTGCTTCATTAATTCAATATATTTTATATTCTGAATAATTTCTTTCTCTCTTTCTCTTTCTGTCTCTTTTTCGTTCTTTCTTTCTCACTCTAGAAAAAAATATTGTATATTAATACATATATTTGAAATTTGAAGTATTATTCAAAATATTTCAATGAACTATATTTTCTCTTAACGAGGAATTCTTTATGGATCGTATTGTCATTATGTTAGCGCTAATGCGATACATATAAGATCAACGAATGTCGATGTTGCGCTTAAGCATAATTGCAATCGTCGTCCGGCCAATGCCGTGATGCAAAGAATTACTTTTCTTACTTCGTACGTATCAAAATCGGGGTGACTCTCAAACACACTCCGTTTCACGGCATGATTTATGCCCGGCTGATGGTTTGTGTGTGCAGTCACTGGTTTTATGCGAGCGTTTTAAATGGGAGATAAACATAAAGAGGCCTTTTATGGCGCCATCAAATAAACAACTTGACTCCTTCTGCTTTGCTTCTCTACTTCGCTTTGCTTCGACAGGCTCTGCTCGACGGTTACCTCTTCAGGATCTTCCGGTGACTTTTGACTCGATGGCACTTGTAAATTGGTTAGGCTCTTTAGTTTTACGAGGATAGTGACACACTTGTGCCAAATTATTCATTTCCAATAAAAAAAAGATCTAGCCATTTTTTTCATTGACCCAGACACGTTCGGATAAATGCATCATGACTAGGGCACACATCTCTTATCGTTAACGTTTCTTAAACAAACGAGATAGCTAGACGCCATCAAGTTTGGATCGATATTGGATTTGAAGTCAAAGGTCACGAAGTTTGTAATGAGAATCAACGCTACATTTTTTTCGAGACGTTTTAAAATAATACAACGTTCGAACACGAATTGTTATAATTTTAAAAAATATAATTTTGTGTTATAACGACTAGCTAGTTTTCCGTTAATTCTTTTAGCAAGCCATATGAAAAGCACTTGAATTAAGGCAATCGCGATGTCGTCTAATTGTAAGATCGAGAACAATGCGCCCATTTGGATTCCAGCGTTATTGCGATAGAAATTAGTGGAGAGCGTCACTTACCGATGCTGCAGTGAAGCCGAATTCGGAATCCTGGGATGAGTCGAGGGCGCGCGAGCACACACGTACGTACGCAATGGCGGCCAGGACAGGCGCAGGATTCCGGCGTCGCGACGCTTGTCGGGCACGCGGCCCCAAGGTATCGACCACCGTGGGTGCGAGCGGTTGGTCGGCGGAAATCAAGTGGCGAGGAGGTCGGAGGGGACGAGATGGAAGAACGAGCGAGAGGGGTAGAGGTGGGAAGGTTAGGGGGGTAGCGATAGGCACCACGCCCAACCCCCAGCGATCTCGAACCCCTAGCTTCCTTTCCCAACCCTCCGCAGAGACGGGCAGCCAGCCACCCCACACAGGGCGCATTATCATATATTTCCCTTTTATATCCCTTTCCGAACTGCACTCTTACTTATCGCTGTCCCTTTTTCGACTCCTACCCTTCTGCTTCGTTTGCCGTTGCCATCCATGATTCTTGTTTTTCATTCGCGCGAGAAACGGTGTTTCGTCTCACGGTCACTTTATCGAGAAGCAGAGATTAAGGAGTTCGCCGTGGTTTACGTCGAAAGATTTTTTTGAAGGCTCCGCTAAAGCTTCAAGTAGCGGCTGTTTTCTATCATTTCATTCTGTGTCTGATTTCGCTCGATCGAAAGACTTTGAGACTTTTTTTTCCTTTAACCATATCCAATGCCGATCAACACGTTAACATGCATCAAAAAGCTGGAACCGTTTTTTATCATTAGTGATACAGAACAATAGCGAATTAATAAATTTATTTGCTATTAGTCATTAGGAATAAGTATAAATTTTTTACACTGTAGTGGGATATAAAAATACGAATCTCTCTCGTGATAAAAATGGCTCTCGATTCTTGTAACCGATAGAATGTGCCGCGACATAACTCCCAACGGTGCAAGATACACATAAAATCTTGCGTTACGAATGGCTTAGCGGCCACAGTCGCCGCGGTATTTTTATCTCCACTATATCCGAAGTGTAATGGCGACGTCATGACTAATAATGTGGTGGTCAACGAACTGAAATCGTGAGCACGAAATCGTGTCTCTTGCATTATCTCACAACAAAATTATAATTATTACTACTTAAATCACTTTGCTGTGAGTTAAATGAATCAATGTTTAGCAAAAATACTTTTCGATTCTCTAAAAATAGTCATTTCAGTGTCGGTAAAATATTTCAAGATTGTTGTTATCTAAAACGAAAATAAGAACTTAAAAATATATTTTAAAAATATATATAAAAAAAACTTTGTTTTGAAATTAATACATTCTATGACGCATCAAGTGTTTTGATCAGCTTATCAAGATGAAAATGATAGTGCAAATTGATCATTACATTTGTATAGTATCTAGGAGGCAAATAAAAATTGCCTGTAATTGAAGTGAGTAAGATTAGTCCTTTTATCACGAAGAAAAATACAAAATAAATTTGGTTAGCGACAGTTTCCGAATAATTTTACCATCATTATCTTAATTTGTGTACTACACATAAATTAAATAATTTCCCTTTCTCTCTTTGGTACACTTAAGTCGGGAACCGAAAAGTAAAGGAGGTAGATAAGAAATCCAGGCGCAATTATCATTCGAATGCTGCAAGACTGCCTGCCATGAGCCTTCGGTTTTCGTTTTCACGATATTATACGCTCGTACTAAATACTTCTGGCCTGTGTACGCCGTCCACGTTATCCGAATGGGATTCTATCGTACGTACTTCGGCGGAGAACTTATTTTCTTGTGCCGTTGTTTGTTATCGAATTTAGTATAGTCGCGGCTAAATTTTACTACAATCTCACGTTTGCAAACATAAGAGAAGCGCATGGTGCGACGGGCTGATAAAGTCTAAGTTTTCTTTACATCAAGTCCGTACCGTGTTGACATGTAATTTTTTTTGTGCAATTTATCGAGCTCAATTATGCTTAATAATCGAAGACAAAAGTTTTCTTTGACGATGCCACGTGCGAGTTATGTCTTCCTAAAAATGTATGCTTTTAATTTTTATACATTTTATTCCATGCGCGCATTTGACATAGAATACAAAAAAAAGCAGTCGGACGAAATCAAATTCGAATATAATGCAAATATTTAGTCGTTCCACAAAATATTTATTCGACATGGTTTCCATTATGCAACAGATGGCGTAACTATATCAAATTCAACAAATATAACAATGGTTAAAAGAGAACTGCACTTTTTGGCGCATATTGTATATTAACAAATTTTAAATACAAATTTTCTAATCCATTCATTGTGTGCTTAAAGTGGTAAAGCAAATGTTTATACTTGATTTGATTAAAAGTATTCAATAGAACCTGGATTCAGACAATTCCCGTCTTTTGTACTTTACACTCTCACACTTCCTCTGTTCATTGATGGACGATATCGAAGAATCAATACCTTTTATTTTAAGAATTTATATATATAGTATAATAGGTTATACTTATGTTTCAAAAGAATTTACATAATTTTAATTAATACACAACATACAGAATTTAAAACTTTATGGAGTTAATTATTGATTCGGAAAAAATAATTGGTTTAAGTAGAATAACAGGAGAGCAGGATTTTTGCAAAGTCACTAGCAGGTCGGATGATCTTATACTTTGTTATACATGCCCTGGTCGATGTCAGAAAAGCCATATGCGTGCACGCACGTAGTAAGCCTACGTCATCGTCGCTTTACGACACAAGGCCGTGCAATCGCAAGCGATCATCCGCCGACCGACATCGTAAATCCGATGGGGGTTCTCAACCTTATCGAGCGGCTATAACTCTGCCACATTAAGTCTCACCGAAAGCACATTGTTAAACGTCGTTTGCGGTAATTTTTACGCGAGATAAGTTACCTTACGTTTCGCCCAAAATAAATTGTATTATTACAGCGGTATAATATAGTTTACAAAATTTTAATTACACTTTTCTTATTACGCTTTTTCCATTTATATTATTATAAAGGATAAAAGTTCGTAATCTGTCTTCGCGTTTTTCAAATAAACATTAAAAATGTTTATTTGATAGACAAAGATTTAATTGTAAATTATAAAATACTTCTAAGAAATTTAATTAAAAATTTATTATTACCAAATGGCTGAAAAATTGCTCAATATTTTTCTCACGGGTATGCACTCTTTATTTCCGTTCTCCACGTTTTGGTTTGTTTTGATATTCATCATTGCTGCTCATTATAAGTCACTTGCTTCATATTTACCTGCTTCATTCTTGTCATGTTTGTTCTTATCATGTCTGTTCTCATAATATTTATTATCTATTCCGACTCATACATGTGTAGTTCATGCAAATTAGTGTACTCTACCTGCTTTTAATGTAATTATCTGATATCTTATAACTTACGCCATATGTCAACTTTGTACAAAATTATATTACCTTTCACTCTGATTCTGCTTGAATTCTTTTATTATCTTTTCAATTGTTTCATTACGTCTCTTTTGTTAATTTACTTTTGATTTTTGTAATCATTATGCATTTATAATGCAAGACATGACTTTGAATGAGATTTTTTAGCTATTTCTCTGCCTATTGCGTATTTCCATAAATTTCTTTTCTTTTCTTAATTTAATATTGTTTGTAAATTAATGCATTCAATAAAATTGTTACTATTATTATCAAATGCAAATGTTATTCTGCCTTCTCTACATTTGGTAGATATGCATTCGATATTTTATATTCTATGTTGTTCTTTACCATATTTCTTTCTACTCACATGCCGTCAATACGAATACTCACATAATATCTAGGATTTCCATAAGGATTCTTATCACGTCGCAATAATAGCAGTTTGCATTCGAGTTGGAATTGAAACATAGGAGGAGGCAGGATGTAACTGAGACGAGACTGTATATTCTATGCTACATTCACACCAAACTTCTTCGTCAAAATGTACATTTGCATTAATACATATATCGATTTCTTTTACACACGTGTATAAATACAGATACGGGGAAAAGGGAACACAAGGTCAAGGAAATAGAGCATAAAATTTTTATTTAGATAAAATGTTTGAAAATTTTCAGAAACTACTTTCAAAAAATTGAACAAAGTAGGTTTGAATATTTCTTACATTTATACGACATCTATAAAAACGGAAAAAATTATTTATTGCACTTATAATCAAATTCATGTGTGCAACGTCTGCAATAAGCATAATGCACCTACAGAGATTCATGCATTCTTCGAAGGAACGCGCTCTACGGTGGCCACTCCGTGCGGTACGGTCAAGAACGGTGCAAACGACCCTCCAAGGCCAACCACGCAACCCTTCTATAGATCTGAGCAGCGCCTATGCACTTTACTTTATGTCACCCTGAAAGACCGTTTTACTAGTATTCAAGATTACTAGTATTCAGTTCTTCAACAAGGCAGATTTTTTTAATTTTTATACGGATAATATAAATTGTATTTATATCTTACACATTGAAATTAAACGCAACAAATAAGAGAAATTTTTCAAACATTAACAACATGTATATTAATGTTGTGTAATGAATCAATTTTCTGGATCTCGTAAGTTCCTAATTTTGTAAAATGTATTTTTAGAGCAAAAGTATATTTTTACGCGCGGTAAAAACGCATTACAGACCCCTCGAAGTACTTATTAATGCCGAAATTAAAATCGAATTTTGAAGAATGTAGGTTCTTTTGTCCTGCTCAAAAACAAAGAAATCGTTCGGTCGCTTTGAACGCCGGCGCCTCGACGCGCTATGAACGGCGATTCGGCTTTCGCCATTGACTTTTTACACGAGGCAGTGGCTCGTATAACGCTTTTATTAAGCAGTTAAAGTTTTATGAATGTGTCAGTCGACGGACAGCTACCGCGGGGCGGTTTGCACCGTTGGATGCCTGAAGGACACTGCCACCACGTGTTTTCGATACGGCGAAAGATGTCACATGTTGATCCGCTATAATCTGTATATTTAATAAATAAAATATTAATAATAGATATTTTATTAGTTTCATATACGTTAATCAGTCAAATTTTTAGTCTTTTTCTAAATTAAAAAAAATTAACAAATATATTATTTATTAATTATTTACAACAATGTTCCATGACATTAGTAGTGGTTTGTATGTAGCAGATATTTTTTAATGGTGCGAAATTAAATATTATTACTCACACGAGTCACGAGGACTGAAAAACGTTTATAGCTTCTTGACATTTATTATCAACAATGAGCATACATATGTGCACGCGTATATGTTACAGTCAATAATCAATGTTCAACTTCTTGATGAATATTAAATAAAGAAATATGTAAATAAAACGTAATGTGCCAAAGCGATTTTTAATATTTATTTTAGAAATACATTAACATTTATACTAAAGCCATAAAAGTTCTGAAATATATATATTGAAACATACATGTGCAAATTGCTTACAAATAATATTGTTTCAACACTGGGACTATAAAAAAAAATATCAAAAAGCGAAAAAACATGTTATTTTCGACGCATATTTAATCGAACTAATTAAAAATAAAAGTTGGATACTAAAAATAATAACAATCTTTAAAAAATATTTAAATTTTAAAATTTTTGTTAAATCAATTTTATACACGATTATACAACTTACAATATAAAAGTCACATCGCAATGATATCGTTATCGTCATCTGATTATGTTTGTGCTTTGTGGATAATCGCAGAACGAAAAGAAAATTTTTTATATGTTATACGTTTTAGAAATATATCTCTTAATAAAATTTGTTTATGATAATGTGTTAAGAGACAGTAAAGAGCTAAGCGTAATACATTTTACAGATGATTTTTTTCTAACGCCACCCTGGCGACATTTGAGAGAACTATTTATCTCTGAGGGTATACCTTAGATTTTCACGAAAACTACGGGGTATAGGAGTAAGGGAGGATTTTGCCAATCGAATCCTGTTTGATCGACCGGTCCTGTGGAGGAGCTTGAAAGCACAGCACAGAAGGGTGCGTATGATGAGAAGTTTCTCTACCCCACGCCAGGTGCCGCCAATGTAACGCAATGTTTTCACAATCCTCCACTGCTCAATAAAAGAGTATTTTACTTCTCTTTTTTCTGATTAATTGTTTATCTTAAAGAACCAATTAAAACTTTTCTGTTTACATGTGACAAATTTCTAAAATATATAAAGAAAATGTATGCTCATTAAATAAAATTATACAATATTTATAGAAAGTACTCATTGTCAAACTTAATTTTTATAGAATTAAAATGAAATAATATATATTTATATTATATTTATTATATTTGCATATGTTGGATTAATTGATATAATATTAATTAGAGCAATATATAAAAAAGTATAACATTATTAATTAATTGTCAAGTTATAATTATGTTTGATTAGGATTTGTTTGATCAAAATCATTATTGTTTGTTCTTATAGTGCAGCAATTAGTAATTACATAGTTTGCACATTATTATAAGAAAGCAAATATAAATAGAAAGGAGCATTTTTACACAGCTAAGTAGCAAGAGAGACCATTGCCGCAGGATTATTGATTTTCACACAAAAGCCGTACTTTGCTCACCTCCGTCTCTGCGCCACGTTCTATCCTCTCACGGATAAAATAATTATTGGAACTTGAGTTTTGCTTAAGATCATTTTAATTTAAATTTATTTAAATATAATTTTTTATACAAAAACGATTTTGTTTAGGATCTGAAAATTTAGCCAGATACAGATTTAAAAATAATTTTATTGTACCATTAAAATAATTATATAGAATGTTTATTCATAATGAGTAATACTGCAACTTGACATTCTACTAATCAATTTGGTGTTCTACCCATTTTTTTATTTTGATGGCTCAATAAAATTATTTTCAGAGTTGTATCCAGTTAAATTTTTAGACATTTTAGCATCACTGTTTAATGTTCTTTCCGTGTAGCATGGAAGATATTTTAATAATATACGGAAGATATTGGTTGTACAACGATGATATATACAATTATAATATAATACTTAGCATATAATCGGTATTAATTACGCAGGTAATATTAAATAGATATAAAAATCAAATTATGCGGAACAGAATTTTAAAATACTTTCTGATTCAGTTACGACCAAACGCGAAGCGATTAATAAAATTTGCAGCATAAGCTCGGCCGGTTTACGAACTCCACGACCCAATAAATTTCCCATAACGCATCTCGTTCAGCCACTGAAAGTGCGTTGTTGCATCTCAACGTTGATATCCATTATCGTACCGCTGGAAATGAAAATCAAAAAGCCGTCCAAAACAAAATGTGAGTGACAAGAGCGTGTTTATTTCGTTAGATGAGAAGTCTCTCTCATAATGGTGTTGCGGCATTTCACAGGAGTGCCATTTTCTTTGATATCATTGTGCCAGGCTTCGCGATTGTAATATAAAACGAAACTATAAACTCGTATCTTAACTTTGTCTATCGATTCTTATCACTCTGAGTGATAAACAAACGACCGAGGAGGACAAAATTGGAGATGGAATTACATTGTATAGGACATTTTAATCGTTATCGTCGGTATCGTTACGTCCGTATGAGTAGCGCGATAAGGAAAGGGATCATTTGTTTTTGCGAATTCTTCTCTCATTAAAAGCATCTTTGTCATGTTCATCAAGTTGTTTCAGATGAACTAGGTGACTAATGAACAATCGAATGAAGATATCTTGATAAGATTTTTTAGGTATTTTTTTATGAGTTTTTATATATCTTGTATTTGTATTAATAATAATTTTATACTGACAGAAAAGATTATATTTAAATAAATATATGATAAAATTATTTAAATAATTTTTATTTACATTAAAATTATTTATTAAGGAAGAGTTACTGAATGTGTACCTTGTCTACATTGTCTAAATCATATCATATCAATACTTTATATTTTTATTTAATATAAACAATATTTTAGTGACATACAAATATGAAATAAATGAGAAATGAATAGTATAGACAACGAGTGAATAAGTTAAATTTTATCTGGTGTATGCTAACAATACTTTAAAAATCAAATAAAATTGATGTTAATGTCAGTTTTATTTTTCGATACCTTATTTTTTCATTATTGTTATTTATTAATTATTGAATTCTAATTGCTTCTTTTTGATTATTAATAATTATCAATTATTAAAAAAATTAGTGTTATAATTTGAATGACTTTTTTTATTTTTAATTATTTTAAATTATTTCCTCATAATTTAATATGATCAAAGACGATACAATTTAGGAGATCTACAATACGATTTAGGTAACCAGTAGCTGCGTTACCCTTTTGAGTAGTACAAACATATATGTATAATATGTACGTTCGTATGAATTTTATCCCGATGATATACATGTTAATTGTATTTCAACTTTTTCATATTGTAGTCTTAGTTTTATTTAGGCTTTGTATATTACTCATATAATTTGAATTACCAAACAAATTTATAATTATTGTTATCATTATATTTCTTAAAAGAGAAATTTATCACGGATTTGTAGCATAAAAAATTACACCCCTCGTCAAATTAATCGTATTTTTTGCGGTATGTTGTAAAAAGGTTTCTAATAATTTTCTTTTCTTATTGGTAAAAGGTTAATCATTATAGCATTAAACATTTGAAACATCAAGCTACAATTTTCAATATTTATTTCGTATAAATTATTAAAATTTCTCCAAGGAAAAAACAAACTTAAGGCATTAGATAGTTCTTCAACTTTCAAAACGGTTAATTTTTTTTTAATGTAAAACATCATAGTATATCTAAAATATATTTAGAATATAAGAAAAAAGTGGAAAGTTGTCAAAGAACATTATTATTTACATAAAATTTCTTTGTCAAAATGTAAACGCGGTTTTTTCGAAATTACGTTTTTTTAAAATTTTATCTCTCACGATAACTTTAACAATTTTCAATTTTTTTTTTAAATAAAACAAGCTTTTAAATGGGTAAAATGCATTCTTTACAACCTACCAACTATTTAAAAAATTGGTTTGTTAAAATAATTTTTTTTTATTAAATTCTATAATTTTTTGACTTTAATAAAAATCATTTTAAAGGCTCGTAATTATTTTTTTTAATTACATTTGTTTTATAGAATTCTACATCGTTAAGACTGGAGGGGTGGGCCTGAGAGCAGTCTCAATGAAAATCAATTTAAATAACTGATAATAGAAAATATTTTTTTACACGTTAACAATTAATAAAATATTCTTTTTGTAAGTGTTAAATTTATTTATTATTAGCTTATTAAAAAAAAATTTTTTTTAAATCAGTAATTTTTCAGTATCGAGAAAGTATATAACACTTTAAGTAATACACATTCGACAACTCTGCTGTAAATTCGTTATTTGAATAGTTCTAATATTTGTTTGAAACAAGTCATCTTTTCAGTACAAGCACTCTTTTGAAAATATTTTTATTAGTTTCACTGACTGAAGATACACAATATACACATAATAAAATCTACATTTATCATTGTGTGAATTTTTAGCTTGTATCTCTTAAGCGATAAATTTAATATTCACGGAAATAAGGCTTTCGAGAGAAAAATTGCTATAATTATTGCATAAAGACTACCGAAAAGATCGTGCCTCGGTGATTCGAGGGCAGAGAACGAACTTTTCGAGGAAGATACAAGTTGCGGTGTAGCGATCAAAATTCGCGATATTAAAAGAAGGGCGTGAACTTAGCGGCAGGATGGAAAAGAGAAGCGACAGGAGAGAGCCAGTGACCGCGTTTAAGGGGGACCGGGGGCGGGTGAGAATCCGAGATGGCCGGACGAGAACGTTCTCTGGAGCAAGAAATCGGGAGAATGTTGCCCAGTTTAACCGGCAGTCGGCGGTAAAAGTGAAGTGGGGGTGTACCCACGCGCATGCACGCTTCCCGACCAGGCATTTTATGTTTTGATGGTGCAATAAACCGTCGTAAAGCAGCAGTAAAACGCATCGAGTCACAAGTCCGACCGTTTTACCCCGCTCCCTTCGTAACGCACTACGCTTCTCGATCCCTCTCGCTCCTGCCTGTCGACTGTTTCTCGTTCCCTCTCGCTTCCTCGTTCCTTTCTCAGCAGATGTCGTTAAGAGGTCCACCCCGTTCGCAGGACTGTCACTGTCACACGCTTGTTCGCTTCGCTCGTCCTGCACGTTCCGGACCTTCCGCACGTCATTACGTCACTAACGTCGCGGCTGTCAGACGATCGGTCGGCTGTCACGTGCTTCGTGGTTGACTCTTCGCCGGCGCACACGACGTGATTAGCACTTTGTAGTATACGAAGGTGTGTGGTTCACCGCGCGAAGCGCCAGACAGGAATGATAAAATCTAAGTTTTCCTATTTTGGCGCCTTGTCACACTATTATCGAGCTTGATTGCCTGAGAAAATCAAATAATTGAGTCTTGCGTAATATAATTGATGAAATAATTATTATTATTGTCTGACAACACATCGGTCGAAATTGTAGATTGGAATAAATCTTATTTTTATCTCCCATCTCATACAGTTAAACAGTCTGCATTTTGCACTGTTGCAATAATTGAGATATATAATTAACTACATTAATGTAATATAGCGATAAAATACATAAAATACTCTTCGAGCCATTCAACTTTTATTCTGAACATTTTTCTCTATTTCATATAGTTTGGACAATATTCGCTTCAAAGGAAAACAACCAATTATTTTCAAAAGAGTATTCTACCCCCAAAAACTGAAAGATTGCGCAAACAAAAAATATTTTTGTGTTACGGATGAACTCCTTTATTTGTACACAAAGTTTTAGAATTTTTTGAATTTGCAGATTACCTGATATCCCTCGTAAATTATACTAAAGTAAACATTTTAAAATTAATTTAATTACATAAAAAGTTATATGAACAAAAAACTAACGAGTTAAAAGTTACATTAAGATGAAATTAAATTACTCTCTAAAGCTTTTAGAGAATAAAACGTCACTCGAATAAAGTAAAAATCAAATCTGTGCAATTTTTTAAGTAATTTGTCATTCTAATAAGAATTAAAAATTCACTCCTGTAGAATGAAAATTTGCTCCCAAAAATGCAATATTCCTTATTTTTGTACCTAAATTGCCGAATTCCATCATGTAACTATACTTAGATTTTTGATTCTTTTTAAAAATTAGAAAATTTATTATGGAATCTAAAATTGATGTTTTCACAAAATATAACATATATATATTTATTAATTATGTATAAATGCAATATTTTTGTCTAGAGAATCTAAGCAAGATATTGATCCTTATCGATACTATCAATTAAAAGTTTAATATCTACCTAAGGTATGTATTTAATTGGCTCATTACAATTCACTTAACAAGATTTTTGTCACTGCTTTAAAAGTGTTGCTTGCCATATAACGTTTTCTTATTATTATTGTATAAGAATTTACAAGCACATGCATCGTTGATAGAGGCTTAATTAAATGAACCAGTAATTAGCGCTTCGGGAACATTAAAAGAGTCTTTTTGTGCTTATTGCTCTCAGAAAAACTTGCGTTTCCAATAAGTTTAATGACAACTTAATAATTCCCAAGTTTCTTATATTTACAGTGTGAAGTTGGTATAACTATAAATTTTATATATAAGTATAATATTTTGTTGCATGAAAAACACTGAAAAAAATAACGCTTCAACTTAAATATCAATAATTAATTTTACGTGATCAATTAAATTCATAAGTTTTAAGAGAGCAAACAATGTAATTTGCAATGTTTTTTCTTCTTTATAGATTTATAATATTTCTTGTTTTATATATCTTGTATTTTGTATCTATGTCAAAATTATTGAGTAAACTTTGATATATACACAAGATACATTATATAAAGAAAGAATATTATAAATTTATTCAGTAAAGAATACTGTGGTGACCCGGAGCATCGGCGGCCACGATATACGTGACTGAGCGCGCGCCGAGCTACCCCCACGCGCTACGGCCGGCGCGCCGAATAGTTCCAGCGCCGCCGCCAGGTGGCCACGTCGCGGGACATTTTCACGTAATTAAAATTCACCCACAAACATTACAAGTAAACGCGGTCACAAATGACAAGGCATCGCTTCCTCAAATCAAGTTATGTTAGAATGGCACGTGTTTCTCTAAACACGAGGACAATAATCAAAAGTTTAATGTAGAATCGAAAAGCGTGAAAATCGGCGGCCAATTGTGATGTAATTGAGAGGCACGAAAATATTAGTAACGGGCGAAAACGTTCGACCTTGTAGGCGGCCTCAAGCGGACTTATTGATCATCGCTTCCTCAGTTTACTGAAGTTAGCTGTAGGGCCTTTGATAAGCTAATGTAACTAAGAGGTGAGTTTAGGGCCCTAGACCTTTTTCATATAGACTGTGGAGAAGTTCTTACATTGCCTCAAGGATCACAACAGAATCCCTAGGTTCAACACCTACGATTGCAATCAGTGCAATCTCTACTAAAAACAGTGAGAATATCAAAGCTTTTCTCGACCCTGGTTTAGATTTCCTTTTGTGGAGACTAATTCCACTGGAGCTTTCATCAGAAGAACCTCGGAATTCACGGCCAAGAATATTTCCGGTTACTAGCGTAGCCACGTGTATCGAGTTAGCACAAACCTTCACTGCCACTTACTACTAGATCGGCTTCACGCCAATGAATAAAAAAAAAGAAGAAGAACCCACCACCTCGTTCTCCGTGGACAGCTACGCCCGGAGAAAGGAAAAAGCGGAAGACACATTCCGATCAGAGTTCTTGAGTAACACGAGTCTCCGTCAAACATCTCACCCGGTACCTTGTGCGTGCCACCTAAACTCTTTCCACATTCCATTCAAGTTTCTGATGGCCAACCGGGCGACCGAATCTTCTCATTTCCTGTTTCAAAAATCTATAATTTAAATTTAAATTACATTATAAAAATTAAATTAGAAATGTACATTTGTAAACCTGCAATGATTTACGAAGATAAAAATAATTAAACGTACTGATGTACACAATTTTATTTGAAACATATTAAAACACGCAATTGACTCGAATTAATTCAATTCATTTGTGTAACCCATCCGATTCCGAGATCAATCCCACAGATATCTTATTTTTGTAATTGCTTACAACTCCTAGAATAAATGAATGACGCCATCGTATATAATGTTTTATGGATAAAATCTCGCCGTTTATCTTCTTTGTTCTTCCTCCATTTCTTTCTCTGTCAGTAAAATAAAAAAAAATTTATTTACGACTACTTCTACATACAGATATTATTTATAGATCTTATTTATATATTTATATAAACAATAGATTTAAATTTTTTGTGGTATTTATTTAATATTTTATTAACAAAATTCAATAATAACAATTTATCATATAACTTATTTATTCAAAATTATCTTCTAACTGTTGAAATTATGAATTCCAAATTGCATTTAAATCAGCTAAGAAATTTATTTGAAATTTATTAATGAATATCCAATCAAAAATACATTATTATTTTTTTATATTAAATGTACTTTTTTTTATGTAAAATTATATATAAGTACAATCCGAAATCTACATCCTGCTGTAGAAAATAGAATTAAATTGTGTCAAACATTATCCATTATAAACTGTCATATTTTAATTATTGTATAATATTAATTTATACATTTTTTGTAAATAAAAAAAACATTAACCAAGTAAATTTTTCATTTAAAAAATGTTGATTTTTGCAACAAACTCAGTCGATAAGATAGATAAGAAAATCCTTGATCTTGAAATTTTATAGCATGACGTTTGCTCTGTAAAATTATAAAATTTATCAAATATTCTTATAATTTTTTATTTATCTTTAGTTGTTTTCAACACAACACTTTTACTTATTAATTATATATCCGTTTACAAAGAAGTTTTTTGATATTTGAGGATTCTGTAGTTTAAATTACATTGACATGTTGAAAGACTTATTTTTACTGTGTGTATGTGTGTGTCGATTTAATATTAATAGTTTATTGAATTTTTTAAAAATAATATTATTAAACTACATATTTTATTTGCATTATATACATGATATAATTTTTACGAAAAGTAATATGTGTGAAAGGTTTACGATAACAATCATATAATTTCACACAAAATATACCCACATATATACAATACATATACTTGTATAATACATATGCTTTGTGTTTTATAATATATATATGTATGTTTACAAATTTAAAAAATTTATAAACTATCTGTAAAATGCATTCAAATAAAATAAAAGATTAAAATGCGAAAAATTATTAGCAAAGTTAGTTATTGATAATATGAAACAAATAATGACATGACGTATAGATATAGAAGATATGTATTAAAATAAATATATTTTATTGAATAAACATATATAAAGGGCACGCGCGAAATTATCTAATTCTTATGAAGATTTAGGTATTTAAGTATGTTTATGTAATCTTGTTTGAGATCTTATTAATTTTTCTTCTGTATAAATTTATCTCTAACATAAATCTCTCTCTATATCTTGATTTACACATCGATCTAAGTAGTTCCTAGGAGATTTTGATATCCCGATTCTTGACGTCGTTTGCCAAGGCAAAAGATACCGATATACAGCCCAGGGTTCGCGAATTGCTTTTATCTTCCCGGAGATGGCGCACTAGGTGCTCTTCCCCAATCACTAGGGCGTCTCCCCAAATGGGTTCCAGGATCAGCACCCACCGACCGCCGCCCAATTTCTTCTTTTTGCTACTCGACCCGCTGTCCTTCTCCTTCGTTCGCCAAAAAGTTACTTGAGCGGATTCGCTGAAGGACTCAACGTGTCCAGCAAGTCTCCGGCAGACCGATACGTTCCATGTTTCAGGCGGGGACGCAGATTGCCTCTCTTTTTATCCCCTATACACCTTTCCACGGACGCACACCCACGTACACATATACAGATTTTTACCTTTCTCCATCTTTCGCGTAGCTTCGCGTGCTTGACGTGGTTGCAATTTATATTCCGTGGTGTTTGAGACAGGTACACGCGTGTCTTCGTCGCAGAGAACACCGCATGTATACCCACACGCTCCTTCTCATGTGGGTGTTGCATCTGTGTATGTATATGCGTGTTGCTCCGATAGCTCTTGTGTTCGTGCCTTATCCAGTCGAGCAAAGACGTTGAGATCCGACAAGCGATCGTTGATATAATTGGACCGGTCAGACTGTACTGGTCAGTTTTCTGGGATTACATTCTTGAAATCTCTTTGTTTCAACTCATCATCCGCGATTGTATTCTCGTGCAACTGAAGAATGTATTAGTTGCGTTTTATAGAATTACATTTGTTTTATAAATTCGATATTTTGATAATTTACGTATTAGTAATGACAAGAAAACCTCGATAAAAATAATTAAAATTATTTAATGTTCTTGAAGATTAGTAAATAAAATTAGTCATTGTTAATCTACAATTTGTATATAATGTAAAATATTTAAATTCATTAACATAACATCATGCGTATAATAATTATGGTATATTAAAAAAATGTTTGTCATTATTCAATAATGAATTTTTGAAAAATGCGTAGTATATTTGCGCATATTTACGTCAGTATTAAAAAGATGTAAATATAAAATCAGAAGATCGATTTCTTGTCTCAATCTTGATATAAAAAGAATAAAGTATGAACAGTTATTAATTATATATGTAAAAGTTATTAATTATATATGTAACAATTCTGTAAATTATGTGTTTATTTCTTATTATTACTCATGATAGCTATGTTAATCACATAATTAATTTAGCTAGAATATTCACATAAATATTTCTTGTTGTTTCTGCTATTGATCGTATCGCACAAACACAAAGAACTACAGGCATTCATTTCTACACATAAAAACTATATTGAACAGCCGACAGACGATATTTTAAATGATGAGGGGCGTAATAGCGAATACAATTACCGTTGTATAATAAATCCAAAAGCATATCTTATTATTCGTATCCCAATTCATATTTTACCACAGCCTATTTTCTATTCTTCAACATATTAAAATTAATGTTTTTAAATTTAATTTCAGAAGGCGGAATTATGATCACCCAGCCGAAACTTCATATGGTAAGTACTTAATATATTATATATTTATATTGTTTGACAGTATTTTATAAACACAAAGTTATATTGTTTAATTCATTTAATATTCACAAATTGCGCACTTTTATGTGAATACTTCTGAGACAGGTAGGTTTTCTTTTTAGTATTTTAAGTAGAACTTGAGATATATATAATAATTGAGATATATATAATAATTTATATTATAAAAGCTAGAAGTTCTAATTTCTACAAATGTTTATAAAATTTTTGAAATTCTCTTAATTATAAATCATTTATACACACATAAGAATATTTTTACATACAATTCTAGAAAGAAATATCTTACATGAGATATAATCGATAAAAAACAACTTTGAAATTCAATCTCAATCTCTTTAAATAAATTAATCAAAAGAGGTGAATAACTGAAGTAATATGATAATTATGTGATAAATAAATAAATTCTCGATTAGATAAAAGTGTTTCGAGCATATGAAGTTTACCAACAAAATGGGGTGTGTAAAATGAGCTGTCCATCGTAAGAAACGCCGGAATCCAGGCTGTAAGTTTTACCCGCCCTCTGCACCTTACTACCTCGCGTGCGATATTCCCGGTACACCTTCTATCACGGTATTCGCCACCGACGTAAGCCGCTCCCTCTCGCAAGCTGCGTCACCCCTTGCCCGCGCCGCCATTCTCACATAGAAATGCCGCCACGATATCCCAACCGGGACGAGTTCAGTGGTTTCCAAAAGTCGACGAGTCGACGATTCGACGGTGGCCGAATCGCACCAGTTTCTGCAATACTTGGCAAAAGCAGGCGCGAGAGTAAGAGAGAGAGAGAAAGAGAGATAAGAGAGAGAGAGCGTGGAAGAGAGGAGGAAAAGAATGGCGTGAATCGAATGTTTGACAGAGATTTAAAGTTGTGCATACGCTCTATGGATTGAGAGAGGCAATTATCTAAAGTGCCTCTTCTTACGTTGCGTTAGTGAACTATGCAATGACTATTCATGATTCTGTTCTTTTATGAGAAGACATAAAGCGAAAAATGAAAGATGTGATGCGAGGTGTTTTTTTCACGAAATGTGCAGCTTTTATAAGTCTTGATGATGACTTATAATTGTACAACAAAAAAAAAGGATCTTTAAATTGAATTTTCTATTAATGCACATGTATATGCCTAATAAATCAAATATAAAACCAAAATATAAAATATAAATATACACGTATATATCTGAATAGAAAAAAAAATTTAATAATAAAGAAAATAACAAGTTTTGAAATAAAAATTTCATGTAATTACAATATTTACAAAAAAGGATGGATAAAATTATTTTATCTACACAGTACACTCTGCTAGCAAATATTAATAAAATTTTCAACTAGCTAACAAATATGAATGAAAACATGATTTATTTATGAAAACGCTGCTCCAAATATTATCGTATACATTAAAATGCTAAATGAAAAAAAAAAAATAGCAAAAATCTGACTAAAACAGTTTGAAAAATACTATTTAATTAAAGATAATGCCAAGGATAAGAAATGTAATAAAAATTATTGCAAATGATAGAAATACATTAAAGTATTTCAAGATTTAATTATTGTAATTTTTCGTATAAAAGACTTTGAACTAAATACAGACCAAATGGGAAACAATGTAAAGCAGAAATTCAAAAAAGTGCTACCTTGACGAGATTCAAAACAAAAAAAAAATAATTTTAGAAGGAGAATGGAGGTAGAGTAAAAATGAGATGAAAAAAACTGCACTCAATCGAGAGAGAGAGAGAGAGAGAGAGAGAGAGAGAGAAAGAGTAAAAAAAAGAGAGAGATGGAGGAGGAGAGAAAGAGAGACAAGTGGAGAAACCTAGAGGAGGAGAGAAAATACCGTGTGAGACGTTGAAACGTTGCAGAGTATAAGGCAACGTGGAGAGCACGACTGCACTGGCAAGAGGCGAACGTACGGACCGTCGGACGGACGGAGCACGCCGGGTATACGGCGAGCGAGGAAGCGAGAGAGGTGCGCGAAGCCTAAGCGAGGGAAGAGAGCTGGAAGTATAGTCGAGAGCGAAGATCGGAGCGAGAGGAGACCCGACGGAGAAAGAGACCCATTCATCTTGGCGCGCCTAGCGGGGCTGCGATTGGTCCACCTGTGGTAAGGCTGCGCCGCGATTGGACGGCTCTGTTTACCAGCTGGTACCCCGGCGCGCTCCAGACTCGCGAAAGGAGAGGGGGGAACAGAACGGAGAGACAAGCGGCGCCATTATTGTAAGGGGTTACATTTAGCTGGCCGTGGGTTGTAGTACGCGGCGTTCGGGATAGGGGGCTATAGTACCTTCATGCATGGCCCATAAAGGATTCGTCGACTATCCGAGAAGTACGCAAGAAACGGCTTCTAACACCTGACAGGGGCCACGCTCTTCTCTTCTCTCTCCTCGTGCCGTCGCCGGGTTCACCATCGCCCAATTTCCGAGCTGGAACCACGACCATTGGGTGGGCCCGGCGAGAAGAAGGACCCGGCCGCTTAATCGCCGATTCTTATTTCGATACCGGATGGATTCGTCGTAATCGGAGGGTGCGATTACGTCGAGACAAAGAGAGCGCAAGATTCAAATTTGAACGCAAACGCAAAGATACCGCGTGCGAAGATTCCGCGTGGTACCCGGTAGTGGACCGCGGCGATCTCTCGTGTCAACCCGAGAGAGAGAGAGAGAGAGAGAGAGAGAGAGGAGGGACATGTCATTTGCCATCGCGGACGGTCGGTGATTCGTGGTCAGTCGTTCTCGGTGACCGCATCCCGCCGCGTTCGGTATTGTTGTTGTGATAATGTGCTGAGTTGCGTAAGTGGCAGTAAAAGTGGACGTTGATCGCTGATAGGGGAAGAGCGATAGTGGACCCGGAAAGCGATAAAGCAATCGGCGGAAAGGATTTCCAAAAGGGGAAGGAAGACGCGTGGCGAGGAAAGTGTGCGCGCTCCGCGCCGTGCGTTCTCCGCGCGAGAGTGACGGATCATATCTCGTGATCCGTGGCGAAGACGGATTACGCGCGCGATGTGGCAGCTGCTGCAGCTGCAGCCGGTGGACGTGTCGCCGCGGTGTCGGTGTTGAGACACTCGTCCCGGTCGTCCCGTCCGGGCGTGTCTTCGGCATCAGACGTCCACATCGGCACCGACAGGCGATATGAGTACGAAATTCATAATTGATAGTATGCTACCTGCTAAGTACCAACAATTCCACCCGCAACAGTTGTTCTCAAGCGCGACTCCAGGTAGTATTCAGGCGTGTACGACGAGTCCGGCCACCGCGAGCCTAGAATCGAGTTTATCCGCGGCTGCAGTGGCGGCCGCGGCAGTCAATTACGCACATCAGCACAATTCACCGAGCCCGACGGGTTCGAGTCCCCAGCACTCGGGAAGTTCCGCTTCTACGTCACCGGCGGCACGCACCACATCCAGCATGTATCCGTACGTGTCCGCCGCAGCGGCTCATCATCATCATCAGCAGCAGCAAGCGGTCGCGGCCGCCGCGTTCGGCGCCACGTCCAGCATGGTGCCCGGTTTCGGCTCCTCGGCGGCATCCAGCGCTGCCCTGGCCGCCGCCGCCGCCGTGGACGCCGCGACCGGCGACAAATCCTGCCGTTACACAGCTAGTCTGACCGGCAATGTGGCACCTACATCGGCCGACCCTATGGTTAATTATACCCTAGGCCACCATCATCAGAACGGCGCTACGCCCGGTAGCCTCGTTTCCTCCGCGTCCGCATCCTCGGCCGTCTCGGCCGCCTCGGCCTCCATGGCAGCGGCGGCACAGTTCTACCATCAAGCGGCTGCCGCATCGGCCGTTGTCGATCCTTTGACCTCCTGCCAACAACCCGCCACCGGCCAACCTGGGATCTCGGACATACCTCGGTATCCCTGGATGTCGATTACCGGTGAGTCTCTTCGACGTTGTTCTTTTATCTTTTTATTGCGTTCGCTTCTATAACCGTCGATCGACGGGTATAACGCCTCAACGCGAGAATGTGTAACGTGTTGTCGTCGCGAGAATCACACTTTATCACGATTTTTACTCTGTGATACAAAATGGCTTTTACAAGTAGGCTTTTGAAAAATCATGCTTTACCAAACATCTTTTACATACGTTTTTTTTTTTTTTTTTTTTTAACCAATTGATTTTGCATTCATTCTTTGAATATTTCTTCACAGTTTTATTATGAATAGAGAATTATGGCTACATATAAATTTAAACATAATTTGTTTATTTAATTGATTTCTTTTCGTTTATTTCCATTAATGAATTATTTAATTGTAAAAGTGCTGCGTTATGTCTGTTTTTTGATAGAATGCAGATTCAATGTTCTTATAAATCTTTCATATTGCATGATTGAAACAAAGAATGTACGAAGAATTATTGCATGAAACTGAGCATGAAGTTGATAAGAAATATTAGATCTTTATTACAGTTCTAATTGAGTAATATCAAGAATGTGTAATAAAAAAGTATCGATAGAGAAATAATTAAAGAGCTGTTATTATATTTATACTTACATTATTAAACTTATGTTATTATTGTACGTATTAGATATATAATTATATAAATATATCGTTTATCTATTTAATTTATGAAACTACATTGCCTACTATTTATTAACATAAAACAAATAAGAAATTATAGATACATTATCATCGATTGATTAGTTTTATTTTAAATTTATTTTTTTAATTGTATTTTAAGTTTATTGAAAAGAAACTGAACTTATTTTGCATGAATTTTTTTTTTTTACAAATTACATAATTACAAATTACCTAAAAATTTTTCATATTACATAGAAGTTTAATTCAATGGAAAAAGTTTTTCTTCTGAATTCCTATAATTTACTACAATTATGTTGGAAAGCATAGTTAACAATTTGTTTAGGCGTGATTATAAATACTGCATGTTTTTTTCTGAAAAAAATCCATGTGCATTAATATTGTATAACATTCTTTTACACCCATTTCCGAGGAAGATTAATAGTATTAGAAAATTATAAACTAATTATTTTATAATTTTACACGTATTAGAAACACATACATGCAAATACAGAATGTTTTTAAAATCAAAGTAGTTTTTAGAGCATATTCTATGATCGTAAGGATGAAGAAGAGTCATATGAATATAGAACCGACTTTCTTTGCGCTCAATATTAATGTATGAAAATGATAAAGAAATTTTTTATTTCTAATGTCCATTATTTAAAAATTTACTTGATACCATACCGGTTTTGTTACGCGTAATTACAAATGTAGCAGCACTGACAAAAATAATTTGCATTGTAATTTGAAATGTAACAAGCAATCTTCGAAGAATACACGGACGTAATAGCAAGTTAAAGAATGCACTACACACAATTCGATTAGAGTCTCTGTTAGAAGTGCTGTTGTTAGCACACGAAACTTGAAGTTATTCCGATGTCGTGCATAATACATCGTACGTGTGCCTTGTCGAAGAGAGCCTTTGTCCGCTAAAAGATGTTAGCTAGGACAAAGCGCCGACGGTATTTATCGCGTATATTTGCGGCGAACAACGCAGCGGCCGCGGACCAGCCTGTTGTTGCGTTCCTGACGCTGACTCGCTGACGCGAAAACTGCGCATTTTTACGGTAACGTGAAACGGCACATTTCATTGCTTTTTTCGCGTTTGATATTGTTGTGACATTGTACCAACGGCGCGCGAAATAACTCCAAGAAGTTTGCGTGAAAAGGAGCTCCGTTTACTTCGTCGCGAGGGCGGTAGAAGCCGGTTAACTTGTCGATTCGCGGTTTCCCTTGTGCACGAACGGCATAGCGATTCTACGGTCACGGTTAGATTTATCCTTCTAGGTACTCCGACTTGAGAGACTTTAGGCATAAACTTCAATTGCAACAATCGCCGTATTTGTCACATTCAAACGTAGCACCGTCGACTTAGCTGAAATTCACGCGACGAACGAATTAAACGCGTACTACCTTTCGAGCCCTAAATTATTTACCACGTATTTGCAATAAAATTTCTTGGAGATTGGTTGCACGATGTCTCTCTCTCTCTCTCTCTCTCTCTTCCTCTATCTCTCTTTCTCTTGCGCATTTGTGCCAATGTACTTGCGTTAGCATGCAGTAATATAATACAAGGCATGCACCCGGACGGGGCGGGGGATTGCGGAATATATTGCGATTAAGTTGTAATCTTTGAATATGCAAATTATTTTCCGAAGCCCGTTTCGCTATCAACACGTTATAATAATACTTGACGTTAACGCATTAACTTTCCGTTTTGCCAACTCGTGAGGTCCCGCATTATGCCCGCCACGAATCATGATTACATTCGTGTAATTTCTAATGCGCGTGGCGATTACGTCGATTCAATTCAATATTCTCCTTACTTTTTATTGCTTACTTATTATTGTTGTTACGTTATTATTCTTTGTGAAGAATAATGAATGATCGAGTTAGCCACTGATCGTCGGCCATTGAAATATTAACTTCTGGGTTTACGTAGACGTTATCTAGAAAGCTAAATTGCTCTTTTATAAATTATTTTATTACAGCAACTATATCTGTTTGGTATAATTGAATTTCTCAGACTTTCAGGGTAATCCAGTTTCGCATTCTGATCGTTTTAATGTATTCTTTTACACAATTTCGTAATGCTGTTTAAATTGTTACTTGATATCTAATGCTGCCACTTTATATTTAAACTTTTTATATTTACAGCGTTATCTTTTACTTCGGTAACATTCTCGCACATTATAAACGAGCAGCAAACCAATTTGTTATTATTTTCACCGTACCATGGTGTGTGTATGTGTGCAAACGGGGCTTCTAATTTTATTTATACATTCCTGTCTTCTATATTTGACATATTTCTAACCTTTTTCAAGCATTTACAGTTTTTTTTTAACACTTTTACTATTATATATCTATTCATGCATCAATAAGTTTCTTATCTATTTTATAAGTCTATAAGAATAGCTTTACAGTCTCTTGTGAAGAGAGGTGAATGATTCAGCCGACAATATAGCGTGACGATTTTAGTTAGCGAGACTTTAGTTGAACCAAAATCATGTCGACAATTTATAACGCTACGTTTTTCTTTCTCTAATAATTAATAGTGTTTTGAATATTGATCAAATTATTGAATTTTAATTTAATTACGAATAACAATGAAATGTGCGATCAGAAATGAAATAAGCGAAAACATAATAATTTTATTAATATTAATTTTCTACATTATGAAGTAATGTGCAGTAATAAGGTAACCCCTTCATAGATTATCTTATTATTATATTGATATACATTCGTATATAGTACGTGACATACGTCAATCATGTAAATTTAGCTGATTCGAAGAACATGCGTATTTCAACACTTCTTATCTTGACACAGATAATTTTTAGAAACATTTTGACTTTTAATCTGGGGGGTCAACGACAATTTCTTGCAAATTATTAACGTCGCGCTAACTTTATCTTTGACACTTCCGACCGTTTGTTTAATGTTTTCGTTTAACTAAGATTGTAAGAGTTGCGTAGTTTCCTTTTCTTTTTCGATTTTCTGCTTTCTGTTATTTGAATGTTTTGCATGTACTCCTTAATATTAATACATGCACTGAATCATAATAAAGTAAATTTATAATAATACGCTTAAGAAGTCGTGCTCTGTGTCACGTTATAAGCTTATCTCAAATTCAAGCGTAGGTTTGCAGCTCCAAACTGCGCATGAAGTTGATTTATATGTATTATCTCTACTTGATATAAGAAAGAAGACAGAACGTAATTGTTGAAACGTACACTTTTGCACGGATATTCTAATCAACTTTTTTATTTTCCAGATTGGATGAGTCCATTTGACAGAGTGGTGTGCGGTGAGTACAAATTATTGTCGCTACATGTAATGCTTTTACACTACTGCTGCCATTATTTGCATTGTGTATATAATAAGAGTATAAAATATATTCCATATTTCTGCGAACTTAATTGCATTGAAAATACTTGAAAAATTGATCGTTATTGTAGCTATGTCTTTACATCGACATGGTCCGTTGTCTTCATTATTCGGTCGGTCTTTCTTCCGTTTTCTTACTATAACTGATGATAAATAATTCCATTTATTCGATTTTCTAAAGCTTGAGTGATGCGGCAGGAGAATTAAAATTTCTTTTTACTTTCGCGGATGTAATCTTTAATTACTGCGATTCACTGAAGAAGATACAATAAGAGGATTGGAACGTGAGAGTTATTGGAATTTTTGTAATGTACGCACTAATAACAGCGGCAATTCACTGATTTGAGACAACTTAGCCTGTGCAGAAAGTCGGTTACTAATTTCTATTGAAATCTCTAAACTTTTTCATATGCGACTCCACATAGCTTTTCCTTAATATTAATTGTTCTAACTGAAGAGGACTTAATATCAGAGGACTCAAACATATTGTCATGTAAATATAATTTCTCAAAGTTTTCTTTTAACTCATATAACTTATTATTTGCTCGACCATTACTCTTCCTTTTATATTACATTGCAAACGAGCGCAAAATATTTATTTTTCTTTCAATTTAATTGATAAATGACATTACATATTAACGTGATGAAGAAACTACAATTGGCGTGATCATATTTCGATCATGAAGAATAGATCTATCTTTCTCAACTCGGTCCTTCATAGCTGGACATCGTGGTCTCCATTTGATGCTCATAGTGACTCCATAGTGACTGTGTTGGCAAAGATACTCTGTTAGTGGTTTGCTATTGTCTTTCGAGAGATAATGATCCATTAAAAATCTGATGTATTCGGAATAGATTTAAACCTGTATCTTTGGCACAGAGAATAGAACTCTTACGCCACGATCATTACAACGAGAAATAGATAACTCTTTGAAAAAAGAAAAATCTATTACACATGAAATTTTATTATAAAACTATATGGATGATAATTGTAAAAGATCAATTTTTAATATGGGATCTGTATGTCTCAAAGTCTTGGAAAGATTGGAATACAAGGGATACGACTCTTCTCAAATACAGTTTTACACTCCACATGTTAGTCACATTTCTTTCTTCGGTTTAATAGAGAAGATACTTGAAGCATTATGGCTGGTTCCTTTCTTCTGAAAGCGATGACTTGCCTTTTCTCTAAGTTTCAACATTGACCTTATCCAGATACACATCACGCATTGCATTTTCAAAATTAGAGAAACAAAGAACAGTCTTCAAAACGTTTTCTTCCTACATGATTGTGCAATTGCATTGTGACAGTGCCAGCAGGATTAGTCGTAGGTTTAATAAATGGTTAGTCATTAGTTTACGATAAAAAATGATGTAATCCCACGCATTGTCGAGGTGTCAAGGTCATCGTTCGGATCATTTACGTGAATCGCGCTACCGGGCGGCACACGCTAAGTCCTTTACCCTATTCATTTATGTTAGTTGTGCATGCAAGAAGGACATGTATATGGGCAACTACACCTGTCGTCACCGTGATAATGTTAGCTGCGAATAATCTCCATGACTATCTTTTATACGGCCATTTACGAGTCCACAATAGCGCAGTAAATACCGATTAGATAAAATTAAAACTTCAGCCGACGGCTTTTATCGCGATGGTTTGTTTACATCAGACGGATCATAATTTCAAATAGGCATTGGCGATCACTGTAGGAAGTTTCCAACTGTGCGAAGGGAATGCTTAGTTCGGTAGGAAATTACATTCCGATATACTCAAACGGAATATATCTATTTCTGCATACGTGCAATCGGTCGATGAATCAGAATACGCGTTCGCCGTTATACGTTTATACGTCCAGCTGTTTCTTACTAATCGCGCGCGTTAGCGATCTACATATATTTCAAGTTACGCCACTATAAACATGTTGAAACCGTAATATTTTATTAACATCAGTTATAACGAATTTATTGTATTTAAACTAATAAATATATTAGTAAATGAAATGTAATTTAAATAATGAATGAAATAATAATTTAGAAGCGAGTAAATAACAATATACGCCAAATAATAAAGAATAGCAGAATATAATAAAATAGAAAGATTAAATTTATATTGTGTAAATTACTCTACCTAATTAATTTAATAATGTACTTATCAGTAAGTATATCATAAATTAATTGGGAGAAATCATTTAAAGTTGAAAGAATTTTTTATGCAGAATAATTCATGTATTTAAATGTAAATATTCGCTTAAAAAGTTATATAACCTAGTTAGTTTCCTAATTTCAATTTCACTGAATGTCTTATCGTTTCTCACGCTAAAGGAAAGAAAATTTACGAGTAGTATGTGGACGCTTTGTAACACTGTTATATTTATCGTGTTTTAAATTCAATTCATGTTCTCGTGAACATTCCTTTTTTTCACTCAAAGCTATATACCCTTTGTTGTTTTCATTGATTCAGTATATGATTAATACATGAATGTGCTATGCTTCGAGATTTAGAATCGGCTTTTTTTTCGAACCTGTTCTCTGAGGACGTTCGTGTATCTCATTATCAAAATTTGTAACGTTCGGAGAAACAGACTATCCTGTAAGTTGTGATAAAAAGGAGAGGATGGACAAACAAATTCATTGCCTTGTTTATTCAGTATATCTTTCTCGAAAAGTTTATAAAAAGCATTACTCTATTTTTTCTTATTTTTCTCTAAAAGAATTGTCTTCTCGCCGATTGCATTGTAATATATCGAATATTATAAATGATAATTGTAATTTTGTGCTTTCTTCATATGATGCGCATAAATTACAAATGCAAAATCATAATATTTTTGAACACTATAATAAACTAACTAAAGAACATCAGATTCTTCAAAATCCAAGGATTCACAGAGATCCTTTCGAGAACGATTATTTTGCGTTCGAAAACACAAATCCCAAGCTTACGAAAATTTGAGGAAAATTTCTTTCACGTTCCGTTGAGCAATTAAAATTAACGCGACACTAAATGTGGCAACCAAGCGAAACTGTTTGCGTGGACGACGTACGAATTTCTAATCTGTCTCTGGTACGCGAATATGGGAACATATTCTGACATTGTGGGTTCAGAGGCCTGCGAAGCGTCTAGCTGGATTACGGTGTGTACATGGGGACTAGCAGGAGATAATGTATAATTTATAATCAGGCCGATCCGCCGACAACGGCGCACCACTCTACAGGCAGAGTCCACTGCCCCAAAAGCCGCCAACCCCTCATTAGCATTCGATGATGGCTGCCGCGTCCTGCAGCGTCGGTATTATCCCATTTCATCGCCCCTGCCTCCCCTACTTGGACCTCTCTCTTCGTATTCCCCCGCCTCCGATCTCGTCTGCTCTCCCCGTCCCTCACACGTAAACGTTTCCTCCCTCGCCTGGGTCGCATCAGCATCCAGCAGGTATCCGGCATTGGCTAGAAAAAGAATAGCCCCCATCGAAATTTTATCCGGAAAATTTCATCCCGAATTCTGTTTTATGCCATGACCCGGCGCGTTTTCTATACTTTTCTATTTTACTCATTGCCTTCTCGATGCGCCATTAATATACGTTCCTCGCCCAACTCGAAACTCCACGCGGAACGTTGCGCTGCGGGGAAAGTATAATATAAAGTCTAGACGCGAGCAAACGTGTAACGTTTGTATTTTGAGACGTGCGAAATTGGGGGTTGGGTACACAAAGCGGGTCGTAAAAACTAGACATTGGGGAACGCGGTCGATCGAAAAATTTGAGAGCTTGAGGGACATGGGGGGGGGGGAGACAACGATCGAGATTTTTACAGTCGTCGATGCGGCGTGACCGCTTTTGACATCTCCCGAGGGAAGCCACGTTTCCACAGACAGGTTAGAATCGTGTTGTCACAGAGATTATTGAAACTGCAGTTTTATGGGCCTTAAAAGCAGTTTAATTGCCGTTATATAAGTGTTTATACGCTGCCAGGTTTGGCCTCCGCCTGCGCCACCCCAAACGTTTATTTTATGGTCATACGGCGACGGCGCGTACCCCGTTATGTCGCGTGCCGAAGCCATCACACCAGTCAAATCCTCAGGCAGGCCGGTCGATTCCGAATATCGGCGTATGTTTACGCGATGGCCACCCTGAAACGATATCTTACAATGTAAGGTATTCGGATCGGCTGACCGAGGATTTGACTTATACTTAATTTTAGGAAAGGGAGAAATTTACACCTTTGTTTACACTCTCAAATTTTCTTTTAAAGGAATAACTTTAATATTGACTAATAACTAATTGCGCATTAATATAATGTTATGGTATTACACACAATATAAAAACATTGTAAACATTGTGACATATATTATGTACTTTGTGAAAATATTTCTTAAGAGCACTTTAAATGTGATAAAAAAAAAAATACTACAATGTTTCACATATTGAAATATTCCTGATGATACATATATGTTTAAATATATTTTTGTATATTTAGCCATAAAAATATATTATCATTTAAACATTTTCTTCAGTTATTTACGTTACACATTAAAAATTTAAATTCTCGAAAGAATTAAAATTTTAAATTTTTGTCTAAAATATTCCGTTGTACTATGATACCGGATACAAAATTCAGCATATTTTTTTTTTTTATTGCTGTTTCGAATCGGAAAATCATGCGCTTCCTTTTCTACTTCTTTTAACTCGTAACTTTTTAACTCTTCCTTCCGAATTCTCACTTTTTTCAGGCTTAGACTTTCATCCTTTGTCGCTCGTTGCCCATTATTTTTTCTCTATCGTAAAGGCAATAAACTTTACCTAATTCACAGAAAGAGAGGAACACAGCTAACACAAGAATCGAAGATTTTTTTCGACGCCTGTAAATCACGAGGTTGTTTCATGCTGAGTCAAGTGAAAGTAAAGGCTTTGACGATCGTATCTTACACGAAAATCAACCATGTCACGTTTACGATAAAGGACGTTACGTGCATTCATACCCCTTTTTCATTGATGTATCTCTTTCTTGTTTCTTTTATGGTGGATTTTATTTAAATTGCTATATACGAATAAACTAAAAGTTTTAAATGATTTTGTTTTTCATGATCTAAACAGGCGTACATTGCCATATTTTTAATTGATTTTCTTTTCCTTTTTGTTTAAATAATAATTGCTCCCGTATAACTTTAAGACTACGTTATAATAATTGACAAATTACTTTAATATAAATATAGCTATTACATGAAAAAGGAATTTAATATTAATCTACGTAATAATGTGCAATCCATTTTATGTATTATTTCTATAATAATTTTTGCAATCAGGGCTACTAACGTTAATGGTATATCATCGCTTAGTTTACTTTCTGCGATAGATAATCTTTATTTATATCGCTCGAACTTTATTGCACAAGTTTGACATTTACAATGTCTAAAGCCTTAGGATTAAGTTTTACCTCTCATGATTAAACGGCAAGAAACGGTTGCTGTGTTTAAAAAGATAAACGTTTATCCTTCATCTTAAAGTTAAATTCCAATAAAATGTACATGCGGGTTATGAGGATGTTGTATGTGGCTTTGTCCCCTCCGGCGGCATGTAGTCACGTGCACTTTTAACAGAAATAAGATATATTATTCGTATTTAACTTTACATAGTTCAGTTGTAATATCATTTTAAGCAAACGGATTACTTAAAAAAATTCTTCAATGTTACATTAAAATATTTGATTCACGTTCTATTCTCTACAGATTCTTTGACAAATTTGAAGATTTAGTGTCATTCTTCTAGCAAAAACATCAGTCATAAATTACCGTGCACATGAGCCTTTTACAAAAAATAAGTATCGAAAAAAAAAAATTATAAATACTAAAATCTTATTTTTTGTAATTTTATTTTTAATTTTAATTTTTTTTTAAATTTTCAATGAATTTGATCTTGAATAGACTTGTTATCTGAATATAAATTGTTAAGATATTAATATCAATATTGCAAACATAAAATTTACAATAAACGATGAGTTTTTTTGTGGTCAAGAAAAGGATGATCTTAATTAAAAGAATAATCTTAATGAATAAAGAAAATATAGATAGAGTGGTTAAATTTAGGACGTCCCGTATATCGCGCCGTGGTGGGCGTTTGCGATTGCCATTTATAACTACAAAGGTCTGAAAAATCGACATTTGTGCGGTCATCGCCGTATGAGGATATTGCCCGATGCGTCACGTTGCCACGATGATTAATATTTGAAAGAAGAAAAAATTATGACAACTACACACAACGCAAAAACATTATCTCTCTATTTCTCACAAGTCACATACTCGTTTGCACTAATCTGTGTGCGAAATTGGAACTTTTGTGCTGTGAATTTTACAGCGCGAAATTACATGCAAATATTAAGGAGCGTTGAAAATTGCTTTTTTACAGCTGTACTATACCATTTCTAAATTAATAGTACACGATGTATTTACCTAATAAATATTCATTAATTAAAAATATGTTTTTAGATGTCAATTTTTTGCATTCAATGATGTATAATAAATATTTTTAATTAATATTATTTAATAGACAATATTTTTTATATAAATATAAAAACCATTTCATATATTTAGTACGCGAGATTAAAATAAAATAAAATTTATGTATTTTTATTCATGACTATTAAAATATGCAATTATTGATGTGTTATCTGTAATATGCTTTCATCTTGTCACAAAAACTCATGCTTGAGGTGATTTTATAGACTGTTTTATATACAGTAAAGCTATTAATAATTGTAAATGTAGGCAAATATGACGAAATCGTTATGCTAAAGACGTTTTTCAACAAGCGATTAATTTGTATCGTTATTGTAAATTAAATAATAATAAAACAGGGCACTATACTTTTGGGATAAAACTTTTTATTTTTATTTTTGTGTAAAAATATATTTGTTTATGGTTGTTGACATTTTATAAAATATTGATAAATAAAAAAATTACGAAAATTATAAATGTACAAAAATCATTTACATACAAGAATTTGTGGGATATTCAATCAAGTTTAAATAATTTTTGTGTAACGTGTAATTTATATTTGAAAAAAAAAACAACATTAGCAAGTAAGATTGAACTTTGAAGATCATAATTCTTCTGAATCGTTGATCAAAGAATGAACTATCGCTTTAATGGAGTGTTATGGCGTCAAATGAAACTCTAAACAATGATATCATTATCTACTCGAATGCCGTTGTAATCTCATTAACTTACTTTAAACAAACAGCGTTCGATGCACTGTGACACTCACCGCTTGGCAGCATTAACCTTTCAAATTAATCCAGAAGTAGCCGCGTGAATTTAATTCAAAATTTTCACAAATTTTCATATTTCGTACGCGCGGAATTCGACAGCATATTTATGATGTGTTGCGATATTTAGTGCAGAAGATTAAGACGACATTGTTCAGATGCCATTGCTCGCATCACTACCCTCGAAATATTCCATTATACGAAGCGGGGACAGGGAAAGCGGAGGATAAAGAAGCTGACGGGTGTTAAGGTGTTTCATATTTTCGCGGGAAAGCCCAGCGTACGAGCCCGACGCTGGGAGAAACGTCGTCCGCGTAGTTACGGAAATGTACGGCGCTGACATACGGAACGATCTTGTCCGTAAGAGAAAACGTGCTCGACGCCGGTCTTCGGACGCGGCGTAAGCCGTGTACAGCTACATACCGGCGGCGCTCTTCGCCGAGCGAGCGTGCTCCTCAGCTTCTCCGCGCCACACTGCGAGGCATAACATGGTGGCGGAGGACAGTCCCCGGCAGGCGCTATCGTAACAAAATGCGGCCGTTTGCATAACACGACGACGAGCAATTCGGGCAGGTTTGACGGTGCGCGATATAGACCTTTAGCCACGAATATCCAGGGGAAGGTTCGGCGAGTTTGTAGACGCAGGGATGGGGAAAAAGAGGGACTAGCGAGCGGAGACGAGGGCGAAACACGGGGCAGGGGTTCGACGCGACCTCCCAGGGGACTTTTGTGTAATCTATGCCGCGATATAGCCAATGGCGAATGGTATACGCCTTTCCCCTAGTGTCATAGGCGCGACGTTGTAATTGCTAGAAATCGACATCTCCGCACATTTGCATTTTAGCATGCGGCTAAACGTCTATAGTCTAACAGTCGGACGCTTGTTTGTCAAAAGTATTATTTATACAACGTATAACGGGCTACCTTTGAGAGGGATTGTACGTTTCACCCGTCGGGATAGAGTTACTGTTACGAGACGCTAGAGTTCAATCGTTCGTAAGACGATCCGTTACCCTAAGCGATTTATATACATAATCTATGCTTTGAGCTATTCGCGCTGGCGAATGCGGGAACAGTTATCTTTCGCTTTACCATAATAAATATTTCTCACTGTCATAGTTACTCGTAATTTTACGATGTAATTCCTACAAGGAAATGAATATATCTCTCTTCTAATCAGCAACCTCGAATAAATCGTAAATCATTTTGCATTGCACAAGCGCGGCGAAACGAACGTGTGTATTTGTTGCACTTATCTTCCTTCTAGGATGATAGTAATTTATCTCCTTTATAATTAACTTTTTTTTATTGAAGATGGCGATTATAAATGTTTTTGATAAGGGGCAATACCTAATAGATCGTATTCTTTTAAAGACTCCGACGGCAACAGTTTCCGGAGGTTCCACGATAGGAGGAATAGGTGGAATAGTATCATAGAACGATTCGGTTTAGATATGGCACGGAATACTCTTCGGCATGCTGCTTCACGGTGCACCGCTGCTTATCACGTCTGTTATTTCTCGATAAAAACTAAGGGCTCCATTTCCAGCTTCTTTCGTGTCGGTGCGTACCTATCATTCCTCCTCGTTCTTGCTCGCTCTCTCGCGCTTTTGAGTACCCGCGTGTGTGTGTGTGTATGTGTGCGGGTACATACCTGTTTATTATCAAATATGTATTAACATATATATATATATATATATATATATATATATATATATGTGTGTGTGTGTGTGTGTGTGTGTGTTTATACACATATATGTTTTTATTTCTGTAACTGTTACATTCATTAGTGGTACATATTCGAAAGGGCATACATGTTTTCTTCTGCATCTGCATCCGTACGCACACGTGGTACACGCATCTCGGTATAATTCCCAAATATTGCGATGCGCATCCTACCTCCGTTGTACGTTCGTGTACACATTCACACATTCGCGCACTGCTTTTCCACCGTGTACAGAAGTTACTTCCGTACCTTGTGCCGAGTCGGTAGCTGGTAAAAGAGAAGAGAAAGGAGGAGAGATAGGGGAGAGAGAAACGGAGGGTGCGCTAGGCTATAACAGGAGCTAGAATCGTTACCAGTGCTAGGAATCGAGTGCGCATGTGCCCGGAATCCCCTTTGTTCGCGTGATATGTCCAAGCTGAAGCGCGGAGCGCCCAAGAAGCAGCGACGAAGCGCGTAGGAAAATGAGAGAGTACGTGCGCCGAGCGAGAGGAGGAAGCTTCGACCTCAGTGCTTTCGAACGAGTTTTTTTATTTTACAATTACAAGTACAGTTGCTATTGTACATATATTTATCTAGAATATAGACTAGCTTATAGATTATTTGTAAGCACAATTAAATATTCTAATTTTGAATATGTAGCTGTATAATAAGAATCTTTAGTAAAAAAAATTTTAAGGCTACCGTGTTGAATATTATCAATAGAGATATCGTATATGGTTTCATATTTTTATTTATTTATTGATTTATTTATTAAATTGCAATAATCCTATTTTAAAATTGACATGTTATTTATTTTGATGCCTGTTTCTCACGGTTCCGTTTGACTGTAAATCTATTAATTTAATAATTGTTTAGTTGTTTACTTAATATAAATATTTATTAAATTTGTAAAAGAATCGCTAGTTGTTGTGTTCTAATTAAATTAAAATGTGTAATAAACGAAATTAAATTAAAAGTATAATAAACGAAATTGGAAAGTATAAAAAAAAGAGTATGCTGTAATTTAATGATTTTCTTAAGATCCAACGAGTAAAATGCAAAGAAGATGTAATTCACTTCAAGACGATTTATTGGCCGAGATGCGAAATTCTTGTTTTTTCAGAAGACTCTGATATTTTGAGATAAATCTGATAAAGATATACCTGTTGTCATTCGCTACCTAGGTACATTTTTGAGCGTGACGGAGAATATTTTCTCTCGATATAAAATCAGAAAGTGCATTATTTGTGTATATAACATCATGTGCCTCGGATGCCTTGGTTATATACAATACATGACGTTTGTCTTAGTCTCAATAAAAGTATTATAAGCCATCAGACTCAATAAAGCCAAGGATCTCTGATAACTGTTAGTTAAATTTATCTTAATAAAAGGGAAGGTCAGCGAAAAGTATTTATTGATTGAGTTGTCAGCAGTTAAAGCTATCAGCAATAAGTCCGACGTGATGTTAATAGATCTATCGTTGATAGATTTTATAAATTTGAATACACTGATATGTAATGTTATTTATTAACCTACCGGTTAATTTATTAAATTACCGGTTCTGCATTTAAATATCACACTTTAATGGCAATTTAACAATGTGTCATTAATTTCTGTATTACTATTACTGTATATTACTAGGGATTTCTGAAATTATTAAATAAAAAAGAATATATTGATATAGAAAACAAATACATTCGATCGCGATAATTTTGGAAAGTGCACATTTCAAAGGTGTAAAGTTCAAAATGATCGAAAAATTTGGACGGTTTTTCGATATTTTACCGAGTATTCAAGTCGAGTGACGTCAGTGGGAATGGAAAAGGGTGAAAGAGGGTGCGTAACACCAGCTAATATCGTAAAGCCGCAACGTGCTCTGATTAAAGGTTATGTGGATCCTAACATTTCTCACTACGACGACAAACACATATATATATATATATATATATATATATAAGATATCATCCCTTGTGGGTGATACTTTTACCTTTAAGATATAAACTTTTTGATTTATAGATATTTGATTCGATATTAATAATATACATGTAGAATTTACAGTAACGGATATTTTATTTAAAGTTTTGAAATGTTAACTTATACTAATAAAAAATAAGCAGTACATTACATTTGCCAATAGTTTTAAATTGTTTTTTTTTCTCTTTAGTATTATCTTTTATTGTACTTGAATGTGAACTAACATTTAATGCAATTATATATACTTACAACAAAATCTAGTTAACTTTTTTCATTGAGTTCGAATTGCGTATAATCTGCTCTGTGTCTTTGCTTTGCGTTTTAACTCTACTAATGAGTAATAACCCTCAACATCGCTGTCTTTCCAGACTTATTCCGTGTCTCGTTTTGTATCTTTCGGAAGCCATAGTAGCCCAACGTCGGATGTTCTAAATTGCACGGGCACGACTTTTATTAGCGGAAAGAGACAACCGTGGCATTTGCATGTAATGGCATAGGGGGTGGATTGTAGTGAAGTGTGGTAGCACAGGGAGTGTCGGAAAATATGAGAATGGTCGGAAAGGGCGCTGTAGGGCGTGAGAGAGAGAGAGAGAGAGAGAGAGGGAAAGAGAGACATGGTAGGGACGTAAGGCCGTAATTAGAGTCTTAGGGGGTAGCTGTTCGCGCTGTTGCCCTGTCGGAGTCAGGAGTGGGGACCGTTAGTCAGAATGTAGAGGGTAGCAAGCCTCCGTTATGAGTTTTAAGAGGGGGATGGAATGCTTGCCAACGGCATTCTAATACTTTATTCTTTGTTTCAAAATTAAAATTTAATCTTGTTTTGTATCGGTCCTCACCTTCCGGATGAGATTGCGTGTATTTAAAGCTTGGCGCTTTGCCAGCAAGTTTATTTTTAGATCTGCTGCTGCCAACTGCACTTAGAAATTCTTCGGTAAGACAAATTAAATTAATATGCATATAGCGCAATTAACACGCGCACCATACTTATTTAAATAATAAAAATTACGCAATCAATTGCAATAAATTTTTGAAACGCGAGAGAATTGTATTTATTTAAATAAATTCAGCAGCAATTTTATTGGTATGTTTGTATCACCTGGCATTATCCATACAAGGAATAGATAGTTATCGGGATTCCTGCGGGCGTACGGATGAGTTAACGATTTTATAGAAGGTGTTGTGACATTTACACACCTCCTTCACGAGCACTCAATTATATTTACGTGCTATCTACACGCTCGTATTGCACACGCGACAGTACGTGTCATATGAAATTTAGCACTTTTAGTAATTTCATAACGGGAACAGCGATTAATGCAGAATTCCAACATTAACTCTATTAATATAAAAAAAATTAATACTATTATTAATAACATTAATACGAATATTCTATATGATTTATAATTAACGTGATCTTTACTATAAATTGGAATAATAATTAAATAGAAATAAATATAAAAAACGATGCATTAATTTTAGGTAATTAAACACATGCTGGTGTCTAATGTTTCGTCATGTCGTTTGAATTTATTACTCTCCGTCATCTTGGATTTTTTCGTGCAAAGTCGTTTTGCGCAGCTCTCGAATTTCTAAAATGCCTTTTATCAGTGCATGGCACAATCATTCCGACTTTGGATCTCTCTTATAAATTTTCCTCCCGACTTTACAATTTCGTGGGAGATTAAAGCTCTTATTGCCGTCGTGGCACAGTTGGCCGCCATGTAAGAACAACTCTGCACACCGTGAAAGGCGCCGCTGCGCCATGCATCTCAGCCCTCACACTCGATCTTAGGGCGGGCGAGGTATCCTCCGTGTATGCACGAGCGAGCACTCTGATGTGTGTGCGTGTGGTAGATACATGCCGGATAATGGGAGGCACCCTTATGGATGGCGTTTGGGTTCCATCGGGAACAATGGAGCGAACTTCCCCCTCTCACCATCCATCCTTGTCGGAATCCTTTATTGCCGCCCATGTATATATATATATATATATATATATATATATATATATATATATTTGTGTGTGTGTGTGTGTGTGTACACGTACACACAAACGCATGATGCTGTATCCCATATATGTATATACATATATACGCACACATATGTACATATCTGCCCCCGTCCTACCAAAAACGCTCCCCTCAGCGTACCTGTATACTTCACATGTAGTCTCCAACTAGCTGTCCAACCAATCAGGATTTAAGTCTATTGCCGACCGTGACAGACGCTACGCGTGCGCGGGCACCTGTGTATCCAACTTGCAGCCACGGTGGTATTAGTATCATCTTTGTGGCTCACATCATTTTATGTATATGTCTGAACGTTCATGTGTTTTTTTTCCACAAAATGAATTTGGACTGTTTGGCAAACGTAAACTGTTTATCAAATAACTTGTTTTCCTTTTTAATAAAGATTTATGCACTAGTGATTGTGAATCGCAAATATTTACCCTTCTTTATTAAACACCTTAATAATAAAATATGGAAGACATTTTATGAAAGTTTGTTAATATAGAAATTTAATTTCAATTATTTGTGCTCGTAACATTATTAATCGATTTGTAATTTAACTTACCTTTAGATGTATAAAGAATGAACTGATAAAGATAAAATTTCTTATAAAGTTAATAATCGTTTTGAAAACTGTAAGTGAAGATTGCTATAAATATATACGTGTACGTTGAGAAAGTTTGCCACGTGTAACTTCGTCGCAAAGTGTTCTGAGGGGCTCGTATCCCTCTCTTCTCCATGTGATAACTGGGGAAGCGATAAATCGTTTTCGCGGTGGTTAATGTCAGTGTCAGGTCGGCCGCACAGCAGCCACCGAACGGAGCACGAGGATGCTCCAGTTTCTCGGTGAAATCGGTGAAAATTTTTTGAATTGTCTCGTCAGCACATCAGCACTTATATCTTTTTTATTATAAATTAACGACGTGATATGCTGACACATACGTATAAGTGGCGTGAAGAATCCTTTGTTTTTAACTTAGAGGAGCAATTTGTAGTTTGCAATTACGACTCATAATAATTGATTTGATATACAATACCGAATAACAAAAATTATATTATAAATAAACTCCTTTTATTGAACTCTTATTTTAAGAAAAAGCTATATTCTAAAAGGTAAAAAATTTTTGGTTTTTATGTTTTAAAATTTCTTATTTCATTATTAACAATTCATTATTTCTCAAAGAATCATTTTGTACATTTTTACTTTATAATTATAACTAATTACCATTAATAATTATAGTGCCTGATTTACTAATTACGTAATATCGATTTATTATTGTGTCCTGTTAAATTCAATGTCCTTGAATCATAAGTTATCGTATATTCAAATTTTATAGAGTAGTTGGCCTTTTTAATTTACTGTAATTAATTAAATCACACAGAACATTTATTAATAGCATAAAGAAAAATTATTCTATTACTATATATATATATATATATATATATATATAAAAACAATATTCGATAAGGCTACTTAAAGATTTTAGGACTGGAAAGTGACAGGCTCTTCAAGTAGACCGGACAGTCATTCATTCCGACTGGGACAAAATAGCTGGTAGAGACTGCTGCGCCGTAATAGCGGCAATAGGGCCAGGTCGTCGTAAATCTAAAGAGGCGATTAAATGTCAACCGCGTGCCTTGTGCGCGCCTCCATGCGATTTTGGTTCTTCTCACTGAGCAGCGACATGTGGTCAAAAACAATAACCCTTTTTTTCGACGTTTGCTTCAGTTTCCATTCACGTAAAGAGAAAACATTCTAAGAATTTATACATAGTATCGATTTATACGTATAGCATCTATAAAGAATTTTTCCTTGTATAAAAAAAATTTCTATTTACAAATGTTTATTTACAAACATTTTATCACGCAAACTATAATTTATATGTTAGAAAACAATATATTTTAATTGAAATTGCTCAATACTGTAAGCTTTAAAAAAATTAGTGCCCTATGATACAGTTTCTCTTATTAATTACTAGCTTTTTTAGTCGAAAACGTAACATTTTTTCATGAGACTATATAATAATGTAATATATATTAATAATAAATTAACATATATAAATAATAGTGTAATTAACTAATGTACAAAATGGCATGAAATCTGAATTATAAGTCGAAATAGGAACGTTCTATCTCTTGTAAAGAAATCTAAATTTTTAATTTCTTTCCGGATACTAAAATAAAATTAAAACAAAATGCTAAGACGGATAATTTAATGACAAAATTTATGGCGCAGAAATAATATTCCATAATGACTGATCAATTTGATTCCGAGGTTGAGATCTGGATAGATAATCACCTGAATCTCTTGCTTCACGATGATGTATTGCCAGATGAGATTAATGTTTCAAGTGAAAAAACAATATAGCATAGATACACTCGAATAAGCAGCGTGCTTGGCAACAACTTATAAGGAACATATACAAATTGTAAAATTATCCAGTTACAAGTATGAAAGCTAGCGTAATCAAAGCGCGTTTTATTTAAATTGGTCTTTAAATTAGAGTAGATTTAATCGCGGCCTCTTTCGTGTATCGCTCACAATAATTACCTGCGAACAGCAGCCCGCATAAAATTTACATAGCGAACTTTCCGCGGTGGTATCGGATACGTACTGGCTGTCTGGCAATAAGCATCGGGGATATAACCCTTCCGCCGTGGCTAGAGAAAAGAGCCTGCGTTATCGGTTACGGAATAGAAATTATAACATAGTCTGTGAATTCCCCGCGTGTAACATTTCGCGAACGTTAACGCGAACTTCTCCGGCCTCCCGATCGTCCAGATTCCAGCCACATTTGAAATTTTTCACGCGACTTATGTCTCCGATAACCGGCGACCATGCATCGGCAACAAGCCGGACGCGATTGGGGTTCGCGCGAAGAGGGAAGAGGCGCAGTTTAATGAACGACGGATAGAACAACGGTGTGTATCTACCGTCTGGCATAGCTGAATAATCGGCGAACGGCCTTGAAATACAGTCTAACCGGATACCTGGCGACTGGGCGAGACGTGGGCAAGAAAAGTGCGGGGATTAGCCGCATAAATCGCGCCCGGAGTTGGAATCGCGACGGAACGGACGGCGGAGTTATCGTGGGCATTTTTCCTCCTTGGCACTTTCTATCCCTCTTGTTCCTTAACATATCTCATCCACTCTCCTTCTCCGTTTCTTTCACATTCCACCTCTATTCCCTCCCCCTTCTCTTAACGTGCCTCCTACTCGGTCCTCTCCAACTCTATCGTTCTGGCAGAGGCTGCAGTGACCCGAGACGGCGATCAAACGAGTCGTGGGTCGTGGCTACGCCGTATCTCCTCTCTCGTCCCTCTACTCCTCTACCCTGCTCGTTCTCCTTCATCTGGCAAACTGTCTACATTTTTCACCGGCTCGAGATTTTATTTGCCCGCAGCGCCGCGAAATTAAGCCGTTTTGAGATATTTATGAATGGATCGCTGAGGGGCTCACGCATGGTCCCACCGCCGCTCGAACAAAGAGGGGTTAGGCCGTAACGCGACATATCTAGACGCGAGGGTATGCGATTCGCAGGTGCTATCGAGACTAGACAGTGTATGCACTGTCCGGCGACATTGCGAAATCTCTCTAACGTTCCATCGGCCTCGCGTATATTATTTTTTTCCGAACAGTGTATACTGCCATCTGTCACCGTGCTGGAATTTTTTCTATTGTGATATTAATGAATAAGAGGCTAGCTAATCTTCGGGGACGGTATTTAAATGACCCTTTTTTCAGAGCGTTCTAATGATAGTGCGTGACTCATGAATAAGTTACAGATATTTATTCTTATCTCGCACTTGATATGCTTCGATCGAAAAAACAATACGACTACAGTGTTATGACTTGAATAGTGTCGGCTCATTTACATAGCGATGACAATATTGATCGCGCTGAATGAGTCTCTTCGTAAACGCGAAAGTATTTGGGGTCATCTGGCAGTATCGAATACGACTGTTCAATGTATAATAGAGCTCAAAATACAGGTTGCCGACAGATTATTTGTATAAGGTTTAAAAAGGACTATAATCACATTTTATCTTCATCCAGCTTGTCTAATGGAATGATATTGAAATGATTCGATCAATTAAAAACGTTCGTTATGATTCAATTCAAAGTAAAGATCGAATCCTTGGGTAGCTATATAAAAAACAAAATGACGCAAGTTGATTTGATCAAATCTGGATGCGTATAGTAGTACGAACTGGCGGACGTAGCCTGACAAACTTCCACAATATCCGCGATTGTTCCCTAAGCCCCGAGCTGCATGCTAAAGCAGACCTAAAGCAGATATTAAACTTAGTATATGACCGTAATTAGACACAGGCCTGTGCTATCCATAATGGCGTATTTCTGTGCGCGCGTCTCATCGTGTCGCCCTTCTGTAGAGTGGCAATGGACCACTGGCAATTAACTATAATTTATTTGTCTCCGAATCATTTACGACAAAACGCTAATTAACACTTTGCAACGTTCCAGAGATAAGTCATATCTATCTTTTATATTTCATGCACGAGTTTCTATTTTTTCTTTTTTACGATAAACTCAATATGAAAAGAAAAGAGTTGTTGATTTTTTTCTATCTTTACGTACGTAAAGAAAATTATTAATTGCTTATCAACTATCCTTCTTATATTTTCTAAAAATTTTCTTTGAGAAAAGTAAGGTTTTTTTGTTAATCTCATCGGGAACGAATACCCGCTTCGTGGCTTCTGGTAAGCCTCTACCTCAGCGCGCAATTTTATTCTCGCCGGATAAATTCTGGCACAGCGGCATTAGTTTTCTCTCCGTCGAAATTATTGATAATACTCGCACACCAGCACTTCGCCGATGAGCCATATTTATGGCGAATGGAGTGGGCGCAATCAAGTTCACCCGTCTTCCAAGACCGACGTGACGGGCCCTCCTAGAGTCGGTGGAGAGGATGCAACCAAGAGTTTTCTGGCTGCTGTGCTAGGCTTGCTCCCGCGTGATATGCCGCCAGGAGGATGGAATGGTCTCCCCTCTGGTTGCCAAGGTAACCTATGTCCCACCCTTCGGGCTTCGGTAACCACCCCGTGGCTGCAACGGACGTACGTGTGCCAAACTGACGCACACGACCGCGCTAAAAACGGTGTTGATTCGCACCAATACAGACGCGCTTGGTCCCACCACACGTACGTAAAAAGCGGCGGAATTCGTGAGTGTGGTCGCTGATTCAGGTACACGCGTACACCGACGCGAGCTCGTGGACCGCACTGGCGAGAACGGCCATGCTGAATTCAATATCAGCATTCTCTGCATTCTCCAAGAGTTTTCTGCTCGGCCCGGAGCGATACGTATTTGATGGGTCATCCTGCATCGGGAATTGCGCACGTGCGTGTCATTCGAGCACCCGATCGCTATAGCACGAGTATCGTTATGACGGAAGATAGAAAATACGGCGCCACTCGCTTAAATCTGTAGGATAATGTCCCCTTCACTCTTTGTTAATCCGATTTCTCGACATACGATTCCGCAAGGTCTAAGCGCGTTGGCTACATCTATACGTTGCTCATAATTTGAGCATAATCGTAACTCTCGTGAATGGCGTTCCTGTCTTTTACGAAATGTTGATGATTTATACGCTTTACTTTTATTTATTTATTAACATGAATGTGCAGCATCTTAAATAATACGTTCTTCTTGGTTACAGATTCATTACAAAATTTATGATTAATTTTTACACAAAAATGTAACGTGTATCATTTTTTCACAGTTTTTTAATTTTTGACAGTAAATTATTTTGTTCATTAAATCGTAAAGTTTTAATAAAAAAGAAAGCACTGTTACATTTTATGTGGTTAGGTTGAATCAAAGTAAACGTTTTCATTTATAATGTATGGTATTTTTAATGCATCTGTGACTAATTGTTACAAGTACATCCCTCTGAGCTTTAACCAATATAATAATTAATTTTCTCACTTTTTATCGTGTCGATACAAGCTTCGTATTCTCGTAAAATAATCGGAAAGAAAAGTCTTGCTATCTTTTATTGGTCAGTAGCACGCATTTGCTTCATCACGAGGCAGTAATATGGCCACTCAGCGTCGCTGCGCGAATGATGGTATTATGGCTGTCCACTCTTTGCACTAAGGAACCGGTTTCTTAGCGATCCTCGGGAAAGAGACGCGCCTCGCTCGTGGCGACAACTGAAAGTGAAATTACTTTTTTGAATTGATTACGAAAATATATATGTTCGAAATTCAGCGGTGACATTGTAGCGTAATGAAATCGTTTAGCAACTATGATAGTTTAAATGTTTCTCAATAACGTTTATTTATTGTTCCTTGATTATTGTATACATTTGACTTGAATTATTACCGTTATTCAGTTATAATCAACTCATGTTGTCACAGAAACCGTTTCGAAGTAGATATTCATCCCGCAACATCGCGCCAACTTTTTTTTACCTGCGCACCGGCATTTCGATTCCTATCTTTAAAACCCGTAAAAAAATTCAAAGTTGCCTGTATCCTTGTTTATGACATAAACTTCTGGAGAAAGTTAAACGAGTGAAGTAGTACTAGAAAGAGTTCGTTGTGAGTAACTTTCCTGCAGAGCTTCCTGAGAACTTTCTATTTTTATTCATCCTTTTTTTACGTGTATTAACCCTCGCAATAAGCGGCAGGTTGAGAAAGAACATTTTTTTTTTCTTTTCAAAGAGAGAGAAAGTGAGGCGAGTTAAGATTTACAAAGGGATGAAAAGCACTTAAGATGTAAACAATATAATTCTTTATTATAGAAATATGGAATATATGTATCTTTATTACTCGTTATTTTAATATATTTGCAAATTTTTATTTATTAATTCAATGCTTTTAAATTGAAAATGATTTTCAATATTAAAAAATTTCAAAACTGCATAAATTTGTTTTGCACATTAACGTTACAGTTTGCCATGAAAAGTGGAGTCAAGAGACTATGGAGTGGTCTCGTAAATTAGATTTCTTAACGTTTTCAGGTCCGAACGGCTGCCCGAGGCGCAGAGGCCGACAAACGTACACGCGGTTCCAAACACTGGAATTAGAAAAAGAATTTCACTTCAATCATTATCTGACGCGACGACGACGAATAGAGATCGCGCATGCACTCTGCCTAACGGAACGACAGATCAAGATCTGGTTCCAGAATCGGCGAATGAAGCTGAAAAAGGAGTTAAGGGCGGTTAAAGAGATCAACGAGCAAGCCAGACGCGAGCGCGAGGAACAAGATATGATGAAGAAACAGCAGGCGGAGAAGCAGGCCAAGTTGCAGCAGGAGCAGCAGAGCGCCGCCCTTCAGCATCAGCAGCAGCATCACGTAAGCGGCCTGGAAAAAACGCAAAGCGATCTTCTGAAGGCAGTCAGTAAGGTACCCACATAGGATACCTTACTGAGTCGACTCTCTTTCTTTTAAGGAAGACACAAGAGACTGGAGCGGCCTGGACGAAGATTCCGAAGCGAAGTAGTTGGTAAGGTCGATCACGTAGAAGATCCCGAGTTTTCTTCCTCTCATCTTCGCACGCGAGAAACAGGTACGAAACATCTGACGCAAAAGATTTTTGCGATCTTCCTCAAGTCGGTGAGCCGGTGCTCGCAAGTAAGAGGACCTTGTGGATGCGGTCATCGATCTTTTTTCTTTTTTTCTTTCTTTTTATCAAGTGGGAAGATAGCGAGAATTTAAGAAGCCTGGAAGATACACAGAGCGCGATCTTCTCTGGGCGACCGAAAAAAAGGTACGACGAAATGCCTTGCTGAGTCGGTTCTCTCTTTTGTTTTTTTTTTAAGCAAGCAAGAAAAATAAGTAGATGTTACGATAGTAAAAAACTCGAAGCATAGAAAATGAACGCACCCCACCCCAGCTACGTACTTACTTGGCTAGCCCCCGAAGGGTGACATGCCGCCTCGCACGGGGCTCAGCCTGTGACTGATTCCTAGAACGTATAATGTATATTGTTAGTCGGGTGCTACACAATGAGCCATCGTGATTATCAAGCGGTGAACGTACGAATTGGCGCGATACTGCCATGGAGAGCCAATAATTACGTCGAGGCGGTGAGTAGACTAGTTAAACGAGCCGAAACTGAGGGATTAATGGTCGTATGGGCCGACAGAATCATTAACGACGACATTTCGATTAATTGATCGAACTTTGAAGGAAGGAAGTAATTAAATCAAACTGCACACACACACATACACACACACACGAACGAATCGGCATCCAATTGCGCAAAACTAGCGAGCGAGATAAGTGTTTAGCTAATCTGCGATTCATCGCTTACTTTGTACGTGCGAATTTTCGTTGATTAGCTAGATCTCTCTTGTAGAATGCATCGATCGATTTCCGAAGGAAGATATACGGTGACGCGATAACTATTTCATCATTTTCGACGTAGAAACGTTTTATCTTTAACGTCATGCGAACACTTCCTTCGTACGATCACTAAGCGAAATTACAAGGGGCATAAAATTCGCGACGTTCATGTTGGAATAACGAACGTGTCTCTCGCGCGATTGCGGACTTCCGGTAACTCCGATACTCCTTTTAAATATCGGTCTACAATTATAAATAACGGGCGTACACGACTATTTTCCCCTACGTCGTATTTTTTCAGTAAAAAAATTCGATGTTCGCGCGTTTATTTTTTAAATGAATTAATGTATTTAGCTAGGTGTTATTTATGTCGATTTTGTGTATTAAAATTTGTACATTATAACTTTGAATCACTGAACAAATAAATTAGTTGATGATAACCAAGTTTTATCTACATATGGGTTTTATAGAGAAAAACTATATCTTGCTTAAAGAAAAAAAATTCTGATTTTACAAATTATATAACAATGCATGTATATGTGTGCTATAAAATTACTTTTTCCTCGAAAACAACTCTTTCGGTACGCTCGATTTCGCACAAAGAAAAAACCTATACTCACGGATATAGGAAAAACATGCTGTTTGTTTTTCAGCCATTCCGACACGTCAATTCAGACAAATCGCAAGAAATGAAACTTTCTGTTAATGAAATATAGTAAATTATTTTAGAAACAATAAAAAAATTTAGGGTATTTATTTTTTTACCAACGTGAGTAAAAGTAGTATCCTATCGTGAGCAATAAAATATCGTTGAATTCGCGAATTTCGTCGAAGAAGTATAAATGTTGTAATGGAAAAACGTAAACGATATTCTCAGACATTGAAGAATGAGGTAACGTGCCGTGAGTATATAAACATTGATTTTTCTCAAGAATATATCTTTCTGAATGTTGTTTCTTGAAAGCGTGATATAGATGGTAAATAACTGTACAATATGCTTGGCAACCGCACTTTGTCAAGATTCTGACAAATAGTAATTGTCTCGATTATCCTGCCGTGTCGATAAACAAAAGAAAATTATACACACACACAATTACATATAACATACGGTTAATCTACTTGTCATTTCGCGAGAAACATTTTAATCATAAATCTAAAATGTGTCACGTGCTAAATTTCATGACTTCTTTTTTAACGCTCAATCTAGGTTATTATAATTTTCACATTTTTTAATTATTCCTTTCTGCCGTATATTGGAGATTAGACACACACGTAAATGTTTGCAAATACACACGTATTAATTTTTATGAAAATGAACAACAAACGCGGGAGAAAGTAAAGTACATATACACGCTCGTATATACGTACGAGAAACACGAGCCACATTACCGGACGAGTATCTCACTCTTACAATTAGTACATTAAATACGTAATTTGGTGTCAGGGTAGACTTTTCCATAGATATAGAACCCGTTGTTGGTATTACTTACTTAGAGTTCGTAAAAAAAGGAAGAGATAAACATGAAAGAAATAACCGATATATAAATTATTGCCTAATTATTTTTTTCTCCTCCCTGTTAGCGCGATCGATGCATGGCTCTTGATTCCTTACTATTTTGATCAAATTTTATCCAAAGTAATTTTAATTTAATAGCTATAAAATTGAAAAAAGTAACATTATTGTTATTACTCAGCAACACAATATTTTTCATTTTTTAACAATTTTTTTATTGCTTTTCTAATTATAGTTATAAAGGAGAATAAAAAACACATTGTATTTGTTATTATTTGTTAGAGGGATAAAATTTTAATCTAAAGATATGTATACATTTTTAGATTGAATTTTATTAATATATTTATGAAATAGGAGATACGTAAAAAAATATGACAAAAGTCACACATTTTTATATTAGGATCAAGGTCTATTGCATGGATCGCCTAATAACTATAATGACGTAAAATATATTGTACACAATACCATATTATATATTATTAAAAGTAATAAGTATATATTAAATATATATATATAAATATATATATGGACAAAAGAGAAAATGAAAATCTGTTGTATCTCGCATCAACGTAGAATTTTTTCTGATGCGATAAGATCTTACGGTAAGGATACATTTAAACAAGTACGTAAACTGAGGGGAAAAAATACCTTGTTAATCTAATTGAATGAGAAAATAGCATAATAACGGCGAGCAGCTCCAAATAGACGTCCGTAATCAAAGCTAAAAGAAGCACACCTAAACAAATGGAAGAAAAAACGTATTCGTATTAATACTCTACCGCTAATTTTATCTAAACTAAAAAAAAAATACTATAAATAATATTCCCATACGTAATGTAATGATTAAGCTGCGCGTGTGAGTCCGCACGTACGATGTACTCACGTATCTCCTCACATAGCGAAGTACCTACTTACATACCGTAATCGTAATAATGTTTTAATATGTAATGTGCAAAATGAAAAAGAATGAAGTAGAACATAATATATGCGTGTGTAAGATTAAACAGTTTTGCAAAAATTAGGTTTCAGTAAGATAGCGAGAGCACTCGCAGAAATATGGTCGCATTTAAGGATGTTACAAGCATGGCTGATTAAAATGTTCGCGGAAAATATACTTTAAATTATTAATTCAATTAAAAATTATAGTCTTCTAAGGCTTCAATGGTGCATTCGTAATGATAATAATGATATGATGTGTTTCGAAAATAATAGTCATTAATGTTTAATATAACTGTTAATCAAATGTAATTAATTAAATTTGCTAATTTACATAAAGTATAGTGACTTAATGAAAATTCTCTCTTTCAAAACACAATTTTTAATTATATCTTTCCATTGGATTTATCTGTAAGAATTCATGAATAATTTTGTGGTATTAAATATACTAAAAAAAAAAAAATTGATAGTACAGAAGGAAAGTTACATTATAATTTTTGAAATATCTTTATTCAAGAAAGAATTCTTGACCATAAATACACTCTTTTACTGTATATTAATATGACCATTATATGTCGAGCCATATTTCATGCTTGTGCTCGACTCTTACGCATATAAATATACAAAACCATTATGAATCAACACAACACATATTTGTAAATCGGTTCCACTCCACGTAATCTGTTATCGTGTTAAGAGTACACAACGTAATTATTGTATATTTCGTGGCCGTAGTCCAAGGATCTTTCGGTTGTTCTGTCGAAATGTCAAAAAAGAACGAGAAGTACGATCGCGCCTAAACATAACCCGGCTCATTGTATACGGAACAAAAAAAAAGAGAAGTAATATCGTGGAATCGTAAAACGAGAGGGACGCACGTGACGCGGTTAGCCCCGAGAATCGGTGTATCTATTTGTAGAAAAGCTTTATAGACACATGACTCTATTTACGAACTATTATTATTATTATTATTATTGTATTATTATTATCATTATCATCATCATCACTATTAATTATTATTTTTATTTTGTTTTAAAAAATTTACCCGTCGAGTCCACCATGTAGCCTTTGAATCTGCAAGGCGGGCGTACGAGCATTAGTTTTATTATATTATTATTAAATATGAGTTATTATCATTATTATTGCTTAGTTATGTTTTGATGTTATTGCTACAAACACCGTTAATTATTAAGTGACGTGGCAGCAGCAAGTACTGCGACGATGGCGGCGCCGATACGTCCGACAAATTAGAGATATACGTAATGCGTAATAATAATTATTATTAAACTTAGTCCGAAGAATTTGTACAGTACGGGGCGATGAGATTTATGGCGGCCGTGTTAGTTTCTATTTACGATATACATTAAGTCCTTAATTCTAGCGAGACGGTGTATGGCGGAATAAATGGGACGGCATCGACGTACGGAGTCGCGCCGGTTTTTGCGCATACGTCAGACATCGACCGTAGTGTTGGACTTGAGAAACGGATCGACGATGAGGATTAATTATTATTATTATTTTTTTTTTTTTACGTTATTACGCATTTCTTTTTCAAAAAGTCTCTCGAATCGAAAACCTTGTACTAATAATGTTGATCAGTTATTAATGTAGTTGTCGCTCCTTCTTTATAATTGAAGAGGAACTTCTTTTTCATACGAAACTTTATTCGAACCGTTGATCGATTGTAAACATTGTCGATATGGAATTTTTACGAGCGTTACAACTGCTCACTTAATACTTTTACAATGGGTATACGAGTAACTTTAAAAGAAAAACGATCAACTTGTTTAAAAATTGGCATTATAGGTATACGTAAGAGATACTCTTAGAAAGTATACCGTCACGGATTTAATTCGTGATTTTCTGAATTACGTGTATTAGTCTGCATCTGATGTATCCTAATCAATGAGATCCCTTCTCGAATCTTTCGCATGGGTCGGAAGAGTGTAGAAATATAAGGAGGAAATTTTTTAGAGTAAAAAAAATTTGTGCGGGCGCCGTCCACATATGAAGCTTTCTCTTGGCTTATATCTAAGCTAGCTGCAGCAACTCTCTATATGGTTATAGAATATTATTCCAAATAACTGACGCGTAATCATATCATATAACATTCATAATGCTTTCCCCTCCCCCATCCTCTTCCCTTTCCTCCCTACTCCTCTCTCTTCGATCTGTCCTTCTCTTCCTTCTCCTTCTCTTCCTTCGTCAACTCCCTTCCGCTTCTACCTCTCTGTCATTTATATACTCACTCTAATCTTACCATTATCGTAGATGTGTACTATATCGAATTGATAGTACCGATTAGGTATAGTTACTGAGACATTAAAAAAAAGGAAACACATAATATGTTAGTAGTACAACATTGCCCGACTTGCCAAACTCGCATACACGTCTTTCTTGAATTCGCGTGGCCACGGCCGATTCTTCGACGTTAAAGCAAAAATATTTATTGAAGCAAATTCCCCTCCAATCTCCACTTCCCAACCCCCGCGCGAGGACTTCTCTTATCCGAATTAATAATTATAGAACGAACACTAGAGTGTGGCTCAAACATTGATTAAACGATGTAGTAACATTTAATGTGCGCGTATGAGTAGTGGAAGAGATTCTGCTTGAGGATAAAAAGGATTGTGTGGACATGCAAAAGTATTGATGGAACAGGATGTGAGAAAGAGGGGGAGAGAGAGAGAGAGAGAGAGAGAGAGTGCACGTACGCATGTATCTGTGTATGTATATGTGTGTGTGTGTGTGTGTGTGTGTGAGAGAGAGAGAGAGAGAGAAAGAGACGAGAGCGTGAAATATTCAGCAGAAATCACACCGTATTATTTATAAGCAAATGCGAATCTATTGGCAAAATTGAAATTAATTATACCTATTCTTCGCGCCGCGTATTGGTTAAAAGAAGAAGAAGAAGAAAAAAATATTTATGAAACACGTAGCCGAATCCGTCTGGCGGAACGTAGGATCGATATGAGAAAAAAAAAATTGTTTGTTATATTTTCTTTATCTATAGATGTCATTGTTTATTTATGAGCTGTTTATTTTACGTATTTTTTCGTATATTTGTTTTTGTTAATTTGAAAAGGAAGATACTGACGAATTTTTTTTTAATAATAGCATAGTGTGAATATATCGCTTATCGTGTCTATTGTTCCGATGCGTATTTTTTTATATAGATATATTATGTAGATTTTTAATGTTCTGTACTGGAAGACGATGATGCTGTTGCGTACCGCAATTTCTAAACACTTAATAGGTACTAACGAGAGACTTGGTTAAAATATCTCGCAAATGCCGAAGAAGGAAACCAATTCTAGTTTTCTTCTTTGGCAACGGAACGCTGAACGGTACGAAACGTCTCATTGTTCTTCGCACAACTGGTTGTATTATACTTATTGCATTTGTCCATTCGACCTGTGTGTACTAGAGTAACGTGTGTCCGGCTAACGTGAACACAAGTCTGGGCACTTGAGGTTGGAATCGACTGTGAGTATGCAAAAATTAACTGTTAAACAGATTGCTATTTGGGATCTAAATAACATCGAAACGATGTTGAACATATTTAAAATGTTTCTGTTCGTTCGCAAGAATGTGTTGACTGTCTTTGTTGTTATTTTTGGTAATTGTTTGCCGTTGCCGTTGCTCACAACTGATTCCATAAGGTGATAAGCTAATCAGTTTTATATACACATTAAATGTTTTATTTTTTGTTGTGGCAGCTTTTTTACATCTTTTTTATCATCTTCCTATGACAGCGCGTCCCGCATATATGTATATGTATAATAGTTTATTTCATCCTTCGCGCTTGTTATAATCTGACGAAACTTGGAGAAATCCGATGCAAAATGCTTTTCGTTGTTTGTCTTGACAGAGCAAAGGATCTTTTCATTTTTTGTCGGAAGTCATGCGTAAAATGTTTACGCAGGAACGTATGTTACGACGACATTTCGTTGCTCTTCCTATCATCGCAAACGCTTTGATTAAAAAAAAAAAAGAAATTTCTCGGAGTTGTTAACATAAATTCAAGAGTTATGTCTAGTGGACACTTGTTTTCACCTGATTGTTTGATTAAATGTTGTTTATTGTTTAAATTTGATAACGCTCTTGTACTCCTTGTACAACGAAAACAACAAATCCGGGCACTTTTTCGTCAATATCGATAGAAATCGAATTATAAAAAAATATTAATTTCCGAAATTCTGCGCAATTTTTTCTTTGCTCAAACTTAAAATCTATTTCAATACAGTTTCTTTCTGCTCTCTTTCGTGATGTCACGCAATAATACTGCGAAACTTTGTAAATCAGAGAAGTTAATTATCAACTTTCATTTAACTTGGGTCTTTTTTTACCGATATGCTCTCATATCTATCTATTAAACTGATCCAAATGCAGAATTCAACTTTTTTTTAATCATTTTAATAATTTTGTGTCTATCGAATGGATGAAAAGCGTACATTATTTCAACAATTCTTGATGTACATATTAAACACCACCATATAACGTTAACATGAATGAAGAGCCGCAAAAGAAAATTAATTAAGACGAATGAATCCGCGGGTCTTAACGTATCGATGATACCCAATTAACGTAATAATGTAACGATAAGCGAGCGTAGCTGTCCTTCAATACCTACCTACCTACCTACCACGTTAAGTAATAGGAGTAACGGAATAATGGAGTCTCATGTCTATTGACTATTAATGATTAGTATTATACCGTACGACGAAAGCTGGTAACCAGATTGACGACGATGATGATAACGATGATGATGGCGAGTGAGGTGGTAATTCATTGACAATGAATGTAAATGTATCCATTTTCAAAACTTGATGTAGAATTATATTCGTAAGCTATCTATGATATTACAAACGAAATAAAAACATATAGTAAATTATGGATGCTTGTTTTATTCCTGTAATAAAATTCTGACCATTATATTATTAGTTTTTTTTTGCCGTAAGTGATTAATACCAATTTATTTTAAAAGTATTGCAAAAAAGCACCTTTTCGAAAAAGTGGACGGTTTTGATAAACATCAATCTTAACAAGCAAATACATATGAGAATGGTATCTGAATGTATATTCATGATGAAGGAAATAGAGATCTGATAATAAGATATAATTTTGATTTTTTATTTCCCTCATTATTCCCCTATTTTGTAATTTATACTATTTAGCCAAACATTGGATTATCATATTCAAAATAGTCGCGTCTTTATTTTTTCATCGCAAAGACTCAATTTTATAGCAGTTTTTTATGAAGCACTTACATTTTATATAATTTTTTATCCCAATTCTCATATAAAAATAAAAACGAGTAAAGGAGAGAGACAAAAAAATTGTAAAAAAATCACCAAGTTAACTCCTCTCTCACTAGCCAAAATTTACATTTTGATGGTAACGTGAGGACAATAAGCTTTTGTTTCTATCTTCTTTTAGATTTCCATCCCTACATCTCGTCGAATTTTCGCCACTTTTACGCTTGCAAGGGTGGAACATTGAAATGGAGGCATCGAGTGGTCGCGTATGGCTGCGGATATTTGGAAATAACCGTATCGGTTTATGCGTCACGGTCCCCTAGGCTCTCTTCCTATTTGCCGATCACCCATTTCTCTTGCAATCCGTTTATATTTGGTGTATCGCACCATTTTGCTTTGTATCGTGCACCTTTCGTCTCGGAAATGATCGTTTTTATAACCTAAAGTACTATTCTAAGATGAAAAGGAAGTCACGAATTACACAATATTTGAAATAACATAAACTAACTTTTTAAGAAAAAGTTCAACATAGAAAGAAAAAGATGTATTATGTAAGAAAATTTGTTTAAACGATACAACTGTGTATGCACTTATTCCTAAAATAATTTGGCAAATGCAACGCTATCACGGTTTAATCAACAGAATGGCAAACTGAAAAAATAACGATTAATTGAACGCTTCTCTGAGAAAAAAGTATTTGATGTTTGTGACTATAATTGAATATTAAAATAATTATGATTAAGAACTCCATTTATTACTATTGTAAAATTATTGAAAATACGTATGTTGCATAAACTGATAAAAAAATTGTTGCAATTACTATAATTTAGATATATCGTTGGCATTGAAAATGATTCTAAATCGTTGTTATTTTGAGTGCCAATTATATTTAAATTGTGATAAATTGTGATATTTAAATTGTGCAACCAAAATTTTTTAGTTAATGTAACATATTGTGTGGTAATGTTACTAATGTTGTAACAGTAATGACTATGAAAAAGGGGTTCTTAAATTTTAATATTTATTTATTTTAATATTTAATTAAACTCACAAATATCAAATACTTTTCCCTCAGGGTTAATATAACTTCGCAGCCATTCGTAAGCCATGATCTAATTTTTGAAAATTTTGATTCAATATTACGTTATTGCTGTTTTGTTCTATATGACTGTACGAATTCAAAGTGATGTGTTGGAAGTATATTTCCGTTAATTCTGCAGTGAAACCAGTTGTTCGCAGCACGACATTCCCCTAATGTTACATAGAATCGTCCTGATCCGCTTTACAGAATCTTATTCTCCATGGTAGGCGGAGAGCCAGGATCCGGTATTGTCTGATTGACGAATGAAATAGATCCTATGGCGAAACCCGTCTCGGTCTCTTTGTCCTTGCCTGGTGTTTCCGGAGGGTCCAGGACGTTTCCCTGTACGCGGCGCGCCATTGGCAATCCGCGAGGTCTCGTACGCGCGGTGCATATGGAATATTAATTCGCGGGGTTAAGGTTACCAACGGCATCGCGTACATACGGATGGTCATGTATATCTGCACGTCGCGCGCATATATCTACGTCGCTTCGAATGTATGTCTTCTCGCCGGCGCGGTGGCCGGCGCGGCGCGCGGCACACACCGTTCTCCATCGGCCGTTTCTCTGCCCTTACTTATTGGTTTCGTTGGGCCATGTCGCTGGGGAGGTAGGAAAGTGGCGCGTATCGGGTACGAGATCCGAAGGATCGTGCTGCCTACGCGGAGGAAGAAACGGGCGAAGGGAGACGTCCCGAGGGAACTTTAACTGAAACGTATAAATGAATGAAGGCGCGGAAGCGGTGACCCTCTGAATACAACGATGCTATTGTTCTCCGTAGATCACAACTAAGTATCCCAGAAGCATATCGTTGACGGTGCGCTTCGCGTCCCTCGTACGTGATGCAATTTGTGCGTGACGAAGAATTGGATAAAATTTAGAGAAAAAGAAAAGAAATGAAGAGAAAAAGTAAAAAAAGAAGAAAAAATTTAATATGATTGTTTCTTGAAAAATGTAATCTTTTAATATAATTAATTTAGTAGCTTGTTTTGAAATTTATATCTTTTGAAAAAATTTCTCTTCTCTAACGTTATTGATTCTTCATCATTTTTTTATACAAAATATCAAAATCCAAAGTGAAGAACACCGAGAAACATTTGTTACGAGTAACGAATCAGCCAGTTGTGTTAAAACATCGTGGATGACGAAAACAACAAAAGGGACATGTACCATGCTCTTCACATCTCGGTCGTTATACACCGCTAACTTTATTGCCTCAGTCTCGGCCCACAGTCTCACGGTCTCTTATCTCCCCATGCTTGTAACATTACAGCCACGCTATACTTTCCGAGTCTTGCGGAGATATGTCGGTGTGCGCCGTTGCGCCAGGGTCAGATCAGCCTCTTCTGTATTACGTGCAAGTAGCAGCAATGCCTTCCGCGAATTATTTCTTTATCGTTCTAGATTTCAACGATTTCCGGTTCCTATCTCCACGGAATTCTTAACGAAAGTTTGCTCATTACACTGCACAGACTTAATTCATAGAAAGGGATCCCTTTTTATTATAAGTTCTTTTATTATAGGTCCTTTTCTTTATTATATTAAAGCCCATTTGTACCATGTAAATTAATCTTGGTTTAACTTACTTATTATCTTTTATCTTTTAAAATAGAAAGTAAATTAAATGGAATTTGAAGAAAGTCTACGTTGGCACAAACGGGCCTAAAATACATTTCTTTAAATGTCCGTTTTAATGTTTACTTGGACATCGTCATGTCAGTGCGTATTTTTTTTTTAATATTATGTTATATCTCTCTCTGTATACATTTCTTCTAAAGAAGATTTTCTTACTCTATAGCATATGAAAGTTATGATACAGCGAGCTGCTGATGAAAACCTTTTCTTATTTTACTGCTTGAATTTCCCTCGAGTATCCTCCGATGTAGATATCTCGCAACTAGAATTAATTAACGATCTATCGCTATTACATCTCGCCACGTTATATTAATTTTCTCAGAAGTAACGCTGGTAATTAAATATACACCCCCTTCGATTGCATAAATATTGTATCATTTTTGCGAGAGGAGTAAGATGCGACGGTAACGATGTGATAAATATGTTTGAGAAATTACTCAAATGGTAGAGGAGACGTAACTCACCTCGAAAGCTGCATACCGTAAATGGAACACGTCGTCGGGTTCTTATCGGTTGTTTCATTCCGTACCCGTACTTTTGGCCCGAGCTAATTGAGATCATATCTCTTTGCTCTTTATGAGACTTCGCTCCTTCTATGCGCAACAATGTAGATCGTTGGTGTTAGAAACTTCGTAACATTAAGTCAAGAAATTGCTTGCGCACATCCGACTGAAGAATTCCAATATCCTCCGGAAACACTTAACAATTGTATACGTAAACGATTTGATGATAGATTACAATTGTACAATAAATTGTGGCCATCGTCACTGCTCAGACATTCACGACTGTTCGCAAAATGCCTCTTTCATCTGTGGTTTCGTCGCGAATGTTGCGACTTTCTATTTTTTTTTTTAATTTTCTGACAAGAAATTATAATTAAAATTATGTAAGCGCTACAGATTTGTAATCGATTGGTCACGGCTGATTTACTGCAAACGATTTTAAGAAAGACCCGACAATGACGCTGTCGCCAAGAGAACTGTCGTTAGGATGGTCAGAAAGATTTCATTTTTTGTGGAAACAGAGTTGAAAGGAAGCCTTTGGTCCGTGCCAGGCATTTTTTTCGAAACAAACGAAGTGTAAGGGTATATCGTGACCAATAGCGAGTGTCCTTAGCCTGGCTCAGAAGGGATACATCTAAATACAAACTTTCTTTCGTCAGTTTCTTCTCGTGCGTCCGATGACGAATTCTCGTCGAAAAATTTCCGCGATTTTTGTAACTCAAATTTATAGAATCGGGCTTAGCATCTATATTCTATAATTTTGTAATTATGTTTAGAAAAAAATATTAGGCTTGCGTTCGAATTATAATTCGTGTGAAATGCGGGTATTTTAAAATGTGTTGTGTGTGCGTGGCAGCGTGTATGTGTGTGCGTGTAATAAGAGAAAATTAAAATTGCCTTGTTAAAGACAGCCTTCATAAATCTTATAAAGAAGAATGACGGTTGCAAACGTTGGTAAGTACGAAATTGTACAATTTATATAATAATAATTAACACAAATTTGGGAGAAAATTTATATTATGCTGTATTAAGGAAAACTAATTTAAAATTCATGCATTTTTCAACATATAATACGATGTCTTTATTCACAGTTTTATTTAAAATTTTCACTTTTATACATATTATCATAGCACATAATTAGTTGACAATTCTAGTCCAAGTTATTGCGTCTCAGCATAGGTAATATGATAGCGATAAGGAAAGTTCATTAAATCGAGATAATGCAGAGCTTCGATTTGGTCGCCATTTATATCGTGGAGAAAAAAAAATAGAAACGTTTATGATATCAAATTTGTACCTCGGTACGATCAGCGAAATTAGCGAAATAGTAGACGCCGAAATACAGATAAGTTTCTATGTGACATTTCGCACGTTTACTACGTGAAAGCATTGGACAACTTTGAAAATATCGATCGTAAGGTGGCCGTAGTTATCGTAGTCGACAATTTAACCGACACGTGCTCATTATCCTAGTGTTTTTTGTGCAATTTTCTTGCACTCCGTCTGGTTCTTATGCGTAGGCCAATACCGGGAGATGGAAAGCTCAGATTGTCTTTAACGACTACCCTCGCCACGTATTATGCGCGGCCGCATGTGCGTGCATTGCATGTGCGGCACTCGCAAATTCTTCGCCGTTTTCCACATAATTGGTCGGCTCGGTCGGAGTAAATTGCTAGCGTGCAGATTAGAGGGGACACGTTTCGAGGGGCAAACGCTGCCTACGCCATTCGTATTCCCGGGTAAATCATGTTAGTTTTTAGGAAATATTGCCAAGACAACGATCGATTTTGTACGCACCGTTCCGAAGAAACAGGCGTCGTACACGTCAGTCTGTCGTTTAAATACTCGTGATGAAATTTTCACCGTCTGCTTTGAATGGTGCTATGATGTGTATAAACATTAAACAAGTGAAATATAATCTAAAAACTTAAATTTGACATGTACATAAGAAATATTTTAAAACTGGTTTTAGAGATTTTCATTTCCTAATGTAATTTTTTTTAATTTAATTTTGCAGAATTAATTTATATAAGTTTATTTTCCTATTTTTATATCAATATTATTCGCGGATTAATAATTCTGCGATTTATTCGTAAAGAGAAACTGTGATGAAAAAAATATTTAAAAAAATAAAAGACATAGATAAACTTTTGCTAACTTCTTAAAATTGATTGACAAATTGTTTTATTTATTTTATCATATATAAATACATAATGTACAACTTTATGCCATAGCTAGTAGTGTATAAAATATTGAAATTATTTATGAGATCGTTTATTACTTATTTAAATTGATTTTCATACTTATTATCATACTTATTGCAAGTATTGGAATAAGTGACGAATGCACGTAAAGTATGTGAAGACGTTCAATTAGAAAATTCATTGATTGTACTACGAAAGAGAATACAGGTAGAGGCTGTATCATTATCAATGGAATTAGCCTTTTCCACACTGTGTATCAGAGTATACAATAACACGAATAAAACGACGCAGACGCAATTAAGTAATGTACTGTCGAAATTCTGTTTACTTCTCGAACGTTAAAGTACATCTTCATATTGCATACACGATAGGGACGATGTGGAAAGAATAAAACGTTCGAGCTCTATAAACCCAATCGAATGATTCACGTTTCATAAACATTTATTGCCGGTATTAATCGATCGATTTAAGCACAATTGTTTATGTGTGTCGCTGCTTATAGACTTGTATATGGTATCGCAGATGCACACAGAACATGTCTGTTTGTCCGCGTATTCAAAGTATTCAATGTGACGATTTATATGTTAGAATTCCTCGAATTAATGTCGCATTGATGATTTCGAGATGGCTTCGTAAAAGAAAGGCGCATGCATTCAACCTGTACAACTTATTTGATTATATTACCTTTACAATAAGAGCTAGTATGTGGTAATCGTAGGAAGAAAACGCATGGTATCTTGATGTACTTACGAATATATAATATGGTTTATGTCTATAATCAACGTTTCATAATGGCCCTTAAGCATCCACTTGTTGATACCATTTATGGCCATTGTATGGCATTACACGTGTAAAACAGTCACACGGACGTCGTAGCGGCACGCACGAGTAACTATGTTAACGTTAATATCGTGTATGCACGCACGTGGATTTAAAACTGCAAACACGGTCTAACACCTGCTCGAAATTATTCGGTTGTTTAATGACCTATAGCTTGCAAAAATTGAAATAATTGAAATTGATATGCGTATCTTGCTTAACATGGTCACATTTAGTCTGATAATTTCGAGATTCAATTTCTGATATCGTCGATCGAATGACTGTATGACTAAATCGAATACTTTTACATTTTATAATACGTTAACGGAACAAGTATAAGGCTCTAAAAATGGATGCTAAATATGTCATATTGCTAATGTGTCTCATTATATTTAAATTGTTTATTCATTATTCATGAAATAAATTTGCTTTGAATGACTTTTTTTGGCAGACTGAAACTCTTCGTTCGTATTATTAATATCTATTCAGTTAATTTTTTAATCGATTAACATTTTTTTCTAATATATATATATATATATATCTTCTTTTACAACTAGGAAATAGCATATCATGATTAAAGCAATATGCGATTTGAATAGATTTATTGATTTTCGCTGACTAATGTGAGTTAGCGTATTTAAATAAGTTTGTAAAACGTTCCACTTGAATACAGAAGTATGAGTCTTCACAGTTAAAGGTACAAAAATAATTTTGTTTAGCTGCTTTTTTTAATTTTTAATCATTATACATTCTTTACCGCAGTTTTTATAATTTATAACAGCTTTTAAAGCACTAAAGTAATTTTTATAAATCAATAGTTTTTATAAGTCAACTTGAGACTAAAATATGAGAAATAAAATTATATTAGATGAATATGCGCATTATAAATCATTGCACAGCTGGAAACATGGAAAAGTACTTTTTTTTTATGAAAGTAGACGCGATATTCTGAAAGAATATCGCACGCGTAGTAAACACATAAATATGTTTGAAATTATGAAAAAGTACCGTCGCTTGAATTCGCTTTTTTTGTCTCGGATAAAATGGAGACGCATCGTATAAATGTTCGATTTATTTTGTTGCTCTATTTTTGAAGTAAAATTTCATGAATAACAAATATAGAGGTGGACATAAAATATCGAAACCGTTTGCTACCTATCACATCTCCCTTGCGGCTGAATGTTAATAGTCATCGATAAATAATAGTTTATTTGGGATATGAAATATTACTATCGGAGAATATAGACAGAGAAATGTTTAGATACGCTATCTGATGTGCAAATAGGTATACGCACCACTCGCACCATCTAGATTCTAGCAAATGCTGAGCAGCGATGGCGTATTGATCTTTTTAGTGACATAGCGTCTCCACAGACACAATCCAACTCCCTCCCACTCTGCCCCTCTTGACGCGGACTAAAGGTCTATATTTCCTCTGGGACAAATATGTTTCACTATTCCTATAAACACAATTTGCCAGGAATATCGTACTACGAATATGTGTATAAACGCACAGTGTCGAAGGGGAAAAGAAGGTTAAAATGTCGGTACGCTCCATTTTCTATTGTCAGAAGTATACGACACAAACGTGCCTGAGATGAAACATATTTTTGGATTAAGAGTGCGAATTTACCGTATGACATTTTATAGACAGAGCAAAATTAGACAAGCAAAATTTTCTTCTATAGTAGTATTGAAGTTTTTCTAGAGGTGTTTCAAAAATCATAACGATAAAGGATGTAGACAGTTTTGGACTGGTTTAAATGAAATTGACGATGTGTTCAGTGTTTCGTAAAGATGCTGAAGTAGGAAATCGTGCACCGTTGACATCGATAGTTTAAAGCTACTAGGGTTACAAGCGCGCGGTTTAGGGGAGACGAAAACGATTCGCGAATAGTCGGCGTCGAAAGTTAAAAGGAGGTAGTAAGAAGGAGGGGAAAAAAATAAACGTTGCATATGTTTTTCGGAGCGCACAAACGTGCCCGTCGGACGTCGCTGCCGCTCACCCGGCGAGCGCCACTCCGTCTAGCCCGACGTCTACTCTCTGTCAACTGTTTTATATTTAATCCGAGCCGCTTTAGTAAGCAATAAACAAACACTGTATCACATAAGCGCTGCTCAAATTAGCCTCAATACCATTTCAAACGGCCATCTCGCATTTATGAAGATGACCGAGAATGGTGGCCCACCCGAGAGTTCTTCGTACGATGGTCGGGAATGTGGCAGAGGAAAAAAGGGGAATCACCGTAGAGAATAGACGGAGTGGGAAGGGCAGACAGTGGGGATTTGGAGGGGAGAGCGCGATGACGTCACGAAATGCCATGGCACCGCCTACCGGTATGCAATGGGCGGGAATCTCGCTACGATTTACGATCAGCCACGCCACCGACATCTAGTGTCAGTCAGGTGAAGTTAGGCGGCTCCATGGTGGCCATTATACGTTCACGATTGGCCAGAACCGTGGCACAACGCGAATCAGACGATGCTTTAAATATGGATTTTTTTTCCCTCCAGGCACAAAACCGTGACAAGAAATTCGCATAAATCGAGATTGATTATTGATGAGTGCCAGGAGCAGCCAGCTCGTGATGTTAATGACAATTTCGGTTGCGCATTTGTTTCCAGCGGTAAATCTATATTTGCTTAATCGAGAGGAGACGCGAATGGGGTAGAATGCGATTGAACGTTCTTCTTTTACAAATTATTATTAAAAAATATTCTTTTCTTTTAATAATCTGTATTTTAATCTGTAATCATACATTTCATAATGTAATTGACAAAAGTATGAATTTGATCGTTATTAATAAATATTTCAATAAAAGTCACAAATTTATTTGGCAAATAAAAGTGGAATGCGTAACATTAAATAAAATAAATATTTTATTTAAGTAGTATTATCAGTGTCTTAAATATAATAAAATTTAATTTACGTTAAAATTTTACTGCAGTAAATTCCGTCTATTACAATTTTAGGGAAATAATCATAAAAAAACACAAAGTATAAATACATTAATTTTTTATTAACATTTATAGTAAACTTTTTATTGTCGATAAATAGATTTAAATGTTTTTTTAATAAATAATAATTTTCTATTTTTTTAAATGTGGTTTTAAACTTTTCAAAAATATTATCTAAAAATTAAATTACACATAAAAATACATCTAAAAATTATATATATGAGATACGGTATCATCATTTGATTGATCATTAAAATTTTTGCTAAAGAAAAATATTTACAAAGCTAAAAATGTACAATTTACTTATGTATACTGGTATTATATATTTATATATATTTTTTAAATTGCTATTGATAATTAACTTTTAAATCCGTTTATATACTTTTTTTTCTGTAACAAATATATTTTATAATTTTTATGTCCTGTTAAAATATGTATGCTATCTTATATTATTAAACAAATTTCAGTTACTGGACAATAGAATGTGTTTAATGTTAAATGTTAATTAATAATAGTATCAAATTTTTTTTTCTTTAATTTTTTAAACTTTGAATTGTATTAAAAATAAATATATTATTATTAAATTATAAAATGATTTACATTGTTTAAAATTATAATATTTATTACAAAAACATACTATACGAAATGATATAAAGAAATAACAATTTTTATACAATTTTTTATTTTTTATTTTTTATTACTATAAATTACAATGTTTATAACAGTTCAGTATTATAAATTTTTTGCTACAATTTTTTAGAATTTGTAACGTCACTCTTACGGCCAAATTTTAAACTATTAAGATGTTGGAATACTTAAAGGATAATTCGCCTGCAATGCCTGCAGAGTTTCAGTGTCCAACTTATCACCAGTGGAAATTCAAGTTAATAAACGGTAGTCAATTGTCAATACATTTAAACATACTTTCTTCTACATCAACATATGATAAATTGTTATAAGCAAATTAACAACTTTTGTAATTAAAGTAATACTATTTCAATTATACTTCAAATGTTTACAATTTACGCGAGAAGTTTTCATAAATTTTGTATTAATTGTTTTTATAAAATTTAATTAAGTAGATTTAAAAATAAATGTCAACAGTTGTTATTTATATCCAATAAGCTTGCATACATATCATTGCCAAATAAAAATGTATGGTGAAAATTACGAATTAGATAAGCAGTAAATAATATGAAAAAGTTCTATATGTTTGATTTAAACATATAAGTTCGTAAAACATTTGTGTCTGCAAGACAGGTTACTCCGCGGGCGGTTATGTGGTTTACGACTGTTTTTAACGAGCGCCGTTGCACGCGACTCAGCACTAAACCAGCCTTACAAAACGTAACCACACTAGTTTAAAGTTTTATGGTCAAATTTATTATCTGTTACCTTCTTATATGATGTTACAATAACAATTATTGTCAGTTTTATTTTAATTGTAAATCACTAAAAAAGAAATTTATACCATTCTAAATACGTAACACACAAAGTGATGGGTGCAGTACGTCGGAAAGATCTGGCCATCTGGCCATCTGTCGTCACATTAACGAAATGCTTTCCACTCATGAAAATCTCCAATCTTACTGTACCAACTTTCGCTTGTAGTTAACTTTATCCGGTTAGAGATGGAGCTAGTAATGACCAGAATTCCTTGGAATCAAATTTATTTTTTATAGTTAACAATTGCTAATTCATTATTTAAATACTTTCTATCTTGGACTTTTCATATTTATATGTATAATATATTACTTTGGTAACAGATTTTTTCTGTGTTTAAATATATATTAATATTTTTCTAATGTATATTATAAATATATAATATATTTATTTATAACATATATATTTGTAATATATGTTTAAAAAATAAAACCAAACATAAAATTTATTTTTTAATGCAATTTTATATTTAGAGAAACAAATAAATTGTCCTCCAATATTATCCCAATATATACTTTCAATAATTTATATTTATAATGATTTTGAATTTTTATTACCGTATATAGTAAATATCGATAGCTGTTTCACATACGTGCTTACTTACAGCCGCTTTTCAACCAGAGATCCTAATATTTAAGATTTCTGTTGTGAGATGGCGCCACTATATACGCGTATATCTATACTGTATCATTATACATAGAAATTGATTATGTGAAACAAATATCTGTTTTATTTAATTCTAAGCCAAATTCAAATTATTAAAAAGATATAATAATGTTTTTATACTTTTTGAGACATCAAGCTCATCTAAAAATGTATGATAATAATAAATTGCTTTAAAATTTAATTCAAGCTTACAAAATATTCTTTAGATTTATTAACAACATTTTATAGTAATTATATTTTATATGCATTATACATTTAATTTAATTTGGAAATTATTTTTATTTTAAATAATTGTACTATATAATAATTATTATCTTAGAAATAATATAATAAATCCAATAAAAGAGACAATATTGATTCAGTGGAACAGGTAGCAAATATACTGAAGAATTAGTCTGAATGGGTCCTTAAATTTTTATGGCTACTAACATCAACAGAGGACGTTTCATAGTACTCCTATCGATAAATCCATGCTCGCTGCGGGCGGCGGAACTGAAGAGACAAGATGCGAAGTCAAACGTATCTGGCAATGTCATCAGTTACATTTATGAGGCCGTGAAGGATAAAGTGAGCACCTTGAGGTTGCATCATCGTCACTTTAAATCCCGTTTGCCCGCTCGTAAAAGTCTTTGACGACTTTGCCGGAGTGCTGCCGGTATAGCACGAACGAGTTGCCTGCCATAAAATCAAGAAAGAGAGGTTTTCCCTCTGCTGTCTATGGCATAGAGTCTATGCACCCTTTAACCGTGACAGAAAAGGACTTAGCGTTTATTTACCCACTTGTCAATAATCTTTGGTCGTATCCTTAACAGACTTACAATGCATACAGGATGCAATTACTCATCTTGCTATCGTATATAATACTTCATATCTTACGTTTTATAAAAGAAATTAAATTTTGAGGTTAAGGAAAGTTATGTTTTAGGAAAGTGAAGAAATTATTCTACAAATTAGTCTTCCGTAATTTTTGGGTAGAAGTATTGCTAATCAGACACTTTGAAATAAAGTGTATTTATCATAATGGAAAATAATAAAATCAAATCAAAAAGAAATATTACATGTAAAAATTTTTACCTCTTTGAATAAAATGTTATAACTTCTGTAATTTTGCAAATATTTGATAAAAATTTAAGGATTCTTAAAAAAGTATGTACTTTTATAAAATGCAATTAAAAAAAAACCATTTTTTTTTCTTCTCTGCAAAGGATCCTGCTCCCTTAATATCTATAACGTTTCAACTTTACAACTATTGTTTCAATAAATAATCTTAGAAAATATCTTCAACATTTTCTTGCATTTCGATAAAAATATTTTATAAATTTTAAATAATAATATTCTGATACACATCTTTTTAAAGCTATTACTAACATTTTTAATTTGTAGCGTTATTAAATATAAATATTAGGAGATATAAGCTATATCATATTCTAAAATTATTTGTGACTTATATCCTACAGAGAGATTGTCGTTGTCTAAATGAATAAAACATTGTTTTCGATGTGGTGCTTTATTCACGTTTCACGAAGTAAGGGAGACTTTAGGTACTCGAAGTAAGCGAGTATTCGTTGCAAGTTCAGCTGGGTCGTTCATGAATTGGAAATATCCCACGGTGACGACAAAACAACCTATACGACGAATAAACCGCTCTATATCGGTAAAACGTCGTACGATTACTGCGGCTGTTGGCAATAATCTTTATTATTTACATTTGCGCACCGAAAATCTTCACCTAGTACAGAATTTTATAAATCTTTCTGTAATACTCACACTAATTTCCGCTTTATTATAAGAGTACAATATCTAAATTTTAGCACTTAAAAAATTATATTGAATTTGATTAAATACAATGCACCATCTATGAATTCTACGCTTCAATCAAGAATATTATAATATGACAATTTTGAAGTCAACGTTACAAAACAGGACAATACTACACGCGACATCTGCTTCTTTGATACCTTTCAAAGGTATTATAGAGAAAGAAAAGAAAGAAGAAAGTCTCGGTTCCCTGTCAAAATATAATAAAGCTGAAGAATGAAGCCATTATTATCAACATTGTATATTTCCAAGAGACGCGACGAATTCGATAGTACTAGAAGTTCGTAGGGATGCATTTATAGGTACTGTACCATTCACATTTGACCTAAATACCACTCATGTCTATTATTACAACTTCCAATGAAATGTATCGAATGTTGGAACTTTCCCACAGAAGAGAGTTCGAAAGTCTTTCTTTCGCTTTTGCTTTCAATCTATCTGTCTCGATGAACCGCGACGAAAGTTTCGCGCGTAAATCTCGCAACTGACGTTCCAAATATAGTACCTGTACGGCGATCCTCTTATTTTTTATCGAAGGATCTTGCGGAACGTTTCCAGGCGCGTTATTAAGGTCAGCCACCTGCCGCTCGATGGAGCTCACTTCAGGGATGAACACTATTACACCCCTCCCATACCTATATATAAGAAAAAACTTTAGGGGTGCAACGGGGTTTGGTCTGACTGAACAAAGAAAATAAGAGATGCGAAACGGCGCGTCGTGGATGGCGGAGGGCAAGAAAGATAGTAGGAGAGCAGCTTCCTTTCGGCGCGAAGAAGAGGGAAAGAGGGAGAGAAAGAGAGAGCGAGTAAAGGAAGAGAGGAAAGAGTCCCGGGACTTCTGGAGCCAGAGGAGAGAATAAAGGAAAAGCGAGAAAAATGTGTCTAACGTGGCAAAGGCAATTCTTCAGCCGGAGTTGCCGCCTTAATGCTCGTAGGAGAGAGGCGATTGGTTCTCGAGAAGAGCCCGCGGGAAAGATGGCCGCCATTTCCCTCCAACCACCCGTGGAAGTGTTCCCCCTCCTACCATTTATTCTCTCTCTTCCTCCTTTGCTATCGTACCGCGACCTACGAAGGAACTCCGTTCGAGGAATAAAGGGGGAGAGTCCGACGAAGAGACTCTTATTCTTATTAACTGTTTAATCTTTCCGCGTGACATACGAGACGCATTACCGCCCGCCGAGCTTGTTTATATTTCGCTGGATCACCACAAAGATGTGGTACCTTCGTTACGCTGGGTTCGGTGTATTCATGATATCATTTTGAATGATATTGTTCTTCTTTAGAAACTTATATTACATTATCGGAGAAACACAAAGATTATTTGATGCTCGTCTCTTTAAAAAAAAAAAGTATTGTACCGCCTGAAAAAATATTTCAAACATTTTTTTTTTATTTATCTCAAAGCGTATATTTTATAGAAATTTGACAAATTTTATTCTATTATACTATATAAACTATTTAAAAAAATATTTAGAAAACTGTCTATTTACAAAAGCATGCAAAAGTTAAATCTACAAAAGTATGATCTTTAACTGCTTTAGCAATTTTTTAAAATACATAATTTGTCTCTCATGCAATGATAACATGTGCGTAGTCTTTTTTTATATAACATGATGCATATGTAATTAGCAAATAGATAATATCGTGCAATCGACGTATCTTGGTCTAGTTGGCGAACGAAGGGAGGAAGGAGAGATTGGAAGGAACGAGAAGAACAGAGCACAGGGAACAGCGAGATAGCGCTGAGTTACATCTCTCAATTATTTGATAATGCCGCCGACACCGCGCTGAGGGGATCTCGTTAAAACTTAAAACGAGCTCGCCCGTAATCTCCTCAATGTTTATACTTGATTCGTAAATCTGGGCGAATCTCGGTGGTGTTATCGCTGTACCGACCGAGAGAGAGACAATAGATAATACGAACTCCCGAGACTTACAATACTAACATTATTGGTTTTCTCTTTTTAAGCTGATTAAACTTCCAATCATTAGAAACAGTAAAATATCATTGAAAAATAAATATGTCAAATGTAATATGAGCAGAGAACTAATGAAATTTAAATTCATTAAATTCATTAACTTATTTGTATATTTAGTTATTTATAAATATGTAATATGAATATATTAGATATTAGGGTTCTATTTCTATTTTTAAAATATTTTAATATTTTATAATATTGTAATAGATTAATGATTTCTTTTATTTCAGCTCTTACAAAAATGTAATAATTACTCGTAATTTTTAAAAATGTGTTGCGGTATATAAAAATTTAGCTAAATACAGATCATAGAATAATTTCATGTTGAGCCATCGAAATAATTATGTAGAATGCCGAAACATACCTAGTATTGCTGCAAGTAGTTTTGACATTTCAGCAACCAAGTTAAACATTCGATATGATTTTTAAAATGGTTCAACATAATTATTTTCAGATCTGCATTTCAGCAAAATTGTTCTTTCCATATACATTTTTTAAGAAAGTAATAGAAATTAAGTTTAGAAAATTTCATATAAAAGTAATTTATAATTATAATCGTATATATGTTAGAACTGCATCGTCAACTAAGTCGTATAACGCATATATATCTGTGCGGCTAATCTGCATTTAAAAAGATATTCATTAAGAATTGTATGCGTCTGCAGACAGACAAATGGCAAATTAGATGAGTGGACAGCCTTGATGGCCAGTCAAAGTCGTTAAGAGAGGTTGAACAAGCAACTATATCAGCGATAGTCACGGAGATTACTCAGCTTACCGTCGCGCTTTGTCTGCTCGTTTGCTGTCCATAAATAGAGCGGTAGAATAAAGAAAAAGAAAGAGGCAGCTAGCTCACAACGACGAAATAACGAGCATACATCGTAGAATCCTGTCGGCCCCTGTGAAGACGCGAGAGGTGAGACAGAAGGAAAGGGGAAGTGTTAAAAGAAGGGCGAGGAAAGATTCTGGCGAGACGGGATTAGTTGTTAGTTTTGATGGCCTCGACGATCAGGGTACATCTAGATTAAGATGCATCGGAAAGAAAAAGAGTCGAGATTGGACAAAGGAGACGAAAGGAGAGAGTCGGTCCCCTTTTTAGGTTCAAGTGACGAACGACATCATGGGACTTTGAATGTCTTTGACTGTCCATGGGTATCGCTGACCTTGTCGTGGATCTTTTTGGTTCGAGGGAGGAGCCAAACGACTGGCAGAGAACTCTCCTCGTGTGACGTACGGGTACGGGGACCACCCCTGGTGATCAAATTCCGAATCTTCCAGTCGGTTTCACACAAAAATCATATTTAACGCGTTACCTACCTGTATCTCTCCTTCTTCACCTTTATAGCCGACGCGACGGGCAGATTCGTTTTTAGTTTTGATCTTGAGTTATCTATTAGGGCCTGCACATATAATAATTGCCATGTACGATTCAATTTATATGGTAGAAAAACTTCTCTAATATGAACATAATGGAATAGATATGAATATACAACGAATATCTTCTTTATGTGATTTTTGTGTTATGTGTTTTATAGTAATATAAGAATATTATAATAAATAGACATCTCTTTTATATTAGAAGTTTTATAAGTTTACGATGCATTAAAAAAGATTATGTTTTGATCATATTTCAAAATACTCTTTCAGCAAGATAGAGAAATAACAATTTTGTAATAATTAATTTAATTCGTACACGATTATAATCTTCTCTATATAAATTTAATTAAGCATATTGTTAATTCTTTTAAACTTTATTTATACTATCGATACATTCTATATATACTTAATATATAATCAAACTTGAAAAAAAAACGTGTAACATCACAGAAATAAACAGCGATAAACGGTGTATAAGATTAAAAATACAGTAATCAGTTGTATTATATTACCTCAACTATTCAAATCGAAGCAATGGTGACTCAAGAACAATAGAGTAAGATTTAAAATATAATAATCGGCTGTATTATATACTATCTCAGCTATTTAAATTGAAGATGACGGCTTGAGGACCACGATTGCTCATTATGTCTCGATCTATGCCTTTTTATTTATAACTTTCTCCTCCCTACTTCCCATGTAATGGCAATAGATGTGTTGTGAGAAGGGTGTGTAGAATAGATGTAGGAAAGCAGTAGAGGTTCTGTTAGACTAGGGCCATTTCTTCCCAAGGGATGAACGCCATTCAATAACTCAAATCCGACTCAATTTTGCGGGAAGAAAGTTTGCGCAGATTGTTCTCCACCATCCTCGATGCAGACAACTGACGGCAGGTTTATTGACTTTTTGAATTCATCGTAATATTATGCGATGTTGTGTTATAGTACAGTTAAGTGTAATCGGAAACTTTACAATTTATATAAATGTATCCTATAAATTCAAAATTAAATATTCCGACTTTATAACTGTTTCAAGTCCGACAAATATACGGCGCACAATTCGAATAGGCTAAAGATTGTAAAAGAATTAAAAATTATTATTCAGCACTAAGAACAGTTGAGACTGACATAGACTTGCCAATCTTATATTTGACATTTTCTTCAGTCCAGATTTATTTAATATTGTTTAAAATTAAATGTCTGAAAATTATATTACACGTGTTAGCTATCCATAAAAAAAATAATTGAAACATATAACACTTGATGATACTATAGAATCATTCAGCATCACTACTCTGAAGACTCGAGTCGTAAAAAATCTCGACCTAGCAATTTCAAATACACCGTATCGCGCAAGGAAGAATGAGAAATGCTAGCAATGCCCACGCGCATTAAGAGGGCTGTAGGGAATGGCGCCGTAATGAATTAAGGGAAATCAGAAATTGCTTTAAATAGCACCGTAAAAATAAAGTTCGTTTAAAGAAGGGGAAGCTCGGGCGGGAAGCAGGGTTGAAAGCAAGGCGGAAGGAAGAAGGCGAGAGAGCACACACCTTGGGTTCCGGGCCACGGTGGAGGGGTGCTAAGTCGGCGGCGGAATGTGTAGCGCGGAAATTGCCGAGAAACGCGTATTAAAATCGCTGGATTTAGTAGGGAGATAAGCCGCGGCGGTGGGACTGCGGGGCTGCGGGTACCGGGGAAAAGAAAAACTCTCTTTTACTTGCACCCCGGCATTGCCGTCGTCTTTCCGCAGTCGTTATCCAAAGCTCAGAGCCTAGACTACGTCACCACCCACCAACATCGCTACCCGGACGACGTTACCCGGACTCTCGCGTGGTCCTCAAGAATCCAACTCCTAACATTCGCATCATTTAAGTCGCTATGCACACTTCCGCTTGCTCATTCTTTTCTTCTTTATTGCACACGGCTTTGTGTATTTCCCACGGAACGCTTTTCGTCCTGAAATAATTCGATGAAAATGCAAGTCGTTACCGTTTGCGTGAACGTCGACGCGAATAACGGTTTAGGTTTCTACGTAAATCTGGTTCATCTCAAATATAATAAATTGTTAACAGTCCAATTAGTAACATGTATTAATTAAGGAAAATACACAAGAAAGAAAATACAAAAGAGAGTGATAATGACCAAGATAATTGGATAATATAACGAGGCGTTAAATTAAAAGTAATTAACATATTAATGCAGAGGGTAACTCTCTTCAACTGTTTATTTTAAAAATAAAAATATTGCATTTTATACAATTGGATATAATCAAAATATAATCCACGTATGAGCAATTACTTAATTATTATGAAATTGAAAGTTTCATATATATTTGTATGAAGCTTTTATAATAATTTTTACAGTTTCTTAATTAGAAAATAATTTGTATTTAATTGTAAATATGTATATATATATATATATATATATACATATTTACAATTAAATACAAATTATTAAGCACATATGGGAATTCTTTTATATGAAACCAAATTGACGCGCGATTATTTATTATGTAAATATGTAGATAAATGTATTTATGACAAATAAAACAAAATGGTATAAACATAAAAATTTTCTTTAAATTTATTTTTTCATAAAGAAAATATTAAGTTATATTTTTTATTTTAGGAAATTTTTTTTTTTCATCGAGTACATTTTAATATATGTATTTAAAATGTTCAATTAAATATGTTTTTCTAAAATAATAATTATATATATATATAAAATAATAATTATATATATATATATATATATATATATATATATATATATATATATATATATATAACATAATTCTTTTTTAGAAATATTTCAGAAAATTATTCAATGTAATTTGTGTGCAAGAAGCATATAATTAGTTAACAACTTCAAAAACGTGCTACAATTTCCCTAGATTCTTTACTAACCCCTGAAAAGGATGCAGCACAACGTACTATAGCGCAAGACCAGATGCTCGTTGTGGGGTCTGATGAAGTTTATCTTATACATGAATTAAAACTGAAAATACACTTATGCGAATTATATTTTAAAAATATTTTTACTGATATATTTTTAATAGTATGTTTCAAAAGTATTCAAATATTTTTTATTTAAACAACATGTATAATACATTATCTAAATACTTTAAAAGAAATTATTATTTTAGAAAAACATATTTAATTGAACATTTTAAATACATATATTAAAATGTACTCGATGAAAAAAAAAAATTTCCTAAAATAAAAAATATAACTTAATATTTTCTTTATGAAAAAATAAATTTAAAGAAAATTTTTATGTTTATACCATTTTGTTTTATTTGTCATAAATACGTTTATCTACATATTTACATAATAAATAATCGCGCGTCAATTTGGTTTCATATAAAAGAATTCCCATATGTGCTTTGAGAAAGATGAATTATAAAGGAAAAGTTCTGTAGTTTCTGAAATAAGATTACTAAAATAATAAAAACTTTATTATCATTCTCTAAATTTCTCTATTTTAGAAAAAACTTTTACGACGTTTTTATTCTTCACTTGTATATCTATTTCATCTTCACCTGTCTTCGAATCGATGAAAAGAACCGGCACGCGCGCCAGTATGTGTAAGTATATACACATCGTACAGTCTCGTCGGAGGTAATAATCCATCGAAGGATTCCCCCTTACAGCACTGTGCCCACTCAAATGGTCGTAGCCCGCGCTTTTATGCCGTCGTAAAAGCGCAGTAACAATTAATAAGTATCTCGTAAAAGCTATTGCCGTTGACACCTTTTTGAATGACAGGGGCGGGTTAAGAGAAAACATCGTCGGCGCCCTTCTCCGTTTTCTCGTGCCGAACTATCTGAACGTCAACTAAATAGCAACGATAAGATTGTCCATAAATTTTATTTACGCGTGAATCGTTATTCTTAATCGGACATTTATACGATCCACTATTCTGTGGACTGTCTATCAACTGTTCTGACATTTTAACACCTTTTATTATGTGTTTACTGTTTAATGCAAAACGATCTCTACAGGTTGAGAGACATAAATACGTAATAATAAATTTGCTGTCATATATATATATATATATATATATATATATATATATATATATATATATATGAATTAATGTGTTATAATATTTGTTGATGTATTAACATCTGTGAATGCTATTATTCTTTCAATATTAATATTCACAGCTGTAAATTTTTTCTTATTTATTCACTAATAATTATTTTTAATATGATTAATTATAAATACTAGACATCTGCAAAATTCGAGATATATAATGCAAATTATAAATCTTTTCAACAGCTGACATTTATGGTATATTTGCATATACTGTATATTTGCATATGTACGTACATTTTCAGCATAAAATTACGCATAATAAGTATACGATTTCTATGGTTATATATAAAATACACTTTGAATTTTATTTCAAAAAAGTCGAAATTTGCACATAAAAGGAAATAAACGTAATATTTTAGTTAAATTATTATATTACTTTTATATATATTATTATTATTAACAAAATTTATTACCATATTTGATTTACAACATGTTTATATCTCTTTTCATAAGATGTGAAAAGATTTTTTATGAAAATATAAAAATAAGAAAGCATTTTGTCGTATTTAATGGTTTTAAAAGTACAAATTGACATAAAAAGAACATAATTTCACAAATCATTTTGAAAAATTAATATTCTTTATCAAATAAAATAATAAAGGTAAAGGTACGTAGAAATTTCTATTCTTAAAATTTAATTGACAATTGCGTGTTATAATCCCAAATAATTTTAACACAACATGATGGTTTTGACACATAAATATTACCTGTTTCTTCCGTTTGGTAGAAACACATTTGCTAAAAGGTATGGTAAATGTACATACAGCATAACAAATATAATTTCGAGCTAACATTGCAGCATTTTACAGGTTGCGAGGGGAACAAGAGAGCAGACTAGATAATATTACGCAGAACAGATATAGAGAAACGGTAGCCACAAACCTGTGGCCGGGTTTGCGTCGTTGCCTTAATTAAGTTACATGTTGGTCGCATTGTTCCAAATATACATATAAATGTCAGAACAGAAGGTAGAAAGGAAATATTAATTAATTTTAATAGGAGTTCTCCTCTTGTTGAGTCCGATATTCTATTACAGGTTTTCATATTTTACATCTACGTCGGAAATTAATACAATAAATTCACTTGCAACATTGTTGCATACATTAGACAATCATTAATTCGAAGTAATAACAACTATATGTAAAAATAAATATAATGTCAAATATCTATACATGTTTCGTTATATTATTATGGAAATATGTGTTCAAATTAAAGATAAAATATAAATTAAATTTAAGTAACATAAAATTAGGACGATGCGGTGTCTTACATTTATGTATTTTTTATTACTCATAATACGGGAAAAAATATTAATCATAAGAGTAACAAAATAACATTTCCTTGAGTCGTATCTCTCTTAGTACATACTTATTACTTAATCGGATTTAGGGAATAATCCAGGATATCGGTGATAATTAATTATGTCTCATCGAATGAGATTAGATTGAGTATGCCAATGCTCTACGTCGACATTTCTGAGGGTACGAACGAGGTGTGTATAGAGGCACGAGGGTATAGAGGCATCCGGGTGGCGCTAAGCCAGCTTTCTCAGCTGCGGAACGCAGAAGAGACGCGCGGTGGAAAGGGGTATGGAAGAAGGGATGGAGGGCAGAGCAATAGCCTTTACGACTCGGCCATAGTATCAAACGATCTATCCTGCCATTAAGATAGTCTCAGAACGATTCGGTAACCTTTGGGTCCGTGGAAAGCGATACGCTATCGACTTCGTAGCTTGGCCGCGGCATTTTGTGAACGGATAAGAAAGGCGCTCTTTCCCCCTGTCGGTTCGTCCTTTCACCCGTCGTCATTTCGTCTTCATCCTCGGATGAAGGTGCCAATAAGGTTGACTACTGCCGTTTCCAGAAAGGAGATCTTATCTAGTCTCGCTCTTCAATCACATATCGTATACACTTTGAGTTGATCTTCTGTCAATTCGTTAATCCTTTACGGTTGTACTTCTGTCTTTGATTTGACATCTATGGAATTTGTGTTACGTATTCTTGAATATATCATCAGAAAAACAAAATATAATAAAATCTATTTTAGATTGATATTTGTCCAAGAGAAATTTATCAATAATCAAAAAAATTTAGCAATAATGTACTAAAAGTCCTTAATACAATAAAAAGGTGAAATAAAAATGGACTTGTGTGTGACATTCGTAAATTCAGAAAAAGATAGTTTAGGAAGATTATAGTTTATTTACCATTATTAGCATCTTATATTCAGCTTTCAATACGCGAGGTATTTCTTAAAGTATTTTCAGACGTCTGCATCATAGACGGTCCATTAAGGTGAGCCTTGCTGCTCATCAAAATAATTTCATTTGGTATGAAAATGCATGCACATTATACAAAATGCAATACAAATGTTCACTGAGGTGAATCCGGGAAGGTGGTAGTCTGGAAGGGAGGATACCATGCATATACATCCAAGGGAATGGAGCGTCATGCGCCAAGAAAGTGGGGACAGGGCTTGCGCGGCAACGTAGCTTGGGAAGCGCCGCGTTTGACGGGGGGTTTTCCCTGGTACGAGAAGAGGGGTATGGTACCGCGAGAGTTTCCAGGGTAGTCCAAGGGGGTGGAAAAGGGGTGGAATGGAATGGAATGGAGTCGAGCGTAGTGCCCGTAGGGTGAGGTGGTGCCGAGGGGCCGAGGGGACCGAAGATTGATAATGCAATTCCAAGACTGCCATTATCCCCGTCCACCCAACTCGCTCCGGCGCGCTTCTATCTTTTTTGCTTCTGCGTTTCTCTTGCCCGCTTCTTCTCCCCCGCCCCCTCTCTCTCTCTCTCTCTTTCTCTTTCCCCCCGGTCGTCGTATGAGGACCGACGAGTTTTAGAAATGTTAACTCCATAAATGTCATGCCATTCTTTTCTTTTTTTCTTTGAGAAAAGAAAGGGCAGGTAGGTAGGTAGGTAGGCGGTCTGATGTACAATCTCGCTTATGGCAAATAAAAGATATTATTCGCGGGAATTAACTACTTCGGATAAACGCTGAGTCATTCAGACTCATCATATTAGTTTTTTGTGCTAACTTCGTTATGCGGTTTTTGCAGTAACTACGTTTTAACTTTCAAAACTAATAATTAAATCCAAAAAGAAAGGAAGAGGGGAGAGCTAATTACAGTTTACTTTTCTTAATTCTTTTTTAATATAGAAAAGAACCGTGGCTTGGAAAAATTCACTCTGAATCTTAATACTGGATATGAAAAGAGGCAATTTTAAGCCTGAAGTCCACAAGCTCGAAGATTGATAATCCAATTTCAAAATTCCCATTATCTCCAACCATCCAGTTATCCCTCCAGGCCCTTTAGACCCTCCTAGGTTTTTCTTTAGGATCTTTTACTTCTGACTTATCCATTTCCAGGAAATGGGCGAATTTTATAATCTTTTTCTTTCTATCAAAAAGTTCCTGCAAAATAACCTCTATGTTTTCCAGAAATAATTATAATGTGTAACCTTGCGCGGATGTCGCAAAATCTTTTTTTTTTTTTTAACATTTCAGAGGAATATTCCCGGCGCGAGATACCTCTTTCGCCTTTCGTCTGATATCCTCCGGGAGATGCCGACTAGCTGCTGTTGGCGTTGCCCTGGGAACCCCCCTAGAGCCGTATTTCCTTGGCAGGAAAGCTCGCGTTTTCGCCTCGCTTCCCAAATCCCGCCAGGAAAGTTTTCGCCGACTGTGTGTTTGAATGGATGTTGAAGTAGAAAGCGAGGGATAGTCCGGAGAGTACGTGATGGTTATGCAAGCTTTTCGAAAAATACGATTATAACGATAATTGTATCTGTCGAGAGTATCATCGATTGTACATCTCGTTTATTCTTTAGCTATGCACTTAGCCATTGTGATCGTAATCACTTTAGGAACATTGTCACGCATCCAAATGGACCACGGAATATACTGTAATTGACACAGCTTTATTCAATACCGAAAAAATATACATTTCCTGCAAAAACAGGTATCAGTTAATTGCACAGCAAATTCCTCGTAACCTTGATTGTAAAGCGACATATGTGCGGTTTATCTTTGTTTAATTATTACGACACATGTCCGCATAAGTATTAAATTATAAAGAATATGCGCGTTAAAGGGTATTAAACTATCAAAAAAATACGTTGAATTTTCCATGTCTCAATTGTTAGTGAAATTAAAGAAATTGAGATCTAATTCTCGCCTGGACATACGGTGATTGTATCACGATAGCCCATCGAGCTGCGCTCATCCAGGATTACATACATGATAGTGTGCTTACCGTTTATCCAGCACTATTTTAGTAGTCTTTGTTTCCTTTTTTCATATAAAAGACAAACTCAACGAGCGTGTTTTGGCTACCGACAAAAAGCTTATTGTCATCTAAGAAAAAGGCACGTTAAACTAAAAAATGAGCGAAAAAAAACTTTCGATGAATAATTAAAAAAAATGTGTTTAACAGAATAATAAATATTTTTTGTATAAAATATATAAAGTACCTGAATTAAATTAAACTCAGCACTAAATAATGTCCATTTTTAAATTGTTTACTTAAAAACGCATATTAGTTTAAAAGATGTGTTATAGAAAGTATGTAAAGAGGAACTAAAGATCAGAACCAGCAGCAACAAGTCTGTTTAGTGCAATACCAACTTGTAATGAAATGGTTCTATAAGCCGTTTTTATAAAAATTTGATGCAAAATTTATTAAATATATTATGATATACGTTATAATAATACATTATAATTTATTATATCATGTTATATTACTCAACTTTCTAACTTTCTAATTTCTATAGAAAATAACAAAAATATACATATTAACTTTTTAAAATAAGTATATTTTTTTAAAGACAACGTATCTATTACATACAGCCATTGTTATGTTGTTTGTTATGTTGTTTGTTATATGTGAGGTGTATCTCACAGAATAATGATTTTTAATCCTGTTAAATTATAAGAAACTAAAATTACACTCAAATAGTTAGAAATTTCCAAAGATTAAAAGATTAACCAAAGATAAATTTAAAGATAATTGTGATGTGTAAGAATAAAGTAAACTTTAAGGAATTTGTATTTTTGTGATTAATAAATTATTTTGAAATTAAGATATTCAGATGATAACGTTTAGTATCTTGGTTATTTTCAATTTATTTTTAATTTAGCTCTTATTATTATTATTATTATTTTTTACTAAAGAAATTTTTAAGAATTACTATATAAATACAGTAACAGAGGCACAGAAAATTTATCTTATATTTATTGTAATATAATATAATAATGCCCAATGTCTTAAAATAAAACAAATATTTTTCATTTGTCTATATACATTCTATTTGTAAGATACATTTTATTTTGTGAGTGATTAAAATAAATTTTATTCACACTTAGTTTATTTTAACAATTTCACAAATAAAGCTGTTAAAAAATAAAATAAATTAAGCTCAGGTAGCATATATAAATAAAATTATGGAAATTTATTTTGACACAATAAGTTCTCGTTTCATAGCATTTCTTTCACATTTGTACGTATATTTTTAAGTTACAGTGTTACAATATAAATTGAGTTTTTGATGAAACATGTAGTTGAAACTACAAGTTTGGAAAATGACTTTCTACGAGAAATATAAACATATAAACATGCTCATTAAGAGCTTTAGTAAATCCAAGATACTGAAAGGCCATGGAAACAGAAGAGTTTACCGGGAATAGCGGCGCATTGAGGAGGAGATAGGAAAGTGTTAATCCTACCGAGCAACTTTGCTGTAGAGAACTTGCACGCTCATGCCGAGAGGATTTCCATCCAATAAATTTGGAGCTTTGTATAAGCTTTCCACGCTTGAGTTTAAATCCCGGCGTTGGCGCGGGCTTATGTGCAACTGTGTTGGAAAAGCCATATATCTGCAGTAGAAAACTCACTTTTCTATCACTGTTTATTAGTGAATGTTCAAAAGTTGTGCAAAAACCATTTAAACGAGAAAGAAAACTGATATTGCAATAAATATTCTGTAAAATTATCTCTATTAAATGTTTCCCATAATGTCCTAGCGAAAGGATTTCGCGCGGGTTAGAAATCGTGGATTTTATCAGTTCGCGTCGTATTCGAAAAAATCTGCCGACGGAGAAACGATATCATTGCGTATAGGTATTTATAGGCGTAGGTCTGGTCGTCACCCTCTTATGCGCAAATACCTGAAGCGAGACTAGACGGAGGGAAAATTTTCGTGATCTCTTCGTGTATGACTCCCCAGGCACCCTTTCAGTCCGAGGTGGGTCTGGCCTGGAACGCGTAACACGCATTTTTATCAAACGTTACGAGCACCGGAACGAGCGGGATGAAAACCAATATCTTACTACCGCATGGGAATTCTCTCCAATGCCAGCATACTATTTTCTGTCTGTGTGCTCGATCCCTTGTTTACATACCTTTCGTAATCATGTGGTCTTTTATTGAAGCCCTTCTACTGCGAACATAATATCAAACATGCAAGTAAAACTGAATTAATAAATTTTTGAATATTGCGAATGAAAATAATTTGAATAATTAAATTAGAATTAAATAAATATCTAAATTGGAATAGAGTTTAGTAAGAAAAACTGATTTTCGAAGACGAAAAACTCTCAAAAGACTCGAGGGAGTCATCTTCATCGTTTATGATCCTATACCCTCATTTGTCCAAAAGAAATCGTTTCTCTATTACCATGATGAAATTTAGGCAAATAGTATATAAATATGTATATAGTACTGTTAATAGTAATTGAGAAGATGAGTTTTTTGTCTTGTGTAACGATAATGCGGTCGAGCATTATCTCTCGTTTTTAATTAATAAATAAATCCTCGAAGCAAATCTCAGATTTCACGTGAATTCTCATACAATTTTTAGTTTTTACTATTTTTTGTTATTAAGACATTAATAATGGTGTATAATAAATAAGTAATAAATTTAAACTTTATTTAAAGATAAACTGGACTAAGTTCTTATAGATTTTTTTGTCGTTGAAACGAATCCGTAAACGAAATTATTTTATCGTGTCACATTTTTGAAAACGACTTAAGTTGCGAAAAATGGTACTTTTGGGTATCTTTAAGCTAAAATAGCTCAAAAATTTAACGTGATAGAATAATTTCATTTACGGATTTGTTTTCAGCAATCAAAAATCTATGAAAATTATTTACTGTATTGTTTTATGCAAAATTTACAGTTATTGGAAGATTAAAGAAAAGCCAAATGGTAATGGTTTGTTTATGCAATTAAAATAATTACCAGCATAAAACAATTTGTCGATTACGAATCCATGGTCAAAATTGTCAAATACAATTTGTGTAAAGAATCATATTAAATAAATGGAATGTCGGAAAAATAACGCAGTACAGTATTCATATGTATTTTTTTTATAGAGAATTTAATAATGCTATTATAATAGTTTAAAAAAATTATATTGGACAATTTTGATCAAATATTTATAATCGTCGATCTTAAATTGTTGTGTGCAAGTGATTCTTTAAATTACATAAGAGAACTTACTTTCTTCTTTTATTTATAACTGTAATTATACATAATTATAAACAGCTGTAATTATCTATAATTATAAGAATTATAGGGTTAATTACACAGTATGTTTTTACTTTCAAAGTGTGTAATTGTATTTTTAATTTTTTTATTTTAATCTACTGTATTTAATATATTTTATTTTATTCTATTTTACATATTTCTACGTTAATGTTTAAATAATAATTTTCCGAAATAAAAATTTTATGAATTTTATAAAGTATAAATCATTTATGAATAAGACATAATTTTACTTTTATATTACTGACGACATACGAAAGATAAATTTTATAAATCTTTCCTATTTAAATGTAGGAATGACCCATTTATGAACAGCCACCGGAATAAGATTCATAGTTTTAAAGACAGAAAGAAAAACAATGATAATTTTCACATCTTTACCTAGGAAAATATGTTCATTATCGCATAATACCTCTTTTGATGCTAGATAATTTTTATGTTATTCAGGTGGCCAATCTTAAGTAACTCATTCTGTATATTTTTGTTCTTAAGAAAATTTTACAGTATTTTAATTTTATTAAATCAGTATGAAGATATACACCACATTCTCTTACAATTTCGCTTATAATAATGTAATGAATTTAGTCGATCGGCATCCAAGGTATGTTCTAACAACGCTTATTTTATTTTCCCGGTTATTCAAAGAAATCAAAATCGATTAACTGCGACTTGATCAAAATGATTGATTATAATATTTGATTATAATAAATTTTTGTCATTCTTGTTTCATGTTTAAATAATTTTAAAGTATTATTTATAATTTTTTTTCATTACATTATCATAAGTATTTAAAAAATCATTCAGATAGCTGCAATTTATATTTTGTATAAAACAGATTTAAATAATTAAAATTTATTTTTTGTTGCGCGACTGGAATACTGTCTCTTTTAACTTACTTAAATAAAACTGTAAATTGTATTAATTTCATGATAATAAAATATCTTGTACAATTAAAAAGTGACATTTATGAGTTTCTTTATAAAAGTAAATTAGGTAATAATTAATTTAATGGGTAATAAATGCCGTGATAGTGATATTTATCTGGAAAATATAGTGAATAAACATTGCTTGGCATAAATTAAATGAGAATTAGTTGTGGGACAAGTCATTCGATGTCGCGGAATTTCCATGGAAACGTGAGTGTGTTGGAAGCAAGCAGCCGTGATGGTCGAACTAGCTTGGGAGATTACGAGTAACCTCTGGATCTGAGCAAGCGAATCAGGTAGAGGATGTGGTTGGGGATACGGTCCGATAAACACCGCACTACTCCACTGGAAAGCATTTCTCGCACCAATATACAGCCTATGAGCGTAAGCTCGGTCACCTATCGAATAGCTCGATCTAAATGAAGACATTTACTAGTAGCAAATTTGATTGCGATTACTTACAGCACTATGAAGATGCATAACTAGCTATTTTAGATTCACTTCTCTTTAAATCAACAAATTTTATTTGTAGTATATAAAGTAATGGCAAATTCAATTATTTCTTTATTTTGTTAGAATTAATCTATGATATCAAATCGCATTTTTAATTTTAATACATTTAAAGCGTAATCGATAGAAAAGAAGAGAATATTACGACTACTGTGAACATTATGATTACCTCTATTATCTCCGTTATTAAGTGACAAATTTTAACAATTGCTTATGGAATTATTCATTTAGTAGCTCGTCGTACTTTAATGGCGCTAATATGACAATGTACAATAGCTCGCAATTGTTATAAGGTATTTTTACTTTTAAGCATTTCAAAACTTTTTTACAGTACAATTTAGCACTTAATAATATACTTTCTTATTGTTTTTTTTAACTCTTTCTCTCTCTCTCTCTCTCTCTCTCTCTCTCTCTTGAGCGTATTATCACACAAATGTATGTAAATTCAAGTGCTTTTTTTGTTGTCTAATTTTTTATTCAGCTGTACACGTTTCGAGTTATGCAAAGTTAAACAATAGCATAGAATTTTATTAATATAGCTTTTTAAGAGAAATTTTCATATCAAAATATTTTTTCGATAAATCGATTATCACTCTAGAAGATTATCTTCAGAAACATTAGAGTTATTTATAGTTTGTGCTTGATATTTGATATTAAACAAGAATAAAATGGTACCTCTAATTACGCCTCTAATGTCTCTAAACGCAGGAAAATCCTAAATCAAAAAAGTTTTAAACAATAAAAAATAAATAGATAATTTTGTAACAAAATACTAAGTATTTTAAACTAAACCAATTTTTGAAATTTATTTTTGGGCTAGCCATATTACCACCATTTTTCCTCTTCCATCAATTATGCAGTGCATCACATTTTTATAAATTACGTCTTATGTAATAAATATTTATTTTATTATTTTGAACCTAGAATTTGTTAAACAACACTTTGAACAACGAATATGATCGTTCAAGTTTCAATATAGAATATTGCTTATTAATAAAGTTATTCAATAAAGTGCTATATTACCCTCTTACATTATCCCCTATATTATAGTAATTAATAAAGTAAATCTATTGCAGCATATTATAAATTCTTTTATGCAAGATTTATCCAAATTGAAATTTATTTTTCAACATAAAATTTGTTGACTATTTAAGATTGCATCATATTATAGTAATGATAGTTAACATACTAGATGTAAAATATGCATAAATTTTCGATGCTTCACAGCATCATATTACCTTGGGGTATGTACACACAGATCTCTCACGAGAGAGATATCGCCGCTGAATCAAATGACCCATTTGGTTTTAGTGGCGCGATATAATCGACGTCTATTCGCCTTTGGCCGTTCGACATGAGGTAATATCAAATATGAAACCTAGAAAATCTCGCCGTCGGGCAATTGGCTAACCGCGATGCACAGCAAGATTAGAACACGCAATCAAAGCTGCCGTATCACCTCGCGAACATTCGCATATGTTAAAAGCTAATCCGACAAAATGGCTTTAGCATTCTTATCTTATTTTAGTCATCCGAATGCTATATAAATAGAAATACATACGTTTAACGATTAAAGGACATGGTTCTTCAGTCATTGTATAAAATAACGTTTGATGAAATCGCAAACAGCTATCGTTGTAATCCAACTCTAGGCGACACAATTTTGAAATCTTATCCTGGAATCGTACGACCACATTATTGAGTGCTACATGTAATGCTACGTGTAGATTTTATTATGTAATTTCTACCTATCTCTTGAAACGTTCATGATAACGTCAGTGTCTGGAAGACAAGGCGAGCGACGGGTGTGTAAGAGCATCTGGGACCACATCCAACGCTTTCGGATGGTATGGTCGGGGTAGATTAGTGGAGGTGGAACACGTGTTCGATGCTCAGGGCGGACTTCACATCGTTGGATTACTACTGGGTGGTAGTAGAAAAATAACAAGCGGGACACTGGATGGAGTACGTAAGACGTCGTTATGCACATCCGGCGCCGCTACCGAATTCGAATTCGAACTCACGAGTTTCAGCACCCTCTCGCCGAACATTCCATCTTCCTTATATAAGTAACTGCAAGGACACCCTGTAAAAACGTCTAAATCACCTCTACCGAGATATTAAGGTGCTATGCGATGTGGATTCTCATTTATTCCGCGGCCCAACTACCTTTCTGGCAACGCACCAAATTGAAAAGCGCAGATGCAAAGTTTCCCCGGGCCAGCAGACCTGGCTCGACTCGCAAGTTACGGAGGAATATGTATTACAGTAAAGTAATCCAATCCCGGTAAACGTTACCGCGGGGTTTCCATTGATTCATCGAACAATCTGCGAGAGAGCACTTCCGCGCGGAACGATCGGCAGGATTAGATGATTTTGAGCCGTTTCAATTTGGAAAAGTGTAGAAAGCACGGACCAAATTAGTTTTCGGTCTTTAATTTAAACGCTGGACGGTTATCTGCTCACGGAATACATTGATATGACGCGTAGTTTCCTTTTTATCTCCTTTTCAATCATTCAACTTAATAATATATAATTTTAGCGGAGATTTGATGTTTCATCAAAAGTATTTGAGATCAGTTTGATACAGAAAGATAACAAATTTTTATATCTCTATGCCCATCTTTTTATTTTTAAGTAGCACTTTTAAATTGCTACAATAAGTTATATTTTATTAAAGTTTGTATTTAAGGTAAATTATTTGTAAATGTTATCTTTACAAATTCTTATTTTTACAAGCATATATGAGACATACCACGATCACTAAATAATAAAAACGGTCCTATTCAAAATGCGAGGTGTGGTGGACGTAAAAGAGAAATGGGAAGAAACCGAAAAAGAATTTCTGGATTTGCGCATAGTTTTCAGTTTGGCGCCGATCCAAATTGAAAAATACATTCGACGTATTTTCTTTACCCTTTTCGTTTCAGCCGCCCAGCGAGCAGATCTCCGGAGGGAGCTGAATGATATAATAGTCCGTCATTAATACGAGTGGAAAGCGAGGAGGCCGAGGGGATTCTCCGTACGATGGTAGCGAGGAAGGTAGCAGCGGGCGGAGGTTGAATTTATAATGAGAAAACTGTAGAGGATTCAAATTTGTGAGGGTATGCCACCCATCTAACTTTCCTAGCCAAATTAGAGAAAGAGTTTGAAAAACCAATTCTTAGTTAGCTGATTGAAGCATTCAAGTAAAATTTGGACAGTGAATACAGCGCAACAAGATCCAATCATTACGTGAATTGTGTAATAATTGTGCTAAAAGATCCATCTCATTTTTTTTTTCAATCTTTACTTGCGAGCATAATCACAGATAAACTTGTAAATAAAAAACATTGCCTATCGCATTTAATAACCTTTTTACTTTACAAACCACTGAAGGCAATAATAAACAAGAGTTTAAAAAGCGTCATCATTTGAATGTTAAATATAAATCTCTGTGAAACAGTTGCTGCATCTACCACTGTAATATGATTACGTGCTTTAATTAGTTCGTGATATAAGAAGGATAGAAGGACAAAAGACAGTTTAATAAAACTTTACGTGGTGGATGATCGTTTGGCACGCACGTGAAATCGACGATAAGAAGTAGAAATTAAGAAAATCACTCTGTAGCATAATACATGATTGTACGTAATAAGATAATACGTAAGGAAAGAAAATTGCTTGTCATATTAATAACAGGAAAATGTATTTGATTTGGATTGAATTGGTATAAAAGTTTCTCAGATTTTTATTAATAAAAAAAATAATACAAATGGAAATAATTTTAATAATTTTAAACTGTTAAAATGCAAAAAAAATGCAAAACAATGAGTTTTAAGATTTATGGCTCTATTTTAAAATTAGATTAATTTTGATATGGTTCCTTAAATATGGTAAAATAAATGTTATAGTAGTTTGTTTTTCTGAACCAATGTGATTTGCAAATTGATTTGTACCTTTTATGGTCAATGATGTTGTCACGAGATGTTAGCAAAACGGAAGGTGTTTGTCTTCATCTTTTCTCCAGAATCGCACGAATTCTATGTTGGGAAACATTCATAAATCGTATTTTATTGCGGAACGTAAATGTGCACGCGCAGTTGCCCGTGGGAAGAAAAAGAGGAAGAGAATAAGCGAAAGAGACTGAGAGATGCGGATACGAGCGCAGAGCCTTCGTGGCGCATCAGCATTCAAAGTACTCGGTAGAAGGAGGGCGCGGCTCTTCAGGGCAGAAGAGGAACAAAAACCTCCCGAGAGAGCAGGATGTTGCATTAATATTTATACGCGAAAAGAGGGGCTGTTGCGCGGAAGAGCGAGAGGACGAAGTCGGAGATAGGAGAGGGAAGGTCGAAATGAAATGCAAATGCCTTAACGAGCCACTGAGGGACTACCGGGGCACATCCTAGTCTCGGTCACGAATGTACTCTGCCTCTCATCAACACTTGCGTTATAATACGCTACGACTGGTCCCCCTTCATCGTTCGCGCATGTACACGTCAACTCGTCTCTGTTTGTCCTTTTATTGTCGTGTACTTTCCAAAATTCTCAAGTCCTGATATTCAATTAATTTCGGATCGTCAGTACGTGAATATGCAAGAAGATTAGTGACAAAAATGGCTTCTCGTGTAATGGCGTTTCGTACGCCTCGTCCTACTGTCGGAAGCACAATGAGGGAGAACGACCGAAGACGGTTGTATATCAAGGTTACGACTAAGAAAGCTTTACTCGCTCCTAAATACGCAACTAGATCTTCATTACGAGGGGAAACAAATCCTAGCAATCTTCAGGGCCCATCAACAACGTGGATGATGGACGATATAGCTGCGAGAGGTGGCTTATATTCCATTATTTTAATTAAATTAAAATTTTAAATCTAATTGCTTACTTAGCTATCCTACCACTTATTTAGCTATCTTTTAAAAAATCATTTTTAAATCAAAACTTTTTTGTTATGTAATATATTTTATTTAGAAAATTAAAAGCTATGAAACATTTCATACAGCACACAAAACATATTCTACTCGTATACTAACAAGGTTGCGGCAACTTTCGTAATGTTTCTGCAATGTCGCTGAAACGTTGCAATGTTGCTGCAACATTGTTGAAACTTTTTATTGTATTCTGTGCTGTATGGAATAATAACAAGATAAAGGATCAATATGATAATTAAACTTCCTATTCTTTAAATCTCTGTACGATTCGGCTAGCTTCTGGGTGGCATTTATTCTACCGGCACGCATTCAACTCATCCAATTAAGCTTGATGCAGTAGCAGAACATTCAGTCCACCATTTAAATATGCAATGCCTGGCTGCATAGGTGCTGCCTGCATATCTAAGATTCTCCACGGGGCGAAAACCACGGAATAGAAGATGGTAGAGAGAAGAAGAAGAAAAAAAAAGAAAGTAAGATGGAAGCGGATGTATGTCGGGCACGTAGCCGCGGGGATTGCCTCGATGTGCCATAGAGGCAATCATGCCGGCAATGCAGAGGCCCATCTTACCGCGTTACCGTCCTGCATATAGCTACCCCCGAGCTATTCCGTATATATTTACTGTCTCCGTGCTTCCACAAACCGTGTTTCCTCTACCGCTCTCTCGTTCCCGCTCGCCATTACGTACCGCACTTCTCTCCGTTTCTCTCAGCACGCACTTACAAGAAAATTCGTGAGATATGGCACGTATCGTTGATCACAGATTTCATTAATGGCCGGCAACGGTTTAAAGAAAAATTTGTAACGTTATTGTCATTATTATTATTATATCTTTCCTCGAAAAAAAAGTAAAAGAAAGATTTTTAAAACATTCTAAATATTATAACATACATATATACTTTGTAATGTATTTTAATAAGAAAAAAAGAGTTAATGAGATAATTGCTGTACTTTGTTATTAAATTATTCTTAAATTTATTACTTTTGTAACATATTTAATAAAAAAAAATATACATATAAATATACAAACCATTCAAATTATACAAATATATGTAATCGGGAAATTTAACGATATTTTTACACACTTTTCTTGCGTAGAAAAATACCATCAAACAATGTAATTCATATATCATTGATATGAAGAGCCCGTCAAAGTTTCGTGAGTCAAATTGAAGGAGTTTCAATATAACCCACCCTTCCGCAGAACTAGGGGATTTAGAAGGCCGGTATTAGTAAGTCGCGAGGGTGATTCCAGTGAGGCTCTATGGCAAAAGCTGGCGGCACGAGGCGGCGGTAGCTCACCAGCGTTTCATTAGCGGAAGATGCTCCCCGCGGAGATGGTGGGGCAGAGAGCGAGGCGGTTTGCTTGCTTCGAACTGGAAGAAGGAGTTAGAACGAGGTGGATAGAGGCGGGAAAGCGAGATTAGAATCCTGTGCATGGTTGGCAACGTATATTTCGGATAATAATTCACGTCGCAACATAAAGTATCTTTCTTTAGAAATGTAACGCGCGTACGTTTTCCTTTGGGATTGCGTTCCCCTTGTTCACTCGAGGCCTCGACAATGCGATTAAGCCATTATAAAATGATGCTCGTAAGGACCATTCATTTTTAACATAACTGTAACATCTTTTTTTCACAACAGTTTGTAACTTCGGTAATAACAATTACTAATTTATTTGTAATTATGCGCGACGTGATTGCAAAAATTCAATACAGTGACGAAGAAATGTTAACGTTTATTTTTCAGCTCTTTACGTAGTAAAAAGAATTTTTTTATTGATTACTCGTTTACAACTAATTATCACTGTTTCAATATGCATTCTTTTGCTAAAACTCTTAAGTAATTAAAACATTTATGGTTAATTTTTTTAATGCGATATTTGATGTAAAACATTAAGATATATTATAAAATACGTTACGCTTCATCATATAATTTATTATATTCGTACAAAATATAATTTACTTAATAAAAATATCAACCGAGACTCTTCTAGTGAACGATAATTGATTATTCTATCGTGTAGCTTCGGATGTTTTCGCGGTCGTATATCGAGCGGCTTAATCCAAGCTTTCGAATCCTCGCGCGACACTACGGCGCCAATGACATTTACATCCTCGCGAACCGGCGAGACAAAAGGGGGAGCGGATGGCCGAAATACGTCAGCGAAATCGCCACGAGTCGCAGCGGTCGGCATTCACAGGGTTCCATGACCGTCGGTTCGGCCGTTTCGCAGTAGCATAAATGAGAGGCAAGATTAAACCGGGGGTGACGTACGGTATGTGTTGCTTTACACACGGCCAACCGCTACCATTTTTTGAGCTCGCTGTTTTTCCCGAGTGAGCCCCGCTCACTACCTACGGAGGAAAGGTTTAGGGAGGGGAAGGAGGAGGCAAACATGCGAAGCTGTTGGAACAATAGATAGGGTTGAATACAAGGGAATGCAATATCCGAAAAGAGGAGCAGAGAAGAGAATAAAGAGCCCAATGGCTAAATAACAGAATTATCTGGACAGAAAGGAGAAATCTTCTATTACAATTATAATAATAAAAAAAAACAATAATTATATACCTCACATTATATTAGACTAATATAAAGATAATAAGTTAATCTAGATTAATTGATTAATATATCAAATGTTTTATATCTGCGTAAGGTTATATAGATATTATCGCAAAGCAAAGAAGGAAGAAAAGCAAGAGAGCTAAATGGAGAACGATGTATAAAACTTATCGGTACACGTGAAGTGAGACTAGCTGCACGAATCGCGAACGGATCACAACTACATGGAGGAATTATCATCAGACTGGAGGGTATTCATATACATGTCAGCTCGTGGGATTAACTTGTATCATGTAGAGGCGTCTGCCGCCGCCAGCGTACAAAGGCTGCTCGTAAGTTTCTGGAGATACCTGGCCAACGAGAATTACGATCTTAGTAGCGAAGGATTCTACGACACGAGCACATTAGTTTTCTCGGCGTCTTGCTGGCCCTCTCGCCTACGTCTATATGCCTACCAGACCATCGAGCGAACCGGATTGGTCCACCCTTTTACTTTGTTCGTGATGCACGTGGTAATAACTCTATCTGCTTTCGTCGATATCTTAGTAAAAATGATAATGTATTATAAATTCAAGATGCAGCAGGATATCCTTCCTGCTGTACTCAGTTGAAATTATGTTTCAAATAAAAATCATTTGTTTGAAATATATAAAATGATTAAACTCAATTTTATCATACACAATTTTACCATGTCTCTTTAATATTATAATAATATTACATTTTTGTTATAAAACTATTGTGTGATGTTATAAAACTCGTGGTATAAATATTGTATTCTCCTTTGCTGTTCTGTTTGTATTATTAAATTTATGATGTATTTTTTCATCGTTTTGCGACAAAATATATTATTATATATACACATTCATCTTCTAACTTGTTAAAAATAATTTTGAGAACGTGATTAATAAATAATAAATTTTGACACAATCTCTATGAAAAAAGGACGTGATTAAATGAATGAATTTCATTGGACACTCATTGATTTAGTTAGATACAGGCCAGTGCAAAAAATACTCTTAGCATTTCCTCACGGAGGCAAAATTTAACGCGGCCATTATGCAGAACGAGTTGTATTGGCAGAGTCTCAATCCCAATTCCCAGGGATAGCTAACTGGTCGAATGGCAAAGCCAAACAAACCTTATTTATGTCTCAATTAAAAACGGGAATGGGATGCACCCTCGATGGAGCGACTCCAGACAATAAAGCAGTCGAAAGAGGGAGGTTGAGGGCAAGAGGAGGAGGAGGAGGAGGAGGAGGAGTAAAAGGATGGGATAGAGGGGTCAGGAGGATGAGCGAGAGATAGGAACGCGAGGAGGCGTCCGAGTGGGACGGAGAACGCCAAAAAGGATCGGGGATGGAGATGGAAAGCCGTGGACTGTTGAACGTCGACCTTTGGGCTCTGCACTTTCCCGGTCTATGGCCTCTACCGGGCAGGAGGGACGCGGAATACCATCGGTTTTGGCTTACGGATCCAGCCGTATATCCAAAACTGAACTAAATACACCGAGGGGACACCGAGGTACCGAGGAGATAACGAGCGAATTCGTGAAACGGCCATAGATCAAGCGGCTTAATTATCTCCACGCATCGCTGCCTACCCCTTCTAATCGGCGTTCTACACCCGCATTCGTCCGGAAGCTGGTCTCTTCCAGCCAATCCGCGAACGTCTACTCTTCAATGTATAAGAGGGATTTATTGTCATAAATCCGAATCATATGTGAGCAATGGTCCATGGCAATTACACGCTATATGTATATGTAATGCAGTCTCTAATAATAATAAATTATACGATATAAATAAAAATGATAATTATATATTTAATTTTACAACGTGTGTTAAATAATATATTAAAAGACGAAGAGAGAGAGATAGACAGAGAATTTTTCTCTAACATTTTCTAACAATTTTCTAATCATTTCTTTTTCTTCGTAACAAATATATTTTTTTATAAATACATTTTTTTACTTTTTACGTACAAATGCAAACACATTAAAATTGATTTTATTTTTAAAATTAATATTACATGCATGTATATAAATTATTACTATAAACGTTATAATAAACATCGCATCACGTTACATTTCGGCATCTTAAAAAATTGATGCGAATCAAGTATACAGTGAACATACGTACATCGCGCCGTCGTCTTTATTTACACAAGCATCACGAAGAATCTCAAGTTTATTCCCACTTCGGCTGTATGTTTGTACGCAATAAGATATATTGATATTCCTCCCGTCTAAACCCTTCTTTCCCACCCCCTTCCAGCACCGCCGCCGCCAGTTCCGGCACGGCACCAACTCTCGTTCCTTTTTATCTCCGTAGAGTTTCCACCCCATCAGCCTCACCCTCGAAACCCCCGCCACCCTATCGCACCCCTGCGTGCGCGCCGTTCCCTTCGCCCTCATTCCGCTGCCGGCACGAACCGTATCCGATCCACCCCGGGTCCCAGCCAGTCCCCTACCCTTCAGCGAAGCGCCACGGCAGTCATGGCGGCAGTTACGGAATCAATAAAAGTGGTGCTCATGCGCCTCAACTGCCGTCGCTACTGCCGTCCGCTGCCACCTCCCTCCTCTACGCATCATCCCCTCTTCGTCCAACGACTTTGCTGCCGTTTCCCAACCCACTCCTCTCTTTTCGTACCGCTGCCTTCCGCTATATACCTCGCTCTCTCGATTCCTCCTTCACCCCCCATGCCAACCACGGTCGTGCACCGGGATCCCTCTCGCCTCCGCTATGGATTTCGTTCTTTCCCCTCAACCTACGACTTTGAATCGCGCCAACTTCCATCTCCCTGTCCCCTCCCCCTCCCCCTCTCCCTCCTCCTCCTCCTCCTCCTCCTCCTCCTCCTCCTCCTCCTCCTCCTTCTCCTCCACCTCTTCCTCCTCTTGATGTATCCGTCCTTTCCTGAAACTACGGCTAAAACTATACAACGAGCATGCTCTGTACCGGGTGTCTCAGCATAATCTCCTTTCGTTATTTCTTACATCTTGGGATATGCGATATACCGCAAAACAGTTGAATGTTTTAGAACGTGATTTTGAAGCTGTGCCATTGAGGATTTATGTCGGCAAACAGTCCTTATCCCGTAGATATTCGCGCACACGTTACTGAATATCGATCATGCTTAAAGCCAGCACGAATATATCGAATCCCTGCTAATTTACATTGAAATTGGTTCAGTCGTCTCGAATTTATTCGAAAGCAATGGAAAGCGTCAATGATGAATGGAGAGAGATATATATGTATATATTTAAATTCGTTGAAAATATTTTTGTCTTGTGTCAGATTGAAATTGGATAAAATCTATGATTTACGTCACGAAAAACGTTACTGTCGCGATATTTATGAAAGCGCGTGCAACAATAAAAGTAAAAAAAAAAGGGTTTCTCTGTTCACTTGTGCTGCAAAATTAATTCAAACCAATTTTACATATTTTTAGTGAAATTTATATAAAATTTGTTTCCTCTCCCACATTATGCGTAAATTATCCAAAGTAGAATTTACGCACAGCAACGCCTGTAAATTTTATAACATTTTGGGCGGAAATAACAATAGAATTTCTGCAACTCGATCGCATTCTGCGGTTGAGCGAAGCGTTCCTCGGCTAATTTCACGAATATCTGATTAATTAACTACTGTAACAACATATAGGTTAATCGGGATGATTAATCATTTTCCATTATCCTGGTACACAGAGCCAATCCTGCGATAATTTGTAGGTTTTCCCGATGCGGCGCGAAAGGCTGCGGATGCGGGCGAGAGAGCGGGCAGGTAATGTCGGGATAATGTTTCACATAAACTGTGGTGAGTCACACATATAACAATGTGGGCGAATATACATATATATGTTTGAAAATAAAGCGTAGTCGTTACGATGTATACAACCTCGTTACACACTCATGATGGTTTACATTGACAAGGAAACGTTCACAAGTATTCACTGTTCTTGAATTTCATTATCTTCGAGAATATCTGAATAATATGTGAAGTAATCTAAAAGAAATAAATTAATTATGAAAGGCATATATATTTTTATTTATAAATATAATCATACATTAATAGATTAAAAAAGTTCCACAAATCGATGTATTTAATGTTCTAAGTAAATATTAAAAATGTGCAATATAAAAAAAATTAAACAAAAAGTTTATAATTTTCTTTTAATGTAAAGACATGATATATGTAAGGCATGATATAAAGCAACTATATGATGATTAAAATGATATTCATTCAAAGTCAAATATATCAATTTAATATCAAGATTTTTATTTTAATGCATAATTGAATTCTTAAGAAAAATATGTATCTTGTTTTGAGATATTTTAGAATATTTCCTAAATTTAATAAAATTGAAAGTTATCAAAAATATCTTTGACATTTTTTTATTAAAAAAATTGGCTCTCAATTAAAATTATCATTTAAAGTAATCTGAGCCAAATAAGGCCTAGCTGTCTTATTTTGTTTTTTATAAACTCTATTTATAGAGATATTGAAATAAATTAAATAAAAATAAAATGTTTATTTCAATCATTCACAAAAATAAAATTATCTTTCATGTAGAATACTTGTAAAAAAGAAACAAAAAAATTGTTTTTAACTTCGACATTGGACCTTATTAAATGCTTGTGTTTTTAATAAAGTCCGAGTTAAAAATAAATTTATAAAACTTAACGTTATTTTTTAAATAACTTTTAAAATAATTATTAATCACACAAACGAAATCCTTTAAGGTCTATTCTATTGTTAAATATCACAATTATCTTTAACTTTTTCTGTAAATAATTTTTTAATTTTTGGAAATTTTTGGTCATTTGAGTGCAATTTTAACTTTTTAATAGTTAACAGCATTAAAAATTATCGGTATCCTCTATTGCATACATACTATATAAGAAATAAATCTATTAGAATAAACGTGTAAATGATTTAATAAATACATTATTTACAAAGGTATACTTGTTCCAAAATAATCAATATATATATATATATATATCTGTTTTTTTCCTATTGTTAGGAAGTTGAATATTATTATGTTAAGTTGTAATAAACCATAAAATAATGTCTAATAAACTTAATAAATATTTTAATGAGTATTTATTAAAAAAAGAATAGCTCATTTATTCACTTCATCATAAGTTTTTATCTCACTAAATAAACGTATTGCTATCACTTTTAATGCCCCAGCTTTTCTTTCCCTACTTTCTACACACTTTTTAAATATATATTCTAGGCATAAAATACGTTTTTAAGTGATAAATTTAAAACTAGGCTTTATTCTTCAGATTTATTCGAATCAAATACCTTATATTTATGATTTATGATTTATTTTTTATTTTCTAAAAAAGTTACATTGATGACATTTCAGCGCACAATTCTTTAATGCATTATGCCATAAGTATTCCATTTTTCAAGTTAACAAAGTAATAACATAATTTTATAATTTTGTTTTATTAATAATTTTCTAGCCACTTTTCATCCGCAAGCACATATTAAGTAGTGTTCGGAATACTTGTACATGTAAATTTTTTAGGATGTGATATAATTTGCATAACGTAATCTGAACGTTCTAATTAGCGTATAATTGAAAGATGCATGCGATCAATAATCAGAAGCTACTTCTTTCGTGTCCGCCGGAAGGGAAGAGAACCCACAAATTATCTCACCAGCAGTATTTTATGGATTACATTTTTATGCTTTGTAATAACTCTCACGGAGGGGTGTGTCGTAGGTTTATACCATATACTTAGAGCCATGTTACGTGTCGTGATTAATAATGAATCCCTAATTAAATGAAGCATACGCCCGGAGGCGGATTCTTCGCTCGGAGACACGGTAAGCGTTTACACGAGTACGCGATTTTCGCTTTCTTACCATAAATTTTGTTCGCGACGGTTGTCGACGAGCAGCTTCATCATTTTGCGTCGCGCGATACAAAAGGGGGAAGAGAGAGACAGAGAAAGAAAGAGAGAGAGAGAGAGAGAGAGAGAGAGAGAGAGAGAGAGAGAGAGAGAGAGATCGCGTTTTAAAGATCATCTCTGGTAAATGGCTCTTTGCGAATAGCGTCGGGATCTCCGTGTTGCAGGAAGCACCGAAAGAATGCTTAGCCTGCTAGGAGAAGAGGTCGAAACGGACGACCCTTTCACGGCGAATGGGTCGTACTCTCGAGCGAAATAGGCCATAGCTGCAGCAACCAATGGGCAATGCAACCCTAGCGAAGTATGGCGAGCACGTTTGTGTATAGCTTGCGGACACGGTGGAAGGGTATGCCGGTACGGTACACTGTACAAGTACGTATACGTAGTGACCGTGTAGTGTGTGCGATATGGTGTTTTATCTTAGAGGCAACCCTTGGGGTTTCCTGCTTCGGAGAGAAGTTGTGTTGCTAGCTGCGTGCCGCGGTGGAGAGCGCCTATCCTAACTGAGGCGATAAATGCTCTTCTATGTTAGCACAGCTAAAATCTCGGCTTCTATTTAGCCACGTGATTCATAAATAATGCAAGATCTCGCCTAGAGTTTACCAATGACCTTCTTTCGCCTTTGTCGGGTAGTAGTTGAACCCTCGGTCAGTAACATCTTCGGAAATCCTCATTTCCACCTTTATGATCTGATCCGAGATATTCAGGAGAAATTGCGATTATCTTTTTCTCTGAACGTTGTAATATCAATCTACTACGTGTTTGTAACGCATATTTTGTAAAAACCTTCGCCAGATTTGGAATATGAAGATCACGTGCAGCGCGAAAAAGATAAATTTTATTTTTTGACAAGTTGTGTTTTTTTTACTTCATATAACTATTTAAAAGTGAAAATAGAGATTCTGAATAATTCACAACGTTGCACAACGTATATAAATTCATAACGCGCAAAACATTAAGCTTAACTGTAATCCACAAAAGATTATGCACAAGGATCCCGGTCCTCATTTACATTATAGCCGTTTGAAACTTCAGAGCATTTAAATAACAGCATTTAAATAACCTGCATACGCACGGGACAATGCGTGTAGTGCTTAACATGCGTACAAATCAAGTCTCAACGCATCGAATATTTTTAACATTCGTGGTGAATTTATTGCGTGCGCGACTAAAACAATCTTTATTGCCGGTACAAATTTCACTTTACGTGTGGGTTTATCTTGCGAGACCCGTCGGTTTTACTATGCAGTATCACGCACAAAATTATTTCTATGGAGTTGTCGTTGTCTATGACCACTACCGCAAATCAATGATTGTACTTCCAGACAATTAACTTTCTAAACACCCACGTAATTGTGCTCGTTAAAGTAAACTGGGTTATTAATCAAGGCACAGTAACGTTACACCTATGTCGGTGGAAAGAATCTTATAACACCCATGTACCGGTACATTACTCCAAAAGCACGCCTACCATTATCAGCCACATTCATGAATATCAGCTCTTGTTGTGGCTGATCTAGAACGACCATTTTGTGAGAATGACCTCATTACGAGAAGGCTAATTATGAAATTGCTATAACTGGCAGGTATTCGCCTGCATACTGTATTACTGCAGAATCGTGCGCATGACGATTTTGTATTTTAAAGAAAAAATAAATAGTACAGATTTATTTATATATTATTTATTATTTAATTATATATTTGGACGACTGTTTTTGTTTCAAGCAAAAAAAGTTGAATATTCTAGAATTGAATATTTATATAGAAACATGTTTTTAGAAAACTTGTTGTAAATATTAATAATAACTCAGTAAAGATAATGATATCGATTTGTTGTCAGCTTCGCGTCGTTAATTATATCATTAATGATCATAACATAATATCAATGGAACGTAAAAATAACGTCAAAATGTCACACACCGATGACGTCGTTTAAATTCATTTGAAAAATATTATTTTCGATCAAATATATTTACAGTATATAGTTACAAATCAAATAAATTTGATTGATTATATTCCAGAATGACAGAAAATTATGAATAAAAACGTATTTAGAAAAAATAAACTCACTCTTTCCAAGCGATCATTCTTCTCAAGCCAGTACTCATCCAACCGTCACTCATCCAAGCCAGAATTGCCATCAACGCTGTTTGACTTTTATGATCATACGGGAGCTGGCACTTTATAATGGATAAATGTCCATGATAGATTAGTTCAATAGAGTTATCAAAAAATAAATACTTTTTTTATAAATGTGAATGTAAAATTATAGTTTTTATTGATTTTTATATACGTAGAATAACTTTTCTGTTAATCGTTTGAATATTAAACGTATAAAATAGCTAAAGTCCTCAATCTTTTATATATACTTCATAACAAATTATGTAGTGACATTATTTGTGTTATGCAAATTACGTTACTACATATTAATACGTCGTATTTGCTGGGAAATAATCAAATACTTTTTTTTCTTATTTTATTATGTAATATGCATATTCGTATTAGGATTTTAACTAAATATGTGGCCTTTTTAATAAGGACATTTATATTTGAGAGTGTAGAATGAACATAGACGTGGAATATCCTTATTGAGGTGGCCATAATAAATATCCCAATGCTATCGTAGTGAGTTTAGAAAATAACCGAGCAATAGTATTTTTGATTAAAAACAATTTTGGTTATAATAATTCAACATTTTGCAACTCCGTAAATTTATTCAAAATTAATGCAGAGTACTGATTTCATCAAAATAATTGATAATATTTTTTTCTGCGTCCTTTGCTGCTTAGTGCGAAGCAGGTAATGACGTCGTAACTCAGAGTATACCTTTTATGAGAAAATTCAAGGTTACGGAAGTTAAAAAAACGACTTTTTTGCTTGAAGATCGCAGGGCGGAATTAGATTTAAAGGATCAAAAAGTCATTGTTCCTACAGGCAAAGGCTAAAAAAATTCGACAAAAGGGCTACGCTACTTGTGAAACGGTACTTTTAGCTTACATTGTTGGTCCTCGAATGGTTTTTTTTTATAACCACGCCGACATTGTCCGTCTTGTAATAAAGTTTCGACTCTTTTACGGATATTTAACCGTCTGTTATTGACTCTTACATCAATATTTTTACGACAATATATTATACCACTTACCGAAACGAAAAGAGAGAAAGAGAGAGAGGAAGAAAAGAATTTATCAGGGAGATAAAATAAATTGCCGAAAGACCAAACAGCAATCCTTCACTGATTTATTATACCACAAAAATTTATTTTTTTTGTGTTTTATTGATTTATTTCTTGATCAAAATCTTTAAAGCAAAGACGACTGCACATATATTGGAACTGCAACAGCATGTATCTACATGCTTATTACTTACGACAAAAAAATAACAAAAAAGTTACTGTTTTTACATTATGTTTAATATAAATTAACGACCAAAAAAAACTTTGACTTTTTTATATAGATTTGACTCTTCGCATATATAGATGAGTAAAACGTATGTCAAATTGTAGAGCATAAAGAATATACCTATATTAAAACTAGATAAGTACCAACAGCTACAACAGCTGCGGTTCAGTGTTACGACGTCATTAATGTGATATGTGAGGCATATTAATTTTACTTTTAATTAACTGACGGTCTTTTATTATGTAATTAAGAATGTTTCTAGAACCTTTTTCTATTCCTCTCCGTCCTGCCCGCAAGATTTATTTCTGCGTCCAAGGCACCTCCTTGTGGTGGCGGCGGTAACAAACAAATGCTGCATATCTTTCGGTATTGTTTCCTTGAACACATGTTTGGCTGAGTCCCTGGACTTAACGTTATGACGTCACAGCAGAAGAAATAGGAATTAGTAATGTCCATGACAACGATGTCTGAAGTTCGTCCTGAAGGAAAAGATATACAAGCGACGGATGTATCCAGTTGGGAAGATCCAGCTACTGATATGAGAAATTCCGAAAGGACTACTGGTTAGAGTTATCCTAATCATTGTTGCTCTTATGGAAAACTTCTTAAAAGGGTTACTCGAAAGCACGTTTCGTACGAAAAGCATGAAAATATTGAATCGTAATGATGAGCAACCGGACGAGTAGGACAACATTTTTAAAATATTAAAACTGCCTTTTGCAGAAATCTAAAATTACTTAATTTTTTTTTAAATACTTGTATAATTATTTACAAATTGGAATACAATTGATAAGAATATTTTGCGAGATTGCCAAATAAATGAGCAAAGTTCTTTTGCAACGACAATAGAAACTTTAATTAAAATTAATTCCAAATATACATGTACGTATTACATATGTATACTAAATAAGTAAACTTTGCAAAAGAAAAATTTGATACAAATATTTATTTTTTTAATAAACATTGAAAAGTAGCGCGTATAAATAAGAAAAACTGAATATTTGGTACACCCGTTATACCAACCTATACACAAATTAACCTGTATAGAATAACGGTCGTGATAGGATGCCGCGAGATGTATAGGCAATCTTGCAAATGAGAATCGTGAGTAACGACGAACATTAACGCCGTCTGCGCCACTATACCCTCTTGTAAGAAAGTGTGCGCTTGTAGCTATATATATAAAAAGTGTATACGCGTTTTTATGTTAGGTATAAGAAGTCTTTTTTTAGATAATGGTCTTCCATTGATATTTTTTATAATATCATCTGAGAGAGAAAGAGAGAGAGAGAGAGAGAGAGAGAGAGAGAGAGAGAGACAGCGGTTTACATAAAGAAAGACATTCTATTGTACATTTTACAATGTTAATAGAAATACTGTATTTCTATCGTCATTTTGTATGCACTTTTGATAAATATGAGTTAAATTATAAGATTACATAGATTGAGATAAAAAATTAACAAAATATTACATAATTATTTATAAAATAATAATTCGAGCAAAGACTGTACAAAATAAATTCAATATGTATTAAAAAAATTGCTATTAAGAGCCGGCACTGGGTTTGTTTGAGCAAACTAATTCACTTTATTATACTTAATGGTTGATAAGGGCGTTTAGCGTTGGAGAAACACTATTATCAACCATTAGGTATAAGAAAGTCAATTAGCTCGCACAAGCAAACCTGGCTCTTAATGGCAATTCTTTTCATACTTATTAGAGATAATTATTTGTGTATCTTTATAAGATTAAATTTTTAAAAAAATTCACTTTAAACAATACATTCAGCAAAATAAGTATAATAATGGATAAAACCTATTAATAAACAGAATTAAATTATGCTCTAGAATAAGTTTTTGTTATGTTTATAACATTTTTATATCGTATCAATATACTTATTTTATTTATTAGACTTGATATGAGCATAATAATTGATTTCAAATTCTATGTTTTAAGGTATCTTGCTCTTATTGTTTACTTGATTATTGGAAAACTTTTAACAAAACGAAAAGATTAGCGAATGTTTTCGCGCAAATATTCTCGATATCAACACTGCCGGTCACCAGTCTTCGTACGATAAAAAGAATTATTTTAGTGACATGATAGCGTGAGAATGTTAAACGGTTATCAGCATTTCACGCTGACGAAATTCTATCATAAATCATGCACAATAACGATTAGTCGCCTTCGCTGGATAAGAAAATAATCGCTCAAGTTTCACACTCCAGACGACAACACAATTATTTATAATAAATCTCACAGGAGATTTATGTCTGTTTCAAAATTGGAATATTCATTTTTCATCGTTTGTGCTATCTTTTCTGTCGCGACAATTTCAAAGAGAAAAGAGAAAGAGGAAGCTTATTATTTTTTAGTTATACTAATTAATAAATCTTCGATGCTTTTGCAATCGGTTGCAATTAGAAACCGTTGCAAACTCTAACCGTTTAATAACCACTGGCCAAAAATATTGCAACTAGACGAGACGAAAGTAATAGTACCACCTCATAATTGTAATAGTTCGTTGTAACTGTAAGCTCTTGTCGTCTCAGCTAACAAGTAATTACTGACTCCAAAACTCTGCGTTACTTTTGCGTGGTGCTGTGGCTTAAACCATAAAAACCTCTCAGTCCCTTCGCATGGGGAGTTTGCACTTATGGGTAGGATACGCACGTACATGATAATGTTATGAACAAGGAGATTCAAGGGGAACCGTAATGCACGAACAATGTTTGGAGTACCATATGATCTTTCTGTGTCTTGTGGCTAAATATCATCGCGACTCTTTCATGAAGAGCATCACCGTATTACTCGATTAAATTGAGAGGTCACATGAGATTTAAAAAATATTTATTACATTTTATCTACATACATGTATAAGTAACTATGCTTGTAAAATAAGATGCATTATTCTTCAAAAATAAAAAACGACAACTATTATTTAAATTAATTACTTTTATATTAATTATAAGGTGCAAGTATCTACAGTATGTTTGATTGACAATGCATTAAGAAAAATGCAATCGTAATTCTGTAATGTCAAAATGTTAATTACATTGAGATAGGAGGAATCGAATATATTTTTAATATATTGTTAAGACATCATTGAATGATGAAACTCGCGTTTCTATCGTCACGTTACTAAGTAATTAATTTATAATTGGCTCATTTTTCAATCAAAAATCTGAAATCAATCAGTCATTGAGATGTTTCATTAGGATTTCTAGCATATAAGAACTTTTTATAGAAAAAATAAAAATATTAGTTTCAAGAATATTATATTTTAAAAGCACTCATAAAACTAATATATAAAACATAATAACTTATCCGAGAAATTAAATAAAAATTTATATTTTACAAAGAACAAACTACGCTAATATCATTCATTTAATATATTTGCATTGCACGTCTGCATGTTATTACCATAAATATTAAATGTTATATGTACATATATATAACATTTAATATCTGTATGTCTGAATATTTTATATTTGTTTGTATGGTCCATATGTAAAATGTAATCATGTGTTGACTATCGAACCACCTGCGTTTGAAAAAATTATATTGATCTCTATATAATTGTTTATGAACTGCTATTTAAAATACAATTTAAGTATTTTATCTATAATACCTTTATTGGACATATTTTTTAAAAATTTGCTTGTTTTTTTTAAATGTTAATCGAAAGAAGACTGAAGTTATTATGATTTCCGTTAGATGTCAGCACAATTACCACATAGGCTATGGTACCCCATTATTCGAAGAAGCAGTAATATGAATTTTGTTAGCTGTTTTGTCTATTTATTTTTGCTATTTATTTAACAATATTTTAATTTGTATTCTGGAAATTTAGATTATGAGATTATTAAATTTTCTATTAGATACAAATTTCTACTATATATTTATTCATTTTTGTGTATTTATTTACTTCAAATGTTGTAATAACTGAAGTGACACACATAACACAAAGAAGAAGACTTACGTGGAAAATTCATGTCAGAAACGCGAACGGGTAGACTCGGGCGGATTAACGAGACGCAACTGTATTAATCTCAAGGTCGAATTGCCAGCTACAAAACAGGGAGGCTCGTTACTTGCGGTCCATTAAGAACAGAAGGTCTTTACTGGCCTTCGCGATAGGAATTCCGGAGGCCGTCAGCAGGTCGGCGAAGTCAGTTTAATCCCGCGAACGGTTTCCGCGCGCAGTTCAAGTAGCGAAGAAAGGGAAAGAAAGGTAAAGAAAGGGACCAGTCGAGAAGAGAGAGAGAGCGACGATCTCTTTCTTTGCGTTCACATGGTCTCCCGCACAGGGTCTCCCCTTGGTTCCCGCGATTCTTGTTCGTATGATATCCCAGTTCGTTTCCTCCTTTGTCCTCCTTCCATGGTACGTACCGCTGGTGGTACGGTTTCCGCAGAGATCGCGCGGGGGGAGTGGTTGTCCTCCCACGATCTCCTCCGATTCAAGTTTTCGTTCGGTTAGAGGAGTCGACCGTCGCCCATTGCCCGTCACTATCCCCAGTTTCCGCGCCATTTCTCCGTAACGCGCGCCATTTCCTCCCTTTTCTCTCGCCCTTTACCCTCCGTCTCCCTATCCGCTACCGATGTCCTCTTCTTCTCTTTTTCCTTCACGTTATTCTCTCTTTCTCTCCCTCTCTCTTTCTGCGTACCCTCGCTGTTTGTTCTCTATTTAGGTCGTTTGGCCCGCGCAAATACCACCTTCCGCTGCCGCCCACTACTCTCATACCACGGACGCTCTTTTATACGCGAGACTGATGGCCCGAAGAAAATTTTCGAAACACTTGCGCGGCTTGAGATTTTCCGACATCCACGCATCTCTGTATACCTAATCCGTGCGAGATATGATTCTGTAATGTGCCTAATGTCCCATAGCAAACGCTTTGTATGCATTGAATAAAGTAAGAGCAGTGTAGTATAATAAAACTTTTTCAAGTGGACATTTTAATGACATTTTCGACTAAATAATACGTTAAATTTGAAACAGTACAAAGTAAAGAGCATTAAGCGAGTAAGAAAAAGAAAGTTGTTAAATTTATCTTTGAAATAAATAAGAAATAAATTTAAAATAATGTAATGTCAATAAGGAAAAGGAATGTAAAAATTGTTTTAGAAATTAATGAAATGCCGTATAAATAATTCGTTGATACTTAAAGTATCAATATATTGCAATAATTATAAATAAAATAAAAAAAATTGTTTTACACACCAAAGACGAATATTACTCGATCGAAAATTTTGAGATGGAAGTGTTTAAATTAAGATTAAATTAAACTCGATTAAATTGTTCCTCGAAACATAGCAAAGTAATAAAAATTGTCAATCGTGTTTTTGAGAGCAACTGAGAAAATCATTATGTGCAGACCCGCCTGTTGAGCGAACGGTTTTCGTCCTAAGGATAGCTTCACGATATTAATCAACGTTCCCGATCGACTTGCTCGCGGATCGATCGGTCTATAATTTCGTGGCAAATGGCGATCATGCCGGCAAATGGTGCAATGAACCTTTGGTGTGTCCGCTGCGACACGCCCATTTTAAACATGAATACGTTTTCTCGCTTCGAACTTGATTTTAACACATCTCGCTAGAATCGCTTTGCAAGCGACTTTTAATAATTTTAAAACAAACTTTATTTATGATTAACATTCTACATAATTATTTAATGCTTTACTTAATTGTAAAATTATATTGTACATTGTCTGTGACTTATTTTAAAATATTCTCATATAAATTATACAATTTTTATATAATTCATCTAAATTTTTCAATTTATTTAAATAATTTTTGTTAGATAAATTTATTTAGATATTTTTTAAAGAGAGATTTTATTGGTTGTAATGGCATATATTCTGTAATTTTCTTCAATATTCTATTTTCTTTTGTACGTATGCGCGTGACATTGTATCTTTTCATCTATAAATATGTTAGATAAAATTCAAAATATCTCGTTGTTAGAGACAACAAAGCTTTTTAGATATTGAGTCGGTTGAGAGATCTATACGTTTGATCGGTTCCAAGATGGGTTCCAAGTGTCTTGTAGACCTATCCATGTCTATGTCGGGGTAGCGTTGACAGAACCAACGATGAAAATAAATATCAGAGCGGGCGCTCGAGTTGACGAAAAGCCAGAGAAGGGTGGACGATCCGCGCTGACGTGGCACGTCGTCGAATGTCGATAGAAATGGAGACCTCGGGATGTCTAGCTTCCGGCGAGAGAAATGGCTTTCCTCTCTACCCCTCGCTCGATCTTCGAGACGAGTGACCGTCGAAGCGTTTCAATCCCTCGTCGGTTGGTCTGACAAGTATGGCTTTGATATTGAATTAATGGCCTACCCGGATATATACCGGAAGGAAGCGTCTTACAATATCCTTACAATACACAGACAGAACAGAAAAGTAATATTGTACTCTTATATTATTGTACAAATAAAAGAAATGCTGCTGTTTCTTTTCAATTATTTTATAAATTGAAAATATTTTTTCTTCTTTAATCTATTATTATATCATTAATAATATAATTAAATTTAAAAAAATTGTTAAGCCATTACTTTAGATAATGTTTCAATAAAACTAATGTTTTCTATAATGACAATTACAATATGTTTGTTGATATTTTAAGATTTAATTAATAGCATCTGTCAAAATTCAAGATAAACAGGTAATAATACATTGAAGCTACAATAAAGTCAAAATATATTCTACTAGGAATTAAAAATGTCAATCAATTTAATTTATATTTATAATTATACTTGTAATTACAAATTTCTTTTATTGTTAACTAAGATATATTCTAATAATTAACATTATGTGTATATCGTCTAATATAAAGCAAAGATTAAAGATTACAAGGCAAAAGAGCTCTCTTTCTCTGCGCTTCTTTCATTGATTGTTTCGGCAGTTCGGTAAAATCACGAACTTTTCGAGACGTCGTTAAGGAGCTACGTGCCTTGCTATTTCAGACGCCTAATTCTCCTTACGATCCTACACTATTTCCTAAACCGCAGTCGTTGGGCTCTCGAGACAATCGCGGGACGAGATTCTGCTGAATATCTGCGCCAAGTGAGGAAGCAGCGCTAAAATTACGCTATTATCTCGCGAATACAAGTTTTGCCGATGTGCAATAGAGTGCGCATTATTAACTATATTAATATGTCATTACAGTGTATTTCATACAGTGTATGTAAATCATTTTTAACACCATCATATTTCTTCTTAATTAATATTATATTTCCATATATAAAATATTCACTTTACAGAAAATAAGCGCGGAGATAAAAACAGAAAGGAAAAGAGATAAGCAGCTTATAAAAAATAAAAAATTTTGTAAACACAATCTCTCACACTTAAAAGCAAAATAATAGATAGATACTAGATGTCCAATAACTACTATAATAATTTTATTTTTGACCCTCTGTTGCATTAATGTTTGCTACCAATTGGTGATACATTTCTTGATGATAACCACACGCAACCAGCTCTGAGCGCATGCTGATCTCTGATAAAAGAAAAAGATAGAGAAAAGAAGAGACATGTTGAATCCCTACTCTGGCTGAAGACCCCACTTTGGGTCCGCTTTAGGCAACCAACAAGTCGGCCTTGAGCAGTCAACCCCACTCCTGCCTGAACTCTCCATTACCATAGTATCATGGCTGATGCTAAAGTTCCTTTACTAACCGCTTCTACATAGTCAATATTATTTTTGGGACTTACATAATGTAAAGTTAAAAAAATTTTTTGACAAATTTATTGCCAGGAAATTAGCGATATTAAATTATAAGGATTAAATGGTATAAGCATTTCATACATTTTTAAGTTTACTATGATTCGTTGACATGTTATGGAATTATATTTATACTACAAGTATATACTTTTTATAAACTATATTACGATTATAGGGATAATTTTTTGATGCTAATATACTTGCTATACTTGATATTTTAATTTTTATTGCAAAATAATAAAAATATTCTTTATAGACGGAAATGAGATCTGTCAGACAATGAATTCCAATGTTTGTAATAATATTTTTAATAATAAATTCAAATAGCGTGTTTTGCACGCGCCAAACCTAATGAAGTATAGATTTGATTATGTTGTAAAACGCGACGTACTTCATTTCTTATATAATTTTAATTAATTTAAAAATTAATAAGTTTAATAATTGTACATATGATCGAAAATCTCTTTTAAAGTTTCAAAAGTAATTATAGAATATAATTAACTATTAATTTTATATAAAATCATATGAACTGAAAATGCCGTGCAGATAACATTGAATCGAACTATTTATTATGTCACAACGTTTGTGTCTAATAATGATTAGAAATCAAATATCAAACTATTATAATTATTTTACTACACAATTAAAATATTTATTTTGTCACCCGGTAGAAAAGCTTGATGTATACTATATATATATATATATATAGAAAGAGGAGAGAGAGAGAGAGAGAGAGAGAGAGAGAGAGAGAGATATGTGCGATATCTCTACTGCACGGCTAATGGGGTTTGAATGGCTGTGATAAAATGATATGGCTTCCGAATGTTGACTAAACTGCATCTATTGCAAGTGAAAAACCAACTAAAAAATAGCAATACCCTTTGATAAATATTAATTATTTTTTAAATATGTAGATTTCATACATACATATAATTAACAAAATACTAGTCATTTTTTAAAATTGTATAACATTTAAATATTACAATATTCTTTAAAATATAATTCTAATTAAATGCAATCTTTGAAAACACACATTAAAAGAAAGAAGCATTAAAAATTCAACAATTCAGAAAATTGTAGACAATATATTTTGTAATTATATAAAACGTAGATTTTATTATAAACATATAAAATGTTGTTTTAAAATAAATAAAGAAAAGAATAGATTGAATGAAATATACACGTATTGCTATATTAAATTGCAATAATTATTTATTTTTACTTTATACTATAATACTATCATAAAAAATTATAATTTATAATTATATAGAACTGTAACAATGCTTAAAAGTAGATTTCTGAGATTATTTAGAGAAAAAAATTCTAATACCGAAATGTCGAGATTACAGTAGTTTTTAAATGAGAAGGGATTAAAGTTAACAAATCAAACTGTTTGAAGTTTACGCTCAAGTATAACACATTGTGTAGAAAAATAATATAAATTTAAATATGTATAAATATGAAAAATAAAAATCATATTTAAGAACACCTTCACTACTATGATGTACTACACCTGAGCTGATGTACTACACCTGAGCGCGTGCCCATTTTTGATTTGCTAATTTTAAACCTCTCATTTAAAAACTATTTTAGCCTTGATATTTTGGTATGAGGATTTTCGTCACGCAATGATCTTACTTAAATGTTGTTATGATCTTTAAAGGACACCCTGTATATTAGCGTACCTTTGTTCTTACATATAATTATAAAGATTTCGAGAATCATAAATTAGAAGTAAAAAGAAAGCCGACGCAGTTAACGGTGCATAAATTATTCGTTTTTAGACTAAGAAGATTGAAGAGTAGTGAACAAGGTGGATAAAGGAATGAAAAGAGAATAGAAGGTATATGGTCGACAAGGAAATAATTGAGAAAGGTAGTATGAAAGTAAAAGACAAAAAAAAGGAAACACCGTTAGTCTTGGAATACGTTGCTGCTATTACACGATGAATAGGTAATTTGCAGATAGTCGATCGACGCATAACTCGTAAAGACCAATCGAGAATTAATCAGTGATTATCATCGCGGCAGGTGAGAGAATCGGGCCTTGAACGGCACTTAGTCCTGCTGTAGAATGAAGACTACGTTCAAAGAGCCACGATTAGGGGCCAACGGGCGATTGGCGAGCGGAAGAACGAAAAAACGAAGAAAAAGAGAAGCGAGAAAGAATAAAAAGGTGAACAGTCGTGTTCTTTCTCTTTTAAGTAACAATTTTACTTTATTCAAACCGCAGGTAACTGCGTAACAAAGCATCGATTATATTATATAACCAGTTATGATTGAGCTTAACGATGCAGAAACATACCCCTTACGTGGTGTACGTTCAAGACTCGTTCGTCTTTCGATAGTAATCTTAAACCGTATTGAAGATAAAATTGAGGTATTCTCCGTACATAAAGAGTCACGTTTCATAATATTACTGCTACCAGGAATACTTGGCAACTCGATAAACATTTTTACTATTGGTACAGCATGCCTTTCATCAGCTTCCGTACTTTCTTCTGTTTCTTTAGATATTTATGCATAAATAAATCACACAAGAAGAATGAATATTTATCAGAAACAAACTATTGAGCAAGTTGATGATTAAGCTTTATACTCAACAGTCGTTTTGCACACAATTCCAAAATAACATTGCAGATTTTCGCCGATTTATCTCCTTGATAGTGTCACTTCCTACGCTCAAATATAAGCGCGTGGTATACACGCAATCAGCACAGGGTAAATACCCGTAAATATGCAGATGATGGGAGATAATCCAGATCTATGGTTGCCCAGATGAATCACGTGTAGGATTAAGTTTGTGTTTTCTTCGGCGATGCTTGTTTCGTAGCTTGCCTTTCGTTCTTGAGGCAAGAGAGTATTGCAAGAAAAAAGGGGACCGAGGAGAGTGCGGAGAACGAGACGGAAGGAGTATAAAGTTAACTTAAGTAAAGGAGAAGACGAAGGGGGACTTCCCTTTGGACAGGAGATGTATGCCGGTACGGTGAACCCTGCACACATCGCTGAGGGCAGAGCATGGGGGATAAGGGATGGGTCGAGTAGCGGGGGAAGATGGATGTTCTCGATCCGCAACTCCCCTCCAACTGCGCTGGAGCCTTCTACATCCTTGCTAGCCGTTCATCGCGGACCCTCCAAACTCAAGGAGTGGCGGCCATAATGCCTGAATGCACCACCATCCCTGCTTTCTCGATCTCAATCGCTTACAGTCTCTCTTCTTGAAACCTCTCTCTCTCTCTCTCTTTCTCTCTCTCTCTCTCTCTCTCTCTCTGTTTAATTTAAATTTTAATAAGACGTGACATGTCTATTCTAATTTTGCGCGAGTGGCATCTTATCGCCGTTATAAACCATAGCAATACTAGAACAGTTTTCAATGATATTGAATAAAATAAAGAAAAATGAGAGCATTACTTATTATAATTTAAAACACATTTTATGCAGACATGAGTATTATATATTCACGAAAATTATTATTGTGCACACCTACACAGTTTGTTAAAAAAATATGACATTTCTTTATTTTTTTACATATCATTTTTATAACGTTTTTTCATATTTAAGTTAGGTGCTGGATAAATCATTCGATTAAGAGATATTTATTCATTATAGAGATAAAAGATATTTATTCTGTGCGTTATATTAGTACTCAGAGGATGCATAAAAAAGTTGATGAGACTTCAATGGCGTTAAATTATCTCTCGGTAGCTATAAAGAGGGCGTGAATAAAATCTTAAATTTTGCGGTTTGAAATGGTCGTAAATTTGTTCAGGTCTTTAATTTTACGGCTTGTGTGAATCCGTCATATGAAGTGGTGGCGTTTGCACCAGTAATACATCGACCCATCGCGCGAGACGGCTTCCGGTATTGTGACGTGGATTTTATTACCTCGTAAACCGACGAAACGGTAGTCGGCATTAGAAAATAACTCTGAACGTAGTCCTGTTCATCACTGATGTTGTGATCCTATCGTAAAAATATGCTACACTTAAATTGACACTTGAGCCAACGACTCTCTCGCACAACTATCAAACTACTAGACATGTCTTGGAATAAATGTATCGTGAAATTGACCGTTATCACGCACTTGGGATTTTATAATTTTATAAAGAAAAGCATCTTTAGATGAGTAATTATGTCAATTGTTTCAAAGTTTTTGTGCGCAGTTATTTTTCTTTTTCTCACTCTTTCATTCTAGTTTGCAGTCGAAATACATATTAGGGCTCCTAAAACTATAAAGGAAGTAGTACCGTCTATTCGCGATTAGCTCTAAGAAAGTTTGTAGGATTTGACGACCGAACTTTTCGCGTATTCAACAGGTCCGCCTCTTTGAATTTTCATAAAACCGGGAATTGTTCGCCATATCTAAAGAGAGTGACACCGCTACGGCAGACTATCTCAACCGCAGCTCCGCCAATTCTGTTTTCAACTGGCTCGACGTCATGACGCTCGCAGCTCTCTGATTACGCAGAGAAGGAGAGAATAGCGTACACGTACACGATGATCGCATGAAGGATAAATGGGAAGTGGATAACGAAGGTACAAGAGTACATGAGAACGAAGTAAGTGTTCTCCCAAGTCCTGTAACATAGCGCTTTAGGACGAAGGGAGCGCTGTGAGCGATGTTCTGTCGGTCCAATGCTCGTACGTAGGCTGTTTCGAAATTGCATACTCGTATAAAGTGTTCCGAAATTACAATAGACTATTAACGAGTGGTGTTTTCTAAAGCTTTTTGTGCCTACGATAGTAAAAAGAGATCCGAAATCTCGTACCATTTTCTATAGGTAATTATGGGCACAAGCTTAAGGGGTGATTAAATGAAACCTAACTTTGAGACGTTTGATTCGTTTTAACATTAAATGTTTTTAATGTTAAAAAATTATTATTACCTCGACATTTGATATTAAGATTTTTGTTTCTCAGTTGAATTCTGAAACATTGCCATTCAAGTCAAGAACATGGATTGCGAAACATAACATGTATGTGTGCGAACACACACACATATATATACACGATAGATTTCTCTCGTATATGCAAATTAGCTAACATTAGGTATGTATTCATGGGATCTTATCCGCACGCACGTGTAAAGGGTGAACGATCTTCCGCAGATACCTCCCTCCGCACGCATAAAAGGAGAAGAAATTCAAATTTTCTAGGCTGCTGGCTCACCGAGCTTTAATTTACGAGAACCTCGTTCGCGAATATCCCGACGTTTCTCGAAATGCGAATGTATTTATGAGAAGAACGTTAACGGCTCTCACGGCCCTTGCACCAGGCATGATGCGCACGAGGATACGTGCAGTAAGTGAATACTGACGAAAGCTATTTCCAATGCGCTTCCGATCGTGTTTCGCATAAACCGAACGTATTTACACATGACTGTAATAACGACGTACTTGTACATGTATTGAATTATCTCTTTATCATGTCGTTTCCCGAGCGAACTTCTCATTTGAATAAGTGGCTGAGGAAGATAAATGGATGGGTCGAGGATAGCATCAATGTCTGTAAAGATTAATGTGTCTCCTAATCGTTAGCAAACGTAATCAGCAATGTACAATATGAATCATAATCGTGACTATCAAACGTTTAATTATTGACATTTAAAAATATTTATCCCATTAATATTAATTATACAATTTGTTCATAAATAATTATATAAATAAACAAAATAAAGGAAACGAATGTAGCGATTAAAACTGTGACAGGAAAGAAAAAGAGGTGATAGAGTCACTCTGAAATAAGCTTCTGTCTCTTGTGTGACTTGTAATCTTCAGAACAATGTCCCCACTGTACGGACCGTACACATAAGAAAGTGCCATATGTCAACGACACTAAAGGAACTGTTCTTTTGAAGCGATTGAATTAAGCAGCTATCGGATTGAAATAAGTGGTTCAATTAATCATTTCAAAGAAACCTGGAAACAATTTTGCCGTAATAAATTTATCATAAAAAAAATCTCTACCTGAGAAAATCTTTATTGTCGATCAAAAATGCTTAACGCTAAAAAAATCTATTTTAATTTCCTTGTTTAAAATTAAATATAACATTTCATTTACATTAATCCCAATTTATAACGCTTTATATAAATTTGCCAAGAACAATAATTATTTATCTTATTTCTCTCTTCTGTCACATCAACCTATTTCTGCACCCAGCATAGTCGTGAACGTCAGTACGCTTGGGTACGCTCATTTCTATTTCCTTCTTCTTTACATATACGCGGTGATGACAATTACTAACGGACAAGATCTTGAACACGGCGTACACGGCAACGCGTGATGCCGTGACAAAGCGTAAGGTTGGACCTAACCGACCATGGCGTGGCATGGGACAGCTAAGTGCGAGATACATCACGGCCACCTTACCAGCTCCTCGGGTTCTCTCTTTCTCTTTCTCCCGTCTGCCGCCTTCCTTACTTTCTTTCCGTTTGGATAACGCCAACAACACCACCGTAGATAAAGGGCCTTCGGATCGTAAAGCACTCTCGTTAAGAATATGATCCGGGCTTACCTTCGACCAACGCGAACCAGGTACCAACACACCGGTGTGTCACCTCGCCAAGAACGGCGCGAGAGAACGCACCGGTTCGTCGTGAATTACGATGGCTACTGCCCCTCTTAGATATCGTGGTCGCGTATCCACCACCTTAATATAACCTCGTGCACCTCGTCAGTGTATAACGAACCACCATAAACAGCGTCAAGCGTTCACCTCCTTGCTGTACGTATAGCTAACGCCTCTATACGTTTTCGTGTCTGCCGTCGCAGACGGATGAGCCTGCCCCGCTCGATTTATCCTTGAGAACGACCATTGCGACTCGATTATTTATTAAGGAGAATTGCTTCAGGGTTGTTGATACACTCAGACGTGTTCACTTCGTGCCCCTGGGTGTGTGCTACTTTAGATCTTTGAGTTTCGATCAACGACACAGAGCGAGCGTTCTGCTGCGTCGTGCAGCCATAGCAGTTGACAAGAGAGATAGTTTGTTCGTCGCAATAGTTTCCTCATGTCACAGCAATGTCATCTTAACTTTCTTATGGTGCAAAGTTATTTAACTTTGCGATAACTATGATGCCTATTATTGTACGGAGACATTCAATGTACAAATTTACTAAAACACCCTGCGACTTTACTCTCTCGTACTTACATTGCCAAATCAGTAGAGATTGGTGTTCTTAACATATAGTTAAACAGAAAGATAATATAATTACAGAAATTGCGAACATATGTGCCGTGTTCACGGACACCCAAGTCGAATTTTTGATTATACGCCTGTGTAAAATATACGAGTTTTATGACTAATAAAAGCAGGTGTTTCTTTGTTGCAGATGTAATTAGGTAATTAATTTCATATTTTATGAGAATGTAGATACGAGGTGAATAATGCCCGGTAATATAGTAAATGAATATTACGGCATAAATGAGTGCCTTAAGCTCCGTAATAAATTATTAGAGCTCTATCATCGTCCGATAAAGGTCATAATTCTCGTACCAGTTATTGATCTTTCTACTTAGAGACTTGTATGCGCGCTACATCGACACTAATGTACCTTTTTTCTTATAAATGTGTAATTTTACAATAAATCGTTTATCTCGCTATAATTCTTTACAAAAGTAATTTTATGATTACGGATTTTCGACGCTCATTTTTATTTCAAATAAGTGCTTATGCGCAAAAGAAAGTTTGCAATTTAGATTCAAACTTCAAGAATGCTGTCAATGTTACTGAAATAAGATGTCGCATCAAGTTATACGGTGAAAAAAATAAATTGCACTTTATTTCGCTCTCAACCGTAGCAGAATCGTCTCGCGCGGACTTTCCTAGAAGTGACAGTAAAATATTTGTTTAGAGAATTTTCAGGACGCCACGTACGTTAAAACACAAAAATAATTTTCTTGGCTTTGCGCTTTAAAGAAATAAAAATGGAGGAGATGAAGGTACTGCAACTGACGACAAAGCCAAATATAATAAAGCAAGGTCGCGTATTTCATCCCCCGTCCTCATTGGTGCATAACATTCGCTATAATCCCGCGGTCCCGAGATTTATAATCGCGTGGAGCAAATGCGTGCAGGAATGCCCGACGTTCTCGCACGAGAGCAGAGCTCTCGGCGCGTTACACACCGCCATGGTGACTTGAATTATTCATTCCGGAGCCGTTGCATTTTGTCGTCGGCACTGTATCAAGCGTCTGGCATCACACCAACCGCAAGACGCTCCGTTGTTTCGCATAACGTTAGCAATTAAATTCCACAGAAGACGTACCAAACAAGGGTAATTGGTTCTTTTACTTTTGAAGATATCCGCTATGTCTCATTCTGTTGTAAGCGATCGCAAATAATTGCTAATCATCATTGCCGATTCCTCAATTGTTTTCATGCAGATATTATTGCTTATTCATATCATTATCCACATGTTCAAATTATGTATAATTACAATAGATTAAATTAGCTAAAAAACCTGGCGGAATAATTGGTTTCAATCTATTATCGCCGGAGAACAGTTGAGTTTTTCGGTGATAATGCCTCAAAGATTTATATCTTCGTGCTGCGCGTGACTATATGCATGAAGAGAGAAGTTCGGTGAGGTAAAGGGCAGCGCAATGCATGCTCATGCATTGCCATCGAAGTGATTAATGCATTCGAGCAACGTGGGCCAGCGCACGACAAGAAGTACGAGGCACGGAGTTGGGTTGCCTGCACGTGCACCGCTGATTTTCTTCCTTTTATCTCCCTAAGGATCTCACTCGTGCTTCCAGGTATGCATGCATGTATGCGTGCATTTATGACATATACGTACAATGCGTGTGTATAGGATACGAAGTTTTGCATAGATATCTGATTTCGTGGCGCTCTTACGCGACGCTGTTGAAACGCGCTCTTGAGATCGCTTGATGCGACCCGAGTAAAACGACTTCAAATGGAATTGACGGTATCGTTTGTCGTTAACTACAGTAGACCAAAGCACTTTAGTCTACTGTAGTCTCGGAAGCTTGTTCAAAATAATTTATCGCTTGCAACTGCGGGACGTTCCGCATGTGTTAACATTAGTAATACTGGCACTTTTTTCGCTTAGATGTGTATTCGCTTAAAAGCGTCCTTTATCCGCGAGGAAGGATTAATAAATAAATATAATAAAAATCTTGAAAATTGATAATAGATATTATTAGATTAAATATGGACATTAAAATGCCATGTTCGTTAAGCAGTAGTATTATTATAACGTGCACTGAAAGCAATGGATAGAACAATTTTGTTGAAAATACAGATATGAAAATAATTATGCTGGATCACTAAAATAATTACATTGCACCCTGAAAAAAGAATTTGGTAATTGTTACTAAGTTTGGTAATAGTTACAAAATCTCTTTTCAGTGCAATGTAATTATTTTAATGATCCAACATAATTATTCTCATACCCGCATTATCAACAAAATCGTTCTTTCAATGTGCGCAAGTAAAATTTTTCCTAAATGTTATTTATCCTCTACTGAATTGCGAAAAAATTTAAGACAATTACTATTTGTTATCATTTGTAGGAAGCCTTAGTGTTTAGAATACATTTAATAATTTATTCAATCTCATATACGTGGGAAGGGAAGAAGAAGAAACGGTATATCGTATAGGTCACAGGATCATGCGCTCACTCGTCGAGTAACATTTGTACCTCCATTATGAGCTATATTGAAGTTCATAAAATATACAATATAATATCTATTGTACTGACCGGAACAGGTAGGAAATGTTAATGAAACTTCTGTACATGTGTCTATCTAAGCTACTACAAAACGTTCTTTGTATGCTAACCGCTAATAAGTATTTACCGCTAATACCGCAGTAAGTAATACCGCAATCAGCGAGTTCGTAATAATCTACGCCATTTTACGCACGTGCTCGCTATCTGATACGTAGCTTTTCATATTATTACAACTCGATGAGTAATGTTCTATCTTAATTAGCAGGTTTATCGTATTTAACTATTTACTGGTATAATTAATAAGAAAACAAACAATTTATGAAATATTTTTTTAGCAACAGGATATGTGCGATAAATTCAAATGATATTAATTGAGATAGATTGAAAGATAACGGCGCGCAAATTGAAGATAAAAATCGAGTTCGTAATATATCTAGCAGGTTTTTAATGTTCTAATGTAAACGTATTTGACATAATATGCGTGTCGTATTACGATGCCAAGAATAACCGTAGCTCTTCAGATACCAATGTAAAAATATACCTGGCCAGCCGCGTTATCCTATAAGTGGAATCTCAAGTGCTCTTACAAGCTATGAAAGCGCCTAGGCTTGTTTAACGAACGATTTATATGTGGCTCAAGCAACGTTTTCTTTACGAATTAAAGGGTCACGTAAACCGATAGTACTGTCACGTTTGAATTTCGTATCAAAAGATCACGTTGAATCCAGAACAAAAAAAAATTGAAAATAACGAACGTTTTCGCTATATTGTTTTTAATATTCACGTGTGTAGTACGATACAGGATTAAATATTTAACACACGATGTGTATGCATGACTAACACGGCTTTAATAAAATATTATTATTGCTATTGCATACGTAAATTTTATGAGTTTGAAATTTTGTGAGTTCGAAGTGTTCCAAAGAAGAAGAAGAAGGGTAGATTGGTTGGACAATCTTTGTTATTGGCCATTTAATTGAGTCCAGTCTCTTATCCTGCGATATTCCAGGGGTAGGGACCGGCGTTACTACCAAAATGGTAGTTCTAATGTGCAGCCGGCGGCAATCACAAAATAATCGTTGAAACGAAATAGCACGCGCGGATCTCATTGAAGCATGATTCATCTAATTCATGAATCTTTTGCGCACACACACACACACACACACACACACACATCGCACTATCGACTTTAATGTATTATAATTATTTTCTAAAAAATATGCAGACACAAAAAGTTAGGATTCATTTATGCACTATAAACATTATTTATTCATGTAATTTTCTGTAATTAATGAAAGTCTGAATTAAAGTACAATAAAATATTTAAGCACACGCGTACAATAAGAGCGTAATACTTTTAATTTATAAGATAAATCTGTGTAATGTGCGTAATGTGCGCGTATAACTTTTATTATATTTTATTCGAATTGTATTCGCATAGTAGACTAACTTATTTTGAATGCAAATCTTTATCCGTTGTTCGCAATTTAAATTATTCTCGATTATTCAAAGTTATCCAACATAATTGGACTTGCTTACGTAAGTTTCTTGTGTACCTACATATTACATCGCCTTCGAGCGTCACGGTGAACAGACATTATATTTAATTGACATTGATCTAATGCCGTTTCCATATTAATTTTAGACAGACACATCACCCTTAGAGTGCCGAGTGGTAAAGTGAAAGGAGTGCAAACGTAATTTTATGCTCTTAGCAAATTCAGGCGGCCATGCATTTTCCGAAACGTCGACACGTTTACGAGGGTGAGCATCCGACGGCAAAAGCGTGCGTGCTATAACTGTGCATCTATAAATAAACGATGAAATGCGGCAAGCGCGCGGCTTTAATTGGAAGGTCCGGACGCACGCAACGCTCGTTACGATGAATTTTACTCAGGAATGTAATCAAAATGATGATCTCATCGAATCAAAAAGACACGTCTCGTTGTTCGAGGAGAGTGGCAGTGCATGTATCTATTGGCGAATCTATATAAACAAGTATCCGCAATCTTCGTATTTGACGCAAAGATACAGCGCGCGTGATGAAAAATGTTTATCTGCTATAACGCCGAGATTAATTATTCTTGAAACTAAACTGGGAATTTATGTGACCGGTTCAAAATTTCCATTAATGACAACACAATCTCAAAGAGGAATATATTAAAACGCAATCAAGAACTTAGGAGAAGAAATAAAAGAGATATCGGCGGATAGCTTGATATACGAGAAAGACAGGAACAACGAAATGACACAAAATAATTGAAGATAACAGAACTTGAAAACGAATAGTGCAAATACTGAAATAATAATTGACATAAAACGGAAAGAAGCAAAGGGTTCAGAATCAGAAATTTCGAAGATCATCCTCTCGCAAAGATCACGTCGTGAACGCAAGCTACAATACGTCAATAGATGTCTCGTCACATTCGTTTGCTGTGCACGCCCACGTATGCGTGTGCTTACACTTCGGGGATAGCATTTGCGAGGGCCGGTTGGTGTTTGAGCTCGTATTACAAATTCATGGCGGCCGGTGAGGCAAACGCGGATCAACCGCGTGCACGAGATGAAGAGAGAAAATCTATATAGATCAGAGAGATCTCCGACGGAATATTGAGAGGGGAAAGGGTAAATGCAATGGCGTCAAACCAATTATTGATAAAATCGCGTTTATTCGTCTGATCGTCCGATCAGCGTCCGATCAATGAGAGAATCGCAGTCTCACATAACGTTGTACAAATTGTTAAGTATCCTATACGTCTAGTAATACTTACTGAAGACATTTAGTATACAGAATTGATATTTTGGGATATAGTTTGGGATTATAGTTCTCTTAAATCGTCCTTTTAGTTAATAGAGCTTTTATAGTAAGGGTGTCATAAGATATCCATAGAAATTACCGTCTATAAACTTACATTTAAATATAGATTCTCTTATATACATCTCCCTTGCTAGATGTATATTTTGGTGATATTTCTCAAGTTACTGACGCCATTGGAATGATAGGTAGGGAGTTCATGTAACCTAGAGAATGAAATAAGAGAAAGACAGAGGGAGGAAGAAAGAGAGACAGGTAACGCGCAGCCGGAGAGGGTAACGCGCAGCCGGAGAGCAGAGGCAGACATAGAATGCGGCGCGAGAGGCAGAAATTGAGGGGCGCACCCGTTTCCCTGTGGCCGTCGTCAATCAGAATTCCGCGAATTAGCGTTAACGGGCCGTTATTGCCGCGTCCATTTGGCTAGTGTACAGTTTGGGTCGTGGATATGAGCCCATAGATTCCCCATATTCTACGCCGTATGGGGCGATGGTGCTGCCGCGCATAGCCCACCGGAATCCGGTTAGTTACTGCCACGCGTTATGGACCGCGCTGCTGCGTCTTTCTCTCTCTTTCATCCCCGTCGTCCCTATTGCCCTCTCCCTTCCGCCGCCCTATCTTTCTCCCTCCGCGGCCGTGGAAAGCTCCACCCTAGCGACGGGTACAACGCGAATGGCCGCGGTCTCTCCACCAGGCTCTATCTATCGATACCTATTTACCTGTTCGCGCAGGAGCAACGATTCCTGTTTCTCTAGATAAATGTTCAACCGTAGGGATAAACGGAAATAAAGCGGGATAAAAAAGATCTTTTAAATTGAGGTAAAAAAAAAGAGAGAAGGGAGGGATAGCCGTTGAATGAAGCAATGGTAGGATTTAGACTAGGCTGTCAGCTTTACACGAACGGCGCCAATATCAATGTTGATAAATTTTTCAAAATTACAATTGTCACGATGTAATGAACTAACGTGAAATTAACGTGATGGAATACTATGTAGGGTGTCATGGCTTTACACCGCAATGAAGACATCTACTAATTAATGTTGATATATTTTATCTCATAATCTATTACCCTGTAAAAAATCAATAGAAAATAATGGAAAGAAATTAAAATTTTATTGAAATTTTATTTAATTTTATAGTAAAGTTATTAAACACTCTGTTTTGTTCGAACTTTCCTATCCTCAACAGTATCCTATTTAAACAATTAATCTGAATGTGTACTTTCTTCTATTTATTAAGTTATCTGATTCAGTTTAAAAATTATAAATTGCTTTATATAAACGATAAACAATTTAGTTAAAACGGATAATTTATATATTATACACACGTATAAGAAATATAAAAGGCAAAATCTAAAATTAAAGTATTATTTAATACATCACACATAAGTAATCTAAAGACGTGATAGAATAATATTTTATGAGATCAATATTAGTAAAACACGGTCAGATTAAAAATACTACTTGTATTATATAATTAATTTATATAATAAAGATAATTATTAAATTATATGCTAAACAACATAAAAAAGATAACAAATCTATATTTACAAATCAAAAACACGATAGAATTACATAGATTTTCTTGTTTAATTCTATCGGATATTTTTAATCAAGTTGCGTGACACATGTACAGCATAATACGTGATTGTGTACCGGACGATTCCGGAACATTATGCTTTTGGAGAATTCGCTATTAAATATGCAAAATCTTTGCGGATTTTAGATTATGCGAAAGGTAGAAAAAGGTGATCCTCCGTTATATAGTTGGAAGTAACCTACGCAACGCGAGAAAAGAACATTCAGATTGCATGACGCTATCTGTAGGTGGGGTTAATCTTAATTGATCATTGCCTTATTTAAACCTTCATACGGCGAGTTATACTAGCCACCGATAATTCTTGTCACGTTTCTCGGCTTGTATGATCTGTCCCTGGATTGTATATCTGTCGGTTTTGTGCAGATGTCTTAATCCGATAGAATAAAAGTCTCGAGCAATTTATGATGATGCTTGAAAAGAGAAACATTGCATTATGCGCCTCGTTCTTGTGCAACTGCAGTAGTAGCAAGATTCCATGCAATATTATTTTTATAAATATAAATAAATTATTTACAATCGCAGAAGATGACTAATAATAATAATAATTGTAATAATAATAGTCCTTTTATTAATTAATTTTAAATTCAAGTAATTAAAAAATGATAATGCGTTTCATCATTTTTATAAAGAATTTTGTAACATTTCTTTATATTTTGCTAAGCGCGTTTGTTTCTCCAACAATGTAATTGAGTTTACCAATGGAATTATTAACTCAGCTTTTTTTAAATTAGTTTTTATATTAATTAAATGCGATTATAATATCATGCTATATTATCGATTTGTAGTTAAAATATTATACCTGGACAGTATTTATTTATTAATACAGATCTTCATATGTTACATAAATTCTCCACACTTTTTTCATAAACTATGACGAAAGATTTATAATTTTTTCTCATTAAATAATTAATTGTGATTGAAGAAAGATTAAGATTAAAAAGATGTGAATTTTTTTAGCCTGTCTACAAACTAAATGTGAATATACGAAACAACACAGTTCACGTCAGATTCTGTACTGTCAACAGTGTATCGCTGCTTTAATGTCACAGATTTTTACCTGCTAAAAAAATACCAAACAAATCGCATCAAAGAAGTAAAGAAAAAGAGGGGCAGATGACAGACATCCATTTATCTGGATATCTGCCTTCCAAGGACGTAAAGGGTCGCATATGACGCGCTTCGACCATATTTTCTGTCATCAACATAGCCACAAAGAGACTACGCCTTAAAAAAGGCCTTAAAAAAACGTCATGGTAATCTCACAGTCACGGTATCGCAAAGAATTCCAAGGTTGTCTATTAAAATCTTAAAAAAGAATAGTTACCGCCACTTCCTGCAATAGTGTGACTTTTCCTCATGGTGGTCTGTGCTGGGTATAAAAAGGGTCGGAAGTCTCTCAAGGGTTGTTAAAAAAAGAGCTTTGGCGAAAAAAGCATTTAACGGGGTGACAGTACGGGAGGGTTTATGGTTAAAATACCCGTAGTAGGTCTTGGAAAACTCATAATTAAAAATGGAGGGAGAAAACGGTAGACCTGCAAGAACGACGAGACTTGACTGTGATCGAGATTAGCAGATTTGCAATTACTTTGTGTAATTATCAAGCATTATTTTTATATTATATACAATGTTTTAAGCAAAATTTCACTTTACCTATTAGAATATTTGCACCATATGTTACCGATCATGCCTAAAGAAGAAAAATATATTTAGTAATGCTTTTTGCATAAAAATTCTAATATTTTGTAATAAAACATTAGGAAAAATTTTTTATTGTAATAGCAAAACTCGATTTAAATGTATTGAACAAAAATTATTTTGTTAATATAAAAAGAATTTTATTAATATCTTATTAGTATAAACAAACATCTTTTTATTTATGTGTATTTCGCATAATCAGCTGAATGTTTTGTTACATAAAACAAAAATTTGGTTGCTGTTAAAAAATGCTTCAACTAAACAACTTTTGCTAATGGCATTAAATTCTTTTTATTTTGTTTTATATAACAAAAATTTTAATTGTTTTTGCAAAATATAAGTAAATAAAATATTATTTATTTATATTAAATAATTCCTTTTGGTGCATTTTAACCAAATTATTTGTTGTTAAAACAAAACATTTTTCTTAATGCATGTGTGTATTTAATAAACTTATAAATTTTTTAATATTTTGCAAAGTTACTAAAATATTTTAGATTTTTAAATAACATTAATTTATAGAAACTGTTCTCAAATAACATTTCCTTATTAAATAGTATCATTAAAAATATATCTGCAACTATACACATTTTTCTTTGTTGGATCAATAATTGGTTGATGGTAGGTTTACAACAGCATTAGACGAAAGACGCCACAATCGAGTGGTAAGAATCAAGCTTAGTAGAATCAATCCGCCCATCGAAAATCGGTCTCTCGGTCCGACGGATACGGCGCTCGTAGCAACGTCGCTCGAAGCGTTCTATGCCCAATACGATCTCGTAAAACCCATAATTGTCTGCCTTAGGTAGCCTTTTTTTGCTCTATCCTTTCGTAAGGTTTTTTTTCTCAAGGACAGCATCCGATTGTAGATTCGAAGAGTTAGTAGGGCTAGTAGAGTTAACTCAAGCCAGTTTTCTTTCGACCCACGCGTATGTAACACTATCGGCACGAGTGGTTCTCGTCCAGAACATTTCAATATCGTTAAATTTTAACATTTTCTAGTCAGTGATATAGTGACGATAAGTGATAAACTGTTCGGCTGGACAAAAGACATTCATATTTCTGTGTGCAATTCTATGGACGTGTAATGCAACTCCGATTAAACGATCAGGTAAAAAAACGTCTACTACATCTCTTGCAATTAACAAGTAATTTTCAACGAAAACGTTAAACTTTTATAAAGAAGTATCAAAATATCTATTGAGTTATAAAAAAAAACATACGTACATGTATATTTATACATATATACAAATTGTATGTATTTTTATTTATATTATATAAATGACATTTATAAGTTATTTTATGTGTGTAATATCTAAATTAGAGATTTATATATGTAATTTAACTGCATTATATTTATATGTGGCAGATTTATGTTTATTATTATCAGTTTGCTGTAATCTAAACAAACCTTCAACAGTGTATTTTGATATTGTACAATTTCGATATAGTAACAATAAAAAAATTCTTAGATGGCTTATAACAAAAGTTAGTGTGAGGCAGATGCGAAATGTTATATATTCTGGAAGTATTTATAAATTTGCCATGTCTGGTTCGAGACAAATAAACAGTTGTTAAATGAGAAATTTATGAGATTGCTGAGCTATTGGGAACACAAAATATGCCATTACTTTATCCGTCCTGCATCAGTGACAACGGCTTCTAGAACGGTCACAATAACATTTCGCTAAAAATGTCGGATGCAAAAAAACATTTTTAACGTTTTTTCGCTAACGTGAAAATATTTTCCAACACGTGAATGTTATTTTAACGCGCAGTTTATGTAAAATATATGTGATGCATCTACATATAAATATTACTCATTTTTATAACATTACAGCTCATTTTTATAATCAATGTTAATTTTGTATGATATATGAAAGAGCGCATAATACATATAATTATACAAATAATAAATCTTTATATAAGGTTAAATTATAATATCATCATATTTAATAACTTCCTGTTTATTCATGATAAACTCGATATTTCACTATGCAATAACATTTTCATAGTTTCTGTACTATCGTATTATAAAAAGATTTCTAAAATAATTTTAAATTTGTGTATGATTGTAAATTTTAACACGGATATAATAAATATTATATTTACCAAAAATAAAATATTTTAAAAACCTTATCTAGAATCAATCAATTAAATAACGATATTTAATAAATAGCATAAATTCAGAAAGCAGTTAGATTTGGACTTTGTGTTCCTGATAAAAACTGAGAAAGATAAATCGTAATCGTCGGCGATGTCTCGTATTTAAAGTTAACAAACTTTGTTTATGAAATATTATCCACTTAAATATAAAGTATAAAATATATTTTAATTTTATCTACATTGTATTTTTATAAAATTTATTTATCATGATTTATAATTAATTGTTTTAATCAAGAGGCTCGGTTAGTCATTGATATTACAACCAATCTTTTATTCCAATTTTGATCAATCGCATGAAAATAATAAAATTTAAAAAATCTCAAAGAAGCAACTATATTGCAATAATAACAGAAATATATCTTTATATTTCAAGAGTAATGTTTAATATGAAAATATTCTATCAATATGTTAATTTATTGCCGGTAAACATTAAACTGAAGTTATGTAATATTAACGATATATATACTCAGAGAAAAAACTCTTAAATTTTAATAAATATTTATTAAAATTTGGTAATCTTTTTCTCAGTGTAATTAAAATTTTCGATGATAGTCATTAGAACAAGAAATCTTAATGTACACAAAGAAATAATCTCTTCCTTATGCACGTAACGGAAATTATGTAAAACTCAGTATGTGACTAACATCTTCGTGGATAGTGCGGTAAGATCGTTGGTGTTGGGTTAGGTCGAGAACTCGTTGCCATATCAATATACCTAAGTGAAATGATACGAGGCAGCAGTAAAGTCCGACAGTAATGACGCATTAGGGGGTTGCCAGGCCGATTTAGCCGGCTATCAAACAAAAGGCAACTTTTACTGGATCCGACCAAGGCAGCGGTGCGGCGTGCGCGCGTTCATTTTAAGAGGTTCGGTTGGGAGAAAGCGCGCCGGCCACTTATACCTGACGCTTTATGCGTTTTATAGGCGCGACGTGCGTTTCGTGTGCCAAACAGCGCATAAAAGTGCAACCAGATTGGCCGTTCTCGTCGTTACCACGTCACGGATTATTCGCGATGTTTCACGCCGCAAAATCAAGTCCGCCTGTTGACTCGGAATTATCTGCCAACAGAATCCGAATAAAAAAAAAACACTGTATGTGTGTGCGTGTGCGACTGCGATTTTGTTTCTGTGTGTTTAGTAAAGTCGTATGAAGGCTAGAATTTATTGATAAAATATCTGTCTTTATAAATTTTAGTAAAACTTTCTCAAAATTAATATCCGTTGTGTTAGTTCGGTCTCACATGTTTTATTTTAGATGTAATATATGTATTTACTTGTCATTTTTTTTTTTATCAAAGTTGTGCCTATTAAACGCCTTGTTATCAGATAATGAATTTCTTAAAATATTTTAATAAACAAAGTTTGCATAAAAAGTAAATCTAAAAATAGCTGATATTTATCCACGTAGCAGCGACATTTTGTGTAGATTGTCTTAATAACGAATGCATACGTATTTCACTAATTGTAATATATTGTCGAGATTCAATAGATCATTCAATACGCGTAAAGTATATCAACAAATCATAATAAAAGTCAAAGCTTGGTAGGCTAATTATAAATGATGATAATGACAAACTAATTGTGAATTATAAATGTGACCCGTAAAAATAAATAACTTCTAGTCTTTTCAATCTAATTAATAATGGCAACATTATCAATTAGACATAACTTTGAAATTTATTATAAAGTATTACTAAATATATTTAAGAAAACGAAAAATGTTATATTTATATATTTTGTAACTCTGAGAACTTGTTCTGCTATTTCATACGCGCACGGTTAAATTTAATTGCTATTATAAATCTATTTTTCTCTTAATTTCTGTTTTATGCACAATACATTAAAAATTAACCTTGTTATTTCGTGAAATATCATGATCCAATTTCGTATAGTTACATTCATTCCGGAATATCGATCAAACATAATTTACAGCCCCCATGTCAGTTGTGATACGAGGGAAGGGAAGAGAGTAACAGAAGGGAAGACTGGGGAAGGGAAGGTGGAAGATAGGATTGATGAGATCAATATGCAGTAAGTCTGAGCACGGCGTCCGGAGTTAATGGCGGAGATGCGTTGCGGAGAAGCTTTAACGTCCCACTAGGTGTGAAATATTTTATTAGCGATATCTTTGCGTTACGTTCAAATTGAAAATTTCACAACAATAAACAATGTACATCTGTAAAATCTATTCTTTATATTAATAGTAAAAATTGTTACATGAATACATAAGAACACAACTAATTGTGTGATTATAAATATATACATATGGTATAATAAAAGAAAATTTATAAAATAATATAATAAAATTTATTATATAATATTTTAACTAGGTTTTGTATTAGAAAGATTGTTTGAATGTTTTTTCGTAATTTAGTGGTATGTAAAGCAAGATTATATTTTCTTTCTGCAAGATAAAAATAGCAAGCAATGGAACTTTGAATCGTATCAAATTTAATTCAATCTTTATGACGTGAATAAAAAAAAAGATGAAATCTCGATTTTTATCGCTGGTACCAGAATATGACAGAACCGGTTTTACGATGCACATCCCGATAACATTCGATTTCGCAACATGAATATATGTAGAGCAAAAGCAACAAATTTTCATCAGTGAATTAAATTGGAACGTTTGTATATTGCAAATATTATATATGTGAGCACTTTTAATTATATCTTAAGAAACGGAAATATGTTCAAAAATATAAAAGCTTTTCTTTTTAAAAAAATGAATACAAAATTTTAATATCCATAATACTATTAATTTAATTTATTTAAATAAATAGAATCGTTAAACAATTATTTTGTTATACATGTAAAAAGACGTTTACATTAAAGTCAGAAACAAAAATCAAAATCAATGTGATTAGAATTTTCGTCATTTCTTAATTAACAATTATAATACCTTTTTAATTTGATTGAATTTCAATTTTTAAACAATTTTGAATTTATGGCAAAATACCAAAATCGGCTTTATATCGCAAGAAATAATAAAGCCTGATACTCAAACCGCAGTAGTAAAGCAGCCATTCAGCCATGAATGCGACAGTCATTTTAACGATTCTACTTTATCGTTTATTAATTATCTGAAATGCATATCGAATCAGTCTGGTTTAAAATGAAGCACCATATATTTAATTTACATTTACACTAGTCGCGATGATATAAATTAATGGCATTGGAATACTATCAGCGGCATAATAAATGCTAGCGTTATCGAACGTTATACACTCACATTACTCTGCCCTCCGTAGGTGAAAGCAAAGTAATTATCCCGCGAGCTTTTCAGCTCCCTACATATCGTTCAAAGCCATAAACAGATTTATAAAATATTTGCAGCGAATCGAATATGACAAGTTTATGGCAGATCTTATTTGTTCGTAGCAAGATCTTATTGCGAAGTTGCAATGCCTTTGATATTGAAATTTATAACTTATTGTTACATAACATTTTTCATAGGCGTAAATGAAATATCTTGAATTATTACCTCGTAATTTAACTATACAGTATAATTTTACATGGTTAAACCATTAAATTGTACAAAATATTGAGTTATGAAGCGCGCCTAGTTGTGCAATAAAATGGAAAGTCGTAGGCGATAACGCAAATTTGAGATTGTAATCTAAAGATAAATGTTTTTCATTCAGAATTGTTCAAAGTAGATTGACCGTTAAGTAGCCAGAACGTGCTTTAGATTTGGATCGCGCCATTAGTATCGCACTTCTGCTGGAATCGGCCGGCGGCACGTGTCAAAGGATGGGCGAAGTAAAAAGAGAAAAAGGAAGATGGAAAGAGGAAAGAAGAAAACAGCGCCGCCGAAAAGGAAGGAGAAGAAATCCAGTGGCCCTGTCTCGCGATACGCAGGCGCGGGATGCGACGGAGGAGCGAAAGGCGCATATGTGAGCGAGAGATAGGACGGGTACGAGAGTAGCCAAGATGGCCGTACCCACTTCCACGGCTTCCCTCACTCGGTTCTCGATCCGGACAGAATGCCCGCCGCGACGAAAACCAGCTTTGTACCGCCAAACGGAACGCACGCACACCACCGCGAGATCTCACGCGCGTATGCCCACACTTACCACAAACGTTTCCAAAGTCGTTTCCGACCTCCCTCTCCCCCCGACGCCGCCCTCTCTTCGACTCTTCATCCAGCACCCGGTTGTTAACGCCTTGACTTTCGATGATCTTGGCGATCCGCGACGCTACGCGAATTTCAAAATTGTCGTCACCGTTGTTCTCGTCGCCGTCGTTGATTTTCCTCGCGACACGCACGCTGACATCCCTGTATACTTTCGTTCGGAATGCCTATAATACTACGTTGCGCCGTTGTGCCGTTGTGAGACGAGTAGCCCTAGAGATGTATGGGGGATATATAGGCGGGCCGGGTCGAAATAGGGGAGATACGTAGAGGGGCATCCTGATGCTGTTTTGGCGATGCTTTACTTCGTTAAAATTATTGCTGGATACTTAAATCTAAATTTCACTCTTACAATTTTATTTCGCGGTATTTTTATCATTTACATTTTTTAAATAAAATCTCGAAATGGTTACTGCACTTTCTATTGTGTTTGACACATTGCAAAAATGGTTGATAGATACTATACAGCGTTAAGTAAACGTCAAATAAAGATTTATGCTGAAACGTAAAAATATAAATATCGAATTTAGCAAATACACGATAATCATCTGATAATATCAATTACTCAAGACAATTGCGTGCTGTAAGATAAAAGAGAACATTCTTAAATGGTGCATCAGTACAGATTGTCGCGATTGAATATCGCTCTCGAGATACAGAGAGGCAGACAGAAAGAAACACAACGTGGAGTGGAGGGAAAGAGAGATAAAAGACAAGCGACGGAGGCTGCGACACGAGGACCGCGCGCGCATGATGGAGGGAGTATCAGCAAGATGGCTGCTATGGAAGCAGCGGCGTCTACATCGCGTGCCGCGACAATCACGTCAAGTCAAGCGTTTCTTGAAGTGGAAGTGCAAAACGCGTCATAGTGCTGCTTTTCTACTTATTAATTCCATATTGATCTCGAAAGTTCCTTAAGTCATATTTATAAATCCAACAATAAAAATTTTTAATTGTTACGAAACGACCACGCCCAAGCTGCGAGCGGCCATCTTGTAATGTCAGCTGAGCGCAATGCATCATGGTAGTCACTGATGCAACCCTAGCAACTGACGCTCATTTTTACCAACCTTTATTGAAGTTTATCAGGTATTTTCAAAATATGTTAACATTTTTCAGCATTTTTTATTATATCCTTTCATCTCTGTAATGTATTTTTGTTCGTCTTTATATGTATAAAGACATTTTCTATAACATATTTATAATGAACGTTTCTTTAAAGATGCATATATTGCATTTTTAAACATCAAAAATTTTTAAATATAGATTGTTCTATTATTATTACGTTTAAATTTTTATGTAAAATTTAAATATAATTTTCTTATTGATTTAAAAGTTATTTAGTTTTTGCTTTTGTGTATGTGTGTGTGATTCTTATATAAAATCACATTTTATCGTAATAACATAGGTCTACAAAATTAGAGGGTTCTTATGCTTTGAACTTTGAATGACGTAAATATTTTAAATAATCGCAAAGACAACTTTTTGGAACTTGACTTTTTTATGAATTTTTTTTTATGAATTTTTTCTGGTTAAAGAAAAAATGATAGCGAGGTCAATTTTACGGCATTTTATGCAGAAATGTTCCCAAAATACAGAAAATATTTTTTCATAATTTATACAAATATTTTATGCAAACCGTAAACAAAAAACTTTGAAAAAATTGTAAAAAAATGAATTTTGAAATATAAAACCAAGTAATTCAAAAGAAAAAAATCTTAAAAAATATTTGATCATTTAGGCTTATAGCTGTATGTTTCTAATTTAAATTTTTTTCTGAAAAATTAATTTTCGAACATTTGTTAAAAAGTTGTTGAATTTGAAGCATAAATGCATTTCTCGCGCGGCGTTACCTACGGTCTACGAAATTTAGGAGAGGTCTTGTGTTTTGAACTTTGAAGGATGTTTCTATAGGATTTTGATGCGCTGAAAAATGACTACGTTGTCCGTTTTTTAAATAATAGCAAAAACAAACACCGTAGGTCACGTCGCACGCCGCACGATGCATTTAGGTTTAAATTCAATAACTTTTTAATAAATGATCGGAAATTAATTTTTTAAAAAATGATTTAAACTAGAAACATACAGCTAATTTGCCAAAAGTGTCAAATATTTTTTAAGATTTTTTGTTTTTTAATTAATTGATTTTATATTTTAAATTTATAATTTTTTACGATTTTTCAAAGTTTTTTGTTTACGGTTTGCATAAAACATTTTTATAAGTTGCGAAAAAATATTTTCTGTATTGTGGGAACATTTCTGCGTAAAATGCCGTAAAGCTGACCTCACTATCATTCTTTCTTTAGCCAGAAAAAATTCATAAAGAAATCAAGTTTGAAAAAAATTGTTTTTGCGACTATTTAAATTTAAAAAATGGAGAGTGATGGAAAAAAATAGACAACGTAGTCGTTTTCAACCCATCAAAATTTTATAGAAACGTTATTTAAAGTTCAAAGCACAAGACCCCCTCCCCTTAATTTTGTAAATCTGTGTAATTATTTGCAAATTTTATGAAAAAGTAACATTACGAATTAAATCAAGTTTTATACTAATAAAAACTCTAAGAAAAATTTGTGGAAAGTTTATTTAGCTACACTTATTTATTTGAAACTTCAACAAAATTAAGACATTTTCAATGTATAAAACTTTGTAAGCCAAATTTTTTTGTTTTTGATTTCTGTTTTACAATTGATTTTAGGACTAAATTTGCAACCAAAATTTTTTTATTCTCAATCATTAATTAATAAAAAAAATTTTTTAAAACTTGTAAATTTTTAATTTTGGTAACTTATACCCGCTGGTATTATAGAACCAAAACATCTATAAATATTAGTAATTGTCCACATAATTCATAATTTCATAATTATTGATATGACAACACATTTAATAAAAATTATATCATAATATGATAACAGTTATTAACAATATAAATGATTGTTTAAAAGATGAATTAAAATTTAATAATAATTTTTTTTTAAATTTAATATTGCATTTAATATGAAATAATATTTTCAAGTCTGTTAATTTTATTTTCATTAAACTGAATCTCTACTGCCAAGCTGAAACAAAAATAATATACGAAATTTATTTGTTATAACAAGTTCCTTACTTTGATTTATTTTTATATAAATTATATTTTGCTATTCCACAGTTTCATGAATATTGTTTGCTCTTGAATATTTATATCTGTAACTTACAAGTTCTCGTAAATAACTGACCAAGTTCTCCACCGTTTTTCACCATAAAAGAATACTGATATCATCGCATTTTAACAGATCACAAAACGTATCCACTTACACTTCATTGCCTAACACACTGAGTACTTTAGCTCGAGTTTCACGGTATGTTTCGACTCCGCGCACGTTATATAAACGTAGTATATATCAGATAAATGTTTTCTCTCCTTTCATAGTCTCCGCCATATTTGCTTACAAGTAGCGAAAAACCGAGCATAGTAAGTATTCTCAGATTTCTGATAAACTCGTCAGCGAAACTGAGATTGAATTATGGATTGTAAAATTCTACAATTTCTACCTAACAACCTAACTGATATCGTTTCAATGTGATGTAATCCAAAAAGGTAAATAGATTATAACAAATTTGACTAAAAATGAAAAACATAGCATACCTTGTGTAATAAAATATCAATTTCGTACTATAATAAAATATATAATATTGTAAGAAAATTTTTCTAAAATTCGTAAATATATTAATCATAAAGAAATCTGTACAAAAATAAGTAGAAGGTAAATATGGCAAGAGAAATAACAATACAGTGGGAAAAGTGATTCGAAGAAAGAAAAGAGAAATTTTCCGATTAAAAAAGACAAAAAGTAAGACAAAGGACAAATAAATACTTATCATCAGGTTGAGACAAAAATAAAAAATGACAAATATTGCTGAGAGAAGGAAAGAAAGGAAGTGTACATAGCAAAAAAGAAAAAAAGTGCAAAAGAAAAGAGAGAGAGAGAGAGAGAGAAAGAGAGGAATAAAAAGGATATGGCGTGTTAGGATAAAAATAGAAGGTGAAAAATGGTCGCGAGGCGATGCAGCAAAGATACCAAAATGAAAGAGAGAGAGAGAGAGAGAGAGAGAGAGAGAGAAGGTGGGAGATTACATTTCTAAATAAAAAACCGAAAGAGAAGCATTCCTATCGTCTTAAAACGTTTAAGAACGGAACCACGAGAAACAGATACAATGAACTTTTATTCTACATCAAAATAACTAAAATGAAAGTAACAAGAAAAATTGTCCGTGCAGAAAAATATGATTATTTGGAAAAGGAAACGCAAATGACGAAGTTAAGATTATAGAATACAGAAAAAAATAAACAAAAGAAGATAGAAGCGAAAGATCGTGTTCTCATTGGTTTCCCGCATAGTTCTCCTCTCGACTTGGTCATCTCGGCACTTCTTCAGAACGTGCGCATTCCCCAGATCTCGCTCCGTGGCCCCGATGAACTTATGTGATGAAAAGCTCCCCAGCCCACGTAGAGCTTTTTTACACTCTGTACCCCCGCATGACCCTGTCTCAGCCTACGCGCAGGATATCTAGGACTAATCCGCGACTTCTGTTTCATATACATACACACACACATTCACGTGATCTTATCTAGTTCCATTGTTCCTAAACTACAAAGTCTGTCTTACATACGCTTGGTCGTATAACAAGAATCGTACACGTACAATTCACTATAAAAACTGTACATCGCCACTAGATATTATGTAACAAGGAAGAAATACTTGATTCCTGATTTTAGCGCCCGTGTGAACTCAATAATATATGTAAATAATATACTATGTCTGCACTCTACATTTAGTTAGGATTATGCATTCAGTCACTGCACATTTTATATGTTTACGATAACATACATATATGTTATTGATATAATTGGACAAATCAACAATAATGCAAGAAATATCCAACGATCGCATTATTGTGTCCTTTTCGAAAAGACGCGAGAGTTTCAGCGCGATAAAGTTTTTTGTTTACGTGAAAATAGTCTATTCAAAGTGCATTTAAATAAAGTTTTCTTGGATAATTATTCTGCTGCCATTTCAGTGTTAAACTTTAATGAGATATGGCTGGAAATTCTTGTTGACGTAACCTATGGTTGATAAACCTTTTATCATTTGTCAAATGCGGCTACCGCAAAGTGTTATTATCATTTCTGACACGTTGCACATTTCAATTGATTTAAATGGTGCTATCAAGTGGTAATCGTTGTGTACCAGTGTGCTAAAAGTGTCAGAATCTTTCGATTAAGCTATCGTAAGTTTTCTGAAAAAATTTTATTTTTTTCACACCGATTTGTCACAGAAATGCAGCTATAGGATACTCGCTATCGTTTCTTCGATCGTTTATGCCATACCGTCACACTGCTACATTATGTTTGCCGGCTTTACATTATTTATACATGTATACCGGAAACTTATTTATACATGCATTTACTTATCTTTTTAATCTAATACGGTTTACACGTGCGCGTGCGTTCAGTCATTGGCCTGAACTTGTTAGCGCCTAAGGTTATCGTGTGTAATACCGTTTACGTTCATGCTCCGTCATTGCTTTAAGTAGGTAGAGATTGGCAGTAGTCGTGGAATTGGAATCTCCTCAGAATCTTCCCAGAAGTTATAATATTTTTATAATTATCAATTTGTGTTTATTCTGCTTATATAATAATTACAATTTGCATTTAATCATTCTTTCAAGGACTCTTTTCTGAAATAACAATTCTATTAAAAATAATTATAGAGTAACAATCTATAATTATGAATAACGCGTTGGCTTGTTATTCATGCTTTATGCACATTATTAATAATTTATTCTGTTAAATATAGTAGAATGATTACATACATTATTATATATACATATTATATAAAATATAACAGTTTTTTGATAAAGTTTATTTAGATGTATAAATGTTTTCTTTTTGTTTTTTAATTATATTTGTTTCTGATTTTATCGTACACTTAGAAAAAGATTAAATGGATGAAATCTTTCTTTAACTTTGTTTTATTAAGTTGAAGTGAAAATACCTTTGAAAAAAATAAAAATTTATTTGATTTCAAGAAAAGTTGTTATTAGTTTTTTTTAAGTAAATTATTTATTTAAATTATTTGTGTTATGTAAACAAATAATTTTTTAATTCATACAAAGTGTTAACAGAAATGTAAGAAATAATTTAGTTGTTCTTATTTTAAAAATATATTTTTTGAAAAGAATTTGCGTTACACCAAACTATTTCTTTAATTTTATTAAAAAAGACGATCAAAAAGTTTTTTCAAATCTGAAGTACTTTTTTTAATCGTTTAGCAACGCACAAATTTCTTTAATTCAAGCAAATATTTTTTGACTCAAAGAATTTTTTCTTTTGGTGTAATTAAATCAAAATAAATGACGAATATTTTGCTTACATAGCTTTTATATATAATTTGAATGTTCTATACTAAAGCTCATGATGATGCTGTGTTTCAAGTGACCACAGCAAAGCCAAGAGCTAATGTCGTTTATTTATGCAGCAGATTAGGCAAATTAGTGTGTACCTCTTGGAGGCAATTTTCTCTAGTATTATGCCTGTTAAGCTTCACAGTACGACATATCTATCTATTTATAATTCTTCAGTACAAGAACTATGATTATTTGAACAACTTCAGCTTTTGTTTTGCGATTGAGGACTAGATTATTTTGGCATGCAAAATTTTTCATAAAACTTTTGTTATTATTTTTGTCAATCAACATACTCTGACAATAATGATTTTGTTATAAAACGAGAATCTTGGTGCACAAATATTTTTATCGGCTAGTTAAAATCAAGTGTTTTTTGGAATTTACAATATAAATGGTATAATAAAAATTAGATTTTATAATTTAGTTGATATTTATGACATATAACAATTTAAAAAAAGCCGCTTATTTTTTACCACGTAATATATATAGGACATATAATGTAATTTTTTCATCATATACTGAAAGAAGAGATTGGTAATAACAATAAAGCTTTAGTGAAATAATATTAATTAAATGTTTAATTTATATAAATATACATTTTTAGTAATATTTTGTTAATTATATAAATATAATAACCAAACATAATAATAGTAATCAAAATTAAATATTTAGTTATATTAATCAAATATTGAATTGAAATTATTTCAAAGCTTAGTAATTATCCTTTAGTCTTTATTATTATTATCAAACTGTTTCTTCAGTGTACATTAGAGTAAGCAACTATTTTATTGAATACATCAATGATTTTGAATACATCAATAATGGAAAGACTCTCTCTTTACATATATATTTCACGATAAGTTATCTAACATATGAGAAACTTCAATTAAAGTGTAACATGACATATGATATCATTATCGTTTCTTATGCTTAATATAAAACTCAAGTTGCATTTTTCATTGCAACTATTTTGATATTAGTTTACCACGCTTGACATAATCATATAGGCAGAAAGTCGCATAATAACAGAGCGTTTACAGAACGGAGCATGCCGATTTCATTGTCCCTGTGGTTTACCAATTTACGGACCATTACGGCTAACTCCTACAGGCCATACTGGGCGCGAGATGGTCACGTCGTATCATCCATTATTCATCACCCTCTTCCCCAGACTTCAGTACAATTTTGTCCGTTGATCCTGCTCTCTGTCCATATTCTCTTTATAAATTTTTTCGCAGTACAAATTTTTACGCGTTGTCAAGCCTTTCAATTAGTGTCGCGGATCTCGCCATTATCGAAAATAAAATACAAAAAGATTTTGACAGCCCAATTTCAACGTCTTCAATAATCCTAATTTAACAAAATGTAAGAAGAAATATTTTACGAGATTAGATATGCGAAATGGAAAAACAAGATACATATAATTTACTTTTTAAGTAACAATAATATATTCATAGATATAATATATATTTTTTTGATGATATTTACGTCACATGCTAATCTTCTCATATATTTTATTTTAATCAAAAATAAATTTATACATTTAATTTAAAAATATTACGTTTTCCTGTTTTGTAAAAAATATTTGTATATACATAAAATATTTTTGCATTTTTATTACGTTTTTTTTTACTTTGAAGAACGAAAGAATGTGGAATTTTATCGAATATTACAATCAGCTAAACAACTTCGCAAAATCTTTACTCACATTTTAATCAAGGCAATATCGCATCTAGCATATAATTTATTCTCGTCACATGTTACTGTGCTTAATATCTCAAGATCAAAACAGATTGTCCGCCACGCCACGAGCGGAATGGAATGTCGAGGAACGTGTACAATTTTTCTGATGCAAAGGGTACCATATTTTCCTAGCCAGTTTTGACCTTGATGTCCACAAAAGGAATGTTGTGCAAGATGGTCCAAAGACTATTTCGGAGGCGGGGTTGCCGAGAAGGATTCCGGGGGTACAAATACCTGAAGTCACTCCCCTTTCTTTTAGAACGTCTCTCAGTTTAGGATCCGCCCGATCCTCCATCCTCTCCCCAATTCAAACAACCTTCATGAAAGAAATCATCATGGTAGTTGCGTCGAAAACGACTTTCGTGATGGAAGACACTGACCTAAATTCGGTACAGACCGCTTTAATAAAGACATTCTTCATTCAGCTTTTGTATTAAAACGTCGTTGGCTGTAAATCGTCGTCAGCTTTTGTAGATCTTACGCTATTACTGCTTTTGCAAGGGTTCTGAAGGGTTGCGTCTGACACATTGAACTTTATTACTAACATAAAGGTATTATATCCTACGCTGTTTCGTTACGCGGCTGACGCGGTTCTTCATGGAACGAATCATATAATCATATTCTTATTAAAAAATAAAGATCTGTGCTCTGTGTTCTTATATTTACAATAAGAAAATTGAAAGACGTTTAAAAAAAAACAAAATTATTACATCTATAATTATGATTTTACGAAAAAAAATTATGGTGTAATAAATAATATTCAATCATTTAAAAGTTTATAAAATGCGTGCATAGCACAAGTTTTAAGTTCTAAACAAAATTATTATGAAAATAGCAAATTTTGCCAAACTTTGTGTTCTTTGTGAAATAATTTTTGTACTGTTGCGATAATTCTTATATTTTATATATTTTTATATATTTTATATATTTTGGGTTCTCAGTTATTGCATTTTCTTTTATTTTCTATTTTCTATTATCGATTTATTCGTGTTATGTTCGTGAACGTTCAAATTGCAAATTCACACCGTTCAGTCAATTGTATAGCTCATTTTGCCAAAGCTCTGAGTTGCGAAGAAATGTGCGTTACTGCTACAACGCGATCTTCAATGATTCGACGAGATGAGTATTAATACACACGCTGTTACGTAATGTTATCTCCTGTGGTCTTGTTGCTACTAGATTCGCTGATTGAGACTTTGCAGATTGGTTATCTCGTGTTGTACGTAGCGCAGTTTCAGTTCATAGCGCTTGTGTTTCAACACATTGAGAAACCTATTTTCTATATTTCTTTATCGTAATGTATGTTAAATGAAATGAAAACTTATTATTTTTTATATTATCATGGATCTTATACATATATTGTAAAATGGTATGCGACACATAATATTTTTAATAAATTAGAATAAAAAATAACATGAAATAATAGTATATTAAAAATATCTTTAATTTAAATTATTGATAAAAATTACAATATTTGATTAAATGCTTTTTTTTATTTTGGCAGAAATTTGTATAAAAATAAATTTAAAAGAAATAATTAATGTTATAAAAAAAATTAATGTTATAAAAACTGAAATCTCACGCAACGAGAGCATGATCATCTGTGATAAGTGCTCCGCCAATCTTAATGTGACACATGATCAAAGCACAAAGAGCATCAGTGTTCTTATCAAACAGAATATCATTGTAGGGCTCAGAATCAGGCATTCATTATTCATTTGATACAAACAGCGAATTCAGAAGCTTATGCTTCGTTGATCGCATATATACAAAGTAAACGCGTTCAGTGTCCAGATATTCATAGAATATTACGCCATACACTTTTATATACCCATTTACAGTACAGTGTACTGGATTCTTTGTATTACCTTTTTATAAATCTTTTGTGGAATAGCTTTCTTATTAAGTATCTTTTAAAATAGCGTATTCATAATAATTTTATATAAATATTGTTAATGAAACATTAAAAGTTCAACATGTACACTAAAAAAGGATATTGATGCATCTTATTGCATTATTTTATGTGGCATATGTTTCTGTTTTCAGATTGGAGACCCAACTTGCTGATTTGCGAAGAGACGCCGTCTTTTTACATTCAACATGGTAACATTCGGCAAGGTAAGATATTAATATAAATTTTGTTAGCGTAATCTTATAAATTACTTGATATCTGCAAAGGATTTATCTATTAAAAAGAGAAAAATGTGAGAAAAATTTTATTTGATTCTAATCAATCGTGTTATAATTAGAAAAATTTTTTTTGACTCGGGTAATATTATTCAGAAATTCCTTATAGTGTTTTAGATGCATTATCAGGAACATTGTCATTAAATTACAATTTAATTTGCCAATTTAATTTGTTTACTACTGTAAATTTTTCTTGTAAAGTGTATATTCCATAACGGACAAATGTCGTTTATTACAAGGAAATAATGCGTGTTTTCTTACAATGTAGTATAATTAATGGTCCCCTAGCAAATAGCTTACCCGCACCCTAACATTAGCTCTAAGCTAATTTATAGTCTCATTCATTTCGTTTTATGTTTGAATTTATACGTATTTACACTACTTAATTGTCTTACACATAATAAATTTAAAAAATCTACTCATAATTTATATTTCATATATTTTAACGTCTGTATTTATAAATATTAAGTTTTGTAAAAAAAAATTACATACGTATATAAATGAGTTTTTAAAATATTTCTAGAAATCTATTATAGAATGTCAAAGATATCTAGAAGTATGAAGGACCATCAAAACCTCTGCAATAAGTTAGAGACCATTGCGTATCATTTAATTTTTTTCATTAAATTTATTAATATTTCTGCAAAGTGAACTACTTAAGCCAATATTCTATTCTTATTTTTTTCTGCAATTGACTATCGATTGCTTTGACATCAGGCTTCCAAGAACAAAGAGATTTTAAAATTGCTTTGTTAATTGCACTATCAAAAAAGAAATTTAATTTGTTTATTTAAATAAAACGTTTAACAATTATAAACGAACTACTATTTTTGATATTTAATATTTTAATATTTTAATATCGAAGAATTTCTGCAAACAGTTATCCTTTAACGTTTGACTCCATTTACGGGAGGGCTTCTCAATCGGTAAAGCAGCTCACTCTTAAGCTTAACGAGTCTTGAACATATTAAATAAATTGGTCATCAATTGCTACTGGATTATAATAGCTGTTCTCGCGCGTCTCTTTCTTCTCATTACAGTCGTTTTATTCTAGTAGTTTTCCAGTTTGTCCATACTCTACGTCTCGAAAGAAACTCGTTCATGTCTTCCAATCATTACCATATTCACAAATATCGATGTTCTCGTTTTATTTGTTAATGTGTATTATAGCAAGTAAATTTATAAATATACTATATCTTATTTTATAATTTTTAAATACATCTTTATGCATTGCGAAAATTGAAAACAACAATTGTGTTATTTATAACGATACTACAGATAGTTTGGACATAGAATTTTTAAGGCAAAGATTATTTAAAATATTTTGTTTATATTTGTATGCATCGATGATTATTGTAAAATTCCTATCGACTGCGAAAACTACAGAAAATTCGATACAACCTTTACAATCAAGTGATGACGTAAAATGCCGCCAGATGGCAAAGGAAGCATCTTCCAAATCCTTGCTACGCGATTTTATCTTTACTCTTGATGCGCTGCCGATCAATATATAATGTGCCCTAATGAATAAAAATTTTCAAAACTTGTAAATTTTTTATAGACATGAACATTAAATGACATTGTTTATAACTGGAAAACCTATCGTTAACAAATTGCCATTATTCCTTTTTGAGGGTTATTCCTTTCTGTGGATCAATGTAACTTAGTAAAAAATTATTTTATAGTTAAAATAAGTTGTATATTGTTAAAATTTTAGTTTTTATATTAATAATAAAATTTTTTTTTGTTTTTTATATTATAATGTCTTCAAATTAGATATTGTATTTAAAATTTTGTTAAAAGATTCAATAAGAGATAATTCGCTATTCTAAAGTATTATGTAGTTCTTTATTCCTTTTGTTTTTTCATTTTGTATTTTTACAAAATTAATTAATATAAGAAAGAAGAGCAGTAAAAATATTTATCATAAAATATCAATGTTTATTGATTAAATATTATTCAATTAAATACACAAAAAAGAGAGATACAAAAAAAAAGAGCGAATAGAAATCTACAAAACGAAGTAGGATGTTAATAGAAAAAGAAAAAAGATTCAACCAGAATGAGAGCCCAAGCAGTGCGTTGAACCATTGCTTGAAGGAGCCAAAGCTACCAGAGCGATGAGGAATGAATGCTGGTTTAGCAAGAGCGCAGATTTGCCAGACTCGGGTGCAATGGCCCCGTCGCTTTCGTGTTCTTCTCGTCGTAGCTATATCTTCTAATTCTCTCTTCGAAATTCTTGTCATTACAATAATTTTTTTTGGAGATCAATAAAGTGGATGTAGGATTTTATCATTTAAACAGATTTTAATCGATAGTTTTCTATGTTAAATGTCAGTATATAATAATAAACACGAAATATTCAATTTATACAGCTTGTAATTTTACAAATTCTAAAACTACAGTACACTATTATAATGACAAAAATTATCGATTAAACTTATTTTTATTGGTAGACTAATTAAATTTAAATCATTGAAACTATGTTGGCTACTAAAGAGATATCTTTGAAACTAGCCGATCGTTGTAAATGTCGTTTTAAGGAAGGCTTTTAGGCCCATTTTTGAGTATCTATATGGCCCGTTACACCTTCCCTATTCATACGGTAACTTTCCTCACGCCCCCACCATATTCGACACGCGCCCTTCTACGCTATAAGCTTAAAGGCCCTGACTTTTACGATTCTGTTCAAGTGGTCATAAAACCGAAGTTTATTGCCGTCATGATTTTCAAGCAAACTGGCTGCCACCTGTCGGAGTCTTGCAAAAGCGAAAACTGCATTGGGTCTTCATCAACGGCACTATCAAATTAAAAGCTTAATAAATTTTTATATAATTTGTAAGTTCTTTTCAGCGTAGCGATCAACGATACTTTTATACGTACATACTATGAAGATGTCTATCTAATAAGTATATATTTTAACGGCACGCACATTACATTTTTTTGTTTTGAAAATTTTACACTTTTTATTTATTATTATCTATATAATTTAATAACTAAAAATAGTATGTAGGTATAGTAGTTATTTGAGCTGATTTTAGCAGATTATTTAAACTTGTAAATGTTATTTTACCTATTTGAAATAACTTAACTATTTTACATTTATAAGATTTATGCATTTAAAACTCAAGTATTCGAAATGTTTTAATTTGTATACATTTTAATTTTGTTTATTTTTAAAGGAAAGTAGGTAGGCTAATACTCTAAGCATCCATAATAACAAGATCGAGTAAGCAAATAACTAGGGTCAGCAGCTTATGATGGGCATTACTCGGCTCGTTACAGAATAATTTACGAGGTGCGAACCGCGGGGACGATAATCCAACGACATTTACATCCCAATAAACACACCCGATACTAACGTGGCGCGCGCCATAGAAGTTACTCGCTTGACTACTGGCCTTGCGAAGCATACTTTTACGACATTTTAATTGTGCAATCGTCGTTTAATTGATTTGTAAAATAAGGATATGCCTCATAAAAGACGTTTACGGTATTCTTATCATTACATTCACTCGCATCATCAAATATCCTCGATATCGGACCGGTTCGATCTAATGCTGTATGAAATAATCGAGATGTTTCATAATGCTTCTCGTTCCTAAACCTGTTTACCTTCCCATTTAGCGTACGACTTGTCGATCAGTTTATTCTATGTCACGATAAATTTACGACGTTGCTACTGCAATAACGATAATCGCAAGATAGCTCGTTGATGTTGGTCGTTTGAATGTCTGAATGGATCTAGCGAGGTTAGTTCGCTACAATACTCAAAGGTGGCGGTGCACGTATCCCCACGAACAAACGCGCAGGAGAGAAAGAGAAGGTAGAAACATTGCGTGACGCGCGTGCCGCGCACGGTCTCTCTTTCTTTCTCTCTTTCTCTCACTCTCTCTCTCCAATACGCTACGGGCGCAGCGTGCCTGTATCCACCGGTACCTCGCGCGCTTTGGTAGTGGGGGTTCGGGGGGCGGTGCCTAGCCGCTCATGGGCGTCGTTCCGACTTGGAACTACTTTCACACGGCGTAGGAACTTTCATACCACACCAGCGCGGTATTCGTGACGAATTCAATTCTGATTGGTCCTTAAGTATAACCTCCTCCCTTAGCGGCACGTTCTCCCTCCTCGCTACTACTCGCAACGGCACTCGCTCCGCTTCGTCTCGCTCTTAGCTGTTGCAATTGCGCATAACGTTCTTTCTTTTCCTCTTTACTTCCCTCTTCCCCGCTTTCTTATCCGTTTCTGCTCATGTCTTTACGTGCTCTCATCCCTCTCTATTTCCTATCTCATCTCTTCTCTTTCTTTCGTGTCGCGACGAGAAGAGTTCTTTCTTCTTCCTACCTCGCATCGTCTTATCTGCTCGCACGTCTCAAATGTGACGCGTACGGCGAGCGAGTACGAATTTAATCTGGCGGTACGTCGTTGAGTTACTGGAACGCTCGATAGGAGGCACTGAGGAATCGTGTCGTGAGAAAGAGGGAGAGGACAGATCGAATGGGAAGGGAAAGGACGAATATCGTTGAGAGGTGGAGCGAGACAGAATCAGAGGGTGAGAGAGCAATTGTGGGGGGAACATTGGGGGTGGAAGAGAGGGACAACAACGACGGTAGACAGAGCGAGAGAGCTCGGTTATCGTACCAGGAGGGGGATGGTATACGAGGGACAAGGAGGGATACGGCACTGCGATCTCTCCGTTAGGACGTAGTACTCTGGAGGAAGAGTATGCGCGAGTGAGAAGCGACAACCGCACGAATGGGAAGGAGTGACCGTGACAGAGAGTAAGAGAGAGAGCGCATGGAGAAACCGTGGTTGGTGGAACGAGGAAGGAAACTTCGGGGAGAGTGCGAGAGAAGTCGACTGCGAAGAACAGAGACAAAACGAGGTGAACGAGCGAGCAAGAGACGGACGACGGTACAGAGTGGCGGTACACGGGGCGCGAGAAAAGCGGTAGTGTGCCGTGGACCACCGCACTGGCATACCGTGATTCGTTACGATCCCCATCGTCCTCTGACTCGTACCGGACCTCACAGTCGTCAGCGAAGTCACAATACGACAAGTGCTAGTGCAGTGCGGACTAACGGAGTCACTTTTGATTCCATGATAGATCGACCGGCAAATCAAGAGAGGCCTTGACCTGATCAAACGCAAATTTTGTTATTTATTTTAAAGAGAGAAGGAAAGAGAGAACCGCCCGCGAGGGTGGTTGTCGCGTGCCGGCTGACCGAATCGTCGTCGGGCGAGCACGCGGTAAAGGAACCCACAGGCAATTTTATAGCCCGTCTTATTACCTAAGTTTATTGCATCGTAACGGTTTAACGATCATCGCCTGTTTCCATAGTCGAGACCACCGGTTTATGCTTTGCCCGTAGCGGTAACCATAACAAGACCATAAAAGCCCTTGCCGCTGGCATGAAACCCATTCTGAATTACACTCTTACGACCTACTGACATTGACACTCTGGGTGTAACCAATTATATCTGCCGATGACTTTTACAACCTTTTAAAATTTAATGTTCGTTTATTTGTTTCTCGTCAATTCTATTACCTATCGCCATCCGTATCAACAGCATATCGCTTTTTCAAGTACGTATTTTATCTTGGAACATAATACAAAATCGAAAGTTTTATTTCAGTTTTATTCGAACAAGTTGAAACTGTATAACTCCGCATCCGGGCTGGAGTACGGACTAGTGAAATTCGACTAGCCGTTTGCACTCCATGTAATTGCGGGCCGCTTAAACTCTGACTTCGCTTTTTTTTAAGTGTCGGTGTTTTAGTGCAAGTGATCCAAAATACCCGGGATAATGAACTCGTACTTTGAGCAGACCGCAGGTGGCTTCTACGGAAGCCACCATCATCAAGCAGGAGCGACAAGTCAGCACCATGATCCAGCCACCGCAGCAGCATATCGAAGCTTTCCACTCGGATTAGGTATGTCGCCGTATGCTTCAGCGCAGCATCATCATCACTCAACATCCTCGTTAGGTATACACCCAGGTGGTGGAAGTAATACAAGACCACCTCAAGACTCGCCATATGATGCGAGCGTTGCGACGGCCTGCAAGCTTTATTCAACAACACCTGAGGCAACTGGTCACACTACATCCTCATATTCGACAACGGCAACGAAAGACTGTAAGCAACAGGATCAAACATCGACCCATCAAAACGGCTATGCTGCGGTGATGGCAGCGGCGGCGGTCAAGGACGTATGGCAGTCAGCGACCTCGGGAGCAAATAGTCAGAGTAATTCGGTCGTACGTCCTTCCGCGTGTACCCCAGAGAGTACAAGGGTCAGCAGCTACGGTGGCCTAGTAGGCGGCGATCCGGCATCGAGTCCTGGTAACAACAGTTCGTCGAGATCCCTCACGTCATCTTGGAACACCTGCAGTTTAAACTCGTCCGCGAGTCAACCGGTCGCCACACAACTGCATCAGCAACCTACTACCAATCATACCTTCTACCCCTGGATGGCTATAGCAGGTGAGTTTGCATTCATAAATGCTCTCTTATACGACTATTATCATAACAGCCGCGATGAAATATAGGAGCCACTATAGTTAGGGGAAACGTGGGGAGCGACGACCACGTGGTCGGGAAGGCGTGGTGGATCAGGCTTGCTCGTCTGGTTATACCAGACTAAATTGTTAAAATTGCTTCCACGCGATCAAATTACCTAGAAGTTGTGCGGGACGAGATTGCAGAATAGAGCGTTTCACACGCATCGAATAAATTCAAACGGATGAAAAATTTTCAATTGCATCCACATGAACAAAAGTTATTTCACCCTTCCTTTGTTTACAAAAAAAAAAACGGAAGGTATAGATATACGTTCTATACTCGTCGAATGCAGCTTATCATACTACCACGTCGAATACGATGAAATTTTTCACAAAGTCTATTTGTGCGCCGTTTTGAAATATGGCATGTCCGTCATGAAACCCGAGATAACAGATTTACAATCGTTGACAAGCTAAAAGCATTCCATTGCCTTCTGGTCGAATAAATACGATGACAAAAAGATTAGTAGCGGCTAAAGTTGACATGGGTGTGTATAAAAGCGATATTACATTATTACTAATATCAATATTAATATTTTGAAATTCTTCTTTTGTACCGTTTCTAAAGCAGCAAATTTTTTTAAGTTCTTAATTGCCATAAGAGCGCGTAAATTACCTTTTAATGACATAATAATATGAATATAATAGTAATAAATATGAGATTATGATCGTTTTTAAATTACTATAATAACCTTGTTCTACGTTTTTATACGTTTTTCCATATTAAATGTAAATTTTACAAGTTTTTTATTTCCGCGTATATGCAATGTCAACGCGCGCGGGCTATGTTGTGGAAAATCGGCCGTGTACCTTGGCAAAATTATGTCTGCTAGATAGGTAGAATGGAGTCAAGTGCGTGTAAAATCGTTGGGTACGTTGGATATAATGGGGAAGTCCTCGTCCAATTGGGGGTTCAAGTGCTTTCCCCACTGTACTCACCCCACCGGAACCCCGAATTCCGGTAGTCAGCTGTTTCTAGCGATGTCTTTGTCCTTTTCATTGCGAGAGAGATACTCTCGAATAACCTTCTGCCTTGCCGTTAGTAGATATATAATCAAGGCTTCATGGGTTATGTCGCACTTTTGGTGAGACTGTTTCCTTTACCAGCTCAGCTGAGACTAGGCCTCTGGCTAGCTAGCGGTTTTTTATGCTATCTTTATTCTTTTTCTTGGCTTCGAATCGCCTCTAGCTCTTCCTTCTCAACGGAAATCTTTTTATAGTTTTTTTTCGATCCGGTCTAAGGGTCATCTATTTTTTTCTTCATCTTAGACTACAATAGATATTTTACATATAAAGGAAGGAATTATTTTAAGGAATATTACCACTGAATGAATTTTAAGTGTATAAATTTTATAACCAATTACTTCCCATAAAAATAATTTTTAATATTTAAATGTATATCTTGTCAATATCACTTTGTATGCTATATTACATAATTAAGACGCTACTCTCTATTTTTCGATAATTTCTGATTATTACGATTTATAAATCCTAAATTAAAGTTTATTCCTTTAAACTTAAGCGTTTGAAGGAATGGTTTTTATTCATCTTTATTTGATCAATTGAATGTTCCGGATCATTGATTACGGGTTGTGAATTGCCTCGATGATACATGGAACGCAGTGTTTGTAGGAATCGTAGAAATGAGAAAAAGCATTTGATCGGTCGCATACTCGTATAACAGGTTCTATGCATTGGCGGATTGAAAGTCGTTGACTCATTTCGCACAGCAAGTGCTTTTCAGTGTTGTTGGTACAATTGAGCGTGTAGGAAAATTTATTGGTACAGGATTATAGATTAATTTGTCGTAGATTTGCAGTTAAATATAGAGCTATCAATGTCGACAATCATCTATCATCGAACACGATGAATGATTCTAGTTTATAGCCTCGGCTGTAGGAAATTAATTTTCATGTCGTAGCTTCCATAATATAGCGTATATTTTGAATAATCATATTTAGATTGGATGATAAATGTAGAACCATATATGATTTATGATTATTATATTGATATTAAAATTTCTAAATTGCATCTAATTGCTTTAATGTATAAAATTTCTAACGTTTTAAAAATCTTTTTCAAATGTATGATGCAGAGGGTGTAGCTGTATATTAGAATTAAATAGTACAACTTATATTATGGCACAATAATAATAGATAGTATTAGTCGTACTACTTAAACCTTTATCGTGGATATTACAAAATTCTAAAAATTAATGTATATGTATTTATGTCTATTGTCTCTATTCATTCTTTAAATACTTATCGCGGCGAAGGTAATTATATAGCTAGAATGCACGCTAGTGTGAAATACTGCATCTGTCGCTTAATTTATCGCGCGCTTTTAACTATACCTTTGTGTATCGTAAGTGTATGATAAACGATTGTGGGATCGATTATATGTCCAATTCATATAAATATGAAAGCAGCAAACATGGCGTACATAATGTAAGTCTAATAATAAACTATTTGATATTAAAAGAACAAGTTTACAATTTTATAACCCTTTTTATTTTTTATGGAAAATATTTCCAACGATATTATTTGAAACATACAAACATTTCGTTGTTATTTCTTTCTTGTTAATATTTATTTTGGAAATTGCCTAGAATGCTACTTTTGGCATGCGCGCACGATAAAATTAATGTATTGTAATTATTTACTTTTATCTTATCACGTATACTTTACATTCATGTATCAATATGATTAATTTAAAATAGATACGCACAGTAAAAAAATTCAAAGTGTATAATTATGTAGTCATTAACTTAAGTAAACAGTATTATTTAATATTAATGTTGAAAAAATTAATCCGTCAAAGACAAAAATGATTTTTAATTTTATTAATTTAATGTCCAGTTTTGTAGATGAAATCTAAGTAAATGATCTTAGTGAATGTAGCACTATTTGTTTTTAAATTTGAATTTCTTTTTCTAATAATTTATATAATGTTAAAATTAACTTTTTCTGTCTTTAATACTAAAAGTAGTCACTCTTTCCTTAAATTAGAAGCAATCTGCTGTTTTATCAGTAAATAATCCGCGATACTTATCAATGGCAATGAGAAATGTATCTTTCTTTATAGAGCCGATTCACTTTCTCGGGACATACCCAAACGCGAACAATATTTATCACTCCTCATTGAGGGGTGACTGCGACTACAGGATAATTAGAGGGCGCGACGATAGAGGCTGGGGTGCTATTTAGCCATCTCTTCATTCCAGCCTATTGAGAGCGAACCGCTTTTATGGTGCAAATCTAAAAAAGGATCCTTTTTAAAGCTACATTAAGGGCTGTATGATAACTTGATATAGGAGTATTAATCAAGATAAATATGCCGGATGGACATGCCATTAATGTAACTTTCGTTTCCGAAGTTCTCATTCTATACTTCCGATGCATTTAAATGTTGCTTAAAAAAAAATAAATATAATGCAATTTGCAATATTTACAATGAGGAATACATCAGTAATCTTCATTCTAGAGATAAAAAAGAAATAAGATGATAATTAATTTATATTAATTTATTTTTTAAATACATAAATTTTGAGGTGATGTTAATTACAAAAATAAAAACAACATTAGTTAGCGCGCGATACGATCAAAAAGGATATTCAACGAACCTTGAATTCCTTTGCCAGATTCCCGCGTAAAAGCCACGTGGTATTCGCGTCGCTCCCGAGTTGGAAAGGAGCATAGTGCTACTTTCTGCAATACGACGGTTGCGAGTAGGTAGGTGTTACGTACCTCGGGGAGCAACCTCGTTCAATATAAAGCAGCTAGGAACAACGCTGTAACCGTAACTTTGACGTTTACGACAACGAAATCGTGGCTCGGCTCGTTTATCCCTCCTTCTCGAGAACCTCCCCACTTGCTGCTATGGCCGTTTACGAGGTTTGCCGGTAATACAGCGCTCTACTCTCGTATCGGCGAAGATCAGCTCCGATCTTCATGAGTCGTAAGATTCCCCTTTTACGGAACAGAAACACTCCAGAGTTTTGCTTTACACGAATTTGGGCTTTCCTTCGTGAGATTTATTAGCATCATTATCTACAAAATGAATAGTATTTATTAGACAAAAATACAAATGATTATATAAATTATAATTGTTTTGTGGAATATCAAATTTATTATCAAAATATTTTACAATATTTTTATATATTCTGTGAAAATAAAAATATAGACGACTAAGATTATGATAAATAACAATAAAAACAATAGAGATAAAAAGCTTATCCGTTAAGGCCAAAGCACAGATTTTTGTGTAAGGCATAATATATAAAACAAAAAAGAATTAACCAATCGAAGCCTTTTATTTTTATCCTCGGGAGGGAAATCAAGAATTTTGATTGATTAATCCTCTTATGCGTTATACGAGAGTCTGTGCGTTGATCTTTAAATATAATTTGTTTACTTTTTCATATCATCGCGTACTTGTCGCAAAATTTATTTTTGCGTATTCTTAAAAGATTATGTGACAGATGTGCGTCGAGCGTAGGCGTGCATGTTACATACAGGTGATCAAACGGTCCGGGTCTCTTCCATGTATAAAGGTGTACGAAAACTCAGGCACATGTAACCTAGTCACTCACACTATGGCATCGCGACCTAAAGAGGCAGCCCAAGTGAATGCGTCCCTCGTATATGGGGAGAACCCTTTTCGTGTGTTGCTCCGTTGGCCCGGATGAAGTATGACGTACGAGCCTCTCCGTATGACTTACTACGCCCTTTTTTCCCTTCTCCACGCCCGCCGCTCGTACTGTTCAACCGAAAAACATTGAGGCCTCCTCAAAAAATGCGCGCTCTTCAGTTACAATATGCGCCTTTCGACGAGGGAAAGTAAGATTATAATGCAAGAAATATTTTTGTACTTATTTTTATTGCACATCATCCCGGATAGTTAGTGATGCTGCATGTTCCGAAAATTAAAATACAATGTTAAAACTAAGTAACATACTGGAACGTTACTTCATAATAATTCCAAAATCTTTTGTATCATATTTCTACTAATTCTCCTGTAAGTCACATACCAAATTCATTTTATTCTTTTTCTACAATTTTTATCACTAGGAATTTATAAAAATTAATGAACGAAATACGAGGATTAGCGGAAATAACAGAAAAAGATTAAGTATAATTCAAATCTGGTTACAATAAAGTTTAAGCTTGTTTCTCGTAACAATCGGTCTTATTAAGAAATATTCACATAATTATTTTATATGGATAAGTATATTTGTTATATCGTCTGTTGACACGGTGCTATACTCAAATAATAATATTTGATTGTACAATTGCACTTGATGTTTTGCCAGTCTGTTTTGCAAGACTGGCGGCATTAGTAAGAAATCATATATGATTAAGCGGAAGTGCAGGATGAAAAGCACACTTGACGAGCGGCGGCGTGACGAAGGATTAGCAAGAACACAATTTTCATAATCATTCCGGCATAATACCATCGCGAGTCGACCAATCGAGAAATTACTGTTGTACTCTGCAAGGTAGACTAGTTTCAAGTCCAACCTCGGCGCCATTAGCCGAGATATGTGCCCACAGGTACACATATACATGTGTCTCGTGGAACTTTCGTATTTTAATTTAAGCATCGCCTCGCATCCAATCACGCTATTCTCGCTATATATAACGTCCGACTTAAGGTATAATCTTTGATCGATCGTATCGCCTCCGTCCTGTCCCACGTCTTGCTTCTTCCTCTTATAACTAGTAATTTTGACCCGCATGGTGCTTCTCGAAGAACTTCGGTAAGCTTGTCATTGTTATTATATTTAGGTTTCGCTTTTGGTAATAAAATAATTAAAAACGCATTTACAACAGAAATCAATGAAGAGATTCGAACAAATCGTTCAATTTGAAGCAGATATATTTAAGTTCAAAAGGGAGTACAGTTTCAAACGAATTTGTTTGATCGATTCTCGATGTGTCTGCAGATTCGACTATTTAAGCAGGTCAAATATCAGGAAAATTTTGAACGAACACATTATTCTTTGCAAAGAAGAATAATTGTCTTCTGTTTATTTTCTTCTCACGATGCACATCGCGTAATTTTATTTTGTTATTTTTGGTTTGATTTTCTTAATGATATATTGTGTGATGAAAGAACGAAGAACATCCTGTTAGCTATTATCTTGACAAAAAGAATTACATGTGAATTTCCTGCGTCTACGAATTATGAAGAGAATGAAAAATTACAAAAATATAATATATATGTAGTCATGAGAGCAACACGCGGAGAGCGTCGAGGCGTTGAGGCGCTGATCGGTGCGTCGCACTGCTAGTATAGCGGCTGGGTTCTCAATTTGATGGACGAGCTGTTCGCATGTACAACTCGTGCGCTAGCCTGACTTTATATACCAACAGCAACCGTATGCTACCTCACCGTTTTGCAAATTTCAGACCGTAGAAATTATTGTTAGCAGTCAGTATTAATTCTCGTACATCGTCGTCAGTGTCCGTTTCGATCAATTAATTGAGCAAGGCATCTAATGTAAGAGACATGTATGCTTCCTGATGTGGACATTATTACAGGATTCTATCACATAGTAATGAACATTCCGGTTTTATCTCTTTAAAATTTGCGTACAACAAATTTATAGGCTTTTACATTTACATTAAAAAAAAAAAAGTATTTTATTTTAAGACTTTAAAATGTTTTATTTCTGCATCCTTTATTTTATTGTAATATTTAAAATTATTTTATGTTTTAATCTTAAACTGTATTTAGGTAAACACTAAAACATTCAGAGCTGCAAAAAGATAAGTTTCAGTTAATAAAAGAGCAAAAATAAAACAAAACACATTTTTATATTTAAAAATTAAACACTTTGAGTTTATACGTTGCTCATATTTTCATTATATGAATTCTTCAAGAATTTAGTTTGAATTAGAAATATTTGTCTCTCAAATAGCTCAACTTTTGATATTTGCAATTACAATAGTACATCACGGACGAGACGTCTATATATAGTTCAAAATTGTATATACATAATAAATATTGCTATGTCGCGCTTCGAGCTGAAATAATATATACTTTGGATCAGTGCTTCGTAGGTATGAAGAACGTGTTTAGTTGCTCGACGATCGGAACGACTACACCGCCAGACAAAGGCCATGTCTAGCCATGGCCGCGAGGAAAGATGGGTACATGGTAAAATAATTGATTCGAAAGCGTCTTGCGTACGTTTTTCACGGTTCTCGGCTGTCGGCTATGAATAAAAATATTACATAGCTACAAGGGTACATCCTTGATGTTCAAATTTGTTGATAAAATCAAAATTTTTGTAATAAATCTTACTTCCATGTAATCTTTTTAAATCACGAATATCAATGATTGCTTGATTGATTTATAAATAAAATCTTCATACAGCTTGTATTTATACATTAATTGAAAATTGTTATATTTGTTGTTTGATCAGCAAAATATGCTTCAACGGTTTTATATAACTCAATTAATGAAATTTTAAACAGTTAAAAGGACATAATTCTTTCTAATTGATGTAATGATTTACGTTTCACATTATCGTCGTGTTACTATTGAAGAATCACTGACAAGGTCGTTCGACATATAAGATACGCGTTGAAATCGAGTCACCGTACTGACAAACGCACGAAAATATTTTCGGAACACGTTTCACCTGCGTTTCTTCCTTATTCTTCTTTCATCTCACGTATCAATGTGCCTGCGAAGTAGGCTCGATGCGTCAATAATACGCGTTCAATTAATACGCAACGACGTAATCGAGTCCGTTGATACTGCCAAATAGTCTTCCACGTCCATAACTCACACACTACTTTTTGTATCAACAAACTTGTTTACCTCTCTTCCCGTCTGCCTCGATGGGCGGCCATTACGGACAGCACCTGCCACTCTGGCTACGGCCTGACCACAATGCCTTTCCTGCTATCCTCATTGGGGGAACATTGTCAGTCTTCAGCTATCTTACCAACGCAATTTAACGAATCTTAAGGGATCATCTGTCTGTCCTTTGTAACGGAGAAATTGATATTAAACTTTTTTTTTTATTTTTATGCTACAATACTTGTTACCATTTTTCTTATTTATTAATAGTTATATATATTTATTTTTATTTTTACACTTATATACATTTTTATATTTTATATTTTATTTTAATAAAACATAAAAGTATCGCGTATTTATATTATTTCATTTGTTACAACAATTAGTTTTTATCAAAGACTATATGAAGGACTATTATTGAGATTCATATTTGTAATTTATTATTTACAGAAAGTTTTATTTATTATCGAATAATTTGTTATTTTCTTATGTACATTAATAGAATTAAATAAACAATGATTAAATTTATCATGTGAAAATTTTGTGATTTATTTTTAAAACGTTGCGATTAAAAGATTTTGTTAAAAGAAGATAAATAGCAAACGAGATGTTTTTTCAATACATTTTTTTAAGAATTATATGTCGAAAACTCAAAGTGAAGACATATATTAAAATCGAGTAGCAGGCAAATAAAAGGACTTAAAAATTAAGAAGTTAGCGCTTGACATCTAAGCAATTCTTTGAAAGAACGGAAGGTTGCGGGCAGGTGAATTATGTCCGACCTATCTGTCCATTTGTCTTCGATCTTCAATAGCTGTGCAATAAATGCCTAAACTAGTTTCTAGCGGTCAGTTTTTGTGTATATAAATAGAAACATTTCTAAAATGAGCATTTAATTGTAGCGGAAGTAGTGAATTGTAGTTGATAAAAATTTTGTTAAAAAATGAATGACAAGTACAAGTACGAGAAACGTTATTACTTGATTGATAAAGGAAATCTTAGCTGACTCAATCACTGAACACATCGTTAAAACCATGAATGAACAATCAGCAAAATGTACTGAGATTCTAATCTGAAAACGCTTTTTGCTAATGAAAATGTACGATGCATGGACATTTGTAGTGAAATTACGTATTCGTCACGTGCACCTATTTTATCAGTATGCGTAGAGAGCGTTAGAGGTAGAAAGAGATACAGCCAGTCGGCAACATTGTGTAGCGATTAAGCGTTCGGGTCGAGCATTATGTAACTCAACGACGTCACGTTGCTCGACTGCCATGCATATGCTCGCGCATATGCACACACATACCTACATACACGCGTGTAAAAGTTATGACGTATTGCCTCCGCGACATATTTATTAAACGCTACGAAGATATTAGACTGGCGCGAACCGACATTATGTGCTCAAGTATGGACAGGCATTTGTTGTGCACCATTAGCTCCGATAATTTACGACTGCTATACTGTCTAGAGCTGTCTAGAGCTACTTTACCTACGCCTCCACTACTACTTTTTCATCTCATTTCTGCCTTTTGTCCTGTCTCAGGCATAATCTTTTACGATTGTAATAAACGGTACTTTGTAATTATTTTTATCATATTAAATTGCATGTATATATGATTCATACTATTTTTACTGTTATTGAGACAGAGAAAGAGAGAGAGAGAGAGAGAGAGAGAGAGAGAGAGACGCATATCAACAAGATGTGTATCTTCATTTTGTAACAATTATTTACAATAAAATGTAATTTTCTTCAGAAAACGGATACAGAGATGAAATAATCTCAAGGATTAAATTGTTTAAGCAGTCTCGATGATACAATAGTTAACCACGAAGCTATAGACCGTTCGTTAGAAATGGCCACATACGTCCGATCGAATTTTTACTTCACGGAGCAGGTTTTCTCTAGGAATGCACGCACACACTCATTTGTTTGATTTATATGCCGGCTAAAAGTGGTCTTGTATCCGAGTGTATACTATATATTTCAATAAATTCTGTGCTGAAGCAATTATGTGTTTAAAACTATCTTTACATTTTGTTCCGATATGGAGAAATCTCAAACGCTTTTAATAAAAATATTCAATAAACGGGGAAGCTCTTTTATAACTACGTAAAAATAAAACTTTTAAAAAAAGTAGGAAAATTTTAAGTATTAATTTAGCGTTAAATTAATTACAGTATATTGCATTAAGGAAAAAAGAATAGGAAGAGATGAATAAATTAGAACATTCACTAAAAGAAAAAATAGTTAATTTCAAGACATTGAAAATGGTTTAAAATTAAATATTTTTAAGTATTTAAAAAACGAAGACAGAAGTAAAACATTTTAATATCGTAAAATTAAATACTTTTTTTAAAAATTGAAAGTGTTAAACAATTTACGTAAAACTATAATAATTAAGTAATACTTTATTATTCTTGTAAATTTACAATAATAAAACAACGCAAACTTATTTTTGCATTTTGTATTATTGGTGATCTAAAGATTAGAATTTTTTCTGCAAATAGCATAATAATAACCCAGAAATTTACGTAAGATCTGAGATAGTACTATAATTCACCTTAGTCGGCAATAAAATTGGCGGGTCGGGCACGTCGGCACGTTCGTCCTTCAAATTGTCGTTTTACACGACAAGACGAGAAGCACAGGTACAAAACTAATACTATCAAGGCACATTGATACTACGGCTTCCCTGACAACTAAACAGTGTTTCCACGACGACAGTGGGAAGAAACCGTTAGGTTTTTTTTTTTACGAAAAAAGTCATAAAATAAGCGGTCAAAACCGACGACAATGAACATAACTTTTACTCTCTATCTTCTTTGGACCTTAGATCCACCCGAGACCGACCTGTCTACGAACCCGCCAGTTCAACTCAATCCGTCGACGATGCCTCATCGATAGCTACCTCTAACGGAACAATGTGTAGTCGCGAATTCAATCTATCTCAGCACTTTTTAATCGATTACGTCAAAGAGCTTGAGATTATATGTGCTTATGTGATGAAATAGTCGAGAGTGTATTTAAAGTAATTTTAATATTATATGCATATCGAGAAAGTGAAATTATACGATTAGTTTTTTTAGTGCAGCATAATTAATTTTATTTCTAAAACCAGCCGTAGCGTCACGTATTTGCGGTTATTCTTTACTTAATCAGATCGGATGTTTAAAAATAATGTGTAATTCTAAATGTGCTTGTTTAATCGATTGGTATATAACGAACGGCAGGGGGGGGGAATTTTTGGGGAGAGGAATTTTTGGAATGTTTACACGAATATCTGTCGCGCAAGCAAGGTTGATTGAACGCGGACCGAGCCACACCATGATCTTGGACAGTACCGACGCAAATACATTGCGCTCCGCCTACGTAGATTTACGACTCAACCCGGCATGTGAGTGCAGTGAATTAGAATCGCGCCAGTCAGCACATGCGCGCGAGAGAAGTGTGAGTCGCAGAAAAACGGGTTTCGCAAATGCGATTCGAATCAAAGTGGAGCTGCGCGGAGCGGCGCTCGGTGATAATCAGTATCGTTCATCGGCTTTGTTCGGCATACACGAATTCTCGCTCCCCCAGCCCGCGAGCGTCGCGGATCGTGCCTTACGTAACTGGGGTGGGTGGTCTGCGGCTCGGAAACACCTCTTTCCAGCTCCCACCACGCGAACCTGCGGCATAATCGGTGCCCGGTAGAGTATCCTTACGGCCTCGCGATGTATCTTCCAAGTAGCAATTTTCTCTTTTCGTACTTATCTCCGTTTGATAAAAATTAAAAACGTTGGACGCGGGCGCACGATAAAATCGCCCCACAGGGGTTTAACGTGCCGCGCCACGGCATGCAGATTTTTGCCCCTTACTTTTGTTAACGGTCTCAGTGGTAGTACACACATTGTACGCGCACACATTTCACCCTACCGCTACATTCCAATTTGTACTTTAAATCAAACGTATCTACGAGTTTGCCGATATTGCGTTTCGTAGGCAATACGCTGCTTGTTGCGTTTTTAGTCGCTAACCGACGGAGTATGGATGAATAACAATCTCAACGATATCTTTTTCCGGATATCCTGGATGACAAGTAGAATACTCGTGCGACAATGCGAACCCAACAAATATCAAGCTATATACAGTTATAAAACTGTTAGTTATAATTTCCCACTTAACAATATAACTGTTATGCAATGAATGTGTAATGTTATATAACTGTTACATTAGTGAGTGGAAAATCATAACCAACAGTTTTATAACTGTAACTTGGTGTTTGTTGGAAAAAAAAATGAGAGTACGCCGCTGTTATTAATGCTCAAATTAAATTGTAAACACTTTCAAAATTTATTACATATAAATTAAGTAAGAATGAAACAAACATTTCAATTCTCTTGGAGTCATCCTCAGCGTACCATGTCACAGAAATCCATTCGATCAATCGTTCATCATCAATCCAGTAACGATTGAATCACTAACAGGTTATCGAATCCGAAATGCCATCCTTCAATTGTAACGTGTAATGTCAGATCAGATGAAATCCTCCCCCCGAAAAGACCGAGAACGCTCGATATTCATGCGACACGCGTACTGAAACACGCATTGAAAAAATGTCATGTCTCGTGGCCTATTTCCCGTGTTTCAAGTTTCACACGAAAATTCCTCACCACATCCTGTAATTTCCCATGTATCGGGGTATATCGATGTACCCGAACGATATTAGAATATACGCGCGTATAACATGCGGTTACAGTGTTGCCCTATGCTGCATCATCGTGCATCGAAATTGGTATTCAGACTGTCGATCGCTCATTACTTACTCTCCGTAACTAAAATTACATCTCTCACGTTTTCTCTCTCCCCGGTCTCCCCGGTCGTTCGCGGTGGCGTTTACGTGTGCACGCGAGGGCGCGCGCCCATGCATACCGGGCGTTTTCCTGACACGCATGTATCTCGAATCCAACCATTTCGACTATCCTATCGACGTTGTTAATAACAAGATCACGAACTGGTTCGGCGCATACGATTCGATTCTTTTCTCTACCTCGGGGAAATATCGGGTCGGACCGTACCGTCCGAAATCTTCTCGCGGATACCGAGATTGAACACAGAGCTAAACGCCAATTTACCGGCGGAACTTGAAATTTGCGTGAAATCACTTTCGTAAATACTACTTTCGATAGGATGCGTTGGGCGCAGGCAGAGTTTCGTGAGTTTCGTTCGCCGTTGTTCTCTCTCCATAAAATTTCTTTAGTAAAATATGCTTCGAATAGCTAATCGCTCCTTGTTTTGTCCTTCGACGTTCTTATTTCTGTACGTAATTTCCTCCCCCGATCACCTGCCCCTTTCCTTCCGTATTATTACCCGTTTTTGCGTTGGCGTCTTTCCTTGGTAATTCCCCTGGGCGCCATCTTCCTCTTTCTCCATTACATTTTCGCGTCGTCGTTCCTTTTTGGTCGCAAAGTACGCTACTATAGGTTTTCTTATATCCTTTTCGTTTTTTTACGCCACTCTGTTTTGCTGTCCCTACGCCCATCCTCTCTCTCTCTCTCTCTCTCTCTCTCGTACACTTCTCTCGTGCACACTCATTATTTTCTCGTCTGCGTTTTGCTTTTATATTCGTCAATTCTGTATTTTCTTTTTCTCGCGGCACAGCCAATCCTTCTCTTCTACATTGTATTTTCGCGTCTCGATTCTTCCTTTTACCAACCGCGGTTCATCTCCCTCCCATTGCCATTTTTATTTCGTTTTCTCTCCGCCGCGCGCCAAGCTTCTCTCTACCTACCGCGCGTATCTGTATGAGAGAATCGAATCTTGGATGCTACGGAAAACACAATGTGTAGAGAAAGAGAGAAAGAGAGGGCGAGGTGGCGGAATGTAAACCAGTTATGCCGTGTACACCCTTTGGTTAAACCAAAACTGAGTGGTTTTATAGCGCCGATCTGTCTTGCCGTGTTATAACGAGTTCGTGACTCGACATAATATGATAACCCCACCCCGAAAGTGTCGGACTCTCGCACAGAATCGCGGGAGCGCGCTAGAAGAGGCAGTAGAGACCGGGGTAATAAAGAGTGCGTGGCGGAAGAAACGACAAACCGCCGACAGTGATTCTTCCTCATAGTAGGTAGAAAAATAGTGATTGCTTCGCGTTCAACGCTCATTGTTCAACCTTGAGATTTCGTCGGGCAAATTTCTCATTTCCCTATCAAATTCATTGAGTTTATAGGCTTTTTATTTTTAACATGTCCAGTGAATCTTGTACCGGGTGATATTATCATTTTAATTTGAATTGAAGGCTATTATAAATTAGTAGCTAATGATAAGTATCTTAATATATTGCGTTCGTGCAAGGTTGCGGAAATTACTACAAGAAATGGGAGGATGAGGGATGTGGGTAATAAGGAATGTATAACGGAAGAGAGGGCAAACCGCCAACAGTGGCTCTTCTTCGACGTTATCAACCAAGGTTCGAGAAGAATATTCTTCATCAATTCATTTATGTATCCGTAATTCCGTTTCTTATCGCTCGTAAAATTACCATTGTACTTTACTGTAATAACTTTATCTTACTTAATCAATGTGTTACACATATGCGATTGAATGTTTTTTTGAACTTAATAATTATAAATTATCTTTAGTTTCTCAACTGTCACAAGTCTCATTATTACATTGAATGTTTTTTGGTTTTTACACGATGTATATGATTATATTCTCTCTTCAACAAAAAATAATTGTATACACACTTAATATAATTATAGAATATACAATTCGTGTATGCAATTATTTTGTTGAAGAAAAATTACATTACTTAATACTTATTATAGCTGTGCATTATGTGGGAAATTAAAAAAGTTTAGGAGTGTGTATTAAAATTAATAATTGCTGAAAATTCTGGATTTATGGTGAAATTATTTATTTATGACAAAATGAATATTAATACTGCATGAGATTATTGAATAATAATGAGACTTCGTCGACTTGGATTTTTTTTTACCTCGTCTTTGTCTTGTAGAATCTCGTAAAAGATTCTTGTAACAGAACATGTAGTATGGTCCTCATAATATAAGAATGTCTAGGCAACACTCTTGATGATAATAATGACGATCATTACGGTAACAACACCAACTATAATAACATGTTATTTCCCAAGGAACTCTGCTCAAGATGGCTTCGATAAATGTTTAGGCTTTGTCAATACTGATGTAATGCAAAATATGTTATTTTCCTTAAAAAGTCTCATACATAATAATTTCAAATTATTGCTTAAAATGTTCATGCTTTATTTATTTAATTATGATAATTATATATCCATTCACATTCCACTGATGTTAATTATGACATCCTTTTACACAATGTAGTACATGGATGTTCCATAAAAGATCTTCTCTCACAGAATTCTAACACTGTGAGCAATAAATAATAAAACAATTTTGATTTTATTTGTGAGATGAATGAAAGATTGGGGGCGATTTTCATATTATCATTTCATGAGATAGCAATGCTAATGCTATATCGACGTGTAACTAGGCACACGTGTGCCGCAAAAAGAATACGTATACGGAGGATCTCGCAATCAGTAACTCAGTGAACGAAGGCGCGTGCGCGCTTTACAGCCGGCATACCAAAGAACACGGACATAAACATTGTTGGAGGATATGCGCGAGGGACAAAAGGGCACGTGGTGGCGGCAGGGAGAGGGACGGGAATTAAGATGGACGGTGCCAATCGTATGCTAATAGAGCGATCTTTTATTTTCTTTCTTTACCAGTTTGGGGAAGTAACCCGCGGACGTTCAGTCGCGCGCCGAAGCGGTCAAAGCTCAGTCTATATCGAGCTAAATATCGTACGAGCGTACCGGCGTGTTTTTTTCTGCAGAAGGAATGAAAGGAGTGTGTGGACCACGAAGAGAAATCTCGGGCGTGAAAATACGTGTGTTCCGATATGCGCGCTTTCGGATTTAAATAATTGCTAATATCTAATATTTATAATAATATAGTAATATAACAATGCATATTTTGTCATAAATCATGTTCTATAATTTAATAATTGATGTCGATATAGCGTTGTGTAAGTTAAAATTGAAATTTGATTCATTAAATTTTCCAAAAAGCAGACCATTAACATTTCACATTAACAGTTCACATTTGAACTCATCCATTTACAAAATATCCAAGTTTGAAAGGACAAGTAAAATTTCTTTCTCTCTTATATCTTTGTAGGGGCGCATTATTTCGTAAGTTAAACAGAATACATGCTTTGTATTAAACATAGTATTATCGTATTACACTGGGTCACGATCCCTATTATCTTTTATGTTCTTTTATATATCTTTTTTGGCGACAGACAAATTATTATAGCCATACCATTGCGTACTTTTAGGGTTAGATGACAAATTCCTTTCATCCAAGATCGCCTTTCTTAGCTCTTCAATTAATTATTACGATGATTCCTTTATATTTGTTTTTCTTTTTTATGAAATGTGAATCAGAGCTGATAAATTATCTACGTTTTATTGCAGATTTTGAGCGAAGTGTGGGAGAAACAATTTTTCACAATACTAATCGGTTTTATTTGTTATCCCATATAGGAAGAGCCATTAGAAGTTATGAGTCTAAAATATCGTGACTATTTATTTCTCAAACGATACTCTTTCCTATTCAACGTTTTTAATTATTCTAATACAAAGACGTATGCGCAATTTGTCTTGTTATATAACAAATAATACCGCGCAGTGAGCATACTTCATCTTGGAAGATTAAATCATCTTGATATTGCAAGTATAAAATTATATAATACTAAATGAACATTACATAATTTTTCATTTAACCAGAATGTAATGAATATAAAGACTATTTTTGTATAATGTAATAATCGGAGACATAAAATATAAAAACAGTTTCTTACGCAATCGAATTAAATAACATAATATTATTTACAAAAAAATATTTTAAATAAAAAAAATATATTAAATATATAAGAGAAAGAATGCACGCATATTCTGCTGTATTCGCTACGTTCCATATAAATGTCGATTCATAAACATAATTGCGCTCTTAGCCGCTGACTTACGATCTCATGCGAAATAATAAATCACCCTTGATGAACACGTTAATGATATGAAATGTTTTCTCATTTGAATGCCAGTCTCTTACGTGTAAAGTTATTGATGCCATCGAACCATCGGGGAAACGATCCGAGAATCCGTCCATCATTGATTTCCCCCACTAGCCGAGTCGGACGATCCTTTCTCCCATAAGCCTCTGGGTCTTCGAAGCCATCGACCATGACCAGACGCAGGCGTTCCTTTATCTTCTCCAATGCTTCATTGCAATTACGCTTTACACGAAAATATATTTAAGCGCATAATAACTTGCACCGCGCCGGCTGATTAATATCATTTAATTTCCTGTCAATCGAAACAGAAACAATTTTCAATTAATTTTTTGTCACGAAAATAGATACTATAATCTCTACTAAAATATTCGTTAATAACTCTCACTCTTTTATGTTTGAAGATTTAAGCGTTAAATAATTTTAGAATAATTTAGAGTATTTTCAACAACATTATTTATTTTATAGCTTAATAAGATTAGCGATTCAGATGAGAATCTTTGGTATTGATAAATTACATTTGTATCAAAATTTTTTACAAGTAAAATAAAGTACCGCGTAAAATAAGCGTAAGCAATTCAGGTCGATTGCAGATCCTGATCCGCACGCCACTTAAAATCGAACACGCATCTTATTATCCATGTCTGTGATATTAATCCTAGGTCTGGCCCATGATGCAGCTACACTTAACCTACCCCTTCATCTCTGGAAATGCGCTGGATGCTTTGCATAATTTTACCCTTATGCGGACGTACTATATTTTTCTTTTATTAGATCCTAACTACGCTATGATATCGATGCTTAGTTTTTTGCCGAGAAAAAAAATGTTTAATAAAATTTGAGTAAATTTAAAAAAATAATTAAAAAGATGAAAAAACATTTGCGATAAAAATAAATAATTTTGCGATTTACTTTTAGCATTATTATCCGCTTTAAGCTAACAAAATGTTTATTGCATAATAAGTATCTTAACATTATCGTTATCTAGAGAAATTAAATTGTGCCAATTTAAACCGAATTTCACCGCTAGATTTAGCATATAAATGAGTTTAAGTGGCAGGAGGAATGCTGCGAATGAATCGGCCAGACGGAGGTGGGAAGATTAATTTGTGACGATATCTGGAAAAGTCGCGTCCCTAGCACGGTGAATTTTCCCACAGACGGGTGGTAGTCGTAGAGTTGAAGCAGTATTATCAGCGCAGGCCGTCCCTTGTATGCCCACTAAATCTGCAAAATAACGGCCGGAATGTATGGAGGTATCTAATGTAGCTGGCCGTTCTTTGGCCCATATTAGGTTGCGTTCGTTGCCCTTCATGTGCGTGATATTCGGAAATTTTAATGGTGTTTGCTCCGTTAGCCCCGGAAACTCATCGCGTATTTATTTTTCCTCGGTAGACTTTCCATTATCTGAATAACCCACCGCACGAATTTACTTACACAAAGTTGCGATAAACTAGAAGATCTGAAATTTTTGTGGGATTTGCTGCTATCATGCGATTTTCGCACCGATATAACAAGCGCACATTACACGATATGCGTTTTAATTCTACAAATTGATTTCGCGTAAAGTTTATAATTTATAATATGATTAATGTCACTGGAGCATGGGAATATTTCTGAACATAAAAAGTACGCGAAAGAAACGAAAGTTTCAATGCACCTCACCCGTAAGACTCGAGCATGGATATTAACAGCTCGTTATCTGCACGTCCGGTTGGTTGATGCCTGTATCTGAAACGTGCATCAAATCAACGCCTCGAATAACCACGCTCGCGCTCGGAGGAACGACGTGACGGCGGAAAGAAAAATGAGACACGAACGCGCGAGAAACAAAGAGGGAAAGTGAAATGTGATACGTTATTTCTTCGGTCACAATATTAACTGCAACTTAGGTCGACGAGATTTAGGTGACTTCCCTCGTGGATGGGAAAGAGGTGGATAAATGGCTAGTAAGTGCGATCGTAGAGTTTAGAGGGGTAGGCCTTCCCTTTAAATTCGCTTAAAGCCGGCGTTGAGTTTATTAGGGTATACGGGGCATCTATGTGTACGGTTCGACAACCATGAATTCATTCTCGACTCGCGAAGCAAGCTAAATTTCTATTGTCTGTTTATTGCTATGGGAAAAGCGTATAACTTTACGAAGGTAAAAGAAGCACATGCCCAATATACACCGATACAAATGTCTTTTTCAATTTGATTCCAACGACCTCTATAAAAACTAATTTTTACTGGCCGATGTTCGAGTGACGAGTGTTATAAATTGCTTTCTCAAGCAAAAGATCAGCGTTACTGTACTGGAAAAAAGAATTCGACAAGGATAATCGAGTTTTGGTGAAATAACTTCAATTAAATATTTGATTAATATATTCAAAAATATTTTACGATATTTATAATTTATTAAATTAATGGAAATCAGATATAATAGTAGTAAGCACAATCGGTTACGAAACGATTACTAAATATTGTAAAATGTTTGATTATTAACTGAATGTTTAATTGAAATTATTTCAAGCTCAGTAACCATCATCTAGGCTCGATTATTGTTATTACTAAACTCTTTTTTCAGTGTACGAACCACATTTCGTTCCACCTATCAATATAATCGTTATTGCTCCAATCTCTCGAATTGTGAACTTTGGGTCGTCGAGAATTACTCGTACGGACAATGGCTGATGGGTCTGCCCTATTATATCCTTCCGATGCCGAAGGTTCCGACAACGGTAACTTTTGTGGTTAAACGCGGCTCAAATTGCTATAAGACCTGCGGCTTTCCTTGCTGCGGCAAGTTACTGAGCGTATTATCAGAAGAAGTACAGATTCTTGTTGGACATGTTTCTGCGTGGCGTAATGAGCGCACGTCGCACGTATACTACCGCGCAGAAAGCGCTTGTGCGTATCCGAACATATTACATCGGCCGCCGAGATAAGATTTCTAAATTTTTTCAATCATCCTCTCTGATCTTTCGTTCTTCCTCATGGAATCCAGAAGTATAGATTATCGGCTGTATCGGTAAATATTGCTTCATCGTTTCATTGTAGACGAGTCTATTACCATTTCATTCATCGCATTTGGCACGGTGCGTAGTGAGCGTAAAATTGCCACTATTTCCGTGCCCAATGTTTCTTTTATTAACCGCAGACGATCACGTTTCGCTTTCTGCTCTCTGTTGATATTTAGTTAATAAATATCAATTAGTGACAATTTGATAATTACGTAACTCTAGAATCCTATCCCTTCATGAATAGATACATAGATGGATCATGGATACAAAGTACGTTCTCCCATCTACTAGTTTTCTATCCATCGATCGTTCCAATCTGCATGCCGATTACGGTTAATTTAATTCAGTCAGTTATCACTGGATGATTACATAGCTGGAGTAATGCATTACTCCGAGCATAGCCTTCCTCCGTTTTCGGAAAATTACTGTCTTTGGAAACGTTCTACCGACCGCGTTTCCTTCGCACATTTACAACGGATAATTTAAGACATTTTTTAAATTTCGTAAACGCGAATAACATGCCAGGACAATCGAGAAGTACATGCTACTTGTCGGTAGTTAAAGATTTAATCGAAATAATGTAACGCTGCGGGCCGATGCCAAGAATATCTCGATGAATTTTAAAAAGAAGTGACTGGGTTCATGCGTTGGATAATAATTTGAAAAACTTGATTTTATGTAATATAAATTAATACATATTAAATGAATACCGATTTAATCTCTTTCTTTTATGTCTTATATCAAAATACCATGGAACGTTAAAGTGGAGTGGAATTTTTTTCAATTTGGTCAAAAAAGAGACTATATCACGATTACCAAAGAGATGCCGCGTCACACTGATTACAAGGTCGCACCGGCGTTTAGCCCAATTCCGAGAGTCGTGTTGTATTTATGCACTGGGCAGCGCGAGCGAGATTAAGCAGATTAGCCCTTGTCCAGGTCGGAGAAACCATTTACGTCACCAACTGATTTTGTAACAAGATTTGAGTGAAGAATATTTACACAATTTCGTTGAACTCTTACACAAGAAGAATTAATAGGAAAACTTTGAACAATACATGTGTTAAGTACCAATTCATTATATTTATATATTTGATTTATATATATATTACGCAAACAGACGTCATAAAATAACGGATGCAATTTATGGCGTTTTCTTCCCGCCAAAAGGCGATCGAGAAGCGTTTCTCTCGACTCTTTATTTTTTCGCATATTGATAAGCCCGTTAGTGATCGTTAGAGTAGTACGTTAGTCAGCGGATATAGGGCTACAGTCCTACGTCTGGAGAGACTATAGCGGCGCGGGCGTATCAACTCCTCTTGGTCGGGGGCCGTCTCATTATCTGTACTCCGATGGTACCACGCTGCGAGCTCGCAAACCCCCTATAGTCGAACTCGTATAGTCGTATTATATTCGTATCTCGAAGTATAAGTTGCTATGTTTTCGGCATCTGACAACAATTCATTGTCTGAATCCAGAGTTAGTAACAGCGCTATATTTATACGCTTTCTTGCCATTTAGTTTCATTAATGAAGAATTATCAAAGAATTATCTCCAACTTTCTGTCGAAAGGCAGTTCTGATTTTTCGTCTTAGTCTTGTTATCGTTTTCTTCACTTTACGATATTCATATGATGATATAACATCGAACAGATTATATAAAACGAGCATTACTTTTTACAAAAATTACACTCGATATCTAATAAACTAAATTGCGGATTATTATTATAATTTCAATAAACATCCACAGTTCTTAACATTCTCTCAACACTTTCTAAAATTATTATAATTTCGTTATCTATGCGCGCGGACAGAATTCCATGGCGCGTTTAAGTGCCTATAGGCAAAGCAACTATAGGTAACGCACCCTGTGGTGGCCTTTGGTTTCTCGAACGAACGAAGGATGATGCATGGCGATACACGCACATATCCCCCCTATTCTCCCTTCTCTCCTCCATCCTGCCGTTCGTGCTGCCGCCCTCCTTTCTGCTCCTACCTGGCATCGGGAACTCCACCTTTTATCGGGCTTATAACATCGAAGCGCAGCCGTCCAAAAATAATAACGATAATAATAACAATAAGAGCAACAAAAAACGAAGGAGACTAGAGAAACTATTCCTGTTACGTTGCATTCCTTCTACAGAAACTCGTCGGACCACCCCGAATACGATACTAACGTGGCATACATGGGACTTTAACAGGATATCATTTACCTTTTTTCATGTTTGAATGCTCCACTTGTCTCTCTTGTATGTAAATGTTGTGCGTAAATGTTTATTTTATTAATCCGTGTGAACTGATAAAGAGCAATGTGCCACATCTTCTCCGAAGAGAAGTATCGAAGAGAAGTTATGTCGGAAATTATTAGTACACACGTACACACACAAACACACTCACACGCACAATTTAAATCGATAGTCAACAGACAAACAGGGCCACTAACTTTCTAAATATCGCTCGTCTGCATTAATGGACTGACGGAATGCTTTAAGTGAGCTTCACATTTCGGAGGACAATTTGGTCGCTTTCCAGAAGGATTGGCGGTATTCCAACGTCGTCGAAATTGACAATTCATTCGGATCAGCGCAAAAATATTGTTTTTCCATGCCAATCTCTCTCTCTCTCTCTCTCTCTCTCTCTTTCTCTCTGAATGAAGCTCTATAATCTTTGTCTGTACATCTCACAGAATTTTATTTCGTTGCGATACTATCGACATTGACGCGAATGCAAAATTTATATTCAAAACAATGTGACGTATTTTGCATTCTCAACTGCTTGATCGATGTTTTCTCGGCTCGAGGGAAATACGAGGGACAGTATTGTTACGTTTAAATATTTTACATGTTTTAATGTATTTCGTTACGCTTCGAAGGGATATAAATATCCTTCTGTCATACTGCTCGTTTTTAAAATATGGAGACTGGTTTGCGCGCGCGCGCAATCTTGATAATAATATATTTTCTGTATTTCGTTTTTTACTGATACATCTCTCCCCACACTTTTTTAAATATTGGATGCAGTCTGTGTAGGTATGTGTGTGTCCTCAAGCGTTTATAATTAAAGTGTGGAAGTGTAACGGGTAACGCAATGCTAGGTGCATAATCAGTATCACCATTTGAATAATGCAGACCCGTGTTACATTGCACCTCTGCCCAGCGTATAATGTAATTTCTTTCATTAATACCAAGAATAAATACATTTGATTTTCAAATATTTTTTTTTACATTATCTTTATGTATGGCACTCAAGTTATGCTGTCATTGTTATTTGCTTGTTTATATGAGTAATTAATTTTTATATGTTTGTTATTTATAATATGTATTTTGCATATTAGATTTATATGGTGCAGCATTTAAAAGAATTGTTTTATTCATACAAACACGTTATAAGAATGAAACATGATACTTTTATATACATATGTATATATTTATATCTTAATATAATAATTATGTAGCGTATCATCAAACAAATAACTTTATTAAAATACTAGCCATCTAAATGTAGATAAGAAGAATAAGTAGTATTTCTTCTGCGTGTCTTACGTAACAGTTATAATTTTATTAAAATCTCTTATTATTATATTTGTGTTAGTATGCATATATAAATGCACTTTATTTTTTTATTTTTTTTTTTTTTTTATCTATTATACTTGTATTATTCAGACATAATTGCAAATTAATTAACTGTTCTCAAAAGGACGTTGATAAGAAGTTAAAATTATACGAGCACATAATTTGCACCGATATGCGCGTAACATGCTTGTGCTTGATTGATTTTTAACCGGGAACGCCAATGTGTTTCGCCTTTGCGTGAAACGAAAATGGTCGAATCACGTGACAGTATTGAGCACGTGTGCATGCATACGTGGAACACGGGAGGTAGGTACCGAGCGACACGCGATCGCCGCTTATAAGCCCTTACGGTATAAATTATTGTGATTTCTTTCGAGTAACCCTTGCTTATAGGGATGCGTCGGCCGATCGGCCGACCGATATGCCACAACATCAAAGGGCTCGCACGATTCTCCGGCCGTTTTCAACCGGATCTTGAGATTTCGGACGAAGACCTTCGCGTAACATTCGGTCTTAAACACATCGACGTTCATATATATATATATATATATATATATATATATATATATATATATATATATATATTTAGCAGTTTATTTATACACTTGGTATAAATAAATACCTACAAACTATAAGCAACACGCAAGTGAGATGTAAGCAAGTACGTTATTATAGACGCGGAAGACGAAACGACTGTGAAATAATAAGGAAGGATAGTGAAAGGATTGCTAGAATGAGCGTAAGGAGGGCGCAGAGAAGCGACACTACCACAGTATAATCTTATAAATTCAAAATGTCCGTGAATTACAATTTAATATAAATTTAAAGACATAATTAAATTATTAATTCAATATAAATTAATTTCAAATTATATGACACATGTAATTAAGATGTTATAAATAATTTTGTTATTTGCATACTACATATCATCGTTTCTCTCGAGTGCTCCATTGGAGCTACTCTCATGTTCTGCCAGTTCCATTAATCGCGAGATCGATTAACGGTGTTTCGATGAGTACCTGATGGGATCTCAGAGTAAGAAGCGCATCGTCGTAGGCAATAACTCGCCATTACAGAAACGATACGTGAGAAAAGGAACAAATATCCGAGGTGTACCTAGAATCACTTTCTTGCCGGAGAGAGGCGGCAGAGTGGTACACATAGAAGGCGGGCTTTAGACGGCTCACAAATCATCCGCATGCATCACGCCGCAATTACACGACGAGGGTTCATTTAAATCCGATAAATACTACGCCGCTCATTGTATCGTGCCATCTGGTGGACGTGTTCTATACTTTGTTCGTGTATCCACGAAATCGGCCCGGAGGTCCATGCCTTTTAAGGAGCATCCTTTAAACCCATATTTATTACTTTGCTACACTCAGATAATAAATCTCGAGAGATGCGATATGTAAAATTAAATTTATTACATTATTTTTATACATAAATTTATTGTATTATTTATAAAATTAAATTTTGGCGCATTCTTCAAATATTCTTCGTATTAAATAAGAAAAGGATAGTCGCACAAGACGCGCGTAAAACAAGAAGGAACTGTCGTACAAGAAAGATATCACGTCATTATCTTAAAATCAAAACTTTTCATTGATGATTTGAAAGATTATTAAATCGATTCTATCACTTAATATAAAGTTATAACACGCGCAATTGAAACCGCGTTAAAAAAATGATAAACATAGACTAAGGCAAATATCGGAGTATACACTTTTTGTTCTCCAACAGATAAAATTTCCGATAGCCAATCTGGTCCCACATGATTTCTTTCATCATCGGGCAATAAGTATCGGATAGCAAATAGCAGCGGAAACAAAAATTGGTGTTTCGATAAGAGATTTGATTTGCCCCGTGGAGCAATTCGTTTTGCCGTGACGCTCCAAACGTGTACCACATGGATGCCCATCGCAGAACGCATAGTGCATCGCGACGGGCGCGGATGTTTTTAAATCTCCCCGGAGCCTGCGTCGGAGATTTATCGCCGTGGCCAGTCCCTTTGGAACGTGCGTGCCTGCGCACATGCGTTAATTGCGCGACGCGAAATGCCGAAGGGTGAGGAAGGGTAAGAGAAGTTATTTGCAGTGGCGAAAGTACTCATGTGCACTGACCGGCCAGTGGCGAAACCTGCGGAAGGTCAAGGACTGGTTTGAGGATCACTGACCGAGACGTGACTATTTTCTAATTTCATTTATCGTCTGTAAATTGGGGTTAATTGCTTCAGACTATTTAATTCTTTCTCACCTGTTAAATATATGTTCAATATTATTTAAAGTGCAACGTAATTTTATTGACAAATAGATACGATCCTTTATTTGTTGTAAAATAGTGTAATCATTATAATTATATTACAAAATGGTTTTTTTTTAAATATAAATTAATAATATTATACATCTGATAAATATGAACGACACCAACGACTCTGGATTACATATTGGTTATAATTCTACTAAAATTTTGATTTGATCTTGAAGATAAGTTGATCAATTAAAGTTCGAACGTTAACGCCTTACGCACGTTACATTAGCTGAGGCCAATAAAATACCGTAGGAAAAAAAAGAGAAAGACACAGGTAAAAAAAAAGAGGAAGCGTAGATGCGTGTAGAAGCGAATATGGGTAGATAGAGAGCGAGGCTATTGCGGATGAAGTTTGGTATGCGTGAGAATTCTGGGTGCGAATGGATAGCCAACGTCACGCCACGCGGTCCCAGGAAAAGTTATAGTTACTGCTAGGCGATAAACGAGGGAGAGAGAAGAGTGTCCGCCTAAAAATAATATTACATTTTATGGACAGCCTAATTTTGTCGTAGGTTGAAAGCGCCGCTACGAAGGCTTATAAATGCCCATAACAACCTCTGTTATACGATCTCATCAATGAATTCTCTACAACCGGAAGGCACTCGGCAGGTCTCGGCGATTTCTAATTACCTCATTAAAGAAGAACGTTTACGAGATTAGAAATATATTGCTACCGGTTTCGATCGCAACATTTTTATTTTTATCATTTCTTAAATGCCGTTGATCGTTAATGGGGCTAATTAGTTAGCTCAAGTCTTTTACGACTGTTGAAATTGCATGTTCCATTTTGACTCTTTTATCACAATTGACCTTTAAAGGACATCACTTTGCTCTTTGCATTCAAAATAAAAACGTTTCCATAATCTGTGATTTTATTCAGGACATTTCAAAAGTATATATTTAGAGTATATATTTATCGCATATATAAAAAATTTTTATTTACATATAAACTGTTTCAAAAAATTATTTAAGTATATAAAATATATAAATGTTATATATGTGGTTATATATAATTGGCAGAGAATTAGATCTATTTCTATTAAATTATTATATATTTATTCTGAATTTTGTACAAAACATTTTTCATAATGATTTTATACCAAGGAAAGTAAGTCATATAGTTAAATAATGTCAAGAAAGAAAGAAGGAATAAATAGCAGACATTGTATATGTGTGGATGAATGTAACGGGTGTGGCCTGAGATATGGGCGCCATCTGTACAGTTTATCATGCATTATAGCAAACTATGTCTTCAAAAGTTTTCAGTCGGTAATATCATATGTAACATAAGAAAACACTTTCTTGAAATATGAAAAGAAAATTGTGATATTTCACATATAATTATCGAATTATTTACAAACTTGCAATTTTTTTTTTATCTTTCCTATATATTTCTTTTTTTTATCTTCTTCTAACTTATTTAAAATTATTGATGCACCGATTTATAATTCCTGTTTTAAAAATTTATATAAAGAAAACATAAATTATTATTATTATTAACATTTATGTCAATTGTACGTACATCTTCTGTTTATTAGAAATATATAATTAATTTATATTTCTAAAAAAAAACCATTTTTTAATGTAATTACAATGATTGCACTATTTCACAACAGAGAGTATGTATTTATGAATAAAATTACGTTGAATTAATTTAAATTGTAGATATTTAAATATATTAGATGAAGAGAAACTAGGTTATATATACTTTCTACATGTAAGAACTGATTGTACACAAGTTTTTATTTAAAGATATTAAACAACTAATTATAGAAAATGCGTTTTGTCGATAGCATTAGGAGAAACGTTAATGAGAATGTACCGAGAGAAAAAATTCCTAAATTTTAATACAATATTTACTTATGATACTTAAATATTTACTCTATAAAAAAATGATACTTAAATTAGTGATTCTTGTGATAAATATATATTTATATTTAGTAAATATTTCATTAGTACTATTTGAATAAATATTTATTAAAATTTAGTAATTTTTTCTTCTGTGTACAAATATAAAATGTAGCGATTGTTTAATGACGGAATATACTTTGAAATTAAAGTACTTGAGCCGAATAAGGCCTAGTACTAAATAAAGCTCACTTTTAAATTAACTATTTAAAAACGCGTTTTATGTTTGAAATATATGCTTAAAAGATATGTTATAGAAAGTAGATAAAGAGGAACTAGAAAATTAAAAACCGGTAGCAACACGTTTATTCAGTGCAACAAAAGCTTATAACAAAGTGGGTAAATCAGCCGTTTTTATAAAAATTTATTGTAAATTTAATAAGTATACATTATTTTATGATTTATTACAACATATTATAATATTATTTAACTTTCTAACTATAAAAAAAAAACAAATATATACATTGATTTTTTGAAATAAGAATACTTTTTTTTATAAATAATGTATTATTAAATAAAGCCCACTTATACATTTATTGTTATAGCCATTGCCATTTGTTTATTATGTATGTGGCTTGCAACAGAGTATAACGATTTTCAATGACGCTAACTTTCCATAAGCTAAAATTGCACTAAAATAGCCAGAATTTCTTAAAGTAAAAATATTAATTATAGAAACAAAATTAAAAATAATTGTAATGTTTCACAGTAAAATAGATCTTAAAATATTTTGTATTTGTGTATTAATAATTATTTTAACAGTGAGTTGGAAAATGTTTACTTTTTTTGTTATTTTCAATTTATTTTTAATTCGAGCCTTATTAAAAGCACAAGAATTTAATAAGGCCCAATGTCAGAGTTTAAAAAAAATTTCTTTTTTGTTTATTTAAAAATGTTTTATATAGAAGATAATTGTATTTTGGCAAGTGGTTGAAATAAACATTTTATTTCTCTTTAATTTATTTCAATATCTTTGTAAATAGAATTTATAAAAATAAAACAAGTTAGGTGGGCCTTATTTGGCTTGGATACCTTAATAAAATTGACTCTTACATGATTAAACGTCGCTGTTTTGCAAGAAGTTTAATGATATTATCGCATAGAAAGTGCAAAGTATCCATAGTATTATGGTTGCGCTAAGAAGGGTGTCATGATAGAGTTCGAAAACCCCTGAATAGAGAAGGGGCAGGCCTTTCATTCGTGGGAAACACCCTTACAGCCATACTTGTATCCAACATGGCTTTTCCATTCTTAATGGAACATTGTGGGTCCTCGAGATTCGTAGGTAAGAATCAACGTGACAGTACATCTCGAATCTTAACACGCGTACAACCATTGGGATTTCGAGAGGCGAGATAAGTCGCGATTGGACACGTGAGTAAGCGACATGGCGCTTCGTTAGTCCGGTTGTCTCGAAAAAACGTCCTCTCCGGGTACAAGATTTATATACGTACGTTCTAAGTAGTGTGATTGACTATCGTCGATTGTTCCGTTAGCGGAATGCAATGACCATCGCCCAACACTCTGATTACTATCGTATAATGTGTCTTGAAACAAGAAGAGGTTTTCTAACGCGGTTTCTTCTAATTTACCCATGATGAAATACAAGGTAATAAATAAGTAGCTAAAGAAAAAGAAATTGTCGAAAAATTAAAATATTTAATTCGATAACGTTGAACTAAATACTGAGTTGGTTTAGTTAATTCTTGATTGAAAAATTGGAATGGTTGATATGGATAAATTATTTGTTTTGTTTAACTAAATAATTATTAAATCATTCCAATGTTTGATTAATCGGAATAAATATTTTAATTTTTCTACCAATTTTTTTCTGAGTGTATTTAAATTTATTTCCTTATATTAATGGATATATAAATATAGAATTAATTTATAATTATGTACAGAAACCAAGTTTTTATGCAAAAACTTAAATTATCTGAACAAATAATTTTGACTGGGAAGAAACTTAGCAGAATCATTAGTAGCTAAAAGGCAATTGTTGTCCATTATTAAGCGAGATAATCGCTCGTTTCAGATGTTTGTTGTTTATTATCACTAGCCATCTTGGTCTGCTTTACGAGCATGCTAACTAACTAACCAATGAGAATTTACATTGCTAATTGCGCGGACATGTGAGTGTAATGGCGCCTAACGTGGACAATGCTTGAAGGGACTCAAACCCTCCCTAGAAGATTGAGTACTGAACGTTGCTGCATTTGATGATTTGAAATAAGTATTTACTTAGCAAGCGAGAGATAGCTTTGCAATGTTTATGTTAATGTACTAAAAAAATTGCACTATTAATTTATGGATCACACAAATGATTTTATATTATTACTGTATTTTTTTTTTTAATACATTGCTCTTCTGTGGTAAAGTAATTTTGTGAAAAGCGTCACGTGCGATTTCATTTAATTTAGTCTCCCTAGTGTGTAAAATAATGCGCCCATTTGGTAGGATAATTACGTTCGAAGAAAAGGGGTTTAGCTATATCGTACTCTAGGAAAGGAATGCTTATACCTTAGGGTAGGGAAGAAGACGCCCACGATTTACGTTACATAAATACAACATGCCTTCCTAACTTCTACATTCTTCTGCAATTAAAACGTTACTGAAAGTTGCATAATAAAGTTTTGATGTAACTTCAATTAAAAAAAGATTTTCCATTGAAATATAATTTTTGAGCACAATAAACTAGTATGAAAAGAGGGTTAATTGTGAACACAAAAATCGAGTATTTTATTTCTCAAAGAAATAAGAAAAATTTTTGAATTTTTGTTAAGAAATGAGGTATGGCGAGACATATAGCAGAGCATGTTGATAAGCATCGCGCACTTACTCTATAATATAACCGAGCTGAGAAGTAATAGTCTAGCTTTGGGAACCGATATGGTTATTTGATAGCGTAATAATCTTGGATGAAAGCGGTTCGTATCTGGAGGCAACCGAAGATGGTGCGGCTATATTCCAGGGTAAACAAGAAGACGCGTACAGTTTACGATAACGCGTAAATATCCCGGGCGTCCCCAACTTTTACGAACCCTTTCCCAAGGCGGTACGGGGGAGGAGGGGGTGAGAATAGAAGTTTGTGGTGACTGGGCACGGCCCTTTATACACTTCTACAGAGTCTAACGCCCGGTACTTACTTCGGTATATCTTTGCCGGCCGGCGGTAGATGCGAGCTTTAACTCTTCCACCGCCTGCAGCCGGGAAATAAAACATTGCGCGAAGAAACTTCGCCCCGGCGTGGCGCGTTTTACTCTTTTTTTTTTTTTTTTATAGAGGTGCATTATGCCTGGGTTTTTACCAAAGGCGACGGCGTTTCGCTTCAGCGAAAATTTTCAGACGCACCGGGATCGTAATTCGAGGTTGAGTTCAGTTGTTTGTGTAATCTGTGTACCTATATCTTTCAAATTATATTCGTTATAAATGTCTTTGGTTTTAATCGGATGTATGGGCTTTCAATACCTGTTCTATAACTCTTTTTATAATAATAATTGTGTCAATTTATCACGGGTTGAAAAATGGGACGCCGGCTACTAAAGAAACCGTTTCGTATGGAAAGCGAATTGCCCGGAGTAGACAAGAGGGAGGCATGCGATAAAAACATCACGGGCCATTAAAGATATTAAGAGTCGACATAATTTTGGCACGCGGCTTATTGCATACATATGTATGCCTATACGTATTTAAACACATACGGTGTGTTCGCGTATACTATGCGCCATAACTTTCAAATACGCTATTCGACGTAATATTGCAGGAGCGGTAGTGTATTATGCGCGACTAGAAGTTCCAGTATATAAAAGTCGGTTTACGTTACATAGAGGGGTAGGTAGACGCAACTTCACTGCCACGCGGTATATACGGCGCTTGAACAGCCTCTCGTCTCCATTCCGGCTCGCTCACCAATGGATCGAGCGTTTCGTTTCTTTCGCCGTTGGTCTCCGTACATTCGCGAGGTATAGAGTAAACCAAAACGTATAGCCGAATGGCTGAAAGTTCTGGTAGTAGACAAAAATGTATCCGGCAGTTCCGGCGTACTTATTTCCACGCGTAGCGGATCATGAGACAAGTTGGACAATGATATGCTGTTTCACCGTAATAGTAACAGAGAAGTTTGAAAAATTGAAGAAGACGTTAAGTTGAAATTTACATATAACGATAGCGATATTCAGAATTTAACATTTATACTTGATGTAGACGCGTTGCAAAACAACATTCGTTTTTTTCCCACGAGATGTTAAAATTCCGAGGTAAAATGGAATTATATGTGTGCTTCGTGCAGTTGGCACCAAATGTATTAAAAAACGTTTTGACGAGAAACGTTCTGCGGGTATTATTGTCACGCATTCAGTGACACAAAATACGATTTGAGCTTACGTATCCGTAAGTACGGTGGCGATGTTGCACAAACATAAACGGTCGGAAACGTGACTGCGCAGCTAACAGACCGCGTTGCACGTGCACCGTCTTTACGCATATCCGTAACATTAAGTGCGTTTCTGACCTACAGATGAAGTTATAATTAGACACGGGGCTTGTGCAAAAATACGAGCTGCTTCTCGAGCGTGCATTCAATAATAATTATACGTATATCAGCGATCTGCACGATAATGAAATTTTCTTCTGCCGTTTATTATCTACACTTTCCGATTTAAAAAATAAAGACGTGATTTGATGTTATGGCCTACCGGTTTAGTACCAATCGATAGAATTATCGAGATCATTTAAATGCACGTTGAAGGAAAATGTATCACCCCACTCGCGAAGACCGCAATAAAGGACGACGGGGGAGAATAAACTTTATACAAGGCGCAAGCGTACAAGAAGATGCTGGGGGTGGGACGGAGATGGATATAAGGAATTGCACGGGGTAGTAGTCACGAACCGCGACGTGTTACCAGTCGATCCCTTGCGAAGGGTAGGAAGCAATTATAACACTAAATTAAGGACGAGGAAAATTTGGTAATTAGGGGGATTCAAAAGGGATAAAGTTGGATGGTCGTTTTTCCTCCGCCAGATTCTTTAGAAGCTACCAGACATTAGGGTCTTCGGTAACTGGAAGTAGAAGAACGGGCAGGGAGAGGATGAGGGAGTCGATTTTTATGGGGGTCCTTATTCCGCGACAATTTTTATAGCGGTTCTTATTTTGCGATTATTTAAGAAATCATCAATTGAAAGAATGCTTTGTGTTATCTCTATCGTTTCTTTATTCGATGCTATTGCAATCATCTGGTATGTCAGATCCAGCCGGTAGAATGAGATAGCCGGTAAAACGCGCATTCTACACATTCAGACCACAGAATTGCGACGTTTTACGCGCTGACGCGCCGCTGTCCGTCATGATGGGCGCCGTAGCGCGAACCACGAATCCTCGCGACCGAGCCCCCGTAGGCAGCAGAATATATCTCCGTTGGATTACACCGGGCTACCAATAGGATAAACACAAGCACACGATGCGCTACAGTTGCAAGAGGAGGTGAGGGAGGGAAAGAGCGAGCGAGAAAGATGCCGAGAGAATGAAATGGAACGAACGAGAGGGAAAGAGACGGGTGACTTGTGTAGTGGGAATGTGTGCAGAGGGTGGTAGATGGCAGAGATGGTAGTTCGGGGGTAGGGAAATCGTTGAGCTACACGGGGATGGGGATTGGAGGTCGATGCGTGCAGGCATTGCGATCCGTCAGACCGGGTAAACCAAAAGCATAAATTTAATAGGTTTCACCCCCTTCTTCCAGCTTTATGGCGTCACCGAATTTCCCATTAAATAAACAAGCGCGATGTTCATTACTGGGCACCGATTCTCGCGTAATTCCAACTGATGTCACTGCGCGACACGAGAAATTGTCTCGAGAACAATTTAGAATCTCCCGACGTTCGACTGTATTTCACGAAAAATTACCCTAACGTTAATTTATAGCAAATTTTTCGGACGTTCGTAGCAGGGCATTCGTATTTTCACATAACTCGTCTGTAATTTATTTGTACGCAATCATTTTTAAATAGTAATTAAATATCTATAGCTTCCAATGCTCATTTGTGAAATAACGTTTTGAAAATATTATTCTTACATTTCTTGAGAGAACATTAAACATTTTTTTCTCGCGTAGATTTTGATCAAAAACAGACAATTATCGTCCGTGCGAGCTTTATGTGCGTGAACCACTGTAACTCCTGCTTGCTGATAATTAGCGCATCCATCAGCCGCAGCAAGCCGCCAGCTAATGCCGATCGTACGTTATCGTTATCACGGCCTTCCCATTTTGCCCCACTGTACTGCAGCACCTCCGCCAAAACCCCATCCTCCCCTTTCTCTTCCACCCCCCTCGGACTCGTCCATTTGTGCGTAGTGTGTACAAGAGCTACCAAACAGTGACACCAGCAGAACTGGTCTCCGATCGAGCCTATGCTCTCCAATCCTGTGCGGCTGGGCAACGCATGAGCTGTCGATACCGTCAATAATCTAATAACCGTTCACCGTCCAGATGCGTCGTAAGTCATCAATCTGTAGATTTTCATTGGTGTCTAGTACGGAAGCAATAACGCACATCTTTTTAGATTTTCGGTTATCGAGGAAGCGAAAAAAGGCCTATAGATCGCCAAGCGAACAAGACGTATCGCGCGATACAAATAAAAATATAAGCCTTCACGGCCGATTTACGACCTTGTCGCGAGCCATTCCGAACGATTAAGGTTGCCCGTATATAATATATATAAATGTCGCGATACGGAATGGTGTCTCGAGTTATTTTTCTTAATATATTATGTGTGTTTAACATTATTCATTTATTTAACGTCTTTAGTAGGAATTAATATTAATTTTTTTTATTTAAATTGCGTCGTAGAGGGCAAAAATTGTAAGGCAGTTTTGTTGCTACGAAATTAAAGAAGTTGGTTTGAAAATAAAACTTCGTATTATATGTGTTATCGACATTTCGTGTTTATGCGTTTCGAAAAGCAATTCCATGTTCACACAAAGCATACATATTTAAAAGTATCTATTTCAATCGGGCGAGATTGAGCTATTAATATCCAATACGTTTTTTTCTCATCTTAACAAGAATCTCGCGTACGTGACGGAACGATCCGTCATCGGGTTGCTAAATTCATTTTGCACGTAAATGGTGAACAGTGTTGTCGTCAATATGGTGAACTGTCTAGACTCCTAGCTGTCTTTTTTTTCGTCTAAACTGTTGACTCCGATGTTAATGAAAGAGATACAAGTCACCCGCAGAACGTAAATTGCGTGCGTCCACGAAATACGAAACAATTTGAGTATGGGCAAATTGCAGAAATGGCCGTAGTCGAAGTGTAATATAGCGGACCACTATTTTTCGCTCTCGCATTCGATGGCCTGTGTACGCGCTAAATTGCCGCAATCTTCTATCGTCGACATTATCTCCTCGCACGCTGCCGGACCATATCGAGTATATTTGCTCACGTATAAGGTAGGGTACGGCCATGCGTTCCCGGGAGTGTGCGCGCGTGTATGCGGATCCCTTTCACCCTTCCCCGCTGGTGGTGGTTACCTACTTAAGTTAGATATTATCGGACAGAGGAGGCGATTCGATTGCGTGTAGTGGAGCATGGTGTAGCGCTGATATAGAACTACTAAACAGGTCGTAGATCAGGCCAGTTAGTTATAACAGCGGTCCTACCCCTTTCTCTCTTCCTCCTCCCCTTTACCCCTGTCTCTCTCCGTCGCTGAACCAATTCCCGCTGGTGTTCTGGATCATTTGGCGGCCCGCGGCCGTGAGATGCGCGCATGCACCGGCAACAATGCGCTATCACGATCATATAATCCGCTCTGCGACAGAGTCCGTGATAACCGGAAAAACGAACCAGATCATCGATATAAAATACAGCCACGTCAAGCGTTTGCCATTTTTTTCTGCATTTTTGTCGAGTAATAATTCGGCGCTACGGACAAACAATGACAAATGGCAAGATCTCGATTCAAAGATCGGAACAATTTGTTGCCACAAATCAAAACAAAAATTATTCTAAATGCAAACGAGAAATAATTTTTACGTAATTTCATTCAAGCATCTTTTTTTTTTGTTGCAGGTAAGCATAATATTGATCGTATTGGACTTAATATTGGCATTCGGTATAAGGTGAGTCCTTTTTTCGGTTTATAATCTGATTAAGAATTCTTTCTGCCTTCTCCAAGCCTGGATTTATAAGTAGAAGGAAAGTAGAAAGTTTTTTTTTTAGTTAAATTTACCCTACTTAAATTCGAACCATGAAGATGTTATATTTCTCTTCCCGCTTTCAAGTTACGTTGAATTCCTCTCTGTCCCGGTCGACATGGGAGGAGAGGTCCCAAGAATAAAGAGTCATGGGGTGAGTTTTCATTGCGGAGAGACAGGCGGAACCCTCCCTCGCGAGATAGAGAACAGAAAAGAGTCACATAAGAACAGCTGCGAGTGCCTTAGCGATGTCACGGAAAGACGACGTCTGTTTTTTTTAAGGGTTTTCACGGGAACAGAGATATAGAGCGCGCGAAAAGAGAAAGTGCGCGGAACGATGCCTTCGAGGGTGATCAATAAATATTGGCTCTCGGGGGTGAAATTGGGGTAGCTGAGTACGGCTACGCCAATAGAGGGTGAAAGAGATGGAGAGAAAGAGAGAGGACAGTCGTACTGCTGCGGTTGCCGCCCCTTTCCTACGGCACACGACGTATGGCAGAAATAACCACTTGGTATAGGCAATGGAGAATCGCTCACGGATCGTAATTCCCTCAGCCTCCGTGATCGATACTTACTTTAAGCTGCTCCGCTACGAACCGAAAGGCAGGGATTGGCTCGATTTATGGAAAAGCTCGCGACCGCGGCTGCCGTAAAAAAATGATGAAATTTTAGTATATCGCGATTTTCCACGTACGAGCAGACTCGTGACTCAGCATTATTATCTGATATTAATTTCATGACATAAAAAAGAGATAATTTCCTCATCGCATTATGACATCATGTATAAGTTAGTTAACGTATCAGAAGGATGATTTCAAAATTGGCTTATAATTGGATTGGATTGTCATGAAACATTTTATGAAAAAACTGCATGGATTATCGATTGCATTTTTAAATATAGAAGAATAGTATTACTTAAAACTTATTTGCTATTTCGTTGAAGCTTCTAATAAATATGATAATAAAAATATAATAGATAACATATAACATATAAATAGACGCGTAATGTAAATAATTTTATTAAAACATGTTCAATGCCATTTGTACAAAGTGGTATCGTTCATATTTCCAAGATGGAAAAAATTCAGTATCTTGCAATTATTTTTTTTTTCCGTACAAGAAATTTTCCATGAATTTTTGTAGGATGATAATGTGCTCATTTCCTATCTTGCTCAATTGTCTCTACCATTTTCCAGTCGCTGCTAAATAGAAATCCTCGTACCCTGGTGGTAGAGTGGTTTCCGTGGATTCGGTTAGAATTTGGATGAGGAAGCTGGATGCTTCCCGAGGCGTGAAATGGCTGCGTTAACCGCTTGCACGAGCGCACCCTGCGCGAGGAAAGGGGCGGATACTTTCTGCTCTTCTTTCCCTCCCTACATGCCGCAACAAAACGCTTGCTCTGTACTTCCAAGATTTTCCATGAGGAATATATGCAAAATAATATTGTCTCCTATTTTGCATAAAACATATCTTAATCACAAAATTAATTTTCTAATAAATTTTAAGTGTTTGTATCAATTTTCACGTTATTTCTCTTTCTCTCTCTCTATGTATAGGGATTAATCAATATATATTAGCGAAACGATAGTGATCACTGCAATCTCTACTGACTGTCTATACAATATATCTTCAATGTTATTATGTTATATTTCAATTTTTTGCTCTTTTGTTAAAATGCATATTTACATTGTTCATAATCTTTTCTGCAAATATTTTAATATGTCTCTGTTAAAATCACCATTTTTCGTTCGGAGCGAATATTAGAATTTTAAAATATGTGCTTTTCTGGCATTGACATTTGGAAGATTTGGCAAGTCCCTTCCGAAAAATTGTCATTCTTCTTTCCTCCCTCACCAGCTTTCTCTGTTTCTTGCTGTTTTCGGGGTTCAGGGCTGCCCCTGAACACGTGGATAGCAATATCATCGTACGGATCTCACGAGGAGGTATAAGACGAAAGTTATGTGCTTCGCTATGCGCGAGGGAATCGTACATCAGCAGTTGGACGTCTGCGGGGACGTAGAAACGAACGTGAACGAAGAACCACCACCGCCGCGTCCCGCCAACCCCCGTTTCGTTCTTCCACGCTCTCTCTTCCCTAGGAAACCAGCCACTACCTCCTTACCACATCCCCTCTACCAACCTCTCTACATCGACTTCATCTATTTCTCTCTCCCATTTTCTCTCACTAACGTTCGCATCTTGCTGTCTTTTCGAATTCTCTGTGACCCTTATTTATACACGTACACAGATCTTTTATATAGCTCTCGGTGCGCCTGCTGATGTGTGCATGCGTTTCGATGTGCTGTATATATTATTGCTATTCCCTACACGTAAAATACCAAAGCAAACGCAAACGGCGACGGGCGCATAAGTATTGTATTTGTGTACACAATACTGGGTGTGGCAGCCGTAGCGAACTATTATTTCAGTCGATAAAGATATGTTATGATCCTTCAAGGACCAGAAAGTCAGAAGTACATTACGTATTCCTGTATTGCGAAAAATCGTCGAAATGCGTGTTGCACGATGCAAAAGGAGAGCTATTTCTTTCAATATTATATCAAAAATCAATATTTATTTCATGTATGTAGAGGGTATTGAGATAATATACAAAATAGATTAAAAGGAATCTTTTGAATCGCATAAAATGGGATTTTTCGAGAAATTGGGTACCTTATTAATTGTAATGGTTATTGGGATAACAAGAATGAAATTTATTTCTTTTCTTTTTCAAAGAAACGTTATCGTACTTCTAAAATCTTTCTAAAATTACATTACATTTTACGTCTTTCAAAATAATGTCGAAATTTAATACGAAAAATACAGAACGATTTATGGTCGCTAATTTTATGCGATCGAGAAAATTAAGAGTAGCGAATGCTGTTTCAATCTCACAGAGGACCATCCTATTTTTCGTTGGTGGCACGTGAATTAAGTCCCTTCGCTATCTTCAGTCCTCACGTAAATTACGCGACGCTCCGTGGAGAGAAATAGCCGCCTCTTCTTTTCCCCGCACCAGCTCTTTCTACTTTATTTACATATAGATACGAAAGCCATTGAGCTGGCAGAAAAGTACTTTCCTTTTTGTGGCTTGATTCATTCGGCATCGATAAAATTTGCCTAGTCGGAATTATCGCCAAGTTTGCATCAGTCGCGAATATTGTGTTGAACTATACAACGTTACTTTCAAATAATATGTATAAAGCTTGGAGTTTGTGCTTATTTATAATTTCCGTATTTTCCTTTAACTCTAATTTTTTTTTTAAATAGTAAATATTTATCTCAGTCATATTTATACAAAATGCTGGAGAAATATTATCTATTCTAAACATACAAAAGAATGTATAAAAATTCTTTGTGTAACAAAAATTTGTTAATAATCAGAATTAAATAAATTATAATTAAAGACCGACGTAAGAGGACGAATATTTTTAATACTGCCTGTATCAATAGAAAATTTGGTATTTCTGTATTAAATTCAGTATCCAAACGGGCAAGCGTATTATGAACACACACATAAACATCCCTTGGCGTTATCAGTTGTCGGACGCCGGGGTGCCGGATATTGTCGCATCCTCCGTTTTGCTCTCTCGACTCCGCAAAACGGAGTAAGGTAGATATGCTGTTGGAACAAAATATAGGAAGGCAGAGAATGGAATAGTGCAAACTAAGTCGCAGATTTAATTATCTGTCTCCGACGATTGTATTGCTAATAAGTAAGAACACTGGTGCAGGTGTATATAATTTATTAGTGACATTTCCATTATTTGTATAAAGTGTACGTGATGTATAATTTGAACGTTTATATATGTGTGTTTCGTAAATTTCCTCGGTTCTCCGAAAAATGAAATAAATTTGTTTTGTAAGAATTTTGTGTAGGAAAATACTTTATGAATAGCAAAAAAATGTGCGTAGCAAGAGAAAAGCATTTTTTTCTGAATAGTACATACGAAAATTCAATTAGCACTTAAATTATATATATATATTTTCTTTTTTTTACCTGAAAGGAGATTTCACTTGGGATGAGCAGACAAAAAACGTTCAACCTTCACTTTTTTTTTACGCTCTTAGAATTTTCAATATTTTTTCCGTTTAAGAGACACAAAGCCTTTTTATCAAAGAACCCATAAAAAACGAAACACATTTCCTGAGTGAAAGTTGCATTCTCTTTATTAGAGAGAAACTTCGCTATTTTTTTGTAAAAAAAAAAATTTAGTGTTGGAGAAAGTTTGGGGAGGGTTGGCTTTATTACTTTTCGGGTATTATGTTTTTGTTGGTCTCACGTTTGAAAATCGCATTTAAAATCACAATTTTATGTTTATTAAAAGTACTGTGTTTTCATATAATATATTACTAACTTTTAATACATTAAAATAATAATGGCACATAGCCAAAACGCTTTTTAAATAATTGTAGTATCCTAATCAAACTGCGGTAGAGTTATTTTATTATTTTTAAAAATCGCATTTTATCAATGCAATCTAAGAAGAGTCACTATCGTTTTGCTTCAAAGTTATACGTTTTAAAGTGTATATATTGAAACAAAAAACTAAAACTACAAATAGAATTTACAACACTCAATGTATCAAACAATAACTAAAAAATTAAAATCGATTTAACTTACATTTGTATTTGTGTGTATAATTTTTTGATTGTTCAATATTATTAATTGAAATTAACATTTTTTATTTAATTTATCGGAATGAATTATTCTATAATTTATATTTTGGCTAAATAGCAGGAAAAAAACTTGAATAAAACGATATAAATTGAAAGATTCCTAATTAATTGATATAAATTAATTAATTCTAATATATAATTTCCTGACAATTAAACTTTCTAAGAACGTGTTCCGAAATCACTCCTCTCTCCCCTCCAATATAATCAAGCGCAAGGATTATTTCATTTCGTGAGTATGTACGAAGCGTGCCGAAGGGTGGGCACACGGGACTTGAAAGAGTTAAATCGTGGCCGGTGTGGGACGAGTTAGCGACGAGCAAATAATCGAGTTTAATTGCAAAACCGTCGGAATGATTTAATTACGCTGTACAACGTTGTCGGATATATATTATGTACTACAGGCATGTACACATATATCTCCAATCTTCCTTTTACCCTTCTGGAATGCCTAATAATAAGTGAAGCGTCGTTCTACAGTATTGCGCGTTCATTTTCTCGTATATCATCAAAGTTTATTCCGAAAAAGAATAATATTAATAGATAGATCTTTCTCTAGATTATTTAAATATATTCTTCCTACATAAATACTATCTTTAAAAATATAACAATAATTGTTGACAAATATTAAAAAAAAAATACATTTTTCAAGGTATTTAATACCAGTAAAAATCGGAAATATATGAAATTTTTTGAGAATTTATCTTTTATCATTGAATTATGGACGTTTTTTTTTTAATAATTTTCTTGATAATGCAAAATCGATTAACAATAAATAGGGCATAAACATCTATGTATATTCTCGTGTGATTTGCGAATTTTTATAGAAAAATTAATAACATTAGAAAACAATACATCATTCTAAAAACGTTATATGTTTAAATACTTTTTCAATTTTGTTCATTTCTTAATTTAATATTCAGAATTTAAATGGCTTCTTTATGATTGTTTAATTAAAAAATGTTAAAATGTATATATAAATAAAATTAATTTATTTCAAAAAACAGCAGAAAACTTTTCTGGGATTTTAAATAAAAATCCTAAAAAATTTGAAACTACTCAGGGATTCTTTTTACTAAATTTGAATAAACACTCTGATTTTTTAAATATAAATTATGATTTTCTCACTTAAAAATTTTACTTTATAGCAAAAGATACATTTAAGATAATGAGAATAACGTTAATCGTTTCTTGTTAATATTTTTACAGATTATAGAATAATTAAGCAAAAAGGATTTTTTATTTTTTTGCCGGTAACGTTCTCGGGAGGGAAATTCTTAGAAAAGTTTTGAGAATAAGATTTTGCTGCTTATCCAACGTAGTGTCTTGCGAAAGAAACTCTACTCAGAGAATAGATGACTTGGCTAAATTTATGACAGCTTTTATGTATTCTGTTCACGCGCTTTGAGTATACGAGTGTATGTACACTTGACATCGAGTTGTAACGTAGTTGGACAATATCACGATGATCACGAGATAGAGGACTAGACTGCTCGGAGAATTTTTCCGGCTGAATTTGTTTACGTCATTGCGTATATTTGAAAACTGAGCATATTACGCGTCTCTCAGAACTCAGTCTCCTTCTGGCAGAATTGCGGTCTTATCTTCCGTTGCTTTTTGTCTGTAGTAGTACAGCGACACGCGAAGCAACGTTTCGCACGAGGCCAACCTGCGACAGGAGATCTCTACCCGATAGCGTTAATTCATAGCACGCGAGCTTAGGTTAAGGAAGATTGATAAGGGGATCCAGGAAAGTCCGCGTTCTTTATGGCGATTCTGACCTGGCGACATAGCAGTTCTATGCATCACGTCTTTCTAAACAACAAAATTAGTAATTAATACGATAGTGTTTTGCAGAACCGCTACTTTTCAGTAAATAACAATTTTTTATTTTTGAACTCGAAAAAAATTTTATTTCGGTTAAATTACGAGTGATTAACTATTTATGAGATCCAAAGAAGTATCTTCTTATAATAATAAATTTTAACACGTGGTGTTACTTATACATATATTTGTCGAAAACCAAATATACGTCACATAAAGATGTTAATACGATCAGTTAATACGATGATAATACGAAGATGTAATATAAGTAATTTTGAGAAGAAGAGAATTAATTGAAGGGGAAGAGAGAAAGAAACATTTTAATTTGATAAATCATATTTCCAAATGTTAAATTTTTCTACATTTAATTATACACAGTTGAAAAAATTGTGTTAAATTTACATGTCTTAAACGGTCTAAAATGATGAATTTTTGTGTTAATTTAACACAAGATGAATAAAATAAAAACATGAATACTATGTAAAAAATTAATTAAAAAATGTAACATTTTGACACAATTTGGAAACAAATTAACATTTATAATACGTTGACACGTATACCTTTATTTATTTGTTTTACAATTTACGATTTAAAATTATATTATTTTTACATTATTTGTTTACCTACCAATAAATGTTTATTTTAACATTAAAAAGTGTTGAGTAACGCAATATTCTAATAGCACAATCACATTATGTTAAATTAACATTTAAAGATACGTCAAAAATTTTAACACAAAAGTTTTAACAGAGACCGATTTTAATATAAATACAAAATGACTTAGACTCTTCTTGAACGTATTTTGAGAAAATAAAACTTTTGAGGAGTAGCTAGAATCCTATCAATTATATCAATATTCTGAAAATGGAGTGCTAACTTAACAGAAGTAAGAAAGTGTAGGAATTGGAAGAGAAAAGAAAAATGGCAAGATTTTCCGAGGTCAGCGTCTCGGAATCGAAATACATCTCCCGACTAAGCGAGCTTCGAATGGAACAGCTTGTCGATATGGTCAATTGCTTTCTAACAATATTCCAACATTATGTGTATATTATATAATTCTGTTTATAAAATTTATATTATTTGTACAAGAATTAAACTAATACCTACTATATTGATTGGACGTAGAAAATAAGCACCAGACATTTTTACATAAGATTTTTTTCTGCCAAAAATAATGTTTCCAATAATTAATAAATAAGGCTTTTATAATAATTCAACATTTAATCTTTGTTAATAATAAATACTTTAAATTGAAAACTTAACGATTACATTCAGCAATGTGTTGTTCAATCGACTCTAGACTCAAATACTCATTTATGAAATATTTATTATTTAGGACATGTTTTATAAAAATGTGACGCTATAATGTCAAAGAGAAATAGGGATGGTAATACGATCTTCCCGATTTCCACAAAAATAGATTTTAAAAGTTGGTTTTTCTTAAACACGATGTTTATAAAAAAAATATTACAAAATTATATATTTATTCAAAGTAAAGAGAAAATATTGCAAAATATGTGCACATATATTTACATAAGTACACACAGCCTTCCGTAATACCGTATAGACTGTAATACTGAAAATCTATAATACATGTAACGTAAACTACAGATTAAACAACAATTAAATAAATATTTGTGAAAACTTCAAAAGAGATATTGTATTAAGACTGATGTGGTACCAGCACTTTTAAGAGGTTACATTGGGAAAATTACTTGCTTTTGTTTAACTTTGAATAGCTCGAAATGTGTACAGCTAAAGAATAGGTATATATAGGTAAATAACGCTGAAGTGTACACATGCGTATTCATGAAAATACGCTCAGGTTTGAACAGAATGAGAAAGTAATTTGCTAAATTGTACCAAGAGAAAGTTTCAAAATGTTCAAAAGACCCTTGTAACAATTGTCGGCTATTGTATATATTGACACATTAGCACTACTGTGTAATAATGGGGTAGTAAACGAATGATTCTATAAGTAATCACTAAAATACGTCACCTAATAATGGAGACATTACGAATAGCCATAATATCACTTTACAATCATCTACATATAAAACAATTTATTGAAATACGACGAACGATAAAAGTCTTGTAAACGAACGTTATATTTCCGTACAATGTTTTCCGTACAGATAATTAACAATATTTGATAATTAATTCATTTCACAAATAATTCCTCACTTCGTATTAAAATAGACATAAGCGTATAAAATGCCATACAAAATAATAAATATAATAAAAACATGTTTGATTTTTGCAACAAGATAATTAATACTAACTTCAGCTTATACATATATAATATAATCTTTGTATTGGCAAAATAGTTGTTTTCTCAACCGAAGCTCTATCGCATTCTAATATCCAGATTTTCGCAATGCAGACGACTGGTGCTTCGAACAACAGCGAGTATTGGGTTTTTCATTCCATGTGCCGTTGGAAGCGAGCGGAAACTGTAATCACCATCTTTTCATTGCCCTATACATCCAACGTTCATCCTTTTTTCATTGTGAATCCGCGTAAATCTGCGGTAACAGCGATAAACCTGCAAAGCTGCGAACGTCCAACATTTATTATTGCTCTCGCGTGTGAAGTTTGATATCCCGGCCGTACATGTATATGCGCGATTGTGCGCCAGTGAATGTACAGATAAATGCAAAGGGCGACGCTACTGTTCCTGGTGGTGGTTTGCTGTTAGTGCGTAGGGGATGGGTAGACGTTGGGGTTGCGGCGGATCCGCTGGGGGAGGGAGGCTGGGAGAGAGATGGGGCAGGTAGGGGAGAAGGGGTGGGGCGTGCGCCCTGCACCTCATAAACTTAAACCCTAATTAACCAGCGCTACGACTACTGTTGCGCCCTACGTGCGTATGGTTCTCGTTCGTACACACGAACGCACTTCGACGCTTTTCTCTCTCGCTCCCTCACCGCGTAGCTTGGTATGTATATGTGTATATGCACGTTCGGCGGTATTCTCTAGTGAGAGACGCGATGTTTATTGCCCGACTTCACGTAAATTAGCTCCGCCCGCGAAACTATCCGGTGGGTTCCGTTCGCGGTGAAGCCATAACCGTTGTTTCCGAAGACGAGTCAGGTGCTCGAATTTTCGCTCTACATGCTCCGACATAGACCCAACGTATCCATCCTTTGGGATAGGTTTGAATTATTCCATCATATATTTTAAAAGCATCAAATATTTGAAAAACATTAGTTTAGCTGTGTGTAAAGAGCGTAAAGCTGTATATATATTAAAAAAAAAACGTACGAACGTCAAAGTTTTGTTTCATCGAACGAAATATAACATTTTTTTTATAAAAAAAAATAATTGCTTATTAATTTTAATAGGCCCAAATTCTGGAGCGCAATATATTCTTTATAACGTACGATTGTCTTTCAAAAGCTAAAATTTATAACATTACGATAAATTAGTTTGATCCAAGTATTCAAACTATTCAAATTTTCAAAGCATAATTTAAAAAGTTAATTTCTAATTCAAGTATTAAGTTGCACTAACAAAATCAATTTAGTAGTTATAATTAAGTGAAATCAAATATTCAGTTAATATAATCAAATATACAAGCAATATTTAGCAACTTTTTGGTAATAGTTTATTAACTGATTGGTTATTATTATGTTGGATTACTAATAATATAATTATTAAATATTATTAAATATTTGTTAATGTTATCAAACATTTAATTAAAATTATTTCATCAAAGCTTGATAATTATCATCTTTGATTATTATTATCAAATTTTTTCAATATTTAAAATCCGGATATTAAATGTTTTAGAAAAGTAAATTACTATTAGATATTTTATGGAGATATTTATATCGAGTTGAGATTGGAAAACGTTGCCACTGTGCGAGAATATTTATTCGTTGAAATCCGCTTACTCGAATCTGTAAATAATCTTACAATGCCTCTCGCGCATACTTAATGGAATGTCAGCTTAGCAGAAACCATGGTTTCTTCTTGGAATTTAAAGTATGTACATTTATAGTATAGACGGATTCAAGGCACGTCAAATTCGTCTTGTCAGATCTTGTTAACATTACATTGTTACATCAATAACAATCAGTCGAGTAAAACAGAACAAAAATTTATGGTTATAAATTTTTTTCTCTCTTTACTTTTGTCACACATACCCATACACTCACGCGTGCTCGCATACCTGTATGCACATACTTATATATATTTTAAAACTTTTTATATCAAAAAGTATCTAAGAACATTTTACGGTTATTGATGAAATAAATCTTTGTGCGCAAATTATATGTACATGTATATGTTATGAAAAAGGTTTGGTAATTATCAAGTTAAAATAATTTCAATTAAGTTTAATTAGTATAACCAAATATATAAGAATATTTATTAATTATTTCCCAGGATTGAATAACTTAATATCGAGATTAATATATTCTTCCACAAAATTTAGTTAAAGTTAATTTAGTTACGTTTACATGAACAAAAAACTAACTATAGTTAAAAGATACGTTGAGATTAAATTAAGTTAAATTAAAAGTTAATTTTGAAAAGCATTATTCATATTAAATTAGAGAAATTCACAAGTTTTTTATATAAGTTAGATAACACAAAACAATTATAATATGGATCTTCAAATTTAATACTTTATTTATGTAAATTAAGTTTATATGAAATAACAAAAAAATATTGTCTTTTATGTAAGTATATATTTCTATTACAATCCCTTTTTTTTACATAAATATATAAAATTTTTAACTTCGGAAAGAAGTTAGTAAATTAAAATTTATGTGTTTCAAAAATAACTAGTTAAAGTTAAAGCTAATTCACTTAAAAGTAATTAAGTTAAGGTAAAAGTTATTTAACTTTTTAACTTTATTATTTAATTTTTAACTTTTTAATTACTTTTTAATTACTTTAACTGCATAAACTTTAGGTATTACTGTTACTTTTATAGTAAATAAACATTATAATAATAGTGATCAAACGGTTACTAAATATAATAAACACGTGGTTATATTAGTTAAACGTTTAATTAAAATTATTTCATTAAAACTTATTAACTATTATTTGGGCTTGATTATTACCAAACTCTTCTTTCAGTGTTTCCATTCCGATAGAAGTACTGTCGTGCTTTTTTATGTATCAGACTTTTATTTAATGAAAAAAAAATAAAATTTTTTTCTATTTTTTGTAGAGTATTTAATCTTTATGAAAAAACGTTTATTCTTCTCTTTTTGATCAGAATTGTTGTTATATATACATATCAAGTTTTTATCAATATCAAATTACATTGAAATATTACACATGTGTTAAAAATATTATTAAACATCTTTATTATAAATTTATTATTTATGTTTATCTAATTTCTTTCTCAGAGAGCTCTTACACTAACATGTTTAAAGGCATTTATTTATTTTTGCTCTTTGGAAATCCTTTTCGGATCGAATAATCTTGCAACTGATTTGCAGATATGAAAGTAATTATTACTGCTTGTGTAATACGAAATTTCATCAGAGAGATTATTAGAGATTACAAGTTACACATATCCTCCTTATTATGTGTGTGTACGTCTCAATGGCGCAGGCGTAATATCACACGTGTAGAAATCATTTGTCCGATCTGCCGAGACAGATGCACATACCAGAAATAATTCTTGCCGATATCAGAGCGAGCGCAAAAAAAAAAAGATTCTACGTACAGTCTAGAAGCTGAATGAAGTCGCGTGCAAGGAAATTATTACGAGGGATTTATCAAGAAAATCACTGTGCAGACACAACACTTTCGGAGTCACGCACACTCTCGGGTATCTCTCCGTCTCGCTCTCACCACGTCACGGCCTTAACCACGACGCGATAGCGCCCAGATGGAGTTTTATAAAAATATCTTCCGTGCATGCGATCACACCGTATTACGAGAACACTAGCGACATTATTTTGTACGGGATTTTGAACGATTCGGAGTGATTGACACGTGACGTAGGCGTAATCCGTCGGACGCTTGGCCCGGACCAGCCGCCCAATCTGCGCATGACGCACCATGCCAATATGGCGACTCGTCCAGTCCACGGGAGAGTGTCGCGAGATGGGAGTGTGTTGCGTGGCTGTACCGTGATGGAGCTTGGTCGATGCGACGGAAAGCACGGGCCGCCGATAGGCGGCAGCGCGGTCGCGCGTGGCTCGCCGCGAACGGTCATCGGCGACTACTGCGGTGACGGGGAGTGGCGAGGGCCGTCCAATATGGCCGTCGTACCGTTGTAAGAGGCTTGTCTCTCGCGGCTTCAATCGTGTTAATTTTCTCACTGTTTCTCACGGTGATTTCAGAAGATTACCGGCTCGCCCGTGATGTCACCGGCTGGACACCGGCAGTGTTACGTAAGTCATTAATTGTTTGTGCGGATTTCCTATTCAAGTGCGAGACGCAACAGCTGTAGCCATCTTACCAAACGGTTCACGCCTACATACGTGTCGCGTGCGTACGCGCGCGCGCGCGCGCACGTGTGTGTGCCTGTGTGTGTGTGCGCGCGCGATAAAGCGTGTGTTTCCATATTAGTACGAAACGGAAGATGTATTGTTGACAAAACTTAGATCAAGACGGTATAAACCGCTTAATTAGCAGCGTGAAATATTAGTTCTTCTGAGCTCGTTTCACCTCCGGAGTAAAGTTGTACCTTGTAATTCAACGTGTTCGTGGTGTGATAGGGGGCAATTGAAATTATTTTAAGCTGCTTTATTATGCATTAGGTATTGTGCGAGCGCGCAAAAGCTTAGCAAAAGTAGGTACTCATGGCAAAAATTTATGATGCCGCAATTTGCATTTCATACGTAATCTCATATAGTAACAACCATTAACTTTTTCTTCTGTGGATTATGTCCACAATTTGTGTACGTGCTCCAGCATTTTAATTGCATAGTTATCGTCGCGCTTTCTTAAATTTCTTAATGTAAATGAAAACGCGTTCTATTTGGACACGCGGAATCGAGGTAAACATTCTCGGGCTATGTTTACACAATTAAATCGTTTCTCCCTGAATATGTTGATAGGCTTAACTGTGCGAACTAAGCAAATGGGTTTTTTTTTGTAATTTTCATAAATAAAAATTAAAATTTTAAATGAACATTTTGTGTATTTTTATTTTATCTTTAATGACTTTAAATTTTATGCATTTTTATTTTCTTGTAATTGATAATAATCGAAGTAGTGTGCCCGATGAATACTAATATTCGAAGAAATGAATAAATATTGAGTATAAATACGAGTATGAACACAAGTTTTTTTGATATTCATAGAAAATAAAAAAAAATATTTTTTTATTTGATTTAAATAATTACATTTACGAATATGATTGCGAATATTTTCGATTTCGCATTCACTTCGACTCTGCCCGATTGTCAGGACGCGGCTCACGCGAAAATCGAATTAATGCAATGCATTTTTATAGAGAGTCATTTATTACACTACTTTCATACTAATATCTGTTTGATTAGTTTTACTTTTTTGCTTAAAATTTGAATTTGGATCACGAAGATGCTTATTTTATTCTTAGCAAAGTTGACAGAGACTATCTACCAGCTTCTGGTACAAGCGTTTCTATTGAACGTACATTTTTTATGATCCTGACTTACGAGTATAAGCAAGCGTAATCGTTTAATTGCTAATACAGTACGTAAAATATTCTGCCTTCGAGCTTGGTTGAACTTTGTAAAGAATGATTATACAAAAGAAAAAATGCTATTGTCAATGCTTTTAAAGGATAATAAAACAACATATTAAATAATGTCATTTTTTATCGGATCTTTTTAGTTAATATTTTATATGAATTAATATAAAATTTATAAAATAAACATAAATTTTATATTAATGAAATAATCATAAGATATTCACAAATAAATGAATATTTTTGAAATAATCAATAAAATATTCTTAAATGAATATATTTGAAAACCTAAAATTTTGAATAAGTACATGAATGAATACTTTTTTAATGCGAAAATTGTGAATAAATAAATTTATAGCCTAATTAGGCATTTTACGCATTCATCAGGTACACTAGATCGAAGTAGCATAATACGAACATTAAATATTTGTGAGATTTTACAATAATTTGCTAAAATAAATTTTCTGACAACAGTAATTTACAGTACAGTAGATTATAAATTTTGTTTACATTAAGAATATATATATTACCCACATGTTTACACTAAAAAAAGTTCAGTAATAACAATCAAGCTTTGGTAGAATAATTTTAATTGAAATTAATTGTTGAACCATTCAAAAAATTTTATTTGTGTCAGATGTTTAACTTGGTTGTTAGAATGTCAAAACCTTTGCAGCAACGTTATCTTGCTGAGCGTTCTACATAATTATTTTGATGGCCCAACATAAAATTATTTTCTGATCTGTATCTTAATAAATTTTTAGATGCTACAGTAAAGTTATTCTTTCCGTGTAGTTTTTATTATTATTACTAAATTTTTTGTTCAGTGTACAAATGTGTAAATATTTGTATTTTAAATATTATACATACGTTTAAGTTGTATTTATAACATTTTATTCTTATAAAACAATACAATTTTATAATTTACATACTTTATTTGTTATTATTGTTTATTGTCATCATATAAAAATGTAATAAATAATGATAAACATCTTAATTCTTTTGTAAATATCTTAAGTATCCGAGACGATTTATATAAGATTCAATGCAAATATTGCGATTTCAAACTTAATTCTTCTGTAAATAAATAAAAAACATTTTGATTATTTACAGAGCAACTAATCTTTACGTTGCAAAATTATAATGAAACTATGTATATCATCTTAAATACTTAAAGGACTTATATAAAGAAAGAATTATTTTTTTTATAATTTCTTAATATCACTTCTTAATACCATTTCTTAATTTCATTAGTACACACTTCTATTTCTTGTTACAATTATTCTTTATTCAGGTAGAAAGTTGCTGCTGCATTTTTGATACAATATTACTTTTGAATGGAATAAAGAACAATCTGTATATTTTTCACAATTGTTTTGAAAATATTTTTATTTGAAAATAAATATAATGAATTTTTAAGCGATATTATACGTGTATTTCGACGTGTCAATCTATCTGGAAATTTCATGAACTTTTGCATCTTATTTATTAATCATCAATTTTGATATTCATATATACGAAACACTTGTATTTTAAATCCGGTACACTTCATCGACTTTGATAAATACGTACAATATTTATCACGTGTGTAATTGACGTGAATTTCTCTGATGGCTATTATCATTTAAATTGGATTTAAATTGTGCTAAGAAATGAAACATTGTCACTAATTGAAAGATAGTTTGATGTAAATGTGAAAAAAATAATTGGGACGGAATGAAATTTTTATTTTGGCGATAAAAATTTGCATGTTTTTACATAATTAGCAAAACCTTACTTTATTATCCGATATACAAATCACGCTTAGCGTAACATATGCGAAAATATCTTGATTTTTAATTACATATAACTTACACATAATTTGAACACGTTTCTGGAAAATTGATTCAAAATTAATTTAAAAATTTTTAACATAGACGCTTCGATCATATTAGATTTTTACGCAACATCTGTTTACTTTGTTTTATCTTTATTAATTTGAATTTTAAAGTTCACAATTGTGACAGTATCTGAAAAATCTGGAAACTAATTTCAAACTTTGTTTAAAATTAAAGAACTCTTTACAATATGAGTATTATCTGATAAATATAAATTTCTATTTAATTAAAAAAGCTAGATTCACACAATGCTTTATTATCGCAATGGGTTACTGTATATAAACAGGAAAAGTTGTCTGGAACTCGCTAAGCGGGAAAAGAAGGATCGATGTAGCAAGGCAAACGTATAATGGACAAAAGATACGCGAGGGATGCAGAGAGATAAGAGTTTCGGATCTTTTCCTTTTAGGGTTGGCGTCGGAATACCTCGAAATCTATTTAAAGAACCTACCAAGATAATATTGTTCCGGCAGGCTATTGATTTTTTTCCCTCCTATTTGATCGGGCTCCTCAGCAAATTGAATTTTTTCAACTCACCGGTTTTCTGACCGATTGAAATTGTTTATTCTTCGATGTAATACGGTTTATCGGATTCTCAATTTAATCAGATTGCACATCTTACATACTTTACATCCTTAGTTATAAATCTTTATGTCCTTAAATATTATAATAACTTCAGCAACTAACAAAAGCAAAAAGGGAAAAAAACGTTCCTTTATCTAAGCATGTACTTACGCAAATGATTCTTTTAAGTTAGAACAAAATGCATGTCACAAAGGTGAAGAAAGAAAAAGAGAAAGAGAACAGCGAGAAGTCTTCAGTATCCAGTATTGAGTTGTAAAAGCGTTCGTTCGCCCTCACCGCCGAGCGGCATGGTCACTTATGTAAAAGCCGGCTACACGCCGCGTGATGAGTGGACGCTGTTCTATGCGCTTCTTCTTTTTAACTCTTTGGCCTCGCTTTTGCACTCTTTACCTGTCGCTGGTTATGTATGCGGGAAGGCTCTATACGCGTTGTACTTACCTGCATATTTGTGCCCTTCCTCTGCTTGTAGTCCTTTCTTCTTCTTGGTTAAGACTATCACAGGTACAAAAATTTTAGTTGTAACCGTGGTAAGCTTGACCAATCAGTTGAGCATTTTAAAACATAAGATCACAATTTTGATTGTGATTGATTGATTTACTTGTCGTCTTATGATTACGATTAAAATTGTTTTACGGGTGATGGTTCTTGCCGAATAAAATTAATAATTTTACTCTTTTACATGCGTTTGTTGTTTACCCAAGATTATGAGATTTGAAATTATGATTAACGAAAGTGTGTCAAAATATGCCATTTTTCGCATATGGTTTTATATTGTGTTCTAACAATATAGACTATATTGTAATATGAAACGTAATATAAATTTAGTTCTGATTAAACAGAAGTTAGAATGACGAACTTTATAAGATAATAACAAATTATGATATAAAATAATAAAATATAGTTGAAATGTTCAGTTTGAAACCAATTTGTTTAAAATAATTTTTACACAGTACACTTAAAAGTTGAATTATATAAAAGCATTGCATATACATATAATAGCAAAATTATATGAAAAGATATAAAATATTTTTATGCATTTGCTTCTTTTCGTCGCAAATTACAATTATTCTCTTATTTGTTTTGTTTTTTTTTTTTTTTTAGTAACGTAAAACTAATTAGAGATTTATTTAATTCGTAATTATTTTTTCATCATATAACTCTTGTATTCATACTATGCGAGGATTTACGCTGTAAAAGTAAAAAAAGGTAGAAGTGAGGATAATATTTACATACAATCACTCTTTTATTGTGTTCATTTTTTTAACGAAACCATATTAATGAGTTGAATCGATTATTAACGCAGTAAATGGCGCAATTCTGTATTAAAATCTAAATACATAAAATGATTATAATTATTGTAGGGTGTGTAAAAGACAGTTTTAGGTATTCATAGTCCATTCTTATTTCAAGATCGTTTTAAGTAACGTCTTAAGATGCTAATACGGCTCTCTGATTGGTTGATGGCATCTGAAAGTGATGCTTAAGACGTTCTTATTATAAGTATAAGAATCGACTATAAATACCGACCATAACCACGTAATTTCGTGATACATGAGTGTAGAGGAATAGTAAAAGATAGCGTACAAAAAAATCGAAATATTTACTCCTGCATTCCTTGTTTGATGTCTTATACATCTCATTTGTCTGGGTACTTTTAGCACACAGGACTAATGCTGCAGTTCTTGCTCCATGATTAGGAAGTAGCGTTTGCGCTTGCGCAGAGCACACAAAGTGCATATATCTGCATTCTACTGCTATCTACACATTAACCTCTTCAATATTGCATTATTATTACTTTGTACATATATTTGCTGTTCTTCTTAAACTTTATAAACACATTTCATGAGCTATTATGTCATTTACGTCTTATTTATTTATTTGTAAATTATTTACGCGCTATATATTCTACACATGAATTGTAATATATTTCACTCCTACGGGATATATGACAAAAATGCAAGAGTTTAAAGTTTGCAAATTTAAGAAAATAAATATTTTGTATTTCTAATTTTTTATAGGCAGTATAAAATATTTATTGATATAATTTATCTTTTTTAAACGTATTAAATAACACTTGGTAAATTAAAATGTGGATACCGGAGTTATTCCGGAAGCATTGTTTTATGTGCAAAAATGTAGTTATTTTGTCAAAACAAAATATAACTATTTACATATTGATTGCAGTTAATGCGTACGCGAATCATAATTTTTTCTAAGATTCAGAATATTTGTAAAGTGATTAGACATAATAAAGCGATTTTATTTCAATCTCTAATGCTTTATCTCTAATGTTTTAGTAAATGTTTAGTAGACCTTTTGTAAAGCTGGGTTTCCAATAAAAGTACGGGACATTTTTAAACTCATTTGTTCACAATAGAGTACAGTGAGAATGACTCGAAACTGAGAATGAGTTTGTTTCGATTTAATATAATTGTTTATGATTGTCAAAATTAAATTATTGCATCTCAATAACTGCGCGTAACTCTCATTTGCCCTCATCTTTTATGTAGTTTTAGTAAATAATGTGGAATAACGTGAGTAATAAGAAATGGGGAACAACATATGCAATTGAGCAAAAAGATTATCTATAGTCTATGTGGAGCAGGTCAACATATTGTAGACCGGCGGTTAGTCGTGAGGGAGTCGGAAAGCACGATGACGAGAGAAAGACTGAACCGGTTATGGGCGAGGCCCTTCGATTCTTCGTCTTCTTGTATCCCATCTTGGACCCAGAGTAGAAGGAGGTGAAAAAGGAGGAGGTGAAAGGAAGCGGTTGGTAGAAAAGAAGACTATACCAAGTATGGTGGCAAACGGGATGATGGGGCAACGAGAATCGAGAAGAAGAGGCCGACGAGGGGTGAAGAGAAACGCGAAGGGGATGGGATGAGAAATTCTCGTTGGCTTCGCTTCGATGTCTTTATACGCGCGGCTCTTGTATGGCCATGGGACATATATCTGTCTTACGAGAGCGAGGGGCGCCGCCAAAAAATCAGATCGAGTGTAAAAATCGCATAAACTCGTCGTGCAAACTCGAGAGCTATGTCTGCCGGTTGGTTCCCTCTCGGAGCTTTCTCTCTTTCTCCTTCTGTTTTCTCTCTCGCTCTGTTCCTTCTCTTTCTTACACGCTCTTTACCTTAAGCCCGTTTGATCCTTTTCTCTTTCTCTCCCGCCCTTCTCCTCTTTTTCTTCACAACCCGGTCTACAAGCCCGCTTGCATGACTCCACCTCGAGGAAAGGCCGATCACCTCCTACATTTTCTTTTATTCTGCTTGTCTGCCAGCACGAAAGTTATGTGGTTAGTCGGGCTTATGAAGAATCCGCTCTTTATCGACAAGTAAAGCGGTCTCCGCCAACGTTTCGTGGAGCGAAAATAATTTTATTGGGGGATACCGATTACCACCTTGATCAACTGTGCACGCGTGAACACTTGACGTTAATAAAGTAGTCGGCATTAATAAGGCAATATTTTAACGTTCGGATTTTATCTCGACCTTAAGACTACCGGACTCTCGCTCTTCAATATTTTCGTGCATCTCGCTCCGGATCGTAAATATATAAACGAAAAATCTTATTTATTTCTTTCATTAAAAAATAATGGTTTCTCTCTAATCGATATCTTATTATTAAAAAATCAACATCTTCAAATCATATATATTACGACTTAGAAATTGATTTCTCTCATTCTCTCTTTCTTCATATTTCACAGATTCTGTAATTCTATTTAAAAAACTTAAATGGATACTTATTTTATTAAGGTTTTTTTGAAAATTTATCATTTATTTTTGAGAGGGAGAAGTATGCAATTTAAATATTTAAAGAATAAAAGAAGACAATAGTCTTTATTTGGTAATGTATATCTTGTAGACTTGATTAAAAAATATTATTTTATGTAATTCCATTCTGTAAATACGTTATGCGATTTTACGACAAAAGACGAAAAAAGAAAGCTCAAACATTGATTAGGCATTTGAGACAATCATCCTTTTCTGAATAATTTATATGATTACATGCGGAATCAAATCGTGTTTAAGTGTAATTTTGCACCTATTTGCGAAAAACATTCCAACAAGCAAGTCCAACTAAGTTGAGCAAATCGAAACCGCAGATCGACCCGGCAGTAGAATGTACCAAAGAGCAAAGAGTGTAGTCGTTGCAATGCACCTCTTAACGAGCTCGCTTTGTTTTGCAACGCATGCATGTGCATGGTGTATGCAGGTATGGGCTACATACAATATATAGGTATACAATGTATGCGCATACGGAATATAAGCGTGGCCAGGTGTACGGGGTGTCCTGCTTAAAGAATAGACTTGAGTATTTTTATCGCTAATATTGTTTATTCCATAATAAATATTGATGAAAAATTGTAGATAGTTTTTCAACCGTTTGGCTCACAAGTTTTAGAACAACTCTGCTCTGAAAGTTAAAATATTAAAGATCTATCGTTACGATATTTATCTTTTCGAAGAATAACTAAAACGAAAACTGAATAGTAAAATTAAGCTATATAATTAAATTAGCAGTTAGATAAATTAGTTGAAAAAAGTAGAGATTTATTTCTTAGTAAAAGACGTAAATAGAAAACGCGGCATTCTGGAATCTCAAGACGAAGCTTGGTAGTTTAATCCATTGTCTTCCCATCTTTCGCTTCGTATCCTGTTTATAGCGCATACAAGAATGTTAGATTTTCACAGCTGTCCGTATCGCGAGAAGAAATACGAGATACATGGGTTACACCCGGTATATTACCGCGGGGTATATAGAGGTGTATAGATAGGGAGACAGAAGGGAGACCGGTTCCATACATGGCTTCCGAAGGCTTCCTTTTCTTGCGCTAAGACCAGAAGAGAGACAAGAATCAGCGGCCGTCTCCACTAATGAGATGGAATTGGACGTGGCCGAGATTTTTCTAGACTCGTCCAGTGGAGCGAATCAACTGGATCCTCAAGCATGCTCCCGTCGCCATCTAGCTCGCGACATTCCCGTGAGCGCGATCGGCGGTCCTCTTTGATACGAATCGTTTAATTGCGTCCCATTAGCCTGGCTTGGGGCCTTAGGTGAATGCGGCCAGGAACGAAAGCTGAAAACCGCTCCAATGAGGGTCTGGTCTCTGCTTTTACTCTTTTGCTTCTGTCTTCACTTACCATCGTACGCGCTCTTGCTCTTCTTCATTCTATTCGTTCTCCACTTTTCTTCTGGCCCTTCTTCGTTCTCGTGAGCTAGAATCGGCGATACGATGGTACGCGAGAGGCATCGTCCAACTTTTTCTCACCGGCACGCTGATGGTTCGTTACACCGGGCGCGCCATTGGAAGCCACGGTACGTGATGTGACGCCGGCGGAGATGGCGACCAAACAGGCCCAACCTACCACTTTTTCCACCAAGGGACCAGAATACCTGCTTTCCGAAAGGCTGTGTATTCCACCCCTTCTCCTTCCTTCTGCTGCGCAACGCTGTCCTGCGCGATCCAGTTCCCTCCCTGAAATTGCTCGATACCGATCAACCTGGGATGGGTTTTCCTGAAACTGAAACTGTCAATTTTACCAATATCACTTGTTTTTTTTTTTTGCTCTTCTTAATAACAGGGCAACATTATGATATCCGTATTGAACAAGAATGATAAGTAAAGCACGAAATTAATCATTCTACAGAAAAATAATTTCTGATCATCTCTATATAGAAATATAATAATAATTATACTTCTATTATGTTGTTAAGCGCGAGAAAATATATTCGATGCAGTTTTGTTTTAAACACTATCGATAATGGATAGCCGCAAATAGAAATCACGATCAGCAGTGGCTCGTGCGGTTTTCATCTTTTATCTTTTTGTCGTTAACGATGCGTAACCAAGCTACTGCAATGAAGTTATGCGCTGTACGCGTAACGAGCATATCTATGATCAGAATGGATAATTTATTCTGCTCTATACATGTCTCATTAATCTTAATGATCGCTTAAATAATTAAATTAAAAGATTTACTGACATTTAATGACAGAACGTTTTTGAATATCTGATAATTTATCTTTTATTAAAGCTTAAATTAATACAAATTATTTTTTTTCTCACATATGAACATTTTCACATGTATTTCTTACCAAAATTTTTTTTTTTTGCTTTGCAGGTAAGCATTACATTTATTTGCACAATCATGCCACATGATGCTATCACATCTTGAGTAAGTAAAATTAACGTTTCTATATTTTTATTGCGAAATAAGACATACGAAAGAAACAATACGTTGCGAAAAGTATAATCTGACTTTATAATTGTTAGCTGTAAAAAGTGTAACTGATTATTCTATTTACAAAATAATTAATATTCACAAGAAATGAGAATAATACAATTTTTCTTAATACTAGAAGATACAAAACATAGCTTTGAAATTTAAAAAAAAATCAAATCACGGATTTCTTGACTTCACTGACGCAGATTGAAGAAACTTCTACCTCGATGTAGTTTACCTCGATGTAGTTTATCGAAAGAAACGCCGTGTAATGCGAATCAAGACAGTAGTCTAGACTTTATAAGGGCAAAGGAACCTAGTTCGTTGGTGTTAGGACTACAGTAGCTAGTGAGGATTTACGGCTGCCTCTATCTTAGCACGGTTTCGTTGAACAGCGCAACACGTCGGATCCCATCGGCAATGGGATTATATCGCATAGAAGGTGGTTGCTTGTATCGCATCAAGATAGGTAGATACCACTCCGCCCGCCGCTTCTCGCGGTGCACCAGCAACAGCAACAGCAGCATCAGCAGCAACAGCGATCGTGCCTTAGGTCGACTCACGCTGCATGAGTTCCGTGACGATCGTTCCCTCCGTCCTCGTTCCCTTTACAATCCTCCTCTTCCTCTTTATCTCTCTTTCTCTCCGTGCTATACTCCTTAGAGTTTTATTTTCACTCAATTCCGGGAAGTATCGCGCACCAAGGCGAAGGGATAACGGGCAGGTGGTGGGAAGGGAAAAAGAAACACGTACACAAAGTTAGCCGAAGGACAGGGATAAGAGGAGGAAGGTAGGTAGATATACCCGAAGCAAAACGAGGAAAGATAGTTGGGACAGTGGGGAGCCATAAAGCATCCTAGTAATTTAATTCTATGCAACACCGAATAATCTTTTGCTTTTCTGTAATATACAGCTCAGACGCGGCCTGGATAAATTAACGATTTAAAGAGTATCTTTGGAGATAAAGTAGTTTTACAAGACAGTTCGCTATAAAGTTGACGATAAATTGCGTATCGCGACGAATAATTATCATGTTTTACAAAAAAAAGAAACAAATTACGTCTTTGTTAAACTGAATTATAATTATTTTTGTTGACTGTAGTTACTTTGAATTATAGATTACAATTAGATGTTGTCTTTATGTACAGTAAAATTTAAATATTAGAGTTTTAGATAGATGCAAATAAACTCGAGCTATCCGATGAGTATTCTGAATACCGAATCCTGCCTAAATTTCGTAGACACCAGATAATTTGAACGATTGCCGGGGAGTAATAGAGTCATTTTCGCCGGCACGTCGGCCGCCGGTCCCGAGTTAATTAATGTCTAGCGAAACATTAGATCTCTGTCCGCGGGGCAATGCAATATAAATAATAATAATTTGAGCGAAAAATGCCGGAACATCCCTCCGATGATTATCTGCTCGTAAATCCCAGCATAAAGATATCGCGACTAAATTGCCGCGGAAGGGTTTCGAGGTGCCAAGAGGCGCGACGGAGAGGGTTAGACGAAAAGACGAAAAGGGGGATAAAGGTGAACGCACACGTACGAGAGGTATTACCGAGCGTTTACCTTGCCCTCACAATCGTGGCGGTATAGCAGTGTGGCGACGATGGTATTGCAATATAGACGGGGCGGTAACAGACCAATCACGCGCCGGCTACTAATTTGCTGGGCTCAAACAGCTGCCGTTCTGCCGCCTATGCGAAACCCCCGGTTTATACAGCAAGTATGTATGCCTCGAATTCTCGATCGAGGATTCGATCCCCTTTGGACTCATGCTGGGATACTCGATCGGCCATGGCCTTCTTCATTCCTTCTCGTGCTCTTATTCGGCTCGCGTCGCGCTCTTCTTCTCCTCCTTCTTGTCCCGATGCCCACTACCTACCCGTGGCTTGGACAAAACATTTCTTAATTGGGTTTCGTCGGAGGGTGATGTCTGTCCGTGCTCTTTTGGGAGCAGCCGGCTTTTACTTCTTCGATTATTTATTGAACTTCGTTCTTTCGCATTGTCTACTGAATACGTTTAACTTGTACATTATTAAAACTTTTATTACTGTTAACGTTCGTTTCTTCTCGCCACTGTTATCAAATATAATACATTTATTTATTATCGAGATTTTTGTCGCTTTTAGAGAAAAGCTGCTTTCCTCTTAGGGTGCGTTTGAAAGGATGATTTACATGATATCATTGTCTTTCCATACGGTGTGTGTAAACGCTTAGAGTGTACCCATTTATAATTAATAATTTTGCCTAAACGTTGTCAAACGTGACACGTGAATTGCATTTCTTCTATTCTGAACTTTGTAAAAATTCCCACGTCTAACGATTGTTAACAGTTTTGCACGTCGTAATACCCTCGTAATTTACCTTGTCTGACAGTAGCCCACGCAAGTAGAGATGCGTGAATAATGGCGTTGCGAACGTGGTACGCTCGCTATCACTATATAATGAAATCCCTGAGGCTAAAGGACTGGTCTTCTGTTCTTGAGTCTCCCTTCAGTGCTCTATGATATATGCCGTCCACTATACTTGGACTATACCCAAGAGTCAATAGGATCTTAAAAGACCATCTTTTCACTCGGCTGCTCATGCGCTAATAGTTCTTTTTATGTATATTATGCATTACTACCTAAACGAGAAAATTTTATAGGATATTAATAAAAAGTTTAATAACTTCGCATTGTGACTATTTAGAAAAGTATTCATATTTCAAACTAGATACGTCTAAAAGAAAGAAAGAAAAAAAGTAAACTACAATAAAATTGTGTTTACGAGCAACCTTGCGAATGCGAACAATTTCCGCGTCCATAACTTTAATTTCCATATATTTCTTCGCTTTGTTCACTATCGCGGCTTATCCCTTAATATTTTAAAATATAGCTTACAAACTTGTATTTGCATATTATTAAGTTTAGAGAGATTTATATAATTAATTACGCAAAGCTTAATTCGTAATTTCATTGCATTTGTATCATATTTCTATATAATAAAAGATTCTGTAAAGAAATATTATTAAACAATACAAACACCAACGTAATATTTAAAAGTACTGCTATATTCAAAATAATTTTTTAGATATACTTGACGTAATTCATATGCAATGATTTAAATCAGGTGATATCTTTGCGATAGCTATTATAATTGGATTAGTACCTTGGGTGTTTCTTGTCGAAGAACACGTACGCCGGACCATAGGTAATCCAATAAGCATCTAATAGCATCGATCTCTCAGACATTTAGTCCATTAGATTCCACGTTAGTTTATTGCTTCACATTTTACGGGTTTGCCCAAGAGTATTCTGATTCCCCTCTGCGTTAATCTTTCTTCCCTTAATTTCATTCTTCACTAATTAATGTTTATCAACATTTTTTCACGCAATACGCTGTTGTACATAGTTTACAAATAGCAGCTATTTTCTTTCACAAAAATACGTGCAAAGTTTTTCGATTAACTTTACATTAATATTTTTATTCTTTTTTAACAGATTATGTTGCGTCCTATATTTTACTCCTATATCTCGATACAATGTTTGTGATCCATTGTGTTGGATTGATACAAGGGCGATCTATACGCGAGGCGAGAAAAAGATGATCTTTAAGACTGTCAAATCATCAACATACATCTTTGAATCTGAACGAGTCACGACAGGTGTTTTTAGGCATATTGTGAATGGTTCTTACAGTTTATTAGTTAAATTTTGCATTTTTTTGTAATACATAGAGTTTTACATTAAATCGTTAATCTCCTAAATCAATTTATTTTACATATGGAAAATGTCGCAAGTAAAATCGTGGAATAGTGCTCAGGCGTAACGTATATGAATCGTACACAATAAAGCAAAGCTCCCTTCGCGCGCTTCCGGCATTCCGTCATATACATTCAATCAATGCCTATATTTTGGTTACTCTGAAATATAGCCAATCTCGAGAATGCTCAACCCTGACTTTAGACCCTCTCTTCCCCTTTCGTTCACCCCTTTGCCGCATAGAAACGGAAACGCTGTATTGTAATACTCCGTCGGATATGCAAATCAATCCTATGGTTTCCAATGATTTATCTACTGGACTCAATTCGTTTAAGTGTATCCCGATTCCATTTCAATTGAACGACCGCGCTATGTTTGTTTAAAGCATGCGAAATATATACTGTATCACTAATCCTTCTCTTAGGCGCTTACGTAAGTTGCGCTGGACGGAAAATTTCTGCGCGACTTAGCCAATCTTATAATGTCTAATGATTAATTCTCCGAGTTCAATTTCTCTAAGTGTGCTATAAGTTGGCCGAGAATTAGACAGTTACTTTGATCAAGAAAAGGCGCGCTTTAAAATTTATATGCATGCGCGCGCGTGTGCGTACAGTTAGACTGGGTATTTTCTAGACGGTGAAACATCGGTGAAACACATTCACTCACTCCATGCGCGAATTTAAATATAAGTAAAAGGCTTTACTAGCACAATCCAGGAGTATCGTCTTTCTTTCTGAAAGTTGATTTGCCTTGCATGAAGCTTAGAGAGGGCTGCTTCTGCCGGGAATTCGCTTCACGACGTACAGGTCGGTTTCTCGTTCCTTCTTTCTTTTCTTGGCAATAGAGGCAATGAGGAAAAAGAAAGAGAGAAAGAGAAAGAGAGAGAGAGAGAGACTTCGATCTTGGGTTCAACCTAGACGTCGCGACACCAACGTAGCTTTTTTAACTAATTTTTTTTTTTTTTTTTTTGCCTATTCTTCTTTTACGTGTAGTTTTTCTCTTAAAAAAAAAAAACAAGGAAGTTTTTGCTTGTTTTATTTATCAATTCACTGTACCAACATCATATTCGTTATGGGGAGTCAATTTGATTATTTTTACAATTATTTATAGTATATTTGATTATTATTAAACATGCTGTATTCGATTGATATTATGTGTAACTTTGTTTTTAATTTTCCGTTAAGTAATTTTTATATTCTTAATATTTAAATAACTGTCAACTGTTTAATTTTCTTATTCTCAGTGTAATTACACAAAACTTTGATTGAAAATGTCGGAATGTTAGGTTCACGAGGAGCGACAGTTATAAAACGATACCTTGTGTAATTGGCCTGACCCCATTTGATCACCATAATAGCAGTCCATTCTCAGGTTTAACCTTTTACCTTTTGTGAAGAAAAAACTTCTAGTTCTACACAATAATACACACTATATATACAATATCCTTTACTAAAGAAAGATTCTTTATATAATTATAAAAAAATTGAATTTATTTTATCATAATAAATATTGTTATTTATACAATGTGAGTGTGTTTACGAAATTGATGATAAATTGTAGAAAAAATAAAATAATATAATTGGATGTTAAAAATTTTTAATCTCGGTTTTAACTGTTTATACAGCTCTAGTCTCGTAATCAAAGTAACTTTCATATAAGTTCAAATACAGGAAATATCGGTATTGGCATTATCATAATCCGATGACAGAATGACGCTGTATATCTGTCGAATATCTATCGGGATGCTCATCCGAAATCCCGCAAATCCGTGCGGATGCGGCGTTATCCTGGGCGAGCAATTTCTCGCGAGTTTCTCATTTAATATCAGCAATTTAACTACTTCAACATCGCGCCGCAAAAGCCATAAATATCAGCTACCGTGGACCGGAGAACGATCGTTGTCGCGATAGGGATGCACTAGATCGTGGTTGCACGACTCAGCAATGGAAGCGTACTCTGAAAGGGAGGTAGACGAAGTTAGAGCGCGACAAAGAGACAGAGAAAGAAGAAGAGCCGAAGGGGGAGCGTCGGTGCGGGAGGGGACAGTTGTAGAAGGGGTTCGCGACAGGGGATGGGCGAAAGCGGAGGCAACGGGAGAGAAAAAGAGGTCGGATGAAACGCTAGGCGCTCGAGCTACAAGTACACTCCGTGCTCGCACGCTAGAAGCTATACTTATACCTATAGGCAGTGGTGCATGGTGTGCCATGATGGCAGTAACTCCAGAATCCCAGGGCTTAAACTCGCCTAGCACCGAGGATCAGTGGGGAAACTTCCGTGCGCCCGTGGCTTAAAGGCTTCGTGGTTGCTGCTCCCTTGCTTTCCGGGTAGCGGTAGCAACTTTTCGCCATGTTAATGGGTGCAATATGATCATACGTGGTGCGTCCGCGTATTTATACGCCGCGTTCTTACTGTACTGTTTTCACAGTTCTTGAACACGTAATTCTTTAGGGTTGAGAAACAAAGGCGGAACTAAGTAAAAGCCCGACAGTGGAACAATAGTAGTTAAACTATAATAATTCACTGACGGTAGTTAAACTATAATAAGTTTAACTTACAGAATAATGCGAAGGGATGAGTTGTTCCTACTTGCATATTAAAATGACAGTAATATGTAGTGTCATGCCGTATATGTCGACGACAATAACGTGGTGTATGATATAATACACGGTGTATGACATACACCAAACCTACTTAATTAACTGATTCTATCAGAGGCAGAGCGTACGCGTTTGCTTAATGCAGCTGCTCTTTTAGGTAACGTCACTCAATTGTTATCGGTGAATCTTGCATTACGTATATAATGACTTCTCTTTTGCATTTTCTCCTCGTAACCTGCCACGATTAGCGATGCGCAAGGTCGAAAGAGAAGTATACCGCCGTTAATAAAGACATTAATATTGACTGGCAAGTGTATCTAGATATGCCGCGAGGGTAGAGGCAATCCAAGTCGGGAATAACGCTTGGGAATAGAATGCTCGGTCACGACAGGAATAACGTTTAAGAATAAAAGATGAGAGCGAAAAAGGAAAGTACTTATTGCTTATTCATAAGAAGTCGGAAGAACGTAGTTTATGTCAAAATAAACTTGTGTGTATGTATGTTTCGAGATACTCAACAGAAGATGTAATAAATAATATTCTTTGCATAATTTTATAACGTTGACACATATTTATAGAAGATATATTTTAGTTTCGTAATTTTATTGTATTTTTTAACATAACTGAGATAACGCAGATGTGCACATTGCACGCTTTTTATCTTTTGATTCTTCTGATATTGATTTTTTTAATTTTAAAAGTCTTGATTTTATATTCAATTTTAAGGACTCTTGAAATTAGAAAACGCAATATCACAAAGGCCAAGAGCCAGCGCGCGGTTAAAGGTGCACAAAGCAAGATTAAAAAAACATTCTTCTATTAAAAGTTTTTTCTTCAAGCGTTTCGTACATGAACGTTATAAAATTGAAAGCATCTCGTAACACATAAAAACTTACAATATAACTTTATAAATAATATTACATTACAACTGTCAAAGTGCACAGTAACATCAGTTTATTACGTGAAGTTGCGTACGAAATGCAACACAATCGAGCTCCGAATTATCGATCGGCATTGCGAATAAAGGCAACAATATATTCAACTATTGATTTAGCATAAGTATAGGTTTTTTCCAAATAGAATCATTATAAAAGTATTAATTATATTTGTCCGTCAAATAATTTTTAATTTTTATTATATCAATTTTTTATCGTTTTAATTATTGAGAAAGAGTAAGTCACGATTTTTTAATTTCTAGAACAGCACCAGCGGCCATAATTCCCTTGCGTTCGAAATTTCGATCTTTTTCCGATCAGACCGCCCCTTTGAAAGGGTACCGCAAGATTTATTCGCCGTCTGGTCACCATAACGGACGACGAATATCACCAAAATGGGCAGCATATGGCGTACGATGACGCCATTCTGCCAGAACATCCGTAGGGATTTTCGAATTTTGTTCATAATGATTGCACTCATAAAATCTATATCTCAGTTGTGAGAAGGGACGAAAGCTTGATCAAAAATCACAGATGCGACGTATTGGTTTACGACAAATTCAAAATTCTTTCATATAAAATTTTTTAAAAATGTTTTCGAAAGAGGTATTAATAATTAACGAGATTTAAGCTGTTTTTTTCTTTTTTTATTTTTAAAATGCAAATAACGCGATTTTAAAGAGAAAATGGTATGAAAATGATATATTTTCTTTTTTCCACGTTGTTTTATATACGTGGCAGATGTAAGCATCGACATTCTGGAAACGTAGCCTATGGGGAGTTTCAGCTCCCCAAACGTTATAGTTGCATCCTCAGAGACGCACGTGGTACTGCGTATCATATTACGGTTCTTCCACGTGCCAATAGCATTCACATCCGCAACAATTTCCTTGATCAGTCTCTCCATCGAATTACAATTACCAATTTATTCGGAAAACTCGTAAAGTATTGACTGTGACAGTCAGAGTGTCTGCGTCGTATGAAAAATATGTGAATATCCCCTACATAGTTCTAACATTTTTTCTATAATTTCGATATATTTGTCAATCAAATAATATTTATAATATAAAGTTAATTTCTTTGCATTATGTCACTCTAGTCTGTTTCGATTGCCTATAATATTTTTTTTGATATTCGTTGTTATCGCTGTTTTTTATATTAATAAAAATATGTACATTTTTATTCTTAGGTAAGACGGTTTTTACTTTTAAATAAGTGATTAAAAATCAATTTCTTACGTACTGTAGTATTTTCTACATCAAACATATATTCTGTAGTGAATTAATAATTTATGGTACGTGATTATACAAGAAACATTACGCAGACGTAAGTTTGGGAAAATTTATTTGTCATTCATGTTATAACTTTGCTCGACAGCCATTGATTATGAGCTAGGCACGCCGTGCCTTATCTTCCCCTTACACGCCTGGGGATCAGAATCCCCCAGTCCGGAAATATTTCGTACATCCCCAAAATTAATATCTGTTGGTTCAATATCATCTGTCGGCCACTTGTATCTACGGTAGCTTCGTTTGCGACTTAATAGTGATGAACTGTAAGAAATGACGACATTGTATGTGTGTGTGTGCTCGCTTTATTAAGACGTATTTTCGAGATACATTGAGAAAACCGTTATTCCGTTATAAATCTTTGCTAAAAGGAGAAATTTACTTTGCACAAGTTATATAATTATCAGTTGTATCATTACTTTTGTCAATATAAAGTACGATATATAAATATCATATGAATATCGAATTGAGCACTTATTCTGTGATATTTACATATTATCGTTTATTTATTAAATATCCTTTAAAATTATTTTATAAATCTTGTAAACGTTATAGAAATTATAAAGTGTTATAAATGTTAACATGTTCTATTTAAATGTTAATAATCTAATAGTTTAACGAATAGATTATGAAATTATGTACATAACGCAGCATTATAAATTATTCGTATTTTAATGAAAAACATATAATGCACAATATATTTCCAAATTCATTTATTTGCAAAATCTATGGAAGTTTGCGGTTTAAAAAAATGTATAGCAACGTAAAACCTGTTTATGCTACAAGTGGGAATTTCAGGTACTTGGCTCAGTAATTTTTTAACACGGAGACGAGCAGAATACACAATGTATCAGGCAGTTTAATAACCGTGATACAAGAGTATTCGGCTCACGGATGACGCGACGATGATGATCCGCCATTTCGCCGCAACTTGGGAGGTCCGCTCTTGATATCCCCCCTTCCTGTCTTCTCAACTGCCCCCTCATTTCTTCTTCATGCTTCACATGTGCTTCACTCTTTCGCCTCGCGATGCCTTTCAGTCTTCTTTTCTCCCTCCATCGTCCACATGGTTGCCTTCCTCAACTGTTTGTCGTTCATCCCTCTTTCTCACTCTTCGTTTAGATGTCCTTTTTCATTGTATCCGGTCCTTCTTTATCCCTTTTCTCTTCTTCGTGTTCTATCTTCCGTGCCGTCCTCTATGTCAGGTAGAATCCTATTCTCCGCGTCGTATTTCGAATGGGACATGACCATTGGAATCTCGTTCTCTCTCTCTCTCTCTCTCTCTCAACTTATATTTTTTTTTATTAAGAGAGATAACACGTAAAAAATTATTCAAGATTATATTTGCGCGCAACGTTATAATATACATATTATAAGTGTTAAAATACTATTTTACATCAACTTTATAGTAATAATTGTCAGAATGGTAATTTAAACAATGCAGACTTTACATTTCTCGTACATTTTATCGTACAATTCATCATTTGCCAGTGCTTGTAATTAATACATAAGGGAACAGGAATACTAAGAAAGACGAATTAATGAATGAGGTAACACAAAGCTACCGCATCGACGAACGTAATAACTGCATGGATGTGATAACCAGTAATTTGCGGAAAGAACTTTTAAACAACTCGCGTAGCCATACTTTCGTGAGAGACCCGGAGAATGTAATTGCGGAAAGGGACGACGAAGAGGTGGAAGCGAAGAAAGTGAATAATAGTGAAGGAATGGTGCGAGCCGCGCTCGACTGATCGGAACGGAAATAATTACTACAGGAGTAGTTTACTCGCGCGTCTTACAAAGATTTTGTGATTCGATAGCGCTTACGTAAAATTGGCTATCGGTAAATGATAAAATTCCGTTGATTAAAAAAGATAAAAGCGCGGTACACACACATACACACACACACAACGTCACGTTTTGGTCGTCACTTGTTCTCTTTCTCCCGCAAAAAGAAAACATAATTACTGTTTTTCGCAAATTAGCGAGTAGCGATAATAGCCACGAGGGTAAAGCCGCAAGTAATGGGGCGAAGAATTACATTGCATTATGAAAAACAAGTAAAACCGGATAAATGGTCTCGTTTACTGTAAACGGAAAGGCAACCGAGTATGCGATAATAATGGTGGTACCGAATGCGTTAGAAAATGCGATCGGTGAGAAAACACTAAAGATAGCTTTACAACAACTCAATATACTGGATGTGGATCAATGTAATGATTAGCTACGTTGGATTTCTATATCTAGATAATTCACTGCGTGCTACTATGTTTAACTTAAACATCTACGATCGCTTCTTGGAGTATGTTTTATAGATACACATCTATCTTATATAGATATTCTTTTTATTTCTAAATGTCTTTTTTTTCTAAAATTATATTCTTATATTAAGTTTTAAACTTCAAAATTTGGTTTCTTAAAAAAAACCAAAATATTCTTGATTCAAGCTTATGGCATTAATCACTGCTGCATTATTTTCAGAGGAATTTTGATATTTTTATATTTATTAGTGTTTCCATATTTCAAATAATGAAAACTTGTTTTTTAATGAAAAATGTCATTTTTTCCTGAATTAGAATTGTGGTTTAACAACATTTCGTGCGCACAATATTAACGAGACTGCCGATGATCACAGCAAATAGCGTGATACAAGCAGCTTATCGTAGGGCTTGTGATTACAGCAGCTTACAGCAGTAATTTTATTAACGTTTAACTACGTATCGATTGAATCAAGTTACCTCTAGCATTAATAAAATTGACCGTCAACAGTTTTCATGTCTTACGTGCATTATGCTACTACCTAGTGGTTTGCATCTTTTCACAAGTTTCAAAGTAATGATATTGTAATGTCGCGCAATTCTTTAGGCACACAATCTTTCTAGTTGCTCTTTTCAATGTTTCGAGAATTTTCTTAGTAACATAGTAATTACACATACACATACGTGCGTGCTTTAAATAAAAATAAAAATTATCTACAAACTTGATCAAAGATTATATAGTTTAGTCATAAAACAATGTGTGGCTTTTTTGATGTTTATGAAAGTTAATTTAAATACAGTTTTCTCAATTGTCATTAATCTTGAATTACGTAGCATTTTGTATAGTGGCATTTCATTAAAAATTTTCACCATGTTGTAAAAACCCAAAAATTGCGCAATGCTAATTTAAACATCCTTTTGACATCATACATTATCGTTAATCAATCTGTTGTATAGACAGGGATAATATTCCGATGTAATTTATGTAATCCCTCCGGAGAGTAACCGTGGTGCGAGAGTGAGTAACAACTATAAAGTTGCCGCAGTGTCAATGATTAGTTGGTTTTCGATAGCACGAATCGAGTTCTTGTAAAACGCGCTTATCTAAAGCAGAACTGGAAAAAAATTGAGGAATTATTATCGCGGTTATGGAATGCAAGAATAATTAGTAAAATGGATTATTAATTAATAGACGTGCAATATTGATGAAAGAATTTTCCTCATTAAACTGAAAGCTACAAAAGTTTCACTTATTTGCGATTACAAACTGTCTATACTTTATTAACATAAAATATGCAAACTGTCCAATTTAAAACATGAATTTGAATTTGTAAATTCAATCAATAGTTATAAAGTATTTAACAGTGTGAGAAATATTACTGGATGTATATTTGTTGAGAAAATTGCAATTGCTAATATAATCAAACAATTTCCAATTAATTGCGCTTGTTACAAAACATTTATTAATTTTTATTCTTAATTAACCCAAGCATCCGAAGAAGCTTGCGTTTGTTAATTACCGACGCAGCCGATCGATGTGTTAAAATTCGACATTTATCAGACGAAAGCCGAAGACGAAATTTATCGGCGATACTTGCACCACAACCAATCTGGTTGGCAACATGGCGTGTTGGCGAAATAGAGGGGCGCGGTAAAGGGAATTGGTAGGTGGGCATGGGGGTAGCGCGAGAGGGAAGGAGGCAGGAAGGGGGTAGGACGAAAAAAGAGTCTCATCGCAAGGGCTGGCCCCGCGGGGACTAATTTTTATTTTCCCTCTTTTCCAGTAAGTGCTCCGCGTCCACCTATTTCTCATAAATTTGAATTAATTTACATGCATTTGAATTTAATGCACCGCCATGCTTTATCAAAGCAATTAAGCTTTTAAGCGCGCATTTGCATTAATCCAATGTTTACAATTACGGCACGAACCTCTTTTTCGAGCGCAGCCCGGGTTATTCCCCCCACCTTTGCCAACGTTGGCTACTGCCGTGAGACTTAAGATATAGATGGGTGTCCTATCTCTTATGTTATATTTCATCGACTTAATCAATTTATCACTAATTAGCGATCTCGGAGAGGAATAATGCATCGCGTTAAGTCATTGAACGTACTAAACGATTCATGTACGTGCATGACATGATAAGAGCTTCATAAATTATTGTTGGTATCTACTATTAATGTTGGTATCTACTCTTCGTATGGATGGCTTATCGTATATCTTCTCCGTGTAATAAATATTTGTAATTTATATCACGGCAACATATCTTCTATGAAAGTTGCAGAAAGGTAATTGGCTAACGCATCATTACAATGATGTAAAGTTCTGCTTCATCATATAATACAACGTCGTATTCCTATATTATTGCCTTTTTCTCGATTCGTATTCATTAATTTTCCTTTAGCTAGTTCCAAAGAATTGCTTTGCTATCAGTTTTCAAGAATTATAAGTATTTACTGAGGACTCAAAAGTAGTCAGTGCAACACAATATGATTTATATTAATTAAATGAATACTAATTCTAGCGAATATTGTTATAAATTTTGATAATTTATAAAACACCTTGGAGCATATCTTTTGTAAAATTCAGAGTATTGGATTGTGATAATAATGTAGTAGATTCTACTACACACATTATTATCAAATAGAATATCACACAATAATATAATACATTTTCTGGTTTAAAGCTTTAAAAGTATTGTGAAACTAAGCTTACATCTTTGAAGCGATATGGGAAAAATTGTAAAATAAGAAGAAATATATTAAAGGTATATATTAAAAAATATATATTACTTTTTTATATTTATTAGTACATGTATAGAGTTGCGCTTTCTTTTTAAATAAATCCATATTTTTTGAAATATGCCAATCGATAGTATTTTGTATTAGGGAAAAAACTTTTTGAAAATAAATTATTGAAATTTAAGATATATTTTTAACTTTGTATTTGATTGATCTTACTTTTCTCTCCACTTTTCGACACTCTTTTCCAATATACTCTCTTGAAAGCGGGTATATTGTCTTGTGGACATAGATGTAGGTATGAGGTTAGTATATATCTATAGATATAATATAGGGAGTGAAGCCCTATTCAAAGCGGATGATTCAGTGGCCGTTGCTGCGCTTGGATAAGATCTCGTAGCGTGCTGCCTCGTCCATCTTAACCGCGAGAGATCGGCCAACCTGCAACAGCTAACCATTCACCAAGCAACCGTACCGAATCTAACCCTTTTCGTTTTTTCGCCCTTTTGCGCGGAATCGCGAAATCTAGATAATCCATATTGTGTCCGGGGATTCGGGGAGTCGAAGCTCTGGACATCTCGATAAAGCGAAACTCATTACGCGACGCTCGATAACCTGATTTGTCTCGCTCCTTAACCTTCTCACGAAGCATCCGTTATTTCCGGATTCCGGGAGCCGCACATGGCGGACTTTTTAATATGCCAGAAAGGTTGCCGCGCGCCGGGGAACATTTTTGGCAGCTCGCGCTCGCGTATTGCGGATATATGCGTGAATGGAGTATTCCGCGAGTAGTTCGCTCCCCAACTTTCTTGATTTACGCGAGTTCATTATTATTTTCGCGCTACGGAACAATCGCGCCTCTTGCCTCTTCCGTATTTCCGTCTGTAACCCTCCCTCCTTTTCATTGGCCTACGAGAGATGAAAACTACAACTGGAATACGTTGAATAATGGAGCAAATTTTTTCTTCGCTGTAACTTTGCATTTTATACCGAATATTCGTTAGAAACTTAGGGACGCAGTTGCGGTAAAGAGAAGATAAATATCGTTGATTATAGTAGCGTTCTCACCTTGAATTTTGCGTCATATAACGATATTATATTCGAGTCCACTGTGCGTCATGGCGTCATCATCTTGCACTTTCAAAACTCGCCGAAATATGCGGCGGTGCAAGATTTTGTCTTTTTGCAGCGCTTTAAACGCGAGCAATACCTCGCTCCGTCATTATCGCGCGCGCCACGTTTTAAATTTTCGACGCGTCAAGTATAATTTGCTCTCCCTACAAAATTTCAAACCTGTCCGTAGCAATCATTAGTAATTGCGCAGTGCGATGCTATCTAATGTACCGTTTCCGAAAATCCAAATTCAAAGTGCAGTTGAAGCAGACGATAATCATAGTTTCTTGCGGGTTAAACGCGCGATGGCGTCTTATTCGTCGGAACCGGCTCTGCCCCCTTCCTTTCAGGCTGTGCTTGGACATACTGGTGTAGGCCCCCCGGGGCTTCGTCGAATCGCATGAACGGGAGACCTGCCCTCTATGTCTTGCTCCGCTCTGAAAGGAGCTCCCATATTGCAAAAGAACGTAAAAGGTTCACCGACAATCCGTAGTCCCACTTGCAAATTATCAAATCATCTAGTCCGATACTTATTAATGCGTTTAAGTTAAGTCATTACCCTGAGAGATACGTAGCCACGAGGGTACACGTAGGAGATTTACATCGCTCCCTGCCGTTCCTGTAGCTCTATAATTAGAACGTCAGATATCTCAGAAAGCTTCATCATTAAAAGACATTCTTCATAATTTATCAAGCGAGAGTGAAGCGATGTTCAGAAGCGGTGTCTACAGAAGCGGCTGATTAGTTAATTACTGCCACTTCATTTACGAACTAATAATAATGCATCCTATAGTCTGGAAGGGGAAGATTTACATCGCGGAATTACGCGGCAAAATTCGTGAAATTTCCGCGCGTTAATCCACGCAGCTTATTTCCGTGGAGACGGAATGCATCTGCACAGAATCCACTGCGATCTTCTCGAGGGCCATGGCCGTAGAGTTGGAAATAAGGCGGCAATAAAGCATATGTAAAATATATTCTTGAATTCCTTTTAGGACACAGATATATGTGGATGGTTCGTGGGTCGGTTGCCCGCTGGTAACCATGTCTCCCCTTCCTCTTACAACAGCGAATACGCACACGTACGACTTTGTGTGCGTGTTACCAGGCGTGTGAGAGACGTATAGATGCATGGCGATGTAAGTAAGACAGACGATCCGTTTCATTAGGTGTCGCGACGTTACCCACCTGTATTGGTCTCTCCAACATCTCTCGTATTCGAAATGTCCCTTTTGGCCTCTCGCCTCTTTTGGTGATTATTTACGCTCAAGAAAATACTTTTGCCAAGCATCCGTTTCGTAGTCATAAAAAGAAAAGGTAAAAAAACGTCGTAGGAAAATCGTAAATTCATTGCTAAATAGCGCCATTGTAATATCGATAGGCATTCCAAATAAACATGATGGAACAATGAGAGATATGTCAAATCGTAAACTATCGTTTCTCTTCGGCGAGATTTTCGCACGAGGAAACAACAATGACGATTCGGGGTAGGACGTCGTGGAATGGAAACCCTCGGCGTGGAAACGAAAAGCAACAAGAAAGGGAAAGTTGGTTGTTTCTTTCCCCCTTGAATAGGGGAAACGAGGGAGACGGAGAAAGATGTACACGGAGCCGCGAGGTGTCGCCTTACAACCGGCTCGGTTCGCTTACCTATGCCGAGCCTCCTTTGCATGCCATCTCCACCACCATCTCCACCATCTCACTTCGGCTTGCTCCTTTTGTATGTTCCGTCCCACAGCGTCCTCCTTCTCTTCCCTTTCGCTCGAGATGCACCGTTGCGTTCGGTCTTTGCATAATTATTACGATTACCGCGAGTAGCAGCTGGCTCGTTGTGGAGAAGCCACCTCGTATCCTCCCCCCCTTTTCTCCTTCTCCTCCTCCTCCTCCTCCTCCTCCTGTTTCTCCTCCCAGTTTCCTCTTTCTTCCTCTCGCCTCCGTCCTCCGTTTCGTTCTCGTACGAGTGTCAGGAAACGAGAGATGAAAAAGAGAAGAAGGGCGTCTTACATTCGCGTGTGTGTGTTAATTAAATTTCTTGAGGGAATACACGCAAAATTATCGTCGGGATCTCTGCCGGCCATTTTTTGCTCGCGATTAATTGCGTGCTTCGACAGACTGTCAGCCAATCAGCGTCTTCGTTCCATGTCATCGGATGCGTCGATGGATGAATTACAACGAATCACGTAACTCAGAAGCGCGTTAATGATATTCTGTCTACGTTCCGAGTCACGTACCCCATTAAAACGCAGAGGACGAGTAACATTTTGAACAATATATGAATGATGACATGGCTAATACCTGACCTTCGTTTTATTTTGATAGTGAATATATAAATAGCAATAATGTATTGATTATGATTACCAAATCATTCAATTTCAAAACGTGTTCGGTACATTCATAGATTGCAAATAGTCTATTGCTATTATATGATATGAATGAATGAAAATTTATATTGAATGATTTTGCATTAAGTAATTTTTTAAAATGTTATTAAGTATAAAAATATTAATAGCAATTAAAGTAATGTACAAATTTCCAAACAACTTTTGTAATTCGGAATTCGGTATGAAAATCTCTGTCATCTCTTTCATTATTTCCGCTTAGCAGGATGCTTCACTTGCGTGGGAGTAAAGTCGCCACCTTGCTCGCGGCGTGTTTACGCGCTTATTCATAAGTAATCACGCGTAAAACTGATATCTTATTCTCGAATAGATTATAGCTTTCTTCGGTTCTTTTATAGTATATTCCACTAGCTACTGGGGAAATTCTTGTTTGCTTCGCGTAATTTCTTCCAATACATTCTATATCATTTTATCGGACCGCGTACATAAAGATGGTTTTACTAAATCACATTGCATTCCCAAATTACACGAGGTCTAAAGATTATTCTATTTCACGCCATATACGATTCGATAATTTCCTTGACCATGCAAATATATTTTGAATCAATAACTTCTTTATACGTTCGTTGAATGATGAGTATTTTTTATAAACGGCTAATATCTGTGTTATTTTTACATCTTGCGCAGTTATGAATTTTATTACTTTAAGCAAACCTAACTTCTCTGACTACTTTTCTTTTTTAATATCTTATAATAATTTGGATTATTTGCTCGGCTTAATGCTGGCGCGTAAGAAACTTTAAGTTTATTACATTGCAGCAATGAGATGCAGCTAAATTCTATAAGCGTTTTATCTGACCACTAATCCTACTGGTAGCCGTAGAAGAAATATACGTCTTTGCTGTTCCTCATTTGCGAGTGTCAACCCTTAGTTTATTTATGCCGCCAGGTTTTTAGCGTGTATTTATGATCGTTGAGGTTTCCGTCGTCACACCCTGAGAGGTCGCGTTGCCTTTCCTCTAAAAGAGAGACGATGTCTCGGCAGTGTAACGCCGCGGTCTTCGTTAGTCTCCGTTGTATATAACTTATTAATTACGGTTGACTAATGCGCTCCAGCTGTGCCACGTAGCAACATCTTACCTTCTCCCTTCGCCCGCTAACTTTCTCCCGGTGCTTTCTCGCCAGCCCCCTAGGAGAGGAAAGAGAGTACGAAGAGAGAAAGAGAAGGAGAAGAAGCCCTGGCAGAAAACGAGATGAAGGTCCTGGTAGAGCGTGAAAGGGAAGGGGGGACGTGGGTCGGGATCTGGGAGGTATGGAAGAAGGTGGGAGAGAAGAGAGTAGAACGCGAGGGACGCTAGGCAGTAACTCACGCCCCCGAGAGGATTACCTACCTTGGCAAGGCTGGAGGAGGGTATATCCCACGTTGAGCTACGATCTTGCTGCGTAGCTACGCGTTCCTCATACCAAGTGTCCTCGGTACTCCCGTGCCGCGTGCAAACAGGGTTCTTCGAGAGCGTGAGCGCGTTCCGGATGGCACCGGAAGACCGAAACTGGTGATACGTGAACAGACTATAGCGTTTCAAATGAGACGGAATATTGTTATGGGATATGCTTCAAGAGAGGCACAGAGTATTGTCAAATAAAATAACTAAAAAGGAGCTGGTATAACTAATTTATAATACAGAAAGACGCATTAAGCCCACATATTTGCCTATGACCATTTTTCTCTTAAATTGATGTTTTTTTTATACAAATATTTTTTATTAACTTGCAAATCATTTAGCACAATTAAAAGTTTTTAAATTTTTAAGTTCAAATAATTACAATTAGAAACGCATAAATGCACAATAATAATACTTATAGGAATGTGGAGCATTTATAATCATTTAATTTTCCTGTATGAGATCTTTTTGTTTTCATCATAGTTTAAAAATACATTTCGATCTGATTGTATGAAAACATTGTGTAATGTACTCTTTCACATTGAAGTACCAATTAATATTTAATTTATAGAGGCAAGTAATTTAAGGAGAGATTCTCTACAATTGATTTATCGCTAGTCTTAGGTACAAAAACTGCCCAATGTTGCGGAAACTCGAAGGGGTAAGCCTACAGGATATATCTCAAGAGGAAGTCTGGGAAGTCCTTCATGGACCCAATTCACTTACTTTGATTTGATTGGTCCCATGTATGATTCGATTTCGTATATATATATACGTGCACGTATTCAGAAGGGAAGCGGAAAAGGAGTGAGGGTTACCGGAGGCAAGCTTTGGCATCGTGTTTTGCAAAGTTATACCGGCAAATCTCCGGCAGCAATCAACGTATTGGCTGTTCTTGTTAGAGTTGGCAACCAGTTAAGTCGCTCCCTGCCTCAGTTTATGGTCGAATACGTCGAAACTCAGCAGATCTCTTTCAACCGACATTCCCCTTCGCATTTGAAGCTGTTCTCAACAATCCGAAAAAAAGCATTTGATTACTTGGTGAAATTTTTTTCATTTAAACCAAAAATTTCAAGTTCGATCTTTTCAATGTATTGTTTTTCATTTAAGATACTACTTTCTTCTTCAGCGTATGCTTTCTGTGACAACACGAGAACATTGATTAGAATAAATCTAATTAAAATAATTATAAATTAATAAATACTTAAAAATTTCATAATATAATAAAATTTTTAGAAAATTTTTATAAAAGAAACAAGTTTATCTCCCTTATAATATTTCGTAATATGACAACTTTAAACTTTTTCATTATAACTCAGACTTTTGGAAGAACAATTCGTCGGACGAAGGTTTCTGCGAGGTTGAAATTTTTTAGAATATACGGGAAAACATTTTTCAAGAAAGGCGTGAATAACGACCGAAATATTTTTCGCTCTTCTAAACGTGCTCTACGGTTTTCCCACTTTGCTGTTCAGCCAGCCAATCCCTCCCGGCATGCCTTGCCGATCTCCTTCTTCTTTGTTCCTCCAAATGAAAGCATTTTAGGGTCTCAGCATAAAATTTATACACCCCTTCGGTTAAACAGCTATGCGCATCTCTTTTTACTTCACGCGGAGTGCGGTAATCTTGATATTTCATCCCCTAATTTCGTTTAGTACGTGATATTTCATGGATGAGACGTCATGCGGCGTGAGATTCGTAATACGTGAATTTGAAGCACGAGAGTTAATAATTATGAAGAAACGATAATTTCTGCATCAGTATAAGTTACGCATTTTTAAAAAATTTGTACATATATTTCTACATGTAAAAAATATTACATAAAAGAGAATTGTATTAGTAACTAAACAACAATTAATTAAAAATCTAAAGAATGTAAAATATCTCTTTTTTCAAGTTGTCTCTTTTCCTGTGTTTTATGCTTTACTGTTTCATGTTATAAACCTTACCTTTCTCGTGAGAAAAATGTTATTTGTTATGAATTATGTGATACACACGTACTCTTTAAAAGTAGAGTGAAAAATCCTTCGAAAATTGCATAAGTTTAATTCTCATTTTTTGGAGTGATGTTTCATTCTACGAAATTTGGAGAGTATATAAATGCGACAAGTAATATTACGGTGTTTCATATTGTTTTTATTTGTATACTCATATAAAAGAAATAGGAGAAATTAACCCAAAGTTGTCTAAAAAGCAATCTTTAAATGGTGATAGAATTGTATTATACAATATCTTTTTAAACAATTCAAAGCAACCTTAAGACAGACGAACAATAATATTGAACAATATTTAAATATTGTATAATAATATTGATCGTCGAGAAAGAGAGAGAGAGAGAGGACGCTTAAAATTTTATTTACACAGTTCGAAAAAGTCTTTCGCTACCTTGATCTACCGCGTTCGCGTTGCGGAACGCGTGCCAATAGAATACATGGAGAGAATGATTCTGCCGGGGATAATAGGAAGGTTTGATAGAAGATTCCGAAATGGAAGGGAACCAGACTCGATGGGGTCCGCGTGACAAATAACCGTTAAAAACGTAGCGTCGTAACTCCACGCCCCTCCCCGCAACGCGAGCCCGGTATGACAACCTGGCGTGAGAATCGTGGGGGTGTCAGAGGGTGACAAAAGGGGACTCTCGTCGGGTAGAAATATCCGGAAGGGTATAGTAGCTTGGACGGCAGGGCACTTGATTACATCGTGATAACAAACATCATGCTGATATAAACTTTGTTTCGCTATGATATGGATACAATGGCTGTCTGCGCACAAGTCATGCGCCGTGTGACTTTGTACATTTTGATAACAGATCAACAAAGTGTGATTGTGTGTGAAAACTTGAAGTGTTTATTGAACGATTTGATTTGTTCGGGGATGTTGTGATGCACGAGTCTTGCATATTTGAAAACAAATTGCTATATTGTAGACTTTTTACATTTTCGAAATTTTTGAAAATAGATTATGTCTCTTTCAAAAGTTATGTAATTCTATAAGCTTATTTAGGATTTAGACCTTCAAATTTTTGTCATGTTAAATATTTTTATTAACGTGCATTTGAGGTTTTTAATTTTTACTAATGGTAATTATCAGAAAATTTTAAAGAAATTATATTGAAAGACTATAAAATAATATGCATTTCTAGTCATTGATCAATTGCAGATCAATGGCAATTATTATCGATCAATTTTCAAATAGATCAATTGAAGTTGAACACGAAAGGATAGAGCGAAAGTCGTAATATTATGGATATTTATGCACTTGGGCACGCACCGTATGCGAGCAAAAATAGAGTAAAAGGAGGCTGCTTACAGCCGAGAAGAGAGGTCGGTTTAGGTAGGATACCGGTGGCAGAGGTGAAACGGGAGGGTTTTTACGAGGCAGTAATGGCCGATAAGGTGAGCTTGCGCCCCCACCGTCGGGGCTTACTCCGCTACTGTACCCAAGTGACTGTTCAACAGTACCTATTCGCTGTCGTATACTCCCTTACTTTCTCTTGGAACGACTCATGCCACGCTTTATTTTAAGCCGTTTACACATTTCCTTTATCGGCACGAGCCTCGTTTGTATCGCCGCGTCTGATATTCGCAGTCCTAAAGCGCTGCGGGATATCAGAAATTCGTTAGAATGCTCTTTTAATAAGTATCTTAAGCGGCAGCTCATAAAGATAACATAACTTGTTTTAGAACAAGATAAGCAGCAGGAAGGGTATGATAAGTCGATGAAATCTACACATTCAATTCTCATCAAATATTTTGCTAATGTGCATTTCTCTTATTACTATAGCTATAAAATTTATCATGCTTTTAGTATCGATTTTTTCTGAATTTTACTTTGACGACGTTTACGCGGAGATATAACTCATGTGCTGTTATTATTTGAGAAATAAAATAGAATTCTTTCAACGCGTTATCTCAACGTCTGTTTCAATGCGTTTCTATGACAAGAGTCAATTAATATATTTTTGAAAATTGTCATCTTCTCAATCGCTGTTTTATTAGGGAGTAACCGCAATTTTACGGGAGTTTGGTAGAACTAGCATGAGAAGAAATAAACAAAAACAGCTCGTTGCAACTCTGATTTCATTGTTCGTAGGGGCGAACGGAATGCGCAGGCGTGGCCGACAGACCTACACGCGCTACCAGACTTTGGAACTGGAAAAGGAATTCCACACAAACCACTATCTCACCAGGCGGAGGCGGATCGAGATGGCACACGCGCTCTGCCTGACGGAACGGCAAATCAAGATCTGGTTCCAGAATCGGCGAATGAAGTTGAAGAAAGAGATTCAAGCGATCAAGGAGTTAAACGAGCAGGAGAAGCAAGCGCAAGCGCAAAAGGCAGCAGCGGCAGCGGCGGCGGTTGCGCATCAACAACAAGGGGGCGGTGGGGGACCAGAAGGGGGCAACTAGGGGTACGCCCTGCATCGGAGCCCCCCTGACCACCCCACCGCCAATCCACACCACCCTCTACTAGCACCGCAATGTACACAGCTGTATTAAAGGTAAGTGTGATTTTTCTGATCATTTTTTCATTATTGTAACACTTTCTTTCATGGTTAACCGTTAGCCGTAATAGAGTTTTTGACTTTCACATACATTTGTAAGAACTGAAAAATCATCATAGAAAGATTACAATCAATATAACAGTTTTATATTAAAGTTTATTAAAATTAAGTTGCTGTGAATATGACTGGTGACTCACCCCTTTAGGATGAATAATTCTCAACGGTTAAAGAATACATAAGAATAAAATTTACGTTCTTTGTTTAAATCTAGTGTTTTAATGTTAATGCAGTGAACAAAAATAATTCTTCCATAAGAAAAATTATTCACTGAAATTGTTAACCAGAAGAAATGTTATCCTTGTTTTTGGAAACTGGGAGATTGCCCAACCGGGAAGCGTCTCGCAGAAGCGTATTCACCATAATTTCAGTATTAAAATATAATTCTTTTAAATGATTTATAATGTGCAATTGCAGAATAAAAACAAGTAAACTATTTTTTAATGTATTATATGTTTTTAAATATTTTATATTATATAAAACGTATTATATAAAACGTTTTATATGAATGTTTCATATGTATTATGAACAATTACATGTAAAATAATTATTCAGAACAAATTTATAAATACCTTTTTGTATGCATCCTGGGTTGCAAATAAAATGTCCGGGGTTTTTGGTCTCTAAGTTTTAGTTTTGAAATTTTAGATATGACAATCCTAATTTCATGAGGCATTTATACACGTAGATTTTTTAATATTAGATAATATTAGAATATAAAACTGCAGTTTAGCACTCTTTGTGGACAAACAGAGCAGACGTATGCGCTTGATGCAACAATTAGGATTATGTGCTACACACTAAAAAAAATGATAGTCGCATAAACGTTAAAAGCGGTGTTAAAAATGAGATTCAAGCTTTTAGCAGCAGCGGCCTTAAAATTAAGTTTACTCGGCGGGCTTAATGAGGATAAACCGCGTACAAGCGTGCCTTCATAATTTTCTAAGTTATGCTATTCGCGTGTGTTTAACTTGCGCTGAACGTGCATCCCGAGGGAGCGACGAACGCAAACTTGAAATATCGTGTCGCGTTTATCCTGTCGTTTCTGCCAGTACCGAATAAAAAACTTATCAGTTTTATCGCGCTGTGCTTGCTTCCGTTGCTCTAAACGATCCTGGTAAAATTACGACGTTTCGTATCGTGAGTTTTTTTTTTTTTTTTTTTTTTTTTTAGTCGCAGAATCGAAAACTGTCAAAGCATGTAAATTTAAAAGAAAGAAAGTCACTTAGAAGTGATAGATTGTCTGAAGCAAGTGTATGACGCAAAAAGAAAGTAGAAAGCGTAGATAGGTAAAAAGAGACCAAGACAATGGTACCAATTTCGCTACTCTATTACAAAAAAACTTCCTGTATAATTTATATTTCTACATGAAAGCCAACTATCCCTTGTCGGAGAATAGATCCTTTAGATTGTATTGTCGAACGAGACAATATCAACGGTAAAAAAAGGTCTCTACTTTTTTCACACTTTCACAAAGATCTTTGTCGCCGCTGGAAGACATTTACGACTCTTCCTATATTTGAGCTAAAAAAAATCGATCTTAGAAATATTCACACTACTTTGTTTAACTTTGAAAGCAGCTTGTATGTGATTCTGATTGTCTGTTGTATTGCGCGCCCGTTTTCTTTCTTGTAAATGTGAATATTTTTTATCGATTACTTTTTTAGTTTTTGGAAACTTTTTAGATTACTATATAAAACAAGAAGGACAAAGCTTATTTTAAGTATTTTTTAATGAAATATACGTAAAACATTAAATATATTGAAAACGCTGACAAAAAAAATAACTAGCTAATTTATTACATATAGTTCTCAAAATACAATATTTAAAACGTCTGCGGCAGAAATACGTAAGGCACAGAACTGCGATCGAAACTCCTTATTCTTCGGAACCTACTGGAGCGCTTAATATCTCTTTTTTCGGTATCTTCGGGCGACGAAGAAGTTCGGGCATAAATTTTGTCCCGATTGCACGTAATATTACGCCAGCGAAGCGATTCCTCGATTAACTCTCTGGATTGCACCGTAATTGTACGCCACTTGAATCGCGATTAAATAACTCTCCGCCAGTAATATTTATTTAATCGTGCTTATTTAATCGTCCATATCAGAGTAATCGCACTCTTGAAATAGAATAGATTTCTGCCATAATTATAGAAATTTAATAAATGATTTGTTTAACGGAAATTAAAATTTGAAAAATATTTTGTCCGTGACTGATATTTTATTATTTATTTTATTTTTATATCTTTTTTATTCTTTTTATATTTTTTAATTACATTTAATAAATAAATCAGGTAGAAAACATGTTTGCTGTTATAGTAAAGAATTCCATAAATGTAAATCTCAATTCTCCGAATGTGTTATCCGAAAAGAAATAAAACGTAGATTTGCTTCTGAGTCGATCTAGATATATGCGAAGATAAATTTTGTCTGTGGACATGAAAAAGCAATTTAGGAGAGTTTTAATGGCCAATGTATGGGTTGTGACGACGTCGATAGATTAACTCATTTATTGTTTTATCAAACTAGGATTGTCTGGATTTATTCTTATCACGTTTGTGTTAAAAAAAATGCTTATAATACTTTTATATTCTTAACACTATAGTGTACATATAAAAAACAAGAGAAAATTTTATCACGTAAAAATTTATTTAAATCTTTTAAATTAGAATTGTTCTAGAAAAAAATAATTCTATAAAATATAATTATTATATATAAGATACAATATAATGTTATATACATATGTATGTAATATACGTATAATGTATAATTTAGCGTATTGCGCACAGAAAACATGTTTATAGTTAATAAAAAACGAGCAAGTTATTTGTATTTAATTAATGTTTTCTTATATTTGCCTATAACTACAGTGATCAATTTTTAAATTTATTAATAAATTTTTTTTTTTTTTTTAATTAAGAAACATTAGTTTTTAAACCTTGAGCTCTTATTTTTTTTCATATTCTACATGTATGTGCACATATAATATATGAAAACCAATGGCAATGCCATCTATCGGTTTCAACAGTTTCTGGATTAAGTTATGGCTGCTTCAGCCTTTCGCGTTCGTGGGCGTGGCTAAGGCGTGGATATCTATCTTTTAGCGTTGGTTCATCATTTATAATAAAAGTTGATTGTTATTTTATTACACAAAATTATTAAAGTTTACATTAGTTACATTAATTATTAGGAAATGTGCGTAAAATGTGTGAAATATGAAAAATAACATTCAAAATTTGAATCTTTCCGTGTAATACTCCGCGGGGTACTCATTTTACATCCACTTGAATCATCTTCATGGTAGGTGGCAGCACGAAACGGCGTTACTCGGTCGATAATATTTTGCCTCTGTTACCGACGTCTCTGTCGGTATGAAACTTAATTTAGCGGTTGCCTCTACCTACCAAGCAGGATATATTGAGCGGTAGTTCGATGATCGCCCGTAATGCGCTTTATGGTTTGTTTTTATCGACGTGGTTATATAGTAACTCACGACCTTCCTGTTTCTCGGCGTGGTGAGTCGAATCGGCGCGACGCGCCCATGTGCGCGTGTGCAGGTATTGGTGTCGTATAAAATGCGCATCGTGCTGAGTCGGCAAGGCTATTCACATTTTCTCCGCGAATGCATTCTCGGAGCTATCGGTCAATAATCCAATAAACCCGCGATTCGCAGTCCCATGAAGAGAAAATAAAGTACGATGCCGCGTGATTTTATTGCGTAGTAAAGCGTGATTTCGACTGATCGATGCGCGATCACTGTCTCCTCTTCGCGCGCGCGTTCTGTTACTCACTCGCCAAACGGGTAGGTCAGGGATCTTTATTGGCTGTAAAGGAAGACGTTTTACGATCCATAAAAGCGTTTATAGCGCTCAAGTAGTCTTACCTCGGTTCTTACATCCCGGTTATATCCATTACCCCTTCCGCGGCCTTTGCAAGGGCGGCCACTGGCACGCGTTTTCTCTCTTTCTCTCTCCCTCTCTCGAATGCCTTTGAGATTTACAGGTTACGCTCCCGGTAACACCTCGTAAACTTGGCTTAACGACTTTAACCGGGCCTAACTGCTTCCTTCCTGCAATCAGACCCTGACCTATCTTGCACACTTGTCCTAGAAAAATTCCGAGATTCCAATTGCACGTGGTACTGTGCTTTGCGATTTCATCGAATGATCTTAACATGTTTCTGTACTTTGAGTGCTTATCGAATTGAAACTATTCCGCCAGTTGTATAAGTATTTAGAAATTGTAACACTTTTCATTAGCATATTTTACAAAATTATTTAATTTCCGTATTTTTTTATTACGATAAAATTATTAAGATTTATAATTATTAGGGCAATTAAAATATGTTCTAACATAATTTGGTTGGTGTAATAAATATATTTATACATATTTTTATACAAAAATATTAATTTAATAATTATAAAGTATACATAAATACATATATTATTAGGCCAATTAAAATATATTAAGGCATATTTTGGTTATCCAATAATTATATAATTTAAATTTTATTACAAATAATAGTATTTCCAACGAATAAAATATGTGATAAGTAATTTGCATTATTATATTTGCCTTAAGTTAATAATTCTTCTAATTCTAGTCTTATCATAATATTTATAATCATCATTGATAAATTAATATTATTTTAATTCTTGTAAAGGTTTCATTTAATTAGAGAATCACGTAGGATATTCGTATAGATGTAAACTAATCAAAAAAGTAATAAAGTAGGATGTTCTCTATTTAATGGTACAAGTCGACACAAACGTCACGTTTTACTTTTATTGCTCATTAAATACCAAAAAACATAGATTTTTGTATCAACTTGTGTCATTAAATGAAAATACGTTTACTCTTCGTCCGGGAATCTGTTTCGCGAAAAACTACTTTTTTTTCCACGATTTTTCCGTTTAACTTATAGATAAATGGAATTATTCTTTTGGAACAATATTTGGAACAACTAGAACCATCCATAGCAATAAGAAATTGTGTAATTTTATTAAAAAAAGGAGATCAACTAAAAGAACAAATTTGTTTATTTTATTGGAGAATTGTTAGGAAGTAATATCGCTTTGGAACAATGAGGAATAAAGTTAGAACAACCTGAAACAACTTTCAATATTGTAATTTGCGAAGAAGAAAGACTAACTTTATATATTCGTAGAAATATTCTGGGAATGCCTGAATTTTAATGCTCAGAAATGTAAAAAAAGGACTACAGACAGCTACAAACAGAAAGCTGAAAAACAGAGAATTGATTTTTTTTTCTTTTGTTTCTCTTTTTTTCTTTGTCTATTTTTTGTCTTATTGTCTTATATAATAGAGAGCCGGCTCATAAAATAAACTGCGGAGAACATTGTATCGACTAGAAAAAAATTCTCAATACAAAAGCTAAAATCCACATAATTTTTTTTTCTTCCTCTTTCGAGAAGCTACTCAACGGCACATGCAGCATATGTTTATTATGCCTGATTGATTATATCTGATACACATGACTTACCCATCTCACAATTAGTCATATGATTGCAACATTGCCAAGTTGTGTTACGCAATTTCTCTTTCGCCATATTTATAATTGAATATGTTTCGAAAAAGTGCGACGTGCTTTAGAATTTAATGAGTTTAAAGTGATTAACCTTAAATTTCTAGCGTATACATTGAGTTTAAAAATACCAATGTAAAATCTTATTTTAAAATTGGCATGTTATCTAATTTGAAACCTCTAATTCAAAGCCTGTTTTTGGCATTGTTTCCGATTGATTGTAAAATTAATTTAATAATTATTTAATTGTTTAATTAAACACAATAATTGTATAATTGGTTAATTGATTAATTGGTTAATTATTATAAATATAAATTAATCGGTTATAATTATTGAAATAATTACTTATAAATATTTATTAAATTTGTAAAAGGATCTCTGTTATGTTTAAAATAAAAAATAATATATTAAATCTTGGTTTATTTTATTATATTCTATCTTATATCAGATTTCATATTAAGTTAGAAAAATAGTTTTTGTGGCATAATATTTATAATGAATGTATATTAAATGATGAATTTTAATTGAAATATTATTGCACACCATGAAAATTATTGCACGCTGTATTTATACAGAAGGAATTAATAAACTATGCTTTTAGAAATTCCACGGATATCAGGTTGCTTCTCGTCGTGATAATATGAACTATAATGTTCACGAAACGTTGGCATTAACTCTATAAATCAAGACACGAAGACAATCTATAAATCTCGTAGCATTCTTGAAGCGAATAAACTATCTATAAACTCATTTTAAGTCGAAAGAAGAACTCGTATTCGATCTGACAACAGAATTAGATAACTTTCATGTGCGAATGTTACATTGTATCTATGTTATAAACTATCTATACTAATTAATTCGATCGCTATCTATAGATATATTCACTTGGATATTTCCGGTTTCTAGACAGCTTATTTATGCGTGCCGCGCGATATCACATTAGAATAAAAGTAGAACTAGTTGAATACATTTCTTGACCGTGCTTACGTGATAAATATCGTCCGTTCGATTTATCGTCCTTCCGTTTATAAGCTTTAAGATTCCGCGATGAAAATAATTTGAATTTGCATTACAAGATAACTTTCTTGCATGTATTTTTTTATAAACGAGCGTCACATGGTATATGTTATTTACAAAGAGACTAAACATATTTCCAGAAGTGACATAAGTTATGTGTTACGTAAGGATGCGATGAACTAAAAGTTCTAAGCACACATAAAGAAAGTAATACAATAATATAAGGAAAAAGTAAAAAGAAACAGTGAGAGAGAGAGAGAGAGAGAGAGAGAGAGAGAGAGAGAGAGAGAGAGAGAGAGAGCTTTGTTGTGCGTTCTTTGCGCACTTCCGCTTCTTTTAAAGTTTATATAGCCGAACAATCATCTCGCTCACCGTCGCGACTTCCCGCAGAGTGTATCACAATTAGCTGGCATCTTTCACCTCATACCATTACCGTACCCTCCACTCAACTTTCATAAAACCTTCCCCTTTCTTTATATAAAATCTACGGATACGCGAGCCAACACGGAACAAATTTAATGAACTGCCACGCAAACTTTTGAAAGCTTATTTCAATATTATGATGGATATAAGTGACTTGGCACCATCTCAGTAGCGCCAAAAAATTCATGAAAGGATATATTTAGTTACTTTACGGAGCACGTAATGGATTGTATAACTTGCAAATTGAGAAAAGACTGAATGGGCTATAATTTTTTATTTAACGCACAAAATATTGTAGCAAAAGTTAAACAACATAAATCAAATTAACGATGAAAATAAAGAGAGATTTCAAGGAAATACTATTTTATTCGAAAATATTTGTTATATACAAGCGAAATAATGAATATAATAACTGGAATATGGGCAATACAATGATGATTTGGATGTTGCACGCGATTAATTGTCATACTTTATATTAGAAGTGAAATCGCGAAGCGGAAGATATTTCGAAGCGGCGGATTTTGTCCGCCTCTCTGTACACAAACTTAAGAAGTAGATGCGGAAAGGAGGGGACATGGCAGCAACGTAGTTAGTTATACGCCGTGCATGCTAGCAACAGCGCCGGTGTGTTTTTCATTTTCTTTATATCACCCTTGACGCTCGTAAAACCATTACCCATGACCAAGCGAACGCAACTTCTGTATAAGCCCTATCGGTGTGCGCGTATAAACGCGCAGCGTCGAGACATTCTTTGATGATACTGGAACTTCTTTTACTCGCGCTCTCCTGTAGGTTCGTAAGACGAACCCAATTTCCTCGGCGACGGCAAGTCGACCCCTCGGATTTGTCCGACATGCCCACGGGAAGAATTCAGTTTTCTCGTTGGCGATTGGTTACGTCTTCTCGACCGTTATCTTTTCGTAACGCATTGTTTCCAATGATTTAACTGTCGATCGCTATTGCAAAAATTCTGTAAAACTTATCGACAATCTTATTATTCTATAATTTATTTTGGATTACTTGTTAATACAAACTGTTACCTAAATTCCCAAAGTAAGAATGCTGTGCATATTATACGTATTCGTTTGTTAATATGTGTTTGATTTCAAACGTGTATGTATATATTTCCTTCATAAAGTGATTGCAAATATTTTTAACTATTAAACTAGTGAGTTACTCCTCTAAATTTTATTACAATTAATGTCTAACATGTTCAAAAAACTCTGCTCTCGCGAGATCGAGAAAACGAGTCTCGAAGACTCTGATGTGTAGATAAGTTAGTTAGCGACTCGCTCTAGCGCGTTCCGACGTGGTGCGTTTTTTGCATGGGTATTTTCTTATTGCTCTTTCTTTTTCTTCTTTCTCTTTCGCTCCCACTCATTTCTAACGAGTGATTCATCATCAGTGTCGCCTTCTCTTCTTTCTCTGATTAACTGGCTTGCTGGCTGGCTGGCTGGCTAGCTAGCTAGCTAGCTGGCTGGCTGTTTGGTCCCTGGATCTTCCGTTTGTTCTGTTTTTTCTCCTTTCTTTCAGCTCTCTCTTTTTCCTCCAAGCTACTCCATATACTTGTTTTCTTCCTGCAGTCATATCAACATATAATTCTTTCTTATTATTAAGACAAACTTTTTTGCATATCCTAAAATTCCGTTATTCATTAATATTATGATTGCGCTGAATTTAAGTTTCATCTTAAAATAAAAATTCTAGACTTTTGTACAACGATACGATCACGAATAAAATATGCTTTTAGAGATAACAAATTTTGAAAAGAACGTATGACAAGTGTTTAATTAAAATCCCATGCTTTTAATTAAAAAAAAAAAACTTAAGGCGCCGCATATCTAAAACTAAGATTTGGGATTTTTAATGTGAACATGAAGGAACATGAAATCGCATTTTTACTTTAAGTTCTCTCCTTGTGAATACGCTCCAGCATATCATTTCAGGTTTACGACGAACGTACCTGAGCGTAAAATATTTCGATATTTTTTATTTTAATATTATCTTATTGTCATAAAGAGATTCAAAATGACATTTCTCTCCGAAATTTGTGAACATTGATTATTATTGTAATGTAAATACAATAGGGGCACAAGGAAGAAATAAAAATTAAATCGTTTTACTTATTTTTTCTGTATTCTACTTATTACCAAATTGTTTTAAATATTTTCCATTTTACAAATATTTAGTAAATAAAATCCGTTTTTTGATAAAAAAAATAAAAGTACACAAAAAACCTAATTCTTATTTTTTTAGAAGATTGTTGCTGTTATTGTTATCTTTTATTATTCTTTATTATACCATTTAGGTGTATTAATTATTGACAACATCGCATGTTTATATTTGTAAATCGCAATATCAGCGAAAATAAGTATTTTGAAATCAGTAATGTTCAAGACAATACTCTAGTTTACTCGCTGACGCTTCTATCTTATTCATTTCCCGATAAAATTCGTCATTTAAAAAATAAATCTATTTTATCCGGCGAAGATGCTATTGTTTTATTTGGTACTAATGAATCTTTAAGGGCGCGGCGCGAATACTGTTCAAAATATCCATGCATTTTGATTAGTTAGAGTATTGATGAACGAGCGTCGTTCGTTTCGAAAAGTCCACCTTCGGTCCGGAAGGTGAGATTCCAGTAATTCGGTCATGGAATGGATGGGCGACGACGAGAGAGCGAGAGGAACGATGAAGTGGGCCGGGTGAGGGGATAGGGCAGGGACGGGAGGGCGTTTCACGGCACCCTGCATGGGGTAGCTTGCAACCTCACGCGACACTAGAGCCATCTATATCCCGGGAGATTTATGAGTTCCTGGTGCAGCGGCTGCTCGTAGCAACTACACGCTACACAATATCGGTATAGTGCGATGGTAGTGCTGCCCCCTGTCGCGGGACGAGCTCACTGTTGCTCCACGGGGGTTTCGCGTACTCGCGTTCGCTCAACGCCGTCCTGGCAAAAAACTCTGACTCGATCTCAATCCAAGCCCCTCTGCGAGGTATCCACCGGCCCGTCAGCCACAGCCTCGACGATGTATGCATCCATAGGTGTACCTGTTCTGCCCTTGAGAAATCGCATATTTTGTACCACTATGGTTTCTATACACGGCGCGCGAATTAATATATCTTTTTGGGAGCTGCCTGCCTGACAAGCGTAAAATGGATAGAAATTTACTATCTTTTTTTTTTATAATATTTTATTTATCACAATTATTGAGCAATTTTTTCTCGAATAATTAAATTTACTAATAGAAGATGTAATAATAAATAAAAGGTATACCGTACTATTTAGATAATGTCTATTATCTGGATCATAATGTACTAGCAATCTTGTTTAAAAAAGTTTCAAATTCATACATGTTGTTATAACTACATATATTAAAATATATTTTTTATATAACAGTAACTTTGTGAATAAATTTTATAAAATATATTCTTTAAAAGGACTATAATTACGACATTTGTCACTTCATATGTAAATGCTCATATTTATTCGTTCCATCCTGAACAGATGAGAGTTGCGTCGAAGAATAGCACAGACAATTTCTACATATAATTAAAAGTTAACACAAGTAAGCACAAAGAGGCGGGGTATCAGCCTTGATTTCCATTCACGATCGGCCAAGCGTAGAGAATGGCAAGCCGAGATTTTCGAACAGCCCCCCAGACACAGCCGTCCATTCGCACTCCGCGTGATATTCTACAGGGGTAACCAATGAGTATGGCGCGGAGTGGGGGTTTACCCCTAGTGCTATGCGAGTACGGGACGATGACGACGATATGAGTACTGGTATCTACCTATCTACCTATGCTTCTACACTCCATCCCACTTCACCCCATCCCCTTGATGCGGCCGGTTTACGAGCAACCTGTGGTAACGAGAGCGATAGATAATAACTGCTCCGTGCTCAATTCCACTCCCTTCCTGTACCCCTTTTCACCCCTTCTATCTTTCTCTTTTTCAGACACGCATTCGCACAAAATATACGCGCGTGCGCGTTTTCATATACATAGAGCCAGCTGCAATCTTTTTACCTTTTGCGGTTCATTTCTCGAATGTTTCCTGCATTCTGATTAAATAGATCGCCTTGATATCGCGGAAGAAAAGAACCGGTTAAGATTTATTCGGACGGAAAAAATAGAATTAAATTCGTTTCTGTGATATATGCTTCTATGTTGATGTGATCAACTGATCGCGACTTGTGTTCACGACTTTCACAAAATTATAATTTCGACATTATTTTTACTTCTCGATATAGAGAAAGTGCCTTGGCGAATTATACAGAACGCACAACGACGTTGTTTTGCAGCAGAGCCATATCGAGAATCGTGTTTCTGGTTTTTGCGAGTTTTAAGTATGAGAATTTATGGCGGCTTAAAAACTCTAGTTTCTCCTTCGGAAATCCTGATAAATGCGCGCAGGAAGGACGTTTAGGTATGTACGCCAGACTCAGTTTCAGGGCGTCGCGTACTTCTGGAAAGGCGAAGTAATTCTAGGCCGAACAGCAAACGGCGGCTCAAACAAGATACAAGCGCGTGTAAACAATTTCCAAGTAACAAGGGTCGTAACGAGTTTGAAGAGAATTCTAGAGAACTGTTTATTGTCCAAAGTCATAGATATTTTATTAATCTTGTAATAATAAAAAATGAAATTTAGTTAGAAAGTGTTTGTCGTACTTGTTTAATAATAATACGTGTGTCACGAAGATAACTTTTGTAATACGCATTTGAAAAGTATCTGCTTATTAAAATTTGTGTTTTATATTTACATCTTGTGCAATAAAGTAAAATATTATTAAATGATATACGTGTAATTATTTTAATTTTTATTTATTATTGCCTTAATTTTTTCTCATCTAATACATTATTGATTGTATAAATATAAAAAAAAAACAGAATTAGTGGTGTAAAGTTCTGTTATCTCTCATTTCCTATGCAGCCTAGACTAACCCTTTCGCTCTTAACGTGAAGTATTGATATCCCGAGATACTAACACTACCAAAACTCAGACTCAACGTGCATGTGACCGGACAAGGCACCATGTGCATTCATTCTATTACAAAAGAAGCTGAACCAGCATTCGCGACCCGACCCATCGCGTCCCTAGCACGTTGTATATATAAATGTCCTTGTAAGTCGAACTCTCAAGCACAGTTGGCCTAACATGACGGTCTCTAAAAAGAAATAAAGGTCCTTTGCAACTTGGAAATTTTTTAATTTTATGTCGCGTGTAATAACATATGTAATGTAGTTTCTTCTGTACTTTGTTATTGCAAAATTCTATTTACTGCACATTATTAAAAATTTTATGTATCGTAAATGTATATGATAACACATGTGAAATAAGCTAACTCTCCGTCGTTTCTGTTTATGCTTCAGGTGAGTGGCAGGCTGCACCCGCTGTCTCTGCAATGCCAAATAGATGGTCGATGTGCGTATCTGTCGATCGTCAATTTATCGGTTGCGGCGAATCGGATGCTGCACCCGGTGAGTGACGAACCTTCCCCCACCATGGCTACCTCCCGTAGCTCACTTTGACCGATATGCTCCCAGACCAATCAGTATCCAAGTACACAGTATCATCCATATAAGCCTAGCTCTGTTGTAGTCGTTCCCCTTTCTGGTCTCTCTACCTGTAGTTTCTGCTTTGGTGCAGTAGCATGTAGATAGGGGGTTGAATTATCGAGGGTGGCCAATCAGCCAACGTCCGCGGATCCGGGGCGTCGTTTGCAAAAAAAATCGACCGAAAAGAGAGTCACATTCTCCCGATGTGCATTGCGATAGGTTGTATCCAACTTAGAAACTCAAATACGTAATAAAAAGGCTACAACTATATATAGGGTTAAAATATAAGACGTAAAAAAGGCATCTAACTTTCTCGACGGGCGAAATTGAGTCGATGTTAATGATTAGTTCGTGACGAGTTTAGCGAAGGCACGACTCTTTTTCGTAATTTAATGTACAAAACAGCTATTTGCACGGTTTTCCTCATCTTTCTTTGTTTAATATTTTTTCTCTCGAAAATGCGCACTCGATATAACCTCACAAGAATGGGAGAAAGAAAGAGTGAGAGAGAAAAAGATAGAAAAAGTAAAATAGGATGATTTTGTCTGTTGATGTTACGTTTTTGTTATTTTTTTTATTATCTGCAAAGCAATAAGAGAGTGCGTTTATATTGTTACCACTTTCGTTTTGCTAATGGTAATTTTTGCTCATCTGTTATAAAAAGACTATTTTATTTCATTTCGTTATTGATTAGAATTATTATTTGAAATCTTATACCAGTTGCAAGTGAGATTAATGACGGAAACGTACTTCTTTTGATTGGTACAAAAAAAAATATATATATCGATATTCGATAATTTTGTTAATATTGTATAGAAACGTTTATGATGTGCGTCTGCTTAAGTACCTGCTAAAGCGGTCAAGAGTGCGCGGTCTCGAGATAGAATCTTTTTCAAATTAAATTTGGAAAGGATATTCTATGGAGAGAGAAAGAGAGAGCGAGAGAGAGAGAGAGAGAGAGAGAGAGAGAAAGAGAAAACGTTTTTTTTTTATCAACATCGACCTGAGAGAAGCAAGACAAAAAGATAGATTACAAATGCGAATATTGTAATGTATGTATTCTATCTAGTACCTAGACGCCTGCTCTAAAGAGATCTGTGGCGCTATACAGTTACTCTATTCTAGTTAATGAATGTATACGAATAGTTGCTAAGAAGATGCGCGAGTAATACGTAAACGCAGTATTTCTAAGAGGTATGTAATGTTGATAGTTTATTTATTTTGTGGATCTCTCGGAACAAATACTTCACTGCTCTGCTGTGCTATACATTATCAATTAGGTACATAGTCCTGTTAGGGGTAGGCGTTACCTATGTATAGTGGTAGTTATTTGTGTAAATGTTCCGCGTGGGAAATTCTTCTTTTTTTGTAATATATTAGTTTACTAATTGTCTACAAATCTGAATCCTGATTATATGTAATCCGACAGCGACCAGGGCCGCACTAGCCGCCTGTGAGCACTAAGATTATACTTCGGCGTTTTTCGGGACGGTTGCCGTTTTTAACGCTATTGTAATATTACATTGATTATACGATTGCTAAAAAAAAATAAATGCGATGTAAACTTAATTACACGTCTTACGCTTCATTGCCTGCGGCCCTGGCCGTAGCAGTTTCGTCTCATACCAGATCCGTGATCCTTGATCCCGTCATTTGTCACCTTCCACGAATCAAATTTTAAGAATTACACGTAAAATGATTAAATCATGTCGCGATCTTTACAACAAAATCATTTTTTAACTGATAGTAAGATATATAGTCCGTTAATTCCGCTATGTATTTTAAACGAAAATATATCTTTTACGCGAGCGACATTTTCCGCTGCGTTAACAATTCCTTAACGATATCACGATGTAGAGAGACGTGCGGTGCTTGCTTTACGACACTTAAAGCACTCGTTAGGTGGTGTCATCGCGGTACAGGATGGAACCGCCTTAACGGGCGCCGCGTTGATCCGGAGTTGAGCTTTCCACGGACAGCCATAAGTCTCGCGACGCTCCGGGATATTAATATGTTATTGCGGAAAGTCTCCCTCATGAAAGTCGACAAGGACTGCAAAAATATGTCTCGCGCGTCTCGGCGTCTCCAGGGGTGGCACACACGTTCAGCATAGCATGGTGGATGTCGCTATCGTTCGCTATTCCTATATACGTGCGCTAACACGCACGAACATACACAATCGCATGTCCACATGTACAGACGGAAGCTCTCGTTACTACCGTACACGTAGCGGGGAGCGGTTGGAGGCAGAATTCAGCAGACGCCATTTGTATTAATGAAGCTCCCGACAATGGTGCACGCCCGATGAATTATGTACCTACGTTCGAACCGAACGAAGGTACATAACCGATCTAGGCGTAAGTTTGCTATTGGCCTCACGCAACACTTCCTATTCTCTGATCCTTAGTTATAACTTCGTGATCCTTGGTTCCTTAATCTAAAGATGAAACCGATCCTGCCATTCTTCGAAAATCACGTTTTGAAGATTCACACGTGCTTTCGTATCGAACGTTATTATCTTCAATCCGAGAAATAAAGTGATATTTCTTGAAAATTATTATGATTTTATTATTTAATAAAAATATATATCAAATTATACATTTTATCTGAGAGATAAATAAAAATAGAATTTATGTTTAATCTGATTTTGTACGTAATTTTTTTAATTATTAGCTTCACAATTGTATTGCATGTTTAATCAATAATTTATATATTGCGTATTTCGACTTTGTGTTATTATTATGTAGTTGAATGTATCATTTTTAGTCATGCTATATAAAATGGACCGTGTTCTTAGACATTTATCGTTAACATTGTCTAACATTAATTAAAAGCCGTATTTTTGGATCGGAAAGAAACATAATTTTGATCAAAACCGGGGGCATTAGCTGCGTAGCTGCAATCTATTACGTGAAAAGACGTAGCGAGGCATCCATCTCGCCATGGCGCGGATAAAACGACCGCTTTACTTTGGATTACAGGGGGAACAATTTACAGCAGGCACAAGAGCACCTGTTCGTTCTTGAGGAGATGGAAAGGTAGGGACGCGCACAACGCGAGGGGTAGTCTTTTAAGGGTGTGGGAATAGCGTGCTTTGCAGACGTTGCGGTAATTGAATCCCAGTAAGTCCCTCTATATAGGTGTATCCACTTAAATGTATAACACTATTCTCCTCCTTCCGCGCCATCTTTCTTTCGCTTCTTTAATCTTTCCACCTCTCTTCTATCTCGTGCAATGATTTTTCCTGTGGCCGAATATAAGAAATTTTATTCACAAGTTTCTTAATTCGGCGAGACGGCGTTTGAGCGATTTGGATTTCGTGTTTTCAGTTAAAATTTGTGTTTTGCTCCTTAGCCTTTCCTTAATCTTTATTCCTATAAATATCTTACAATACATTGTTTATTTGTTATCGAATACACGCGAAACATTTTACAATATATTACTTTTTCGTAATATTTTAGAAGATGAGCTTGCGCGTGTGCCACTTGTTAAAAATTCTTATCTTTTTATTTCACAAGAAGGAATCAGCAATAGGTTTTGCTGTGTGAAAACTCATTCTGCCATACTCCTCGAGGAGTCTACTATCCCGGCAACGAAATCCTGATGTACGAGCTTCACGTTTCAGCAGCTCCTTGGCTCGGGCCGACTGATATGAATGTGTTAGGTGTAGATGAGCCTAGCGTGCTCCGCCCTCATATAATTACTTCACGCTTCTCTCTCCGTAACCTGGTGCCCTCAGATACCTCCTCCCTTCTCTCCTCTTCCTCTTCCTAGTCTTCCTTCTCCTCTCCTCCTCCTCCTTCTCTCCCCCTCTCTCTCTCTCTCGTCAGTGATGTTCAAGCGGTGTTTCTATATCGTTGTGCTCTTGCAGGGTGGTTTGCTCGTAGTTGCATGCACCGCTCGCAAATACCATCGTATCCTGTGCGCTTCGTATAACAAGGGGGTTGGAGGAGAATTCAGTCGGGTTTCAGGGGGTGTTGTGCAAAGGGGAGGTTATTAGGCAACGCAGCACCTCATCCCTCATCCACGTAACCGCGCCGCAGCGTGTATTATGTAACAACACGGAAACGAACTGTGAGGTGGTTGGTTGGCCGAAAGAGAGATGGAGAATGGTCGAGTAGGATAGAGGAGGAGAAATGCAAAAGCCTCGCTGATGTTGCTCTTGCTGCTGCAAATATTACACGTATTTGTAACGATGCGCTCGTAACTCTCGGTTAGTATCTGTTATTTTCACGAGTGCTGAATCATTTTCGATTTGAGCACAAATTATACCTCGATGCGTTTCAGGAATACTCGTTAAGACTCGTTTACATTAGCCAAGCACTCTATACTTTGTATTAAGCTTCGCTAGTTTCTTGTCAGATTACTAACAAGTACATTCAGTATTTTCTCTTTCTCTCTCTTACATATTTTTTTTTTTTTTTGTTTGAAACATCAATACTTAAATAAAACTAGACATGTAGGTGTATATCTTAATTTATTATACTATAATTGAAAGATGTATATTAATATAATAAAATTTTCGTTATATTTCGTATTTACATTTATGCGCACTACACATTGCACATACCTAAGGCAATCTGATACTTATTCGGATAAATTCAGGGAACAAATCCTACTAATATATGAATCTAGAACTTTAATAATAGCTGCTAAGTTTGGAACACATACATCTCGCGGCATTATCAGAAATCTTAATTTACAATTGAGTTCTGGCGGTTTAACGGACATTTTGCGGCCAATATAATGTCTAATAATTCTAATAATTCGCCGGTTTAGAGATGAATGGTGGGAGGGAAGGGTGGCGGCGCGCATAGGGTGAGAACGTTCCCTGGAGCCGTGCCCGGGAAGGTAGAGAGAAGTGAAACCGAGATGAAACGAACGGAGTAGGAAGGGGGACACAGAGAGAAGGAGGTATAGAAGTGAGGGAGAGGCGAAGAAGGAACAGGTCGACCAAGGGTATGGGTACGGGCCGAGGAAATGGAGGGAAGGCCAATTAGAGGGCGGGAAGATTTATCTGCGGGCGACGGGTGTGCGGATAGTAAGGGGTAGGTTGGTCTCTTCTGCCTAGTGCACTTGTATTATTTCTTGGTTGGACAACCCCGTTCAAGATAACGGCAACGTCCACCTGCTATTGGCTGTTCCTGATCCTTTATGAATTAGTTGTTAATTTAATTTCCCGTTGTCATTTGCATTACATCGAATAGCCTACCAATTTTATATGCGTATTCTAATACGATTGTATTTAATTCATATAATTATCAAAGTAGTAAATTATATTTGTTAATGTTTATATATATATATATATATTTATTGTATATAAATATATATATATTTATTGTATATAAATATTTAATTCTTTATTTTGAGTTTTATTTATCTCTGCTTTCAGTTCTTATGGTGAACAGAATTCATAAATAAACATTTTTCTTTAGATATTAAATTATCGTGAAAGTCTGTCACAAAAGCATTTGATACAAACTATGAACAAAGTAAAATTTCCTGGTAATGCTTCAACGTACAAATCTCAAATTATTTTAATAAGGATCTCTGACGTCTTAAGTGTCTAGATGATGGGATCAAAGCATTTTCTCTCGTGATGTCAGTTTCTTTCAGTATTTACATGGGAAACACCTCCCAGACGAAAATATATGAGGGACAATTTTATCTTGGTGGGTGTTACTTTTGGAAGCGACACATCTCGATGTTTTTATAGATTCACGCACGAAATTAGAAGAGCAAACTCTGTATGGAAAAGAATCAAATTAAGAGATAAAAACTTTTAATGTCATATTTTTAAATCTGCATATTATATTATATAAAATAAATGTTATACAAAAATATTACATAAAATTATATATTAGAGAAACATATTAAACAGTTTATATAAAATAAAACATGAATATGTTTAAAAGTGATTAATGATAAAATGTTGATAATTGACAATAAGAAATGAAGCTTTGAATTACCTTATATATTTTAACAAAATTATCTTTATTTAATAGTTATTTTAAATGCATTATATAATACCAAAATTTTTATTCCAAATTTCTATTATATTAAAGTGTCTTGTTAGTCGTTCAGAAATTTATTTAGAAATTTATTGTACCATTAAATCAAATACGAAGCTACTTTTTTTAAGCATAATATTATATACATATACATTCATAAAGTATATGTGTATTTTAGCAGGGTTGAGTAAGTTAATACATTTCTTTTACTAATTTAAGTTAAAGTTAATGGTTTGTAAAATTAATTTAGTTACGTTAAAAATTACATAAACAAAAAATTAATTAGTTAAAAGTTACGTTAAGAGTAAATTAACTTGAGTTAAATTAGAAATTAATTTTAAAAAACATTTATATTAAATTACAAAATTGTAAATTTTTAAAGTTAAATTACTCCAAACAATTATAATATGGATCAACCAACTTTATATTTTATTTGTAAATTAAGTTTGTATAATATAACAAAAAAATCTTATTTCTTATATGAGAATGTATTTTTTACTTACAATTTTTTCCTATAGGTAGATAAATTTTTAACTTAGGAAAAAAGTTAATGATTTAACGTGTTTTAAAAATAAATAGTTAAAGTTAAAAATTAAATCACTAAAAATTAAGTAAGTTAAGTTAGAAGTTATTGACTTTTAACTTTATTAATTACCTTTTAACTTTTTAACTAGTTACTATCCAACCCTGCTTTTAGGCAACATGATTTGTAACTTCACGATTACTTACGACGGTAGAAGGACCTTCGAATTGAAAGATTTCAGTTATACCTATAATCTTTCTCATAAGATTTTCCATTACGAGAAACCTTGAAGAGAAGTTTGCAGGGAATGCACATTTTACTTCTCAAAATTAGGTGTGACTTAACGGGACCGACCGAAAATGTTTGCGGAAACGTAACAATGACACCGATGGGATCGTCACGCATTTAAAATTTTTTCTTAGTAAAAAAACGGGACTGCATTGACCGTTAAAGCTAGAGGGCAATAGACCGTACTGTCAAGGTTGTTCCATTTTTAACGTGGCTTTGAAATCAGCGGTGGATCTCGTAAATCTAGGACTACGTCGGAGATAACTTTGTGTCGGCTTGTTTTACGTGCCACAAATATTTTTTTTTCTTTACGAGAAAGAAGGAAGTCTGCTACACTGTTCTGTTCAGACAATTTAATTTCAACAATAAAGTTGATTGACTATATGTATCAGATTGTTTAAAATGCATCTTTTCAGAAAGAATTTTTAATAAGATTGAAAATATTCTCGACATAATCTTAATGCAACCTTATTTAATGTAATGAAATATTAACGTCATGTAATGAGATTGATAATAATTTTTATTCTCGTCGAATTAAATAAGATTAGCTGAAAGTGTTCTTTTTCGCTTCAAATTCAATGTTTAGGGCAGGAAATAATGCTTGTGAATATCATTATTATTAAATTAATTATTAATTTAATATCGTGATATCCAATTCTTGTTTAACTTATAACTGGGTCCAAAATCAAAAATTTGTTCGACGTGTAATTATGTAGATGAACTTGAAAAGTATATACGAGCAGGCTTATATAGTAACTAATTAAAAAGTTAAACAAAAACTTAAAAAGTTAATAACTTTTAACTTAATTTAGTTAATTTTAAATGCATTAATTTTTAACTTTAACTAGTTATTTTTAAACATTAACTTATTAACTTTTTTCTACGTTAACTTTTTTTATTTGTATAAAACATTAATACCATCCTCAGCACATGTAGAACGAATATTTAGTGCAGGTGGTTTACTATTGGTACGAATATTGATTGATGACTTACGAGGAAAATTAACTGATCATTGTGAAATAATACTCTTATTACAATTTAATAATTACTTTAATAATGATAAATTTTTTTAATAGGATTATATTTTATCGATATATAGTATCATATATAAGGTTATATTTTACATTATATACGTAAAATAATATTTTTAATAATTTAGTCATAAAATTGTAAAAGAATACAAAATATATGATTGTATAAAAAACAATATTTCTTTTTTATTTCACATAAACTTAAATTATAAATAAAACAAAAAAAATTATTTGATAATTTATACTATAATTGTTTTGCTATTCAAAATAATGCAATTTTAAAAAATTACGATTATTTTATATAAATAATGATTTTCAAAATTAACTTTTATTTTAACTAAAGTTAATTTAATCTTAACGCAACTGTAACTGAGTTAATTTTTTATTTATATAACTTTTAACGTAATTAAAAATTAATTTTAAGTGCCATCAACTTTAACTTAATTTACTTAAACAAATTTATTAATTTACCCAACTCTGTATATGAGTACATAAAATTACATAAGAAATATCAATACGACGATTCAGATGCGACCGAATAAAGCTTATCATTAATTAATTGTGTTTTCACATATCAATCTATATTCTTCTACTATTAAATAAAATTGACTTATTGTCTTAAGATAAAAGTAATACATGTAAATTTCAAATTATAAATTATATAAATTTTAGCTTATATATTTTTATACTATGAACAAAAATTTATTTGTTTATAATACACGATAGTTAACTATGTAGTTCGGGACACCACCGATAAGAGATTATGCAGACAATCATTCTCTCTCTCTCTCTCTCTCTCTCTCTCTCTCTCTCTCTCGTAAGAAAAATTCTACACGGTATATTATAATTAACATTCCACATCCGTGAAAATTTTTTTACCTATGCATAAAATAAATCATCTAATTATAAATATATAGAAAAATGAGATACATTTTACAGAAATGTATATTCAGTCTTCACAGCCAAATGATTTTACAAACGTTTCTGAATATTTAAACTTTCGAAAACAGATTATAAAATGGCACATTAACACAAAACGGGATATGAAGCATTATTGTACTAGTTTAAAATCGATATGAGAGTGTAAGAATAAAAGTAGATAGTCTTCATTCAACCTCCGGGTTGAACACAGAGAAGTAACTGCAATTGTGAAACAAAAGGCACGATAATTGTATTCACTCCCTGGGGAGTGAGAAAGGGTGTGCGAGAAAGAGGGACGAGAGACATAGCGGGAGTTCATATTAAAGCGCGAAGAAACGTCACGTTAATTTGTAATCGCTTTTGCGGTTGGCTGATAGCCGCGTCTCTATTGAGTGGTCTGGAGTCACGGCAAAAGGGCCGGTCTTCTACCAGAATGCTTTATAGGGGAGACACCATGATGGTTATGCAGATCAACGTAGGGTAGTGGCGGTGGCTGACAGCGGTATAATAACTTGCCCCCAACATGGCATCGCATTTTGAAATAACGTTGAAATAAACCATAACCCTTTCCTCCCTTCCCTTGTGTCTCGTGTATAAAATTTCATTCGTGCAACTGCTGCGCCGACCGTGACGAAAAGCGCGACTATTCTCCAAATTAGAAAATCGCGCGTAACAATATGGAGTTTCGCACGAGTTTAAAATGTCCACGGTATAACGAATTTTATTCATCCGGGAAACAAATGACACTGGGGGCTGGAGAGATGGCAATTTTTTCAATTCTTATCGCAGAAGCCTAAGAAGTAAGAAGTTTCAATCTGCGAATAGATGGCAGTTTGCCAAAAGAGAAAGGAGAAATGTTCGTTTGGTGAGTTTGGAGTTAGATTTCCGTGTCTGCTGAAGGAAAGTGGAGTGGGAGAGATAGAAAGTCAACTGGCAACAGCGTGCACGTGATGTATCGCAGCATCGAGCATTCGAGCATTGGCCAGAGAAGAAAAAGATCGAGAAGCGAAAGAAGTTAAAGTAGAGGACGGTGAACCGGGTCCGGGCGACGAGGGCGGGGGGGAGGGGGAGGATAGTCGAGTCGATCCTGAGGGGTTGGAAGAGGGAGGCAGCTACTTGGGCCACCGACTAGGAAGGAGTAAAATAAGGGGTTGCTCGGCGCCGCCGCCCCATGCTTGGCTTGCAAACCGACTTCCGTCCTCCGCGCGCGAGTATTCAGACGCCGGCGGCGGCGCGGCGTTTTTACCAGAACGAAGCTTGGACGAAAAAAGAAGCGGAATGTATAGAGCGCGCCTCCCGCGCTCTAGCGTCGGGTTTTGGGCTTGGCTAGAGCCAGCCAGCTATCACGGCCTCGTTCTGTATACGCTCGTACGCGACGGGACGGAGTCTATAATATATCTCCCGCCTTATCTGCCGCACGCTGTTTACTGCCCGATAGACTTCGCAGATAGGAGGACCCTGTATCACCGCCCCGCGAGAGAGTCGAGTCACTTACTTTTATATATGTTGTTACTTACGTCAGTGAGAGAGGGGTGGGGGAGAGGGGGGCATGCGGGAGGGAATCCGTGAGACAAGTTGGAAAATACTGATGGCTAGGGTGAGATACGGGCGACGACCGTCGCCGTCGCGGCTACACGCGAGCCGCGGCCTTTTCGTGGAAGTCGCTCGTTCGTCATGAAAAATGATTTAGCCGATCTTTCGTGTATTCCGGCATAGAACTCTTTGAAGACATCTATGTATTCATCCGTCGACTCTGGCGACGCTCTCTACAGGATTCACAGATTGTTTATTAATCTTTTTCATAATCCGATGCACAAATAATCTGATGTCCGTATTTTCATGGAAATTATCTCCGACGACAAAATGTCGTATGCGTCGGAAATAATATTGAATAGCGCAGCTTTTATTTTTCATTGTAGTCTTTCTTAATATGTTTAAACAGTGATTTGTTTTTTTTATCTGAATGAATAAATATATCATTTATTTTAATACTCATTATTTACAAGTTCCACTAGACCGTATTTCTCGAATTTATTGAGAATTTAATACCGGATTGAATTTTGGTTAGCGGTACTTAATCACTGTTTTAGCCACCAAAGTTCCGCCGTTAATCTCCAGCCTTTCGACTGATACGATTCAGCGTTTTCTCGTCGCGCGCGATGTAATGAGACGTACGGGATTGTATACTGCGTCTGAAACTATCGCAAATAGAGAGAGAGAGAGAGAGAGAGAGAGAGAGAGAGAGAGAAAGAGAGAGAGAGACGAAGCTTCGAACATCGTGTATATTCGCGAAGAAGGTATCAAAGATACACAGCGAGAGGACAAGCGTTTGTCCTCGCACCGGAACTTTCTTCGTTCCGGCTGCTGATTGACGAGCCAAGTTTTCTCGTCCCTTGAATTTGGGTCGGGATACACCACCTCTTCTTTCTTTCTCTTTCGTTGCCATCTCTCGCTTGGTTTTCATCCTACTTCCGCTCTCCACCCTCTTCTTCTACGTTGTGGCATTCGAAGCGAGCTCTGACACGGGGCTCTTGGTAATTTCGTGGCAAGTTTTTCCTGCTCGACGTATCGTTCGGTACCTCATGAAAGTTTGATGACGAAAGCAGAAGTTAAGAAACTACGTCGTACCGTTCGGAGGTGTACCAGTGCCACGTTTCCACGCAACGAAGTGACTCGACTTTGTAACAAGTCCTTTGCGTCGGCGAATAACTTATTTGTGCAGTAAGAAACGGCAATCTTTTTGTCACGGCATAAATCGTCGGTAGAACGTTTCGCGGATATAAAATAAGAATGTAGTTAAGAATGATTACTAGCGACGATATTTTACATAAAAATATGTATACAGAATTAAAAAGTTTCATGATGAATCTCTCAAAGTCACACCACGTTTTGCGACGTGAATTTAAATCGAAATTCAAAAGCCATCTTCGCGACAGACAACCGCCATATTATTTGGCTCAGGGAGAAAGACAGGCGTTAGGGTGAGAAGGGAGAATCGTTCCGTTTCTCCCCGTTCTCACCGGAAGAGCCACTCGGAGCAGCTGTTATCCCCGCTGTCGATCGCACTTTGTTAAACCAACGGGGGGAGCCCGAAGCAAGTTTTCCCTATCTCTCAAAACATTCCCACCTTTTTTAACTGTCGATTTTTCGGAGGATAACCTCAGTATTACTCGAGCATGCGGTCAAGTCTTTAGTGCATCGTGATTTCATTTCTTGCACCCTATGCGCGCGTTTAGTTTTTATCTTTTGCAACCTTCAGCTCTTTAGGAGTTGAATTTTGTGTGCCCATATCTCTTCTCTTTCGTTCTTATAGGGTGGTGTTCTATCAAGTAATAGTACGTTTCTGTTGAATATATCCAATGTAGATGAGTAGCACTGATTTGGATTCAATGCGATGAGTAAATAGAGAAACGAAACTTGCAGTGTACAGATAACGCAGGGAATTCTCTTTGAGCTAACTGCTCTCCGTATTTACAGAATGGCGCCAAGGAATTCTGGACTCTCCATCATTAATGAATCATCACCCATTGGCAGTACCAGAGAGAGAGAGAGAGAGAGAGAGAGAGCTTCTGGAGTTAAATAAAATACAATTCGATTAAATAATGGTCGTCGTAGATTGTAAAATTAATATATTTGTATATTGGCGAGAATTATATATAGTAAGTATATTTTTCTTCTCAAGCACCAGTGCATCAGTGTCGTACGAAAAGAAAATTAAATTAAAATAAAAATGTGTCTCGCATTATTATAAGTTAATAAATTATTATAAATCAATAATATATTAAAGATAAATGATTTCTTGTTTATGCAACAGTATCAAGTTTTATTTTATCGAATGACATTGTCACTTAACTACTAGACGTAGAATCTTCTATAACTTTTCTCGCATCTTCGTTTATTAACGCTATTACGTCTTGACTAGATAAAGAATGGATTGCGAATAACTGAAATATGATAATAAATGTGAAATATCATGAGGACCGCAGAAAGTGCCCGGGTAGCTTGCGATCCCTCATCGTACAAAGCCTTCGATAAGGCCGCTATTGGAATCTCGATAGAGCAGGTGGAACGAGGGAGCCGGCAGGGGAGGTGGAGTTGAGCTGGAGATCGGATTTGAACCGTCTCGAGGGAGAAGGGCGAATAGGGACCCTCAGGATATGAGAGGAGTGGAGAAGAAGGAAGATTTTGACGGTGTTTGTGCACGTTTCGGCTCGTGTGTGCGCTTGTACGCGCGTTTCTGCGTAGGTGTCTTGGTTCTTCGGAGATAAAATGTAGATGGATGAGCCATAGATTTATACCAATCCCCGTAATATCGTATCTACCCAGAGCAGAAGAGAGGGGATAGCACGCGGACGAAGGGTGAAGAGTAGTTAGAGGGGTCTGTCAACGCTGCGCCATGATGCATTGCGATCAGCTGCTGATAGCACACCAAAGATTTATTAAAGAGCTATTTACGGTCTGTTTCTGCCGCGAATGGTCAACAAGAAGGAAAAGAACTGCGCATACATGTAGCTCATTTTCATATAATTCCCCGTCCCAAGTCTATCACTGTGAAATGCAAATTATAACAACATCAAAATTTATCTAATTTTTCTCTAATTCAACAACATTTAGATGGATATTAAGCTATTTGTTAAATCGCTAGATATATTTATATTATTATATCGCGATGGAAAAATATACCATCGCGAAACGTAATACCCAGAGCATCGTAAACGATCCAGTATCCTTTCGCTTCACGTATTGCGGAAAGAGTTAGGGAGTCATTGAAAAAGAGAGGTTTTGTCAGAATACAGGATATACCGGCGAGGATTCGGTCGGAATTGTGATGAGGTGGTAGAGGGGTAAAGGACGGAGGAGGGAGGAAGTTAGGGTAGGGATGGAAGCAGATATATATCCACGGCAATGCGTTACGGGTTCAGCTAAATCCGCCATGATGAATGTGTTGGCGGGAATAAATCCGCAATGCACACCCCCACCACCTTCATCCTCCGTTGTACCACCTCCCCCTGCCGCCGCCACCTCTCACGACCCCCTCGTACCCCCTTACGCCATCTTTCCCGCCCCTTAACGACTCGTTCTCATACACTCTCCAATTGCATCTCTCTCTCTCTCGCGTGATTTTAACTTTAACTCTTCTTTGTCTACTTCCCTCTCGTTTCTTTGCTATTCTGAATGCATCCTCACATTGCTGCAAGTATAACTGAGCTCATGTTACCCCCTACTGCGATTTTATGACAAAGTTGCGCGAGAAGAGACCTTTTTTTACACAACGCTTATCACTTTTTCACGCAAATATTTAATTTCAACAATTAATATTATATACAATAGCGAAATGCATAAATTAATTGCAACATGAGTGAGATGAGTTAGATACTTTCAAAGTTATTTGCTTTGCTTTAAATGTTAAAATTTTTATAACTTATTATGATCTAATTTATAACTCATTAAAGTTTTCTTCAATTAAAAATAATGTGCATAATATATTCAATTGTTAGAATGTTACGACACATCTTTATTTTTCAACAATAAAAACATTTTATATATTACAAAAAGAAATATATAAAATATATAATATTATTTAATAATTGGTCTGATAATAATTTATGACACAATTACTATCTAACATCTTTTTGTTTTTAAATTTTTATTTTTATGTATCAAAGATTTTTTTGTAAAAGATCTTGAGCCCCGGCTTACTACACAATCAGTGTACATACTGCTATATATCGTATATTGTGGCGCCCATGATGAAGCTGTATAGCATGGGTGGATGTAGCGCATGCGTGTCAACGCACGTGACCACGCACACACGGAGAGAACGCGCTTGATCACGCTCTTTGCGCGCGAAAAAGAGAAGGAGAGAAAGAGAGAACGCCGTCGTTTTATTTATATATGTCTGTACGGGGCAGGTAGACATTTATTAGGATTTATCGATCGTATTATTTCACGCCCCGGCATGCCTTTTTGTGTACTCGCTTTTAGTATAAGATGCAATAAGTGCGACATGATAGAAGAAATGTAAATCAGAGCAGCAATGTGTTGAACAAGCATAAGACGGTAGCTGAATATTGAAGATACCGATGGTGCAAAATATAAATCTCAAATAATAATTGAAATATTGCAGGATTAAAGAAGAAAGAAATACTTTTTACAAATACAAAATAAGAGTTATCACTTGGAAGTTTAATGAACATCTTACTTCGAGCATTTATATTATCGCATTTAACTATCTACCTACTGATATATCGCACCTCTAATACAGCAAAAATTTATTTTTACTTAATGTTTTTTGATATTACAGATCTTTTATTGATGTATTACTCTGTATATATTGAAAGATATTAACAAAACATTTTTGCTAAATTAGTAAATAATGCAATATGGAGGATATTTTTGACGAAACGATTGAATCGTATAATACACGCGGCAAGTAGGCTTATTTAAAGCTAGTTCAGAGAAAACAGCAGGAGATGGTCCAGAAGGAGAAGGAGAAGGTGAAGAGAATGAGGGGAAAGCCGGAGACGCAAGCTCAGACACACCGGTCGGGTTATTTATTGTAACGAGGACTTATGGCGACAGATTTAGGAATTAGGGTATCGCAGCAGGCCCGGCCCCTAGCAAGGGTTTCCATGGAGAAGCCGTGCGATACAAACACGTAGGTGTATTCCATAGCATACAAATACGACGTCCTAGGGCATCCTACCCGTGAGCACGTATGGACCCACGTGATAGCGCAATAATCCACGAGGATTATCCTCCGTGTTCAAGCGAGCAGGCGGCGAGTGAGGGACTATTTGGCCACCGAACTGGCCGAATATTCGTAACGTCGCGCCGGCGGATACTGGCCGGAAAATCTGGCCGGAAGCATTCACGATATTCTGTCTGCACAAATATCCTTTTTCTAACTCGTATGAAACAGTGACCATTTTCCATCAAAATATATGAATATCCCGCCCGAGAAACCAAAAACTCGACGCCATGCCAACGGACCTTGTTAATCCCGTTGGGATTTAACCTTCAGAGAAAGTTTAATACAAAGTTTTAAATCAGATAACTGTGAAATATATTGCCTGCGAGAATCGTAAATCAACACTTGTCTCGTCGGAAAGTTAAACCGATACAATTTTGTAACTACGAGCGACGAAAGCGGAGACTGTGTAGGAGTGCGCTTCCATTATCCTTATTATGACGCGGCAACTACGAAAATAATCCTTGACTTAGCATCACCTATAGTTACTTAGCATCTCAAGTTATTCGTAAATTATTACTTTTGATACGTGCTTACTGTGACCAAAATCGAATAACTGATTTGTAGTGGCGCAAATAACGTACGGCCGAACGATGTGATCCATACGAAATTAAAGCGCGACATTGCTCGGAACGTATGACTCATCCATTACAGTGAAGAAACTGCGATATGATGATGGCGGTGGTACAGAATAGGGGCCACGAGAGAGGAGAAGAAGAAGGCGAAAAGCACAAGCGAAACAGAACCGCGAGAGTCTTAGGCCGAGAGCTGCATGCACGATGAGTAGAGAGGATAAATAACTGACTGCAATAAGCCCGCGTGAAATTATGAATCCCTGTCAGCCCTGGTCTCCCGTCTCCTACGTCGTGTATCACGGGACCAACCCTCTCGCTTATTATTTTTTCGGGGAAAGATGGCGCGTGGGCGATGGCTTAAACGGGGATGGGGAAGATTACGGTGCGCGTCACGTGCACGAAGTGCCATCAAATAATGAGTTCCGGGGAATGCGGTAGATTTTAAATCGTGTGAAAAAGTTTAATGAAAATGGAGATAATTACCTACGTACATGTATACAGGCACGTGTTAACGTCACCGTTCTAACGTGAGATAATCGAAAGCGGGCGGCGTACGGTGTGCTCTCTCAATATTTCAATTCAATTATCAAGGAAATTCATATCGTACCTACATCTTGGATATATGATACTGACGAAATGTATATACCTACACGCGGAAGCACAAAAAGCATAGAAATACGTATCGCGCCGATACGGAGTTTTACACACGTACGAGCGTGCCCGGGTCATGGGACGTGGATGCTAGAGTATAAAGCTGATTTATACAAGTCTCGCAGGATCAACAACCCGGGAACTGTTTAGCCGATGCATCTCATATTTATTTATTGGTGGCTGGAGTGGTCGTAGTCGCGGGATTCTGGCGAGTGCACCCGGGTGAGGGCAACGCCTACCGACGACGCCGGCAGTCGGTGTACATTTCCTTTTGCTCCTTTTTCAAGGCTCTGCGATTCCAAGCGGCAGCCTGAATCGAGATAGGAACCGCGGAACCGGCGGGAACAGTTGCGAGACGAGACGGGGCGGAGGGAACAGGGAGAATAGGAGTAAGGGCGGAAGTGACGCCGGCGCCTCGACGGAGCCGAAGCAGGGCGCCGGTGCGCTCCGATGCCTTCTATCGCGCTTTCCTCTTTCTGGCAGCACTATGTCTCCGTTACGTCATCTCTTCGATTCGCTTCTCTCTCACCCCTCTCCGTTGACCCTCCGTATAGCGGAGAGACTATTCTCAAATTCGACGAGAACGGATGTATTAAATGTGAAAACGATGAGAAATTCGATTGTCGCGAAATACGAAATCTTCTTCGTATGACATTTTTTTTTTTCTATAACTTTTCTCCACTGGTATAAAATTGAAGATATAATTTTGAAGCTGATTTGAATGTCGAGAATAACTCTACTTAATTTATGAAACATCTTTTGTGGAGAGTTTTGAAAAAAAGTGACGCGAAAAGACGTAAAAATGACAGTCACCTGAATGTTTTTCTCGCGACGAATAATAAATTGTCATCGGCGCCACGATACATCAAGCTATAGCACACTAAAGTGTTCGTGATCGTGATTTCCTGGCTCGATACGTGTTTATGAACGCGTGCTCGCATGAAGGCGCCTTCTTATTATGTACGGCCGGCCACCGTCTGCGATTTCAATTACCACGTGTCACGGCGATGCGAGGTGTCGAAGAGAGATAACGTAACGATTCAACGCTTCTTGCAAAACTGTAAATTATCACTTCGGAAAGACACATTACATTTATCTCACGTACATAATATTTTATGAGTCTTTGGACGAAGCAATAATTGAATCGGATCCTGCAGCTATTTCGTTGCGCATCTTATGACCGTTAAGAGAGATTCCCTTTACAATTCGCTCACCAAGTTGGAATGCCATTCCTGCACGTGACATATCTACCCATGTCGGCGCGTATGGCAGTCACGAACTCTTGGCAGCCGCGCAGTTAGAAGTCGCGTCGCGCAAAGATGCCCACTGTATCGATACGGGAATCGTCCATGTACGTACACCAAGAGTCCGCATCAGTCCACACGCATCTCTCTGCTTCTTCACCTTCCACTACGTGTCGTTTGTACCGTTTGACACATGGAAGATTAACTACAGACACGTAGTCTCATCTGTCTATCTCACAGCGTGTAATCACGTGTACGCGACTAAGTGCATCGCAAGAGTAATCAGCGTCGGCAACCGACTCAGCTTTGATTAATTGAATCAGCCCTAAGAGACGTGGGCATACTTGTTAGCACGCACGCGTATTTATCCATGCACGAGGAAACAAAAGGTGTACCACAGGTGTCTCCCCTATTTCTCTTCCCATTCATTAATATCTCGTTATTAATCGCTAATGGAGCGCAGTTGATAATATTTATTAACAAATGGATAGAGATACAATTCACGTAATTTGTTCGAGTCAATGTAACCAGATTATACTTTTATTAATATAATGAGATAATAAATAATGCTTAAAACGCATACAAATATAACTCATTAAGCTTCAGCGGGAGCGGGCGCCAATTAATAGTCAGTGATTATATTCACTATTTTATGAGGCGCGGTTTGACGCTCGTATTTTGGAAAATTTAAGTAATACAATGAATAACATCAAATTTGAAATAGCACGAGTTCAATTATCTATTGTTTGGGATCTTAAGCCATTTTTTGATTTATTAGAAATAAAAAACGAGCCATCAATAGCGGTAACATTAACGTTATAACGAACATTTGTTAGCCGAATCGTTTGTTTGTCTCCCAATCACATTACATGGTTGGCCCGGTTCGCTGGTAATTAACAGGTAATTATTTATAATGGAACAATGGAATTTAAATTAATAGTTTAGTTTCATTAATAACTGCGCGTAATTTCAGCCCCGTGTGTGTCAGTGCTAAATAAAATATATGAACCGGTGAGCCCGACGCCGCATTACGGTCTGGTAATGTGCGTGCTGCATCACAAAACAGCGCCTCCACCGCCTCCGACCACCTCCAGCCATCTCCACGCGAGCCCGTCGCGGCATCCACCCCCGACGCACACGCCCCGCTAGAATATAACCACTCTACGTCACGTCTGTTATAAACGCGTAAACACGTGCTGGTGCCCCTGGAACCCTTTGTCCACTATCAAGTAAATAATGGCGCATTAAGCTTTTTCATTCGTATTCGGGTATACATGTGTCGGGGATGCAACGCACGCGTACCGAGCTTGCATATGCATATGCGCGTGTGCGTGTGCGTGTGCGTGTGCGTGTGCGTGTGCGTGTGCGAAAGATCGTTGTGTTTACGCGACCGTCGTGTGAATTGTGCGACGCGCACGCCAGCAGGTTGTTCAAGTCCGCATCGTCGCACAGCCGAGACTAAAATCTGATAGATTATCGTCGAAAGATTAACGGATTGTTACGCAACGTTTTATTATTTTAAAGGTTATGATAGTTATATTTTAATCAAAATGTACCAAAGTAACGATGAAAGGTGCGTTTTATCTACCGATACTATTGTACCGATGTAATTTGAATTTAGTTAACTTGCACCGTGTCTGGTTAAGAATATAGATTGCTTGCGCGTGGCTGAATCTTATATAAGGCACTAATGCATTATCCTGACTATGCCGAAAGAGGCTCGCCTGGGTACGGTGCATGCAAGCTCGCGGACCGGAATGGAGTCGTAGGATAGCAATTTCGACCGAGCAGTAATAAAGCACGTCTGCGCGCCGAAATCCTGATGAATGGGCGCGCTTAGGCTTGAAATGGAGAAGCGACGAGCCCTCGCACTTATTCATTCTGCTGTACTCTCCTCTCTTGTACCCCTCACTCCTACCTCTGTCTCTTTTTCGCTTCTCTGTTACACACATATATATATATTCCACTTATATTTAAACCCATTATTTTTTTCCGTTTTTTATGACCTAGCTTTGCGCGTTTCAAACTGTGCTTAGTTATAATTTATATTCATTTATCATCGCAAAATTCTTCATATTCATTATGAAATTGATTATTTTTATAAATTAGATTATTATTCTTCTGTCTGTTACTTTATTTAGTTCAGCACAATATTACAATTTTTTAAATGTAACCCAAGTAATTTACAAAAAATTTCTTTTGTTTTATATAATCTGCGCCATGTGTTTTCGGCAGGTAAAACCCTAAAAACAATTGAGATTTATATACATACAGATACGTGGTGAAGTAGAAAGATTGTCAAGGGAGGTGAACGGTATTGGACGCTGTGAAGCTCAATAAATCTGTTCATCCCGAATTGAGAATGTAAAATATATGCAGTTCGTGTCTATGAGGACGCGCGCGAAAATTTATCAGTACCATGCTTTCGATGGGCAGATACTGGTCCTAATTTATTCGTCCATTTCGCGGTCTTGAGCTCGATAGCATTCACGCTTAATCCTGATTATTGAACTGAAATAATGTTAATCAACTATCTTGTTTACACATGCATATATGTTATACAATATATTATATATATTATATTAATATATATATATATATATATATATATATATATATATATATATATATATACTGAGAAAAAAATTCCTAAATTTTAATAAATGTTTATTCAAATAGTACTAATAAAGTATTTACTTACGATACATAAATATTTACTTTATAAGAAAAACTTAAATCAGTGCTTCATGTACTAAAATAATATATACATTTAGTAAGTATTTTATTTAGTATACGAATAAATATTTATTAAAATTTAATAATTTTTTCCTCAGTGTACATCTAACTGTATACTGTTCAATTTCTTCCATGTTAAACAATATATTGATAATACTATATCGTATACATTCGTGTTGTTATCCATTAACTTTGATGCATATGCACTATATATACACGTTTTACAAAAAGTATAAGTGGACTTGGAAAGTCGATAAAGATTTCGCAATATATCCTTAATATGATATTAAATCACGAATTCTAATTTTGTAAGGGTATAATGATTTTATAATATAATCTTGTTGACAATAACTATTAACAAAAGATTAAGGTCAGGGTGTGAGAAGAATTTGGTAATATCATTAATTGTATTCGAGATTTTCACATATAAGACCCATTAAGATACACTCTGCAGCAAGTTCACCTGGAGGTTACAGGCGGCAGCTAGTACCTATAGCGGCAACTTCTGGGCCTCTAAATCAGCCTCTGTGTCGTGATTCATGGAGGGCAACCTCTTGCCCCTTTCTCCGCTCACCCCTCTTGAGCACCCCTGCCCCTTTACCCCTTCTGTGTTTCCTCCTTACTCCATCCGCTTTCCTCGCCCTCTTACGACTCCTTCGGCAGTGACCTCTCGGACGACCCTTTTACCACCATGTTTCTACCTTCCACAGCTTCTACCAATCGTCCACGATCTTTAACTTATATGTCCGTACAGTTTTTCATCTGTATTTTTTATATTTTTGTTTATTTCTACATTTTAATTGAGTTTCAGCCTAAAATTTAAATCCTATGACAATTTCATAAAACAAAACGAATAGAGAAAAATATTAAATATTACATAATTATTGATATTAAAAAACTAATTTGCTGTGTAACTTTAAATTTTAAAACTTTATACGATTTTTATTAATATTATACTCGTAAGTGGTTGGTATTCGTCTATGATTCTATGACAATTTAAATTAGACATGATAATACACTACAAAATTAACGCTTGAAAATGCAGACGCGAGATATTAGAAGTACAGCAGGTGGTGCACCTTCATAAAATATGCCATTCCGTGAAATCCCACGAGATATCTGTAGAAGAAGGCTATTTTCGAGCTCATTGAATAGACAGCCATGATTCTATGACCACAGAGCGTGCCAACTCCATTGTAGCGCTCTTCACCATTTTAGTCCCTTATTCTCTTTCCTACTGAACGCGTACTCATATATCTCAGCATCGTATTATAGCTTTAAGGCCTGTACAATCTAATGACAACGATATCTTCTGCCATCTCTCTTCACATAGTGCCGAAAATTAACTTGCTTTTTTATTTCATAATCCATTTCTTATTCGTTTTATAGTTTTTGTTGTCTTTTATTTAAGTATGTGATAGTTCTTTTGAGATTTTTTTTTATAATTTTTTTATAACTTTTACAAAAAAAATTAAGCATTGTGAATTTTTCAATTGCTGTATAATTTTAATTTAATTTTCTTTAAGCTGACTTTAAATTAAAATTGTTATTGTATCAAACATCCTTATACTTTTTTCATAATTATATTTATTATGATATCGTATCATAATATGTGTAAGTAAAAAGTTAGAGATTATCAAGATTATCTCTTTAATATAGCGTACAAGAGAGAGTTTTTTAAATCTGAAATTACCGTATAGCTATCAGCACAACTTTCCGTTATGTACAGTGTTACATATAGTGAAGATACATTATGTGACGGATGTGACGTAACCACGAGAGAGTACTTTCTAATTAGCGGATCTATTTATTTAGCGAGCAGACTCAATTATTATCGATATCGCAGAGGCGTAGAACGCGTTCGATCCAATTCCGTTCGCGCTTGTATCACGTCGTTGTGTGCATAAGTGGATATGTACACGGATATACGTTGAGTGCGTTTACGCGCCCTTGTACATGTATACGGCTGGAAATACGTAAGGAAGCAGGGCATGAGCAATGGCTGGCAGCGCTCCGTAATAATGTTGTCTTCGTCGGCTCGTTTTATTTGCCCACGGCACAAGAATGTAGCCTACAGTCCGCCTCAAAATTCATACCTGTGTTGCGCAACGCGATTAGTCGGTCGGGATATTTCATGCTTGTCCGATTTCTTCACGAGGACTTTACAAGGACGCATACTTAAATAGTCAAATTTTACAATTCGTTTCGAGAAAGCGTAGAACGCTACAGGTATCTTAAATGTACCTACGAAATTTATAAAACATCAAGCACATTGGTTGAACGACAAAATATCGCAAAAGAATTTTTAATTAATTCAAATTATTTTTGTTACCATTAAAAATAAAATTTGTAGTCTTTTATTGATGTAATAACAGTTATATGAAATTAAAATTAAAAAAAAAAAATGGATTTAATCGACGTGCTCATGTAACAATTGTAAAAATGATTATTATAGCACACATCTGTAGTCTCAAACCACTTTATACGACAAAGTAAAATAAATAAAGGTGAACATAAAGATCTAGCAATCAAAAGACCCTAACCGCAGCTTATACGAAGGATAACAATGAGAATTGGCTCTTGCAAAAACATTAAGCGGTGTATCAGACAGGAGGAAGGGAAATGGTAGGCACGAGGAAAACGAAAAGTGGAATGGGCGGGCTGATATCGTTGCGGTATTCCAGAACGGGCAAGAAGGCAAGGAAACGAGCACCGGCAGGCAGATAAAGTGGAAAAATCGTCACCATTCCTTTCGTCTCCTTTGGAGTTCTCGGAGTAGACGTAGGTGGGTCGGGTGGAGCAGCACCGAAAAAGTATAAATTTCTTTAATGGTGCTAATAATTTCATATCGCATAATTTACTTACTGCGAAACGTAACGCCAGTAGCTACCAGAGGCATTAACGAGGAGCCTAATATTTATGTTGGTACTCCGGTCCTCCGCCACCCAGATAACACCCTTGCTTTCAACCCCCTCTCCCAACCCCGTGCTATCCTCCCGGGCATCCCTCTACCTCCTTGTACCACCGGCAGAAAGTCTCCCTCGGTCGGTTTGCGACGCGCCTTCGCATCTTCGTAACTAGATAAAAAAAAAAAAAGGAGGAGGAAGGTGCTCCCTTTTCCTTCTCGAGATAAGTAGAACCTGCCACGGCTTGCTGGTTCTACGATCGACCAAGGACAAAGAAGAAGAGCAACGGACGAAGTACCGGTGATTTAATGCACGTTTCTTTTAAGGGGAAAGGTTCAACCCCCTGTCTTGATATCAGGGACGATATTACGTTAAACTAGCTTTGCGTTAATTTAATCGTGGCTGGCAATTTGTGAAAAAACGAGACATGCGAGGATTGTCGTAATAGTTACATGTTTATTGCGTCGTACATTGAGTTCTCGATTAGATATCGGTTGTTGTTCTAAAATAGGAAATATTCCGAATTTATTTAATTACTCGTTTTATTTCGAACGAGAGAGCGTTCCTATAAGGCTATTGCCTTCAGTAAACCTACGGTTACCTGCAATGACAATATTTTTCTCGCTAAATTTCGGTTCTTCTGCAACCTCTGTTGATTTTTTAGATCCGGTAATGTCCCCGGATAAGTGGGAAACTCTTATCTCCCTAAGTGCATTACCAGCACCGCATACATTACTCCTTTACACACTTTCACAGGTATTAAGTACATACAGCCGTGAGGAGGTTTATGAGAGGAGGTTCTCAACCAGAATATTTTAAATATATGCAAGAACACGTTCTGCCCTTCTCCTAAAGTAACCACTGCGAAGTAATCTCCCTTTCATCGTCATGAAGAACTGACTCATGTCATCGGCTTCTATAAAAGCGTATGTCTACCGTCTAATGCCTTTCCATTACCGCAAATATTTTAATGTGCGCGACGCTCGGTAACCACTGTCATATAAAACGTAAAGATTAAATGACTTAATAAATATTAATGTAACGGGGAAGGAAACGATTGATAAGTACTGATATAAACGTTGCACACTCCATAGAATGGAGTGTGCGGGCAGTCGCCAGTATGGCGATGACAATATCTCGCAGCTATCAAAAGTGTCCGATATGATATCTTTCTTTGGACCGCTAATGTGACAGACAGCGTATTTCGCGACCACCCATTCGCGGGACCACAATAATAATAAGTTTGTGCAGAATCGTGGAAATGGTGAATGTAAGCAACGACATAGCGGAAAGCACTGGAGCAATGATGAGGATTCGGAAGAGTTGTGGAAAGACCATCCTCGTTCAAACCCCTCGTGCTTTCTATTTTCTCCTTGTCTTATTTTCTTCCATTTCTCGATTCTCCTGTTGCCTTCGGGAGAAACCGACCGGGTGAAGAATAAGACACCAGACACATATTTTACGCCGGAGCTCTTCACGAATGGGGCAAAGCGTACACGGCGAACGACGACGTCGCGTTTCTGAGTTATCGTTATATGAAGTAGTACTCTAAAATGTGTATGCATCCGCCTTCGGTATTCCTTTGTTGAATATAGTGGTATATAGTTTTCATTTTACGCTGAATATGACGAAAAGCTAGTGATTTAATAAAATATGTAATAATAATGCTGTTTGTTTAATAAAAAACAGATATATATTTGTTTTATTAATCGAATACTTTGCATATATTGAAAGATTTGTTATTTTCTGCTAAATAACAATGTTGAATTAAATCTTTAAAAGTCATTTAATAAAAAATTATTCTTTAATACATTTTATAAATAATTATATTTAATTATAAATTGTATTTATATCATGTTATTTCTTTAAAAACACTTTGCAAAGAATCTTGAAGATTTTCAATTGCATTATTTAGTATATCTCTCTAAATTTTATAACAATATATAATAATGTATGATACATTTATATTCAGAGTATATATAATTGCATTTTTGGAGATGACAGGTAAATTTTAATAATGCTCCGCATTCATAAATTTAGATATATACAAACGTCAATTTCTCATCTCGTCTCCACGCCCCACTATCGATATATGATGAACGATGTCATTGTCATTCATTCGCTTTCCGTTCGATGCAGACAGTGTATTGATTCTAGCGAACACTGAATTACACGATGAATTCTAACATATATCACGTCTACTATTTCTTAACTGTTTAAAAAGCTATAGCTAAAATTTACAAAAATTACGTAATAATTGTCGTTAATAATTTATAAAGCTTCTTCATTTAAATAGTTTTATGAAAATACTTTTATGAAAATCTTGCTTACATATTCTGCTAATGTAACAGTATCGATATAAATACAATGATTTATTACAATTATCTCAAATTTTATATATATATATATATATATATATATATATATGTGTGTGTGTGTGTACATGTGTTATTGGAAATATATTATATGTGTTTACGTGATACAAATTCTCTGCTCGTCCTATCAAGAAGTTTTTTGCCGCTTTGATATGTCACAAGAGCTATCTATTTTGGTGATGGCAGGGTGAGGTAGAGGTAAAACATCGTAGCACGAAAGAAGTGCGAAGAATGTTAATACGAATATTATGATTTATTGATGGAACATCGGTCTGTAAGACTCCAGGGGTTGTTCGGCGTGCCTGCCAGTGTCCGTAAGGGTGGCAAAATGAAGAAAAAGAAGAATAAGAAGGTGGAAGCCCTGAGGGTACCGTTGCACGTGTATACATAGATACGCGTGCACATGCGCGAGGTTACACAGGTATACGCATTTACACACACAAAAACACACACACACACACACACACACACACACACGCATACATACATACATATATATATTTACTAGCTCACGTGAGTAACGTAGGGCAAGGCGTTTTTCTCGGCCCGCCTGAGCCGCCAAAGATTTATTCTCAGATCCCGCAAGACAAATGGTAAGATTGTGTCCAAAATTTTAACAGCGCATTTGGGTGAACACGTCCCTGCAGCGCGAAGATACTCTACGACTGCACAACTGCTACAAAGGATAAAAAGAAGGAGGGTAAAAAGAAACCAGGGGCGCGGATGGGCAGGGCATGGGTGTTGTTAAGAAGGGGGTAGCTCTGAGTTAGTCCCGGTGTGTGTTGGATGAGAAGGCGGTTGAGCGGAAAAGAAGTTTTCTAGTTATCCCTTCGGCGAGAATGTGGTATCGAAACTCCTTGCTCGCTTCGTGACAGAATTGAGCCGTGAAACGAGATCCGTTGGAAGACGCTGGTTGGCGTAGCTTTATTCCAATCATTGGTCTTCTATCGGTTTATCTCAACATTCCACGTGCCCAAATATACGCATTCTTATTATCTGTTAAACTTAAATTAAAAATCATAAAATATTTCAAACTGTTATTAAATATTATTACAAAATATTACGTACTTACAATGTTAATAAATTATTAACTAATTTTATTAAAAATTTAAAATATTTGTAAGTAAAGCATTTAGAATATATTTACTACAGTACTTAATAACACTTTTTTTTCAAACAAAAAAATGAGTTGTTTAAGGAGTTTTTCGAAAAGATAAAATAAAAACAAAATTTACAACTGCGCTGACATTCGCAGTCATTTAATTGTAATTTTGTTTTTATTTATTTTTTCTAATTATTTTAAGAGAGATTCTTATGTATCAATTTTTGGCATCTTATGAGCATTTTATTGCTCACAAAGATTGTCTGTAATATTGTCCGTCTGTCGACATTGAAAATTTCTTTGTATCTAAAAAAATGTAAATAACTAGCAAATGTTTGAAATATATGCCACATATAACTTGATAGCGCGTGCCTAACGTGTTTGGGCACCAATTTCATCTGCGTATATATTATAAATAATATGCTGGGGGATGTTCATTTAGATCCACCCCTTGGTATTTGAAAATTAGATTCCCTATCTGTCTGACGCCCACTGCGAATTTGGCCTGTTTTTACGCCCTCGAAGGATCTTATCATGATATTGATCTTGATATTTTGATATTTTTTTTCTTACTAGTTATTTTTGTCTAATAAGATAAATATAGATTATAAATGTCCGAATGTACATATAAACAAAAGTATGCATTTTATATAATAAATATATAGAGAAATAAATAATAGATTTAAAATACAAGATTATCGAACCACAAGTAAGAACTCTTTGCAATAACACGAACAAGAGAGAGACGAAACTCAACGCTGAACATTGGTAAATGAAGACGAAGTATTTAGGTTTACAGTTTCTCCCTATTGAACCACTGAACGTGCGTCGAGTCTAGTGGGGAAAGGAGAAGGGGTAAAGAAGGCGAAACCGAAAACAGGGTTGGCACATTGGTGAGGCGAGAAGAGGGGATGATATACACGTTCGGAGATAAACGAGCACCGCGTTCAATGAAGTCGACTATAAGGGTAGTCCCAGGTTCGGTTCTTGTCACTGGTGGATGGCCAATAGGTTACGAGCATTGTATGCGTCAAAGATAGATAGATTGATAAATCGACTGTGGAGTGAGTAAATTTCAAATATTACGCAATATCTTGCTTTAATTTATCAAAATATTGATTCAATTAAATAAACAAAATGAAAATTTTTAGAGGCTGCAATTTTCTTTTTTACTCTTTTTGGACAATATATAAACTATACGAAACAGTGCTTCATGATATTTGTTCTTAAATGATAAATAATAAAAAAATATGCATTTTTCATACACTAATGATTTATTAATACCAAATTATAATATAATGTTAAAATTTTTTCACACTTAACAAAATCATCTTTCTGATAATAAATATTTTTTATTAATTTCATCTTTACGTTGATAACTTTTAGATACGATAGTAATCATAATAGCAACGCTGTCATCGCGTCCATAAAACTCACTGTCGGAGACGGCACAATTTTAAGTTTTACGCCATTTACAAAATGAGTCGCCATTATTTTCGCCGGGTGGATTTATCGCTACATACATTTGGACCGAGCGACAATCCAATTTATGTGGGAGTCCCGTAATAGTCTGCCACCGCAACGCGAGAAACCTCCCTCCCCCACATTGCCCCTCTCTTTCTCGCCCCTTCTTGTTCGCCGTCTACTCTGCAGCATCCACCCTACTGACGCTCACCACCCACGGCACTGATTAAATAAAAGAACAAATGGAGGTAACTCCTAATTAGTGCACTAGTTCCTTGCATTCCTGCTAGCCGTACCAACGACCTTCGCCGGATTAATTGCAGTCGTGCGTTTATTGCGAGCGCGATGCTTATTCGCGCATGAATTTGTCGTTTTTCCTCGGAGATGTCTTATTGCGTTTGTAGTAAAGAAGGAAATTTAGAAGTAACGAAAGACACAAAGAAGTAACATTGAAATGTGAATTTTTTTGCAGTAGATAAGGTGAACACTGTGATCATACATTAAGGTTTCATTGATTCTTGATTGTTATATAATGTGATCAGATTATCCTCTTAAATAAATCAAATCCTGTTGCCTCTTTACTGCGTTAACGGCATTATTTATCATATCGGATTATAGCTTAATTGGGAATGATAAATAGGAGCTACACGCGCGCGTTCCAGAATCTACCTGATGTTAATTAAGACCTATTCGACGGGTAGAAACGAGTTTCTTCATACCTGACCGCAGAGGTTTGTGTTATTATTATTTATTTCTCTCTCCTTTTCTTCTACTCTTACTATGTTTTCTAAACCGTACAATTTTAACCTATTTCACTAACTTTATTTTAAAACAATATTACTTTTTAAATTAAATTCAAAGAAAAGGAATACTTTTGTGGGTTATAAATTGTATGCCATATATGCAATATTGACACGAAAACTGAAATATATTTAACAAACTTTTTATATATAAATTATTAAATTTTTTATTTGTGTGACTCAAACGTTCACAATATTTTACATGCCATTCTAATATTAAGAATGATTGTTATCAGTTTTGTAAAACAATGACAACTGTTTATTGTTGAGTTACGCTACTGTAAATCATTGCTGTATTTACATTCAGTGATCGATGATCGTATCAGGAAGAACTATAATACAGATGAAAACGGAAGTGAAAAGTTGAAATGTACGAGGGGCGGTAGGAGAAATGAGCGGTATCGGGCGATAGGGGCTGCTGTAGGAGGCTGAGGAAGGCGGAGGCGCGGCTGCGTCTGAGTTGCCCGCAATGTATGGGTCTACCACCTCTCGTCCCACCCTTACCTCATCTTTCTGACCTCCCACTCCGCCAGCTAGCAGCAATTTTTTGTTCGTGGTCCGCTTGTATCAAATTACGATAAATATTGCGGTGCCGACGTGAACCTCGGTAAGGGGCGCCTACTCGCAACGCCACGACTTGACATCACATAGAGAAAGTAAGAGAGAGAGAGAGAGAGAGAGAGAGAGAGAGAGAGACAATTTCAAGATTTATTTTAAAGACAACGAAATGAAAAGCTTATAACAAAGACAGGGCTTGGCTCTACTGTGCGAATCATTAAAAATGAAAGGAGGTACTTAGTTCTATATGCAAAAAAAAATGGATGGTATTGTTCATTTAGCGACAGTGCATGTAACATAATGAAACTATGCATCGTGTCTTGGGAACTTGATAAGTATTACTCAATTTTTAAATTATAAGGTTTCATAAAATAAATAAAACGTTTAATCCATTTTTTTAAGGCGCCGCGCTAAATGCATGTGTTATTTATCTTATAAAATATTACCACGTGATAAGACGCACGCGCGTAATGTTATCTGAATTATGTGTGTATTTGTACGATGGTTGGCAAAGGATATTCGAGTAAATGTCACGCGATCTCCGAAAGAAAAATTCGTTTGTGTGAAAGATTCCTGACGATCCTTCCGAAAGGACTGTGAATGGGGGTAGATGGGTGGGACCGATATTATATATAACTATCTACCCTAGCCAGTTGCGTATAGAGGATGGAAAACACGCGGCCACGCGGCGGAGAGGGGCATGGTGGGGACGAATTGAGGGATGGTAGTAGATGAGGTGCAGAGAAGGGTGGGCTGGAGGGAGAAAGCGGAAGAAAGAGCGACAGTGGGAGCGCAAGAGAGGGAAAGGGAGTGGAAAGAGAGGTGGATGGAAGCACGTAGTGGGGGATGACAGAGATGAATTCGTTTCATTTCACGCTGGGAAGCTCTCGCGTTCCCCGCGTCCGATGATTTACTGGGCTACAATGTGGTAACCCATGATTTATCGCCAACACGCTGGCTTGCCACTGCGCTATACCTGATACCATGGTTGCGTATGCGCTGTACCCGCGTGTCCAAAGAACTTTATACTCTTTCTCTGTCTCTAACCCATCCTCCCGCCCCTCGTTACTTCGACGTACCTGGGCATGCTTCGCGAGTGGGCGGCGAGACGAAGGAAAGATGAAGACCCTCGCGACCAGAGCCATGGAATATACGCTATCTGCCTACGGTGTTGGCGGTGGCAGCACGGAACCGATAATTCCATGCTCCGCCACCATTTATTTACGCGCGAGAAACTCCCGTGAATTTGATCGTCACACGCGCTTTGTCACTTTGTTTGATGTACCTTCGTTTATTTATAGGCATCGTTATAATCATCTCTGATGTTTTCTATGATACGTTAAAGTGCTAAAAAGAAAACATGTTTATATTCTTGTATTAATGCTGTTGATATTTAGTTAAGTTAAAGTAACGATATTTTGAAAAAAAAAATATTGTATTTAAGAAGCTTATAACCGCCTGCGCGACCGCGTTACTAACTACTGCAAAACCAAATGGATATTAACATCAATCTGCGGTTGCATCTGTGGTTGCTACATCAAATCGTTTGGTCAACCATAATGCTACCAACTCGTAACCATCATGGTGAAAATGGACGTGGTCAACAAGTATAACTATAATTACGTTGGATGCGGTCTATAAAGCGTACGCGAAAGCATTATCAATTAGCATTCTAAATTGAGACTAGTGCATGCGTGTGTATGATAATTTTCAATTATCTACGTTTGTGTGTAAAAATAATAGAGATGATTAACTACTAATCAAAATTTAATGTCATTTAAAATTTGTACGATAAAAATCAATCGTTTATAGTTAAATAGAGCTATTAGCGCTAATGACATGAATTAACAAGTATAGTAAAAAATGTAATGATTATCATCCTAGAGATAGAAAGATTAATTAATAAAGCATGAGAGAAATATATTAGTTTGCGAATACAGTAGAGAATCTGCAGCTTTCTATGCAGTTACAGATGCGTGGGTAGATGCGAATTTTCGAAAGTTCATGTAACATGGGAGGTATTCCTTGGCTCGTTGGAAACTCAGGACCAAGTCTTGGCTACCACGAGACCAACATCGAAGTTGGCTGCGCCCTCTCAAAAGTCAAGATGCCGACTCTCGAGGGTCCTTTGCCTAGATTCATTAGGGATCTTGCTGATCCTGACGCCGTTTGGAGACCCCACGGACGCCTTGCTCGAAGATTAATCCCGACCGCGTAAACTTTGTTTCCCACTGTAAACAAGAGGCAGTTCCGGTAACGTCTAAGGAAACACCCTTTCTCCTGTTGCCTCAAGCCAAAGTACTTAAAACCGCATTTCTTCTCACCCTCTACGAAAGTCGGTATAAAAATTTGCTTAATTTTCTTTTAATAACATTGGCTTATAATAGCCGAAGCGAAAACTTATTCTAATTGGGTCATTTTTTCTGAATTTTAAAATTATAGAAAGTAATATGGAAAATATAAAAATTAATATAAATTTTTTAATAATATATAATATTATAATAAACAATATATAATATATACATATGTGACAAGATATATATATATATATATATATATATATATATATATATAATTTTTTTCTCTTTGTTGAAGGATGTTCCTTAAAAAATAAAAATATATTACGACGTATTAATTTTTTCAATTTTTTAAAAATAAAACAATAATCAATTTATATAAATGTTGCTGTATTTTAGAATATACACAGTCATAATTCTATATTTGTATCACAATTAAAATCATTATTACGTAAAATGTCCTATTATTCTACCGATCAAAGAGATTTGTGAATTCAATGTACTTATTGTTAGTTAAATAACGAGTGCTTCTCGTGTAACACATATAGGTTGCGAGCTCATGATTTGTAGGAAAATGTGAATCTTAGGCATTCGTCACGTTTAGCGGTCGTGAAGCGAGACTCGAGTTGTAAAACACGGCGGACAAATGAGGATATACGTAGCGGAAGAAGTGTCGCTAGGTTATCGTGGTGTGGAGACTCGTGGAGGGTTATACTCCATAGAACGAGTGGCAACGGGGATGAGTGCACGTGCCGCCGGAATCCAGATTTTATAGCGCCGTTAGGTTAACCCGACGATTTTCAAAACTTACATGATTGCTTGCGGTAAAAATCGCAGCGTTTAATGGCGCGGAAAGTAAATATGCTTTAGCATCGGTTGGTATTTAATTCCAAGATTGACGCGAAGAGTACATCGAACGGATACGTCGAAATATGCTGTTGCAATAATTTTTTATACGTCCACTAATTCTTCATACATTTTGTGTAAAATATTCTATTATGATTAAAGTCTTAAATTATTAAATAACTTTAAAGTTAAAAAAATATTTACGCTTTTTGTTGCTTTTTCAATGAATTAATTTTCAATGAATAATGTATTTGTGCGATACAAAACGAAAGAAATTATTATTATACTTTTTTTGTTTAACGTTAAAGGAGAGATGCTAATGTGAAGAAGTTTAATGTTTCGCGATTTATTTAACAATTTATATTGCTAATATTTGTGCAATCAAAATATTTGAAAGAAATAAAAATCTCAAACTCGCTACAATTTTGGCAAAAGTGGTATACTTGAAAAAAATCAATAATTGAGATAAGATTGTGGTATGTATAATATAATTAAAATTGAAAGAAAGTCAACGAATATTTTCTAGTTCTTCAAATTGCACGTTGTTACTTTCCGCTTTAAAATTATTTTTAAATTGACCAGTATAGTGTGTAAAATATCACAACATGCAAAATGTATATAAAGTCACATAAATGTTGAGAAATAACGTAAAATGATCTTGCTTTGACTGTTGGTCTTTTCTCGACTTTAATTATGTTATACGTAAACGAAACGAAAATAATGATGTTTACATAGAAATGTTCCACATATATTTCATGCACGCGATAAGCGTTATCAAAAGATTGCATCATGTTTTTATAATTACATATGGGGAAGTATAAGCGTTCGCCATATCAGAGAGGACGAACCCTCTTTACTTCTGTAATTCTATACGTCGGAGGGTCAGAGGTGATATCATAGGGAAGATTGCACACGACGGCGCTTTTCGTCGTCGTGCCTCGCAGTCGTAAGTCTGAAGAGGTACAGTGAGTGGTGAGAGGGGTTGGGCTCTGAATGACGGAATTCATGCAATGCTCGTGGATTCAGGGACGCAGTGAATGGAGCTGGCGGAAGGGCTTTGGAAATTAAACGTCCTGTGGATGGTCTTTTTTCGCGAGCAGTAATGTACGACTGTTCCTTAGAGGAGTGAACATCCTCCCTCCTCTCGTCACCGTTTCTTCCCCAGTATGCCTTAACTCTCTTTTTTTTCCCTCTTCCTAAGGCTGAGGGAGTCGGGCGTCTTGCCACGACGGGCGGGACAATTTCCCTGTGATAAGAAAGTAGATCGAGGTGGAAGATATGTGGAAATATCTTGTGCGGTAAATATATACCTTTCTATGGCATACATACGTACAAATGATATAAAAAAAGATATACATAGCATATATATCACGTAATGTATACGTATATGCACTACGATATTCTATACGCATTTCTCTATCTAAGGAGAATGTTTTTTAAATAAGCATAAAAATAAGACGACATTAAACTGAAAATTAGATTGTAACACTCGATATTTCGTGATATATAGATATTGTAATGTCAGAGTTATAAGATTTAGACTAATGTCTATTCATGAGCGAGTTATTAGTAATGTAAACGCATATGTAACTATGGAAATCAGCATGACATGCACTACATAACATCATATGTATAAATGCAGATAGATTTAAATGTGTACAGACATGCATGATAAAATGTATATGCTCATGACGAGAAAAATAAATATAAAATAAGTTAAATGCTTTGTAACTTTTAACACTATTTACAACTACGTACGCTAAGATACGCTTTTTTTCTATAAAATACTGTTATAAAGAAATATTTTTTTCTACAAAAATATTTTTAGATACTAATGGAATTTTGCTTTTACGCAATAATTTTTTAGTTATTATATTACGAAGCTTTCTGAAACAAAAGTTTATTCTCTATGTAACTTTAAGTTAACTTCTAAACTTTTTCTATGCCATTTGTGTTTTATATCATTTTCTAAACGTAGTTAATATTAATTGCACATATTTTGACACAGTCTAGCATTAACATGTATAAATTTCATATGTAATATAATCAAAAGTCTCATAGAATGAATAACGATGATTACTTATAATAGAAGAACATGGAAAAGGTGACAAGATCACGTTTGAAAGAGGTAAAATGTCAAAATATTGACAGTTCTATGACCATTAGCATTATAAACGACTGGTACTGGATCAGTGCCGGTTGGCTGGCTTGCCTGCCTGTTTAGTTATTGTTTCCGCCACAGATTATAGGGATGGGGGTCTTTATTGCCCTATGGCGATAATATAGGTATACCGACTCACAGACGTAGTATTGCACGCTCACACATACACTCATGTATAGGCTTGTGCTGGGCTCGCACCTGTTGGCGCCTGCGATTATGGCCGCAATAACATTCCGTCAAACGGCAAATGCGCGTACTCGGATTTCCTAACTCCATCTTAACTCTCAGAAACGTCTCCACAGCTACGTGCTCCCGCGATTTATTACATTAATTACATTTATCTATTAAAGCACATTTATCACATTCAATTAAAGCGTTTATCTTTATCATTATTATCATGGAAAAAAAAGAATTAATGTTACATGTATACAGTACATTTATTATTTTTCCAACAATAATTTAACCAAATATATGAAAACTGCTTTTATGTAATTCTGATGTATTTAACTTTTTATGGTATACTGTTCATGAAATCCGTGAGTATTGTGTAAAGTTACTTGAAAAATATTTATATTCTTTATGCTATTTACGAGAGAGAAGGCGGTATAATCTCCAAGATATATCTTAGCTGTCACATTCATATTTTTCTTTTTTTTACAAATACACTGTTTTATTTGTTTTGTGTATTTCGTAGGGTTTGGGGATTTAATGTTGTCTAGCAAAAACAAACACACAGAGCGAAGGAGCCCGGGTTCCAATTCATCGATTTTATGTCTCGGCATTATTTATCGTTCAATATATCGGACTTGTCGCGCGCGATACCATTCGTTGCGTCATACGCCATAATAACGGTATCTTCTCCAAAACTGTTCATTGCTGTGGCCGGACGAAAAAAGTAGGAGCTTCCACACGCTTTAAATTCTTCAGGAAGAGAGACAAATAAATATCGGATGATGTATGCGCCGGCGGTGACTGCAGCGCACGCATGGTCCACCGGGCGCTTCCAACTCTAAATTCGGTGCCGAGTTTAGGTGGGCTCGATTTAAATTTCGCCAGAAGCGGAATTGGCCGCATGGCGAAACGCAATTTCGCAGCGCAGAGTTTATTCTCGTGCGAATTCAAATTAATGGGACGTCGTGCGAATTGACTTTTCTAAATTATTCAAACTGCGTCGAATGAGGTTTCAGTAGACATCACGTTTACTAATTCATGGCATTTCTTGCCATAGCTTTCTTCAAGCCTATGCAAAATACAGTTTTGAAACATATCGTTTTATCTCGTACCTGTTACATCTTTTAACATACAATTAAAAGTAAATCGCTATAAGTTAGAAAAAAGCTCGTAAATAGTAAAGAAAGCGAATGCGAGGATAAAATACATTAAAATATTATCAAGTATGCGCGTCGATATTTCGTCACGTCTGAAAATCTATAGCAGCAGTCAACGTACTGTATGTAGCGCGTCCACCACGTGGTTACGGAGAGAATTGAGTATGTATACGTGAGGAGAAGTGACCACAAATCACCATTACTCGATGTGTATCGCGACGCTATATAATTATACCTATAACGCCAAGCACCTGGTAATGGCTCAATCCTGCATGTACATTCGATGATAACCAGTCCTGAAGATGAAACGCTAGGTGGGGTCTTCGGTGCCCGCGAGATTTGAACTAACTGTCCGCCATTGGCTAAACGATAGTCACGTGTTTCGTTACGTCATCGTGGCCATCCTTGTGAGTGTACAAAGTCAACGGCGAGAGAAGGGGGAAAGGGGAGGAAGGGAGGGAGAGAGAGACAGAGAGAGAAAATGTGAGAGAACGATCAAAAGGAGAGAAGGCAAAGAGGGGAAGGGAACGTGCGCGCGCGCGACAGAGATGTCGAACTTATCCTTGAAGAGCGCGAGCGCAATATCGAAGAGGGATGAAAATATTGCTCGCGAGAAACAAGGACGACTATACATATATCGTAAAAGGAAAGCGATGCTCGAAGCGGGAGAATAGAGAAGAGGAAGACCGATATAGAACGTAGATGAAAAGGAGAGAGAGAGAGAGAGAGAGAGAGAGAGAAAAGAAAAGCTCGATAGAGACAGAATGAAGCAGGAAAGAGGCAGCAAACGTACACCCTTCGCCGTACTCTCTCCCGCCATTAACAACGCCCTTGCATATAAATCCGCCTCTTATTCGTGTAGAGTCAATCGCGCGCGTGTGTGCGTGATCTCTCGTCTCCGTTCATTTCGTGTATCTTGCGATGTTACTGTCTCGTTCTAAAGTCAATTCTCTCCCTTGCGCTAATACGCTCTCGCTTCCACGGTCCGAATACCCCGCCTTTGCGCTGGCCGCAGGACAGCCCTGGTGCGCGTAGAAGCGCGAGGAGTGCCAGAGACTCGTGAAACGGAGCAAGACACAACGATGGAGCACCGTGCACACGGAAGAGACGACACGAATACGAGAGATAGGAGGAAGAAAGAGAGACAGAGCGCAAGAGTGAGAGAGAGGTAGAGAGAGAGAGAGAGAGAGAGAGAGAGAGAAAAGAGAGATTGATAGTGCAAGAGGGAGAGGAGCGGAGAGCTCTCTAGCCGGTAGTAGTGGGACGAAAGCACGAGGAGAGGCAGAAAGAGAGAGAGAGAAAACGGAGGCAGCGCCGCGTGGCGGCATGAGGTGGGGACTATCGGGCCGTAAACCATCCGCGGTGAACATTTAACTCACGTATTGCCATCCAACAAGTTTGCTTTGGTCGGTGAAAGAGCGTCCCCGAGAACTCGGAGAGTCGGCGAGTCTCGAAGGCGAAACCTCCGCGAAACCTCCGCGCGAGGTGGTGGATGAAATCCACCGCGACACACGCGGTTTTTCATCCTGTGCGAGGACGTCTCCATCCTTCGTTCTCCGCCGGGGGTATAATCGGGCGATCCCTGTCGGACGAGGAGGACTCGGTTTCGTAACCAGCGTAACGACGACCGCGGGATCATATTCCGCCAGCGATCTGGGGACTCCGCCCGTTTCTACCGAACGCACCGTCCGAGCGATAAAAGCGAGGAGGCGCGAGAGAAAGACTACGGGATCAACGTCAAAAATCGGAGTAAGGCGGATGGAGCGACGAATCTGGGAAAGCGAGCTGGAATCAGGTCCCTATCATGAGCTGTAAGGAACGTGCGCGGACTATTCTTCCGCAAAGACGACTTCGCTATCGTTGATCTCGTGTGAGCCGCTACTGGTAAGTCGTCATACGATTTAACATTGTCCCGAAACACACGAAAATAAGTGTTGTCTCGTTCGCGCGATTCTTTAATACAAACAGACGAGTAAACATGACAGAAGTTAAAGCTGTCAAACTTATAGAGATCGCCCTCCCGCCAAAACCTTACGCAGTGCACATGCTCCGTTAGTCAGTTAGAGCTGCTATATAACGGGATGATTCTCCCTTAATACTCCTTTAGATTATTTTTTATTGAATTATCAATTGTACTGTGTATCGCGATATGTTCTGGAATCTTGCTATTCATTTACATGCAATGTTGATTATAGGAATGCTTGTCTCGTGACATATGAAACATTTACAAGTCAATTGTTTTGACAGATACAATAGTTTGTAATGAGCACGTTTCACTCATAAACAATACGTTTCTAAATTTGTTTATTTATGCGATAAACGTAATTTACCTTCTTTATTCCAACAGCTGTTCATGAACATTACATGTATGCAAAGAACTTGTCACGTCATTCGAATAGGTTAACCTTCTTAGATATACACATGTATAGATACATACACACGCCCGCGCATAAACACTATTGCCCTTAATATACGATCAATATGTCATCTTAAACACTGTTTTATAATATAACAGTGTAACGTGAATTGTACATTATTTCTTTATGTTGATAATACATGGGTGTAAAATTAATATATGAGTTAAATCACAAACAGAATTATAATCGTGCGAAATGATGTTTAAAAAGGCATTTATTTATGTGCGCAATGTATCACTATGACGCGCATCTACCTAGTGCCTAATAATCATTAAGTTAAATTTGCCATTTTATTTTTTTTTCGTTTAGATTTTGGTAATATACATCCAAAGGGTTTTGTTTAAATCGACGCGTACACATTACGAAACATCATAAAATTAAAAGAATTTTTTTTCTTCATCAAAAGATGTTTAAGTTGCCTAATTTCGGCAGAACGTAGAGATGCGGTTTCTGAAAACTTATTTTGCTTTTCTTAACAATTCGTTGACTGTGCTTAGCAGACGTTTTCGATTTTCCAAGAGAGGGGAAGGGGAAGGAAGGTAGAGAGCTATCCGTCCGAAAATAAAGTGAGTTTAGTATCGGGGAACCTGAGGGTAAAATAGGTATAGTGTGTACCGCACCGACGCCTGACGGAGGCCATAAATAAGGATCCGACGGTCGGCGCGGCTGCAGGCGGTGATAAGCGTTCCTTTACCCCCACCAGTGCAATCCTTTAGACTTTCTCGTGCGTCATCTTCCTCTTACCCAGTCTATCTATGCACACCCCAGAAAGTTGCAGAAAGTTATCAAACTGAAGTTCAGTTGGATATGTTAAACATTTATGTTGAACCATCTGACAACGTTGAGAAACTTATGGGCGTCAACAAGACTCAGTTATATAACGGATTTAGTTAATATTAAAAAAATAATGTAAAAATATAATGAGTCAAAATTTTTTATTACGCAATTTTTTAGTGGTATTTTCATATATTTAATCGGCGATGTTTTCGTGGATTTAAATGATTCTAATTTGAAATACGTATGACTTGTATAATTGTAGCGTAATCAAAATAAAATTTAAACAAATGAAGCAAATAGATGAACTTGCAGTAACACTATGTAAAATTTACATAAATAAAGTTTAAAAAAATTATTTTAATTGTAAATATATGTGGGATTGAATTTCAGTAATTTTCTATTCGTTAGTTTATCATTTGGCTCTGCATTATTTTAAAATTTTGTATAGTCTGTAAAGTGACAATGAAAGATACTCTGTTCCTTGAAATGAGGCTTGAAAAAATTGTTAGATTTAATTGATTCTTAAACTATGTACGTTACAGAAAAATAATATTTATAATGCTAATATACAAGAAATGCGCAAATTGTACTTTTTAATATTCAGCGATAATATTAAAAATAGCGTAAACACATACTCGAAATTCACTAGATGACAATTCTTCTTCATATCAGCAGAAATATATAGAGTAGTTGCAGATCGCTTGTCCTTGTATCGGATGAAGGGGTTTACGAATACTCGAGGTGCTTGAGCGTTTCCCCGACCATATAACGAATAGGTATAGCTGGGCTGCTTCATCCCCTACGGGCAGCACGAAGCGACCATTTCTCATATCAGTTTAGCCGACACTTTCGAGAACTTGCTCAGGGAGCCTCGGGCGTCGCGATGTCATCCGATGCCTCTTGCCCTCTTGCGTTCTTGCCCGCCCCTAGGTCTTCCATCCCTCTTCTAACTCGCGACACCTTAGCGATCCTCCCTCTTCGACCGAAGAAACCCCCTTTTGTCGTGTCTCTACTCGTGGTCCGCGATCTGCGCCCTTTCTAGGTTTCGCAACCCCTAAAGTGCCGGCCGAGTGCCCGCGGCCTGAAGATAAGTGTCGCCCGAAACTTAACAAACCTTAGATGATAAAAGGGCCTGCCAGGTCTTGAATCATCCTCGGAAAAAATAACGGCGCATGACCAAGTATCTTATCTGTAATTCGTAGTTGAGCAGAAGTCGTTTTAAATGTTTCTTCTATTTTTTTATTTTAAATGTCTCTTGAGATAAATATACACACATATTACCAAAGTAAAAAGAAATTGAGGACACTTTTATTAGATATGAAAATGAGTTATTCTTGTCGTCATTTGATAATGCATATATCTGAAATTATTATATGAGTTGGTTTGATATAGTAAAATTATAAATATATCATATTGCTGACTTGATATGGTTTACGGAAAATAATAACTCTTCTAATACAAATTACATTATATTACATTTAAATGTTGTACATTAACTTTTATAGATTTTATTTAGTTTGATAACTGAAAAACTCTCGATAACGATTTCGGCAATTTTAAAGATTTTTTAATATATATAATTCTGATTTTATATCAGAAAATAGTGATTTCTTACGATTTCTTAACTTTTCTACTATGTTTTTGATAAAATTGGTTATTAAATTAAGTTGTAAAATTACCTTATATATTATCAGTAGACGTTTTATATTACATATAATGTTGCAAATCGCAATATTTATATTTGTTTAACTTTTTTATTATTAATATAATATTATGTTTAAAAATATATTAATAAAATATTAATAAACGTTAAATTAATTGTTTAAATGCCGCGGAAATAAATTAATAAAAAGTCAATGCGAATTTTTTAATGTGTTGAATTTAACAAAAGTTTTTATATAGATTTCCATATTACGCCATATAGTTACCGTCGGATAGCAGCACGCATGCGACTCGTGCGAACATTGTGAAACGCTTTTACTACATCTTTTGTATTATTTTTAGATAATATCTATAAATTTACATATACTTTAATTATAGCAAGTATCTTTGATTGCACACAAAAAAGTATAAATTTGTAATTTTAAATATTGAACTAAAAAATAAATTACAGCCTTCAAATGATTCAGATAGATGAATTTCTAAGTATTAGTAATTTGCAGAGACTTTTACCTTTTTGCGCTGTAAATTTGCACTATCTTTTAAGATAAAATGAAATGTACCATATTGTAAAATAATCTGAACTATAAAAAATTAGATCTTTATTCTTTTTAAAAAATACAATTCAACAGGATCTTGATCAATTAAAGATGCGTGACGAACATGCAGAGGTATATATCTCGAATGAGGGTGTGAAAATGTTTTTGGAGCAAGGTCAAAAAAGCTATTGCGTCACCTGTACGATTCCTTTCTTACCTGGTTAACAAAAATGACCTTATTCATGACCGTAAATTAAACTAGTCATAAAAAACGTCACGCAAATGAAATGAATCTAACGGTAATGTCTCTTAGTTTTTTGAAGGACGTTGGCTCTAGGTCGATACGAATTTTTGGCTTTTCTCATTATTACTCAAATTAAAAAAAGTATTGGAAATTTTAAAAACTTATTTTATAAATAACATTTAACATTACTTAATATTACGAGTTATTTTCTTTTGGCATATCTAACGTTAGGGAACATAAAATAATAATTTTAGATCATAAAAATATAATTAAATTTATATTTTGCAAAAAGATTGATAACTATTACAGTAAAATTTTGAATCAATAATGTATTTGGAATAAAAAAAGTTTCTTTATTTTAAATTAAATTTAAAAAATTGTTCCTATTTGTTAACTGTGGCATTTAATTAGTATGAGATAAATTTTTCATTATACAATTATACTTTCTCAATTTTTGCTGTAATTTAATTACGCTTGCTACTATGATGATAATATACATCTGCAAGCATGAATTTGTTAATAATTTTAGTACAGAAGGAATAAAAAATTGCATCAGTTAAATATTTTGTTTCCAATACCTATACTTTCAAAGATTTTATCATAAAATTTTATATATATTTAAAACAAAACTCATAATTGAAATGTTGGAAATATATACAATATTTCCAACGTTATACGGGAAATACATGTAATGTTATAAAATTATTTTTATCTCAATTAAAAAATTATGCATTATCTCTTCCTTATTTCGCGAGAACGAGCAAGTCTCGCATCTTATCCGTTTCGTGAAACTGCATTTCACTGTTCACTTAGATTCAACTTTGTCGAGTGACTAATGTCACTCATTCTCATTCTTGTCTTACGATTAAGATTAATTGGGACAATTTCTGGAAGATAAACAAGTTCGCGCTCCGGTAATAAGATGACGGTTGTAAGATCACGGCCGGTCTCGAGTAATGATCTCGTAACCGGTAAATATATGTATGATGAACCGTGCGTAATTTGTACATTGGCTCGAAATAGATGACTATAATTATGTATCAAACTGGAAGTATAAATTATACCAAACATTTTTTTCTCTTTTTTATAATGCAATTCAGAATATGTTTTGCAATTAAAGTTTGAGCGTATATATCTTCTTTTTCTCTCCTTTACTTCTCTCCTTTACTTCTCTCTCTCTCTCTCTCTCTCTCTCTCTCTCTCTCTCTCTCTCTCTCTCTCTTTCTCTCTCTCTCACGAAAGAGATTTTTCAATTAAATTCTGGCGTTAATTACAGAGTTAATTTGAAAATTTAATTCAAAATATATGCTTTATCTATTTATAATAAATACGCACATTTAGATGAATAACAATATCTATCGGGAGTCTAAATTATAACGATAACAATTTAATTATTTGTAATTGATATGTATAAATTTTACTTTAATTAAATGGCGCACTATAAAGGAATCCTCATTTATGGCACAAAATAATGATTTATGTAGAACGATGATCGTTTCAAGAGTCGTAGTTGGTGACCGTTGATTTATAAGTTCAACTTCAGACGGATCAATATTTTTGTTTTAATGCTTCTTTTGGTCGAAAGTACGTGCGTGGACTGTCGGATTGGTGTAAGGTGGACATAGGTGGCTGATGATGTCACTCCTTTAGCAGGCAAAAGAAAGAAAAAGAGAGACAGGTCCGTACGGCGTACCGGACATCGACTACACGGTGCCTAGTTTAAGTTGGGTTGTCGCGATGGCACACAGAGATTACGCGATACACCAAGAAATATACTTAAGGCATCGCCAACACACAGCTCCTAGATACATCAGACTTGTCGGATTGTTTCTTAACGCACGAATTGCCGTTTAGTCTGATAGTAATATAAATAGATAATTCGTAAACCGCTATGTAATATTTGGATAACAATCCATAAAAGTACGTTAATATAACACACAACATAGTAGTACACAACGGTATTAAGTTCAATATATATGAGATTGTTATAGATTTTTACTATACATTCGTAGTAAGAGTAAACTCAGAATGTACGATTTTCTAATAGCAGTACAGTAAACTGTAAATAGAGATAAAAGAACAATTTGTTCAAAATTAAGAAACGTCCGTCATTAAGAAACACTATCATGATTAATGCATTCAAGATGCACCAGCATATGTAGGCTCATTACAAAACTTACATGCTTATTAGCAATATCTATTCTAAAAGTCGTATTAATTAACGCCAGTCTACACGGCTAATTATAATATAATTATTTCATTCTAGCACTTGATTCAGACAAGGAAAGAACCCGCGTAACGAACGTGCACCGTCTACTTCTGATGCATGAAATACTACAGGATATATATGTGCGCACGCGTGGAAACTTATTTTGCATATTCCTTTGCTATGTATCGCTATACACATGTGCGTACGCGCGCACACGTTTGCGAGTGTGCACGAACGGAGCACACAGTTTCTGATTAACATGAAAAGCCTGAAGCACCTGTGTTTTGATGCCCGTATCATTATTTACTCGTTCAGTTCGCGATATTTGTAAAATTACTTGATAAATGTCATTCTTTTAATACAAAAATATCTATCACTACATAATATAAATCTAAATAAATATGTATATAATTAATTAATTGCTGTACAATATATAATTAATTAATTGCTGTGATTTCTCTGTGTGTACAGCGTTATTAGAGATTTCATATAATTCTTAATAGAATTCTTTATATAATTATAAATTTATTTATTTTTTAATAAATTGTACAGTTATCAGCTACAACATTGTACAATATTACTTATGCAAATTTGTAAGGGCAAATTACATCAGAAGTTCGTATAAATAAAATATAATTATAAATTATTGCATTTACATGCACTTCCTAAATCTTGTGCTAGTAATCATCCAGTATACATCGTTGTTATCGCATCTGGAATTGCTTGGAAACAGTCTGCTAATTATTAGATCGTACAATGATATATCAATGCGATGAGAATCATGAATTATGGATTGTGCGAATACAATACATACGAATTACTAGTATGGAAACTTTTAGATTGGTGTATTGAACTGTATGTTGTAATAGTTTCTCCGTTTACGCCATAGTATTGTATTGTAAATATTTTTCCAATATTTTTCTGCAAAATTGGATTACAAATACAATGTTTCGATATAGTTACAGCACTTACAAAAAGTACAAAATTCTATTTTAAAGTAACAGATTTACTATCTATTTGCAATTTTGAAGATTAGATTTTGGGAAAGCTTTTTATTTTCTGTCGCTCATAATTTACTTAAAAGCTATTAACTTTTTACATATGTATTGAGAAAAAATTGATTTTAAATATGTAAAGAAATTTAGAGACATACAATTCATCGATAAATCCAAGATAATTTGTATATTTCAGTATATTATTTTTAAAAAACTGTAATTTTTAAAAAGCAAATTTTTATTGTGCCGTATGGAGAAACGTTTGTAAACCGTTCTACAAACAGGTACCGCTGGTATAATAATTACTCCGCTACTCGATTGCGTATTACCTGCACAGTGACCATGATAAAAGGAGAAACTGGTTTGAAGACTACGTATGCGATAGAGCCGTTAACGATAAATCGAAATGTGTGGATTCAAAGGTAAAAGACACTGTTCACTGCCTATATGTACCTCACGTGCACATATGTACCCATACGTGTATATATCGATGTCGTTCTTTTCATGGTAACTATCTTGCTTCGTTCGTGTCATTCGAATTTACATATCCCTATTTCGTTCTTTCGGTTCGCCTTAATTAAGCTTTTAAGTGATGAATTGACCTTATCTTCATCTTTTTGTCAGTCCTCTTCAAAATGCATATTGATACAATATAATTGTGCTCTAAACTTTTAAAATGTAAAAAAATGAGATTTAAAATAAAAATTATACTTAGGTACGTCTTGTCGTGATATTTTTAGCCGTAAATTGATACCTGAATAAAAACTATATTTTAATTTTAAAAAATGTTTAATTAACTAAACACTCATGTAGAAATGTTGTACCAAGTAACCAGGAATGGATATAGTTGAAAATGAAATATTACTCGAACATAATCACAGTTGCATTAAAATACAACGCATCTGATAACTTACATAAAATCATGCATGAACGCACTGTATATTCAAGTCAATAAATATATTAATGTAGTAATAATAATTAAAAGCTATTTTATCTGGCCGCGTTTCTGTCTACATATATGTTGATATAGATTTACAAAGTTTTTATGTATGCAGTTTTCATCTTTTATAATAACTTTTATAATGTGGTTCAAAATTAAAAAATACACTCTGTCTTTTGTATATTGTAAGTACAAATAATTTAATTGTCATCTTATCAGAAAATGTTTGTAAAGAAAATTGAGAAGGTTAACGGATCGTTTGGAAGTTACGCTTTCTGCTATTGATGTTAAAGAGGGAGAAGAACGCATGCAGATGAACGAGAGGGATAAGTGGGAGTTGACGAATAGCGGTGTAAGTGTAAAGCGAGTTCGATCGTGCGATTGTGTGGTGGATGAGTGAGAGATACCAAGGAGGAGTGGTCAGCACGGTGCTAAAGCTTTATGCTGACCTATTCCTTTCTCTGTCGCCGCAGTGCATTATGATTGTTTAGCAAGGTTCTTTGCTTCAGTTTCCTTGAGCATCATAGATCGGTGTATCGTATTTCCTTACGCTAATACGCTACCGTTTCTCCGGGGTAGTAAGAAACTCGTAAAAATCCATGGTGCGAAGGAACGTTTTGCGTTCGAGATTGGGGCCAGTCGGCCTAGCAGTGGCGTCGGCAATAATATTTTTTGATATCATTGGTATCTGTACGTATGAATGTGTGAACAAGAGTGTGGCAGAACATCGAGATTGTAAAGAGGAACGGTGAGGGTACCGGAAAGCAGAGGGGAGACTTGTGTCGTTATGGCACAATGGAACCACTACTGCAACGCTGTAAGTACCCCGAGCTTACGGACTGATCTCTTCTTGCTCTTTCTCTCTTTCTCGCTTTCGTTCTTCTCCTTTTTCCTCCTATTCGCATTTTCGTTGCGTTTATATCTCTCGCGTTTTCATACTTGCGAGATTTTCGTTATACGCTCTCAAAGCAAGGAGAGCTTTTGTAAGACTGGGCTTTGCCCAGTCAGTGACGATGCAGCGCTTACTGGGTATTTGTAGGATTAAGAACTCTGTCGCAGGACAAGGCGTTGGGCCAAAGCACGATGGCGCGACCAACGAAGATTTCGGGAATCTAAAGGTCGCTGTGTCGACACGGGGTATATCTCGTTTTGCAGACGCAGCACAATTTCAGCGTTACATTCAAGTGATAACGTCAATAAATTTTGGGATACCGGTTTACAACTGACAGATTTATTACGCCGCTGGTAAAGTATATAACGCAAACGAAAATGCATTGCAAAATCCTTGCAAAAATAATGCTGCACGCAAAATTGTATGTATAATAGATATACGAGTGACATTTCCGTTGTGTATTGTGTAAGCAATCACGCAATCCAATCAAATCACAGGTATCAGTTGTTGACAAATTGTAAGCTGTAGCATTTTTAATTGTCAGATCCTAAAAATCACCTATAACGTAACCTAATGAAACACTGCACGAAAGTTTCGCCGAAACTCAAAGTTCAGAAGTTCCGAAGATCCGATATAAACTTTGTGCGCTACATTTTTAATCCAAAAGCAGCGATTGCGCGATAACGAGCGTAAATTGCAAAAAACGGATACACTCGGTCCAAACTGGATTTACAGTACTGGGGCGCCGACGTGAACTTAGGGGAATCTAGAAAGACGGACCAACCGGTTAGCGACTTTGGCGGCCGCCATCTTCCCTTCTCATCCGTCTCTTTCGCCTCGCGTGAGAACCTGCTCGCTATATGCCCACCTTTCTACTCTCCAAGACCACTCTCCACGAGAGTCCCGCTTATGAGTTTTTTTTTTTTTTTTTTCTTTCTTTTCGTCTTTCCCTGGACGCGCGGTACGTTGAGAGGGGACGGCCTACTCCTAGCCGAAAATACTTCTCCTTCTTCCTTGGCCGTGCATTGGACGTGCCATGACGACGAGGTGGGGTCATGGGTCTCGCCATCGTTTCTCGATGCTACGGAATGGGCTGTCGTCCCTTTTTCTTTCTCTTTATGACATTCTCCTGTACGATATTTATTCTGGTTTTCACATGCGCTTCTCTCTGTTCTTTCAGCGTTGATTTCCCATTGTCTACTGTTTCTGTACGCAAATTGCAAATCGCTAAAGGTTACCAGATTTACACGTCGGGCAATGTTTCAGCCTAAATAGCCTGTAGGCTTGCAGGCTACTCACGTTCTTTCAAGTTGACGTTAAAAGTATACGGGTTGAAGTGTTTAACGGGGGGCTTAGTTTGCAAGAAAGAAGAAGCGTGTGATTTTAACGCTTTTCGAGTCGTGATACATTCTATCTACATTAATAATACGTGCCGCCGGTTTTAATATTTCGTTTTAATACATTCCTCTCTCGAGTAATGAAATATTCATTACAGAATTTCGTCTACCGTAACTGGTTACTTCGTACGCGCAAACTAATATACTGGACACGAATAAAGTTATATAAGATGTCTTGTGCAAAATTATCGCAAATTTCGTATGGAAATAAATTTTATTTTTTACGAAATTTTTTCTTAATCTCTTGTTATTTTCTCTTTCTTTGGTATAAACTTTTCTATTAGAAGATTCATTTGCTACAATTGTACACGCTCATGTTTGTCGCACAATTATATAACGGATCAAGAGGCAAATCATGGACCCAATGCGCATAAATCAGTATCGATGACGAAAGACTGGATGCCTATTCTAGCTAAAGGTTTTCTAGGCCGCGCACTCCAGCCAACTTCGCAATATATATTATCACTACTTGAAGCACAGACATTTGCGTAAGAATTCTCTGAAACCGGTGGAACAGGAACGAGTGCGTTGAATAAAATCCTATAAAATGGTAACCTTGCGAACCACGTTGGTAAATTTATTGGAAGCGCTCAGGTGTTTTAATAGAATAATTTATGATGTATTAATTATTTATTAAATTTACGAGGTGTGAAACAAAAAAAAAATTGTTATAAGAATAATTATAATGCAGCATCATATTTCTCTCTTTTTTCTTACTAAAATTACTGCATTAACTGTCTATTTACAGGGAGTTAGCATAACTAAAAAATAAATTTTTTAAACATAATTAAATATATCTTAAGTATTAATTTATCAGAAATGTACATGCTGCTATGTTAAAGTCTACTTATCAAAATACGAGAATAGAAGGCCTATGTTAGTCAGCAGTTCTTGGTGCCAAATAATAATTTTTAATTTTTAACAAATATAATATCTTCAAGTGTTATTTTTTAAGATTTAAATTTGTTGTCAGTAATACTTTGCTAATTTGAGATTATTAATTAGATTGATTTTAAATATTTTCTTGAACAGTTAATTAAGTTAAGTCATTAAATAAATTTATTTAAATTTATTTACTATTTAATAATGCATGAACTTTTATTTTTTATGTACTTTGCATATATTTCTTCTTTTCTTAAAATAAAAAAGAAACAGATATTTTTAAGATCTTATTTTTAATAGTGCAAACTACGTTTATACAATATCTAATAATTATATTTTTCTCATTAAATCAAAATTATAATTACATTAATAATTCTATACATTTTTATTTTTTGCATTAATCTTTTATCTTTCTTATCCCATCCTATAGTTTCATCTTGATTTCGATGATGTGTCTGCACATTTTATTGCTGATATTGTTGTGACATTATAACTCAACTTTATCTTTATCAATCAATTTGCGTGTGAAAGCCCCTTGAAGACAAATCGCTTTGTGCACATGTATATGACTGACGAACTTGAAGTTGTTAAAGTGCACGTTCACGAATTCGATCTCACGACTTCAGTATTGATTATACCAATTTTATTTGAACTGGGCACAATCAAAAGTAACGTATCGATATTATATTAGAAAAGTGTCGTTAGATTTTTTATTATAATTTTAGCTTTTAAATATTTTATTTAAAAGTTTGTTTAGCATAAGATTAGATGGTTTCGTAGTACTACAACATTTTCGCGTAATTACTATCACGCCCGTTGATCTTTTTTTTTTTTAATATACTTGGCGTCGCGTTGCTAGGTTAATCGAGATTAAGATTCTCCCATCTAGGATTATCTCTTATCTTTGATAATCGCGCGCGAAAATACGCGCAAGAATCGCGAGGAGGGTGCGAATGACACCACCGGGCGCTGTGAACGTGCCCTAAGGCTGCGTGCTCGCGCGCCTCCGCTTTTCTATAGTGGAAGGTATGGAAGGGACGGCGTGACGAGACTGCAAAGTAAAAGGAACCAGGCATGGAGTCACCCGCGCAAGAGGGTGACATGCTGCCGAGCCGGTTACAGGCTGCGTCGGTCGGGGCCTGACCGACCGCCGAGGCAGGTGAACATAACCCACCGCTAACAGAGACCCGGCACACTGCGCCGTTCCGCGTCGCGCGATTGCTATAGGCGGCAGTTGCGTTGCTTATATATTGTACTCTTATACAGTACACATGTGTGTCATTCGCGTTTAATGCCAGTGTGCCGTACTCCGACTGATATCCATCTTTCTACGTTCCTCTTTTCGAATTGTACTATCTTAATTCGATTATTCTATTATATAGTCGCGGTTTTTAATTTTTGCTGTAGTATAAAATCAATTACATAATATATTAATTAAAAATAAACAGAGTATTGTTTTACGCATTATATTTTATATAACGGAGAATATTTAAGGAACATTTTTAAAAATTCAGCGTCAGCATATAAAATTTTACAATACTATCGCTGAAATGGGTTTTTATGTTTCGTGATTTAGAGAACGATCGATAAAAAAAGCAATAAAAATATAAATAAACAATAAAATATATGATAAATTATGAAAATTGAAGCTATATTGATAAACATGCAAATGCAGCATTTTATTAGATAAATATCGTTAGAATTAATATTTCAAGTTATTGTTAAATATATATTTCTCCTTGTTCAAATTTAACTTAGAATATTGATACTGACATCAAAATATTGCAATAAAGCTCGCTCCGCGACCCTTATCTTGAAGTTACACGGTAACAAATATTGACTAAAGCTACAATAAAATATTACATGTCAAACTGTAGTATAACAAATGCTTTTGTTATACTTGCTCATTACACTTGTAAAATAATCCTTTGGTTTTACACCATCTGCTCAATTATTTATAATAGAGTTTTAAAAAACTTGTAAAATTACAATATAGCATGATTTATAATTGTATCGCATATTTCGGTTTCCTTATTCTTAATTTGGCATTATTTGTGGCGAATATTTGCGACGTTAACTTATGTATAAGATATGCATGCATATCTTTTCCATTTATAGAGACAGAAAGGGGAGAGAGGGGATCACATATTTAGAAATTACGCACTGAAGTATTCACGTCGGAGATCGCGCGCACGTGTGGGAACAGCGGGTACACGCGTACCGGTTTCATAACGAGGATTACTTCATTCTCTTTCGTCCTTCGAAGAGCCACTTCTTCTAAGATCCGCATGATACATAGTTTAAAACGATGTTAACATTTATACTGCATACTATAAATCCGTACGAATGAACAATCCGGTATAATTTGGCCATACTTATTCTCAATCTGTCAACCAACTACGGCGCATATTATTTGTTAGGTGTTGTTATGTAAATATAAAAAATGTGGATGTAGAAACAGCACAAAGAGCTAGTAGTCTCGTCTGTGAAATTAATGCATTCGCTAAATTGGACCTCAAAACTACTACACAATGAAACACATGTATATATTGCTTAAACAAAAAGCTTGTACGTACGCATTTTTTCAGATATTTTGTTCACTCTTTTGGAAAACGTATGTAAATATATGTATATGTGATTGAAGAGTATTTGTATTATTATAATTTTATATAAATGTCTGATGGCAAATGCGTGTATATTTAATTTGGCAAAAGCGTAACAAAATATAACGGGGAAAATAGGCAAATGGTGACCTTATTAGAGGAAGGGGGAGTGAAATGAAACTAATGCAGATATAAATCAACATTACTCTGCATTAGAGTAGAGTTGCTGCCGTAGGCACCTACTAGAGTTTACCACGGAGGTAAACTGTGGCCACAGGTAGATATATTCCACATTACGTGTACATGTAAACGCACACATAGTGAACATCACAGATTCCGTGTACATTTACGCTTTCCGCACATGTATCGGGTCCATGCAAGGGAATATAACCCCCTAACTTCCAAGTTACTTACCTACTTGCCACTTAGATTCTCGACCAGTGCCTACCAGACTCCACCAGTAATTCACTGTCAAGCTCACAATGCTGGATTCAAGCTCGAATCCCTCTTGTAAGGAGTTCTTTATGATCACCAATTATGTCGCTGTAATATTAATCAACATTTCTCTTTATTTCGAAGAAATGATAAATGAGGAATAAATCATGCCAAATAGATTTAATAGGCATTAATATGAAAATATATGAGATCTTTAGATCGTATGATGCTAAACGAAGCTAATATTACATATACGAAGAATGTATAAAAATATGTTTATCAAATTTCTTAAGAATGAAAGAGCGATCTTAAGTATACCACACTAATATCGAGGGTACGTACATCTTCTGCTAATCATCTAATTTGCATCCGCTGCGATTAACATAATCTGTATTCCGAATATTTATTTGGAATTAGCCCTGGCTTTCTCATAACTCATGCGGGAATTAGTTAAGCTCAAGGATTTGGGGCTTACCAATCTCCTACCCTCTTTCACGCTCACGTTTCCGCCATCAGTACGTTCGCGTTATCATGTAGCCAATCTCCTTTCGACCCTTTATTTTTATCCTTTATTGAGAAACCTTTAAGAAAATTTTAAAAATTATATAACTTCTTTTCTAAACTAAAAAAATATAAACAAATTTATTAATTTTATTGTTACTTAATATTTTTTAAATATATTTCTTTATATTATCAATAATAATGAACACTTATTTGCTAATATCGATCAAGTTAAGCACGATTGATGAAAAAAGGTATAAATTTTCTAAAATAAAATATATTTTTGTAAAATATTAAAATTTTATTAGTTTATTTACTTGAAAATGTGTCATTGAATAGAAAGAAGAATAAGTATATAAATATATAAATAATTGCAAAGAATTAATATGCTTACATATAGGCATCAGATTTCTCCAAATATTGAGATCTTAAGGCGGAGTACAATGGAAGAACATTTGCGGGTGATAGATTTCCGTCAATTATGGTTGTAACATCGTATTGTTTTACCGTCTGACGGGCAACATTGATTGATCGCTAGCGCGGCTATAGTATCTGCCTCCTTGGGTCTTCTTGCGGCTTGAAACTTCACATTCCTTAATTCAAATGTGCATTATTAGTAAACTGTGCATACCGTGTGGTGCACATTCAACTATCACTGGCATATCCGCGTAGCATACGTTGTAGGACACGCTACTTAGCGTGATGTATCACGTTGTCTCATTCAGAATTACAAATTTCTTAGTGCATAATCTTTTACAATTCAGACAAACGCCCCACGCAATGTCAGTTTTGTAAAAGATGTGCGAGAACAAATTCTCGTTTCTGTGAATTTTTAGCATTGCAGTGAAAGAAAATATTGCTTCGACAGCATGTGAGAGCATAAGAATTTGGAAAATAATCTTTCACAATCTTATTTCTGTTGGTGCATCAATTATAGGGTGCACTAATAAAATTTTTCGCGATATTAATTATAGAAGCTATTCATGTAGATAAGTCTAAGAAGCATAAAGCCTTTTTGCTTGCTTTCGAAACGGACGGAATCCTCGTTGCCGCAAATCTATTTCGGCGTAAAACAGGCTCGTTCATCAGTTGACTCGTTAAAGACAAACGCTCGGTATTTGAACAGCCCATTCTAGAAGTAGCTGTCAGGATGCCAAGCGTTAATAAATATGCTGTCGCTGTCAGTGAGAACAGCACCGAAATCACCGCCCTGCTTTTGAATGATGCCAGAGAACACGTCGTTAGACAATCTATATAAATGAAAAGCATTTATCGAGGCATTCACATTTATCTTTTTTAGCAATGTTTACGGATAGGTAATTGTACGTTTAATTGCCCTATAACCTCTATGCGTTGGTTTTGCCAATTTTCTGTGTGACGTTACGTTAATACATCACGAACTATCTGCAGGTACAAATCCAACTTGTTCGCTCATACTTATATGTATGAAATGGTGTGTATTTTATAGACGATAACTTTCAGTTACCGATACTCGGTCAACCTGCGAAGTATCTCTGGGGAAAGATGCCGCGCTTCATTTTTATTGCCTTTCTACTTTCTACGTCAAGAATTTCGCTATCTCTCTGATATTATTTGTCTCTATCTTTTTAAGAAATAAATTAAATTAGGTGCAATAATTAAAGTAATAAACAAAAAAAATAAGAAAAATTGCAACTTTTTAGTTAAATTTACAGTAACTAAAAACTTAGGAAAAATTTAAGAAATTTAATTCGATTTCTTTCTTGGTCTTATTTTGACCATAAAATCCTTAATTTCAGTTTATTAGAAAACTAACAGCAAAATTATTATTTATGTCTATACAGTAGAAAATTTCCATGTATAAATAGTTTATTTATGCAACATGTGATATTACATTTTATTTTATTTAAATTATTTTTAAAATTGTCTAAGATAAAGTCGTACATTTTAAACGTTCTTTTTAAATTTATTAGCATAATAAAGGATGTATTTATTATTGTAGTACATTTCTACACAATATTAAGTTTTAAAATATTGACTATTCTTAGAGACGTCCAGCTAAAAATAAATTTATAATTTACGACAAAGAAATAATTGCATAATGAAATTATTTCACTAAAATTTTCTAAAAATAAATTTAGTATCAATAATAGTTCTCGTGAAAACTCGCTTTATAATAGTGCAATTGCGAGACGTTGCGCTGTGTCGTCGCGAGTATATTTCCATAACTTTGCATACATGTTTTAATAATTCATTCCCGTTTGCGCGCTTAGATAACTGCTGAGGAGAGCATACTGCGGATTTATTAATAAGATACACTAGTTTAATATCAGGTCTAAATTAACTTAATATTACGTATACAACTCTATTGTCCTATTAGAATAAGAAGGATGACAAAAACGCGTAGAATTTGTCAATATATGCCTCGAAATTTCAATGCGTGATTATAAAAAAGTAAGCAGATACAAAATTTGCAAAAAGGATTATAATAAAAATATTATAATAAAAATAATGCCGCAAATAAATAGCTTTTATTCACATTACTTCTTGGCTCGGTTACGATTCATACGACGTAATCATGCAGCATCGAACCATAAGATTTGAAATAATCAGAGATCAGCTTAAATGTTTCACGTGCCATGATATTATGTGCCAATTCTTGGAATAATGTGAGAACACAAAGGAAGGAATGGGAAATCTGACAAGGATAATAGCCAAAAGTATAGTCTGAAAAAGCATATCTACAAAGGGAAAAAGGCGGAGAGGAAGACAAAAGTGGTTTAGGGAATTTTAGTGACGATGGAACGGCGATAGAACGACGTAGTAGCGATATTATGGCATTCATATAATAATGGGCATGATGAACGCGTTTTCAGCTTATTCTTGGCAGCGGCTTCGCGAGGTTAGACCCGGGTATCGAACAGAGAGAAAAGGGTGGGATGATGCTCGGGGTCGATGAGGGGTTGCATTCGTACAAGCAACAATATTAACGGCGGAGTGGCGTGGGTTGTTGGCTCAACCTCATGGACCCGTAAGATCGGCAGTAGAGTAGTCGGGCTGCCTATGCCGCTAGACTCGCGGTTGTCGGCATATATACATCCCGTGCACGAATCAGGCTCGAACGACCAAAGCAAATATTTGGAGCCTCGCCACTAAAAACTCGGGACGAGCCAACAGACGAGTTGATTTGTTTCCCTACAACGCCGTTTTCTTCGCTTTCTTTTTTCGACTATCCGTCGCTACCTTCTCCCGCCTTCCGTTGACCCCTCCTTCCTTCTCGAGATGCTTACATAGCCGAGAATATTCGAGCATCTATCTGAAAATGACTCCTATAACTCAAGTTAAGTATACGCGCGCCCTCATTTGCTGTTTACCGATTGTAAACCTTTTTCATCGCGAAGTCCCGACCCGCCATTACATATTCATGCCTCCGCGTTCTTATTCTTTATGACTATTTTAAATGTGCGCTTTTACTTCGGGAACGTGCGCATGTAATTTTATTATGTTTAATTATGTTTAGCATACAAGATGAGGCTTTTAACTTTATGACCTGGATTATCTTCCTGGATTACCTTTGTTGTTACTAACAAATACTTTGAACGAAAACTTTAAATAGAAATTACGATACGTTTCTGTATAAGATGTTTTTTTAGCATTCTTAAAAATACAATTGAATTTTTCTTTATTTAGCAATTATTTAAATAATCACATCGTTGATATCACTTATTGATTTATTACTATATCATTTTTTTATTATTATAAACATTATTTTTACATTTGATAAAATTCCACATAACTGATTTACGATAAAGATGCATTTCTTCTATCGCTTTTTCTTACTTGAAGTTTACTCCCATGAACGCATTCAACCCTTATGCTTGTAGAGTTTTTCTAATCCCGTTTTTCTAACCCGAAATCAGGTACGTATTCTCGGCGTATTCTCTGCTGAGCAAGCAGCTTTCTTATTCCATGCGGCATGGGCATATGTTTTATGGAATGCAAATCTTGTCTACCTCGGCCATTTTCTTTTCGCTCTTTATGCTGTCCTCAGTAGCGTTAGATGTTGGAACAACATTCTTCTTCGTCTTGTTATAATTGAATTGATGAATTAGTTTATTTATATGAAGCAACATCGGACAAGTTGCATTTCAAGATAATTGCAAGAAATGGACTAGTAAAAACTGCAACGAGATTACCCTTGTCGACATTTTGAGATTTATTTTATGCCAAGTTGTTGATAAATGACAGATCTAGCAGATGAGCGTTTTATGTCATACCGAGTTGACTCGTTTACACTGAAATTTATCGCAGTAATGCAACATAAAACATTTACCGAAAAAGTTATGGCCTTTTAAACATGTTTCTATATCTTGCCTTTTTCTCTCTCTTTTTTTTTTTTTTTTTTTTTTTTGAACGCGTGAAACTATAAGCTGCGGATGGCAGCTATTGCCATGTCGGAGTCATTTAAAGTCGACAAGCGGTATCTCTTCGTTTTTATACTGTGTGAAATTAATTAGTTAATTAAGCACCGCGAGATGGCGTCCATCCAATTAAATCCGCTCACCTTGTCTACGAGTGCGCAGACGCGACGTCCAAGAGAGCGCGAGTTATACCGTGTTATACCGAGAACTACCATGGCACATCTCTCCCTTCTCTTAACTCATTCCTCTTCCTCCCTGCTTTTCGCATTTTCATCTTCTCCGTTTAGCCCCCGCCCTCTCGCGTGTGTTATGGCACTCACCTGTCTTTTTACTCGACGTTTTTTTCTATCATATATTCTGCTTCATATCCGGAACTTTACATTAATCGTGAAGCAGCAAGATTTTTAATTTTATAATATTGCTATTTTAGAACATTGTCATTTTAATGTCAATACCATTTAACAGGAAATGTAATATACATATATTTTTATTAACATTTATTATTTTAGAGAAAGAACATTCTTCGTTTTTTATATTCATTTATTACTCGAGCTACGCATGTTTAAATATCTTAAAAAATTTTTACAATACATTGAAAGTATAATTTTCAACATCCGAACTGTTTTACTTATTTGTATCGTAATTTCTTATTTCTTTCATTTTATTTTATTGAGCAATCCCTTAATTCGTCTGTACATACATGTCAGTGTTTGTATTCGATTCATCGATCAAAGTCGCTCTGATGGATGCGTGTTAATTATCTTTTTTAAAGTGTTTTTACGCGCAAGTGTCACGACAGGCTCGTCACACCTCCCATATCGAAAGAGTTATTACTACTCCAAGCATCTCGAACACGTTGTACTTGCCACTCGCGATGCTTGCGCAGAATGATCAATCGATTCTCTTAATTACCGTTTAACACCCTCTTGAAAAAAAAGCGTTTCCAAAGCGACGACGAGAGAAATTAAACGTATATCATGAACCGATTCTATACAGCAAGTTAAACGAATATACATTATCGTTAGGGGGCTTTTTGCGTCAGGTGTAATGAATCCGTAACAGTGCGAAAAAGCAAGGAATTTGATATCTTACAATCAAACGAATTGCCAGCCAATAGCGCGAATGAAACATACTCGAATTTACGCGAAACAGTGTGTAAATTTGAGCGTGAAGAAACAATGTGTTCGTCGGTGGACGAGAAGAGAATGAAGAGTCCGCGCGCGAGGCGGAGGAGAGTGACGGCAGTGGGGCGTGAGGGGTGGCATGACGGAGGGAGGGTGGGTGGGAGGGAGGGAGGGAGGGCGCGGATCGCTGAAGCGATTTGTCCCGTCTGTTAATTAGTGAAAAAACGGACTATGAATCTCGAGCGATCGTATATTACCGCGAGCGTAATGGATGGGATTACAGCTGCTGTGTTAAATTAAACTGGCCGCCGGCCGCGGGTACGATACAGTACGTTATGTGGATATAGGTGCACACACCGAGCCGTGACACAGGGGGTTCTCTTCCTCCGTGTATATGTATTATCCATGTATAGCAAGTACAGTTACCTATGGTGCTTCCAACTCATTCTCTCCCTTCACACTCCCCTCCTCTCTCTTCCTCCCTCTGCTACCCCCTCTCTCTCTCTCTCTCTCTCTCTCTCTCTCTCTCTCTCTGCTCTGACTCGTTGAGTACGAGTGTCCTTCTCTCTACAAAACGTGGTACATTACACATAATCGTGTCCAGCAACATGTCGGCCGTGACTCTTTTCGCTGTTTAAACAACGTGGCGAACATAACGGTGAAACGCGAGTGGACAAGTGTAGCACAATTTCCCGCGAATCATAATTCTACATTTCAATTAAGTACCGATAAACGTAATGTGAGTATTTTCATAACGGGTTAAGATAAAGTTTAACTTAACTAAACGTTATTTTGGATTTATTGTGGATCAAACTTATTTCTTTTTAACATTTTTTTTAACAAATCGTTTATTGTCTTACGTTATCTTCTTTTTGGATATGATCCAAGAGTGCTTCTGAATAAATCTGATATGTGCACCGTAATTGTAGCACATGCGTATCGGACGTTATTCACCCCTAAGGTGAAAGATGTGGATGGAAAATGACGATAAAACAAGTCGGATGAATGGTCGTGGCAATCTTCCGCATAATTATTGCGCAATAAGAGGGTTGGAGCTATTGTTTTGATTTTCTTATGATTTATATAATTGATTTATAATTACAATTAATTTGAATTAATAATATATTATATTTTATATCAAGGATATAATAATCTTTATCTCATTTTTTTTCCCTTCCTCTCTCTCTCTTTCTCTCTCTCTCTCTCTCTCTCTCTCTCTCTCTCTCTCTTACTCTTGCACTTATGTGCCGCACGTAACACACGAATAAGATCTGGCATTTTTTAGGAATTCACAGTAGCACATAACAGATTGGTTTCTTATCGCAATAATACAATTAGGAGATAACGGTGACTCGAAACGAAAGGACAAATCCTTTTTATCTATATGGAAAAACTAGGAGTTTCCTTCTTTTTCCAAGCGTGTGTGGATGCACATATAAGTATATCTATGTGTCTACATACGTGTGCGAGAAGAAGGGCGCTCGGGAGAGGGAACCCGGGAAAAGAAGAGAGAGCCCATAGAGGCAAGGAGAGATAGATTACTCCGCCATTCTTGCAATTTCCCTGTCGTATCGAGGCTCGTAAATTCCCGGTGAAATATGCGAAGGGGCGCCTGGTGCGGGCAGCACGCTGCTGCTCTGCCCTGCTCTCCACTCACCCACACACACACTCATCCACCCTCTACTACCGCCCTTTACTCCCTCGATAGGGGCTGCTGTAGCAAGGGGTTTGTCTCTGCCAAGGCATGGTCGGCGTTTCAACGTATCGCGGCGGGGTGCGAAATACCCGGAATTAGCCTTATCTGTCCCATCACCTTCGCGGATTCTCGAACTTTCGCTCGTCTCGTAAAAAAAAACTCAAGTCGCATCACTGAGAAAAACATAAAACTGTAAACCGATGTAAAGTCAAAACAAATTTGAAGAAAATTGCTATTTAACTTTTCTCTGACGATGTATTTGTATACTTTGTTTAAGTGTGCAATTATTCCAATGGTTTTTCATTTAACTGGAAGAATAGATGAGAAACATTTAAATTGATACGTAAATATCTGATTCTGATCTATTCCTTAGATTATTCCTTGAAACCTAATTGCTCAATTATTTGATAGGATATATCTTCATTATCCTTTGCAAATTTTCATAAATTTAGAGAATGTATATCGATGTTTTGGGCCAAACTCATTTTGCGCGTCCCTTTCACACGATAACGTGGTTGGTAAGCTATAGCAGTATCTAAATCGGAGGGACGCCAGCTCAGTAGCTTTCAGATACAAGAGGAAGGTGCTTGCCAATGGATGGAGAGAAAGGTCTGCGGTTGCAGATAAGGATAGAGAAGAAGTAGCAATAGATAGAAATAGTAAAGGCACTCTCTTATGTCGAAATGTGGATTAAAAAAAAGGAGAAGAAAAAGAAATTAAAGACGAAGAGAAACTTATATCACCGTAGACTGCAATTCGACCTCTATATTTAATTTCACTACTTTGGAAAGTGGATGGAATAGGTGGTGGAAACGAGAAGAAGAGAAGAGAAGGAATCGTTTAATCTAACCGCGCGCGATCCTATCTCCCTGAAATTTATCATTCGATAAATTGCATCCCCCGCGTAATACATCGAGAACTTCCTAACCCTTATTCTGTCAATACTTCAGAAGTTCCGTTTGTTATTAGTTACTTACACAATGACTTTTATAAACAAAATAATAAGATTTTTATTATTAAAAAAAATAATTTTAAATATAATAATTTTAACAAATAATTTTATACATGAAACCAGGAAAGGAATCTATAAATATACTTTGATAAATACAAAAATCCGTTTTTGTTTGTAGTTTGTTGTAATTAAAAAATTGTATGTTTACATTTTTTAAACCTTACCGTGATTAATATGAATAAAATCGTTCGTTAAATTTTTACATCTGTGAATTTTGTGAAATATATATCACGGCATTATAAATTCGTACCGTGTACACCGTCTCATCTGTTAAAATAAACGCAAAATGAAATATTAGTACAATGCAATGTGTTTTGTATCTCGAACCGTTGGCTTCAACACTCGGAAAGTACATAATCACGCGACATCTTGAAGATCGTACGCTGTTTTGTGGATGGGCAAGAGGGTAATTGCTGGTTTATGAATCGTATTCTCCACTCCCCCTCGTGCCGCTTCTACTGGCAGCTACAGTTATTTCCGTGTAATTCTCACACCCTGCTTTGCTCTTAACTTAATGTTGTTTCCCTCACTCCATTAAAAGCCACGCCACTCGGCTCGTTTCACTTCCCACACTGCGGTTGTGGCCTCGCGGTCGCACTTGGCTATACCCTCCTCACTCTTTCGAGTGCACAGACAGTCGCGTCCCATTACCCTTTCGGCCAACTAATTCTTACCTGTTCTTAGGCTATCATTAAAAGAATTCAAAATTAATTTGTATTCCTGATACGAAAACTTACCTACCTGAGGATAAGTTTTAAAAAAACTAAGAAACGGTATCTTTAATTTTATTATCTATTTGAATGTTAAAAGTGTTTATACACTTTCTTTTTTATGTATCTATGTAAAGAATAATATTGTCACTCTTGGTAAAAGACACAAAATAAAATCGTATAACTCACTCGTCATGATTTAAGAATATGATATTTTTATAACTACGAAAAAGAATTATTGTACATTTGCAAAAGACAGCTTATTGGTTCATTTGTTTATTTGTTCAGTATGATTTAAAATCGATTATTAATTGCATCGTGAAACGCACACTTCAATCACTCAGAACGTTTCACGAATTTCCTAACCTGTCGACGCGAAACGGGAGGCAATCTGAATTCTCCCAGATCTAGTTTAGAAGTGATGACAGTTATGGATTTCGCCATCGTAACGCCGTGCCAGCCGATGATGTCGTTTGTCATCCCCTCTACGCTACACGTTTGACTCCCCCACGAACGTTAGTAATAGCAACCCTCAAAAGCAAATTAGTATTTTAAATGTCGATAAAGATATTAATAATTAAAATTTTACTTACCGTCAATGTACTTTATAATATAAGCTATAATTATAATTATACGCGATATTATATGATGCACAAGTTTGATGAAAAAAAATATGTACAGTGAATACGAGAATTAAACTCTTATTTCAATTAAGCTTTAAATAAAATACTGGTTAATTATTGTATAATTACAAAATATACTTCTTTAAGATAATCATTTTAAGCTTTTCAGCTATGATTGACAAATGATATTAACATGACATGTTTTTCCCTATTTTATATCTACCGCTTGATTAATATAAACAATTTTGTTTGAACTTCTATGAATTATATGAATTATGTTATACATTCGACTATTATGATTACTTTGATTCTACTATTTATATCTTGAATTTTCAAGCGATTAAGTACTTATTTGTGATTCAAATATCTGAATTAATGTTCTGTGATACATTTAAGAAATCCTGTCACAAAACATATTGCATATGTTTGTACCCTTTTGATTAAAAAAAAGCCTCATAAGTCAATGTCACCGTGAAAGAGACAGCGCTAGCATAAAAATGCTATTCTTTCCCAGCAGAATTCACTGGTCCGTGAAAAAATCTATCAAAAAAAAAATAATAAAATGGAAAATTATGTCACGTGACGTTCACATACCTTTGAACTGTAGGGTCGCACCCTAACGACTATTGTTGCTCGAGATTTCCATCGCAGATAACCTAGAACGCAAAGCTGCTTGAAATATTATCTATGAATATGAAACCCATTTTACAATTATGTAAACATGATTGTTGGATTATGAAAGTAGTAGTAGTGAACGTTATGCAACAAAATTAATCTATACTGAAATAAAAATACGTGATGAATTCTATGAAAAATTCTATGAATGTTGGCGGCGTGGATATGTGACAATCCTCTAAGCACATTGATTGGTTCGCTCTTACAACCAACTGCTGTTGTAAGTATGGAAAATAAAAACTATCTCTCACAATGCACTTTACAATTATTAATGACGGTTTACAACCGTATGTTATATTTCACAATAATCAACGTTTACGTAATTGTAGAATGTTTAAACATATACAGGTTTCAAGAAATTGCGAAATTGTATACATATGTAATACATATACATAAAGTTTTCATTTTATTAGTTCCAATATATATTACAAAAAAAATATCAATGCAGATTTTAATGAGGACATATAGGATTTTTTCTCTTTAACCTTAAATCGAATTTTATCGTGACTTTGCTTAAACATAAATAAATATTCATGAATAGTTTCAACAAATATCTAAAAAATCTAAAAAAAGCCCAAGAGATTCCGCGCATACACGTAGGAATGTTGCATTTCAAGTTTTACGCATCGCAATGCAGTGCGAAATGCAGCTATACTACGAAAATGTAGACAAGAATTTACGATTGTACGCGTATGGTCGTCGTTTTCACGGTTTAAGCGTAAACTGTGTTCAGAAGTTGCAATTTCCTGAACAAGGGATAATCGCTCACATAAAAAAAAAAACAAACCGCTTGTTTTACATTTTAAAGAAAATTTATTAAGCGGTATATATGCATTTATTTTATCTATTGGTATGGCTTTTGATAATTAATATATGAGTTATTAGATATGAAAGTAAATTCAGTACTAAAAGTTCTAAACGTTTTTGATACAGCCGTAAATGTGAATGATGAATGTGAGACACAAACTTACACGAGACGCAACCTGTTTAATTAAGACTTTAAGTCGTTAAGTAAGGAATGATAGTAAAACGAGTAAGACAAGGGCATGCATCCATCGATGACACATTGGAGTAGGAAGCTCCCCAAAGCCACTCTTCACAAGCCCCACCTTCACGATCCGCTATCCCTCTGTCCTAGCCCGTCCCCCTTTTACCCCCGTCACAAAATCCTGTCGTACCGCAGGCAGGGTTGAGCTGATCCTCAGGAACGTACGGTCCACCATAGTAAATCAGGCAGTCGCAGGCGGTCTTTCTGATCTATCCGTAGCGGAGGTGCTGCGAGACGCATCAAAGTTAGCCCGTCCCACTCTCTCCATCTTGAAAGTAGTGAAATAACTCCTCTAAGTAACTCTATCTAGCTCGTAGAATCGCTTATGGCTCATAAACGCCTCGTAACTTAGCGCGGTGGCACGCGCCCCTCGAGAAATACTGCCGTACAGTTTCCGTCCATGGTGCTCGAGAAGAGATGACTTCGTCGTCTTGAAGTGGCGCGAAAGTGAATTATTCTGATTGACGACAACGCGGCTGCGGACAATATTCGTCTTTCAGCTAATTATACTCTACTATGGAGGGCTTCTTTGTGAGATGGAAAAATTGCAGGTAATTTAACAACGGTTTTATCTTTATTCTTGTAAATTGTCACGCTGCGAAACGAAAACGCTCGGCTGATAATAATGTAGATTATTATACTCGATTTTCTTTTTTAAGGGCCCTCTTTCGAGCCCTTAGCGCGTAAACAGCTTTGTATATCCAGTAGATAAATGTTGGCGATATAAAAACGTTAATCAGTTTTGTCAATAATAAGTCGAAGTTATATCTCGAGTAATAATATTAGCAAACAGCCGTAAAAGTAAACGGTAAATAGCGGAAAAGCTATATACCGTTTATAAAACTGGTTTCAAGTCAACTACCAGCACTTGTGCAGCTGAAATCTTTTAAAAGTAAATATTCAGCTTAACGGCGGCGCATGACATAAACGGAAAATATCGGTTTCCTAACGGGGCTGAATAGCGAATCATAACTTCAGATCCCGATAACGGCTCGTGGGTTCCAAACATAATTTACAAAGTCAATTTACAACGGATTAATTAAAAACATTGATAATACCCCGACTTTAATTAATCACGCTTGGAGTGCGCAAGCGGCGGTAACGAACGACACTGAAATTAATTAAAATTAATGAAGCATAAACGGAAGTAGCGATAACATGACGAATCGGCGCGACCATCGGTGGTGCGCCCCCGTCGGCGTTAGCATCGCGCGCGTCGCGTCGTGGCGCGCACACACGCGGGGCGTTATCCAAAACTAAATCTCCCGCTATTGACAAAACACTACGGCGTCTCTCGTCTGGCGCAGGCCGACCTGGCCGACGCGACGCGACGCGACGCGTGCTAAACAAACGTCCAATTTTCGTGCTGCGCTGCCGTCGGCTGCAATTTAAACTAAAACGAAAATGCATTATTCCCCGGCAGAGCGGCGCGGCTCGGCGCTGCTTCCATGTCCTGGGGTTAAATCGACGAAAATAGCGAAACAGCGCACACCTACGTTTACGCATACCGTTACGCAGAATCCGCGGGATGTACACGTAGAGACGACGATACGCGTCCTGAGTTTACATCGTTGATGTATGTTCTCGGCGGCGATCGATCTCTCTCACACGAACTGCTAATTGTGCGGCGTCATAACTCTCCGCGTGTGTCTCATCCCCTGTCTGTATCCCTCTTGCCTCCCGTGATACCCACCGCCACCTCCACCACCACCACCACCGGACGACCCAGCTCACTCATCTCTGCTCTGCTCTGTACAAACGCGTTAGAAATACACGTTTGTGCGCGCTCGCCGGCAGTGACGGACGAGTATGTACTATTGCGCGCAGAGTTTACCGGAGGGATGTTTCGAACTCTCCATTTTTCTATCGGATAATCCTCGCGAACGATTCTTAATTTCGGATTTACACACATGCGAACGGTCTGCTCTTTCCAATCGTTCTAGATTCTGAAACATTAAAATCCTTTTTCTTTTCATTTATCGTACACACAATAAAATCGAGTCTATTACGCTATAAATTAATAAGTAATTGTACCGTATATTATACCATATACTATATAATAATGTTGCATTTATATTATGATTTAGTAAAAATGTTACGTATACTTTAGTACAATACGTTGCCAACTATCATAAATAAAGAAAACATCTATTATACGCTTCGCGAATGATCCAGCTTTGATTACCTTGTTCGCGTATGATGCGAACGATGAAGGGTGTATGAAAGCACGTGGGTACATTATAGTGACGTTGTTTACGATAGTCCGCCAGTCTTTCGGGCCATTGCCGATTAGCGGCCGGCCCATTTCACTTCATCATGTACGTACCAGCAATGGAATCCGTTGCACGATACAAACGGATGTTCCACGAATTGCGGTTGTTTAATTGTTTGTCGTTCTATATATCGAGCTTCCAGGTTTTTACTCGTTAATAAATATTTACATAGAAATTAACACATAACTTTGCATTAACGCTGTTAAAATTTATATATATCGATATACATTAAGTTGACATCTCCCAATTTTATGGATAAATCCCTCAATTTTATGGATAAATCTCTCTATTATGTAAATCTGCATCTATATTAGCATTCACATTTCATCCATGCTTTATAACATCGTTAAGAGTAGCGAGTGAAGACGGAGTGCACCTTGAAGAGCAGTGTAGAGAGAATTGCTGTAGTAGCGCTAATGTCACCCCAGCGTTGAGATAAGAAGCTCAGGCAACCCTCCCACTCCCTTCTGCTTTTCTTCCACCCCACGCTGAGGCACATGGTGTGAGTTATGAGGCCGATTTTTATTATTCGCGTACCTCCACCATCTCCTTCTTCTCCGTCTTACAGCCACCCAGCTCGCTTTTTCCTATCTGCGAGTGCTCATAGGCGCCGGCTGCGCAACCGGCGGAAACTTTCTCAGCGACAAGGAAGGGGTGGGGCCGGGCATCACAGCGAAGTTGTGTTGTAAGAAAAACGCGCGAAAAATCGAAAGAAAAGCAATTTCTTTTTGCAACTGGCAATCCATATTACGATAAATTGTTTGCCCACTGGTAAAAATATTTGTCGTTTTAAATAAACTTTATTTTATAAAAATAAATATATCTCACATGAGAAAATAATGGTATTGTAATTTTGGAAATCATTAACAAATATTTACATAGCGTTAAATACCATGCGCATAAAATACCTTAATAAAGTTATTTTACGTAAAAACATTGATAATTTATAACGCATTATTTTTCACATAATCTTCAAAGAAACGTAATTTTTGAATTTATTCAAAATAACAAAAATGTTCTTAACAATCGCATATATTTACTTATAATTAATTTTTATAATCCGCTTATGCATATAAAATGTTCGATATAAATGCAGTTTAGCAATGAATCATGAGATTACATCTATGCGATTACGTATGTCGATAATGGAAGCAGCGTTGCCTGCAGACATTTTAGTTTTTTTCATCTAGATTCGTTTCTCGTTCAGTGTCATTAGCAAGGGACTCATTGATCGTCAATTGAGATATTCTTTGATTGCTTCATAAGAATTACAATGCTCACTAACATTAATGCATATATAAAGACTAAACATAAATTTATTGTAAACGCATACGGTTGTGAATAGAAAAATAGATGAGAGTCATTTGACAGCATTGAATTTTTGCTGTAGATATACAGAAAAAAAAAATGTTTTATGCATTAGTATCTACAATATTCAATTTGATAACATTCGTATTTTTCCACTCTATAATAAATTATAATTATTCAAAAATATTACATTTTATAAATATCTAACAGTTATTTTTTAAAAACTTAAAGAAACTTATTGAACTTTTAATTTTGACATTAAAACACAAATTTAATTAACAAATTGTGACGCAACGCTAGGCGATGTATTAAATTCTCTGTTATATCTATCGCCTATCTAGCTACAGAAAAGAGCTGCAAAGAATATCGATGGTCTTCGGAGGGACGGACGGAGTGAGTTCGTTCGTTTTCGTAGCCCGACGGACCACATTCTTCCTGGTGACTTTAGGCATTGTTCCTTCTGGATCGCCTTCTAGTCCCTCTTTCCCTTCTTCGGTCCCCTTAGGTCCCACGTCATCCTACTGCGTCCGCCTAACCGGGGATCGCTTATAACAAGCTGACCGTTGGAGTTTTTTGCTACGACGCCTTTTTTTCTTTGTCTTTTTTTTTGTTCGGTACCTCCGGTACAGACAAAAAACGTCACCCGCCGATTTATAGCCCCACCGATGACCGACTGTTGTCCACGGCCTCTTATATGACTACGTACTTGCTCGACCTTGGAGAAACCAACGGAACGATCCTTTCAAAATTCTGATTTAGATTTATAAGATTCGTTTAATTTACTAATTTCTACTAAAATTTTGAAATTGTTCAGAATAATCAATAAAATTACTCGAAAATAAATATAATCAATGAAAAAAGAATAATATATAAATGCGTACAATCTTCTAGAATAGAGAATATTAAAACATTGAATAGTTTAAAAAATAATAATGTGCCTGTTTTCGGCCAGGCTTTAGTACAGCTGACCGCGAAAAATCAATATATCGATTTTCGGACATGAAAAGCGCGTTCTCTAACGACGGGATTGTTATTACGCTCGGGTTTGAGCTGTTACGTGTGTGTTTACATTTCTTATTGTAATCATTATTTGATTAAAGTCGTTTAATCACAAAAAGTTCAATCACCTCATTTCCGAAAATTGATATATTGATTTTTCGCGCCCAGCTGTACTAAAGCCAGGCCGACAACGTCAAAACGGGCACAATACTAGCATTGATTCTTTTTACGCTTGTGTTCTGCCTCTTGTCTCCATATGTCGACGAGCGAAAAAAATCAAAAGTCAATTGATGGTTTTACAGTTTAAATGGTAGTCTATGTCCATCTTAAATCTTGCATTGAGAGAAGACCACTAACCTTTTCGAGAAGAAATCCCTTTTGAGAATTTTTTTGTTTGTCTACTAATTCTAGGACATATTCGTCTTTCAATAGCACAAACTTTTTTATGCTACATATGTTCATTTTATACTTATATAAATCCTAAATTGCTGGTCCTTTTTTTACAGTGTATGCAGCGCAGTGTATGCAGCTTAAAAAAAGAAATCTATTTTGCTACGTTCGAAAATGTTTCGAAATTCTGTTGCAAACACTTTCATTAAGATATTTTTAATATTAAATAACCCCATAATTATACACTACAATTAAAATTTTTATTGTTACAATAATAATAAAAAAATATGAAATATTATTCCTGCAACTTCAAATTATTTAAATATTTGTAAATATTCTCAACGTTTAAACAAACATAAAATTGAAAAAATTTTTTCTGTAAGAAATGCAGAACATCTTTTTTCAAAAGTTTAATTAAATTGCTTGGCATAATAGTACAATTTTCTCACGTGGGCAGAAGCATGTTTGATACAAGTTTCTGTAATAGTCGCTCAAGCATGCACACGTTACTTACAATTAGTCGCAAAAGTTCGTGTTCCGCCTAATAATGGATTTGCTCACGAAGAACAAATTAGCGGAACGATATATCTTCCTGGCGCCCCTTGCACAAACGCGTATGTTCTTACACGTAAACGATTGTCCGATATTTAATCTGCGTGCATACACGCTATGAAGGATGCACTTACTCGTGATTTTCACATAAACAGGAAAAATACATCGTGCATTTTAATTGCACAAGAGTGCATTACTACACACGCATTCAACAAAATTCTTTTTTAACAATGATAGAATTTGTTAATTTTATCTTTGCAACTTTAAATTGAATCGTAACTTTTTATTTCACATTCTCTCTCTCTCTCTCTCTCTCTCTCTCTCTCTCTCTCTTTCTCTCTCTCTTTGTTTCATACACCCTTGCTCTATATTTACATGTATTTCAATAAATTATTTGTTTTAAAGTAAGTCATTTATTTTTATACAATAGAATCTGAAAAAATTTGTAATATAAATATTTGACGTATTATCTAGTACAATTTATCTATTCAAATTATTAATTTTTAATTTTATATTTAGTATGGAATCTGTTTTACTAAATTTTAATTTTTTTTATTTTTATAATTTTACTCCTACAATTATTTTTTGTATTTTAATTATAGCCTGTTATATATGTATAGATATTGCTATATATTGGCAAATAGAGATCTCAATAAAGTCATTATTTTAATCATTCTAGCTTCATTATTGTTAAATATAAAAATCTTTATTTTTTTGTCGCGAAAACTAAAATATACACATAACATAAATTTCTTTTTATGAGTTACAAAAATCTTTCGAATCAATAATTTGACATAAATGCTAACGTGTCATCGATCGTGGATAATCAGATCAATGACAGCGACGAGAAAATTACAACGTGCGCAAGAGAGCAGTAGCGAGACAAACGACATACGGTAGAAAGAAGCGTGAGCAACGTACACGCGCCCGCGGATTAAAGAGTTATTTGATTCTCGGAGGCGGCCATAATTCTCCCGGGCTATTCCCGTCCCGCGCTCGCTCGCTCACTCGCTCGCTCGCTCGCTCGCTTGCTCGCCCACCAGAATATTTTAACATCAGGGGTGGGTGGCAGCCCGGCTGATTCTGTGCCTGGATGAGTTTAGGTTGGGACACGGGACACATGTACCAACGCACACATGCACACAGAATAGAATGTAGGAGGGTTGGTGGGTGAGAGTTGTGGGTCCGCAACTCCACGCAGCTGACAGCTGTTTCCTCGGTGGGCCGACCAGGCCGGTGGGGAGGATTCAGCCTAGTCGCGCCCCTTCTATAATGGCTCCCTTTTCTTCCTTCCCCTACCTACAGCAGCATGGCTGGCGCAACCTATCTCTTTCTCTCCCTTTAGATCCAGTTACGTCACATTCACGCTGTCGTCGCTCCTTTTCTATACCGCTGATGACGTCAACCTTGTGACGTAGAAGCGTGGCGTCACCGATAGAGCAGTCGTCGATAAAACGTCGACCGCTAGAGGCGCGCTGATCGTGACACGAAACCATTACTCCACCATGCAATTTGCATGTTTGTACGGAACATACGAGATGAATTAGTAGGCTTGATGTATCAATGAGAATTCTGTTAGACGATAGTTAAAATAGACGATAAGATGATACGAAATAATTCTAGTAAAGTGCAACTTTATTTGCAAGAGAAATTTCTTAGGGTGCATGTACACTCAAAGGGAATTATTTTGTTTACCTCTTCTTTTAAACGTACGTATCTAATGAAAAGCTGATTAAACTTTAATTTGTTGATTTATGAAAAATATTTAATATTGACAAAATAAACATAAATAAATACATAAATAAATATTTTTCTTTCAACAAAGCTAGATTGTAGTATATAAAAATTTACTACAGTTAAAAACATGTATAAAAGTTGACCTAATAACCTTGTCCATTATCAAGGACGTCGAACATGTGCGTCGACGTCCTTCAGACTCAATTGAGCATGAGAACGGAAAGGGAAAGGATCGGGAAACGGGATAGAATGACGATCCAGATAACACATTGAATACTTTCGCCACACGAACGGTGGCAGCATCGTCAACGATAGGCAGCAATCGTAAAACAAGTGTTTTACGATGCTCGACCGCAGAAGGGGAAACACCGCTATAGCATCGAACGTTGAGTGGGGCTCTCACGGTTTACGAGCGCATAACAGGCGCGTTTATGGCCGCGATCACATAGCCCGCGCATACCTACGGCTATATAACCGGGTCCCATAACCCAGTACGGAGTAAACAAATCGTAAAGCTCGTTTTCGGATTTACTGACCTGCCGTAATACACGGAAAGCGATACGGAGAGTCAGCTAGCCAGTCAGCCGGCAGGCAGTGATAACCAGCCACTTCCCCTCTTCGGTTCTCTGCCTGAGTAAGAGGGGAACTGTCATGCTGATGGCATGCGATCGAGATATCGCAACAAGCATGCGCGCAAAAGGGTTACGAGCCCCGTAATTGTGACAAATGAAGTAGATAATAGCTCAAGATAAACCGTATTAGGATATTGACTAAAGAGGCAGATTTGGTTTATGCACTGGCTTGTGTCTGACATTTCTTATCAATGAATAATTTTGTATATCAATTTACAAATAATATCACATATTATCTTTTATGTGATACTATTGTTTACTAACAAAACAGCTTTCACATGAGATATTTTTAAAATATAACTTGAGAAATAAATTTGACGATATATGAATTAGATTACCTTTATCATTTTACGCAGGACAGAGATACGTTCTTCTGATCAATTGGCCATAATGTGCGCGCGCACACGTACAGTCAGCGTCATATACTCGTACATTTCGGCGTTTGAAAATATTTTTGAATTGAATATATCAGTCCAAATATTTATTCAACCTATTAGTTTAAAAAATTATAAATTTATAAAAATATTTGTTTTTTATTTTTGTGTTACATGCGTCACTGTTTTACCTTGAATCAACTACCAAACATATCTGTGATATACGAAGATGTCGTACGAAGCATTAGATCTTAAATACTTAATTTTTGTTATGAAAAAGCACATATGTATGTGCATACATACATGATACCAAGTGTATTGTCGTATTGTGTCTTCGGTTTCATTGATTTTCTTACAAATACTGATGTCAGCAATGTTTTATAGATTTTCTATTTGATGTGATGTTTTTATAATTATATTCTCATATCGACTATACATATAATAAATCTTGGAGATATACTATGAAAAATACAATTGAAATTTTTAGTATATTAATTGTAAAACTATAAAAATTTGTGATGAAATTAAGATATTATAACAATGTGTTTTCTTGAAATGTAGTTGTTATAACTGTTATTGTTAGTAGTTTTTTAATTAATAAAGCGGTTGATTATATCGATCGCCTATAATTTTTAAAAAATCTTCGTAAAATTAAAAAGTCTTATTATTGCTGCATAAAAAATAAAAAATTGTTATAATATTTGTTATTTGTACATTTATCAAAACTCTTACATTTTATCTCATCTTTATTATAAAGGATCTGAAAAATATGAATGTTTATAATACTATAACATTGTATTGTACTAAAAGAAATTTTAACTTCGTGGAGCGGAAACACGGTCGAAGCTCTTGCGTATCCGTACAGAGCCGCGCGGAGGTGATTTATTCGAGTTAATTCCAATTCCATTGGAGCCGCGGGGGCAGTCAGGGGGGAGGAGCAGAGAAGAGGCAGCCTGTGGGGTGGAGGGTGGATATTCTTATGCAATTTGCCAGAAAGGTTCAAGAACCCGGGAGATCCCGCAATTTATCTTGCCTTATGTTACGCCGAGCCAAGGCAACGGAAGATAGATAGCGTCACTGCTTCCAACCCCCTCCTGCGCCCCGCACCGCACCACTACGGGTCAACCACCCAAACCCCGTACAGACCCCTGCGACCCTTCCCCCAGCCAATGAGGGACGACCGCGGTGGCCATCTTGGATGGAGAGTTATTGAACGAAAAAGATGAGTAAGAAACTTGTTATGGGGGTGCGTTCTCTCCGCGCCGTTGGGACTTGGACGAAAGAAGGTGGAGGAAGGGGCAGACGGAGCTTGGAAGCTGCGGAGGGGTAGCTACAAGGGATTGTTGGCGCTATATTGATCAATTGCTTTACCGTGCTTCGCGCTACTTTCGTGATATAAAGTACAATACCCTTGGAGGCGCGATATCCCACTGTGAAGTTGAGTGCGACTAATTATATGATGCTTATGTCCCCTAAAACACCATGATATCTGACTTTTTATTTTTATTCTTGAAGATTATCATTAGCTGTTCGATAAATAACCACATAAATCACATTGTTGTCAATATAATAAATATCTTTTACAATATTTTAAATTGTGTAAATTACTTTACGTACTCTGTGCGTAAGCACAATCTGCTGCTAGGTTGCCAGTTGACAAATTAAATTTCTGTAGATCCAATTTTCTTCCATCATGTTATTAATTTTGAACTTATGAATAAAATTATATGCTCATTCTGTGTAGATATCATATTAGCGTTTCCTTGTAGAACGAGTTTTCTTTCATTCAATAATTTTTATCTCTGCGCGCGATCATGAGAACAATACTCACGTCAATGGGCGTGTAGAAGGGGCTGCGGAGTATGGGTGGTCCGATGGTTGCATTTCACAAATATATGCTTCACGCGTTCTCAGTTTATGGGCACGTGCGCGTGAGGTGTCGCGTAACTAAGTTTCACCTTGAGGTTTCAACAAATCACCTAAGCCGATCAGTTCTAGCCGGGAGGTAATTGCATTACTCCACGCATGCACGGCGACTGATCGTGAATGATTTATCAATCCGACAATTAAGTTGATGTGTTGTGACATGCATCAACAAATAACAAATGCATCGCGTAAACATATTAATATTTATAAACTAGAATTGCTTAAGTTTCGCAAAATTTATGAAATATGTGGCACTAAAAATTCTTTATAACTCAATAATATCGTTAAATATTTACATATTTAAATCGCTTTATCCATACTAATTTATTTTCTAAACATGATTAAAATTTTAGATAATAAATTTTTAAGAGTAAACTTATTTTGTTATAAGAATAATATATATCACTATAGGAGCAGAGTTCTTGTTTAAAAAATATTTATAAATTAATCTTTTTTTAACTGAAATTTTTTAATATTTTTCTACTTAAGTTCAATTTACCACAGTTAAAAAGATTTTGTATGTAAAAATAATTATTTAATTTTCTCAAATAATAGAAAAAATGTGTATTGTCTGTTTTACAGACAAGCTTGCGCAATAATATATATGTATTCCTTTTTTTAAATTATTTACTAAGTTTCTTTTAGAATAATTTAGAAGAATATCTTGAATTTACTAACGTATACATTAATTATATTGATTATTTTATTAATTACTTGTATCATTGTATCACATGATTTATGCCATAAACAAATAATGCTTTCCTTTTTTGCTGACTTATCGGCTTTCCAATCAGACTGACTTTTTTTGTATCGACAATGTTCATCAATTCACTGTAGGATGGCGCTTCGGGCGCCGAATGTACAGTGCGCCATCTATGAAATAAAGCTTAAAACTTCTTCGAAACCACGTGCATCGTGCCCACCAGGCGGCGTAGCACGCCCGTCAATGTTGGGGAGAGGGGAGTACAAGTTCCCCACTGCCTCTCTTCTGTGTGTGAGTGGTGAGAAAGTGGGGGTATGTACCTATGCCATGCCCGCAACGGCGCAGAATCCCATCGATCATTCGTGCCGTTTCCCCGTGTTTCACGCCGCTGTGTATTGCGCGGCGTAGAGAGAGGAGTCGGCCACCAATGCCCCCTTCAACCCCGCGCGGCCACCACTTTGTCTCTGACACGTCCACCCATCTACCCCACCTCGCGCAAATTCCCCCTTCCTGTAGGACGTGCTGAGTCCGTGACGGTTCGGCGGGCAATGCCGGCCGACCATCACGAGGCCTTACCTTCTCTATTATATTTATGTGGTGGCTTGCGGTCTGAAAGGTTTATGTGGTGTCTCCACTCTGTCTCGTGCCGCTCCTTTTTTTCTTTTTCACTCCCTTTGCCTCTTTTATACATCTTTTGCCTAAAATCATGTTAGGGGTCGCGCCGATTACATTATGTCACAAGAATTCGTGTCATTACTCACAGTTATTGATCAAATAAAACTAGGTGTTGGAAAATTTAAATTAGTGAAGGTGATTAAAATTTAACAAATATTCAGATTTTGATGGTGTCTAACTGTGCGCGTTATCCTGTGGGTTTTTGGGGATAGCAAAGTGTGCAGTGGGTGACACCACGTGTCAGTAGAGACCAATAAATGTGCGCGCCGAGTATCAGCCAATAAGAATGAATACAGATGTTGGACCGTGCTTCAGATATCATTGTTATTACCATGCCGTGATCTTATCGCGCGGATATTGGGATGAATATATGTCAGTTTAATTGGTAAATGATGTTAGCAACTTGTTTTATTATTCATTAAATAATAATTGTATGTCGTATTTTTTCTACGTATTGTTTATTGGCCATAATAACTAATTACATTTATTAAGATAACAAAATATAAGTGTATTATATAATTATATTTTATATTGAAGTTAAATTCAAATAAATTTTAAACGCCAATTTTGTAAAGATATTTATATTTTGTGTAATTTGATTGGCATAATATATGTATTAATATTTAATTCTGCTATAAAAATAACATATGATATAAATCAGGCATTACATAACGTAGATGATATATAAGATATGTAGAAACATGTAAATAAAACAATGTATCAAACATTAACAGAATGTACATATGTGTATATATGTACGTACATGCGTACAATCTATATCTAACAGTAATGTAATTTATTGTTTCAGGTAAGTGACGTTGCAACGCCTCGAACCTTGTTGGAGCATGTCCGTGCAGCTTGCTTGGTATAACGTAAGCAACTTATTCATCATAATTTTATAAAATTTTGATGGTTTGCGCGAATGAAAATTATTTCACTAAAAAGTAGAATTATGTAATATATGATTCTACTTTATATATTACTTACTACTTTTTTTTATAAAATATTTATTTATATTATTTAAATTTTATTATGCATATATTAAATATAATATGCTATCCTATAATTCTATAACCCAGTTACAATATTTGTAACTCGCTATGCCCGATCGATACGGAGCGACAATCGACACAAAGATATCATCTCTAGAACTAACAGATGATAAATCAGGAGACATCTCGAAATCTGAGCGGGTCAAGAGCGGTTTTCCGGCGAGTTTTTTAAATGGCCCTTATGATTTATCTATTAATTCTCATATTTCGTGTTTTATAGCGTTTTATTGCGATATATTGAGTTTTCCATTTAATAGTTAAATTTTTCAATTAATTTCTTTTATTTATATGAATGCGGCTTTTTTTCGTTAGTGAATTCATGAACAGCGCTTGTGTATAATATAATAAACTTTGTAAGATCATAACTTTTTATACTATAATATTACAACTGAAACTAAAATTATTTATTTATAAAAAAATTAAACTCATCTCGAAAATTTATTAGTGCAGATTAAGACAGATGCTAAATAAATAATTTATTAAAAAACGCAGAAAAATATGAAAGTTAAAAAATGTCATTGTATATAAAATACGTTTTTGTAATTAATTAATTATTTTAATTGAGTTAACTATCAAAAATGTATTTTTGTTACAAAAGTTTTAATTTTATCGAAGAATGAGAACATTGAAATTATAATAATAACAATGATAATATTAAAAAATCGCACACAAATTCAATTATTTTTAACAATTTCTTTATTAATCATTTTTTAAATAATATTATTCGTATAAATATATCAGAATCTAAGTGCATGTAATACATTGTATTATAATGCACCGTTGTAATGATTTCTGAATAATTAATGACTTGAGCATTCATATATCATCGTGAAGGTGTAAATGGAAGTCTAAAGGAGACTTATTAGCGAACATTGCTGGAGGATAAAAAATAAAACAACAATTAGTTAAAAATAGACGAAGAAGGATAAAAAATAAGACTAAGAAGGAGACACACAGTGAATACGACTAAAGATTAGAAAGATGCTCACAAAAGTAGTGCTGAGAAGTCGTCATCAACAACGGAATCAGGATAGGCCCACACACCCGGCGGCTTGTAAAACACGCCGCAAGATTAAATGCTTCATTAATATGATTAAAGTAAAAAGCTGTTTGAGTAACGAGCAACAGTGAATCATTGGATGGTCGGGTTCACGAAACCGGTGCATTATCCTACAGTTCTATACTTTTGTATTTTATTTGAAATTTTACATTTTACAAGAAAAGAGAAAATAAGAAAGATACGGAACACGCATTGTGCATTTCTTTTAAATAGTTGACGTACAGATAGTAAACCCCATTAAATGGCACATTATAGAAATGATATCAAGAACTCAATATCTTTTCAATTTTATAGAACAGAATTGGTAAATGTTCTATCTTGCTTATTAGTCGAATTAATTTATCATATCAGGAAAATTTAAAGTGAACGGAGTATAGGGGGAAGGAACAAGCGTGGCTTTGGACGCAATTGTTGCAGCTGCCGAGCTGTTTAATCTTTTTGAATTTATATTTTTCTTTTTATTGAAAAAACATAATTCTCAATATTCGCAATTGGTAGTGTCGTTAGAAATGTCATCGTTTTACCATACAAGTATCTTCCTTGATGTGCTCCTTTTTTTCTAGAAATTTCATTTATTCAGTTACACGCGTGCGCGTATAGCAACAATTATAATAATGTAGGTTATATTTGATCTTAAGAAAATAGCACAATTATTAAAAATTACATTTTAATGCAGCAAATTTTTTTTTTTTTGCTATATCTTTGAAGTGAGAACATCTTGAAAAGAGAACAATTATTCTAATAAATAAAATGTGATACTCGACATAGACAAGACATTAATGATCGCGTTTATCGCTCGAAATCACACGTACAACGTATGACTTCGTTTACACGGGATACGTCACATCGTTGATGCTTAGTGACATGCAAGGTGCCGTGGCTTGACACAAAGTGCAAGCAAATGCGATCGGTGATTATACACTTACACCGTTACCGTATATAAACGGTGCCCGTATAAGCCGCAGCAGATATGCATACACCGCGGATACATATAATGCGGTCCAAGGCACGAGGGCAATACATCTTCCAGGTGACATCGGAGCCTACACTAATCGCGCGACAATCTTCGCCGTAGTGAGAAGAGAGGAATAAGAAGAGGAACGTGGAGAAGAAAATCGCATGTATCGCTGTACTCGGTGCGCCTCGCAAAGGAAGAAAGGGGCGGAGGAGAAAGATGGTGTCACAAACAAGGGAAGTGTGAAGAAGGATACAGACGAGAGAAGATAAGAGTAAGAAGATTGAGAATGAAGAAGTGGACTGTGTAACGTTTTGCAAAAAAGAAGTGAAGGAACACGGAAGCACCAGATATAAAAAGAAAAGAGACACGAAACAATAAATATCTATGTATGATATATATATATATATATATATATATATATATATATATATATATATATATATATATATATATATATATCAAAATCTAAATGAAGATATGAGAAAAAAAGATACGCATATTAAAATACTAAAATGATAAAAATCACGAAAAATAAAATATATCTGTAAATAGAAATAGCTGCAAATAGAAACAGGGAAAAAATGATTTTTCTAAAATATTTAAAAATTTAGCTAGGCACCGATCTAAAAATAATTTTGTTGGTTCATGAAAGAAATATGTAAGACGCTCAATAATGCTGAAAAAATTTGACATTCTAGCAATTAATTTAAGCGCCTTATATAATTATTTTGAGTGTTTAATAAAATTTTTTCTGTTCTTTTTGTGTAGGAATATATATTACAATTTTAATAAATAACATTTAATAGAAGTATTTAGGAAATTTATATGAAGATCATCTTTTTTTTTAAATTATTATAATGATGATTGAAAGTGACAATATATAAAAGTTGCTGTTGTTTTTGGAATGTAGTAAATTTTTCTTTTAGAATTTTCACTGGATAACGCTTACAATAATTTTATAAAAGAGTTATGCGAGAAAAATGTATTTATTTTTCGTAAGAATCGTCATAAATTAACTAATTTTCTTTAAGAGTTGTCATTCACATCTATTATGTTTTATACGTACACAACTCGTATTTTATAATGTTCATAATTTATAGGTTTAAATTGAATAATAATTGATGCATATGCACAAGATTGCCGCTTTGCTGAAATTATTAATTGTTAGCTATTACCATTCAATGAATCATTCCATGATCCAGGTGCGATAGTGTCTAATTTCTTTAAGATTGTAATAAGGCCTTGACACCATCCGCAATTTGCAGTGCCGCCTTTCACCGCGAGGCAAATGCACGATTTTTTAATTTTTTAAGGATCAGGTTTTAAGGATCAGAGTTTCGAGACTTTAACTCTATATGACGGCCATATTAACGGCGATAAGAAATTGCGGAAACCGGCAGTTGCAGTGGCTCTCTCTGTCGCATGAAACACTGTGATACGCATCTATCGAACCAGCCTATGGTGCTATGTCGACCGCACACAGCAAGCAAACCTGTAATTTATTCCTCGCCGGCCGCGTACCACCCAACTCCAATATAATCATTATAATTACTGTCTCCCCTTCAAATGGGGCTCGATAATAATCGTTTGTATTTGTTACACGGTGCTCATTGGTTATACTATATTCGTAGAACTAAGGGATGATTTCTTCGAACTGTGTCGAGTCACTTTTCTCATATTACACGTCAACAACTTCAAATTACTCAAATTTCTGCACTTTAGTAGATGCCTGTAATATTTAGTAGTCCACTACACGTGATCTGTTACGTAATAGCGTATTTTTAATATATGATTTATCTTCTACAAATATTCGAAAGTAACATACGATAAAAAGAAATAATAAAAAGAATTCGCATCCAAACTTATATAATAAATTTAATATAATTTTTAATTAACGTTAAAGATAATATTAAATTAAAATAAAATGATAAATATTTGAGCATAGCTCAAATCGAAGCCTTCTTTTCTCTAAGATCGTTCTCAAAAATAAAATAAGTTTAATTGTTTTGCATGTTGAGAAGATATAAAAATGATATTGCGAATTCATCACAAATTTCGATTAATCAATTCTCTTTATTCGTCGTTAATAATCAGCACGTCCCGGTATTCGTATTGCATTCGTTTATCTATTGTTGCAGACGCACATTATTAATTGGAACGATCCGTTCACTGTGTTAATTTGTCCGCTTTTCAATTAGCAGCCGAACGAGTTTGGCGGCAGCGAATAAATTGAGTGTCGGCGACAGTCGCAGTTCGCATTCGTGACTTTCTAAATCCGCCACATTTGTCGACTCCTGTCGGCTGAATTGTCGACGCTATAGCACTGATCGTGTTTTAAATTCCTGTCTACTGATGAAACGAAATATTACGAAATTCCTTTTTTTTTATCATATCATATTATGTGGTTCCGCAAAGTTAATACGAAAAAATCTTTAAAAGTTAATTTATAATATTTGTTTTACAATTAAAAATTTATTAAAAATTGTTTCATAAGTTTAATGATAAAAGTGTTGTCATAAAAGTAAAAATTTAAAAAAGCTGAAACGTAATACTTTCCGAATCAAATTTAGAAACTGTATTTCAAATTGCCTGATGTATGATGGAGTTTGCTGGTTTGAACGAACACATCACTAATTTCGCGAGGGGATGTAAAACCCACTGTAATATTCCGTCATTCAAAAAGCAGTGCCGTGCTGAAGGCGAAGGTAACTTCGTGCCGGCCACCTGCAGGTAACCTGGGAGCGTCACGACGCCGCCGTCGCGACGAGTTATGACCACAAATCACGCGATTTGTAATTGCTACTATCAACTACACGATTTCACGTGGCGATTTCTACTTGCACATGTGGATGGAAATCCATAAACATCGATTGTGTTCTAGCTTTGCAAAAGACTCAACGTCGAACCATGATGAGAATTTAAATATAATTTGTTTCTATGAACTTTTGGATAATGTTTAGAATCCAAAAACTCGAATTTTCATGAATAAGAGATCGAGGAATAAATTTTATCTATAACGTAACTTTACACGTTGCAAAGTTAAAAACGTTATATAATTTTATTGTCTTATAGGTAAATGTATAAATACACATTGTATGTAATCACATTGGGTGTGATTACAAAGTATAATAACATAGAATTTGATCTATGGTAATTGAATTATACTTATGAGCTTAATTTGAATAACATTTTGACTTAATATATATTCTTTGATTTGTATATTTTGATTTAGTATATTGGTAATTTGCATATTTTCTATGTAATAATAATTACAATATGTTAATAATTATAATTGAAATGTTTAAATTTTCATGTATACAGATATATATTTGCTTGTTGTATCACTTGTTATTTTCCAAGTTTGTACTGCAGTCAAAGGATTCATCTTATCAGAAAATTATTTTAAGATACATTTTTTTACATCTTTATAAGAATTTTCACTCTATAGATTAATTTTTTCTGGCCCAGTGATACATACATATACTAATGTCTTTAAAAAATTTATCTCTTTTATAAATATTAATTATAAATAAGCTGTTTATTTTAATTTTTTGAAAAAAAAATTTTTTTTAAATTCTGATTTAAAAATATTGTAATATAAATACAATCATAAAATGTAAAAAATTATAACGTAAGATCGGAAATTCTCGGAGTAACCATGGAAGGTTCGACATAATAAACAAGTATTATTTTTGTATAGCGATTACTCAAATATAAGTAATACAGTATACATTTTTGATGATATTTATATTATACATAATGTATAAATATTCATGATTTTTGAGCTTTTTTAATAATTAGAAGAATAATCATTAAAAATGGAAAAAATGCTATTATTAATATTTACAAATGCAAAGAAGAAAAGTCTTTAACATGATTCTTTAAATTTATGCCAAATAAACAATAAAATACGGTCAATAATGTTCATAATAAACAATTTGCAATATAATAATATTTTAATTCGTGGATTTACTATATTAAGTTCACGATTTTAAATTTTCATGTTTCGATTATTTTAATTTTTGCAATTAACGATCCCTGAGACTTTTAAAAATAACTCGACGATACATTCCATTTCTTGAAAAAAAGTTCAAAGGAGGAAAGATTAAATTTCTTAATAAATTATTACATATGTGTACCTTGAATTAATAAATTGAAAGCTTTTAAGATAATAAAAATAAGGTAAATTTTTTCAACACTACCTCTTTTCTGTATGAAGAAATAGAGAGAAAAATCTGATTATATATTTTCGGATCTTACGACTATACGCATGGGCGTTTCTAGTCTACATCACCATGTAGTATATCACGTACCGTGACAGAACGCGTTACCATTGTAACACGCTTGTTCCTGCGGCGATACATTACGTTACGTCCACGTCCCAGGTATTACTTCGGCTTCCCTCCTCAACATGGCTAGTAGCTTCGTACATGTTAGTAAGCTATGTTTGATTCGTTCGTCGGCGGTCATGGTGGGCTACGTTAAAAGCTTTCCTCGCCATCAAAGTAATTGCGGATATATAGTCTACGATGGGAATTGCGGAACTGCCAAAAACGCGCCTCAATTTGGCATCAAGGTATTGTAATAGGCAGGAAAGTTACTTTCGTTTAAATATCAGAAAAAAGAAAGGTTTTTTTTTGCAACACATTTGTGTTATAATTATTTCATAATAATTATATATGTACATATCAGAATTTAACAAAAATAAATTTTTATAAAATATAATTATTTTTACAGTTAATCTAATTCTAAAGATTTTTATAAAATAAATTAATATAAAATTATACGTAAAAACTTAAAAAGTTACGATATTTGGATTTTTTGGGTAGTATATTATTTAATTTTGTAGTAGCTATCATGAAAATTAATCGCTGCTTTTTTATCGTTAACAAAATATTCCGAGGCGTACTTACGGCTTCGATGCTCGACGATATGTGGCGATAAGTAGACGTGAGTGCTTGTATGTCTTGCGGCATCCGGCAGGTCGTATAGGTGCGCGTGCTGTGTTTCCCGCGCGCGCTCCTTCCTCTTTCTGCGGCGCTGCTTGCCATCAACATCGCACTTCATAATCCTGGCAGTGTTTCTGCGCGTCTCGATCCGTTAACTTACTCAATCGGTTCGTTCCTCTTTCCTAATAATATCTGTTTCGTTACAATTTTCAAAAAGAGGTATTTTTATAATTATCGCTACAAAGTTGCGTTTTTTTTTGTTGCCAGTTCCAAGTTAGCAACTGATAACCGGACGTCATTACTTTCGTGCGTCAAACTTCTGCTCCACAGTGATTTCGGACAATTGTAACATTACGCTTTCGTCCGTGAACGTCCGACTTTTGCTTTGTGAAAATTAATATATATTCTTTGCGATACCATCTGATTTCTGTGCTATTAAAATCTCTTTGAGCATAATAAATTTTATACGAGAAATTTTTCCATAAAAATCTGTATTACAATTTTTGTGGCATACAATTCAAACGACATTGATAATGCATAATATCATATAACATTTTGTAATAATTCTGTCAAATAATTCTTCGCGACTACTCTCTATCCATGTATTCCGATGTAGAAATCGATTACGCACGAAAGTTTTTCTAATCGTTGACGGAGTGGCTTAAACTAGTTTATTGTATCATATTAAAATTACTTTGCATATAAATGTAATTAATGATAGTACGTTATTGGCAATTCGTATAAACCACAATGTGAGCTTTTTCTTGACCATTCACGTTTTACTTATCTATTTCCTTTCTGCTTCGCCCATTAGCATTTCCTCAACACGACTAAGTTATTTTTATCACTTCATTAAAATACAAAATCACAAACATCAAGATGTTAATTACCATAAAAATCTTTTCGAACTCGAAATGTGAGTTAAATGTTTTAAAATAACAACTGTTGTTTAAAAAAAAAAGGGCAGAATCATACAATTGGTAAGTCGATAATTTTTATTTGGTATTGTTATATTTTATACTCCTATGTATTATCGCGTATGTAATAGTATTCATTTATTTATAAAATACTATTTTAATGTAAAATCCATTTGTGATATGTTACACATGTGTATAAATATTGACAAATCATGTCAGCACTGTTTAAGTCCAGATTTAATCTTCTATTTTGCGCATATCTACGTGACATGATTTATACTTTGAGAGAAATTTGCTGCACAACTGATTCTTAGTATCTAATTTCTTTCAATAAATTGATTACTAGCCCATTCTTTCGAAAATTATTGGCTACATTTAGCAGAGAAAGCAGCTTTATAAGTGTTGTAAGATTTTTTAATACGATTGATTCTTGCATTTAGATCTTGCCAAATCTGAATATATAAACCAATTATATTAAAGATTCTTACAATAGTTGTAAAACTGCTTTTTCTGCTGAACGTGGTTATAAGGGACTTTATAATTTTTTAAATTTATTAAGTGCTGTAAAAACTGTTTATTTCTGAAATAAAGTAGTAAAAATCTTTAATATCTACGTGGTTATATAATAGAAAATATTTTGAATAATTTCTTGATAAAATTTGTATGGTGCAGCAAAAAATTTTGCCTAAACTAATATGCATGTATATCTCCTATAATTTTTCTTTGATCATAATTTTTTGCTATTCTTTCTTTCTTTCTCTTTCTCTTTCTCTACTTTTTTTATCTACAAAATATAAACACGTTATTATAAATAAATAATAAATAAATAATTTTGTTTAACTCTAACATTATATCAATTAAAATTTTTTTATAAATATAAAATAACAAAGAAAATAAAAGAATTCCCAGATGCTTTGATAGGTAAAACAAAGTAAAAGAAAAAAGAGAGAGAAAGAAGAAGAAGAAGAAGAAGGAAGAGGCGAGATTGGATAGAAGGCTAGGTGTAATTTACCCTTGAGGCCCCGTGGGTGGTTGCTTGGTTCTTGATTCTACCGTACAGGATTGGTTGGACGTTTGACAGTTGACGGATGATGAGGCGGCCTTTCAGTCCCCCTTTCGTCTCCCTTTTACGCCCCCAACGTGCTGATTTAGTCCCGGGTTCGGTTTCTGGTGCGTCCATTATCTGCCGCGAGGCAAAGTCGAACCGGGCATAACGGGATTATTAGCTGAAATAGGCACATACGTCATACATCTTTGGTTTTTTTCCACCCATCCTTTATTCCATCGTGCTTACTGTAGATCGACCAGAAATTGTTCGACGGTATTTTAACCGTGTAATTCTCATCCATTATTATGGGATTTAGAATTTTCAGTAAAAAAAAAAAATAAAATAAAAATATACCTAAATTCAATACTTTAAATATATGTATATAAATACACTTGGAATTTAAATAATATATTCACTTTTTAAGGTGAGAAATACAGAAATTAATGATCCACATTAAAATTAAGCGAATGTAAAATCAAATTGCATTTGCAAATGAACAAAAATTTAGAATTTATAGACTACCCACTAACAAAATGCTTAATTAATGAACTAAAATCGAAAAAGTTCATACATTATTGTGTGACATAATATAAATTGTATGAGTGGATTTATCGAGTTATCTCAAGCATGAATATTACATGTTTTCTAACTCCCGATGGACATTCTTAAAACACTTTTTACATAAATCTCATGTCATACGAAGAAAATAATATTATTTTATCTGCTCGCGATTCGTCGTTTCTTAATTTGCACGAACCAGTATATTGAAAAAAAATGACATTTCTAGTATATCTGCATGTATCTATTTGTTAGAAGACAGATGGCGAGATAATATCGTAATAATCTCCATTTTAACGCGGTTCTTTATATGAGGCTTGGAATGAGCATTCAAGACGTAGCTCTTGTCGCAGCGTAACGCTTCGATGCATAGCCCGAGATAAGCTATCCTCTCGCCGAGGAGATGTGGATCTAGGAACGATGCGCGAAACGGCCAAGTGTAGTTTCTGTATTTCTTCGTGTTGGATGTAAAACCACAGCACTGGTGTCGTGTTTATCTATTCTGCGATCTACTGCGCAACGTGATTGCGCGAACTACTGCGTGGTGTGGTGTTCGAATATTCCAGGGATCTTGACTGCGTGGAACCAGAAAACCGGTCGTGTTCTACGCAGCTTGCTACTTTATCCGTACAAAATTCGTAATTTTCCTTAGTCGCTGACATTTAAAATTATAATATCATGTGTTACACAAAAGAACGTTTTCAAATTAAATATAGATTAAAAGATTTATTATAAATTTTGTAATTTAGCAGAGCGTTATATGCATTATCTTAATAATTTATAAAATTATTAAAGTAATACCATTAAATAATAATATTAGCAAAAAGTAATTTAACCCGTATTATCTTGATTAGCATAGTTTGCGTGAGTGGATGATCTAACGTATTTTAACAAACTAATTAAGACGATTGTTCGGGTTTATCATCGCGCACGTGAGTAATAGACTGACTGCTCGTTTCGGGAGGAAGTTCGCTATGCGTGAGAAAACAGACATACATCCTTCTCGTAGCGTGATTAAATCTTACTTTTCCACGACTGGGACGGATATACTTGTAAAATGGTTATGTAGGCTAATTGGTCGTCGTCGATCTCTGCCTTTCACCTTAATTCTTTCTCAGCGTTTTACTCCAGATTATTGCTCTTGATCGTCATATCACAATTTCCTCGAGGTTCGATGGGGGTATGAGTTACTGCCTTTGCGAAGAGTATTACTACCTGTCCAACCAAACTCGCATGCTCAGGCCTAGTCTGCCATTTATCATCTCATTTTATAGTCAACCAAATGCGAACACTGGAACGCCCAGTAAATGTTTTCGCTAGTCGTGCACTTTTGCCACTTTGAAAAAATTTTATTCTTAAATGGCAATATGCAGCTTTTCTATTCATATTTTCATTCTATCGTTTACGATGTACAAAAAAGGGTCAAATTTTGATTGCCCGTATTTAATTCTTATATTTTTTACGTAATTCACTTTTCCTGACTTTTTTGCCAACTAATGTAGCTTGGCAATTATATTTTATTAATTTGTAAACATTAAATAAAAATTTCTTTATTAAAAAATCTAATTTACTAAAATTCTAATTTTTTAATGTTAAATGAGCTTACAATTTTTTGGATATTTTTTATTAAAGGCGCTGCTGGATTTATTAGGAAAAACGTTTGTGAACTTGCGATTTCTTGCGAAACAGTCTGTGTACACCTGCTTACGAAACGAGTTAGTCGGTGGATCGGACCAATCGATATTTGACCGATCGCCATGTGGCCCGAGGTTTCTTAGCGAGAATTCAACGTGCCTTCACGTATTCGTTATCCTACCCCGTCGCTAATAATAGACTTTGGCACCGTGCTGGTTTCGTCCGAAGACCACCCAAACGATCGCGCACGAGGCGAAAGGATCGGTGTTAGCGGGCACTGGCGGGGGTTGATTAGTATTACAAGAACGATAGACATGGGCTCATAGATCAAACAATAAGGTTGATCTGAGTGATTGATAAGCAATGCCACGCGCCAGTCTGCCACGCAATCGCGATGAGGACGACGAGACCGTCCGCTTTCGATGCTATGTATCGCATACACTACTTAATTTTTGATTTACCAGTTACTAATAAAATTATAAAAATATATAAATGTATGTCTAATAATTGTATATTAAATTTTTTGTCAATTGTTTGTAAAAGTAAGTCTTCTTTTTATTTTTTATATTTATGTGTATGTATATTGGCAAATATACATAAATCTCAAAAATATAATATATAATTCAATCTGCTATTTGAAGAAATAGGATTAATGATACTTACGTACATATATTTGATAAACATATATAATATTTTTATGTCTAACATTTTTTACGTGTATTTAAACTGCATTTATAAGTATAATCTTTTTGTTAGCTTTATAATGAATTCGACTGGACTGCACTTCTAAGCACTGCTATATGTTAAAGTCACTAAGTACATTAATCTAATCTAAGTGTAAACATTACATATTACTTATCTTTACGTTGATTTGTGTACGACGACTTTAATGTACACCAATGCGCACTAGTGTATTCAATCGAATTAACTATTAATTTTTATGGTAATTTTTATGGTGATTTTACTATTCCAAAATAAAAGAGAAATTAAATTCTTCTTGTGCAAAAAACATTACTGAGACCAGAATAAAATTTAAATATATTACTTGATAATGAATAATTTTAGATAATGTAAAGTATAATTAATATATATGTATACATTTTTATGTAATTTTAAAATTGTTTAAAAATATCGTGTATAAAAAGTGTGAAAAATACGATTTCTATTTTATAATAATTTTTATAATAATTTTTATAATAATTTTATAATAATTTTATAATAATTATGGTGCTTATAACAGAAAATTTAAATTTGAGTAATAGTATTTACTATACATGTATATGCTTATCATTTCATAAACTATTTCTCATATTTATATTATAAAATTGATTGTTACCTCATATGTATTTATTATAGTTTAGAACTTGGAGACAATATAAATAGTAAACAATAATGCACATTTTTGATTAATAATAATCTAATATGTATAGTTTTTTTAAAATACAGAGATGTTTACTATAAATTATGATATTTTTAAATATTAATATAGTAAAATAGCAAAGTATACACGATAAAGTAATAATATTTTTAATTACGTTTTAAAATAACATTTTCCTTAAAAAAATTAAACTGAAGAAATTCCAGAAAGAATTATATCAAATTATCTATAAAATTATAATAAGAGTAAATTTTAATTTACTATATTTTAAATTGTTAATTTTGTGACTTCTGCGGCACTGTTACTTGCTATTTTTCTGTATCTTATTTTGGCAGCACAGTTTTCAGTTCTGTGCAAATATTCATTATAAATTTGTCTCAACCATATCAACATAGTAAAATTTCATAGTAAAGCTTGTTAATTGAAATTTGCTATATGATGAAACCAACAGACTTACATATTAAAGTTTTGTAAACAAGGTAGACGTAACTACATGGAAGATAGAATGTCATTGTTAATGTGAAAATAATGTGCTGTTAACGCATATCATTTCTCATTCTTCTAATTATGTTTATTCGATATTTTATAGTACAATTTACTATATGCAAATTCCTGTTAAAATGTAAGATATATTATAGTTGCATGAATGCATATCATAACTATTATCATAATATATTATTAAAGCAGCTATGATTTGCATGGTTTAAATAGTTATAAATTTATACTTAGCATTGAACTATAAATTATAATTATATTATGGTAATTTAACCATTCTAACTCTCAGTGTAGCAGTAATATAACAATGAAGCACCTAATCATAAACTTTACAATGTAATTGTAGTTACACGTACAAAACACTTTTCTCAGTGAACATATAATTACACTAGAATTACGTTTGTTATTGTATAAATCAATAACATTCTGTTATATGTATATGTTTTTCATTTTTAAACTTTTTGTTAAAAATATGTTAATTATATTATAAAATTAACATGAATCTAATATTTTCCTTATCTTTTGCAACATTCTTTTTAGTATTTTTGAAATATTTGAAAATATAATTGTATTTCCCGCCAAATAGAACATAGCCCTCTACCCAATTTTGTTGGAACCCAAAGGTACTCGACCTTCCAGCAGAGTGCAGCAGATGGCGGTGTAATTCTATCTCAAGGCCACTGCTCGCACAGCAGCTGTTTCCGTAGTGCTGCCACCTTCTGCACCCCGCTCAAAATGATGGTGGTACTGACCTGCGCACATCCCGCACCATCATAACACAGCTCGAACGCCATGGGTGCTGGCAAATTTATGATCCGTATCATGGCGCGGCATCTAAACGATTATTTGCCGTTAAACGTAAACGGCTTATAAAAACGAGTCTGTATAATAGAGTAAATATAGGCTTGGTGTTCAGACCGTGATAAATTTATAGCTCCACTTATGAAGATTTCGAATTAGCTGACTGGCAGCACTTAACCTTGAATATTACTGAATTCACATTCGCGAACAGATTTTTGAAAATTTCTTTTCCGGAGTTACTTTTCTTAATATAGATTAAGGATACAGTCAAGTTAACGATACAAACACTATTAAGCATTCTTTGATTTTTATCAATTAATAAAATTTTTTATTTTAATTAATCAATTAAAAATGTTTCGAAGCATTTGTAGCGTCGAATTGACCACACTCTGAATATGTCTTGGATAGATAAAAAGAAAAATAAAATTTATATATAGAAGTACGATGCTAGATTTATAATAGGAAATACAATCTAAAAAGTTATGTACTGGAAAATTTAAAATATGAAGAAAAAAGCCAAGGTACCTCATTTTAATTTTGAAATCTTTTTTTGAAGAAGTTAAAACAAATGTTTTACACTTCATCGTAGTATTCTTATTGATAGACCAAAATGTCGCTTCAACGTTTTTTGAAGGTTACTTTTATTTCTTTATCTGGAACCATAAGATTACTTTACACTTAATTTTATGTAGATTTTATTGAATTTTTTTGTGACATTTAATTACTATATTTAATATAAATTAATGTGCTAAAAAAATAATAGAATATATAATAAAGTTTCATTGTTTGTTTATAGTACATTTTATATTTATTATGATCTAGTTTCGGTTTTTATTTATAATGCATCATAAAATGTTAATAGTGACTGATCTTTCATATGGATACTCATTTTTATTTTTATATTTTTTTGCTACCTGAGAAATGATAAAATGTAAATAAGTTTTTGATAACCACATGATAATTTTTTTATTTTTGCTTTTATATAATAAATTATTTTCAATTTACTTTTTCTTTTGATCAATGTATGGTCAAATTTAGTTATTGATAGAATTAGCTGAGGATCAAGTTAAGTCAAATTGTTTTAATCTATAAGTAGATTAATTTATAGTTTTATATAAATAATTAATTTAACATATTTAATACAACATGTTTTATTACGCACGTTATTGACATATCTAAAATACTTCTTTATACTTTGTGCTCGACCAGAAAAAAATTTGTAGTGTTTTTAAATAAAATTTTATTAATATATACAAAACAGTCATATATTAATTGTGTTAAATGCGTCATTGTCTCATTTAAATATCAATGTCGTTTTGCTCATTAATAGTCGAGAAAATCAGAAACATAAATCACTACCTATTTAAATAACAAATGACATGCAAATTTGTTTACTTTATGCTGTGATCTATAAAATACATTTATAACTTTAAGATTGTTACAAAATAAGTATAAATCTTTTTTTTTAAATACATAATTTTACTTATCTTTATCTTGGACATAAAAATATAAAATTGTCATAGAAAAAATAATCAAATGTCTATAATATACTAAGTTTATTTATGAGTATTAACGATATTCATAAATAAAATAGAATATAAATATTTTTCTTATTATAACATATTGCTTTTCGTTAATTTGGCAAACCACGTGGAAATTCTAGTCGTACGGAAACCTCTTCATGTTCTATTCTTACATCTTGTGCATCTTCAAGTCGTGGACTTAGTATAGCCTGGCTCCAAGAAGATTTTAATTAAACCCGCCCTTCCAATGTTGCGTCTGATTGGATGAGCTAATCCCATTCGTAGAAAATTTAGGGTTTCAAACCCTTGGAAGTCTTAAAATTTTTTCACGGTTTAGTGACAAAATTAAAACGCTCTACATAGCCATAAATACAGCTTTACTTTTAGAAAACATAATGTTTATTTTATAAAATATTTTTAAAAAAATAACATTGTACAATTTTGTACGGTTGTTAATTTTCTCTCTCTTTTAAGAAAAAGAATTTTCTGAAACGCTGTTTGATTATATACGTTATATACTATAGAAATAATTTTTTCAAATTTAATTTCAAGTTTAAATAAAACTTATTATGTTGAAATGTATATTATTCAAATTATTTTTATTATTTTCTACTACAATAGATTTCGTTTTGGGAAAACATAACAACTTTGTCAGAGCGCTGTACTTTCTGTGATGAGTACCTTTCTTAAGTAAGTCATTAGAGGTTTTAGAAGGTTGGGTGAAGAAGCATTTGGTTGTCTTACAGGAAGAGGGACTGGTAACATGCGGGAGGAAAGCACGTCATGAGGATGACATCTAAATCTTGCTTTTCGTTTCATCCTGACTGCCCGCCCTTTCGCTGCCTATGCTTAGATCCAAAACTCCCTTTCTTCCCTTTAGCTTTCATAGGGGTGGAGCCTCAAAAGTACACTCTACGCCAAAAATTAAATACCTTTAAGAGTTACATATTACCTATTACATAATGTAACATAACAATATAATAATGCGACAACGTCTTCAAAGGATATTCTGCCATTTTTTTTAAGAATATATAAATATATCATTGAACATTATAACATTACATTTATAACATTTATTTTTTGCAAGTAGTATTTTTTGTTACAAAAGAGAATTAAATTTTGTTCTAGTTTTAGTTTTGAAATTAAATCGGTGAGAATATGACTTACGGAAGAATGTAGATTCTCGTTTGAAGGACATAAACCATAATATGTACACTAGTTCCGTTTACATAATATATTGGGACGACAACGCTTTTATATTTTTATGGCGGTGAAAGTTGACCACAAAGGTCGAGACCATGAAGGTATCCTCTTAAGTTTCACTGACAGTCGGAAAAACGTATCTAGCGAGTTTCACTTTTGCCCTTCACAGTCGTTTTATATAGACTGATTCCTAGTAAAATCATGAATGTCATGGAAAATTTAGAAACGTAATACTACTCCTCTCCGTTAAAATCAATATACCTTGGATTTTTCTCATGATGGATTTAGGATTACTTTGCTAAAAAAACGAAAATGTTAATAATTGTGATGTCAGACGTTTATTTTTAACGTTGTTACATTCAACGCGCGTGCATATCAAAATTGGAAGGAAACTGAAAAGAAAAAATTTTCTATTGTAAGAAAATTGATTAATGTCTTGATGTAAAATATTTTGTTTATCTAAAATTCGGAATATCTTCTTAATGATACGTAACGAAGTCTTTAATTGGCAATAAAAATGAATAAAATTGCACATACGTACACACTCTCACATTGTGTTCTAAACACAATTTGCGATATGGATTTTCTCTCCAAAAAAAGGAGTGTTTTTCTATTTTGCGAATCTAGCGTGGATTCCATAGCCATTGATATCACTAGTCGCGAGTTTTCACGTAAAACGCCGCCCATTCCACGAAATCGTGCACGTGTGCAACGCCGGATTCAGCTGCCTCGTTCGGTTCAGGAATGAATTATCGCCCGTTCGGGGCTGAGCTCTTTCATTTCCAGTCTACGCGGTAGTTCCATCCTTTTCTCTCCTCCGTATCGGCCGAGGCTGCAGACAGCAACGCTTTTTTCTCATCCCTCTGCGATACCTCCCTCTATTCCTCTCTCCGTTTTCTTTTTCAATTTCCATCAGAGATATATCGTATCGTTTTTTGTTTCTCTATCTCTCTTTTATATGCTTGAGTAATTTCTATTTATATTATTTGTTATGCATGTTTGTTTTAGAATAATTATTGATATTATTTATAATGCACCCTATTGTTAATAACATTTCGTAGATGTGGGTTTTTTTCTACTTTAATCTAATTTTTGCAAAATCTTTGAAATTTATTTAAAACAAACAATTCGTATAACAATAGTTGGTATTGTTATGAACAACTTTATATTAAATTCAATAGATGTATTATAATATACATATACACTTTTTAAAGTAGTACGATAAAATACGAATAATTATACGCGTAAAATTGTACGCATGTTTTTTATCGTGCGGTTTTGTTTTAATTATTATAAATTAAAAGGTTATTATAAAAATATGTATATTGTGCATTTATTAAAATAGTTATTTATTTCATTGACGTATTTAGATTACGTAATCGTATTATGTGGAAAGCTTTCTAATTATTTTTTCGATCTGCGACGTGAAACTAATTTTCTGCTTTGAAACTCGTCTGGAGATTCGCCAATTCCTTTGAGAATAACTGAGATAAAGGGCAAAATTCATCAGATCCATGGAAGCAACCTTCATTTTGATATTTATTCTTGCCCAAAAAAGTCATATATACACAAATTGCAATTACTAAAATGTAATACTTTGACCGCATTTCACCAGATTATTTTCTCAGCCAAATTCGTATATTACATAACGTATTTCTAAAATGGGTTATTCCTTTTCATCATAATGTCAAATATAACTATTTACATTTTGTAGAAGTCTAATTATTTATTTCTCGAATATTGCTATAAATTTTAAATTCTGTATGTACTCAAGACACGTTTTTATAATATTAATTAAATATAATTAATGTAAACATATACACCGAGAAAAAAATTTATTAAAACACAAAAATATTTAATTTAATACAATCAACTAAACATTGGATTGATTGAATAATTATTTACTTGCACAAAAAAGGTACAATTTATTCGTGTTTTTTTAACTATTCAAATTGAAATTTTTTAACTACGAATTAATTAAATTAATTCAATATTTTGTATCGAACTAAACATTTTAATTTTTTAACAATTTTTTTTCCCGCTGTATATATCTATATTGATTAAATTAAGCGAAATTCTACAACTTACATTGAAAATCTAAAGCAGAATAAATTAAACATTAGTTTAATTATGTTTACGTTGAATGTTTATTATCTTATATCTCGTGTTCAGATAAAAAGATGAACTTTTAATCGTTTGAAAACGTTTCGGGAGGGAAGGGGGGTAAATCTTTCGTAATTCATTCAAAGAGAAATTGCATGCAAGGGTACCGGGGACACAATCAATTGGGTGTTTTCGTTTTGAACCGTGCTCCACGATCGAGGATGAAAGAAGGCACGAGGAGGGTAAATTGGAATTCCGCGATGCGGAGGATGATGTTGCCCCGGTTGGCCGGGACGAGGGGGTATGCTGGAGCGCGAAAGTAGAAGGAAACCGACGGTGGAAAAAGGATAGAAGGGAAGAGTAGGGAGGAGTAGCATCCAAGGAATATTTACTGCCATCTTCTCCACCACTTACCCACAGATTCACTGCCTGAAGTTGTAAACACCTCTTAACTATATGGAGATAGTATCTCGGTTTCTCTCCTCGTGTGCCCTAAACTGTTACGTAGGTGTTACGACTATCATTAATTAGATCATCATATGATTGCAACGTGATATTTTTCTTAATGTGTCTCATAACCACACACAATTCGCATAAATGAATTATACGTGACGAACGAACGAAAGCAGCTGTCACATATTTGCTATTTAAGCAATGATATATACGAGTGCCATAATTGCATTAAAAATAAAATACCGTAGTTAAAGCTTACGCACTGTGTATCGTAATAATAACTTAAAATTAAACTACAACACTGTTGGTAGATCGATTTTCCGCTATTTAATTTGCATATCGTGTACGTTATATTTATTAACGCTAGAACGACACCGATCGATACACTGCTGCCTGCTTGTAGTTTAGCGTTCACCTGAACAAACGGTTTACATATTCATCAATGCTTGGGTCAACATTTGTCACACGGCAAAGAAATTTCACATTTAAATGACCTTGCCTTGCGGCAAGTCGAACGCGGCATGGCGGCTTCTTGTCCGCCGTGAAAATGTGACGTTTCGTACGTGTATCGAGATACATCGCGATTTATGTCTCCTGAACTTGACTCGTTTTCAAAACCGGTTTCGCATTCTATCTCGCTTGACCGTGGATTATTCAATCGATAACTGTTTCTGAATTTATACATGTATCTACTGAACTTTCAGCGATACTTTTAAATGTGATTTATCGATTAGGACTCAACGCGAGAGAAGACGACGTCAATTTGCTGAAAAAAGTGTTAATGTATTATAAATATTTCAGAATACGTTTAACATAATCAATGTAGAAATATTGCAACATATATTTATTATATATACGTATATCAATCTTAATATAACGTTTATTGAAACGCTCTTTTAATCCTTCTTTAATATAATTAACAATTCTTCGAATTAGAATAATGTTAGAATAATGTTTCTCAAGGGAAATTACAAAAAAAAAGTTAAATATAATAAATAATAGTGGATAGTGAGAGCGTCTATCCTTAAATGAAATTATTCGTTTCGCAAAAATAGAGCGCGCGCTGCCAGCTAAGAAACGGCAGCACCGAAACAATGAGCTGATGCGCTCTTCGTGGCTGTAGATGGTAGAGACGTGGAGATATAGAACGAGAGAGACAAATAGAAGGAGACGGTGAAACCCACTAAATCAATACTCTGCCATCGCTCCAACTCTGGCTCATCCCCTCGCCTACCCCCTTAGCCCACCCCTGAGTCGTCAGCCCGCTTCTCTCTCCCGGCGTCCTCCTTCACCAGCGTTTCTCGGTTCCGTTCGTTCCACGCCACCCTTCGTTCCACCCCCGTCACGCTCTCGAAGCGAAACTTCTCTGGCTCCGCTTCCATGGGCTACTCCCGCAGAGAGTTTCCTCTACCATAGGGCTGAATTCTCCCTTATGCGTCAGTATAATCTACCCGATGTTCATGAGATGTCGGTGACGCGTGAAAAAACGTTTATTCCTACACATTGCACGTACGCGCCTATTCTCATTTTCAACTATTTTGTTTAACATTCTCTTTCAACGAGAACTTTATAGCGACGAATACAATTTTTGTTTCCTAGTATTTTTAAATCAGCACCCTTCGATCTGAGATAAATAACAATTATACTAAACGTTTTTTTTAGAAAAACAACAAAGAACATTAAACGTTCGTTTCAATAACATTATTAGAATCTTTATGTTATTTTTTTTTAGAATTGTGTATTTTTTATGTTGATGAGGATGAAGATGAGGTAACATCTGGCCTATACGTACTTGCTTATATATTTTTAAAACGTTAACAATTTTTGCTCTACAACAATTAGACATGATCTAATCAACAAAAATATACATTCATCAAAATATACATTTGGTTTTAAATTTTATAATTTTAAAATGTAATTCCCGTAAAATATTTTAGAAGCGACTGTCGACGAGCTTCACTTTGCACGGATAACGGAAAAGCGATATCGCCGCGTTGGCACGTAGACTGCAGATCCAAAAAGATACTTGCATGGAATTTTAATTCAAGACTACTTGAAAACGATGAAAACTCCAGCAATTTCATATTCTTTTACGTTTTGTTAGTCATAAAATATTCTGTGTTATCTTCATAGTAAATAATGTCGAAGTCTTGCATCATGATTGTCATTTGTAAAATGAGCATGTTGTTTTTTGTTCGGTTTTATTTCAATAAAGTATAAGCAATTTTTTTAATATAGTTTTTCATAATTTTTAAATCTGTTGCTATTTTTTTTTAATATTTGGTTATGTTAAAATTTAATACAAAATAAGAATTCTACTTTATTTTGCGTTAAAATACGGCATGAAAAAATATCAATGGAGAACGTCAATTATTGGATGATACAATATGGCAATCGAAACTTCAATTCTTCAATTATTACGAAGCTCTGTTTATTTCACGCGGACATTACGCGCTTATCAACAAACTGGGTCACGTAGTTCTGCTGGCGTATAGTCGCGCGACCATCCTCGAACCATTTGCAAACGAATGTTGAGCGTATCTACGATCGTGAGATCGTACAACTGACTGCATAGTCTATGAAAGAAGTAGAAGGAGGAAGAGATTACTGATTGTGAGAAGGGGCCCACGTATGGGCGTCTGCATGTGTGCGACTGCCCAAGACGAGGGTACGGTAGTAGCCCCAATGCGTCTGCAATCGAGAGCTAACTGGACAAATAAACGGTTGGTTGCTTCTCGGTTGGTTGCTTCTTACTGCTGACGATATCGTCTCCTCTATTAATGGCGACTTCATCATATATCCTGACTTATAACGTTGAAGATCTACAGCAAATTTTGCCATAAACTTCTACCGAATATTATTCTTATCATTGTGGTAATACTTAAAAGGATTTTTGAAAAAGTATTATCGTGTGATAATATTGTAATTCTTAACGATAAGTGTGTCTTTGTCAGATTTGTCGCATATATATGATGTAAACGATATTCAATAAGTAGCTCATCATTTCAATTAATAATGAAGAAAATCTTGCTTTACTTGCTGCTTTTAAAAAGAATATCAAGTAACAAAAAGTCCAATTACACGGCCGGCAACTCCTGCTTTGTTTCACGGCCGCTGGTTTATGCCTTCCCTCTCTTTATCTACTTCGCTACCGTTCTTAAATTCTCTCCTTGTTTTTCTTTTCTTTCCTACCGACGTGCGAACTTTTGCTGCCTTGGTAGCTGCCTAGTTTGTGATTTCTCGATGCTACCTCCCTACGCTCTCAGCACTCTCTACAACTTAGTGTCTCGTTAATTTCTTGCGATTCGCAAGACGATTACCGCACTTGTCCGAAAATTTAGCGCTTTCGATGTCCCTTAAATCTCTCGCAGTGAGTTAAACTTGCAACATTACGTTCCGAAAATACGCTTTCTTACATACGTCATAAAGTCACATTGTTTTTTTAAACACAGTTCTTGTTTGGGAATGTGAAAAAAAATGTTGGCATATAAGTATTCACAAGATACATAATCAATTTTAAATTTTAAATTTAATCGTAAACAAATCAATCAAATACTTTTTTTTATTTAACAGTAGTATACGCGTGGCTGTTTGATTCTACGATTACATATACACATTGTGATGATGATAATACAAGTTTTTAAACTTATTAATAAATAAATGATTAATATTTTGGGAAAAACGTATGCTAATAAAATTTTGACGTATGCTAATAAATGACATTTTGACGGAAACAAAGCACTGTAATTAATATTTATAATAAATTATGAGATATTTATATGAAATGTACTGCCTGTATGCGTGGTTTATGTTCCGTATATTTTATCGCAGACCGCGTAACATCACCAATTACTCTATGTTTCGTAATAAGTCATAATTGAATAATTAGATTCGTCAGATCTCAGTCGGATTTGTTGTCCTCATTTACGAACTACTCTCATGTTTTCGTAATTTGTTTTCAAACAAAAAACCGGTATTATTTTCAGAATATCAATTTGAACATTTCAGAAGAAAAACAATTTCATGTGCATAATTTTGATATACTGATGAGAAAAAAACTTGTTAAAGACTTTAATATTTAGTTCCAAAACTTCAACTAAACATCGAGTTGTTTCAACAATTATTTAATTGCACTATACCAGAATGGTATAGTTTATTCATGTCAGCCATTTTTTAATCAAAAATTAACTTAATTAACTCAATATTTAGTTGAGCGCATCCGACTAAACATTTTAACTTTTAACAATTTCTTTCTCAGTGTAATAATAAACATATACGTTTTGATAATAATAAATATTAATGTTACTACATATAAGCGTAATCAAACTGGTGTATGTTTCTATGCTATGACTAAGACGCATCAGCCTGTTGGAAAAAAGTATTTGAACGTTCTATCCGAGTTACACGATTCTGGTAGTCGTCTGATAGGATTACGACTACCGTTGAAAGATTGACGGTCGAATCCGTCAGCCGCTTTCTACGGCTCGGGAGTCGGGACGGACTTAGGATTTTCTGCAATTTTCTCCGCGGCCTTCGACGCTGTAGGCCGTGCACGTTCCGAGGCTCGAAAGCTCGGCATTCAATTCGAATCGCGTACACTTGCGGTTGATGAAAGCTTGAATGAGTGGCACGTGGATGCGATGCGCGCGAGCACGGCGGTTTCGTTAGCGTCAGCGATGCTATTTTAAGCATTTCTGGGAATTAAAATTAGTTGAACGAAGAAATAGATTCGTGATAGATATAGTTTTTCGAGTTGGCTCACCCTCAACCGTATACATCTACAATAAATTAAATGATTAAATGTAATTCAATGCTTTGACGAAAACAATGATCGTATATCATCCTACAATATGAAGATAGATGACGAAATATATACCATGTCCCAATTTTAATACGCACACACATTGGTTGTCATCGTTAGTTCCATTAATTTATCTCAAGTATACTGTCACCATTCTACTTCAGGACACAACTCGCTCGTTCCAAACACAAAAAATGCGAAAACATTGAAGAATTTTGTATTCTATTCGATTAATATGATAAAAATTTAATCAGCAATTGAGCGACGCGTGTCAACGAGCAACGAAGGATGCCAATGAGACGCAATCTGCTGTCCTTGTTGACGCAAAGAGAAACGGCGTGACAGTGTATACATATAGTAGACGCCTTGAGAGTGTCCCGCGGTGCCCCTCGAGTCTCCCCGTGTCCCGAAGACGGATGCAGGGGAGAAGGGACGACTCTCGTGCTGTACACAACCACCACCGATGCTGGATCACGGGGGCGTCAAGAGAAGCGAGAGCAGGCGGTAGGCCAAGAGGGAAACGGGTGTATCGGGGGAGTGAAGCTTAACGCATGTGCACAGGGCGCTTCGCGTCGCGGCGCTCCGGTCCCGCCGGTCGGAGGCTGCGAAACCGAGCGGGCGGAATTCGCGGATCAGAGTCGTCGCATCTCTCGCTTAAGATATACATCACCGCGGCATCGTCCGCGGTTTTCCATGGGTATCGGCGAGCCGAGAGCCGTCCCGACGCTGGCCGACACGCACCGAGCCCCGGTAACGACTGTCAATCGCGGACGGGATGCTACGCTCGGAGTACGCTCGGTGACGAATGATACCTCCCGAAATTACGGTCTTTCGTGCGACACGACACACGTGCGGTACGCCTTCAAGTGCGACTACGAATCCGGAGGACCTGCGCTGGCGAATCAACGCGACGACGAATCGGCACGACGATCAACTTCCAGTTAACACAGACTCCGAAGGGTCGATATTTATTTCCTTGGTACTCCCTCGAGAAAGCTTCCAGGATCATTGTGCTTTAGCGCGAGCTGAATCAAATTGTTAAACGACTAAAGGAAAGTGTGACATCGTGAAAAGCTCCTCGCAGATAGAAATATTCTCGTCTATTGACCATTCGTATTACTTCATAACTGATCTCTTCAACGATAAGAAAGAGCGAGGAAATTAATAATTTGGAAAACAAAGTTCGTCCCAAAGAAGCCAATTCCAGACTACGTTTCACACTGTAGATCTTGGAAATTATAAATCTTGTAAGTCAATGTTAAGTTGCAGCTTATTAAGTACAGTGCACTGTTCATCGACCTCGCGCGAGCATTATCCTCGTTATGTCTTGAAGAAGTCTAACCAGTAACTCAAGCTTTTGCCACAAACAATTTCATCCAGGTAAAGGAGTCAACTTGGACGAGGATACTTTTGAATGACCTGATCCGCCTTATGTTGCGCTAAGTCGGTTGCTCGCTTATTTTTTATTGTTATTCATCAGCAAGCCACTCCGTCAGCTCATAAATTATTGCGATTTAACAATATCTTCTTAAGACAATCTGACTACGCACGGAATCTCTCTCTCTCACTCTCACTCTCTCTCTCTCGAAGCAGTATCATTCGAATCAAGCCGGAGTACCAAGTACCTTAAGCGTTCCAAGTATTTTGTGCGACTGCTCCAGTTTGTAGGATTGTGTGTGTGAAGGTATCGCGAAGGCAAAGTGAGGAAAGGGTGATGGTGAATGGACTCACATGGTTACTCTATCCAATAGACAGTGAGTCTGCTCGAAGGACACATGGTTCGTCGACGGTGTTGGGTTTTTCTGATCCCACGCAGTTTCCTGTCGTACCTGGCTCGGTGACTGTTGGCGAATCTGTTCGCTCTTCGTGGACAAAGACTCCCGGGAAGGTGGTGTGTAAAAGGAAGTACCAGCCACGACGGGGCCCAGCGCCGGGGCGGAGACAAGGCCCCCGGTGCAGGGAAGAAGCGAAGCAGGGAAAGAAGTCGAGTTTAGCGTAGCAGCAACGGCCCTGAAACTACAGGGGAGAACAACTACCCCCTTGAACAGGGGGGAAGCTAGAAGGCGACCTCGCCGACGGAGGCGACGGAAAAAGAAGCGACGGAGGTGAGCGGATGGTCAAATGGCTATAATTATATCTTGAATCGTTATTAAACATTGACGATGATATATTTCATCGTATAGGAAACGATTTTATTTAAGTATGAATTGAATTTAAGTGAAATTTAATAGATAGACGGCGCACGGCGCAATTTCTAATTATGTTCTATTAGGGAACACATTTAACATTAATTGTTGAGATACAACAATTCTGTGCAATTCAACAATTCAAAATCGAAAATGCTTGGATATAAACATTTGGGTATAAACGTTTGGGTCTAACTTATTACTCCGTTAAGAAGTATTAATTTCCTATGAAACGTACGTTTGGCAAGTGACAGAATTACAGCAAATCGCAATATACGCGGAAATAACGGTGACGTTTCAATTAACGCCGAATCATAGTCTGTAAAATGCTTTGAGTGTCCCATCATAAAACTTATAACGGTCGATCAATGATCCTGCCACAATTCGTTATTCACTTTTCGCTTATTCATCAAAATTTGCATACTATTGATAAAACACATAGGCAATCGACAAAGCAATGTCTATCGCAGTTTTTCCTGCGGAGTGAAATCTTGACTCTCTTTTCATTAAATCATTTTGTATTAGATTAGGAGAGAAAATAGAAGAGAAAATATTATATCTTTAGGATATATGATGTCAAACGTATATTGATAAGTACACCCTTGAAAATAAGTTGATAACTTGTTTCAATAAACTGATTACCGATCAGTAACTGATTATATTTCGTCAGTTAACTGATAAAATATCATCAGTTACTGATCAGTAATCAGTTTATTGAAACAAGTTTATCAACTTTTTTTTCAAGAGCATGATTAATTTTGATTTTAAAATTACATTGTAAAGAAAGAGACATTACTCAATTATATAAAAATATCCAATTAGGGTCACTGCACCAGTCGCTGAACAATTACCAGTGAATGACTATTTTAGAAAAGTATATAAATAATAAGACTTCAAAATAATAAATTGCGAATTAATTGCATTTTTTATGATCTAATTTTTATAAAGATTTTATTAAGATAACATTTTTTTATTAAAAAATGTAATTATATTAAAATTTCATTTATATGTTTATTAATTGCGTGGTTCAATTTTTAATTTGTTCATTGACTGGTGCAGTGACCTATATGAAATATGCCTTTATTGATGTAATTTTTATATAATATTTACTAAAACGAAAATGCACCGGTAACAACCAATTTTTATCTATTACGTCACATAAAATGCATTGAAGCAATTAGTAAGGTTTAGTATTGGTCGAAGATTAGATTTCTAGCAAGTTTAACGATGTAGAATTACATTTTCTGCGAAAGCTCTTACATGAGCTCAAGTTATACATGAAGCGTGGAATATATCCGTACCGCGTGTTTGAAACGTTTGGCAATTCGCTAACCGCTCTTAATTGTAATTGATGATGCAGTAGATTTCAAGGCGGCTTGTGCGGTTGATGCAAAAAGTACAGATTCCAATATTAAGTGTAATTTATCCAGCTTCTTACAGCGGCCCGGTTACCGGTGGTCTTTTAACCATTTAGTCCTGACATTCTACAATGCGTTGCAATTTCGTTTTTCTCGTACGTCAACAAATTTTATCGACGTGCCGATCAAATACCCTAAAGACGTAGCACGTGAAAAATTTCTTAAAAAAAGTCTAGGATATTTTCTTTCATCTTTTAATCGGCCTAAACAAGGAGGCTTCCACGATAGCTTTTTAATACTATTACGATATGTCGATATGTTATAATTTATTAACTTTACTTTCTCTCTTTACTTTCCAAGTGTTCACAGATAGATACAAATTTAAACTTACCAATTTTTTTATACATTTATATTAATTATTTCTATCAAAATTATCTACTCTTTATGACGAAATATAACGTATACAAATAATGCATTTTTAAAAAATTATTAAAAAAAATTTTTATTGAAAATTTTAAAGATATTTATGACGCTTATATCTGTTTCATGAGAAAGGCATAAATAATTAATTTTATTATGTAAATTTCACCTACTTTTTATTTTCAATCGGTCATGTGTATTGGTCCAAGAAAAAATAACATCAATAACTAATGCACGATGTTAATGCATTTTTCTCTATATTTTCAATTGCCGACGTTGCGACATTTCTCTCGTTAACATTAACGTGAAAAAAAGGCTTGGGGTACGAAACCGATAGAATTCTTATCCCTAAAAGCAACGACGCTGGTTGGCCGTGGTCCCCCTCACTCATATTACGTCCCTTCCGTCCGCGACTGAAGGGAGGAGGAAGAGGCAGCCAGTACAGGGGCAGGCAGTCAGGCAGGCAGGCAGGCAGGAGGCAGGCAGGGGGATCGTCGAGGCAGGAAATGAAGGGAGTAGTCTGGGGTGATAGGAAAATTTGATGGAGGGTGGCAGAGTGACAGGAGGAGAGGGGCGAAGGGAATAGAGGAGAGAGAGGAGCGGAGGGCTATCAATGACGCGTTAGAGCACGTCACGCTGCGCAATGCATCTGCCGCCATATGCCGTCATATATATTATCCTGGCGATACGTCAATTCGGCCGCTGATCATTATACTGATTACCGCAGCACGCAAACTACTCCGCATGTGTGGCCGCTCTCATGAGTCTGTTATTAATAAGCACGGTTTAACTTTCGATATCGACGAACGGTCGGGTGAGACGAACCACTTGTATTGAGATAACTTCCGCAACGTGTTGATCAGTCGCTTAAAACACAAATAACTTTCTATCTTCCAGGAAATGCATTATCTACTTGAATAGCGATTAGATAATTCGCTATTAGGATAAAATATGTGTAATATTTCAAAACAACATGAAATAATCACGAGAATATCCGTAAAAGGTCAAAGAACAAATTGTAAAAGGAAGAAGACACGAGAAAAAGAAAGCTCGGGCGACCTGTACGAATACCTAGCCTAAGCCATAAATTTTGATATTATATACGATGCCTCGGTTAGAGAGCTAAGAAAAAGGAAATAGAGAAAAGAGATACTTGTAACGTTGACGTAACCGGTAATACCTTCATGAGATTTTTAACTTTCTTTTTTCGATTCACAATGACGCAAAGTTTTCTCGATTTGCTTCGGACAAGCAGGCATACAAAGAAAGATAATACGACGAAAGAACAAGTTTCTACCTATCCCTTGACCTCGCTTCTCATTTCACTTCCTGGTATTACGTTCGATGGGATTAAGAGCATAAATTTTGTGTGTATATGTATATATACATACATGTATATATATATTTCCGTAAACTAATGACTAACAAGATAATTGGTCGATAAAATAATGCCCAGAAAACTGTTGAAAATTATAAAAGTTAATGTAACTGCATTTATAAAATTTACATACTGGTGAATATTGTTACATCTGTGTATAAAATCAAACAATTAATATTTTTAACATTTTATTTTGATTAAAGATGGAATTTATTTTCTGTTGTTTGAAAGTTTTGCAAAAGAATATTGTTAACAAGTGCCTTTTAAGAAATAATTTTATGTAAAAAATATTATTATGGATTCTACAAAAATTAAATTATACAATTTTCGTTAAAAAAAACTTTGTTATATCCTATTATATATACATATATATGTATGTTTTTAATTTTTTTACAATCTTTTGTAAGCACCATATTTTTTCAAAATTTCTAAGGAAAGGAAAAAGATGAAATATTTGAAAGGATAAAGCTAAACACGTTTTTAGCCATCGAGAAATATTTTTAACTTCCCGAAGCAAATGTTTGATTCTATGTTCAAAAACCGTGTAGTTATAGCGGATTTGCGAGTCCAAAGTACATTTTTATTCTGGGATAGAGAGCGAAGCGTATAACGCAGCCGACATCCCTTGTTATTTCTTCTATTTTCCGTTGCGATAAATCACGAATGCCGACGGACGGACTAAGGAAGTAGGGCCAACAGGGAGAGGGGGATCACGTTGCCGGACGCAAAACCAAAACCATAACGGCGAAGGATGTCAACATTCCTCACAATTTATAGAAGACGTTTTTAACTAAAAAATCATTGCCTATTTTTATAATAACAAATTCGATCTCAGATATAAATTCGGACGAAAAAACTAATTAACTTGTCAGTTGGCGCGCGTGAGTCTATTATTATAAACGTTCGTATTAAGTGCGATTTATGAAACAATTTTCGAGCAAATTTTAATCACTGTGAGCAAGTGTACGCGAATAGTTATGTGATCGATTTCGTCGCAACTCGGTCGCTATTCGCCGTAGTGCAATTAGTGAACCATATATCACGCGGATAACAAGATACGGCGCCCCGAAGGCGTCGCGTGGAACGCGCGGTAAAAAAAGAGACGACAGCGGGAACAAAAGAGGGTTGGGAAGGAGGGGGGCGACATACGGGGGCGAGATGGTAGCGACGTGCCGCTCATCGTCTCGAACGACGTTCTTCAAGAACAACTCCTAACTTTTTCTTGGTAGAGGAGAAAGGGAAGGGAGAGCGAAGGATAAAGTCTCCCCTCATATCCTTGCTTCCGTCGCTTCATCTCCTTTCTCGATTTCTCTACTCTAGTTTCTTCTCGGATGCGCCGTTGTTGCCAGAAAACCCGCACGCCATTCATCTTGCGACATCGGACGAAAATAACACGAATTTAAGAAGCTCACGCTCGTAAACAATAAAGGGGATGTGCGCTCCCGTTACATAATAACATCGTCTGGAATGAAGAAACTGTCTATGTTAGAAAGTGATATCTCTCTATTCCAAGGAAACTCAATTAGTTCTCAAACTTAGTTATCAGTGTTATTCACCATCGTAGAACAATAGAAACATTAAATATGTATTTGCTGTCAACGACCATAGGAAGTCGTTACTTTTTTTTATTTTTTATAATAACGATTTGGTAATGACGTTATAATTTTTCATAACGGTAATAGTAACGCTAGGATTGAGGGACAGTCATTTTTAACAAGTTAATTGATTCGTTAAATAATGAGCAAAAATAACGTAAATGTAATGCGTTATTCTGACTCGTTACGTAACGAGTAAAGAGTACAATTTAATATCTTTCAATGAGTAATTCATAATGGTAACGAAAAGTGACTTATTCCAACTCAGGCCTTACCATTAGTATTATAGAAAAATTGTAATATTATTATCAAATTGTATAAAAAAGTATAAAAAAATAACGAGTAATGAGTTACTTATTGTAACCCATTACTTCCTATCGCTATTTATTAATTACCATCGCATTCGTAGTCGGTTTCATTTAAGTAATGTGAATGCAAATTGCAGCATGCCATTTAAATTAATTATCCTAACATGTTATTATAATTTTAGCACTAATGCTCTTATCTTGAGTGAAACGCGTTTTTGTATTTATATATGTTGCAATATACAGTGATATATTATTTTTGATAATTGTGATAAAGTCGAAAAAATTTAATTTATTGCAACAAATATGTATTGTAATTTTCGATTATATTTTTTCAACTTTTTCAACAATGATAAAATTATTAAAAATAGTACCGCTGTATGATCCAACAATACTACACTTTATTCTAAAAATTAGTTATATTCTACATATATAAAATTGAATTGCATAACTTTACTGCACAGTGATCAAGATACAGAAATTACGTGAACAAATTAACAATTAGGACAGTAAATATTTAATAACTTGACACTTATTATGTAAACCGATTATATAAATAGAAAGAAGCGCGGCTTTTACATTTGTATCGAAGAAGGAGGAAATGTGAGCATGTCAACAAATTGAAAAATATAAATGAAAAATGAAGAAGTATGGCAAAAGTGCGAGTACTCTCGGGTTAAGAATATGTCAGAGCACGTGGCTCTCTCAGAAGATCAAGAACTGGTGGAATACACCTGGTGTGTTCTCATGAATTCGTTGCCGTTCCTCACGCATCTCTTCTCCCCTCCCGAACTTTACACATGTAGCTAACAACGTTCTGTGTTCGGCGCGTCTGGATCCTGCGCGGGGCGCCGTGTTGAGCTTGTTGGTTATGCTAATGGTATTCGCACGCATGTGGGCTGTAGTACCATGGTGGAAACTCATGCACGGGCACAATGCCATCCCGATTTGTTACTACAAAAGTCACGAAGCGTGACGTAACGGCACATTAAACACACCGATGTCTCAATAAGTTACGCGATCTCAATTGCCGACCGAAATATGATTCGACAATTATGTTCCTCTAACGAGGTGCAATCTGCATTAAAAATTATATTGCAGATTTCTCTGTAACACCCTTTAAATATGTGATTATTGCGAATGTATTTATTTTAACGTATTACGCATTAATTATTAAAAGCTTGATTAGAATTATTGTTTTCTCATCAAATGCAATATATACATATGAAACAATATAAAAATTATACATTACGTAACGTCGTTATCAATAATTATTTAAAAAATGTCGAGAGTGATTTTTAATTATGTTTCTTACAAAAATTAAACACACGACTATTATCGAAAAGTTTTTCTGTGGAGATCAAGAGTTTTTCGTGGAATATCCCTAGTGTATTCTATTATTAATCGAATCAATTTGATACGATAATGACCAAAATACTTACATTAGATGATTGTGCTTCGTAAGAGAATCAGCGTAATAAGTGGGCCTTAGGGAGTCGTAAGGATACACTACGACGTCCTTTCTTCGATATATACGACCACCATTTCCAACAAGGGTGCTTCTGCTTACTCTACGTGTTCGCGTGTAATTATAAATCATTTATTTCTAAGATTTCTCGTTGATCGGTTGCACATTTTATTGGATTAGAAAATTCTTCATTATTCTTCTTAATTTACTACAATGATATATTACATTAATATATTAAAATCAATTTCTTTTTAAATTTGTTATTGATTATATTTTTAACGTACATTAACCTATAAACTTTTTGCAACAATTTACACGAACAGGATTGAGTCTTTTACAATTATTTAATTATTGATATTAATTAGCGAAATCGATTATAAAACTTGATAAAACACCGAAGTATCTTTAGAGACTCACCAGCGCGAGGAACAAAGAGATTGCACATATTAACGCTCGACCCTCGATCAAAGGGCAATTATTTTCCAACTCTTCTGAAATACCGGAACGTATCGATCGGGTCGATCAACGAGTCAGAAGGAGCGTATGGTTGATGTGCGTGCGGTTACGTTAGAGGTCGGCTGTTCGAAGTTCGTCGGCAGGCAGGATATCATCTACGGTACCTCTCGTTCCTCTCGTACAACGTACAGGAGGGAGCGGCTACGGAACAGCATATAATTATCGGTACCGTAATGGCGATCATAAGTCATGGGCGCTTCTCTCCCTCACCCGGTTCCTTCTCTTCTCTGGTTGGGACTGCGGGTCAGCCTGCGGGTAGAGAACGAATGCGGATGAGAAATGGAGTCGATTGGATAAAGTCATCACTTCGCCGCTCGGACGCAGGCCAACTCCATTTTCTTCGAAAAAAAATTTCCACCCTCGTAGGATCTCGGACAAATCTGGGAACGATTCGAAAGATTTCTATTAATAGACGTAACAAATAAATTATGAAAGAAACGCGGTGCTTTATTTTTTGTATTAAAATGATAATTCTCTTTAATGTAGCAGAATTACTTGAATGCTCATCTTTGACAGCATTTGTATAATTATATTCTTATAAAATTACATAAAAAATCTCAAAATTAACTTTAATTGAAGTATCGAATTTCTGGATTATATTTTTCTTTATTATAAAAATTAATTAAATTACAATTTTTTATTTTATACATATACATACATATGAAATAAAAAATAATAAATTATATGTATATGTATATGTATACGTATATCTGTTCCAATATTTAGAATTGCAATATTTGCATCAAGATTAATTACATCTGTTTGGTATTAACATAAAGAATAAGTTGTTGGATTATGTTGGATGTAATGTCTAGACGTCTCGCACATAAGGTCAAAAGTGACGGCCATGTTAGTAAAGTCACATTCTTCCTCGCTCACCAAAATGTCAGCCTCTGGATGTCAGCTTCGGACAATGGCGGGCTGTTCATTGGTCGTCAATGATAAACCCTCGATGCGAATGTGTTGGTTCACATATCCTTTTTCATTCACGGGCATACACACGCGCGTTTCATCGCGATACCTGTTCCTAGCTATTATAGAGCCGGCCCTTCGACCGGCTGACATTCTTGCGTTTCAAGAAGCTGGAACTTGGTCACGCGTCGATAGCAGGGGAAATAAAACTAAAGAAATGCGAATATAAAGAGGATATATTTTTAAAAGTATAATATCTTTTATGATTTAACCCTATTGCAAAATTTCATTTTAGTGCAATAATTTAAAAGCAACAATTTTACGTTGCTATAAAGTATCTTCTTGTTACTACGGTTGCTCCGATGGGTGTTCACGCTTCGTTGCGAAAGTGGGGTGGTCGGAAAGGAAATGGACAAAACTGGAGCCGAAGACCGGAAAGAGCACCGCAGAGGGGATGATTTCGAGCCGGTGGTAAATAAGAATTATGATTCGTCCGCGTCGGTGGAAACGAAAGGGACCAAGTTGCTTTTCTGACATTCGTATGTATGTACTTCTCGTATTTTCGTTCTCTCAGACATTTCTTCTTCTCCCTTTTCTTTCCATTTCCTTTCCACTCTTTATTCCTTTCCTTTTTTTGATTCCAAAATCGCGCGAATTAAGACGAGTACTCAATTTTAACAAGAATAACGAAGAATCTCGAAGCGATACAACTTATGGTTTTATTTCTAGTGATATTTTCTTTAAGGTAATTTCCATTTGCGTCGATACGCGCTCGTGTTACTTTCGCTTTCGTGCAAGGCACACAGTTCCTCGATGTTGTCACAGTTAGGGGGGGATTGTCCGAAGAGGGATGGAGAAACGACTAGTCAAGGGAAAGAGCCTGCGACACGGAGAGGGAAGGCGGGGGTTTCGTCACGATGGGTGGGGTTGGTTTCAAAGGGGCTTTCGGGGTGGGGTGCGCTGACAGCTCGACGCTTTCGTCCGTTCCACGCTCGACGGGAGGATACGCTTCTCTGCACACATTCACGTCCGCCCGTACTCGCGCGCACACGCACGCGCGATGCTCGCGGAATTGGTTAACGCGTGGTGGATATCCCAGCGTTCCGTCGCCGTTCTGTCCCTCTTTTTTTCTCTTTCTCTCTCTCTCTCTCCCCTCTCTCTCTCTCTCGCTCGCCTTCTCTGTCGGTTCCTCCATTCTCATCTCCCCTCTCCCCGACACGCGTGCACGTGAACACGCACACGCATAGTTCACGTCTGCTGTTCGCTTCTCGATGCCGCGTTAGTCATGTTGTGTAGTCTTTCGTTTCTGTCTGTGCTTCTGCGGAGTCGAAGGCCCTGACACACGTCGACTCGTGCGGGCCGTATCGTGCGTACGCGAGCATTCGAGACGCGTGCATTTCGCTGTCATCTGTCGCAGCGATCGAGAGCGCGAAGAGTCTTTGCGTGTTAACACGGTGAAAGTTCATCGGGAATCGCAGTCGTTGTTGCTCCGAAAACAAAAAGTGCAATTAGATATACCCAATGATCTTCTCTCCTTTTTGCACGCGCACACGTATACGAAAGATCCGTCGTTGATTTTGTAAATCACGCAACACGAACGATATCTTCACGTGGAAGAGAAGTGAAAGAAGAGAACGCGCGCCAAATTTGAACGGTACAATTGTTGCGCCGAGAAACGCAAATGTCAAGTCAAACGTGTTTCACAAGTCGAACGCGTAATGTTAAGTACAGTGAAACTGGCGTGCATTAGATTTACGCACGTGTCACGGATGCGAAGCAACGATCTACATTTAAGGTCATCGGGAAGTTGTTGAGAATTGTTAATTGTGCACACGAGGAATTTTATATTTTCGACTATATAACTTTACGATTGCGCACTGCATACCGGAGTAAAGAGAGATGGAACAGCGATTATTCCGCAGACAATCACTCGAAGAACGTGTCTTCTCATCCAGTAAGAGCTGCGTATGAAAATTATGAATCGCTAAATCTCTCGATCGCACTCAGCTCCCGATTACTCGCCTTAAATCAGCATCGCGCAAAGATCGCGACGGATAAGCGTTTTATTAGAAGCTCCTACACTTCCTGGATTTCGGTCGGCAACCACGCCGTTCCAGAATACGCTGCGTAGTCGGCTGCAGGTCCGTTATATCAGCGTGTGCACGAGGACTAATTACCGTCGTCACGCGGCTGCATCGCGATGTGAATCACCTAAATGCTGGCTCGAAATTCGCTCGGCGATTCTTACCCAGAGAGATTCCTCGATCGCGCTTGCTCGCGATACGAAAGCGTGACGAGAGACACCGACAAATTGACACCTGTGTACACGTAATTGGCACCGTTTGCACAGTTTGCCGACAGCCGCCTGTCGGTTTTTCGCGGTTGACAACGACGCGGGACCGATAAGGACGCTCCGGCCGCGACGATCGCGTCCGGTGCGCGTAATTGCCAGCCTGCTTGTTACTCGTGCTGGCCAGTAATGTTAATTAGCTGATAGCTGGCGCGGGAAGAGGCCTGCCGTGCGCGCGGGAGTATGCGTCGGGAGACGATGGTGTGCGTAAGTCGTGAACGCGTGAATCGACGATCTTAGCCGCGGGAAGTCGAATGCGAAGACGGATCATGTGGAGAAAGGTATGTTTGCTTCACGCATTAGTGAATTGTTCGTGAAAGATATCTCGCGAAGCTACAAAAGTCCACTTAACCACGATTACTCAATTGTTTAATAATTATTAAAGCTGCGCTCTGATCATTCTTCAACAATTGAAAGGTGGATTGCTGCAAGCGGTTCATCGATCGATCAATGTAGTGCTCAATGGACCACTCTTGACACTCTAATTTGCAATTATCCAACCTTCGAATCTTTCAAAGAAGCTGTGATATATCGGGGTCGTCCCACACTCATATTAGACGGTTAACTTCGAACATGTGGAATGTGAAAATAAATGTCCTACTAAATACGATGCTCCCATATTATCACGGATTAAGATCTTAAACTTCTCCCGGATGCTTCGGATCCGGCAACCGATTTTGTTAGCGAAGGCGGGAGAACGCACACAGGTGACTTGGTAGGAAAAGCATGACAGGTCGCTTGGTTACCTGAAGAGATAAGAGAGTCATCTCGTATAATAGTCGACCTGGTCCGGCTTTCCGGTTTTTCGTTTCGTCACGCACGCGATCCTCTCATCGTTCTATCAGGGAACACGATGGCGATCGTAAAACGATAAAACGTGGAAGCTAGGTGGTCTCGATTGCAGCAAAATCACTGAAGTTTCGCTAAATGCTTATTATTATATCCGATGTACATACAACAGTTACATACAACAATCCGAGACATTTCGATACGGTATCAGGACCCTACGAATATTTAATGAGCCACAAACCCTTCGATTTGACGAGGGTCACCGACAAAGGATTAAGCTTATCGTCTTTCATTGTAGTAAGAAAGCTCCATGCACGATTACGAGGAATTAGGTAACAGGATTATTTTTTCTCAATCACTTTTCTCATTATATGATGCCAATGTTTATAAAGGCTAACGATATCAATTTGATATTAATGTCCATAAATCGTCATATTTAAATCGGGAATAATCACATTTAATATACACTAGAATGCAGAAAATTTTTTATCTCTATATACTAAAACTTTTATTAATCCATTAATATAGGTACGATTTAATTTATTATACTTGTTCCTTATTCTTTAAGGAAAAACAATTTTTTTATTTATTGTTTCAATCTTCAATACAAATCTGAATCAAATGAATAAAATGTGAATTCGCGTATTTAATTTAGGTAGTATCTATTTTTACGCGTTTGTAAAATGTGTCAGGATGTTATTTCCTTTTCTGAATTAAGTTCCATATATTTATCCTGTCTACCTTTCCAGATAGCGAGTATAGTATAGAGGGATGATTCGCGGTACCGCGACGCGACGGGAACGAAAGACGCTTCGCTGCGTTTCTGATTTACTGGCTGCGCAGGTATGAGGTTAGCGACATATAGTGTAAAAGAGAAGCTTGGTACAAGCGTGAAGAAGAGCAGAAAGCAAAAGGGGTAATCCTATACGGACGGACGCGTTGGTATCATACGGTTTAAAATGGTTGTACTATATGTCTCGTTTTTGCTATTTTTGCTTGCAATATATCATTCATCATATACTTTATATTTTTAACATTATAATCATCATGTATATTTATAATATTGTTTTTAACGAAAAAATATCGTTCATACCTCTATCATAAGCTAAACTTCGGGATCGACGTTCTGAAATTTTGAAACTCTTTAAAATGCAATTAAATTGTAATCATGTCAAATCATTAAAACGTAAAAAAATTATAAATGAAGAAATTAATAATAAATAAAAGAATAAAAGAATTTTTACTGAAAAATAAGGAACAAGTATTAAAACAGCTTTTGAAAGCTCTGATAATGTTAAAAGTGTAGTTGAAGTTGCGCACGCAAATATAAACTTCTTTCTATTAATTGATTTAAATAATTTTTAATTAAACTAAAACATATATAATGTAAAATAATATGCGAATCAATATTATATATTTTTAAATAACAATTATTTTTAAGAAATTATACCGCTCTAGGACATCTTCCAAAATAGGACAAATTTTGCTCTCGTGTATTTTGAACTTTACTCTTCCCTCCAGGCTTTTGTAGAAATGCATAACACGTATATCAATAACGCGAATTAACTGCGCTTAGAACGAAAGGGTAGCAAGGCGAAGAGGGAGCGATGCGTGGATCATTGAATTACTTCGGTTGCAGAATGATAGACGTTACGCGATACGAATGATGTTTCTAATGACGCCGTACGGTATTTTCAAGCGCGATAAATCACAGCGGCGGCTCGTAAACCATAAGGGAGTCGATATGTGTATCAATGTGGGCCGAGGCGCGATGATGAAGGGGGTACGGAAACGGGAAGAGTCGGTGCCCACGCTAACGTTATGCTGCGGTATGAATGGAACGCTTTTGCGGAGGTTGCCTTATAGAAGGTGGTTAGCGAAGATATTTATTACCCTTTGAACGGTTATCGGCACGCCGTACAGCATTCCATTGTGAAAAATTGTCAGCGCTTTCACGGGCGCGGACCGTATTCTTTTCGCTTCCCGTTTCTTTTTAAAGCTCGGAGCGAGGATGGTATTCTATGCAATTGCGTCAGAGATACGTGATAAGTCTTCAAGCTGCACGTTATTTCCGAAAGAGATATTTTTTTAAATTTATATACAATAATTTTTACATAGTTAATTAAGTCGGAAATCGTTATTTCCACATTCTGAAAGAATTTCTATTTTGATGAATCAATAAATAATTGATATATATTATTTATTGATAGCTTGGGCCATTCAATCATTTACATCGGGTTGTAAAATCGGGTGCGCTCGTTTAAATTAGCGTTTTATTTTCAATTGCCGTGCGAAGATCAAATTGCCCGGCAGCCGGCACATATATTGACCTTCGCCGCTCAGGGAGCAGCGATTATCTCCCACGGTCTTCCGATTTAATTAAGCACGAGCTTTAGCTTCGTAGCCCTTAACTTTCGATATTAGGCCCGCGGCGTATCTACCGAGGATCGGCCGAGTAGATTCCAACTCTCGCCCACACATACGCACACGAGGCACATATATCGCGTGCGGTGCGCATCTTCGCGACTCCGAGTAAATCGGTATAGGCGATCTCGTTCCCAAACTCCGCTGGGGACTCCAGTGGGGTGAGCCACCCTTTGTTCGCGGCGTCGGATCTACCGGGCTTTCAGGCACCCCGCCATCCGGCAATCCTCCGTCGCTGAGCGTCGCGACGCTCCCTACCACCCATCGCTCTATCCTACCCACTCTCCGTGCGTTTGCCCCTACCCTTCTTGCCGTTCGCTCGAGGGTGTCTGCCACGGCCTTTGTGCTCTTGTCAACTTGTCAAACTACCCCTACCGCGGGATCCCCCGTCCCCGATAGCATCCAATACCATGTCCGTACCATCGGCCCCTCTACACCTCCGGCCAAATCCTCGATCTCACCCTCTTAGAACGGGCACCCCACCCTTCGGCCACCCCAGCCTTCTTTCCTCTCTCTTTCTATTTCTTTCCTTGTTTTTCTTTGCTTCCCGTTTGATTTTTGCGTTCGAGACATCGACCGTGCGAGGTAAGAGCAGCTGCAATTTCCGCCTTTCAAGGCGTTCTCTACCAACAGTTTCTCCCAACAATCGCAGCGAGTTTTTACTCACAAATTGCAAAGCATCTATTCATACGGATGGTGAATATCGTATACAAATTTATTTTTTAACTATTTTTATATCTCTGTCTTTTAATCGAGTAAACAATTTTTTTTTTTCAGTAGTTGTTTATATTGGTCATTTACAGATTATAACATACGTGGCGTTATACAATTTCATGAGTTGCGTGAAAAAGTTATCGAGTTTAATCTTAAGACGTAAACACGTTAGTTCTCTGATCTTTTACATAATGTAATCGTGATATAAAAGTAATAATCGTTAGTTCTTAATAATAGTCGGCTATTATTATAAGTTATTATACACTTATGACGACCTACGCCGCAATTTCCGAAACAGACTGATTATGCTTTCTACGCGGATGCGCGTATCTACGTGCGATCAAGATTTATGATATGAGCCGGCTTCTTATTTCTTAATTGTATAATGTTTATGCACTTCTATTTTTATCTTATCGCGAGAAATATGCACACACAAAGACGAAAGCAGATACATAAACAAGCAAAGTTTAAACATTTTACTTGTTATGATTATTATCACATCTAATATTGTAGCAACTATAGCGTTGCTAATTACATTTCACAGACTTATGGACAAATGTAATATATACCGAATAGTTTCCTAATTTTTCTTATTGCTCTCCTCGTTCTATTTCTCTACAGTTTTAGTGAAAAAATTATTATCTCAATATTGTAGCAATGTCTTAAAAATTTACTTATAAATATTTTTTTAATTTAAACTTTTTTTTATACATAACTTTTCATATGTGTATTGTGAGTACATTTTATAAATTAATGAATTTCGACTCGTATGACTCACAGAATTAAATAGAAGTCGTTTCAACGGATTTTCCCATCTCAAAGTTCATTAATTTCGATTCGTTGTCACGCCGACGATTTTAATTCGAAAGTACGTCGCGTATTTTCTCGGCTCGCAGCCGTAATATAAATTACCTCGAGATAATTTCAAAGTTGTGCCGACAGTGTCGGGTGCTGTGGCCGACGATGCCAAAATTTTTCAGTAGACACGGTCAACTCCCGTGCCGCTGTTTATTTTGACATTCCGATGTTCTAGCTGTATACGTGCCATATAGTTTATTTCTGCGTTCATCATGTCACGCTCTAAGTTCGCATATTTACACGAGTCATCTTAACTCAACGTTCTCCGCAAATTTCCAGCAGTTTCATAAATTATCTCAAGAAATAGTCAATTTAACTGTAACTTTATTGCGCGAGAGAAAAGTGTTTAAATGTTTGTTATTATTTATAATTCTTATTTTGTTCTCGTTTTCTACTATACAGAAAATTTATGTTAAATTTAAAATATATTGCATGTCTCTCAAACAATCCACTCAAATTTATGTTAATTTAACAAAAGATAAATATGTTAGAAAGTGTTATAAATATTATGTAAAAACATTAACATAAAAAGTGTAACATTTTAATACAATTTGAAAACAAATCGTGGGAGCAAGTTTCTTTAGTAAAATAACATTTATAATGTGTTGGCACGCAATTTATCTTAGAATTTACGTTTTAAAACTACATTACTTTGATATCATTTGTTTATTTATCCATATTATTTTAACACTAAAAAATGTTGAATATTAATTTAGCACGAGATATTCAAATAACATAATCTCATTATATTTCAAATTAACTTTTGAATACGTTAAAATTTCAACATAAAAATTTTAACGAGAACCGGTGTAACATACGAGTAAAAATAACATACAAAACTTATCTACATTTCATTCTGATTACTATTGTATTAGTGTAAGATATAGCACTAGTGTTCCATATGCGTATCATAATCCTTTAGTAATTGCTGGTCATTCGACAATAGGCACGTTAAACGATGCTCTAATAGTTTTCGGTGTGAATGGGATTTCAAGGATGTACAAGGCGTTGCCGAAATTTCTGACGCGCCATGTACAAGTTGTCTGTGTTGAGAGCAGAGGAGACATACGGTGAACAAAACTTCAACTCAGGATGTGTTCGCGCAACGTCTTGAACGTGCGAGTGTGTTGGTTGATTTATAGGGTGACGTCAAAACTTTGTACTCTCCGCCGTGTCTCGGCAGCCTTATAGATACCCCCTCGCGCTTGCGACGAAATAAAGGCTCGGCTTCGTAATTTCGAGTTTGCTGTCGCTATTGTGCATAAAGACACACCCAGTTTGTACGTACACGTGTATATGTGCTTCTGTTTCATCTCGATAATTTATGTTGTCAAACGTTGTAGTTAACGATTCTGAGACTCATCAGACTTTTCTGTATTTATACAAAATCTTTATTTTATCCTCTAATATCATGTAATACATAAACTTTAAAACCGTGTTATAACAAAGGATTCCCTTGGTATTATGTAGTCACGTGCAACTCTCGTCTCATCGTTTCACCCACATACGCGTAAATTATGAATTATCCGTGCGTCTACTTTTCCCATGTTGTCCTGGAAAATAACTAGTTTCCATCATGAATCTTGATTATCTAATTTAAATCAGAGGAAAGTGTGATGTCGCGATAAGTGAAAATAGTCTATATTATAAAATAAATTAATTGCGACGGTCGATCACAAAATATTGTTTTATGACTTTAAAGAAATATTTATTGCGCATTTATTTTTATATATTCCGATTAATTTATATCAGTCTTCTGAAACAACTGAAAAATATATTGAGTTTTGAGCAAACACTTCATTTTTTATATTAAAGATATTATTCTTATCTCTTTTTAAGAAGATTAATTGAAATACATCAATTTATATTATTTGAATAATTCAATATTAAGATTGCAGCTCACAATGATTCTGATATAAGTTTACAATACGTACACGGAAAAAAAGTTTTGCTTCCAGATGTAAAAATAGTTCTGTTGGATCATCAAAATAATTATATTGGACACTAAGCTAGTTGCTAAATGTCAAAACTTTTTTGCAGCAGTATCATCATGCTTGTGTTTTCTACATAATTATTTTAATCAATATAACATTATTTTCTGATCCGCATTTAGTTTATTTAGATGTTGCACATTTTTAGATACTGCAATGTATTTGTTTTTTCTAGATGAAATTAATTTATAATTAATGTTAGGCTAAATATCTTTTATGTTAAATGCAAGATTGCGCGCAACATTTTACTTAAAAATTTAATTTAGTTCTGTCATATGGACGCATGATTATCTACATTTCACCCGGTGAAACTTTTACCAAGTTCTTTTACAGAACTTTTACCACTTTGCGATAGCATCTGGTTGCCAGATAATTCAACCTGCGCGTTAAACCTACCGTTAATTAAGTGAAATCTGGAGTGATTAACCCTCGACTTCTGACTCAGCGCACCTCAAATCGGGAACATTTGCAGGCTCCAGAATGACACTCCTTATTCGTGTATCAGTAACAATCTGTTCCAACTCGGCGAGTCGCGGTACCGTTAACATTAACTGAAATGCGTGTCATAAGATCTTACGAGCAATTAATTTTTACTGGTCCGAAATTACGCGTGTTTATTTGACGCGTCTGCGTCGAAAGCAGCAACATCACTAGAGATTCTGCCACGTATAACGGTAGTGTCTCGAAAGTAGAGAATTTCTTGTCCACCTTACGCGCATAAATTTTACGTAACAATGACCATTGTGCTTTTATACCTTGGTTCGAAGGAGAAAGTTGAATCTCGTCTTTTCCCGAATACTAGTAAACCGACAAAAAAAACTTTTGTATACTACGAAATGTGAAAGTATGCGAAATTGCGTAACGGAACGCTCTCGGCATTTACACCTATTGGCAAAAATTGAAGATGAGTTGGAACCCTTGGAGAGACTAACAGAAAATCATAGAAAGTGTCGAGTATCCCGCGGGGAAAGAGCTAAAATTGCGAAAGTGCTTTTTAATAGTATTCCAGCGTTTCAGTGTTACGATTTATTGCTCTTTACATTTCTTTTCGTTATAACTAATAATTGACAGACAAGAATACAGTAGATAAGAACAAGCAAGTATTTTCTATAAATCAATTTTTTAACATGATTAATATAATAGTTTAAACTGTTATAATTATAGTTGTAAACATATTTATGAAAAATTTATCTGATACACATTAATTGTGTACTAATATTTTTTCTCATTTGATATATATAATTTACAATTATTATACATTTGCAATTATTTAATGAATGTGATTCTGATCTTTTTAGATTACATATGATTAATTATTTTAATAAATTTTATATTGATATAGAGATAGCTTAGATTTTTTTGAGCCTTTTTTATTTCTGGATTTTTTGACAAATTATATTAATAAATAATTCTGTAATGGAAATATTAAATCTTTCAAAAATAATAGCTTTCTGACATATAACATATACTCTGTAAAGTACAACGTATAACATGTATACATAAATATAAGCTTTTTTTAGCTCGACGATCAGTTTTGATGGGATTTATCAACAAATAAATTAAATTAAGTAAATTAAATTAAAAATTATGCATATTTAAAAAGAATTTATCTAATATTTGTACAAGTTTTATCATACGTACACACATACAACTTACAAGCAGTTGCAATTATTCAGTAAATATTATTCTGATCTCTTAAACTACGTGCTGCTAATTGCTTTTAATAGGTTAATAAATTCCATGTAATTAAAACAGCACTATATGTTAAACACGAAAACCAAGTTATCGAAGCTCGTTTATCGCACCGCCTCTTGCATTCTTAAATCACTCGTTTACATTCGTCTTCACGTGCATACGTGTATACTACTTTGTAGTATAAATGTAATTAATACACAATCACATGAACAACGCAAGTATTTACAATATATGAAAATTAAAGTTTTAAAATGAAAATATTTATGCTGCAGAATATTACAGTAAACGTGTAGGCCACGTTATTGTATGTCTGTAGTTCAAATAGTGCGTAATTAATATAAATGAAGTTTAAACTTTAAAGCGATTTATATACGCAACACATACACAATAAAACTCAATACTAAATAAAATCCTCTTTTAAATTTACCATTTAAATATGTGCTTTACGTTTAGAGCATATACTTAAACAAAGTGGCATAAAAAGTGGGAAAAAAAGGATCAGAAAAAGAAAACCGGTAGCTACTCGTTTGTTCAATGTAAGAACAACTTAGTGACGTAATTAATTGGTGTCTAGATTTGGTAAAAAATTACACATTAAATTTACATTATGTATACATTATTTTACGTAGTTTATTATATTGTATTATTCCACTTTTTAACTTTAGAAAATAACATATGTATGTGTGTATACATATGTGCGTATGTGTATATCAGTATATTACATTTAATTAATTTTTTAATATTTCTATTACACATTACAGTGTTTACAGATGGCACTTTAATTTGCGCGTGCCACGTGCTACCATTTAACTCTTTAAATTGTAAGTGGCTTGTCTTTTGTACATGAATGTACCCTTGTAGGGTAGGCGTTCTATGGTTACAGAAACACAATCTTTTGAGCGTTGAAAATGTGACGAATGCTTTCAGAATTCCTACTGTTTTCTACATGAAAAATTGAAATGGACAAATCACACACATGCCTTTCTCAAATCTGTGTATGTGGTCAGTTCACTATTATCATTAACACTAATGGTTACGTAAACGATCGTTGACTTGAAAGAGGTCCCTTCGTTTGATGGACTTGGCTAAAGATCAAAATAGATGGAATATTTCTTTATTTGAAAAAGAAATCTGTTTGCACGTTTTAACGCCTGTTTCTTTATTTTCTCGTTATAGTTTCTCTCTTTTTCTTACACATACACACACATTTTTACATTATAAAATCAACGATTATTTTTTATTCGCATTTGAATTAAAGAAATAATATATAAATTAATTATATTTATTGTATAATTGATGTATAATGATATCAATTATATAAAATGACTTACGATAAACTTTAAGAAATAATTACATGAATATTTGGCAAAATGACAATTGATCTTTCATATAAACTTTTGTATTCGTTATTCATGTTAAATAAATTATCATTAACAAATCATTAAAATGCATTATCACACGAACAATTAAAGATATAAAATCTAACGTTGAAAATCTCAATTTCATCACTCATCAAAACTTGACGATAGGATTATTCAAATTACATTCATTTATGTACGTAGACAGCCGTTATGCAACATTAAATGGCAGTTATGGTAGATCGGGTTCTTATCGAAGTCTCGTAATTCGAGAGAAAGCTCACGTAACACTCGCGCACAGCTGGAATCCGTGGTGAACGATGCATCGTCACCATCCTCGCTCTCGCGTTCAGCTGACGTTATCGGTGTTACGGATGGATCGCGCGCTCGCCGGTAGAGACAGAGAACGGCATAAACGATCGGTCGGGCGGCCGGGCGGCCGGCTGACCGGCCGGCTTTTCAGTGGCCTTGCAAACTGGTTCCCTGCAGCCCGACTCGATTATGCTAATCGCACATGCGTGTTAGCATTCGACTGATCCGCTCGCATACTTACACAGAGAGATATATACACTCGCACACATGCGCGTAACACACATGCAGACGACGCGCGTGGCCCGTGTGTTTATCATTGCACCGTCCTTACGCACACGATCGCGGAAGCGAATGCGCACGGATACGCGTCTACGCGTCGCGCACGGCTAACTCTAAGAATCAGGATACTGATGTCGCCCGTATACACTGTATATGTGTATGTACGTACGTGTGTCGGAATCCTTGATCACGAACACCTTTTAATGCCGTCTCGACCTCCCGCCAACCGGGCATCCTTTAATGCGCGTAACGGTATCTCCGAGGTGTTCCGTCGTGATCGCGTTTCTTGCTAAATCTACCGCGGCCTTTTGATGGCGGCATATTTCTAATACGCAATCTTCACAGGTTGTATTGTTATTTAACGTGTTATACCATATTTTCAATGTTTAATTTTCATGTCGCAGAACGCACGGACATCATATTTATTAGTTATTATTAGTTGAGAAAAGAATAACGTTGCTAGAGGATTTATAAAATTTAATTTTAATACGAGATTCGTGTATGAGAATGAAATCTGCAGAGATTCTTCATTCGTGTTTGACATAATTAATAGCAAATTAATATTGCATTTTAGAACAATACGAAACGAAACGCTAACCGATCTAATTAAATCGTTCTTTTATCATTGTTATATGCGTAATTCTCAGCATTATTAAAAATTATGATATATGTATAATAACGCGTTAAAATGTAAATTCATTGTACAATGGTCGCTAGTCCAGACAGGTTTAATGTCCGAGAACTTCCGTCGAGGCGAATAAATCATATGACAGCAATATCGAATGGATATAATAAATTCGATTATGGTGTAATATACAGTTAAAAAAATATTGTTATCCTGTTTCTGTAGGATGGATCATTTTACATAACAAAGTACCCCGAAATCGTGATATTTCACGAATACACATCTGTTTTTATCTAATAACCTTGCATGAATCATCTTGTTTCTTTGCGAGTTAACTCTTTTTCTCGCTTGTTCCAAATTATATGTTATATATAATGATAGCTATTACTGCGTCCGCTTCGCGCCCATTTTATGTAATTGCTTGTAGTACGTGGGCCATATTATGAACGTAGTCATCATATTAACATATTAATCGTAAAATAAAAAGTAAACAATAAGTGATGTTAGCTAAAATGTAAATTGATCTTAATGATTTATGGTAGGCTATTGTTAATTATATATTACCTATTGGTTGCCGCCTCTAATTTTATATATTTATTTTATATACTTATGCATCGATATTAAGTGCATCGATTTTTATTTGTCTTCTAAAAATATCTTAGTATGCCACTTAAGCGTAAACATCTGAGAGGAGTGAGAGAAGAGCTGCCAACTTATGCGCACTAAGTGCTACATAGTACAAGGTCAGGAACTCGTAACTTTTTAATGTAACTCCGCTGCTGTACGTGGCATCGGAAGTACGTTCAGTTTACAACGCGTTTAGTTTACGACTGTTTTACGAGGTGCGAACGACCGACACGAGCTACGAGTTCCATAACTGTCAAATTCAAGTGCCATTTATGGCTCAATCTTTAGGGATACGGCTTACTACGACGTCGTTTATTTTATCCGCTCGTTTTATCTACATCAACCGGTGATATATAGATTCATAAACAGATAGCCCAACACTTTTTTCTTGGCTTTCTTATATCCTCTTGTAACGAAAACCATAAGTAAGAAGTTTTGTCATTTTTATATTTGATCGTATTTATTATTTTTTATTTATTATTTTTATTTCAAAATTTCTATTTTTTTAATTTTTTTTTAATCCGAAGACTATGACATAATGAACTCGCTTCTTCCGGGATAAACGACTGACAGAACACGATCAATCCAATCGTTTTCTCTTGATTAAATCGAAATAGTAGATAAGAGACTGTGGGACAAAGAAATTCCTATCCAGAGGCCATTTTGCTAACTAGAGGCCATCGTAGTTATATGACGTCACTTCCATATCCAACCATGGCGTCACATGACGCTCCACCCTGTTTTCAATCACCTTGGCCCCGAACCCACCCAGCTGTCAGACATGCTCCACCCCGTTTTTTCCTCTTCTTCCATGCTATCACTATCGCCATCTGTCGACAAAATTATGCACTTCTTAGACCTTTAAATAATCAGTTGGTTTATGATCTTTCCGATCGATGTCACCACTAACGGAAGCCTAAATTATTTATCTGGGTATACATATCTTGGATTTGGCACAATTACATAGATGTGTCGTACCTCGTTAGAAAGAAGAATAACTGCTTTACAAATAGCATGATCTTGTCTTCCTTTTTTTTGTATTATTCTACTTTTAAACATTCTCTAAAAATTGTGAGATTCATAGAATAATTTGAAAAATCGAAAACTTAAACGATAATTGATTCTGCATACTTCGCTACGCTATTAAATTAAAGAGATGCAAGGTGGAAGAGGGTGCGAAGCTGCGAAAAATACGCCGTCCATGTCAATAGGATTCAGATACTTGCACTTCAGAGGAGGATACATAAAGGGGAATTTACGGGGCGGGAATTGAGTTCAAATCCTGCGAGAGGTTGAATTTATACGCGAGGGACGAGGAAGGAGAGGCGCTGGGGAAGGGGGTGGCGAGCGCGTGGAATCGCTATCGGCGGCCATTCATCAATCCGTGGAATCAATACGCTGGAATTAATGAAAGCGCCGCGCGAACAGCAAGCTAGCGGCCGGAATGTTAATCGCGATCGTCCCGCGTCCGACCCGTTCTCATGTACAGCAAACTCCCAAGGGCCGCACCTCTCACCCTCTCTCACACCCTTCACCCTGCTGTGCTGCCCGTTGCACATTCGAACCCGCTCCTAACTCCGTGTTTAGCACCACCCACACTGCCATGCCACCCGCTACAACACCATATGTACATTCACATGTATATTTTCATTTATTCTTTCGTGACGAAACGAATTTTTTCCGATGTAAAAGTCCAATGTATTATTAATTTTAATAGGCCATGTTTTCTTATTCATTATTTATTAGTATTTTAAATTTTATCTTTATATTTAAAGAATTAACGTTTCTGTTTTCAAGAAATAATATACAATATTTTTTTAAGTAGAAAATTTAATTAGTTTGGTATTTTTATTCAATTTATATTAAAATTTAAAACAGAGAAATTTAAGAAGCTATAGAATCAGAATGTTATAAAAATGAAGTGATTTGTGTTTGAAGAAATTATATGACTTCAGGGCATTAGATATTGTCGGTATAGAAGGTTTCGATCTTGAATCGGCAGATCAACACACGTCTCGTAAAAGACAAAACCCTTTGTATTTCAGTCGATAAGAAAGTAATGTATTACTATTTTGTTAATAAAACAATATCTCTGCCATACGCACATATAATAATACCTTATCAAAAAATTAAAAAAAAATTAGATTTATATTTTTCAGAATATTAATCTTATTTTGATTTCTACAAAATGTAAAAATTTTGATATAGATTGAAATTTTTAAGTGTTCCTTTCAATGTTTAACTATTTGTTGTGTGAACAAAAAATAAAATTAGTCATATTATTAATGTATATTATTAATCATTATATTAGTATATTATTAATCATTATACTCATTGCTTAATTTTAACATTATTAATCCGATATTATCTGGATAGCTTTTTTTATATTTTTAGTTTTGCACATATATTTAATGCAATGTTATACGTTTACTTTCAATTTTATTTATTCTTTTTTATGTTTTACTTTTAAATAAAATTTAATAATACATCGTGTATAATTTTTAAATAAAGATTAATGCAAATATATTCTTTTTTTTTAATACTGACATAATTTGTATTTAATACTGGCATAAATGTAGTAAAGTAGAACGTTTAAATAATTAATTTTATTTGCGAACATGAGCTATATAAAGCTATAAAAAATATTTTTTTCTAAATTTGTCTGTGTTGTGATTTATTCAAATAACGATATTTATTTAGGAAGATAAACTAAATTAATTAAAATCGGTTGCTACTTTTATTTCTTTCTTAAATTCTTTTGTCAACTTATGATTAAATTGACATGCACATAGATATGAGTGATTTACGTACGTCCTACTAATTTCATACGCATCGGAATCTTTACAAAGCTTCCGAAAAAAAGATTGATGCAAGGGAGAAACGTTTTAGTGGGAAGTAACCATACTGCCTAATGGATGGAAATTTTTCCAAATTTAACGATCGCTTAGCCCGCCCACACAGAACGCTGTAATAAGTTTGGCGTCTGTGCGATGGCCGTCACCGTGACGAGCACATGTGTAACTCGCCTTCTGTCATTCACCAGCTAAACTCTGTTCAGTTCATTCAGTTCGCTTGACAAGGATCATGCAAAGCTTCAGTTGCGTTCGTGATAGTTTATATTTAAGTATCGTAAATCTTCAAGCAATGGTATTTATTTGAAAGTTTACTTGTTAATTGTTAAATTTATGGCAGTCGCAAACCATCATCAATGCTTTTTCATAATTTAGTATATTTATCAGTATTCTTGAATATGATGTAAACTTGACATAATTGTTATTTACACTAAAATACTGTGCGTCATGCTTGACATTTATAATACATGTAATTAATATAATATTGTAATATTGTACGTGTAACGTAATGTAACACATGGTTTTCTTCTTGTTACAGGTGCGGCGTAATTTCGATTATAGGGTGGATAGAGGAACGAAACGGGTCTGGAGTGGCTTGGCGCTTTGAACGAAAGTGTCACACCGGGGAAGACGAAGGACTTTGATTACTATCTTCCGCTACCACCTTGTGTATACGTGGTATACTCTCTCCTCTTTTTTCACTTGCTAATTAAAAAGGTTCTGTAGTGCTCCAGTTTATAATTTTACCCTCTTTTGGTAGTGAGCTCAGTGTGATAAAAAGTCAAATGATGTACATGTGATCCAAAATGATGGTAATTTGATATATATATATGTATATGTGTGTGTGCTTGTGCTGCTCAAGAGTGCGTGAGATGACAAGGGTCGAGTGAAAAAAAAAATTATAAAAAAAGATTGGCGAAGAAATGCAATGCCGAAGTGATAAATCTGTATCTCTATAAAGACGTGTGCCAGTGTGTCCACACAAGAAAAGTACAAAACAAAATAAATTTACGAAGATAAAGGGATAGAGAAAAGAATCATAGATCAGCTGAAGATAACCAAAGGAAAGTCAGTCAGCAACGTAGAGAAGTGACATAAGCAGGTGGGACAGGTGGGACAGTAGCATGAGTTCGTACTTCGCGAATTCGTATATCCCGGACCTGCGAAATGGCGGGGTGGAACACCCGCATCAGCATCAGCAGCACTACGGTGCGGCCGTACAGGTACCTCAGCAAACCCAATCGGTCCAGCAACAGTCCCAGCAAGCCGGTGACCCATGCGACCCAACTTTGTTACGTCAAGGAGTATCCGCCCATCATTATGGAACCGCGGGAGGTCAGCAAGATATGCCTTATCCAAGGTTTCCTCCGTACAACCGGATTGACATGCGGAACGCGGCCTACTATCAGCATCAACAAGAACCCGGAAGTATGGACGGCATGGCCGGTTACAGATCGACGTCTCCGAGCACCGGTATGGGTCACATGGGACACACTCCTACCCCCAATGGACATCCGTCCACTCCGATCGTCTATGCAAGTTGCAAACTTCAAGCGGCTGCTGTCGATCATCAAGGCAGCGTTCTCGACGGACCGGATAGCCCTCCTCTCGTCGAATCGCAGATGCATCACCAAATGCACAGCCAGCATCCGCATATACAGACGCAGCAGTCGCAGCATCCGCAACCGCAGCAATCGCAGCATCAGCATCTGCAGGCGCAGCAGCAACATATGATGTACCAGCAGCAACAGCAATCTCAAACTGCCTCGCAACAGGGACAAAGTGGAATGCATCCGCAACAACAGCAACAGGCTCAGCAGCATCAAGGCGTCGTTGCATCGTCGCTTAGTCAACAACAACAAGGCGCGCCGCAGGGTGCGGCGTCTGCGAACTTACCGAGCCCATTGTATCCTTGGATGAGGAGCCAGTTTGGTAAGTGTAATATTTTTTTCAATTATACACGATGCGCCTTCTTTCCTTTAGTTTCAAATCGTTATCATACCTGACTTGAATTGATACGTGCAATGATATTTATTGAGAAAAAAATTTTTTAATTATAGAGAGAGTAGAAATCAAATGCACTGAGCTTGCAATTTATTAAAATTTTTTTATTAAAAATTTTATATAATATATGTGTATTTATCTTCAATATATTACATTAAACTTTAATTACAAAAACGTTCTATATACATGACACTTATTCTTGTAAATTAAATGGAATAAGAAACGTGATACCGAAAAATAAAATCAACATTTTATTTGAAGCGTGACTAAAAGGACTCGTAGAAAGTCAAGTTTCTATTAAGTAGTTTCTCAGGTAGCAGGTAGCCAACCTTTGTATTTAAGCAACGTAGCGCAAAACTAAACCAAATCCGTACGGTAGCCGACTCCAGATTGGCACAATGTCTCTAGATACGTCGCGACGAAGTTATTTATTGCGGTGACCTGCTAGCCTGTCTGTTAGTTTCACCGCTCATTCATCAGGTCACAATAAGCGTTGTCTCTTCTTCTTTTGTCATGCGGCTGTCGCTTCAAAACCAATGTATTTTTTATTTTATTAACATAATTTATGACGTTGCAATTTGTCTCATTGATCCAAGCATCCATTGCATTTTTTTTATAAACGTCATGTCTTATGATAACAAAATTGATACTTTCTAAAACTTTGACTAATAATAATTAGAATACGTTTATTTATTTAAAAATTTCTATTTCACTTTAAAAAGAACACACTTGTTACGTCTATCTATCCAGTGCTTTAATGTTTATGCAATTAAATAATGCGCTTTGACAAGATTCGTGAACAGTTTGACATATCTCTTCGTTTCTTACCGTACTTAACACTTTTTAAATGATACGTCTATTTATGTCACCGAATGGCATAACCGTAAAGGAGTAACAATAAGGTTTGACCGTCATTTAGGTAAAAGAAATATTGGATGCACACAATTGAATAAGTTATGGAATCCTGCTAAGCAAACCGTTCCATGTTCCACTTCTCCATTTTCTTTATTGACTCGACCCTCCCTTGATGAAAGAACGGTACCTCTGTATTACCTAATTCTGCAAGATAGCATCTGCCCGAAACAAAAAAATTCTAGCGAACCACTCTTACCACCTCAATTTTCTTACACGTCAGTCACTTGTCGTTTCTTTTAAAAGCAGCTTCTCTCCGTAATTTTCTTTGAGATTCAGTGAACAGTATAAGTAATATGTTTAACTTTTTTTTTGCAAAACAGTTTATGAAATTACGTTTCAAAAACAGCAGAAAATAATTAAAGATATGTGTCAATAGGTTCAAATATTAAAAAACCTTTTATCTTTTCTTTTCCATAAATCATAACTTCTCTGCTTTACTTTTATGTTAAGAAAATTAGCACATTTTAATTAAAACGTTAACTGCAAATATTAAATCTAATATTATATTTAAAAATGTTTCTATTATATTGTGTCTATATTATTTTTATTTCTATACGTTTGTTTAGATAAAAATATGCTTTTTTAAATACATACTTTTGTTTTATAATATACAAATAATTGTAATACAGTATTAAAATGAAAATAAATAGTTGTGCGATTTTTTGATAAGCTTTTTTTGGACACAAAAATCTGAAATTATTTTAACAACTTTGGTACATATTAAACAATATCAAAAGAAAAAAATGTTTGGTCTTGTTAGCTATAATAATGCATTTTTTTGTTATGATTTCTTGTACCATCTTTCGGTTAACTTCAGAAGTAGATACCAAGTATCTGCTCCGGGATTGGCCGATAAACACTACGCTTATGACGACGACAGGGCTTGTAGTTTACTGCCTGTTAAACGAAGAAAATGGCCCAAGTCCCTGAATGTGCTCACAGATGTCGGCACGTTTAAGAATGTTTCATCTCATTCTCTCATCTTATTACTTTCATAAAATTAATTTTGCCCATTTTGTTAGAAAAATTTTAAAATTCTTTTTTAATTTAACATTTTTTTGCATAAAAACGTGCAAAAGTTTGCTTACTCCGCAATATTTTAATAAGAAAATTAATGAGAAATATTTTAATAATAAAAAAAGCTTTTAAGATCAATATAAACGTTATTTTTAAAAATTTAATTAATTAATTGTTTTAATAAGATAATTATAATTGAATTTATTCCTATACTTGAAACATATTATATTATGATTTCTTTTAAAAACTCTTTTACATTTATTTGTGTATTTTTATATTTTATTAACTCTCTCTTTTTAAAATTCATACAAATTTCTTACGTCTTCGTAAAGTTTCTTTTATCTAACTCATTTTATTATGCTGTATGCATTCTGCATTTTCTACATTGTGCTATGCAATTTGAATTAAATATGCTGCAACTAGACTTTCGTGAATTATGTATAATTCTATTTTATGGATGCCGTTGAAACATTTGTTTAGTGAAATTGCCGAGATTTCTTGGCATCTTTTGTGGGACGCGTTACATAAAGCAAGAAATTCCGGCATGTTTGTTGCGCTATGAAATAAAGATGTGCAAATACGCATATATTCTTTAATTAATACTAAAGAGTTTAATCCGCACTGTTATAAATATACATGGCACAATAGGGAATTCTCCATTTTTCCGTGTTTTTCTATTAGAATACGTATGTATCAGAATTTTGTAATAGAATCGTTGTGTATAAAAAAATTTATTATTATAACGCAGTTAAAAGAAATTTAATAATTCTTATCTAGAAAGACAAGTAAAAATATTACCATACATTAATTTGATAAAATTCGAAAATCTCGACATAATCTTTTTCATATTGGATAACACAACGTGCTTGCCGTATTGCAACACCGTTCAATATTCGGCATTCCGATCCTAAGTGTTGATCCGAGAAAAGGAGACCGACCATCGATGCTTTTAATGCATGAGATAATTGCGACCCTCTGGGTGAAAAGATTTATGACATCTCGACTCCTTCCCCATCTCATATATTCTCAATCGGCGAATAAACATGGCGTGATACAGTTACAAAGCTTCCGTTATTGCATGCGTGCGTGCACGCTTATATATTACATTCCTTATGTAATGTGTAAGAGAAATTTAGAACATATACGCGCTGTAAATAAATTGTCGCAATATGAAACATATGTTATTGACAAAAAAGGAAAGCAGTTCAATTAAACGAACAAATTTTAATATTGTAAAATGCACTTTTTGCTTTTTTCTGTTATACACTTCTCTATTGGTTAAAAATGAAGTATTGCGAACGTTTCAATATCAAATGAGATATTACGCATAAATTACTAGTATAAAATACAATAGAAGCTCAAAGCCACGTAATACAATTTAACAAAACGTTTTAAATTAAAATTGTATTCGATGCGTCAGATGTGTATAAAATTTGTAGTTGCTATTCGAGGAATGAATCAGCAGATAGAACAAGTCAGAAAAGTCAGCATTCCAAATCCGATATGCATTTTATTATAATCCAACTAGCCGCTCAACAGATTGGTGGCCATAATGATGGCGGCTTCGTGAGATATTCGAAAAGCGATGGAGTTCAAAAGGGGCAGGAAAGGAGGAGCTAAAAAAGGTGAACGAAGAGAGAACATATGCGTGCGTGCATGTATGGTCGCACGTGAACATGTGTTAGAGGAAGAAAGAAAGAGAGAAATAGTGGCGGTAAGAGGAGGTAGAAGGGACGCATGATGATGATGAATGAATCCACAGAAATTCTGGACCGCTTTCTTTTGGAGCTCCGCCATAGAGGCAATTGTGAACGATATGGAAGTCGTGGTTTGATTTCCTCTTCGATATTTGGCCGAAATTTAACGCTCGAGAGACAAAATTGTGTCTATCTTGTCGCAAACGATTTGACTTATTCATTTACATTACATGCGACAATAATCGATTTAGACTCTTGCATAAAGTAAGTTTCCGTTTGTCATGATTCAATCTTGAGTTTTACGGCCATACTGTTCATATCTAGAATAACAGGTGCAAGAAAAAGTAAATTTTAATGCTCCAACTGATACCCGTAAAGATGCATATGTCGCGACGAGTCGTTCTCGCTGCTCATTATCTCGACCTTCTACCTCGGGGCTCTTTTAGACTCCATTTTCTTGTTCGCCTGTCTGCTCGTCTGTCCGGAAGATAAAAAAAAGGAAAGCGAAAGTAAGAAGGAAAAACCGCCTATCGGATACTCTAGTTTTCTTGGGGCTTTCTAAATTCTCTTCATGAATGTTAACAGGCTTAATATCTTTCCCTTTTACTGACAACTTCTGCGAAATTCAATTCTTAGTTGAGTTATTTGAAAACATTTAAATAGTTTATATTTCACCGTGATATTACTAAATAAACATTGAAAGACACGATAAAATCAAATATTAACATTTTAAGACTTAATCCATTTTATAAGAATTGTTATTAGAATGAAAGAGAGATAAATTGTTTGATTTTTAAAATAGCAAAATTAGAAGAGTTTCTCATAAAAAAGACAAAATTTAAATAGGTAAAAGGAAATAGAATGACGAATTGTTAATTTGTTCTAAACTAATAAGAATTAACAAATAACACGTTGAAGCTAAACTCATTAGAGACTTTAAATATTAATAATAAATAATTTCTTACAGTTTAGTTTAAATCCGTGTTTCAGTCCATGAAAAGTAGAAAATATAATAAGAAATGTGTTTTAGTTATAATGTTATTAGTTTATAAGGAATAACATAATTGTAATAAATATTTTTATTTTCTTTATGATATTACCGTATAATACAGCTAAAACATATAATAATGTACTAATATATTTTATTTTTTGCATTGTAACATTTTTATTAAATAAATATACGACAACTGCGAGTAAGATAACGAACGTCACGCGTGAACAAGATGACGTATTCGTACATGCAGGTTATAAGATAAGTTTGTTAATATGCATTGTAAACGCACGTATAACGTCAAAAAGTTAACGTCAAAAAGTGTTTTGATATTGATTGACTGTATAGATAAATTTCATTATATTCAATTTATTAATTTTCTTGTTTTTTTTAAATAAAAAATAGTTATATTATTAAATCAAATAAAGTGAAAAAATATGTGTTATACATGTTAAAGATAAACAGAGTTCTAAACTCTCTAAGTACAAGTACATCAAAATTTTTTATTACATATCTGAATCCTCGAGATATACAATTTTATTTTTAATTATAACGTTTTATTTTAAGTGTTTAAATAATTAATAATTTTTTTTTACTTTAATTTAAATCAATTTTTGATTATGTTCTATAAGTACTTGTTTTAAAATCTTATTAATTTTCTTTCTTTATATTATATTAACATTTTTTTATTTGTAACAATTAACATACTTATAAGACCATAAAGTAATACAATTAAAATAAAAAAATAGCTAATCAATGCTAATCAATTTAATACTGTGATGTTACTTTTTTGATTCAATTTACGAGCTGCGTTTCAAGACTAATAAATCGTGCACAATTTGAGGAATTAGTATATAAATATATATATATATATATATATATATATATATATATATAAAATTACCTATGAAATTATTATATGAGCACTAAGATCCGCTTTGAACGTTGTTATTTTTTAGCTATTTCTTAATTTTACATTTTTCTTATATTTTTTTTTCTATATTAAAATATTATAAGATGAAAATAATATAAAAGAGACTTATTACTAAGTATAATACTTTTTATTTATAAAAAAGTACATTCTTAACTTACGTCTTTGTCATCTTACTTTTTATTGAAAGCCAATTTATACGTACATGGAGACAAAATTGACGAAATTGATATGTAATACTTAAAAAAATATAAATTTTAAAAAATTTTAATTTATTTGTTCAATTTTTATAAATGATAAGCAACGTTTTAATAAATCTGAAAAAATAGTTCAATATTTTAACATCTTTACATTAGGTAGGAAAAATTGAAAAATCATCATCTTATTTTTCTCTCTCCCCTACATAAAATTTATTCAAAAATATATATGCAATATTAAATAAAAATTAACTATTTAAAAATGAATATAAAATATAACAGCGTTGCGATACTACCGTGTCATTTCATAGTACTACTATTAATTTATCTGCATCAGTTTTGTATAGAAATTATTTCAAAGAATACTTTTCGAGGATATTCAAATCCTTAATATCCTTTTCTGAAAAGAAAAATTTGTTTGTATTTATCGTTAAAAATTGCCATGTAACAAGATTTTAAGTATCAACTTTGTTGGATTTGAGGGTTTATCGAAATAATTTCGCACATTAATATTGATGTCCGTCAACGATATAAATATAATTCAAAGCTGATACCACGAGCAAATGATAAAATTAATGGTACATCTAGGATATCTAATCGAAGAACATTTCAAGGCCTCATAGTGCCCACGTAAAGCTTAGCTTAATTGGGCAGCGAGTGGTGGCCGCACCTTATTAGCGGGTTACAACATCCGGCTAGCTGTTAATCTGAAAAGTCCTGCGTGTATCCTGCGGCGGGCCTGAAAGACTAGTCAGACAGGAGGGGAAGTGGAGATGCGGAGCAACTAGCCTATAATAAGCCGCACGGTTGTGTACGTTCTGTTCTGTTTCGTTCCTTCATGCTGCGCCAGTGAAGGCAGACCCATAAATCTCCCGGGCATACTCCAGGGGACATTTGATCCTTGCGTAACCCAACGCCGTTAATTTATTGCTCCGCGTTTAAAGTCACCTCCGTCCGCGAACAGCGTTGGTACGCCGCGCCGCGCCGGTCCGGCGCAAACTTAGGCCATGGATATGACTTTCTTATTACACAGAACTTCTTTCCATGCGTGCGTATACGTGTTTGCATATATGTGTCACGCAGTATCTTAGAAATATCACAGTAATGTTGTAATAAATCATATGTATATGAGAAACATATGATAACATTGTTCCCCTTAAAATGAAAACCAATTTTTATCGTTCAAATAAAAAAAAAATTAATTTTTAACATTTAAAGTTTAGAGTTTAATATTTTTCAGTATTTATTTTTTTCAGGATTTGTTAAGGATATTTTTTTCAATCTTGCGATATTGGTTTAATCTATCCTCTTTCAATGTTACATCTACTATTCTATAAAAACATGTAATCATATCGGTACATACGTCTGAACATAAAATATTGCTGTCCCTTTAATTAACCCCACTCAGCTCTCACATTGCTATCGACCGTCTAATTCTCATAACCGGATACACCTAATCGAGGTTTTAGTCTTCAATGATCAAATCGATCGGCTCGGAAACCTTATAAGTTTTTAGCTCATAAATAATACAGACTCGTCTCAATGCAGCGTTTAATAATTCATTTCTTTGCTCTGCAACATCTAGTGGCATGAGAGGATTTATGGACGAAGTGACCTTTTGAAACAAACCTGATTATTACGTCGCGTCAGTTCAGGATTATCTTTATTTAAAGTGTAAACGTGTTTTGGGTAAATATGTAAATTTTAAATGTATAAAAAATTTATATATTTGTGTCTGTGGAATTTTGTTAGCATTTTAAAAATAATGTATGATTACGATAGCTATAGTGAAAATTTTGCTACTATTAAAGTTTAAATTTTAATCATACATAAATCTCGATTCCAAACACAATTTACTTATTTTTACAAATTAAATACTATAAAATATAAATAAATAGTTCATAAATAGAGAATTTTCTGACGATGAGTGTTCGTGTACTTGAACATGTTCCGTGTATTTCTCTGACGCTTTGATGATTTAGCCTTAGATCTAGAACATGATCTTCATTAACCGTGTGACGAATGAATATTAATAGGATGCAGCTTTCATAGAACGGTCGACAGTACGCTTGACAGTCAATTATGATAATATTTTGCTCATGTAGCACGCGATACCAACTAAGCATTTATGAAAATTTTATTACGTCTACTTATCATAGTCCATCTATTTATGGGACAATCGATATATTCTTTTATAATTAATCTTTTGTAATATTTTAAATATATTTTTAGTGAAATAGTAAATGGTGATCTTCTTAAAACGACGGAAAGAAAGAGAGCCAAGGAAGTTGCCTAAATCGTTAAAGCTTATAAGAGAGCGCTAGAGATTGGTATGTTGTTAATTTGAGAGCGTAGCCCAAGGGAGGGAATAAGAGGGCATGTTCCCAACTTTCTCTATCCTCTCCTTTCTGTCCCTCTCTTTCTCTAACGCACGTTTTTTTCTCTTCCTTCGTATCTTGTCCTCTTCGTCTAGTCGAATGGTTCAGGAACCTACGCGATCTCTCCATCTCTCTCTGGAGCAGAACCGCCATCCATCTTCATCGGCCGACAGCGCGACGGGCGGCGTTTGCCTCGAATGCTCGCCAAGGAGTTTTCTTCTTCTTCTTCTTCTTCTTCTTCTTCTTCTTCTTCACCTCTCTCCTCCTTACTTGCCAGTTCTCATCCCTACGCCTCTTCTTCCCTCTTCTCTCCCTTATACCGTTCTCAAGTATTCTCGTTTTGCTCTCTCACACTCGTATGGCGGGTTAACCGAACGAAACCCTTTGAGGTTTATACCTTGTAAAGTTGCGAGACTTCTCACACAGAGTCAACTCGCTCTGTCTCCTTAGTATCTTCCTTCGTCTTTTCCGCCTCTCTCGCTCTCCTGGCAACCATAATTAATATTCTTGTTCGGGATTCGTGTACCACGCACCGACCGCAGATCATATCGCGAATATCGCTAAGGTATCTATCATATGCGGAACTGCATTTACGATCCCGAGTTTTTTTTTTTTTTTTTCAGTCACGACGGTATTTTCGTTTCGTTAAAGTTTACAGAAACCTCTGTCGGTCAGTTAAGCCGATCACAGGTTGTGGTATTTATTAAGTGTATTAGTTAACTGGTCGCCTGTAGCTTAAAGATAAGATGGCGAAGTATTCCGCGTGTCTTGTCCGTTATGGCTGTGCTTCGTCTATGCAAGCGCAACTGCCATTCGTCAAAGGATATACTTTAACGTTTTATAATGCATTACTATTTGCGCGCGCGATATTCGAAACGTATCTTGTAAGATATAAATATAGCTATTTCGATCTTTTATCTTATCTATGCATATAGATATAAAACAATAATAATAATAATTTTCTAACACGTAACAATTTATATTAATAATAGATTTTTAATTTGTTTTGTTTCAGAAAGGAAACGGGGTCGGCAGACCTACACGAGATACCAAACGTTAGAGCTGGAGAAGGAATTTCACTTCAATCGATATCTTACTAGGCGGCGACGTATCGAAATCGCACACGCGCTATGTCTGACAGAACGACAGATAAAGATCTGGTTTCAAAACAGACGGATGAAGTGGAAGAAGGAGAACAAAACGAAAGGCGAGCCGGGTTCGGGCGATGGCGACACTGAAATCTCGCCGCAGACGTCGCCGCAGGGTTAAAAGAGCTCCGAGGAGTGGAACTTCCTTTCCACCTCTCTCAGGGTCGTTAATACCTTGTTTCCAGCACTACCTCCTCCCCACCCAAACCCTAATCCTCATCGATGACCTCCAAATGATCCCTCTAAGCAATGACGCTTATTTTGTCGTGTTAATCATGTTGCTTGTACCAAAAACGAAACAGATAATGATTAAGGCGAGGAAGTTGTAGAAGGACCCGTAATAGCGCTCGATGACGAATAGACGATAAAAAGGAAACTTACGATAAACTCAGAGACACAAAGGTGACAAGGAAGACGAAAGGAAAAGTAGCAAGAGAGACGAAGCAAAGACGCACAAACGAGTCAGCAGAAGAGGATCTGCGGAAATGCGCGTGAATAAGGTGGATCAAGGATTATTGATCGAGAAGAGTAAATGAAACTGGATCACATGCTAATCAGAACCGCGTTAACCTCTATTACGTTTAATCGATTATTGTATACTAAAGCCTATATATGTATATATATATAAAAATAAACGTATATATATACATACATACATACATACATACATACTTACATACATATGTATATATATAAATATATATACATATGGATGAAGAGGTATGTAGTTTAATGTAAAATCATGGGAGCGAGTGACCGATGACCGGTTGGTACTAAACGCAGAACATGTAGGAGACGTGATTCAGAATGATAGAGTATTAAGAGTTAAATTTGCCGAGAAACAATGATATGCGCGAATCTGACTGCGAGTGTGGTAGAAGAAAAGGTCGTATCGAAATCTTAGAAGAGCATTTTATTATTTATTCTCTTACATCGTAAAGTAGAATTGTAGGGCGATTAGTAGAATAGCTGTACGAAGATGTCCATCGCGTCTGTATTTAGCGATAGGTAAGCGGTTTAGTGTCCTTAGAGGATTTGTTTAGATAGATTTTTTTCTCTAATACCGCCGCGCGGTGGCTCTAACGAGGATATTTATGATTCGTGCCAAGTGTGATCTTTGAGAATGTGTTTTGATAAAATTCGAGAGAGGATTACGGCGGGATACAACAGGTGGACGGAATGAGCGGAAGTGGAAGAGAAAAATCATCAAGTTTACGTCTTATCCTGAGAACAGTGATACAAGTGTGTGCAAAACTAAACGGAAGATCAGTGAATTTGAATGTATAAATATAAAAGGTCATGGCATTGTTTTTGAAATGTTGTATGCGGAAGAGGCGACCGTGAATGGGACAGACTAGTGCTGAATGATAAAGTGAATATGAAAAAAAAAAGAAATAAAACAGCGCCCCTCGGCGGAGCAGAGTCAAATGGACTTGGCATTTCTTCATCAGCGTCATCGCAAGGTTAGTCTTATAAAGATTGCTAATGATATGCAATTATCGGTCATGTTACTTTGTTTCTCGTTGAATCAGCGTGCATTTGATAAGAACAGTAAGCTTTGAAAGCCAACGGAATGTGTTTACATTTTTATGTGATATTGATAGTGCATAAAACTGTAGCTTATCCGTTTACTGACCGATAGTTGGACAAATTTGTTCCTATCACGCATATTGCTCAAAATGACGAATATATAATGTACATAAGCAGTTCTTTCCTAGATGAAAAGCGTGTCCGCTTGAAAAAAGATGTTCAAATTACTAAGTTTTCGACATTACTTTCAATAATTTAGAAATGTATTTGAGAAATGCGTTTTATATTATTATCTATTATTTGAATAAAGAAATTTTTAGTTGGTATTTGAAATAGTTTAAATGATTTCAAGAAAGAAAAACAGATATTTGATATTAAGATATTTAATATCAAGTATCATTAGATATTTGATAACACCTAATGATATTTGACATTAAATAAATGTACATAGTGTAATATATCTTTTTTACAATGTCGGACATGTAACGTGATCTCGAATAAATTATTTTCTTTAGAATTTTTTTAAAAAGAGCAAATGCAATAGTTATACTCGTAATAGCGTTGCAATTCTTCTTTTTTCTTATTTAAATATTAAAAGAAGATAACTCAAGGAACGAAAGTTTATTTGCATTAGTAGCTATCGAAAATTTGCTCTTGCTCCGCGCGACATGACGCCAAGTTACCAAGTGTTATAATACATAGCGTATTTTCGGAATAGGATGCTTTCGGCATGAAACCGCTTGGCACCTTAATAGTGGCTTAGAGCTAACGTGACTAAATAAAATTTTTTATCATGTATGTACAATAACTTTTATTATCATTCCAAACAATTATATTCATCATATCAGAGTTTATTTGTATAGTTTGAAGAGAATTTAAGCAAATTTTTATTCTAGTTTTTTCAACCGATTGTGAGTGATATATTGTGCTTTTCTTTTACAAATTATTTTTTATTACTATTTATATGAGAATTATAATATTTTTATTTAAGTTTTTACATGACAAAACACTCTCTATGTGCGAGAAATGTGTGATCAGTGAGAATCCAATTTGTTACATTTATATTGGAACAAGCGTGTTAAGCGTGGCAAGCGGTATCAGAGCACTCGATCGTCAACTCGATCGTCTGATCTGGTTCGATGAATTGATTCGATTATGCCGTATCGGGAGATCCAGGAAAGCCCGGCCACGTTGTAGCCAGGCAAGCCCATATATTCCGCCGCGGTGAATTCTTGTGCTGTGTTGTAAACTTAGATTCGACATAATTATTTAGTGTATATCTTGTATACACCATAATTAACGAATATACGTAATAAACGATATTAATAACCGCGTGGTAATTAATGAACAGCGATCGAAAATGCCTATAGAGGTGGTCAATCTTCTAACTCGCTGCAGAATTCGGCTCCTTACCATCTCTTCACTAAAAAAAAAAGAGAGAAGATGGGATAAAGAGACGAAGAGAGTGACATATAAAACGTGTAATCGATATACGTAACGTATGGTCCAGCTCGCGCTCGTGCGTCGATCGAGCAATGTGTGACCAGCCTTTCCTTCTCGAGAAATTTATTTATGTAAAACTCTTTGTCCTTGAGGAGCAACGAACTATGAGAAGCGGAAAATCCGCGGCGCTCGCTCGCTATCGCGCGTTTTGCAAATTCTCGTGTTACCTAGCCATTCATGCTTTCATCAAAGGATTCACCGTTTACATTCTCGTTCCGTTATTCGGTTTTTATCTAATTTGGATATATAGAAATTATTATTAAAAAAATTTTTTTTATCACAAGTTGTACCAAGATTTGCGGTCTTTTTTGCCCTCTGAAGTACGACAACTATATAGTTGTACTATTGATGAATGATTTTTGTAGACGTATTACATGTAACTTTACACGATATTACATGGATTTTTACATATTTTACTACGAGAATATTGCACGTAGTTCTAATTATATTAATCAAATAACAGTATTTTAATGGTAGAGAAGAGTGTGCGGTACGCAAAGCACACGGCTCTCTACCATTTGGTAAGGAAGAATTTCTTATCGTTTGACTAAGATTTCAATTGTTCTATATTATGACCAAAAGAAAATTTCATGTATCCAACTTTTAGAGACCGAACTAATAATTTTCTTTTCAAATTGCTAAAGAGAGAATGATAATAAACTATGAGATGAGATTCTTACGATTTGCTATGCGGATTATTTTAATATCTTTCGAAATTGTAATATATTTATAATTAAATTTTTTCAATTGTAATGTGCATACAAGAAATAAAATTTAATAAAAATTAAAATTCGAGATACAGTACCGATCTATCAAAAATATCTATCGAAGATTATTTGCAAACATCATTCGATTGTAATATGTACAAAAGTTGAATAGTGCAATAAAATGTGTTTAAATAAAAAGTACGTTTAAACGAAAGATATGATGGACTTCGGTGCTGTAAAAGTCATTTGTGGTGAGCGATCGCCGTGAATACGTACGCAATTAAAGAAAAATGAACTTTTGTATCTATTGGATAGCGAACCTATTACTTATAGATTAAAAATATATACGTATATTATATATAACGCGAGAAGGGAAAAATTCATAGTATTAACTGGGAGGAATAAAATGCAAAATATATATTTTATCTTTACTCGTATATATGCGCATTAAATTACAAGATATACGTAAATTAAATCACGTACCGTGAGTGTATGCAAAAGTAGAACGTAAAACTGAACATAAATGCAACCGTGTGTACGTACGAAGTATGTCACTAAGATAGTCCGTATTCGATAAGAGTAACATCTAAAATCTAATTCGTAAAAAAAAAATAAAGAAATAGCGTTAAGTAAACGGGTATGTGTCAGTCGCAATGAGTGGAGGTGGCAGTCGTGAATTTTTAATTGGATTTTCGTCTAAATAAAGAACGGTATCCGCCATTAAGCGTACACCACGGGAGAAACGCGCAATGAAAATTTTATTTATTATTGTCCACGATAAGCGAGAGAGCGGCGGCATTTGCAAAAAGAAAAAAAAATTGTACATAAGTCCGATCTTTCTATCTAGGCTATCCGCAAAAAAAGAAACGCTATCAGATAAGTAGAACAAAGAGAAACGAAGAAATATAAGGAGAAGTAATGTTTGTCAATGAACGAATAACTTTCACAGACAGTAATATTGTTTAGTCCGGTAATATTTATTGATACATGTTATATATACCGCAAAATGGATCTTTCTGTTTGTTTAATTGATTATACAATAAATATTTTTTATAATGTACTAGATAAAGTTGTAGGTATTTGTATGTACCATTATTCTAACACTTCCTTTCGATTATCTCTACAAAATGACGTGGATCGGTAGAGATTACGAAATCCTCATGCTGATGTTGTACTCTCGCATATCCAATCATTTTTATCGGATTACACGTGTAGATACGAAACGACGTTTGAAAAAAAACGGCACGTTTCCGCGTATTCATTTTTTGATTTATCCTTTCGCAATTTCAATTCTTTAATCTGATCCATTTTCAATTATGCAAGCAAATTACAAAAACGTCGTCCTCGTACGTGTATGCGCCGAAAAGTTCCTGACTTCCTGTCGCATTTCAGGAAAATGTCATTAGTTTCATATACCTTTTAGGTATCGTCTTTCTATTCAGATACGTAAAATCTATAAATAAGTAAGTCCCTCGCTCCATAATCATCCAACGAATTTAAACTCATTGTTGTGAAATATTTGGTTAATATTGTTTTCGTAACGTGTAAAACAAAGGTTACAGATCAAAGTTCAGTATTACTTAACAGATATTACAATTATATATATATATATATATTGGAATACATTTTGCTGATTTCATCTCTTCCACAAATTTTGTAATGCAGGTTACAGATCAAAGTTCAGTATTACTTAACAGATATTACAATTATATATATATATATATTGGAATACATTTTGCTGATTTCATCTCTTCCACAAATTTTGTAATGCACACTAAATTGTCTAATATATTTACTCACTTCATTTAATATCTCAATCATACTTCGATATACTTGTAAATGTAAAAGGAAGATTAAGGCATTATAAATGTATTGCTTATGTAATGCAACTAAGGGAGATTTTGCCATAACTATACACAAGAAATTTCCGATTTTTTGCTATTTCGAACGTTTCGAGATATGCGGTCTCATCGATTATAGGTTCCGCCATGAAGACTGATAGACTCTGTATAACGCGAGACAAGAATATTGTATACAATAGTCGCTAAAACAGGAAGACATCCAGACCGATATAATTATTTATCAATAGAAATAATTATTTAACTGTGCGTTATTAATAATCTAATTAACTAATTATTCCAAAAGAATTTTGCAGATTGAGACTCAATTTAGAGTGACTTCGGAACTTTACATGTAGACACTTTTCTTTTATAAATCGAGCTAACATCCAAATACAAGCAATAAAAAATTGCCGAAGTTGCTCTATATATACATGTATAAATATATACACACAACTTTCATTTTGATGTCCCAGTGGGCACAGAACAAACAAACAAGATGCATTTGTATATAATTAGTCATGTGAAAAATACAATATATGTGAGAGAGAAAAAGAGAGAAAGAGAGCATGAAAGTTTCTTTTTTAAATTATCGGCAGGGCAATGTGAAAGGCGACGTCTAACGTCGCGGTATCGAATCGCGAGCCGCGACCCTGTATACGATACCGCGTAGGTAAAGTAGGTACCTGTTTACTAGATTAAAAAACCTTACAAAGTAACGGTAGCAGAGGTCTAATTAATCACTATTTATTGATACGATATAGTAACGATATTCACATGGTCGAGTTCCGCGAGTAACTCGATTACTCAGTGACTCGACGAAAATATAACTAGAGTAAGAGGATGACAATATTTCGAGAACCGCCACGTTGTCGTCCGCTGATGAACTTACGGTTTCTCCAGTGTGTCGCATTTTATGGATTTTTATTACGAAAGAATTCTTTTAATTAAAATTTTATAAAGAAATTTTTGATTTTACTGCCATGATGGTTCTCGAATATTTTCAAGTTATTAAATCGAAGGAAAGTATTGCAACTTTTGACATGTATTTCAGACTGACAACAAGTAAATCTAGTAACCTCGGCATTTCCAATTGTACATACAACAGTTTAATGTCCACATAGAACGCTTATGTAATTTTGACAAAATGCAACCGTGTCAAGGTCACTATTAGGAACTGCGACCTGCAAGTGCGAGAAGCAAGTTTTGGATATGGTACATGCGAGACAACAATCTAGGAGACAAGCCGCGATTTATTTTGGTGGAAGGAACGCGCTTCGTCGCCGTTCCATAAAAATTCGCGTTAACACGTTTTCCTGAAGCATGACGTACGATTTGCGATTAGGTTTGCTATCTCTCAGCTACACACTTGAGTCACCATGGTTACGCATTGCCCCGACCGAAAACACAAAGTGTATATGTATCATATATTCTACATATTATATACGCACACGTATACACACACACACACACACACACACACACACACACACACATACATAAAGACAAATTCAACATACAAGTATTCAATATACACATTGCCTATTGACAAAAGACCGGGTACAATGCATTCGTTTCCAACGATTGTGCGGAAGAAATACTTAAGTACAGGTGTGCCTAGCAGCCGAAAACAAACATGGGCAACACTGCTTTATCGAACGATAAATCGAAGAAAAAAATATAAATAAATAAATCTATATATATAAATATATATACATATAAATTATATATATAAATATATATATTTAAATATAAATATACGATAATTATTACAGCTACAACAAACGTATATAGTTATTTTGTAGTGTCTCGCATTATGTAAACTATATGTACACATAAAGAGTACGACAGTGACGATGTTGATGATGATTGCAATGATAAACGATGTCTTACGCGAGTGAAGTATGTATTATGTATAATGATGAAGACGACGAGATGGATAATAGTATTACATGCTATCATGTCGACGAGTCTAAACCGTATTGTATTATATTATATAAGAGTCTGTCCATATTAATAATAATAATTATTATTATATTAATTATAATAGCTGTGTTTGAAAACGAGAAATAAATTGTGGTTGAATATGAAATAATTGTGGTTGAATATGAAATAGGGATGTGATAAAAACGGATGTGTCGTGTCCCCCTTATCGTTACATCGCATCGCGATGCTATGCAAATTCGAGAATCTGCTTCTCGCGGGCGGTGGTCAATCGGCGGAGTAGATGAGATTCCCAGGTCGGATTCGCAAATTCTCAGCGTGAAATCATGATTTCTATACTCGTACGAGGATATCGCGATTAGTACGCCACTGGCTTCCTTTCGAGAGAGTAGTCCAGCATACCCGGAGGTTGCGTTTATACGAATTGCAGCGGAAGGAACCATTGTATAATCCAAGATGGCCTCCACCTCGGAGAGGATTATTATTGGCTAATACGAAGCAAGAGGCCCCGCCTTGGCTCACGGCTCGTGACGGGATGATTTATTGGGATTTCTGTCTGTTCGCCCCTGCGCTGCAACGAACACACCATGCCTAGCTCGCCTAGACGGTAGGTATGCTCGGATTTGCGATATTGGATTTCGACATCTCGACCGAGTGCAGCTGCAACCATTCTTCCACTCGACGGACAGACGTCTTCGTTCTACGTGTCCACGTGCAGTCCGGCATGCCTCAAGTGTCAATATCAGATTCAATTTCAGATATCGCGGCCTTTATCTCCTCCCTTTTCGATTATTCACGCTTGGTATTTTTATTTTTAATATCGGAAGGATTAGCTTTCAAATGTCTTTTCGATTACCTTTGTACAAAGCTCGTACAAAGATTAATATATACATGTTGGATTAAAATTACTTTATATGCAATAAGTAGTAATTTCCATTATAATATTGGCGTATGTAATGTAAATGATCACTTTACAAGTATGATTAGAATTAATGAATAATATACAAAAAATAAATGTATTTTTTAATATACGTTAGAGTTATTAAATAATATTCGAAGCAATAGCGAATTTAGATATTTCTTAATTGAGAAAATCTAAATTATGTCTAATATGATTTTACACGCACTCTATTAACGCATATTCCATCAATATTGAAGCATATTTTTCTTTTTACATCAATTTATGACGCTCTATTAATGTGTGATTAAGGATGTTAAACATAAATCAAACGATCACATTAATATTTATACGCACATCCGCTAATTCAAATCTTGCTATAAAGAGATCGATAAATTGACGCGATACTATCTAACGCATCTGTTGACGCGACGAAAGGTGAGTATAATCGGCGGAACTCTTGTAATGTTATCGCACTTCCGGAACTGGGTAACGAATCCGGGTCATGCGAGACAGAGAAGCAGAAGAATTCATCGTCGAGTGAGTATATGTATACACATAGTGGATTGCGTATTTACGATTTAAAGCAACGAAGCGCACGGTGACCTTTGCCAATTCGGTTGTTGCAGGTGCATCCACGTTGCAAATGCATTCGAGACGAGGAGGGAATCTGTAGGCAGGACGAACGCGGAGTGAGCGAGATAGCCGAGGATGGGAGAGAGCGAAGAGTCGGCGGAGTAGAGACCCGGCAAGATAGAGGAGCCGGTGGGAGGATGGCGGTTAGAATTTATGGCCGCTTTATCACTTTACCGGCCTTGCCGCGTCTCCTTTAGCCTGTGAGGAGGGCAGGATCTCACGATGAACTTTGGCACTCGACTACGCTGCACTCGACGAGCGGTGAGCCCGTTAACTTTCTTGTTTACTCGCATTTCGCGAGAGATTACAAGTACACCTGTTTTCTCTCTCTATTTCTCTCTCTCTCTCTCTCTCTCTCTCTCGCTCTCTTTCCGCTTTTTCCTTTCCTTTTCAAATTTAGTGCAATAACACATTAGTAAAATGTGTTTTACTACCTGAACGATACGCATAAATCTGTAGAGAGAAAAAATATATATTTTGATCTGAAAGATCCAGTTTGGTGTTTTGAAGAATTTAATTTTATAATTTGAATTTTGAATTGTACGTTACAATAATAAATTAAAACATAGTTATTGCATTATTGTTTTCTAGAATTAAGGATATTTTTATAATGAAAAATATTCGGGAAAATGTGCATTTAATAAAAAGACTATTACACCATATTGGATTAAATTGCAGAATAAAACTTTGAGGAAAAAAAAATCAATTTTATTAAGCAATTTCTGTTAAACCGTTATATCTCAAAGTTGGAAACGTAATGTCTAGATAATGAACTTTTAGCTCGTATAAATTAATATAAAATCATACGGATTCAGGAGAAGATAGCAGAAGAAGGGAGATAAGAGAGTCGGTGCTTTCTAATCTGAGAAGAGCCTGCTGATGCTATCCCTATGTCTACGGTCTAAATTTATGTCTCTATATACTTGGTGCGTGCTAACTCTTGGGCTGCTCGCATGCCTCATTATACTTATGGGCGTTTAACGGTCGGATTTTAATTCACTTGGTCCAACCCGAGGGGAATTGTTCCGGCGGTTAACAGGAAAAGTGGCGCCAACCGAATCCACGAATATCTAGTGTAAACACATTAATAACGGGTCTCACGAGTAACTTATTGCATACACGGACGCTCCGCGCGGGGCCTCGTAAAATTTACGTCATACTACCTGTCGGCATGACGACTACAACTACATAACGCATAAAGTAACCCCCATTAATAGACCATAAATTCTATCCCCGCGGCACCGTTGTTATGTATGAGCGTCGTTAGTGTTAATAGAGTGTTAACGGCTTCTATGCCGCTCTCGATTCTGTCCAGGACGTAGGTGACGGAGGTGGTGATGTAGGTAGAAGCTTGACAGAGGGGAGAGGAGAGAATGGTAAGCGGTTGCCATAGAGGAATTCTGGTTGCGTGCTGCCCGGCTACTATTAGCCTCGTGCTTCTGCTATTTTGCATAGAGAATGCATCAATTTTCGGCGCTTCCCGCTCTCGCTGACCCCCCACTATTGCCACCTTCGACGATTTTGTCTCCTCACCGCGCTCCGCGCCAGGCTATCCCCACTCAATTTCCGTCGCGCATCGCACAACGACACAATTCTCGTGCACGCTGCATTTCGTACAATGTAAATCGTATCGAAGATAATTGATATCACGAACGCCTACTTCCCTGGAAATGCCCGTACGTGATGGTTGCTCGCCTGTCCCGGCTGCTTCCGCGGCGTTTGTTTCCGTTGGTGATGATCAGTTTCGATTTGTGCGATGGAGATGTCCGATAATGTAGACAATTACTAGGAGTTTATGGAGGTTCGAGCGCCCGCGTTATAGGGACGTTAGATTTCAATGGCTTCGCAATTCTCAAACTTGAACAATTTTCGATAATCATTTCTTGCATTTTTTATTACTTTATTTATTTAACACTGTTTAATAATAATTATTGTATAGTTATTGTAGTTTTTTTCATTATCTTCTTAAAAGATAATATAGATCATAATTCTACAGGAAAATTTCTAACAAGGTTTAAGTATGAGTAAAACAACGCGTATCATTAATTTTCTCAGTTCTTACAAATCCTAGGATTATACGAAAAAAAAGTATGTTAATGGGCGTACTTAATATTTTTGTCAAAGAGTGAATTTGAAAAAAAAAATTCTCTATTGTAGTCGATTTTCAGGTGTAAACAATGTTGTGCTTTAGGTGGATCATTGTATGTTGCGGAGGACGCCGTTGGATACATAACGTATAACGGAACATAAATCAATAATATCGCTACCCCCTCTCTTTTCTTCCCTCCCTAGGATACCTCACTCTATCCCCGAACACCGTTACTGCTCTGCAAACCGCCAAGCGAAGTCGGCGTCTCTTCCGCAATCAATGTTCACGTCTAAAACATCACAAACAATATATGTTCTCTAATATTCGACGATATGTTCATCAAAAACAATTTACGACTTGCTCAATTAACTTATTCATTTGTTTTGGCCCAATAATGCACGTTTGTCAAGTACTTTCCAATGTAATTACTCGATGAAGAACCAACTACCTGATATTTCTTTAAGATGATATAACGAGTAATAATTACATTAAATATTCAAATTAAATTAAATTAAATATTCAAGTCATACGACGTATTTTTATGTGTATACAAAAATTTGTACATCATAAAAATTCTTTAACATGTTTTTTTTTATGAGTAAAGTTTAATTAATACAGTATTATTATCTTGTATGAATGGAAATTTATGCATATTATGCATACAGTGCTAATTGAGAAATGTTTGAATATCTAGAATTTAGATTGACAGACGTGTGCAACCTGATCAGATTTATGTAATATTTTTTACGCTAATATTAAGATAGAAGCTGACATTTATTGAATTAATGTGAATTTATTTCGAGTGAGGTGCATTTCCAAAGTAAATTCATGCATGTTATACAGTGCTAATCGAGAAGTATATAAATATTTAGAATTTAGATAGATATATGCGGTTTGATCAGATTTACATAATATTTTTTACGCTAGTAATAAGATAGAAGCTGACATTTACTGAATTAATGTGAATTTATTTCGAGTGGGGCGCATTTCCAGGTGTTTTAGGAAGTTTGGGTACGGGTCCACGTCGCCGATGTATAGAAAGGCTAAATGCAAAACCTTGTAAGGGGAGAGACTCGCGTACTCGGAGAAACTAACAAAACATCCTCGCAATTAGCCGGATGTCCCGATGACATCAACGGGGCATCCCCCGGGACCGCCAACCATGCTACGTAGCCTCGCGACAGAAATTTCGCCGCTGCGCCACACCGCCGACTTCGGTCCCCTACCGCTCTCTACCAGTTGTGTTGCTCCTGCTCCTACCAAGCGACCGTCCGCGGCCCTCAACGGGATTCTAGGTGACGACTGTAGCCGTTGCTCACCGGCTACAGATATGCTAAATAATAAAAACTTATCGGATTTATGTCGTCCAGAATTGAACACGAATGGCGTGGGAGAGGCACGCGGCGCGGGAGTAGGGTGCGCACCGAGGTGTTCTTGTCGAATGAAATTGAAAAGTAGCTGGGAGATATGGCCCTACCGACGAATATCGGTAGACGGACGAATGGCGTGGGAATGAGCAAGGGGTTGGAACGAGTAAGCGGGACATGAAAAACTACCGTGCGAGGGCTGATAGACTGAAAAGTGTTTGTTCGACGGACGGACGTTTTTTTAAAATCTTTTGCTGCCCTTTCTCACCCGAGGTCATTGGGATGCATTGTACGTGAGATTGGCGCAAATACGTTCGCCTCATTGTTCCCTGTTAAAAATATCGCGACCTCGTGGATTCAATACTTTCACGACCACGATGACGTAAGTAGGATTGCACAGTACCTTTAGCCAAACCAATTGAAAAGATTCTAATTATATTTTGTTCGTACCTTTTGTTGGTACTACTATACAATTATTCATTGTGCACGTAACTTTTTTCGTTTATTTTTCTAATTATTTTATACTTTTAGCAGTAATGTATTATATATTGCATGGGATATTTACTTCATAATATTTATCTTACATATTTTTAAAAAATATTTTTATATAATAATTAGACATTATCTTATATAATAATTGGAAATTATATTTTTAATAATAATAATTTTTTTTTTGTTTTTTTCAGATTCAATTACTTATAACCTATAATGGATTACGGATTTCAACAAAATTGTTATATCAGTTTATCTAATGAAAATGGATATTCTTTCATCACATATATCATCATTACATCCATCGATTATGAATCAATCAATACGAATAATGGAGATCTACTAACACTATATGCAATTTAAGAGAATGGACAAGAAAATGGATTCAAAATAAGAGAAGATAAGAATTTTGATATGCTTGAAGATCTAATAATTTGCATCTGAAACGCAACGGAAATTAATTGAAATTAATCACTCTTCTGGTACTAATAAAATATGCATTATAATTACAAATGAAAAATTTTTCCTTGACTAAAGAAATATTAGAAAATGCATATAAAACTATACTAATAAAAAAAATAAAAAGCTGTTATATTTTATCCACAAATCGATGGAGTCACATAATTATTCAAATGTTCGGATAATGTGACGGGTATGGTGCACGTTGATGTTGGATCCAATCCAGTATCGGGCCCTGGAATAGTCACACATAGAGCAATACTTCAATTAAACAATACATTCATACGTCTGTTATCTTGAACTACTATTCGAAACTGGCGCCTTTTCGAGGATACCGGCAACCATTAGACTGCCCCCGTGACATTCGAGGTAGAGTATGATGGTTCCATCGAGTAGGTAGTGCCTAGACGGGGCTCCACCCAGCACTTAGTTTACGTCGCGATTGCGGCCCCGGGCACGGCCGTTTCCAGGGTACAGTCACGCCCCTGCCATGCGAGTACTGTACTCCCATTCGCTGGCCCATATCTCATCTGGTCCATCGCATTAGCCTAATCTGCCAGCAACGTGAACAGAGAAAAAAAAAATACAGCCATCGACGTTGCCACTGACGAGAGAAATCGTGGCGAGGTGCTGCCACCTTACTGGTAGGATCGAGAGGTTGATCGGTTGTCGAATTGATTTTTTTTTCTCCGCAAGCAACGTTGTCACGCTCTCAATTTGACTAGTAGTCTGATTTCATTGTTCGTGTATTGTTAGATGTAATATCTCCTACAACGGTTTTGTAAAACGCGGTCATATCTGTTCGCGTCGGCCAGATTCGAGAATTTCTTCTATCTGATTGCCTGGTTCACCATCAAGATGACCGAAATGATGGGTAAGAAGAAATTACGTTTGCCTAACATATTCAGAAGTTATAAATTAAGAAGTTTATGATAAAAGCTCTGCTGTGTGTAACTTACAAATCTTTCTTTAAAATGAAACTTATGACAACTGTTTGGATATCAGAAGAGTAACATTGCTTATGTCGATTGAAGTAATTGCATTGTTTAAATATCTAGTTGTGAGTTTTTGAGAAATATTACACAAATTCTTTGAATTGTTATAAGTAGATTGTTTCCGAATAAAAATTTCGTGATGATATAGTAATTTTTAAGTAGTAGGGATTGAAAATTATTTATAAATAGAAGGTCGACATTGTCAAAGTCAATTTTATTCTTTAATTATAGCATGCTGTTACAGTTTCCATCATCAGTCATGGACTCGAGGAACTGGAGACGTTGCTTAGAAGATTTGTCGAATCGGTAAGTAATCTGATGCATGTAAAATTGTGATTGTAAATTGATAATAATACAGATTTCGTAGTATAAACTTTTGTAATACAAAATTGCAATATTACTTGGATTCCTCACCAAATACAAAATTTATTTCTTAACAATTTTTTGGTTTATATTCCATTGAATGTTTTTAATAAGGATTAATATTAACAGAAATAAAACATTAGCAATATTATATGTGGATAAATGTCACTCAAAAATCTATCGAATAGAGAAGCTCGGGAAAGTTAATAGTGGATTCCGTTGTACTGACGCTATTGTTTTATGTACGATTTGTCACACACAATTGTTAGCTTTTACCAAAGTAAAACTATTTCATGGTATTGTGCATGTTGTAGACTTCTTTCTTTTCTCAGTACCATTATACGCTATCTTTTCGCACAAATATATTGCGACGCAATAAATTTTCGTTTTGTTTAAAAATACGCAAAATCTGAAATCTAATACAAACGGTGACGTACCCGGTGGACTACGTTTTGCGAAGAAAACTCAGATGTGAGCGAGGTATGCACCTAGGTCGAATATTGGTCAATTTTGAAGGCCATAAATTGCTCTAGTTTTCTGAAGAAAACCGCAACATATGTGCATATGCATGGAAGGCACATGGGAAGTTTTCTTTATTGCGAAAATGGCGCCGCGATATACAGTATTGTTATTCGAGAAAAGACTCGAGACCTTGAGAAAGAGCAGGTAGAATGTTTTTGCAGGTCAAGGTTACAAAATCATACAAGTAATGCCGATTAATCTTGAATTTAACAATAAGTTTCGAGGATATTTCTAAAAGAATTTGATTTGTCTAGGTCGCGTCACCTTGTAAACTGTGACAATCATTTAGAGATATTGAGATGTTTTCTCAATAAACAGATTTTGTGTGTAATTTTTAAATATTTTTAGGCATGAATATTTTTCCTTTATTTGATATTTAAATTACGTGATCACTATGCTATTAAATCAAATTTTCTTCAATTTTTACCACAACTTTTCAACTATTTCGTTATATTTCGCAAAATGTTTAATAAAAACGATGTGAAATAGTTGTCGTACGGTTGTACGCAAGTATCTTTTATGCTCAAGCGATTTCGAAGTTCCAAATTGAGAGAATGTTGTGGTCGCGTTATTTACTTATATAAGCGTATTGCATCATGAGCAGTAACAAGATACCTCTTTGAAAGTATTATTTAATCAAGATCAAGAAAACGCAAATGGTTTTTCATTTAATAAATTATTTTATTTGTTGTAGTAATTATTCGATAATGACAATTTTGATGTATATTCCTGCATATAATTTTGGAACCGCTAAATAAATTCTTTTACGTATTATCAGGCTTTATTGTTTTATAATTGAGTTAATATTAGAATTGGCATATCTAGATTTAACACCTGTCCTAACCGTGGCTTTATTGTCGTACACATAAGAAAAGCATAAGATTAATGATGCCTTAATGACTATACGAACCATTTTGAAACATGACTAAAATATAACTCAATTTCACGTGATGGATATTAGTGCCTTTTTACATCTCATAGAACTTTAGAGGTATACGTTCAAAAATCGATTTTCATAAATACTGATAAATTTATTCTCTATGTTGATTGAGTAAATCTTATACATATTTGCGTAATAAAATCGTCTAGTTAAGTTGGAAAATATATAATATTTATAACGCACGTTTAAAAGCTTGTTTATATATATCGCACGATATAAAAGAATTAAAATATTAATATAACGTTTAATATTAAAATAAAATTAGAAATGAAATTAAAAAATAAAATTGAAACATATTTTGCGTTTGCCGTGTTAAAATGTGATAAGATGTAATTTTGATGACATCTTGTAAATTTATTTACGTCCGTGAGATATCCCATTAAGTTAATATTTAAAAAATTCCAGGATCAGCTATTAAGAATATTATAGGGAAGAAACGTACATGATATCTCAACAACTGTAACTCTTGGATGTTTTACACGAACCTCTAATGAATATTTTAGAAATCTTCTTTACGATTGCGAAATGTTGCGTGTCTAAATACATACGTATGCAGATATGTGATCAGATAACATGGTTTATGAGCAATCTTATATCTTTCTCTTCTGTGTTGATGCTTGAATTTTTGTACATTTATTCTTGTCATTAAGGTTATTCCTTGTAAATTTTTTTTTCTAAAATAGTAGTATCGGGATATAAATAGTTTGCTAATTTTGTAGTAAAGTACTGATTAGAGAAAGAGAAAAGGAAAGTTAGTTAATCTTGTTCTTTCATATTCTTATATCTTATACGGTTCCCGTCGCACGGAAATGTTGTATCATATCGCACCAAAAGATATAGTCATAAAATTCTTTCATTCTTTTTGATAATGTAATTTCAAATTTACACGGTAATTTCGGTAGAATAATATAAAATCTCGCTATTGTAATATTATTGTGTAACAAAGATATCAAATTTGTAAATAAAATTTGTTCAGAATTTTGCTTTCTTTATGTTCACTACATGAAATAGTTTTGGACTTACGAAAACCCTAAAAGCACCATAGAATGGTAAATGGTTTGATCGAGTGTGAAATCAAGATAGAAACTTGGAAAGTTTCTGAATCGAATTATCTTGTGCGTCTGAAATCCGTTGAAGCCTTCGTAGGGTAAACTGTAAAAGGGGGGAACGACGCAGTTCTCATTGGCAATTAACGAAATACCTGATAAACATGGCGTAGCACTAAATCGTAATTTGAGTGCTTGCATTTCTAATTATTAAAAGACTGAGAGTAGGGGCACAACAGAGGATTTGGAGAACGATTTCTATAGAAAGCGACCAACCTAATTAATATATTAATTTAAATATGCAATTTAAATATGCATTACACTTATAAAATATCATGAAGAAAAATTTCTATCGCATAGTTCTCGTTAGAAAACCATCTTAAATAATTAAATTATAAATTTTCTAAGAGAGAGAGAAAGTTATTTATAATTAATAAATAAAAATCACTTGAAGTTATTTGCAATGCATATTTTGCATACATGAAAGACAATATATAATTAAAGATAGTAGCCACATGGAGAAAGAATTAAGGTTGCTTCAACCGAATAATAATGTTATTTTATCCATATAAAAGAATGATTGGAACCATGATACTCTGGAAGTGATTTATATGCTCCTACGTTAACAAAGTATAGCCACTATATTGATATTACAACCGTAATCTAATTGTAATATAATCGTATTATTAGATGATAGCACACTATTAGAAATATAATAGAATTTGTTTACATGCAGCACTTAGTAGTAAATTGATGGTAGCAGCTCTACATATAGTTTAACAGAGCAGCTCTACATATAGTTTAACAGTTTGATGAAAATTGGCAGCAAAAATCGAGCAGAATCTGTCACTCTAATCTGCCATAAGATTAGCTTAGGCGTTATCGGCAGACTTTGCCTAAAAAACGCAAGTTTAATGCGGACACAATTGCTTCTGGTATATTATAAACATTTTACTGACTGAGAAATAAATAACATGAAGGATCAAGAAGGATTACGATAACACACTTTATTTTATTTGAAAATTCTTTGCGAGTTAATATTATTGCTACTGTCTATTTTATTGTGGCAGTGCAATTATATCTCACAGATCTCTCAATCTTAATATTTTGTTCTATAGATTACATTAGAGAGATGAAAGTAATTTTTTGACTGAAGCAACCACACATGAGAGTATTCTAATCGAATGTTACTTCTCATAAAAACTACGGTTGTAAAAACGGTGCAGATAAGCATAGTCTAATAGTCATGTATTCAATGTAATATCAATATAACCAAAATTTATACATTTCTCTTTAAAACTTAAAGAATATTATTGTAATAATAACCATAGCAATTTTTTTCGTGTAACAAAATGTCAAAGGTACATAGTAACGTAATTACAAATAATATTTAAAGCAGTTTTGATAGCAAAATGTTATATTTATAGTTAATTATGCAATTTTAAAATATTAATGAGAAACTGAAATGAGTATATTGGAAAATATAACGGCGATGTAAAAATTCCATGAAATAGTCTTGTTTATGCTATGATCATTATTGCCTATTAAGAACAATCTCTTCTTCTACGATATTGAAATGAATCGGTTCCACATGATTGATTCGTTTATATTCGTGTCTCGATCTTCTTATATTTCTTCCGTATCCATTAATCAACATTTAGCGAAAGTACTGGAACATTATGTAACTCGAATCACGTCGTTTACTTTCTTCTTTTGATTTTGAGTCGGTATCTCATTGGAAGATGAAAATCTTACCGTAATTAGAAATATTTTCTACATCATTTTGTGAAAGATTTGTATGAAAAATTTACCGTCATTCTAATGTACATTTAAAGAGCATTTTGCATTAATATTTAATGATATTTGAATTATTAAATATTTATGTTTCTATATGATACATCTGTCTGCCAAGACATCATCCGCTAAATTAATAGTCTTACGTAAAGTAGGAATAATATACTTAATTTAATATTTAAATGTAATATTTATAATACCATAATCTTGAATATTTTTAAATTAAGAATTAATATTTCTACTTTACCATTTGGTCAGAAAATATATTTAAAATTTGTCAAATATTTTATAGTTTCTTTTTTTGTCAAATATTAGTTGACATCTTGCTGCATACTCAATGATAGATGATTGAACTTTGGCTGCTTTTTTTTCTTCTCGAATAATCTGAAAAAAATTGTGTGTCTCTCTTTGTTACATCTTTATTATAAATATTAAAATTTAATTAATTTATTAATTTATTAAAATTTATTAATTAGTCTTGCAATTTGAAAATTTAATCTTATAATTGTAGCATATCATTTACTGTAATTGTACACCGCATCATGTGTATGTGTGTGTGAACTTTATCTTTTTTGACTTTTCATATTAAAATGGAACAATTAATTTTTGTTTAACTTATTAATTCTTTTTATATTTGTTTAATTACACACTAGCTGAAATAATGAATGATTGAGCTGTGCTGGCAAAATATATAGTGGCAAATGTGATATGATTAATGGAAGATCAGTTTAAGACAAAATTTATGCACGATACTCTTTTGCCTGCTGGGGATATCAAAGCTACTGCAGACAAATAAATCCAGTCGCATTCCTTGACGATGAATTTCATTCGTGCTACTCACAGAAGGGAACGAGATTTGGTTCGTAGTGAACAGAATGGAACGCTATGATATTCGCATCAATGTAAAATGACAAAGTGTTATACTGAATTAACGTTTTCGGTAGAGGATCATTTAGAAAATGAACAATTCTAATATCCTATAGGATATTTATTTTTATAATGTCTGCCGACAGTAAAATTACGAAACGTAGCGCGATGCAGAGAGATGGCAACTGATATTCGTATATAATACCATAAATATTAAAATATTTACAGACTTCTACCGTGTAAATGTGGGTAGTAGGATAACGATGCAATTTTAAATATTTAATAATACCATCATAAAATAATGCCGCGCGACATACATTCTATTTTCTCCGAAGGCTCGTTAGCTGTATTAGTTGATATTTCACAATTTATATTCTTTTTTGTATGTTTATACGAAAAAGAGAACAAGCTGCGTAAAGGGCGACTACTATTAATAACCTAGCAAAGTTAAAAATGTTTACTGCGGGTTGCAATTCGTATGAAACCCACGGTCGTAACGACGGTATAATTTTGAACACTGCTTCGTACTTAACACTGCATCTGACATTTTAATGTTACTATCGCGGTTTATCCATGCATGAGAGAGAGAGAGAGAGAGAGAGAGAGAGAGAGAGAGAGAGAGAGAGAGAGAGAGAGAGAGAGAGAGAGAGAGAGAGAGAGAGAGAGAGAGAGAAAGAGAGACCTTAAACAATTCTTGCTAAATTTGCACTCAACAAGACGTTACGTCGTACTCGATATTATGTAAATTTCTCATAACGTATATACGGCAAAAAATCCATATACATATATATAATGCGAGGAAAAAGTTGTAAGACGTACGGGACGTGCAACTAATATTAATAACATGGCAAAGTTAAAAATGTTTACTGTGTATTACGGCTGATATGAGGGCCACGAGCATGGCAGCAGGGTCCCTTGTGATTGATTGCACGTCTCTACGTCTCTCCCTCTGACGGGGTGTTCCTATGGATATTGCCTTGGCACGGCCCTGCACGCTACGATTCCCCCTGCCTCCCACCTTCGTGTCTATAGAGACACCATACCGATCTATTCTATCCCCTCCCATGAATCAAATCGCCCTTCACCTCTACTCTCCCCTCTTCGCTATGCTAAAAATTAAAATCATCTTCGAAGAATGTGATGGAACAAAATTACTAGCTGTGATTTTCTATATTAATCAATTTGCAAATAAAACAAGGATCGAATAATGCATGCCTTGAAAAATATTTTTTAAATGTTAAAACGTATGTTTTAATTTTGTATATAAAAATTATATGTTACTTTAAAGGCACAGCGTACGACAACAGAGATATTCGGAATCATTGTGCATTAAGATTAATAACCTACTTAGAAATTTGAAAATACATAGCTTTATATTAATTACGATTGTATCATGGAACATTTAATCGTTTGTTAGACTTTATTAGACTGGAGAATTATATGGTTTTGCGCATGTATATCTTGTGCGTTGAATTAGTTTTTGCAGAGCTAATAAATGATCCAAACACTCTAATTAAAATTTTATTCCAGATGGTTATTAGATGGCAAAACAAATCAAATGACAGTTACAAAAAACAATGACGTAACTACAAAATAAAGTCTTATCTTTAATCTCTGTAAGATCTTGAATATAAATATTCTATAAAATTGACTAAATGCTAAATCATTTAATTAAAGCTGAAAAACGTAAATATTAACGACTTGAGAAATGTACTCTTGTGTAATGTTATAATTTGTCGTGATTACGTTTTTTACAAATCCTTGTAGTTGTATTTTTTTTATATTTTTATTATACTTTGAAAAAATAATGACAGTTTTTACATACTGTTAGTAGCCATATTACATTTACATTTCATTGATTCGTAATTCTAACTTGCACTACAGACAATAATTATACTTACACAATAAAAACATCTATACGATTTTAATAATTTCCTGCAATTTTATGTAAAGCTTACAGCAGAATGATTTAAAAAGACATAGATACACGATACACGTTTTGATTCGTCACTTATAATAGAGGGATTTATTGTGTCTTATTCTTAAAGTATATATTCTTAGAAGATTGTATAGCACGAACGAGATGATTCCTTATAGTCTATCCCTATTATGCTTTTAATCATCAAGCAAGTTTGCGAGAGGAATCTCATTAACGCATGTATATTTCTTACTCAACGCGCGTATACGCAAGGCGGTCCCTTGACCTTTGCGGAGCCTCCATACGTGTTTAGTAGCAACTGGTTGCAGTAGCAAGAATTAGCAATTAATCTTTTGGTTGGTGTTACGAATGGGGATGGCGAACGATCTGGACGCAAAGGTGGAACACGAGAAGAACGTAATAAAGAGAGAAACGAAAGAAGCAGACAAGCGAGAGCATAGGGGAGAGACTTATAGACCACATATTATGCAAACGACACTACAATTAGACCGTGGTTTCTACCGGTTATTTACTGCTCGATACGATTTAACTTTTGGTCATAACATGCAATATATTTTGACAGATGTATCTAGACGTGTATATTCGGATATCTGTATAAATAGTTACAAGTTAATTGCTCAGATTAACTATCTTTTTTCTTATTTTGTTGATTAGATAATTTGCGTTACGATAGAGATTTCTAATAAGACAACGCACGTTGCGTTCCCTTCGTCCCATCGACAGTCCGGCACTGTCTTACAAAGAAATGGGCAGCAACGGCGATGGTAGTGGTAGGTAGGTCCCTCGGGAAGCTGCGATCGTTCCTCTCTCGCTCCCTCATACAGCAAACGGGAAGGCGAGCCACGGAGCCACGTAGAAGGAGGGACCGCATCTTGCTCCGCAGGACTCCCTCTCTCGCCACCGGGGTCTCGCTATTTATTTTCCAGGATTTCAGAGTCCGAAGCCATTAATCTCCGCTCCGCAGCGTCAGTAGAGCGCGTCAGGGCGACGTCGGGGTGCGTGGCGTCGCCGACGTCGCTCTGCTCTTAGCCGCAGCCTCGTGTACAACGTTTGGAACCGCGGCGGCGGTGAGGTAGGGGCAGAGAAGGGAGAGAACCGAGAGATGAGGTGTCGGTAGGAGAGGTCGTGGAAGTTGGTCAGAGTGGAGGGAAAAGGGACGTGTGGTCGGGACGAGTGGGGATCTAGGCTGGCTCGCCGAACGGCGGGGGAAGCAAGGGAGAGAAAGCTCAGAGAGGGAGGTGCTGATGGCGACGACGAGAGGGGAATAGTCGTATGGTAGAGTTATGCAAAAAATATCTGCCCGCAAAAAGATTGGATAAGGAAGGTACGGGATATTAGTGTATTAGGATTCAGCTCTGTCGCCACAGTCGATGTCAGTCGATGATTTATTCCACGACTTGTTCATAGCGTATCCAGTTAATTATCATCTAACTTTATTTCCATGGAAGAAACTGTATCTTTGCTAAAATTGAAATTTAATTTTTGGAAATTTACTACACGAGGCCAGGATCTTATAAGCAATAACACGATCAAAGCGTCTCAACATGCTTCTTTTCTTGAACACAGCTAGACTCGAACTCATGAATGCCATCCGTTGATTGAGAATCGTGAATATAGCCAAGCCGTTCTTCTCTCGTTAATTAACATTGTGTTCCTCGTGCGCGAAAGGAGACGTCAAAAGCTCCTGGTAGATTCAGATTCTAAACTCCCTTTGTCCGCAGGGAGACGCTGAACCCTCGTGCTCTTCTACCCCTTTTATTGTTTATCCCGCCTACTTATTATGTCAGCGTCATACCACTGTACTAACCTCTTGATATTCTAATCGGCCAATTCTCATCTACGTCTCTCGTCACTTCCCCCTCTTGTCGTTTACCCGGCGTCTAGCCGGAGATTCCCGGAATTCCTGACATCGGCGATAACTCTTAAATTCCTGCAAGATGAAAGAAGCGCAACGCCGTCGGCAGAACGTCCGGAAGAAATACTGTTCTGCTGTTGGAGGGCCGATTCTTTCATGTAGGGACGAGAGAAATTCCTTCTCTCAACAAAATCGCGAAGATAAAATGGAGGCAAGAAATCGATAATGTTATTTTGCTGATGGCTCCTATTACGTACTTTGAATGGTTATTAAAATATCAGACGGAATGTTTTGACAAAAAATTATTGGAAACAGATTTAGATAGATCACTTATGCGAATGTTCCAATTGCGTAATATTATTCAGATGTCTCTTTCCCTTACAAAATATTATCTCGAACAAAAGATTAAATTATTTTGCAGCATTGTTAATTCCTGATGCTATTAGTTTTCGTACATAATAAAAAATTTTCATGCCGTAACATAGTTCAGAATCTCGATATTATTACTATGTAAATCACCCCTTCTCTATGGTATGCTGACGCTCACGGTGACAGCCCCTGGAGTGCTTCGTGGTAGGATGGATGAGTTCTAGGTTCTTATTAGATATTCCCGCGCACCAATCTCCAATCTACAAACCTGTTCTATCGCTCTTTGTATCGATATGTTACACCCTTACTGAGAAGAGACGCTTCTTTTCACTATAGGCGATATGTAATTGAATGCAAAATTGCATTTTGTTCTTGAGCAGTAGCGGTATTATCGTAGATTCGCTTTTACGTCATTGTCGGAGAGTACTAATTTATCTCTACGTTCCTCTTTATGTACATGTATACGTATGTTAGTTGAAACAGATGTATTTTTTAGTCAATCTACATTATGTTTTTCGGTTTCGTTAAATGTATCGGAGCATTAATCAACTATAAAAATTTCATAAGCATGCAGAACGACCAAACCTTAAGAGTTTCCCTCAGTTGTTATGAATGCTGCATGGTTAAAACGAAGAGGTAGGACACGCAATTTTGGCAAAATTAATGTAAAGCTTTCGTGAGGTAGAAATGGGGCGGAAAGGGTGGGTCAGGGATTGTGTGGTAAGCTATAGTTAGAACATTAATGCACTTTTAATGTGTGTTCCTATAAGAAAGTTACTTCGTGGGGAAGTTCTTCCCGTCCTTTGTGAAGGGTCGATCTATTTTTATCTCTGTGTGTTATAGCTATGTAGGATAAAAGGTCTAACAAAAAATTATTTAAATATAGTATGTGTACGTAAGAAAGTAATATTCCCTTAAGCGAAAGCTTTCCACGAGTAGAAGGTGAACTTAACAAGTCATCTTACGCATGTTGCGAATGTAATTCTTTTATTAGTATCGAAAAGGAGCGAATCAAACGAGCGAGCCGGTCGAAAACGATTCAACCTTCGGAGAGAGGGTGAAATTCTTCGATAGGACGCCGAGTGATGTTACCGCCCCAATCCACCCAGCGAGTGACTACCAACATTAGTCCACTGACATCATTGACACTTTTATTAATGACACCGTTGCCCGAGGCATCTCCCTCCGCCGACACCCTGCACGACCCCTTGTTCGCCGCCAGGTTTTCCGCCGCAGTCATGGATGCAGTCACGATAGCGCTGAGATTCGTTCGTTTTCTCCCATCTCTCGCATTCCCTTTTTTTTCATTTCTTTTTCCTTTTTTGAGCATTATTGTATTTCCCCGCAGGAGAATAGGTCCTGGCCTTTTCTCTTTTCGTGTCTATCTCATCTCCCGCGTCCCGCACAATTGTCCTTCTTTTCTCTTATCCTCCGCTGTGTTCTTGTCGCCGCGACCCCCGTGCTACCCTCTCTCCTTGCCTGTTCATCCATTCCTGTGCCCTGGGACCTCGCGAGGGAGCGGCTCTCAAGTTACATTGAAAAATCTAGCGGACGGGAGAAAAATTGGCGATACCTATATCATCCATTGTGTTTCTCTCTCACTCTTCTTTCTGCCAGAGCGAAGCGTATCGCGCAGAAGAACCTATGTATTTAACTAATTGCTTGGGCTCGTATAGGCAAGCCCCTTCTTATAGTATTCTTCGACGAATAAAAATTATTTATTCTTTTACGCTATTGTTTTAATGATAAAGCGGTATCTACCAATTGACGATCTAATTAACGTAAACGAAAAGATAATATCTGTTTGCGTAATACTGGTTATGGGAAATATATTAACTAATGTTATATAAATTTATGTTTTCGGTATCTAACATGACTCTCGTAAAATAAATTAGAAGTTTGTTGCTGGTAATACTAACTTTAAACGGCTACGTGATTGGTGTAATTTCTAACGCGCGCGGACGTGGAAAATATCTGAGTTATCAGCAAACTAGGGATGGTACCGCGAACAAGTAGTACGGCAATCGATATATAACAAGCAATATATATACAACGGCGCATGCCTCAAATTGTCGGGTCGTTTGTAATGATGATTCGATCAGACCGTCCGTTCTCCTTGCAGCTTTCTACCCTTCAGTTTATCCCCAATGTATACTGCATTCTGGTCAACACCAACCTCGACAACAGGACTTTCGTTTCCAATGGCTTATCCGCGGATTTGTGACCGCCGCTTGTATCGTGAACTGCCTACTTATAAGATTTATTTCTTGGGACTCAAAGTCGTTCCTTTTTCCCATTTGCTGTTAATCGTCCCGTATAAACGACACCCTTGATAATGAACATTCTTTAAACGTTTAAATATATCAATTTTTTTAGTGACGCTATTCATAAAATTTATTTACTGCGTAAAGAGTTAATAAAAGGTTTACACAATTGTAAAATAATTTTCTTCTTGAAGCTACTTTTATAATTTGTGACATTTATACATAATTTGTTAGCAGACAATATTTAATTATTTTCAAGAGTGTTCTCTAACGTTGAATAGTGGTAGAAGAATGATAAGCAACGCAATAAGGCCAAGTTGGATCAGACTCTCTTGTGCAATCTTGCGTAGATAGGACCGTGTGCTGATGGATGACAAATGGCTCCTCCACGGCGCGTCACTCTAGACGCTGCTAGAGGCTCCTCCTATACGTGATCAACCATAGCTCTGGGTGACGTGAGAAGGGTAGGGGGATGACGTTGGGGTAGAAACCGGGACGCAACGGGGGTTGCAGTAGGATAGAACGCGGGTCGAAGAGAGGTAGAACGAGGGTGACGGGGAGGAGAGGGATAGGGGTTGAACGGGTCGTCGGAGATAAAGTGGGACGTCTGATCCTCCGCCGAGGCGAGCAAAAAGATCCTCGCGCTTCGCGTCCCAGGAGACGGAAGCCGGGAACGAGAAAAACTCCCCCAAGCCACGTCGACCACCCCCTCCTACCTCATCCTCTTCCTCGCTTTTCCATCGTCTTTCTTTCTCTCCTTTCAACTCACACTATGGCCAACACCGACCTAGCCGATGCTTTCATCCACCTTTTCCGCGACGAACTATCCCCGAGCACGAAGAAAGAAACTTCGAAGGGAAAGAATCTGCGTTATACCTTATCTCTACAGTGGTGGGTCGTTAATTAATGCCAATCAGTCGCTCGAGAATTATTCGTATGAACGTCGTGTGTATAGATGTTATCACGAATACTTCCCCTCGCATTTATACTTTTATAATTAATTTGTTTGTGTCTCTTGGGGGAGATGCGTATTTTTAATGGCAGAAAGGATTACACAATAATTACATAATGATTACATTGATAATACTGTTGTTAGCGATACACATGTAAGCTGATTAGTGTAAAAGATCTGGGTTATTATGCGAATATTTGTCAATGTTTCCGTGAAATGAGAAAAACCGTTTGTTTTTCTTATATTCTAATTCGTTACATTACCATCATTTTTATAAACTGATAAGTGCACGTTTTTTTTCTTTTTATTAAATCTCTTAAATTAACTTTGTGCAAAAAGTTCAGAGAACGGAACTAAAGTTTTCGCCATGTGCCGCATCACACACTGTTGCGAAGACTCCAAAAGATGGATGATACGTGGCTTGGACCTCCATCATGAGCGACACGTCAGGCGTATGAATTCTTCTTGATTGCTGGGCGGGCTGTAAGCATAACGAGCCACCCGCTACGTCCATCAACTACGCACCGGTCAATTCATTTCGGATACACGCTCACATTCGTGTGTATACGTACACACACGCTGGCATATGTCCATACACGCGTGTACAGGCGCGGGCATAGATCGTATATATGCACAAGGGAGATATGTATCGATTGGTGCATTCTGTAGTCCCGAACATACTCGCAGCATGTACTTACGTGCCAGATAGACCTGCTGGGTTGACGCCTAACCTGTCTACTGACGGTATGCAGCATTCATTTTGTTTGATTTCTTGATTTAAATCTTTACCTTAGTTAGGAGCAGACATGAATTTGATCGACGACTTGTCTCGTCAGAGGATGAATGGTGGCTTTGCCCAAAACTAGGGTTTCATCGGCATCGGCTAGATTACGCGAACTGTCAGAAAGAAAAAGGGAGAAAGAATATTTGTTAAATAGAAATATTTACTATAAATATATATAATATTAATTAATAAGTAAGGATTTAATAAGTAAGTAAATAAATCTTTTACAAAAACCAATTTTAATCACATCATTATACTACTTAAAGTTGCAGCGTCTTTCAATGGTTTTGGAAAAAAAAAAAAAAATTTAATACAAGGAAAGAGTATCTCGAAGAAATTAATTCTTGTATTATATCTTATTAAAAAATAATGTTAAATTTTTTTTAAGACCCTGTTTGAATTTTTATTGGAGTAGATAACATGACGATTAATTAAAAAAAGAACTAAAAGAGAACTTTTTAATCTACACGATATCGTTTTCGTCTTACAATCCTCAGTCCACTCATTATTATCTTGTATTTTAAGTAGATCGAGAATTCACTATAATGATGTGACTGACACTTGCTTCCGTGGAGATTGAGATTCAAGATTCAAGCGACGGATGAGATTCTTTGACCGCGAATCAAGCCGTTACAAAACTAGTCATTAAATACTTATCTGTCCTTTTAGCACGGATATCTTGCGTGTAATTCGCAGACGGGACACGACTAGCGCACTACGCCTTTCGGTTTGCTCATATCAATTATCTCATACACGCAGAGGACTAGCCTCAGAAACGCAATAAAGACATTTAACATTGAAGTTTATTACAGGCGAATGGTGTATAAAAGAGGCTCCACCACTCGATCTCGGCGAAGGGCTTAACATTTTACCCGTCTCATTTTCGCTGCTCGTAAACTATTCATTTACTGCGGCTATAATCTTGATCGAAACTACGGATTATTATCCTTCTTGTACCATCATCTTACCTTTTTCCGCCTTTCTACCCGATACTCATCCGCACCCTACCAATCTTTCCGCACATTGCACGCGTTTAATTTTTCTTCAGGGGCGCATGCACTGCTCAAGAACCTAACATGCGCCGATCACGACACATCATACTTCAACCAGCTGTTTATACAAAGTAGTCTGTAGAAACAAAAAAATATGTTGAATAAATTATGTGAAATGCGCTAAGGACATACTTGGATTATTTACGTATTTCTATTTAACATTTTTTGACAATTGCTTTGTACAATAGAATGTTTTGTACAGTTGGTAAAATATGTACAGATCTCAAGAAGGTAATAATAGTAATAATAATAGTAGTAATAATATACCCAGACAGTGTTTTGAGCGATTAACATAAGCAGGCGATCTTCAATTTTATGCTACGCATACGCGATCATTTATTGATAAAATTATATCGGAAAGAAAGATATAGATAAAAATGTGTTGCACCAGTTTAACTGCAATCTGCATAATATATATTAAAGTTTATTATTACGAGAGTCGATGCTACGCGGTCTTTACTTACTGGTCTGGCTTTCGTCTAAATTATACACGTCGCCTAATGTCTTAACTGAAAACGGCTCCGAATCATTATCATAATTTTGGCATTTCCTATCGTTCTTATTTTCGCGGCCGCACCCGCAATCTTCCTTCTGGGTGGTGTTGCAAGTTATTGCTGGTTTTATCGGCGATTGAGATATCGTGCATATTTCCTTTTTCAGGTGGAACGTCTTTATATTGCAACTTTGTTACATATGCTTGCATGCCGTGTTTTTATCTTGCACCTCTCAATTCTAATTTAATACGGAATGTACGTAAAAATTGATTTTCAATTATTATCATAATCTCTTTAATATGAGCTTTTGACAATGAGTTGTTTTAGCGCGATTAGAATAATTAACTATCACAGATGTGACACATACATTTTTTAAAAGTCTTATGTTTATCATGATATTGCGCAATATAATTGCATTGTATTGCTCAATATTACTATTATTTTTGCATTATAATTTTCATAATTTATTTGTGTTATTTATTCTTTGATTAAACATTAATTTGTAATTGCACGTCTCGTTTATGGAAATTCATTGTTATAATTTCTTTCTCATATAGAGTTCACTCTCTGCACACATGCATTCTCTGCAATGAGAAAATATGATCTATGACTATAGCAACATATTTATGAAAATAAGCAAGATGATATATTAGTTTGCAATAAAATAACGTTATATTTTATAGACTAAAATTAATGTTTAAAAAAACTGAACGCAAAATTGAACCTAACGTAAACATTTTCTTTTCGTATATAACAATAAGGTCTATGAACTCCAACTATGCAAATTTCATCCCCATCAGATGGTCCCCTTGCTCGATCAGACATGATTAAACACAGAACGCTGCTGTTTCAACCCTTTCCCTCCCACAAATACCACGGTAGGATTCACTGGTATACTCACTCGATCTCTAGGATTCAATCCCCCAGTTTAATCACTAACCTCGAAAACTCGATGGCTTCGTCTTTTCTGCCATTCAATAATGGCTACAGTCATTTCCAGGCTTTCTCGCTTTTATTAAATCTCAGCGTTCTTCGCTTGATGTGAATTTATTCTCTTGACTTTTGATTTTATCCAGTATTTCTCAACGAACCCCTTAATTGCCATCCTTAGATTGGTGCTTGCTTATTAATAAATCTTCGTCTTTAATTAGAGAATAAGATTATTATATAACGAGGTAGGTTATCAGATAAATGTACCTCACAGTGATTTATGATTTGTTTCGATGGGAGAAGTTACGAGATTTATGTACATGTTACAAAATTATAAGTACAAATTCACAAAATTGCTGGGAAAAGAAGAAGAACAATTTCTGTAAACGTTAAATTGACAATCTCTACCAAGTAAAGCATTTCAAATGTGTGTGTGTGTGTGTGTGTGTGTGTGTGTGTGTGTGTGTGTGTGTGTATAAAATAATAATAATAATAATAATAATAATAACAATAATAATAATAATAATAAAAGATTATTTAAAATTTTAACATTTTGATAATTATTTTTTATCTCGTTCAACTTTTACATTATTTTCAAAATATATTTAGCTAATTTGAAATTTGAAATGTGCTCTTCCGGAAGATAGTGGCGCTAAAATAATGGCTCAGACGTAGCGTAGAGAGAAAATGTTTCATCTGGGTTAAAGTAAAACAATAATTATGGGGGAAAATTAGTATCATTCTAATCTACATTAGTATAGAACGAAGGATTAATACACACATGCACGCATTCAAAGCTGTTTACCGCGGTAATCTAACATTTCGCTCCGCCCGTTCTAAATCTCACGACACGTGTCCAGATATTCAGGAGCAGATTGTTTCGTTGTAAACGGCGATATAACGACCCCGTTTAAACCGCTAAATGGATCGTCTCTCTCTCTATACATATACATGTATCTCTTTAACTGTTATGCTATGGTGACTCCCCGGCGCTGCGCCGCTGTACATCCCCTTATAGCATCGCGTTTACGTTTACGAGCACCACCGCTGACGTTTACGAGCCACCGGCTGACGTACGAGCCACTTGCTGCTCTCTTGCTTTCATTGCTCGAACTCACGCTTCAGCGTTTCGCCATCGTTTTCGCTTCTGATCTCCGGAACGGATAGCGATTTTATTGTTACCGCATTGAATTCCGGTCGCATTATCGCCGCTTGTTTGATTTGAGAATTGAAGACATCGCTTCAACATTTTATATATACATTTTCCCTTCATACATCGAACACGCTGATTCTGTGAGAAGCTTATTTCAATATAAATTGTTTATCCCAAATCTCATAAAGTACTCTCGAGCGTTCGATCTACGGTACAAAGACAAGTAGAAGAAAAAAGTCAGATTTAAGGGAAACTACCCTTGAAATATATCTTTGTAACCGGTCCGCGCCACCATGTTCAAATTTGAGCGATTTATGGCCTAGGGAAAGAGCATCTTATTGCCTTACGCTGTGCTCTACATAGTAGTTTTATAAGACACGTTGTGACGTAACCAAGTCAGAATTGTGGGCCTACCTACCGAGCTAGGTTAGGTATAGCCCGCAAACACAGAACAGCAGCACATGTTACGCACCTTTCGTCTTTATTATTTCCTTTACTGGAGCGTGCCGCTCCAGTAAAATTTATCACCAGTAGTCACCCAAACAAAAACAAGAAAGTTGCTCGAAATCATGTACACATTCTCATGCGGCTGAGAATGATGGCAAACAGGAGTAAATACCTTAGGATCAGGGATGGACTTGGCTTAGCGCCATATTGCGAAAATATGTCTTACTATCGTCCCTATGGTGAATTGATGTTCAAATTATCTATTATACTTTATATTCAATAACAATATTAGTAAGATAATCTTTTTTTATTTTTTAAATCTAAAAGATTTAAATTATTAAAATTCTATAAAGATTTGGAGAAGATATTGCTATTGATATTTCCTATAATGTTGTTTCATGTAACGTACATATACTGAAACATTCGCGTTATATTAGTAATTAATTAATTAGCCTTACGGAGTGGCTCGAAGTTAATCGTTATCGTCATCAGCAAAATGCGCGATTCGTAATTATCATGTCAGGATAACTAGCTGTCATTAGTGCGCGGCATACTTAAATTAATAATCACTCTAGCATGTCAACCGTCCTTGTTTGACTCAAATAAAGATACGACAGGTTGTGTCCTTGGATATGGCGGATGCCGAGGGGTTAGTTTCTTGACTGATGAAGCATCCTCAACGTTAATTACCTTCTCGCTGTTAACCATCCGACGCGTGACGTCATCATTCTCGTCACATCGCACGGTGTTATCTACCTCGACGATTTCTTCTAACATTAAAACACGAAACGTGAAAAGCTTTCTTAAAAATGTATCTTTTGTTCAACGACGCGTCTGAAACCTACTGGGTCATGTAGACGCATTATCGTCTACTACTATACGCTATTTTATAAATGTCGGTACTCGTTGAAAGCAAATGCGTATATTAAGGCCTGGTTGTCTCTCTTGCATTATAATGATTCGCGATATGGTCGATCGACCTTGATGAGAATAGAGAAGGCGGCGCGCGGCGCGGCGTTTCCCCTCACAAGTATTACTTCTTTATTCCTTCATTATTCGATTAGGAGAATTATTGACTCGTGGGGCTTCTTAATTATTAGGATCGATCACGATTGATGGAAGAACGTAAAATGGATAGCACGAGCAATCTCGCGAGGTTACAGTTTCATCGAGTTGGTCTCGTTACCAGATTTATGACAATGAAGGGTCGAGAAAGAAAGGGACCGTCCAAGTGAAATGTCGATGAAACGGACTTTTTCTTTTCTCGGCACTGATAAATCGAAAAGAAATACGGACGATTGATTCACTCCCGCGTTACGCGGATTCCCCGTGAAAACAGTGGGAACATCGCGTGGGGTGAGACAAAAGTGATAATATTTTCTTTCGTTCTATAGTGACGTTCTTCTAACGGAAAGTCAACCGAGGCACGCATACCACCCACGCGTATTATATTGTACGTGTATACGTCGTCGTCGCCGTCGCCGTCGTATCCACCCTTCGTAAGCCTATTCAAGTTACGCATCTACGCAAACAGTCGGAAGAGCCAAACAATGAGCCGCGAACACTGTGGTCGCTTTTATTTTTTGAAAAATGGAGAAACACGGATGGTACGTCGGACGTACTTCCGGAAGATTCCAACCTCCGTTCCCATATCTTCGTCCTCCGCTTTTTCCTGTTTCATCCCTTGCTATTCATCATCGTATCTTCTTTCTATTTTATCTCGTGTACCCTGTTCTTTTTTCTATAATAATATTAATTTTTACGCAATGTCAAATTATCCTTCTTTTAATTATAGACCCACGTTACACTTGAATTATTACATACACGCCTTTTTTACTTTAGTATTAATAGAGTTTTTATACATTTTTAATAAAATATTTACTCCTCTGAATTAAAGGTTGAGATATTATTTATTGCCCTCGCAACGCGTAGCTTGTAATTTATTAATATTCCTGAAAAACGAGTACATTGAAAATTTCAATCTGAAAACATGTTTAGCATAGTTTGCTACTTCGTGTCACATCACTTGATAATTAAGCAATTTATAATTCATCTTTATCGCAACCGACATCATTTTTTTTCCCCTTACACAGAACCTCGATGTGTTTCTTTCTTTATTTGTTTTGTATCTGTCCTTCGCTCTCATTCCTCTTTCGTTTCTCCTCGTCTATAGCAACGTCGGTTTTCTAGTAAGCTGTCCTAGCCATCTCATGATTCATCGCTGCTGCTATGAATGATCCATCTCTTCCCTTAGCGCGTCGTCTTGAGACCAGAGCTGAGACCGGACTGGACACTAAGCCGAAGATGACACGTACCATATTCTCGATCGGTGGAACTGTTATTTCTCTCCTTGGCTTTAGACCCCGGGAATATAAGAAAACGTTCTCCAGACTCTGTACCATCGTGCACATTTGGCATTTTCATCAGAGCACAAAATTGTTTAGACTTATGTCCGAGCGAAGATTGGATTAATCCTACCATGATGAATCTTCGTAACATTTAACAAAATATTTCTCGGTGGCATTTTTTCTAAGACTGCGACATCGATTTTGCGTTCTACGCCATATCTTCGTTTTCTACTTCCCGACATTAATTCGTTGATTTACTCGCGTAGTGGTGATGTATCTGTTCTATTGACAACCATTTTGAAGTAAAGAATCGAAAATTTGATCGAAGTTACGCACATATATAATAATATTTCTTAATGAAAGAAATTAATCTGAAAATATTCTATAATTTAATGCTCAGTAGCATATTCAACAAAACTGACTACATACGATTATATGTTAAGTATTTTATATATTTTCTGTACTATACGTATGCTAAACAATATACTCTGTCGCGATATAAATGCAAAGAAATATAAATTTAGAAAATATTATTTTCTGCAACGTGTTAAGTATTTTTAAAATATGAAATTAGTGATTATGTATGTAATTAAATGTTATAAAAGTTTCTATAATGTTAGTAGTCGAATTTGTATGAAATACAATCTGCGTTTCATCGGATCTCACTTCGGCGGACTGATCACGGTGCATCGTACAGAGCCGGTTAACTGCCGGATCGCTATAGATGGTACAGACCGGTCATGCGGGATGCTGTATTCTCACTACTTGTTACTTTCTTTCGTTTTTAAGAGAAACAACTGCCTGAAGCTTACAAAGTTGCACCCACCACGGTTCGATTCAAAAGAATAACGCATCGCATCCGCTTGCAAAATGTTATTTCAATTTTATACGACCTTGGAAATGTGTCTAGCTGAATCTGCATAATACAATATATTTCCATAATTTTGTTGTTTTTAGCTGGCATTAAGTCATGAAATATTTATGCGTGGAGAAGTCAAGACGTGAAAAGTTGACCGTTCGTTTACAAGGCGCCGAAATTATCTGAGCATCCAAAATATCTAACGATCCCCTGAGTAATCAATAGACCCTTGGCCTGTCGCGAGACACGCGTGGTAGACCAAGTCTGAGCTACAAAGTGCAGATTATTACGTAGGGTGCAATTTTGCAAAATGGATTGGTCTCGGATAAGAAAATTTCGCCGACCGTTCCTCTACAATGTCTTGCAATTTTCTCCCGTCCCGTCGCCGCCACGCAGAAATTACCAGGTGGGAAATTTTTTTTCGAGCCTTCCGTCGATTGGCCGCCCCGACAACAGGTAGAACCGACATCAACCGCCAAAAAGCATGCTTAACGATTTGCCTAGGTGATCGCCCTTAATCGGCGTCCGGTTGATTTCGATGATTAATTTTCGTCCGGAGTGGCTACGCCGCAAGTGGCTGTTAGTATGTGCTCAGATCGAACGCGAAGCGTGTAGACGATATTAAGTAGTAGTAGATCGTACCTCGGGCGTATATACTTCTGACCACACTTTATCGCAGCCGCGCGCACCACCTCCTCGTCTCCTCGTGGAGAAGTATCGTGCTGATTTTATCGGGAGGGTGATTGCGCCAATCCGGCGCTTCTGGCCATTGACGATTAGCCGATACGTAGCTATACATGAAGCTGCCGGCGAATGTCTCTATTTCGGAACTGACCGTTGTTGTCGATACGTCTTTGGCTATTGTATTTGATTTCTTTTTTTTTTTTTTTGGAAGATAGAATTTAATTCTAGTTCCTTCACCTCGACGTTCTCAATGTGTTGCAACACTTGGGTATATCATATCCTTTGAAATCCTTTCTCTTATGGCAAATAAGCGCTACTGTTTTACACGGAATGAAGTTGGGTAGTTTCTGATAAATGCATTAATAGCATACTGCGCGCGGATGCGCCTGAAATGCGGAGAGTGCACAACATGAGCTTGATAGCACGTGATCCATATCGCTTCGCGGTGCGTTGAATAAAAAAAAAGGCAAGATTTACGCGCGCGGTTTAACGGACGTCAAGATCTTCCTTATTCGGGCATGAAGACGGTGCCATTAATCAATGTACATACATTGTCACGTTGAACGACCTACCTCTAACACGGCGTATGATTATCTGGAATAAAGTATCCCGCGCGACAAATCGCTTCCTTGTCAGGAGTTGTTTAACCGACTACGTATATAAAATCACGGTTATATTATATATTATAATGCAGTATAGGCGTGGTCCGAAACGTGTGACGCGATGCATCGTTATTGCTTAATTCTGGCTACTTTGTATCACTTGCTGTTCTCCTTCTTCTCTCTCTCTCTCTCTCTCTCTCTCTCTCTCTCTCTCTCTGTTTCTCTTTCTCGTACGCGCTTCGTAGCTCAATTATCTTTATATTTTTTTTAATTCCCTGTCGTTCGTGAAACTCGATGTAAGGTAATTTACTTATATTCCCGTGGAACGTAAACATCGTAAAAAATGCATCAAATCGTGAGAAAATTCCGCGACATTTTCCAAACGCGCATTATAATGTTTAAACTTGTCATAATTAATTCGATAATGAGCGACGGTCGATACTAATGGATCTTTGCGCGACAAGTCTCCCTCGTCTTTCCAACAACGTAGCCATGTTTAATCGACGAAAGACGAATACTTTTCGCGCGATATTACATACATATATATCTATTTACATACGTACATACGCTTTTTTGCTGAGGCCAGCGACCGTCAGACGCACGGTGGTCATTTGTCGTGTGCGCGCATGTGAAAATACGACAGAGGAATATTTCACTTTTCGTAGCGTTCACGCGCCCCGACGACAGCGTCGCGGTGCCACGTCACGAGGCATTCATTTCGAAATACGTATACCGGTACGTCCAGGGTCCGGGGAGTAGCCTTAATAAATGTAGAAGCATTTATAAAGGCAGCAAGATGCGAATGTTCCTGCTCTCTCTCCCCCTTTCTACCCTATCCCTTTCTCACCCTGCGCTTCTCTTTCTTTCACGCTTTCTCTTTCTCTCTCCTTCGTTCCCTTGGCACGATGGAAAATACGCGCGCGACGAGGCCCTACGCGGCGAAAAATGTCGATAAGGTATGACGTTCGAGAAGGATGAAAAGAATTTTTCTCTTGTACATGTCTTTTTATCTTTCTTTTTTTTTTTGTTCTCTTTGACGTGCCACGTAGTGTAAACTCGCGAGTTTGCGTGTCGCTGTAAATCTCTTATAAATCTTTTTTAGACGGGCCGACGCGACGCGACGCGACGCGACGCAACGCGACGTCTTTGACGCGAAAGATTCAAATTGAATGAAAAGAGTCATTCCTTCAGCGATAACAGTTTACTACCAGCATCGTAATGGCTAAACGTCATACGTTAAACAAGAAACACGGCGTAATTAGTACTTCCCGACGAAACGTAAAATATTTGATTGATCGTAGATAACTGAGATCTTATCCGAGGCGTTGAGTAACGATTCACGAAAGAATTATAGTTGCATGCAACATTATGGTACTTTTCTTATATGCATTATGCAAATATAGATACACCGCGCGCGCAAATTACCTTTTTCCACGGCTATTTGACTTTTTGTGTAATTGCTCTAAGTCAACAACTTAGCGCCGAATAAGGCTTGGAAACATGAACGCGTATTCAACACGGCCGCAACGAATGCAAATGTATTTATAATTGTTGAGCGATACTAAATCGTCTTTGCGCGTTATGTCCGACGGCCCGTGTCATAACCGGAGATTTGGACCGAGCTTCTCGCATCACACATTCTGTTGGATATGACTGTTTAACTCTCTTTTCTTTTTGTACTAATAACGGACACGCAAGTGTTATCTCAATATTTCTATCAAAATAAAATTCAAATGGCCGCCATTTGAGTTAAGCGCTACGCTATAAAGATATAGGCAGTGTGTGCTCTTATACATAAGATATGTGTTTTATAAATACACTTTTGTAAAAAATTTGTCTCTTTTCTTCTAGTCTCGTCTAGTTTCAATTTTGTTGTCATCTTATTTTTAATTAAATTGACTGAAATGCAATTCAGACGCGATTCATCTCAGAAGTCTCGTATTTTATGATAAAGATAATGCTTTCTACTGCGAACTGTCGTGCGTCACACTTATTAAAGACTCACGCGAGACACTTCGTGCAAATCTAATTGCGCAATCGACCATCGCGAACACAGTATCTCAAACAATGTTACTATCTGCGGATTCCGAGCGCAATCTCTCATAGTTGGCAACGTATCCCATCGGAACGGCGGACGGGCGACGAAAAATAACGAAAATCCGCTCATCCGTGCGACGCGGTGTCGGCGCGACGATTCATTTCGGGATAGTTAAATCAGAACCGCAGTACGCCAGTCATCGAAAACGCGTCGAAGGCACGCACGTAACACCAGCGCGACTTGTATCGCGCACCTACACTGCAAACGTGTCCAATGTCACATACGCGTGTACATTTACGCGCACACAAGTCTACACGGCCAGACAGAACGAGTCGGTATTAATAGAAGCGTAGTTCGACATAGAGTTGTTGCCGGCCGTCAGGCCAATGTTTGTGTACATCGAAAAATATGTATTCGCGTACGTATACGTACATATGCGCGCGTTGGTGCGCTCGCCGTCGATGTCGATATCGGGCGTACCCCCGCACGCTTGGGAAACGTGCTGATATTAATAGAAACCTAGTCCGACAGTCAGTTGTTGTCGTCAACTGTTAAGTGATCCTCTAGCAAATCGAGGGATCGTTGATACGGAACAATTTTTCGAAAGCAATCCACTGAATGCGAGCGCTGAAGCGATGAAACGTGCGCCGCTCCGGTCGCTCAGGCGCGAGGCCCGCCGTCGCCATGTTCCGACGGCCGACGGTGCGCCATGTTGGAACCTTGCTACTCCCATCCAATCTCGTCTAACCGAATGCATCGGAATCCCTTGTCAGGTGCAGGTAGTAGACCCGTTTTTTTTTTTTTTACGAAAATAACTATCAATATTCCTTGAGAGTAAATATTACGCGAGATGTGTCAACAATTTTTGCTAGAAACCGTATATTTCTATGTAAGTTTGAAAAAGTGTCAAAAGTTTGTGGTTTGTATAATTCTTTTCACCTAAGAGACCTATAAATTTGTTTCGGCGTTCATTAATCTTATCTTTTCAAAGCCTATCTGTAACACTTGAGTTTCTGATAAATGGAAAACGTTATTGCATATTTATACCTTTTGCTCGATATGTACACGTTTGTAATTGATACTAAAATATTTCAAGTGCAGACACACTTTTCTTTTATGAAATATTGTATTTTTTTTAATTAATAAAAGAATAACGAGAAAAACAATTTTTATTTTAAATGATAGGGCTACTGAAGTTCTTTTTAATATGTATACATTAATAATTTCTAAAGTTACATATTTTTTTAATAAAGATTTAACTATTGTGTTAATATTATCAATCTCTTTAATTTTGTATTAATATTATTAGTCTTTAATTTTATTTTTAATTGAAAGAATTTTTTGTAATAATATTAAACGCAAAAATAGTAAATTTTTTTATTTTTTATCTTTATTTCGATATTATTTATCGTCTGTTTTTGAACTCTGCAAAAGTCTTATATATGTAATAAAAGTATAATACAATAATACGTAATAATAATAATGGTAATAATAAAATAAGTCTGAAAACAGTTATTAGATAACATAAATAAAACATATCTTAATAATTATTTTGTTTATTTTTAAAAACTGCATGAATCTTGAACATTAATACACTTTGCGTGTTCCGACGGGCGACGCATGCATCGACTCATATATAATAATGTACTTTTAGAAAGATATTCAAAGAATATATATAAAATGATAATAAATGTTTTTTATAAAACTAATAAAATACTAGTTAACATGTTAATTGGAACTCCATTAAGTGTAGATTTGCAAATGTATTACTTATTGCAAAAATTTGAAGAATTTTAACAAGAAAAACGAAAGCTTTAATATTATTATAAGTTTGCATATTTAATTCTTTATTTACAGATGGCATAAAATTTAGCGAATGTATGAAATATATCAAATTTTATGTATGTAATAGCAAAAGAAGCAATGAAAATAAGTCATAATAAAAATTATATGCAAAATGAGCTTTACGTGTATTTTATATGTTAAAAGAGACTACAAGAGTAATAATAATCAAACTTTTTATAATATATTGTATTAGTATTTAATATTTTGTAACATTGCTTTAATCAGAGCTAGGATAGTTATTTTTTAAAAGTTAACATTACCATTACTTAAAAAATGATGATTCGCTATTTTTCCGTTACTTTTTATTGACAAAAAAAGATTAAATTTAATATAAAAGTTACTTTTCAAATGCTTTTTTACTCAAATATTAATGAAAATAATATTTTGTATCTTAAATTCATAAGATCATAAAAAATTTAAAGAAAATATTTTTTTAATGCTGAAAATAAAAATTAAAAAAATTTGATTTTTTATTAAACTTATAAATAGAAAGAAATTGAGACTGAAATTTGAACACACACATTCACAATGGAAATTGTCACAAAAAGATTCAAAATGTAAAAAAGTAACGATGAAAGTAACTGTGAAATTCTTTATCGTTACTGAAAAAACGTAACTACGTTACCGTTACACAGTTACTAGAAAGAAAAGTAATAGCGTTACTAGTTCATTACTAACAAAAAAGTAAGGGTAACAATGGCGTTACAAATAACGCGTTATTTTCCAACTCTGGCATTAAAAGATATTAAAACAAAGAGATAGCCTTCATTCACGATTATTTCAAGTTCAAGAGCACCTGTACAACAATAATAATAATTGTCCGGTCATTTTACTTTACAAAGTATAACGTTGTTTCGCTAATAATTTTGTGAGCGCTTTGACGAGAATAGTCGACCAAATACAGTGTTTCAAAATATTAATCAAGACCAAGCCCCTCAACAAATGTATATGCCTGAGCGAAAACGAATAAAGAAAGTGTATTTACGAAAGCAGTGCGTACCACGTGTGCGTCATAAATCATTTCGCTGACTCCTCTAATTATAAGTATGACTATCGCCGCTATCGCATCGTCGCGCATTTAATGCCGGAGGGTAGAGTAACAGTGAGTTTTCTTGTGATAACTTTGCCTTTTTCTTCACGACCGAAACGAAAAAAACGCGCAAAAAGGGCCGACAGAAGAATTCCATACGAGCGAAAGATTAGTACGAGTAAATAAATGGTTTACTGAGAATGTCAAAACATTTTCTCGTAATTGCTTTTCTTTCTAGCTCTTATTTTTGCACGTAATAATATTCTTTTATATATATATATTTTTTTTTTTTTACTTATACTTTATGCGATCTTGATAAATGTTCACTGCAGAGATTCGGCATTTCTTTGAAGTATCATAATATATTTCATTTAACTATGCCAACTTTTAACATTAGACTAGTATACGGACATATGTCTGTGTGTTAAATTAAAATTAATAACTTGACATGTACCTGACATTTAAATCCTTCATGATTTTAAGCCACGTAACATTAGCAATATTTCATTTTCCTTATTAAATAAAGGCAATCAATTTTAAGTATTTTATTTAATAGTAACATCTTGTAATAGTTTTGTATAATATTTCCTAAACAAAAATTTTAAATTTGGTTTGCCCAATTTCAGCAGGAGAAGTATGAAAGCTTCTGATCCTAGATATACATAGATTTCAAAATATTTTCGATAACTGCGATACTGATATCAGTATCATGAACCAATGCCGCTAGAAGATATATTGCCGCGTGCCTCCCAAAATATTACTTCCCGTACATCATGTGTATACATAGGTACTCCATAGATATCACGCGCCATTATCGGTACCGCATCGATACCTAACGCCGAAACTCTAATCGCTTGTACTTCGAATGAAAATTAACTGCCGACGCCATTCTGCCGTTTTCGATGGTTCTTCGACATATTCTCTACTAACAATAAGATACGTGATACGGAATATATATTTTTACATATAATATATTTTTTATCAATTTATTGTAATCGATACCTGAGAATCTTGTCGACATCAAGGGTTAATGTTCTGATGAAATTATTGTCGTAATATAAAGTGAGAGAGTGAGAAAAAGAAACAACGATGTCTTCTTGCACAATTTCAGTCTCCAATCGAAAATTTATACACGTCACAATTTACACATTTTAACATTGCTTTAGAGAATGAATTATTAGATAAATGTGGATTAGCGAACTAGACATCCGTACACCTACGAATTTAACTGACTACTGAGTCAGGTATGCGTGTTTCCCTTAGTTTCGAGGCGAAACTTTTGAGTCTCGGTTACCTTGAATTTTGTAATTTGCGTCTTCGATCTATTGAAAGATACAATGGACAAACCTTTTATTAGATTTGGCTAGCGATAAATCAAAATCTGGACAAATTCGTGTATTTGAATGGGCCGAAACTTTAACAAGAGAGGAGAAACGAAAAGTAGAAATCAAATCAAATCGAGCAGAAATAAGGAGGACGGACTAAGAAATCGAAGCAAACGGTGTAGGTATTAGAAAAGGTTGAATTAAAATTCGTAGACAAATTGCGCTCATGAGAATAAAAATACCGGATTAGATAAAAATTTAAAATTAATCTTATAAATTACATTCTTGTTGTAAAAGACATTTTTGCGTTAAACAAATTTATATAATATCTATTTAATGTGAAAATGTAAGACAGATATAATGTCTATAGTTGATACAACTAATTCTATTACTCCGATTGCTACTGCTAAATTTTATTTTTGTATTTTAATTGCTATTATTGAGGTAAAAGATAAAATTAATTTTTTACAAAAGTAATAATCTCTAAAACTTTTATATTTTTTATAAATAAAAAATTAATTTTTTGAACAAGAATGTCTTAAAAATAAATAAAAAAATGTTAGTAATCATATTTATTAAAGAATGATAATTCTTAACTAGTATCAAATTAATTTAATTTTACGTAATTAAATGAATTAATTAAATTAAAAAATATGATTTTGGCAAAATTATCTAAAATTTTCATTAATTATATGTAGAATTATATGTAGAATTACGTAAAGATTTTGAAATTAAAAATACGAGACAGTATTATATAGAATAAAATAAAGATTCTTTTTACTCGTATAGGTTCTGTAATAATTATAAATTTTTATTTCAACAAATTGCAAACGAAATGTTTTATTATTTTTGATCTGACCATGATTATACAAAGTAGTTTAAGACGTTCCACGTTACCTTGCTTCTTTAGGTAGACGTATTGTGAAAATCGTGAAGGGACGTGACCTTGAATCTTGCAAATTGCGTATTTGGAATTCCGATAAGCTTTTTCGGGCATCCGGCAGTAAATCAGCGCGTGCAAATGTGCCCATTTTGATGGTTCAAGGTGTACGTGAAAGAGGCAGCGTGAACGAAACAGGGAGACGAACAACCTGTCCGTTCTCTCGATTTCTAGTCGGCCGTCACACTATTCAAGCAAAACTGGACCAGAGCAGGTACTCTCCTGCATTTGTTTTGCATAACTGTCTAACCCCTTATAACCAAACCCTTCTTAGCTCCAGGAGTCAACCGCCTCGGGCAGTTGCGACCTCGGGTCACGAAAGCAAGTGGAACGGTCCGTGAGACTGCTCCGCTTTCGCTTCATCGGCACCCTGCAGATTCTCGAGTCGTAAAACCCGATCGAGGATTCGCTCTGCTTCAGTTACGATGAATGTCGAAGGCCGTCGGAAGCCTTTACGGATTCGAGCAGCGAACAGTGATACGTAATTCTTGAGGAAAGATTTGCGCATGTGATATATATTTCGCACTGCGATGAAACTGTTTTCTTACGTTTTTCGGAATCATATCGAAGTGATTGACTTTTCACAAATATCGTTAGATTGGTTGCGATTCGTGCAAAGAGATCTTCTGGGGCTTACTCAGAAATTTATTAACTTGTGTTTTAAAAATTGTGATTAATTTCGAAACGGTTAACTTTATATAAAAATTATACGCTTTTCAACAAAACATAAATTCTGTTTTAGAGAATAAATTTAAAAACATAAATATATATACATACATATGCATGTGTATATATAATGTAGTAACTAAGTTATCGCTTATGTCAAAGTGTCGTGTTAAAAAAGGGGTTTAATGCCCATTATCCGTTGAACCATCCAATGGAAAGTTGCGTGTCATGTATGGTTCGTGAAAAAATTGCATATTGCGCGTATCGCGCGTAGATAAAGTATTTCCTCGCCTTTTTAACAACGCGCTCGTTACTGCACGAGTGCGCAGCGAGCTATAATTTTCATGAAACGAGAGAGATATATTATTGCGTATCTACATTTTTAAAAAGCTGTAACGTCTTATTTTGGCCTCTCGCTAATTGCTCTATATTGCTTGCGTACTTCGCGCATCGTAATTATATCGTCGTAAAACAAGATATATAATTTTGAATTCTTTCTCGTACTTTTATTTAAATTTAAAAAGAAAAGAAAAGAATGATTACCCCGGCAACCTTGAGAGGGCGGCGAAGTCTGGTAGCCTAAAGAGAAGACACTGTGTTGTGTGAAAAGATAAACTGTTAGCAGATAGTGGCGATCATCGCAACAGATGGTCTCAAGCTTTAATAATGATAAATGAATAAGTGGCAGAATGAGTTCCTTTAACGGTCTCATTGATTCAATTTGATTAATAGTTCTCTATAGTTTTTGTGTTTTTGTACCTGGTGGAAATCATCATCCCACTTTGTCCATTAGAAGCGTATCCCTCTCTCTCTCCCTCTTGTTTACACCACAGTTGTGCATGCCTGTGGCGTTTAATTTTTGACACATGAACCACGCAAGGCGTAAAAGTAGCTCTGATAAATTTCCATGACGACGTATAATTTCGTCAAAATACAACTGTTCTTATGTCTAATAATACGATTCTGCAGCTGCAAGCAAAGGAATACGAATTCTACGAAGAAGATGCGTGAACTTCATAAGCAACATCTCGCAGAGTTATAAATCATATCTGATTATATGACTTCTGTGCGAGATAAACTGTTCAGCAATGTTGAATTCAAGCTTTTAAATTGAATCTGCACAGATATTGTCTCTCTTTTAAATGCATGTATATATGTGTGTGTGAGTACATCTACGGTATATCTACAGTATATCTACAGAAACTACATTAAATTCACTTCAATAAAATGTTCCAAATATTTTTTAATCGTGATAAGAAACCGTTTTCTCTTATTCATATTATTAGCAAGCCTTGTACAACAACGTTCTTCATACAAAATATATGTACATTTGTTCTATAATTTGCAAATGCTTTTTTTGTTGGATATAAAATATTTTTATGGCCATTGATATAAGGAAGTAAAGGCTCTAAATAATCGTCAGTATTCACGCGATTGTTAAAGTTAGGCATAGCAGGTGGTTGACTGTTATCCAATTTTAATCTGCGACGGAGTGGTACCTACTACAAGTCACCGTGTGCATGTCATTAAGTATAAACCACGTTATTTTCACACCGATAACTATCTGCGGCCAACCGATGTGTCGAAATGGTACAGTCGCGATATATTGCGACGCATTCAAACTGACATCTAGATAACTCGTTAAAAAAATGTATTCACGCAAATCGATACAACTTGCAAAAATTCCCTCTTATATGGCACTTGATGAACATGTTTGTAGAGTCACGCAGAAATCGACGTGATTTTACAATGATCAACCGGATGACGAATCAATCATTGGCAAATGTCAAAACGCTTTCCTATCTCTGCGGCTGCCCATGATGGTGAAGAATTTACACATGCCACCAACAAATACACCATACATTCATAAATAAATGTTGTAGCCGTAGAGCTCACGTCACGGCCCGCTATTTATACGTTATGGATATTTAAACATTGCAAATAAATAACTATTTCAATTTTATTCACGTTGAAGGTTCACGTTAAATTACTATTATAATAAATTATTATTTTATACTTACTCATAATTATTTATATTAGGTAATAATGTTGCCCTTTTTCAACGTATGCATTATTATATAACAAATATTTAGCTAACGACGACACATGAATGCATGTAACAAAGACATGAAAACGTCTAGCTTTATTATCGTATTCAATACGTTCTTTAAAGTTTAACAATAATTTATCGTATCTTCTAATTTTATATTTTTATGTAATAAAACATTTTTTTTATTGTTTTCCGATATCGCAATGTTTCTAAAAATTATTTCACACATATTTTATGCAATGGACGTAGGTGAGATATGTAAAGCTCAATTGTTTAAATAAGATGAAGTGGGACGCTGACGGAAGTTGAAACGTTGCGTAACAAACGGCGGCGAGTATACCAAAACGTAAGAGGAAATGAATGAGAATGGAGCAAACAGGATGGCGTAGAGCGAACAGAATGAGTAGCGCGGAATTCGAGGGTGAAAGTGGGCTAGAATTCAGGGTAAGGGGTAGTTCGGCTAATGCGTGATGATTAAACTAACGGGTGCTACCAATCACCCTGCCACGAAAACCCTCTGATCTTCTCTGCTGCACGTTCAAACTCCGCCTCTGCTCATCTTTCGAATATTCATTCTCTTTTGTTTCTATTTCTTTTCTGTCGTCATCCTTGACACGTTTCCCGTAATAGTTTCTTCAGAACCGCAAGATTTCCAGCTATTATTTTAAGCATTAAATATTGAGATCTAGTAAATTCTGAAAAATACTTATCGTCAATAATGATATACATTTTTGTAATATTCTTTTAATGCACTTTATGCACTAACAAAATAGTAACAAATCAACAAGATTTGATTGCAACTGTTTTTTAAACTTATTTCACATCAACTACAATTGTTTCACTACTTCTGAAGCAACAGAAGGAAAAAGCGTTTGATTAAAAAAACTCAAAGTTTTCTCTTAGTATTTCGATTTTTGCGTCAATGCCTTACAAATTTATAGTTATATTTATCGGAGTGGCATAAAAGATATCAGAGAAACTACGTCCCTCGAGTGAGAGAGCGTGGAAGTCAAAGCAAGAACGATGATAGATGCGACAAGTCGGGAATGTTCTGCAAGTTTGTGATAAAATCTTCTTTAGATTGATTTACGTTGAATATTCTTTTTGTTTTTTTCATCCATAATTACAAATGCTACAAAGTGGGAAATGAATATAAAATATATACGTTTGCTCTTTTGCTTTATTCTACGACTGTTTTTAATTTTTAGTAAGATAAATTGCTGAATGAATACCTGTTGTAAGTAAATATATGCGTCAGTAAACATTTAAAAAATTATAATAGTGAGAATAAAAAAAAAACCCGTGACAATTTAAAAAAAATAGAATTAAAGTCTTTAATTTTTCTCAGATTTTGACAAATTGTTTTTAACTTTTTTTTTATTAGGTTCTATAATTTATATTTATATATAGCGTTGCGTTTTTTAACATCAAACTACTGTTATTTCTTTTTAGTTATAGCGTATCCTATGTGAGGATTACAAACGTTCGTAGAACGAAGCTCTGAAGGGAGAATACGTCAGAGGAAGATGGGAACCGGAGGTAGAAAAAGATGAGGGAAGAAAGCGTCATCTGTGGCGGTTCCCAATCCTTTTTCGGCCGCAGTCTCCGCGAGCAGGAAAGAAAAATGGTCCTCCTGGATTTTCGACCAGTTAGACTCTATCCCCTCTACGTTTACCTCCGTTCAACCAGTTTTCATCGTAAATGCTTTGTTATGTTCACAGTTTTACAATATTCTAAAAACACTCTGAAATTATGAAACTTTTAAGAAATTCCTCATCATCATTGTCATGCTTTCCGCGCAAAAAGTTACAACACCTGGAATCTTGAAACTTTTTAATCCATACTAGCGGTCCAAACATCGTAGCAATTATAAAATTGTTTCTAACATTTTTTAAATATTTTACTAATACAAACGACCTTTTATTAATTTTTAACGTAAAATAAAAATAAACTTTATGTATTTTTATAGTATCAATTAAACAAAAATTTTTAATTATATTTATAAGTTCTAATGTGTTAGAAACGAGACAAAATTCAGACAACTTCTGATTAGTCTGCCATAGTGTTCAGGGCGCTTAAAAATTAAATAAAATAGATCTATCTTCTTCCGTCTTAAATATTTGTACGCCATACTTAAAGCGCCATATTTGGAATCGTCCAATCTAACTTGAGAATTTCTACCTGATGGTTATCTGCAAAAGCATCTACGATGATCCAGAAACAAAATATCTGAATAAGTATAAAGTCGATAAATGTACAATGTTCAAAGTATTTGTGAAAATATTCGAAAAAAAAGATACAATCATGATGATTAAAGTACAATGTGCATTAGCAGGAATACTTCTCGTTCGCGTCGAAATTTACAAAGTAGCGCATCCGCCACGTCGCAGTGTTTTCGTGGTAGTTACAGCAGTGATGGGGAAAGAGCGAAGTAAAGCCAGCGAGTTCCCCGGCGTTGTTCGCTCGCGTCCCAGCGCGTAACAAAAGCGTGATAAATCGAGTACATTAATTCGCATTTTACCTTTGTTTGCGTTATGGAATACAATATTAAATGGAATGGGCGCACAATAGATAATACTGGGCGCTATCATTTACGTTGGAGCGCCAAGCGGACAAGAGCGAGACGTTGCTTAAGTTGTCCAGGGGGTTGCCTGGAATTTCGCTCCAACAATTGCCTGTTTGTTTTACCGTTGTTAAAATTTCTTTGTTTCGTTAATGCGCAATGACGATCCAATATTCAACGCTTACATGTTATTTCGAAGAACAAACTCCACATCTTCTCGCTTGATATTTTTATGATATTTCAGACTTGATATTTCAGATTTGCTTTATTAATTATGTCAATGTACAGCAATAAAACAATATACAAATATATATGTATTTAATATAAAGAAATTAAAACTAAAATTAAACGGTTGTTATTTCTACGATAGTGGTTATTAGACAAAAAGCCAATCATAATAAATTGTATAAACGAATTTTTATTTATATCAATCAATTGCCGATTTTTACTCTCTGGTGGGTGACGTTCCGCTTTGAGTCTGCTACCGAAACTTAAGGTCGGTGAAACTCGCTAGCTGCAGATGGTGTTGGCAGGCTTGGGTGACGCATGGATTCGATTTCTGGGAGCTCGTGATTCCGCTCGGTTAGCTCCCGCGTCACTCCCAGCAAACCCCATTACCCGATCCCTCGCCTCTGCCGTACCGCCATTTCTATCCCGCTCAGTGTCGTGGAATCTAGCTTCTACGCAACCTACCACAGTATCCACATCCACCTAATGTACATACGAATTATGTCATTGCCACATGGACAGACAGTCGCGGGAAGGAAAAGCTCGAGGAATTGATAGTAATAGCTTTTTCAAATATTTATTTTATATTATGTCTTTAGATAACGCTTATTTAATTGAAACGATCAATCTCCCACATTTGTGAGAATGTTTAAATAATTGTAAACAATTGTAAATTGTATGTAAGTTTTGAATATTTGTATTGCTGTGAATATATTCGCATACATTTTAAAAGACAGTAAAGATATACAAAACATCAATTGAGAGTTAAAATTTAATTATACATTTTAGCGAAATTAAGGCAACTTAAAAAATTTTGATTTTTTTTTTAAATAAAGTATACAATGCGTAGCGGAAGTAATTGCAAACGACACGACTCATTATATGCATGAATAAACTCAACTTTCGAGACCAATCGATTATCTGCCCTCTCCCCGCAATGCTTGTCGTTCAGGATCCTCTACCACTTCCTGCTACCCCACCGATATTCATTACTCCCAGCAATGGTGAAGTAATTTAATTTGTTGCAGGATTTGTGGAATGTTAATGAAAACAGGACAGGCATCCAATTTCTGATTAAACTTTGGAACGAACTGAACATTGAAGGCTATGGCAAAATAGTTAGTAATTTTTAACAGGTCACCTTTTTTTCCACAAAATTATGTCATGTATCGTTAATACACAAACGGTATAGTTCTCTAAGTCACTTTTCAAAATTGGTATAATTATTTTTGTGACTAATAAACATTCAATATATTAACATTGAAAACCATATGTAAAATTATTTTTAAAATGAAACTGAAGCATATCACAAATAGCAAGAAAATTTTTGTCATTTACAAAAACATTATCTTATAAAATTATTTTAAGTAACGTTTAACTATAAAAACGTTGTAAGAATATGATGAAAATTGATAAAGTATTCGAATATAACATCATTTACACAATTTATAAATACTCTGTTTTGGAAATAAACTTAAGAAATGAAATCTAACGTTTATCTTTGCTGGACCAAAGATTGCAAATTCTAGTTTGCATGTCGATGTCTGGTCGCGTGTATGGGCGAGTCTGGGTCGGGAACAACGTAGCTCGACGTCCGGCAGTTCAGGAGGGTGGAACAGGGATGAGGGTACTCGCTCAACCCGGTAATGGAATACCTTCGCGAAGGAACGCAATCACGCTGATGTTTCGGAACCCCAAGGCTGCCACGAGGGATTTCTGCGTTCATGAACAGATCAGGCCTGTGCGCTCCTTCTTCCTCTTTTGCTTGTTTCTTTAATTCTTATAACGTTCTTTCTTTGTTAGACTCTATTCGATCAATGAAATAAAACAAATAATGTGGGTTTTTTTTATATGAGTTTTTATTACGTACATTAATGTAATTACCATATTACAATATTTTATTAGTAATTTTTTTAAAAGTTTTTAAAATTTTACAATAGTTGACTCTAGATCTATGATATTCTCTTGAATGATATTTAAAAAAATTTTTTTTTTTTAAATTATATTAATTATAGTAATCATAATTTTCTACACACGCCGGTAAATTTGAGACAAATTTGATATTTTCATGAATATGAATCATTAGGTCTCTCAGAACTGCTTCTCGTCGACTTTTTCGTGGCATTTTTCTTCTCGCGCTGAGCAACACATAACCCATTTTATCCCCAAGACACCACTACACGCGAGGCGCGAAATCTTCCTCACTAAGACTCCGTCAAAGTTATGAATTCTTTCGAAAATCTTGGTGGTGATCCTTCGAAGTTGCGCGCTCGACAGGGATCAAAGAACTTGGCGTGGCAATGTCTGAAGGATGGAAAGGGGGTGGATCAAGTCGCCTTAGGATGAAGCTTCAGGCATCTCCAACGGAAGAGCTGGACGAAGACGAAGACAACGAGGAAGAAAAACGAAAGAGCGAAGAAGGAAAGAAGGACGAGAGGACGCGAGTATAAGATGAGGGTTTTTGGTGAGAGGGACACTGGAGGGGTGGCACGGGGAGAGGGGATCTGTGGAAAGGGATGAGAGAATCGTGGAGTTTGAGACGACGTTGAGGAAGGAAAGGGGAAGGCGCAAGCAACGCGGAATACAAAGCAGCGGCCGAAGAACTATCGGGTGAGAGGAGGGAAGAGTGGAAGAGGCACGAGAAGGTGGAGAGGGTGCACAGAACCCAGAGCGCCTTCCCAAAGACCAGACCTCCTGCTGTCTATTCAAACCGCATGTGATTTACCACCGTGGATAATCTGTAAATATATTTATTTTGATTTTGTACACAACATGATTTTATTTCGTCGTCTTGCGAGTTGCATATTTTTTTCTTCAGTCAAATCTACTTTAGGAAAGAAAAAGGATAAGAAAACAGCTGTTGATTTCGTTTTTATATAAAATTGGAAAAATAATTCTATTTTTATAATTAAAAAAATTAAAAGAAATACAAAATTAATATCTTTACGAAATAAAGGTATAAAAGTATACAAATAATTTGGTATATCTGCGTAAAATCGTGAAATGGGATTTCAGATATATACTAATGAATTTTTAATAATTTTTAAGTTTGAAATTAAATGTTTAATTATACATATAAATAAATCCTTGTACACAACAAAAATAAAAATAATATTAATAATAATCATAATTTTCATAATTTTAAATTTTTTCCAAAAGTGAAAGACACGTTAACGGAGGTTTATCTCTTTTTATCCAATCGTTTATATAAATGGATAACACCTAAAACCATTTGCGGTATGCTCTCCATAAACTGATCCTCGATCATAGGCGCTAATCAAAGGAACGCCAGATTTATCGTCCGCCATTCCACATTTGCGCGGACACTGTGCACCCGTAGTTCCCGCAAGGACGGTTTGACGAAGGAGATGCGAGAGAAGGTCGAATCGAGGGCAAGGGGATGAACAGAGACGGTCCGTGCGACAGCCACGAGGGAGCAGAGAACAGGGAGACGGGAAACACAAGCGGAGGGAACGCGAAGAGAGGAACGAAGGCCGCCATGATATCAGTCTTGCTTGCGCCGACAGTTCGTCATTTGTCACTGTCGCGGCCATTAATAACTCCGCCATTCTGTCACTGTGGATAATACGAGTAGGTCTCCGCACTTGGGCTGTTGTAGCTGTTGGATCTGGGTAGGGGTGGTGTTCCGTTCAATTCAGTTCAGTTTAAGGGGTCGCTGCGACGGATTGGAAGGGCATGCTATTTAAGGGGATGTCACTCATATCGGACCATCATGGCGTGCAAGTCTCCGTGTCCAACTTGGCCGACATCGCTGATGCGAATGATGTTCCGTATCTTCTCGGTTCAAGTGTGGATTTCTTTCCCTCCTTTTCGGAGTGTCCCTTCGCACTTTTATCCACCGAGATCAAGATACGCATTAGATCCGAGCCTCTGTACAGGGGGTTTTTATGCGAGTTATAGGCTGAAATTTCCGCAGTGCGGTACCTTCCGAAAAAGGAAAAAAAAAAAAATTACGAGAACTCCTACATCACACTTGCACGCCAAACTGTCTCGCTAGAGTTTTTATTGTGTCCGAATTGCGAAAGGTGCGGAGAATTATTGTGAAAGCACCAACGTGTGGGCGTTAACGCCAGAGAGCTCGTGTGGTACAGACGAGAAGGGTTGGGGATGGTTCTGCAGCTTGTTGGTATTATATAAGCGTGCTCGACGAGCGGCCATTTCAAAAATGAAAAAAAATAACGAAAAAAAAGGTTACGTCCTGGGGTCTTCCATGATGCCCGCTGCCGACACGGCTTTTTAATTAGAGCCGGCAGCGCACCAACACCTGACATTGTGCAACACCAACTCCTTTATCAAAGTATCATTCTCGTTTCGTCGAATTTCAGCAAGAATAGTGTACGCATAGGCCAATAAAAAAGAATAGAAAAAAAAGCAAACATTTTATCGGTAACAACTTTCGACCGAACATTAATCGCTTCAGCATTTCACGGATGAAAAATAAATGATCATTTGATCCATCCATTTTCCTGATGAAAGACAAAATTTGTATTCTCTTGCAATTAGAATTTGCTATTTTAATAATAAAATAATTGTTTTCTCCTTTTTTTTTTAAATAAAGAGCGCTTCAATATTTGTTGCGTTTAGACTTAATTACCATGTAATAATATAATTTTAATATTGATACAAAGCTTGCAAACAGCTCAAACGGAGTTTGAACAAAACACGTACTTAATGAAATTAAATTAGAACAAAGAGTAAGAAATTATATGAAATATTTTCAACTCGACTCGGTTCCACTTGCTGTATGGGAGCGCCAGTATGATTTATCATGGCTTGCGATTTTCTTAAAATTTTCGCCGCTCTTCCGAGGGTAGTTCGCGGATGAAAGACGGTGGTGGTAGTATAGGATTGGTTCATCGGGGCGTATAGCGCGCGGGGAACCCCCCGTCGATTCAACGTTCGTCCGCGACGCGGAAGCGAAGGGAAATAAATTACACAGCGGCGTCCAGCGGCTACATCTACTCGCTTCACCCTCCCGAGGCCTCGGCAAGACTCTCCCCGTGCCTCCGTTTCCCCTTCATCCTTCTTCACGGTTCATCCGAGCTCCCTCCGTGACACTCACCCACCCGCGGATCGTCTCTCATCCCACTTTCACCTCCAGTCTCCCACTGGAGCGCGAGTTCGACCGGGCAATCCAACCGTTATTAATGCTCTTCAATTTTCAGACTTTACCGTTATTCCTCTGTAGAAACAAACGCGAGAGCAAATAATGTAATCAGGGCCCATCTTCATCAATCTAATGCTGAATTACAGCGGCCGTTTTTGGCTTTTTCACGGGCAGTACATGACACGTTTTCAATTTCGGTAAAGGTTATCGATGGCACATGCGCGATTAATAATCGGTTCACTGACTATCTGTCGGTATCTTCCCCATTTGCCAACCTGTATTTCACCGATTGACAGTCATTATTAACATCTTTCGGTTTACTTTATGCAGTAACGAAATAATAAATAAAATAAAATAGGTCAACAAAAATTTTTGAAAAAATGCATTTGGTCTTATACGTATAATCTACAATATTGTACATCGACCAATTTTCTATGTAAAAATGGTTACATTGTAACTATTTGTAGTTAACTTGTTCGTTTATCATCATTTTCCATAGTTTGACCTATGGTAAACGTAACAATAATAGATCATTTTCAATGTCTCAGTTGATTCACGGTATTCGCTATTTTTTAGGTATCGAGCGCTTTTCCTATTCTCTTAGTAAAACATTAATCGTCAAATATTTGCGATGTCATTTCTCGGACTTATTTCAAATGCAGCTTCTACTTTCGGCCAGGTTACAACAGTATCATTAAGATCTCATTATTCAAATTCGACCCTTGCATATTTAATGACGCACTGTACCCCCTTTGTACCGTGCATATAACTACTATATAAGAAGTGCTACTGAGATAAAGCATAATATTGCGATTCCTGGCAACGTAATGATGATGACCGGTTTGCTCCTGCGTGGATAGGTAGGTAAGGCCGGATACATAATATGCCGGATACATAATGTGAAAAGAGCCCATTTTGTTCATGCCCAAAGCAGGCGCAAGTAAAACAACTGGTTACTAAATTTCAGTTATCAAATCTAAAAGAGGCGGCAGATATAAGGATGTAAGCAATGGAATTGTTTCACAACCCTAACGACAGGCGGCAAACGCATATTAAGAAAACTAGATATTACATGATAAATAACAAAATATATCCATTTAGAACTCGTAGAATCGTAGAAGAGTCTAAAATAAAATTAAATGTTACGTACAGACTCGAATAAGTTTGCAAAAAGTCCTCTAAAAAGTTCTTATCTCTGTACCAACTATATGTCCCTAGTTAAAAGTTTGTGATGGTATTTTTAGGACATCGTAATTACTTTTCTTTAGTCGCAGAAAGTAATTAATAGATAGTCTTCTTTCGGCTGAATACAATGTTTTCAGCGTCACTGCATGGCTATGAGATTACACAATTAGTAAACTTTATTATTTATTTTATATTAATTTTGTTTTATTAATTACATTTACGCGCGCGCGCACACACACATATACAAATTTCTTGCAGTTATTTAATTAATGTTACATTATTTTTATTGCTAAAAGAAGAATATTAATCACCCTCCTTTGAATCAGTATATTTATTATTTTATCACATACGGAAATAAAAAATTATACACTTTTTAATACATACATGCACCGATTCAATGGATTTCAATGGACATGCACCGATTCAATGGACTTCAACAGAAGTCAACAGTGATCCAATACGTATCCATTAATTTGATATCTTTGTTCTTAGACTTTAGTGCAAAGGGCCGCAAAGGGAAGACATGCTTAGGTCAAGTCGGTCGAAGACTTGAAAGAGCAGCGTGGAAAAACAGAGGCATTCCTTCATTGTAACGACGATCTGTCAAATGTCACGCATTGGTTTTTTTCAACAGCTCGCGCTCGAATTCATGTCGCTACGAATATGCTGTTTTCGAACCAGCTGCCGCAACCTTCTTCATTCGACCTTTATCTTCCGTTCCTCCAGGCAGCTGTGATGGAGCGTTATACGAAATCCTACAAACTTTGACGAGGATCGACAGACTTAAAGGCAAACGTGTTGGAATCTGTCCTGTCGCTTCAATCTTCATGGCGTATCTATAATCCAACCGCCATTTTTCAAAAGTCACCCGACATGATAGCTTTGATACGCTTATGAGATCTATCGATACAATATGGACGATTTATTATAAACAAATTAATGCATAATGTGGAACACATCATTTTTTAGCTAACAAATAAAATTATTTTGCGTATAATGACATTTATGCAAAAGTTATTTTATCATGATTATAATTAAACATCTCTCTCTCTCTCTCTCTCTCTCTCTCTCTCTCTCTCTCTCTCTATATATATATATATATATATATATAAACTTTTTGATTGTACTATATATCTTACATTTAATTTTACTTTTATTATTTATTTAAAAACATTCTCCCGGAAATAATTATAACAGGGTAAGAAAAAAGAAAGAAATAGCAGTGATAATAATAACGATAATTAATATAGTCTTTTTATTTTTATTTGTTATTACTGACATTTAGCAATATAAAATATAGCGTGTAGAAACAAACTAACCAATTTTAGCTTTGCTCTTTTCATCTATAAAAGATAGCAATATTCTCTTGTCCGCTACGGCAAGATTAATCTGCAATGACGACTGGAGCGGCGTTTGTAAATGTTTGTATTTGTCACACGCAAGAATGCTTTGAGAACCTTTCACGCTTGTGTACCCAATAAGGTCATGTTCCTCCGAGCGAACAGTAAAAGTAGCAAAGATTTATTCCGCTAGAAGACAAATTTTTTTTATATGAACATTCGTTAAATCATTGCAGTCGAAAATATATTAGATTTTCAAAGCTAAAGACTTGAATTTTTAATTAACATACTTTGATGACATTTTACATCTTTTACCCTTCACTTGTAACATTAATAAACATATTTTTAAATTAAAAATTTTAATATGTCTTAAAAACTCAAAAATGATTTAAATGTATTATTTGTAGATTATTAAACAGATTACACACACGTAAAAACCATTATTTGCTGTACATAGTATAATATTGATACTTTCACGATTTAAATCGGTTTATTTATCTTTACCGTACTATACGAAAATATTACACCGCAGAATATTCGTCATCCGCTACCACCGTATCATTGTTTCGCGACATTCAGAGTCATCTGACAAATGACGTGTTTAAAAAACATCTCTTGTACCCGCGAACATTTTAGACGCTCTTTTGGGGTTGTGTTTGCCGTGCGCAAGAGTGTTTGGAAGCAGCCGCCTGTGCGACGAGTTTGCATAGGGGACACGGGGGCGAAATCGAGGGGTGCTCTGCTGCCAACACAGGACAGAACCGTATGAGAGCGGAATACGTAATACGGGGAATATTCGGAGCTCTGGTTCGTGGAAGAGGGATCCGTGGGGCCGCGGGGGGGCAGATGGTGGGTGGAGGTGCTGAATGTGGGCTGCGGGGGCGGTCGAGAACTCCCACGGGGGGAGAGAGGGACTGGAGAGGGTAACGAGCCGCGGCAATTAATATCGCCGGGTTTCCACAATGCGCTTGCAAATGAAAGGCCTTTGTGACGTATGATTGCGTTACCGAGTGAATAGTTGAGTAATGGCGGTCGGTGCTGCCACCACCCGAATCGCGCGGACGATGCAAAAGCTCAGTCTCACTGCCAACCGATAGTCAGACTATCCTCCCTCGCAAGTTCCGTCATGAGAGTAATTTTGGCTAAAGCTATCAGCATAATTGATTACTTTTTCGAGTATTTGAAAAAAATATTGCGTCTTTATCTTAATCATTGAGTGAATTTAAAATTAAAAAGTATTATTCTATTTATCTTAAAAATAAAAGAAAAATGTATGTAAAAGCAACTACTTGTTTTATCTACAATTATCCTAAATTGAAATTTTTTTGCACGTTATACTTTAATCCCGGAAATCTGGGAAAAGAGCACTATGCGTGTTCGTACATGTATGTACACTAAATGGTTCAATGATATTATGACAATCAGTTTTGGATTACTGCAGATGCATCATAAATCTTGTGTTCCTAGTTAGGATTACGTTTAAGCTGTCGTTCAATACTTTCCAAATTTACTGATCGAGTGAAAAGTCAGAACCGTAAAAGCGATGCGTAATTCCGATCAGTGCTCGTTGTCCAATCATACGTTCGGCAAACGTGTCAGATGGATGACGGGAATCCGCTGCAACGCAAGCTTATAATTTATCGGATCAAAAAAGGTAGGTGTAAAACGTATGGGTTTTGCATCAGACAACAAATAAATATAGGGATTTGTTGGTGACTCGTTGGCTAACAGATTTGTCGTATAACGCGCAAGATTGCACGACGAGGCAAACATTTTTATAACAATAACGTATAAAAGAGTTTTATCATTGTCATTGAGATTTTAACTGAAGACATGAGCGCGCGGATGAATATAAATAAAGTGCAGCCTTCATTGTCTAACAGATGAAATCGGTTAAGTGAATAAAGGATTTGTCACGTAGCTGAACGGTAATGCGGTAATGAATTAATTTTTTATAAACGAGGATGTCTTTCGATATTGAACTTTGTACTAGGCATACGCACACAGCTACGATGACGGCAGATGACACATTACACTTACTTAAAAGAAGCGCGCTGCCTCGCCACGCGCTTTTATGTTGCAAATGTTAAGTTGCAAATAACAATCGAAAGAATCAGAAAATTGGATGTTATTTTGCGAAAATCGACTATGAATAAATAATCTGGACTTAGAGCTCCCTGTTCTCCAGCGGCAGCGGCAGCGGCAGCGGCAGCGACGACGATGGTTGGAGGTACGATGGCGAACGTAATGCGCTACGCAGGAGCAACGGAGACGGAGGAAAAAGGGAGAAGCAGAGAGAAAAGCGAGGCCCACCGACTATGAGTAATATTGCGGGGCTTTTCCACCCCTGGGAGCGCGAGCCTGAACGTGGAGGGTGGCTCACCGAGGGGTGGAAGTCGGCGGGGGTTGGAAACGAGAGAGGGAGCCGCGAGGGGGTGCAACGGAGGGAGGAGCACCGATCCATCAGCGTCCCTCCACCCTCGCCTTTCCGCCACTCTCATTTTTCTCCACGGTCCGCGCTCCATCATTCCGCGTCACATCCGCCCTCTTTCGTCCCCCTTTCCTTCCTGCTTCCTCTCTGCTCCGCTGAAACGGAGCTACTTTACCCTCCTCGTTTCGTGAGCGCCGCGCCGGAGAGCAGGGCGCTGCTTTCCGACTCTGAAGACATCCCTGCCGGCGTGCGCTACTGATTGCTCTTTCCGAATTCATTACCGAGGCCCTTGTCAGAGGTTTGCCAGAGTTTAGGTACTAGACTACCTGCTACCGACGGTATGCAGATCTAGGTGAGTTTGCGCGCTCGGGACGTTTTAACGACGGTCCCGCGACATACACGCGTCATCTACCTGAGCATTGCTTCAAATCAATCCAAAATCGATCGCGTGTAAAATGCATCATTTTACGATATATATAATAGCAAAAAAAAAGATAAATAAAAATTTTACTTATAAGAATAATAAGAATTTCAATTAACGTGATCGAAAAAATATTATCACTTTACACACTAGCTATCAGTGTTAAGTGCTTAAACGATACACTTATAAGAACCTCGATTTATATGAAGGAATAAAAGTATTTATCAACATGCTTACGTCACTCTAACCGAGTTTAATAAATACATGTATAAATACATACGCATAATACATATATATTTCGTCCAGTCTAAGCAGTAATTATAATATCATCACTCCTGAACAGCCCTACGGATCCCGATGTCGAAGTACATTTATTTTCATTCGAGTTTAATTAGCTATGAGTGTGTATGTGTGCGTATATTGCATGCTGTAATGGCGAGCAATTAAATTAATAAGAACAGGCATCCGTTAGTATATCCAAAATAATGTTCGCCATCTATCTTACCGTGCTACCGTCTTGGGATCGCTTTGGAGCCGTATACATGAACCGACTTGGTAAAATAATGTCCCTTACTTTAAATCGTTTCCTTTTCACTCGTCCACTGACACGCCGCGCGCCGGCTCTGATGCAAAAATGTTCCGGTTCCATTCGCGGACGAACGATTATACGCTCGCGGGCCGAGTTACAACAATCAGGCGGGAAGAGGAGCCATTCAGATTCAAGGTACGATTTACCTGTTAATGGACGATCATCTTTTATACGTCACGGGGAATGTGTTTGGGAATGCATGTTGATGCGCAGTAATTCACTTTCGTACGTGTTAATATTGGCAGCTCAACGACGGAGAGAAATGCCCTAGACTAATGTACAGATAAATCTTGGCTGTTCTATTAAAGTGGTATACGCATTTAGCATTCGATCTTGCCACCGACAAATTCTATTATACGGCGCAAATAACGCGCTCACCTCGGATGACAAACTAAGTAATATTAGAGTCTTGAAACGCTGCAAAAAAAAAAAGAAACTAACGCCCGCCTGTTCTGCGGCGTCTCTTGTGATGCTTATATAATTATATGGCGTAATATAAGAACGAAAATGATATAATATCCCACTACATAACATAATATCAAATATTTTTCTGCGTATGTAATAAATCATAGGCGCGCATTAGCGAAATTCCTCGCGCGTAATGTCTCCTTTTTCAAGTTGTAGCCGCGGAAATCGCGGCGAGTTAACATGGACGATGCGCCGCCATGGTAACGATCATCAACATTATCATCATTATCGCTCCTTCTCTTCTCTTGTCCCATTTCGCTTCATCCCGTCTGGTAGGAACATCACACGTTGTTCGCGGTCACGGCTACTACGAGTGCTAAGAAATTGATCAAATCTAAGAGTCTAATATTTTCTAATGTTATTAAATTAATATTTACAAGGGGAAAACCATTAGGAAATTAATGAACGTTATACTTGTAATAAATGTAACGTATGATATATAATTTAATAAAATAAAAATTAACTTTTTTTTTTATACAAACGAATTTTTATGTAGAAGCTGTTTACCATCAAAATATTGCGATATAATTACAAATATACAATGATATTTTTCTTTACCATCGAATTTATTAAATTTGTAAAACATATAGTCAACGGAAATTGGATAAAATGGCTGGCCTCGTGAAGTTATGGTTCCAAGCGCTGTAATCAAATGCACATTACCAGAATATCCTCCCCACGTCGCGTGCCTATAACCTTCTCCATTCTGCCCCATGTTTCTGCAACGCAACTCGCATACGGTAGATACGTACACGTATTTCTTGAGTACCGTTTCTATATGTCTGTCTACGATATGACACGAACTGGCGTCACATACCAATAATGTATCTACAGTGTATAATTCTCAGCTTGTAAGTCATCTATCACTACTATTATGTGTGTGAATTTTGGTCAAGTTTTAAACAATACGACGTACTCTGTCAAAAATATAAATACATTTAAAAGGATGTAATCCAATATTTAAAAAAATCTCATTGAAAGAAAAATTATAAGTCTTTTTATTTATAAATGGCACTAAAGGTAATTCAATAAAAGTTGATTGTGTAATATCGATATAATCAAAATGTTGACTATTCTCTCTTGAGTATCGGTTTCATATGTCTATCTACAATACGACGTGTTTCATCGAATTGGTGCCATATACCAATACACGATAACGTGTCTACAGTACATAAATTGTTGCACGCGAAGTAGCCATTATCATCGTGAACTTAGATCAGACATGAAGCGTCGAAAGAAACGTGATAAAATATTTTCAGGAAAGAATGGAAAAGGTTACATGCTATAAAATCGTTGAGTGTCCTAGATATATTGAACACGTGTGATCTTGATGCACATATATTTACAAAAGATATAAAACAGAAATTTTTAAAACACTTTTTATTTATTGCAATATTAATTTCTTTTAGTGCAAATTTTACTTGTTTGTTAAGATTTAAAAAAAATGTTAATTGTTAGAAAACTATGCTAGAAAATTATTTCAAAAGCTTTTTTTTATATATTTAGAATTAACTTAAAACAGACTTCAATGTGTACTGGTAAATACTAAGTATTATATCATTATTGAGGAATACATGTAGTATTTAAGAGCAACGTTTCCAATTTATAAGGGTTAATTAAAAACGGAACTGGACGTTGTTGAAGCGCGGATCCAAAGAGACCGGAGGGTGCGATCGCGTGGAAAGTTAGACTGTAATTATTTCACGCAGGAAAAGATTCGGCCAGTGCGGCGATTTCGCTATCCCCCTTAGAAATTACTCTGATGACGTGCTTCGTAACTTAGACTTATGGAGCATCTTTTCTTTATGCTGCTACTTAACAATGTGCAAGTATAATGAGAACTGTTATTAAGCTGCCTTGTAATATTTTCTACATATTTAATAAGCAATTTTATTATGCAGCGTACTGTAAAAGCATTTATAAAACGGTTTATCGACGATAACGTATCTTATCCAAATTAGACTAATAATTATATTCAGATTGCACACAAAGGATTGATTAAAGATAAGATTGGTTTCTTCTCTCTTTTTCCTTCTCTTCTTCCTCTCTAAAGTTCATAGGAATAAGATTTACAAGCATTGCTTTGCATTCTTTCTTCCTTCAAATACTGCCTATCAGCTAACAACACAACGGCGTGCTCGAACAACAAATAACAGGTTAGCCATCGCGATATGAAATATGATTACTCCGGTTCGGCGTATGGATCGCATTGGTCAGCCGCGTTGGAGTTTTCAGCATGTCGGTTTGTCAGGGCGTGCCGGTGTCCATGGATGGATCGGTAACACGTTCAGAATTTTCAACCGTGTCGCGCATCCAGCGACAGACAGAAACAGAGAGAGAGAAAGAGAGGAAAAGAGAGAGAGAGAGAGAGAGAGAGAGAGAGAGAGAAAGTGTATGCGTGTGTGTGTGTCAGAAAGAGAAAAAGGTAGATAGAGAAACAGAGAAAGAGGGCAAACGTGAGAGGGTGCGAGATGAAGAGTAAGAGAGAGAGAGAGAGAGGGTGAGAGGGAGAGACACAGAGAAAGAAAGAGAGAGAGAGAGAGAAAGAGAGAGCAAGAGTAGAGAAGTGATACGAGCAGGCATCGTGCGCACAGCACACGGAGTGTACACACAGCACGAACTTGTTCGGGTTGGGATAGAATAGGATAGGTGGGGCCGTTATTAATCTGGTGTCGAGTTGAGCACAAAGTTATATAGGAGCTCAGGAAATGAAACACGAGAAACCTCCCTCTCCGCCTCCCGCGGCCTTTCCCCTCTCCCCCCTTTGTCCATGTCCACCTACTTCACCACTCTCCTATCTCCTCCTCTTTCCAACACCATCCGAGGAGAGAGTCGCCGCGTCCCCCTTTCTGTCCCTGCAGTCCCTACGTCCAACTTTGAATGTATTACCGGACCGCCACTAACCCTCTCCATCCCTTCCAGTCTCCGGTCAGATGGAGATATAACGATCACCGGCACATGAGCCATGGGCCCGCGGAGACATGCATATTTATGTCGCCTGCCTGTATTCTAAGGCCGCCGGTGACACTCGGCTTGTCCTTCCTGAACTCTTCCGCCGCGCGCAAACAATGGTAGTTGTGCAACTGTCGCGGTCAATGTGCTTGGTACAGATCCAGAAGCAGTTACTTCTCGGACCAAGGATTAATGTTCAATGTGTTATTAACTGCTATTACGCATAAATCGCTTTTGTTTACGACAAATTTTTTCTTACTTCTATTCTTGAGATGTATAAATGTGGAACGCGTATGCGAAAAGACTATTTAAAAATGATAACGAAGCAACGATCGAGCGATCAGTGTACGGGGCAAATAAGCAAGGGAGCAAAAGGTTCAGCATTCTTAATTAATTCACTACTTTGCCCCTAATTGCGGATAATAAAAGATTAACAGAGAGATCGTCCAAGCAAAAAGTCATGAAATATGAATGCGTGGGTTGTGTCACCCGGCTTTCAAGAGTTCTTTTGATACCCGACTACGCGCACAGGGTAGAGCAATGAAATTAATCGGTTTTACACCGGCGTGGCGAGGGGGTTGGACTTGGAAATGTTGTTGGCAGCCAGGTCGGTCCCTCGGCCGCGGGCGGAGAAAAAGCGTGAGGGGTGTCCATGATTAAAATCGCATCAGACCGTCCTTGATGCACGAAATACCCGCGTTACCACGTCGCTGTGCCTCTTGAGTAGCCAGCCTCGTGATCGGTGTATGTGCCCGTCTATGTGTGCGCACTATACCTACGACCAAGTACGTGAGCGTTATCTTCCACGCTTTCGTCCTCCCTGTCCGCCTTATTTCCAGTCGACTCCGTGCCAGCCGTCACAAAAACACGAAGCTTCGTTTGCCGCTGATGGGCTTATAATTGCGGAAACGTTGCTTGCTATGGCTGCTACGGTGGTGGCATGAGCGACTTGCATGCCGTCTATTTTGTCTTCCAGACTGGATTGTCATCTCCTCTTTTTATGGACACATGTAATGTTAGCGAGACCGGCGAAGCGCCTAATATCGGTAAAGACTTTGCTCATTTCGAGTAATTCTCGCGCTTCCGAGGAAAACGCTTTTTAATGTCTGAACGATCGTCTGAAATTTAATGCATGGGGGTTAGTCGAGCAGCGATCGTGACTCCAGCAGCAGTCGATCGCGCTTTTTCCCAGGGGTGGCAAGAAAGGCGAAGGCGGGAGTGAAAGGCGCGTGTTCGGAGATCGAAAGAAGGAGAACGGGAAAGGAACAGAGTGAAGACAAATGCGAGGGCCATCAGAGCACCAAGCCATTTCTGCCTCATTGTGGACTCCATTTGCGACTCTTAGATTGTCGGTGAAATATCTCGCCGCAGTGATGGAAAAATCGCTAACGTAGGGAACTGGCAAAATAAAACTAGCGGCATTTCTCACTAGTAGGGAAGGACTTGGAGTGCCTGCTATCCAGCGCGGTAAAGAGAGTATCGTTGCAAAAACCGGAAAACGATAGAGTAGCCCGGGATACAACTTAACCGAGGGAAGTCGGAATGAAACTTTCGAGATGTTGATAACTTTATGCGTATTTGCTTTATACGCGAGAAATGCCTGTCTTTATTTTCAATTTAGCCAGCACAACCTTTTTTCTTGACTTTTATTAACTATTTTTTTATTAATTAATTAATTAATTAATTAATTTTAAATACACATTTAACATGTTATTAATAAAATTATTATTGATAAAATTATGTATAAAAACGGAACTCGTAAAATATTCTCAATCGCTCCCATATTACCTGAATAAGAATTGTTTTATCGTTAGATTACGTCTAACATTAAGATATATCATAATTATATAGTAATTACAATAATTATATGCGATTTTGTTTTAAATCGCGCGTTGTAAAGTTTCGAATACGAGAAAGAAGCCGAAGAAAGTACCGGTAATAGATGACAACGTAGAAAGAAGCAAGCGGCATCTCTACTAGCACGATATAAAGAGACTTTTTTCACCTGGTGATGGATCGCTCGTGGCCAAACTGGTGTAACAGAAAGAAGAGAGGAAGAAATCACGAGCGAACGAAGGTTCCCTATGGGGATGTGGTGGCGTCATTAGGCTGGTCCGAGCGAGCTAATGCACCATCCGTCGGATTTCGCCGGAGGCCTTTGGAAAAACTGAGTGAGGTCAGCATGTAAGTCCAGCATGAAGAACGATGAGCGCGTAAATGGCGTCTGTAAAAGTTGCCAATCTTCGAGATTCCTACGACGACTCCATATTGAAAGAAATCCTCAATTTCAGAACGTAAAATTAAAAAGAACGCATAGCGTGTAACTGTAGATATAAATAAAACAATAATATTAAATATTTAAACATATAAGCGTACATAAAGCTAAGATGCGACATATTTCTCCAGTTTCATGTCATAATCTATTCTTATTTGTTTACTTTCTGTGCAGTACTTTTTACACATAACAAAATATTTATTATTAATTCCCGAGTCCATGATAGGAAAAAAAATTCTTTTTCCTACAACATCTTATCTACAGCGAGATTTCAATGCGTGTGAGTGTATTGTTTTCGGATGCTACGTTTTCCTTCGATAATAAAAGAATAAGCAAAATCACGCGTTATTCGCGAAGAAGACAGCGGGCGAATGAAAAAGAAAGGAGGAAAAAGGTGGTCGGTAAACGGGGTTGCGTAGGGGGTTAAACGCCGAAGGGATACGAGAAGGAAAGTGTAATCCCAAACGATCAGCGTGCGGCAGATTCGGCCTTAATGAGCTCCCGCAATGATAAATGATACCGTGGGCCGCGCCTCTCTCTTACCGCGTTTATCCACCAGTCAGAATAGGGTGTATCCATGTACGGGGTACAGGTCGGCGTACTGCACGGTTCCTCTGCGCCTGTACCAACGTACGACGGCATCCATCCTACCAGCGAGTAGCTCCGATCTCTCGTTCCGCCGCGCCGCGTGAAGCCTTCATCTCCGCCTACGATTCCTCAAACTCGGCCCCGGGATTGACTACGGAGGAATTCAAAATGGCAACTTTAGGCTCGGTCGGACCTATCTGACATATGAGTGACAACTATCCATCCCTCGCTCTTGGACGTTTCAATTGGATGTTCTTCGGACACCTTGATGAATCTACACAGGAATCACGTTTAAATAAGACTATTTAAAATAATGCTTTTTGAAATTTTAGGCTTATTACAATCGTATTTTTCAAACTAACGTGTAATATATTTTTAAATAACAAAATATACAACTATGAAATAGTTGTTCATTTTTAAGGCTCTCTTCAGAAGAATTTCTATCAATTTTTAATTTTGTATTACTCATAACATTTTTTTTTTCAAATACATTAAGGGATAAATTATTAAGTTATATGATCGATAAAAAAGAATATTTTTCACATAAAAGATACTACGTTTACGTGAGCTTGTCATTCCTTGAACGCCATTCATCATGCAAGGCTCATCCTTTTCCCGAAGGTCGAAGCGCTTGTAGCTATTAATAGTCCACTTCCAAACTGACAACGAGTGATCCATTTTCAAGACATTTCAATTTTCAGGTGGGCCTTTGGTCAGTCAGGAGACAAAGATAGAGATCAATTGTATTCACTCCTTTAAAATTACTCACTTCGATCTCGACTACGAATTTCAGTAAAGATACGAAACCCTCGTCAAATCTTACCCCAATGACTCATAATCTGACGAAAGTCAGTAAAGTGAGCAATTTTTCTTCTGTTTCTTCGAAGTCATATTTAAAATATCCGTCATATTTAAAATAGGAGCAAAAAGTTCAATTATTAATTTTCTATCTCAGATTATATTTTTATATTATATAATTCACTTGTCTGAAAATATAATTCAAAGATTTATGCTAATCGATACGGTCATTACGGTTGTGTTTGTTTATAAAGACGCATTAATCGTCCATTAGAATCTTGATATAATATTTAGATCGTCATTATAACGCTCTTCTTATTTCGCAGACTGCAGTCTGCGCGGATCAACTTGGCGCAGCTGCCGTCGACGACTAGCTGACAGGTGATTTCGTCTCGGTGAAAGAAGGTGATTGCCTCATTACAGCAACTAACTATAAGCAGGTAATAATCCCACATCTTTATTCTTTTCTTTTACTACTCACGCAATAATTATATACAAGCAGTAAAGTAAGTGAGTTGTCAAGTATATAAAACTGGAACGCTCGTTGAAGGTTGAAATTTCTTTATCGGTCATGAAAATCTCACATCGTTTATAGCTTCTCACAATTTATGCTGTTATTATTTATGCAGTCTTACGTCTTTATGTCTCATTGTTATTATTATTATTGCATCAACTGCCTAATTAACAATTGTTTATTGTTACCAACTGCAAGCTTCTGCACTAGCGTTCGATCCCCCTCGACAGAACGTCAAAGTTTCATTTATTCCACAATAATCAATCATTAAACTGTATTTTCAAAATATATTATGCAGCTAAAAATTAATTTTCCTTTAAATTTGAAAAATTTGAGATTAATGAACTAAACAATAAGGATATATAAAAAAGCGTTCCGGTTAACAGCATAATGCGTCGATACGCGAGTCATGGTGACGATTCGTAGCACTTGCCATCGCTGCGGTAGAAAAGGCGAGCGCAATTTCCGGCGCATCGCCTTCCACCGCAACAACGTACAAAGAGCGAGGAATCTTTTCGTTCCTGTGAATGCCGTGCATTAATCAAGCGCCGCGGGCGCCTGACGTCTTAATCTGCTTAATCCTCGGTGGCCTACGCAACATCCTGCACGCCCACGATTCTATGTACGTACTAAACGCCAGGTACGTCCACGATACGGCCTTTGTCAGGACGTAAGGTTCTTGTCGTGAGATCGGTTGTAACAACGTGCGCAGTAACGGGATTCCGCGGTGAATACAAAGTTGCATGGCAGATGAGTAATCGGCGCGATATCGATATTCACGTGGTGGAATGGAACGACCGAGTGTACGCGAGAGGAGAGTATTCATTGCTGGATGGCGAAGAACAGTTATCCTTCGTACGGATTCGAGAAATGATTAAAAATATGCGTGCAAGCGCACTTTCTCGACTTGGCGGTAATGAGTTTGAGACTGTCCCTATGTCCGTAAGATTAAGATGTAAAGTAAAAATAAATTTTGTTTGTGAGATTGGACGTTATATATTAATGTCTATAGGTACGTCCGACGAAAACTGGCCCGAAATGCTATTTATAAAGGCTCGTTTGTAATGTGAATAAATAAATGCTAATAAATGGATCGCTTCGGATGTTTCAATTGTGCTATATTAATGCGTAAATATGGATTCTTAATTAAAGGCCTCTTTGAGGGAATTGTCTCTGTAATGAAGATAAATCAATAATCGTACGAATAAAAATGAAAGATAAGAGGGAAGGCCGTGAAAGATCGAACGGGGCCTAATCTTACACACGACCGACATCGTTTTGTGGGTGTCGTGCTTTCACTTCAAGGCACTTTGACTGCAGGAGGCGATTGGTTCTCGCAGGGCTCCTCCCAGAAGCCATTAGGAGCCGAAACGGAGAAACAGCATTAATTTTAAAACCAATCCTGGAAGAGAAATCGGGCATTGGCTGCCATTCGTGCGAGTCCACGATGAGGAGAAAATCTTCCAAAAGAAGAGCCGCTTTAATTGCTCGATCGTTTTATCTCTCACCTTTCGGAAACAAGCGATTCATTTCAGTTAAGAAATTAGATCTACTCTAATTTTCGAAATTAGATTATCTTATCGATCGTATCGTTTGGACACGCGTTAGACAGAAAAAGCATTTTTTTGAAAAAAAAAGATTGATTTTTCGTCATTCTTTTTACCTACTACGTAAAAAGAAGAATCAACTAAAATATCAAACGTCTCTATAGAAGTGATTAAACAGAACCGTGATTAAACAGAACCGCACGTTTGAAAATTGTTGTATTACGTACCACTCGAAAACATTACCAGAACATTTTTCTTTATAAAAAAAAGTAAATTTTTTTTAAACTAAAAATATAATAATGTAACATTGAGGTAAAAGTGTACCATCGATTTCATCGATTCGTTAACACCTGTGCATTAAGCTAGTTACCACTTTAATAACTGGTAAGGTCGATCGTGAAATATTTAAGGAGCAACGAAGAAAATCGATGATAGAGGAAAAGAAAGCGTATAGTCGAGTACAAGAGAGATGAGGAGGGATAAGGAACAGAGACGTGGAATAAGAAGAGAGTAAGGTTTAGGTAGCTACTCTCGGGTTGAAACGGAGGGAGCCGCCTTGTGTTTGTGCTCTCGCCGGGGAGCACAAAGAGAAATGGCGAGGTATTTATCAGTGCTCACCCCCTCTATACCCTTTTGTCCCCTTTTCCATCGGCCCTCCGTTTCTCTCTACCGATCTTGCCATCCTCGTCCGTCTCTCCTACTATTACCTTGCTTCCATTCTATATCCAAATCCATTCGCTCGGCTGCCAAACCCCTCTTTCCTCTCTTCCGTAAGCTCTCTGATGCCCTTTCGCGCACCACATATATGAGTACTCCATCTTCTCCTACAGAGGACTTTGACAGCTGTCTAATTCACGTTTCACATACGGTTACCTGAGTATGCGAATTTCCTCGTGTGTTTCCCACCCGCGGGAGGTTCTCGGGCATTTCGATTTACCACACAAGGAAGGTTACCTACAGGACTTATTTTTAAAACAAAAACTTTTAAACGTTTCGATTGGATATTATTGTTGCGGTGGAGCAATTTTACTATGTACACTGGCACATCTATTTCAAATGTTGCAATGTCAAATGTCAAGTGATAAACTTGCATTTGAAGCCATTTTAATTTGTCCATCCATCTGCTTTATACTTTTTTTTATTGGAGATAAATCCAAGATATTTATACTTTTGAGATACGCAAGACACGAGAAGAAATTACAATTTGTGGTTGTGAGAACATTAACACTTAATTTAAAAGAAGACGGAACTAAAGTATCACTAGTAAATAAAAAACTGATTGTCAATAAAAAAGGTCATAAATCACCATCAGTTACAATGTCTCTTACTAGAAAAGATATTTCAGTAGCAGGCATCTTCATGGGTGACCCAAGATGAATACAGTTCACCCAAATCCATGGGGCGAGTCGAAGTAATATCCAATCAAAACGACGTGGGTAATATACCGTGAAATCTATATTTGCTCTGTAAGAAATAGGGCACTTTCAAATACCTGGTGGAGGTAAAAAATGTCCCTTGGGTATAGATTATCTTCTGTTACCCGACATCGACAATTTTGATTCGTCACAAGTTAACAAATAGAAGATGGAACAATGGGAGAAAAGAAAGCCAGTATTTTTAAAGGCCCCTTTTTAAAGGGTGGTTCGCTAAATCGACTTTGCCGTTCTACTGTAATTTCTTATCCTTCCCGCATTGAAAGCTTCCAGCTTTCTTATGGCGTTCGCCACCCTAGCTACTTCACTCGAAATTCTCTTCAACCCCTGGTCTGACCTTAGCCAATGAGAGGTCTTATCGGTTTCGATTATTGTTTGTTATCAGCATTTAAACATTTATGGTTCCTGGGCTTTGTTGCAAATGTTCCGGAATAAATTGTGAACCATTGAGCTTTTAAAGGCACGAGGTATTGTCTGTTTGCCACAAGCACCACAATTTAATACTGCATTATAGAATGTCTATTTCACAACTACAATTTTTAAAATTTATTTCATAACTATCAATCTATTTTATAACCTGTGCACACGGATTATTCTTATATAAAATATCTGAACCATGCAAATATTTACTTAATCAATTTTTTTTTAAACTGTATAAAATACTGAAATAAACTGTAAGAATAAATAAATGAAAACTAACCTTTATTTTAATTATTTACAAAAATAAATACATCTTTTATATAGAATATTTTAAATAAATAGAAAAAATTATTTTACTCTGTTATTAAGCCTTAACGTTTATCATAAAGAATATCATGAAGCTCAAATAAAAAATAATTAGAAAATGAAAACAAAAGGACGTTTATCTCGTATATCTCATTATATTCTAAATATATTCTAAATTTAAAAATGATTATTATCGACAAAAATCAAATCTTTTAGGATTTATTCTATTAAAAACCATCGCAATTATTTTTAATTTTAACTTTAATTAGTCTTTTAATCTTTATAAAATTTTTACTCATTTGGGTAAAATTTTAATTTTTAAAAATTAACAATTAATTAAAAATCATTCTTCTCTGTAAGCCTTAAGCATAACAAATAAATAACAATGGCCGTAAAAATAATTTTATAAGTAGACCTTATTTATTGAATACATTATTTAAAAAAATGCTTATTTCAATATTCTATATATATATATATATATATATATATATATATAGATATTTATTTATTTATTTATTTTTTATTAGAAAATTGAATAATATAAAGTTACATTAAACTATATAATAACGTATACTTAATAAATTTTGCCGTGAATTTTCATAAAAACGATTCCACTTCATCACAAGTTCTTGTTGCACTAAACAAATGCGTTGCTGCCAGTTCCAATTTCCCAGTTTCACTTTATCTATTGTCTATGACATATCTTTTAAACATGTACTTCTAAGAGTCATACGTGCTAAGTTTATTTAAAAGTCGACCTTATGTTTAGTGTTGGATCTTATTCGATTTGGGTACTTTATAAAATGCGATTTAATTTGTGCGCATATGGGAAGAAGAAAGACAAGTTTAAATGCGTAATAAATCTTTGTTGAGTAATCTAAAAAAATTATAACATATATTAAAACATACCTTATGGACAATCTTACCGCCGCAAAAATCCAAACAGAATTATAAAATTGCATGTTTGCATGGCGCTTATTTGCAACGACATTAGCGGGGCCATGCGCGAGTCAAAACATTACACAAAGTTTTTGGGAAGAGGTGGAGAAGACTAATAATCTCGAAATAATGTAAGCATAATAAATTGCCGGGCATTAGCGAAGCGCTCGGCAGCCGGCTCATATTTTCGGTGGCGCTGGGTTTGACGTAACATTACTCCAAAGTGCGTTACATATTACTACCATATATATGTATTTGTATTTTCGCTCGTGTAAGCTACGCAACATGTTCTTCCAACAAGTCGCTCTAACATGATATTACATTTTGTTTCCAGTTTTCTTCAGTGAATCCCACTGACAAATATTTTCCAATCAGAAATTGTAAAGATAAACATTTTTGCGTTGTACGCAACACGCGCGCGCGTGCGCGCGCACACACGCACACGCACACACACACACACACACACACACACACACACACACACACACACACACACACACACACACACACACAGTCAATTTAATCATGTTATATGAAAGTAATTATTACACCAAGAAAAAATGTTTTTGAATCAATAGTATTAGTCTATATAATTAGAAATATCTTATTAACTCAATAAAAGTATTAATGAAAGAAAAAGTAAAGACAATATAACAAATATAGTTAAACGAATAATCTATGTAGCTGAATTAACTATTAGTGATAACCAGTGATTCAATGGTTAATTGAATCAAACTACGTTTTAATTTATATTACAGTATTTTTTTAGTTTAATGAAAATTAAGAATAAATCCTTTGTGGTCAATACATTTTTAATCAATAAACAATGTGGACTAAATCAGATTATTTGAGAACAATTAAATTATATTTTGAGTAATTATTTCTGTGTAAAAGTGTATTTAGCGTAAGACCAGCATTAATGTCGTAGCATCAAGCTAATCATTGCTAACCATACTTGCGCACCTCTCAACGCAGCTTCTTGTGATGCACCCGTCACATACAGTTACCTTTAAAATTTACTTAATTGTCCATAATTAATGTGCCTGTAATCAGTTAATAATTATGCGCTCTTAACGAATTATACAAGCAGGAAATTATTTCTAGGTGCGCGAGTAATTATGCTAGGAATTTCTATGCCTTAATTGATTCGCGGAACTGCAGGAACGCTCAGGGTTTATATACCATATCGCGGAATCAAGCATTAAAAATTATTGCTTAGATTGATTACTTCCGGGTTGTTACAAAACACAGATTTTCCTTGCCGCGTCCCCCATTCTCTTTCCTCCACATTGCAATCTTTTTATAATATTTCATAAAGGAAGTGTGAAGAAAATCTGTTCCATTTGAAAACGGCCATTTTCTTATAAATCTTTCTTTGATTATATTACTGATTCAAAATTGATCAGTAATTAAACTCTTATATGATAAAAACAAATATTTTCTGCTTTATTTTATTTCAATTTTTGTTTAAACATTTTACATAAAAAGAATTACGTACTGGACGTTCGAAGAAAGGAGAGAAGAGGGAAAGAAAAAGTAAAAAGGATAAGGTTTTCTCGTGAAGTCGCACGTTTGCATTACGCACGCGACTTCTTCGGTACGGTCGGAACGGAGGGCAGGAACGAAGGAAAATAAGGATGAGGAGAAGGTGGAAGAGGAAGGGAAGGCAACGGGGCACGCAGTCAACGACTACAGAGACTATCCGAGGTGCTGGTTGACAGCAACAAATGCCTCGGTGCAAGCAAGACGGGGAGCTCGCGCCTGGGACGCCGGTTGCAGGACCGGCTTGAGATATTACCAGGCAGATGCGGTCGCGCGCTGATCAAAGAAACGCTCCTCACTGAGAGAGATTAAATGGATGCTGGTGCGCGCCGGCAACCACCGCACTGTGGCTACAAATAATAAGTCGGAGAAGAAGAAGGAGACTGCGCACCGTTCGCTCGCTCGCTCGCTCGCTCGCGCGCGCGGCTCAGTTCGGCTCGGCTTGGTCGGGCCCTAACTCGGACTTGATGCATTCCCATCTTGTGGAGCGTTGCTCCTGTTGCCGGCTCCGACTACGGTAACTCTCACCCACGTCACGTCATAACATCATTACGCTCGCGATTGGTCATGAACGAATGATTCCCGCATTATTCCAGCGTCGCGCGACATGTTACGAGACAAGCCAATGTATCTCGTCGAGACGCCGGATTTCAAAGGCACGTGTAAGTCACGAGTTCTTACATATTCTCGCGATACCTCATCTCTCCGTGAGGAAGCTCGAGGTTACCCCCTGGTGCATAAGGCGAATGCTTGTTCCTAGCCTAGTGTAACGTGTAATCGTTTTTCACGTTAAATGCGTCCATTTGATTTGATATCGAGCTTGTATTAACGTTTATTATTTAAAAAATATCTTTGGTTTCCGGAATGGAATCTTCTACACGCGAGTCCGATCGATTTGAAGAAACGCGTTAGCGCAGCGTCACAGCGAACGAATCGAAGTAATACGGCCGATACGACTCGAGAATATCTTCGACGCCAAAGCTATATTCTCCCGCTTAAAATTCAATTAATTTGGCGGCGATGATTATCTAGTAGAATAATGAGAGTGCATCTCAACAAGTGTTATCACCGTCGGATCTCCCTGACATCCCCCTTATTTAAGAGATAACGAAGGCTGTTCTCTACAGTCACTCTCCATGAATGGTGTTGTCATTCGTCGCTTACTCCCTACCGATGTCTGAGTTTCCAGAGGGTCTCTATAGATGCCAAGTAAACTAGCCAATGAGAGACTCTCCCAAGGTACTTCTCGCTTTCTTCCTCCTACACCACTATTTCTCCTACGCTACGCTATACCTCTCTCTCTATCTCTCTCTCCTACTCTCCCACTCTTTCTCTTTCCCTCGTACCACGCGCTGGATTTCTCGCGTTGAGATATGACTGCCACATTATCACCTGATTATGTTATCACTTTGCATCGCCCGTTCTTTTACCGCACCGGCTGAGGGTACGGCCCGTTTATCACGGCCGTAAGGCTCTGCCACTCGTAAACGTAGATCAGAACACAGTTTTTAATATCTGAAGAATATTAATATTACTATGCTTTATTCTTAGCAACCCACTCTTTCCATTCCGCATTCAAGGACAGGACTGATTTATAATAATAATTTCATTCCTGCTGCACGTATATCCGATAAAACAATAGAGGTTAATCAAATAAAATCGCAGTAAGAAGAGGACAGTGGGAAAATTTCTCATCGCTGTAATGTTATTCAGCGAATGTTTCGTTTTATTCGTCATTATTAAAATTCTGGAAATTTAACGCTTTGAACGCGGACGGATATTCCGGAGGTTAACGCGAAATAAGCATAGGCGGTAACTGGATCCGGTATAGTGTCGGGCAGACAGTTCAGGCGCGGGCATGGTACCGCTGCGGGACCATCAGGTCGCCCACAGCTCATCGCCGAGCGATCACATCTCATCGCCTCGCACCATCGCGGACTATTACAAACAGAGCTCCCTTTTGCACCTCGCCCTCTCGCTCCGCCGTACCCAATTCCGCCGTGCCCTCTTTCTCCGTCGCACTACGACTTGTTCGGGTCCGTGTTTCAACCCCATCGCGATTCTACCTCCGGTCCGACGTATCACTGGCGCTCTATCAACATATCCGACCGCTTAGCACCTACTTCCCAGGAGTGCGATACCGCTCGTAACTCATTTGAATTACACATTTCCCTCAGTCCTGCGAAATAATACGTACGAGGATCCGCATCAGCCGCGAGAATGCAAATGGTATCAGCCCGCGCGAACTGAACTGAGCGCTCTCGTCCCACTTGTAATCACCGATCGTGAATCCGCGCAATTTTAACCGGGCCCAAGTGAGCGCGCGACGATACCGCGCGTTTGGATTTGATTCGACTCTACGAAAAGACGAGTACGATATCACAAGCTGTGATCAAGTGTTGTAATTGAATCGACGTTGAATACGTTTTACATTGATTCGTTGAAAATTATTGCGCTAATATGCATTTACATTATGCTTCTAGTGATATGTATCTGACAAAGATTTGCCCGAGATAAATAAGATTAAATTTTTTCTAAACACATTAATTACTTGAAATTTTTCACAAAGTGATATAATATTTTAAAATATCCGAATGATAGATCTATCTTCTTTTCAAGTGCTTTATTAAATATAAAAGATAATGGCGTACGTAATTACAAACGGCTACTTTTAGACGAAGAAATTTATGCAATTATTAATATTCACTTGTAACGTTACTTTGCAACATTATGTTTCGATGCGTACACCTGACGGAAGATATGTACAGTAATGTTGAATTTCCAAGAAGATTGCGCATTTGACTGACATGTTCCGCATAGTAGAAGGAGTATTGATCATTAACGTAGCAAGTGGGAAGCTGGCACATTAGAGATTCTAAGAATCTACGTGGAAACTTTGTACTCCCAAGAGTATTGGTAACGTCGCTCGATCAAGAAACAGAACCGCGAAGGATATGTGAAAAGTGGTTTCTCGAGATTCTGCTGTCTACGGCTCCCTGGCGCCTCACTTTGCTAATCGCGGCCCATTAAAACGCCCTTCTTCCGCTCCTGAAACCATGAGTTTACCGCGCCGCCGCTTCCCCGCAAATTTTCTCGCCTTAATCTTGGCTGTAATGTCCTAACTTTCTAAACCTCAAAGACCAAGCGAACTTTCCCGGCTCGCAATAATGGGAGAATCGGACAAGAAAGGTGCTCTCGTTTCTTGCAATAGTTCACGGTTATTGGTTCCTCGCTGTATATCTAATCGTTCGGTAATCTTCTTCCAGAATCTTAATCATCGAATCTAAAGAAGATCCGATAACAATATAGATCGCATAAATATATAGCAATTAAATATGTAGCAATTAAAATAAAATAAACTTGCTCGCTTTAATGTGATATATTGATAACTTTATTAAGTATTAACAGCAAATAATTCTTTTTCAGTGAAGGTTATAGGTTTCAATTATGATCGGTAACGCGAAACACTCGAATAATACTTGAATTACCATTAAACTTCGTTGCTGAGATGTTTGAATCTTTCTGAGAATATTTAAAAACTTGGATCGTTACAACGAGAACATTACAAGAGTAAAACTATTGGTGCAGAGTTTCTTCCTTAAGTCCAAAGTTTCACATCCAAGAATTTCGGCCATCATCGAACGGCGTTAAGCCGCATAATTCGATGAAATAAAGCGAGATCGGCAACGGGAGAAGCTTACTCGCAACGAGGACCAATTTCCGACGGCAAGAATTTCCCTAATTATTATTGACCATTAAAGCGATGAGCGTTATTATTTTAACGTCCGTGTCTGCCGACCGGCCCCGGCTAATTTGCCTCCGTGAAATCGATTGTGCCGCGTGCGTTTGCACGTTCATAAATAATCAGAGCGTGCTTATGGGATGAAAGATCGGGCAGCCACGCTAGCGTCAGACATTATAATAAATTCGCTCTTTCGCGGCTCTCTAACGAATATTAATTAAATGACGTCAACTATGTTGATTATATTGAACCAAACTTAACATTTTCTTGATTCTGAAAGAATAAGGCTACGAAATTTCCTGTATCACACAATTCTACGACGACCTACGACGAGAGAAGAGATTGAAGCATCTCTCACGTGTCTTCTTCCCCCTTTTCTATATTTCTTCTTTACAGTAACAATGGAAATTACTGTAATATCATTTGTTTGAACACGTGTTTCATGGTTAAAAATGATTAATGATCACTCTTAACGTACTTTCGATCTACTATGTCGGGTTGTTAACAAACAATCCGATAAATACGTAGACACAAAGACGTGGTATATCGATCGTTATCAAACGCTTGTGTAATCCTACGGCTCTCATTAACCACCCACCGATACACAATCCGTAACAATGTTTTACCAGCCACGGGACATGCTGAAACGTTTGATAGCAGTTTCACGCTATGCCCGACAGATGGCCATCGATTAGGCCATCGTCGTTTTCAACCCTCTAAGCTACGTCCTCCTAACGGATCATCCTCTTCTGGCCTGTCCTGTGAGTCTCAATTGGACGTGCGCCGGATGAATTACCGACGCGGCGCAAAGACGAGGGGATAAACCTCATGGCTCCTCATCTAAATAAACATGTACCACATTACGCCTCTGTTCCCCCATTACTGTCAGAGAGAAGTGCTTTTTTTTCGATCTAACTTGCTCTCATACATCTTATCTATATGTCTGTAGTCGTTTTATACTGTGTGCTTTGTGTAAATATTAAGACATCGCGTGATACCGCAATAATATGGAGAATATATTTAGAATAGCAGCAGTAAGAACGGAAAAGACACTATCCTTACGGAAGAGAACTACAAGAATACCAAGTACAGTTCTTCAACAGTATACCAATAATTTTTTCGTATTCTTATAGTTTTTTCTATAAGGGAATGACATATCTTTTTCATGAAGAATCATATTTTTTTAGAAATAATTTATGTTGTATGTTTCTTGATCATACCTTTTACATAAGATCATTATCTCGGTATTATAACCTTCAGTGTTATAGTCAACTCTAAAATATTCTAACGCTTGCATTTAACAAACAGTTGCTATGTAGCTGATTTCTTTCGAAATTTGTGTACTATGAAGATTCACATTTGACTTTATGTAAAAAGATTATTTCGAAAGTAATAATCTATCAATGTTCGTTAGATATTCTTTGATGTTATCATAAAGTAATCTTTTGTGTGAAATATACCTACGCTTTAAAGAATATATTTCAGTAAGTGTGTATGTCGGTTAAAAGCTTTGTCAATATTCTATTTTGCTTTTTTAATACGACACAGAGAAATATTATTTTCTCACGCATTAAATATTCAGATGGTCGGTCTCAGACTGTTGGAAGAATATGACGGCAAATTTCTTTGAAGATCCACCGAAAGCCAAAGACTTTAACTCCTCCCCCAAGGCGCTAGACCGCATGATTGCCGTAATTTTGACTCATTACAATTACGCTAATGCCCAGCTATCAATTAGCGGAGGCTAAAGAGGTTCGCATTAAATATAATAGATAATATCGTCGTCGTTGCGAATCGTTCGTTGGTTCGTTCGTTTGTTATGCCTGGGGTCAGCGCGGGAATGAACGATGATAGTAGCAATGATGATTGCTATGAATTAAGTTTCCACGGTAAATCTTAATAACTAAATTATATATGTTTACAAGCGGCAGATGTTCCATTTTACAGTAACTAGGAAAATATTCTTTAAATATCTGAATTATTCGTTTGTTAAATGGAACATGTACATTATAAATATTTTTATAGTTACTTGAAACTAATTGATATAATAGATGTGTCTACTTTGTTAAATATATATTAATTGTAGTATTATTCCAAGATTTAAATAATCCAAGTCAATAAATATCAGACATGCCGGATACGCCAATTATTTTTACTTGAAATAAATTATTTAAATAAATTACGGTAAGAATAAAGAAAAAAGAAATGATTCTTTTCATTCTCACACTAATTAAATTAATATTCAATGTTGGAACGTAAATAACGGAATTCCACGGCTGCGCAAGCCATTAATTCTCGGTACGTATGAATGACGGGCGAGTATCAGAAGATGTTCTTTTTACACAGTTGGAAGATAAACGGAGAGAGGGTTCAACGTTTCAAAGCACGTGCTATAATTCCATTCGGGCGAAGATCTCGCCGAGTGTAGCAGCATACGCGGGGATGAACTTGATTTTCCTTGACTTGCCCGCATCTTTTTACGCCTTCGCATGTGTGCGATCGTGCATCCTTAAATTTTATCTTCCAAGATCCGTATGGACTTCAGCGCGCTTGCCGCGTTATAAATGTACAAAATAGTGAGTACTTTCTTCGAGGCTTAAATTTCATTTTGACCTCGTAGTATTGATGAACTTATCGTTATACTATAGATGGATATCCGTATCCAATCATTTATCCGCATAAATGCCTTGGATGACGTTAATTCAGCTACTAAACGTTATTCCTTTGCGTTCTATCATCGACTCATATTTTGATGATTTATAGCCTCGCGTATGTGACGCAATACCCTCTCTTGAACCCATAAGTGCACGTTTAAACGATAAATCTTGGCAGTCAGGGTAGAAGGCCCTTTTCAGGTCTCCAGGTACGGTGCAGATTCGTGTCACTTGCTTATCGATACCTTCTCAAATATATTCTGTCGAATGATATTAAATTTATGAAATATGCGAAATTTACAATTCGTTATATTTCTAATTCTATAACGTCCTGCTTGTATCTAATGTTAACAGAAAATTATGTTAACTAAAAATTAAATCAGAAAAAGAATATTGTTTATGTTTGTAATCTTTCAATTATGTTTAATATACGAAACTATTTAACATATTGGCTTAATATATTAATTCAGAAGATGTTCCTTATCACGAAAATATTAATTTTATGTTTAGTATCTGTTAATTGCTAATTAGCGTCAATGCGGCAATCGATAACGTTGCAATAAATCTGTAGCTTATGAGATTGGAGTATAAGTCAAATATAATAGTTATGTCGTTTAAATTACATTAATTAATAAGCTGTAAATCTGTTGTAATCTAATTAATAATAATAAATCTTTTACTAATTTTCTCTAAGTATATTCGTAAAAGATAAAAAGGAAAAAAAATTAAAAGACAATTTTTATAACAATATTATTAAATTATATTATTACCAAAAGCATAATAACTACAAATAATACAATTGCGTTAATTTTACAAGTATTTTATATTTTACGATGTCAAATTATGATATTATAACAAAAAGTTTTGATTCTCTTATCTTTGTATTGAACAAAATTTTCAATTATTTGATTAAAATATCCAATTTACACAAACTACTGTTTATCGTAATAATGTCACAATCATTTATTATATAAGTTTAATTTCGTATATGTATGTATGTGTATTTGCCTCTGTGTTTCGACAAGATATATAGATATTTTCTTATGTAATTTCATTGAGAGATAAAACGTACGGTGTCAATCGCACGACATATTTTTCGTCTGGCATACCCGTTCGATGATGCCGCGATTTGACTTCAAGCATCCTGTGTAGGTAGGTATAGATTTTGCCGGGCAAGATTTCCAGTCAGCTCGAAGTCAGGATTGACGCCAGTCGGAGCGATTTATCAGAATAATGCACACGCCATTACCCTCGTGTCCCCACCTTAACCGAGATCTTGATTTCGCGCGAAGTTCCATGTAAGGCTACGGTTTTCTTTACTTACCTCCCTCGTAACTTTCAATCTACGAGCTGCAATATTATTGCAGATCGTCTCTCGCGACAAAATGTAAGAAATGCATCTCACATATTTACGTGGTTTTGCCGAGATTCGTAGAGTAATACCGCTGTCGTAGTTAAAAGATTAAGATGGAAATAGAGAATACGAAACCGCTGAGATTTATGATATTTTATTCATCACAAGTAATTAATTCGGAGAAATTTACGCGGAGCGGTCATCTTGCATTTTTTTTTGTTTCTTGTTTTCATCTTTCAATCCATTGATATTCTTGTAATAAAATACTTTAACTGTTAATTCAATTTTAAATACTCAGTCTAGTAATTTTATATCACAATTATTACATATTGAAGTTTACGCTGGTTTACGCTGGATTACACTTCGTGCATACGTGTTGATGTTCAAACGCTTGGAGCAGCCAAACGAATGGGGACGTTGTCGTGGACATGGCTACCGTGTATTTGTTTGCTCGTTCCACCGACCGGATCATATTAATCTACTGCTAATGAGCGGTCCTGATCAATAGTGGAGATGCATAGGTTTTATCTCCAAGATACAGAAAACGCCCTCATTATGAGGCAACTCGGGTGCTTCGTGGTCGGCTTAATATTTAACGCGACTCGAATCGTTCCATCACCGCTGATATTTCTCCAATCCGGAGACAGAGAGGATTAGACCGTATTTGTATAAACGGGCTTTAAAAGTCTGTAAGTTACATACTAAAAGCAGCTCACTGCTAATTGTTAACGGTTCAATAGAAATCATAATTATACTTTTTTAATAAAATTCATGACAAAGGCCTGGACAGTTTACCTTCAGTAATTATCTTACTCTTCAGCTTTTTGCGACGGCATATAAATTGATTAGAAGATATTTACTTCAGAACTATACATCTCCCATTTTTAATTTAAAAAATTTCAAACTTTGACAATAATTTTTTATTAAATTTATGTCTACAAATTATGGTTACTGTTTTGTAACTGTGATATCCATCTCAGTAAAAGCGATAAAAATATATACTAAATATTTCTGCATGTAGATTATTTTTTATATTATTTTTCGGGCTGCGCATTTTGTGTGCTGATCGGACGAGTTGCGATTATAGCGATTGATCTCATTGGACCACGGAATAATTAGTTAATTACTCAGCGCTCGGTTTTATTTAAATGTACAGGAGGACGACGACGTTAAGATCCAGCGTCTAACAAGCGGTTTCATGGCCGATCCGAATCACCGGCTGATTCTTACCCTCGGTCCCCATCCTTTCCTCTTTCGCGTGCTTCTTCGTCTCTGTAGGACTTTTACACGTGCCGTATCATTAATCGTTCGATTAAGTCGCCTGATAACTCCCTCTCGAGCTCAAATCTTGTTCGCGTACCACCAGCCGGCGCCATAACTCCCTAGTTGTAAGCCGCATTATACGGCTTTAGAGAAACTGTATAGAGGAAGAGTCCACTGGGTTGCTGAAGGAACTACGACCGCCTACCTGGAACATCCGAGCTGTTTTTTCACGCCGCGACTTTTTTTTTTTTATCTCTGCAACGCGTGTGTCGCAGACTTATTCTCGGGATGAAACACAGCGACAATCAGATTACACAAAAATACATTTTTATAAGATTCAGGAGAAAAAACGTTGACGTTTATTAAGTCTTTTGAACGTAGACCTACATAGTTTTCAACTACGAGAATTTAAAGATAGGAAGTGCACGCGGTCCCTTCTCTCTTAGTATATACAAGTTATTATCTGTTAGCGTGCACTCCAGTGATATATGTATACGATAATTTATATATTTGCAATTTCTCTCAAAGGTTTAAGACGCACATTTGTTTGAAGCACTTGAAACAAAGAAAATAAACAAAAGAAATCTTGCGAGTACAAAAGCAAAATAAAATGTAACTATATGTCTTTTGAAAACCAATGGGATTTGTTAATCTTTTAATAGTAATGGGTACTACTTACGAGATAAGCAATATATTTTCGATAGTTTCGTTTAACGTACAACAGATTTAAATACGAGTGTCGTCGGTTGAAAATAGTCTTTCGGAACGGAAGCAACAAATAATCGGTCGGAGGTGTGGATGTAAACTGTGCGCGACGCGCTCGTCATACAGGGGGAGAAAGAAATAGCAGAAGGAAGAGGACGAGAATGGATGCAGGCGAAGATCGGAAGAGACAGGAAGAGATGGAAATATTTTGAGGAGTACGCTTAGGAGAGTGTATACGTGGACGCGCCCCATATAATCCCGACGATGCTTCTCTAGTCTTCTCTCCGCCTTGGATATCATCCTTGATCCGCGTCGAGGAGTCATTTTCATGCTACTACGAATGCCTGTCATTGCGTCTCGTTGCACGTGATTTTCATAAACGTAGGACAAATTTCACAGATGTAGAAAGCATTTGTTTCACATTTATGACAGATTTATAAGTTTATGATGACAGTTTAAGTATTCAATAAATTTTTGTAAGAAATTTCAATGAATAGAGCGCAACATTTTTATGACATAAACAAATAAAAAACAAATATTTATTAAAATTTTATAATAAAACATATTTGTACAATTTCTCTAATTTGTGTCTACATATATTTAAAAACATCTTTTTATTGATCAAGCAGTTTTTAATATTATTTGAGTAGAGCGAAAGAAATTGATATTTTAAGATTTTTTAAATTTTTAGATGAAAAAAATTATCAAATAATATACGAACATTTTTTTTGCAATCGCTGTCCACGTGCAGTTTATAATCATATGTTCGAATCTGCCGTCTAAAACAAACCGCATGTCAGACATCATTACGATTTATTATGTTGACACGTGTCTCTGCCGCGTATTTTGTTTCCTCGTGGCTCCCCTCTCTTAATGGCGATTAAAATATATATTTGAAACTGAACAATCTAGCTTCTCAAGTTTTCGTGTGTATTTTACGTCATACTTATATATATTTTTATATTTATAAAAAAGTCACATTAATTATTTTTTTTTCTTTTAATAAAAATGATGTCTTTTACAAACTATATATTACTCTGGTATAATCAATTTTCGTATATTTACGTTGTATACACAAGTGACGTTTTATTTTGCTTATGAATTTTGGAAGTTTTCTGATAAAATTCGCCAACAACATTAACGAAAACGTTATTCAGACATCATACTTAATATAAACTTTATGGAATATTCTGTATAAAAAAAAGGATGCAACTTTCCATTACTACTCTATTGGCAACGGGCCGAAAGGGCGTAAAAAAATGTACATCTAACAACCGACGGTTGAGTAATGGATTATATTCCTTCCTGATCGTAGGTATTAAAAAATGGTAAATGCTCTTAATGATGGCATTAATAATTGTATTCACCAAACCGCCAGTATTGACCTGAAGACACCCATACGTGGCACGCCCGTAGAATACCCTTGTAACGATCTGGTTCGCATTCATCTGGGCGGAGAGATCGTTTGTGAATGAGCGAACATTCAATGGCCGCACTTTTGATCTCGGCGTTATTAATTATCCGCAAGTAGCTGCGAACGTTCGGATCTTTTCCTGCCCATCTGAATTTCGTAAATCATCCAAACCCTCTCGATTTGACGGGTTCATTGGCACCAACTGACTTTTTAATCGAATTCAATGTCTAGCTCAACGTCTATCCATATAGATATGTATTTATAATATGTTGAGCGTCTCCGTGTAAAATATTTTATTATAATATATGAATCTTTGAACGAATCTTTTTCTTCAATCTCATTATTATTAAAATAATTTGCACGCAACACGGCGTATATCCGACTAGCGGATGTAGGCGTCCCAAAGATTCCAGTTTGTTGGCCGATCATCGATTCGCGCTAGATCACCGACTCGAGATCGCTCAAGGCAGTCAGAAATCGTTTGGTAGGTGACCCTTATCGCCTTATTAGAGGATGCACTCCCCGTACTTAATACTTTACAATGGCTTATCTCTCTCGTACATGCGCGCCTTTATCTTGATCCGGTATCGATACGTCCCTTCCATGCCCTTCGGACCGGGCGTACTTAACACAGACCGTCATTACTTAACGGAGAGTAATAAAGTTGTATTACCAATTAGCCCATCCCGTACAAGCACGCGCATGAACAGCTCGCGCCGATAGTTGGTAGCTTATCGTAGTTGCAATCGTTGCGTTGCCTCGTTTCGATCTTGCGAGGAGGATAAAATCGGTCATCCGAAGGGGAATAATCATTGTTATCTTGAGAACAGACCACTCGTTTCGGGCGCAAGTGCACACCGTCACGATCGGCAGATGAATGCAAATCGCGAACTTAGTCACCGTGAATATTAAATGGAGACCGGAGCCAATTTCCTCGTTGTACAATGATGCGCAATAATTGTACAGTGGCTAAGGATGCTCGGCGCAAAAATCCACTCATCGCTCCGCGCCGCGCCTCGCGCCGCTCAGTCGCAGCTCGAAAAAAAGAATGCGGAAGTATGCAGGGCAGCACGAAGGGACGAAGGGACCAGGGCTCGACTTGTAGTTTGGCAGAGCGATTTTTATTCACAACGGGTGGTGGTAACTGAGAAACTATGGAAGGGGGGAGGACTACGGAGGGAGCGAGATGGAAAGACAAACAAATGGATAAGTGTGAGTGTGTCCAGGATTGTAATTAATGGGTAGTTTGGCGGTCGGCTGGACAGCTGTCCTCTTTTTTCTATGGCGACGGACGGAACCGTATAGCCGACGGAACGTCGCAGCAACCGAAAAGTGGAGAACGAGAAAGAGAAACGCGGAAACCTCCTCACCGTCCAACTTAGACACAGCTCCAGACATGGCGGAAGGAACAAGATGGATTACCTGACACTACCGGACAAGATCAATTGAATTTCTATTTGGACGTAACCGAGCCCTCTCCGCTAGGACTCCCATTCCCTTCCTCTCTACATGAGCGTTAACGTCTAATTCTTCTCAGCCTAGACTCTACGACAATCTCCCTAGGTATCTTTTTCACAATGGAAAAAATTTAATTTTTGAAGCTGATGCTGAACATGAAACTGCTCGTTACAGATTTATTGTTTTAGGCACAGAGAAAAAAGTCAATTTTCACAACGATCATTAAGTCAGTTATATATTGCAATTGTTACAGATTGCATTAAAATATAACAATTCGACTTTTGCACACTCGAAACTGTTTATAGAAAATAAATAAAATTATTTAAATACATATTATAATAAAACTGTTATAATATGTATATGGTTCCTTGGAGGTACATTTATTACAACTTACAACAAACTTAAAATAAATTATGAACAACTTTTTTGGTGAAAGTATTCATACGACTTCAATGGACTTGTCATACAACAATACTTCCACGGTGGTCCTCTTAATTTTTTTACGCATGTAATAACAACATAGGGTCACGCATCCTTTTCTTGCTGTCTCTGAGTTGTAATAAATGACTTTGGCAGGAACTGTCTAATTACCTTCATGGACACCGCACAAATGCACGATGCAAGTACTGATAATCATGTACTTTTTTGTCACCGGTTTTACAATACCTACGTCAGTTGAAGTGTTCAGTCAATTAATAAAATAAAATTGAAAAAACTTATTTCAAAGTTAATCAAGAATAAAACACTTAAATATTCTCGGTATATCTTAAATTTATCCTCTTTAGTCTTACAAATGTGTATTCTTTTTGATAAGTATCCTTTTAATACTTTTATATTAATAACGATACTTTATAATAACTGGGATGATTTATTTATTCTTTCTATTTTTGCTTCTTACCAATTAATTATATAAATTTAATGATATTTATTACAAAGAAATTGGAAATTATTGAATGTATTCAGTAGATTAATTCGATTGTACACAATATAGTATATTATTTATATTAATATGTAACATTAAGAACTTAAATAAACATTTTGTAACAGATGTAAATAAATAATGCAACGAGAAAAATGTTATTGACCTTAACCTTTGATCCCTTTACAGTCAATTAATTTGACTTATATTTTGCCTTGACAAAACTAAGATCTTTAGGTAAAAGAAAATTTGAAAAAGTTAGTTAAACCTTTTTTGATAAATGTTATAAATAGACCGACTGGCAAACGGACAATGGTTAGGCCAACACTGTAAAATTATGAAGTTTGTTACGCTGCACTACTTAATAAAAGTGATCGTAAATTGGTGTAAGATAAGGATACATACATGTATACATCTGTGCACATCTGAGCATTGGATGTGTGTCCTTAACACAGTATAATGATATGACAAGGCATGTCTGGATTTGTAATCGTGCCACTTTTGTCTACGTACATCATTCGTCTTAGTAAATGTCGTGTCATTGATGTTGTATCGCGCGGAACAAGTATGCTTTTTTGCAGTCAATAACCGATTATAATTATCGCGCATTTGCTGACCAATGCCGTTTATTGTCTCGTAAGACTATTTTTCTCAACAACATATGATTACAAATAATCGGATAATTATATCTAATGACCGCGAGGAAGAAGCATAATGATAACGAACGTCACAATGGTCAGAAGCGACCTGGTGTCAATCGGCCGTAATCTCGAGAGTCGAGCGTAAATATCGAACGGTTCGTGTGTCGATGATATCGACGTAGCGCCGAGCGCATAGCCGAATGCGTGAATTGGAGTATTAATGAGGCAGGTCGGTGATGATAACTCGCTAAATGCCGGTACCGCTCGTGCAAACCGCTTATTTCAGCCCTCAAGAACTTGCATCTGCATTTCGTACGCATTCGAATGCATTCGCGGTGTCTGTATGGTAATGCCACGACTTCGACCAACAAACCGGCAATGCATCGTTAGCCCGACTGGCTGGCAGATAAATGACGTGGTCGCCTCACATCTGACGTGAATGAAGCCACGATGGCTTACCCGCGTATACCTACATGCGTATTTACGCGCGCGTGTGCGCGAGCCTGTAGTCGGTGTGCCCGTACAACCTACGCCATTCCACCCGATGATCGCAATAACTACCTAATGGTACATTGAACGCCATCGTCTAGCCGTTCAGCCTCGACTTTCCGCACGCGGGTTTTATTCAGATCAATTAAACGTTTTGTCGATCCCGCAGGATTTTAGCCCGGAGCAACTGTCCGCGCGGATTGATCGGCTCCCGTTAACAAGCCTTCGCTGCTCAGATAATCGAGCTGTGTAATGATAATTGCGAACCCGGGCATAGGTAAGTAGGTTTAATGGAATGTTTCGTCAACCTTGAAGTACTAAGTCACGACGATCTAGATCCAGTTGATCTCGCGCAGCGCATGCCAAAATGACTTTATTTAACGAGAACAGATTTCGTGGAAAAATATCGATCAGTGATCACTATTATTCTTTAGCTACCATATCCGGTCGTTGAAGCGTGTGGTTTATGTAATGGTTTTTCCAACGCGCTTACATCACGAGTTCCCTTAGGCGTTATTTTTGCATTCATTTACGCTGCACTTTTCTAACACGAAATTTCAAACGTCATATAAAACGGTGGATGAAATATTATAAATGGCACAAAGTAAAAATAAAATTATGATGCATATTTATGTGCAAAATTATTCTGACACGATGTGTATTCATCGATTGTTTTTATAGAGATTATGTTTTGTCATTAAGTTCTAAATTGATGTTTACAATACTACAGAAAAAAATATTATTAAACATTAGTGTCACACTAATTAAAACTAATATACTCTATTTAATAATCATTGTTTCATAAGCAAGAAATTATTATTGTTCTGCTTATATATGGAACTATAAAATTTTATATATGGAACTATATAAAATTCAGTAAAAAAAAATATTTCTTGATAAAACTATATAAAATTTCTTCACGCGTACAAATATCTATTTAACGTCTCATTTTTAACATTTTGAAAATAAAAATGTTTTTAAAACAAAAATATTCTTTTTTCTGTGGTGTATTTGGTCCGACAGCCAATTTATATTTGTTGTACACCATAAGATAATACTTTTTATTACGGTTGCGAAATTATTAGCGGTAAAATTGAATGTCGTAATTAAATTATTATCGGTAGGATCTTAATCGTGTGAAATTATTTTTTGGCGGTCAGATGGCAGTTTCTTGAATGCATCAAGTATTTAATGTGCGTGCAAAATTTGGGAGTGGCCGTTACACACGATACGCAGTTTTACGAGAGAGGGTGGAAGTTGTCTTCCCCAGCAGCAGAAGAATCTACTGGTTTCCGGTACACGCAAAAGTCTCATTAACTTTCGCCACCCGATATACCGTCTCGTTTTAAAATGGGATCTACTGACCATCGAGCAGAAACAGTAAGAACGGTAACCGACGAAGAATATATTTGTACATAATAAAGGTTCGTTGTACATAATAAAGGTTCGTGTCACTGCAATAAAAGGTTGATGTAAGTTTCGCAAGTATTCAGAGATTAATAGCAGGTATCACAGATAAGTCATTTGAATTCGAAACCTGTTGTATCATTTATAATTGATTGCAACCAAATCCGGTTTTATTTTTTGTTTCTGACGTATAATCTAATTCATGGATTTCTTCTCGATATAAATTATCGATTAAAATTATGCTAATGTGCGTGTAATAGGTTAACGTCACGTATACACCAATGATCAAGCGTGTGTCGCTTTAATTTACAACGTTATGACGGAACATCCTACGTGTACCACGATGAGAAACGTCGACGATTCAACGGCGGATGAACAGCTAGCGAAGCATCGTGACGTCGGTGGACTATCATCGTATCAATGCGGCGGAGATTGACAGTCCTGGCCGTGATAAATGATATTTCCAACGTCCTACTCCCTCTCCCTCCTGCCCCGTTCCCGCTCTCCTTCCTCCCTCGTACCATCGCGGATCCATCCCCGCTGTGAGTTCGGCTCGGCACGAGGGTGCCCCAACCGAGCAGACTGTGAGTAGCGAGGAGGGAAGATATTCGCGGCGAGAAGTAAACACGTTACGCAAACAAACGTTGAATCGATAACCCCTCCCTTTTTCAAACTACACTTTATACACGAAATTTTTTTTTAATATATTTTTTTATTGAGAGATATCGACTCTTGATTAACCAACTCATCGAGACTGTTCGGTACAAAAAGTCTCAAGATACCAAGCAATAAATGACAGTGTGAAATCTGAAAAAATTTAATGCTCTTAATTCAAGGAGAACTTTAGAGGCCCCTATAATAAATTCCCCTTTTTTTTATGATAAACTTACAAAAGATGGTCACGCATAAGTACTTTCGAATCGTAAACTCATGCGTATACAATGTTACCTGAAGTTTTTATGTCTCTTCTGAATTTAAATATGATATATACTACGAAGATTACATTTTCAAGATGTTTATATTATATTGGATTCTTCTTAATTTTTCTTGAAAATAAATTCATCACTTTCTAAAATACATTTTATGAAAAACAGCCTCATGTCAGAATACATTATAGAAAGTATATTTTTGACACGCTTATAAAAAGTTTATCTTGTGCGATTTTTCGATTTCACATGAAATTTGTTCAGTTTTTATGATTCGATTAAGCATTTCCGTGAAAAGGCAAATTTTACTATGATTATTATATAATTTAATAATAGAATTACCCTCTTTGTCGAAACACTTTGGATATCTTTGACAAAATAATTTTACCAGATATTCTCTGCTGTCCTCGAGACTCTCTATGGGGAACTATGTGTGAATGGCGCAGGAAGAGACACAAAGGCATATTTCTTTTTAGATTTTTCGGTATCCTTTACGTAAAGTTACGAGAACTGTCAAAGATTGGGCAATTGTTCGAAAGTTTCTCTTTTTTTGCCCGAAAAGGCACGTTCTGTCCCAACATTTCTTAGCAAGGTCTAGTATTCAATTTTTCATTGGTCGAAAGAAGATTATTATACACATGTGAAAAAGTGAGAATTTACTATTTTTTCTTTAATGCAGTTGAAAGTTTGTGACAAGAAATATTCAGATTTAATATTATTTAAACAAATTATTTAATTCTATTGAAGTTTTTGAAACAAATATATATTTAATTTCAATAAAATCTTCTAAATAATCGCTTTGTAAAATATATATAAAACTATTAAAAAACTATATATAACTATAATAGATGAGATAATTTGCCGCAGAATGTTACACCGCAAACGAAATATAAATTGATCATGCAACAATAGATGCCGTCTGGCTTGATTTCGATTCTTCCAATTTTCCCAAATGGCTACAAATGTTTCTGTCTCTTTCTTCCCTGCTCTCTCTTTCTGTTCCCCTCTCTGGTTTTTGCGAAAATTCCTTATTTCGATCGTTGCTCACATGGCACAGGATTGGATAGGGATTATATGGTCACATATGTTACCCTGAGAAGTCACGTCATTTTAACAACGTGAACTTACGCAATCTGCTACATTAACTAATTATTGTAAATATATATTTCTTGCAATTAGTACAGATTTCATATTTTGTATTTACCTAATTTAATTATTGTACGTAATATTTTCAAACATGTAGTATAATGGTTCAAAAAATAAAAAGACCCATTTCAAATCATATAATTTTGGTTAAATTATTATAATTTACTGTAACATTGGGCTGTGTCTATTTTATCATTTACTAATTTACTACTTTTTATGTTGAATTACATTTGTTGATTAATAGCTGTCGGAAAGATGTCGAAGCGCAGTTTATACGAAATTATAAAAATTTACACAATAATATTATTAATTACCAAGATTCGTCACGACCAAAGAACATTCTTTTTTGCTTGATTGTCGAAAAAATGTCAAAGCAGTGACAATATTTTAAGCCATTTATACTTCTACTCAGTTACGGTTGTTTTTCAGATCAGAGAAAGTTTACAATTTATTGCCCTTTAAGAATTGCATGGTAAAATCGTGACAATGCTGTACTTTCGTTCTGGATTTTATCTTTATTTGTCAAGACAAGCCCTCACAAAGCGTACATACGCTTGTGCTTCTCAATAAGTTTACCTAAGAATATTTGGAAACAGTTGAAAGAAATACTTTTTGGACTGATTGTAAGAGAAAAATATAATATGTAAAACTAATGTTAAATTAAGTTATAACAATTTAAATAATTTTAAATTGTTACAATTTAATATTATTATTTTAATAAATGTAAAGTATAAAAAATATTTTTTGCACACTGAATTTCATTTATATGATTTTACTATCTAATTTAGCTTTATTATATCATAAGCAGATATTACCATTCAGTAATAGTATAATAAATAAACATAACAAAGTGATCTTTGCCAAGATGAAAAACTGTAAAACTAAATATATAAACAAAAGAGTAAACAATTGTAATTGCTCTGCTAAAACCATTAAGACTATTAAATGAAATTCAATTACTGCTAAAGTGTGATGTATACATAATTATGCTGTTTTAACTTTTAGAAGGCGAAAGAGATTTCTTTTGTAGAGTATAATATATTATACGTCAACGATACGACGCAAGCCTGCGAAAATAAAGTCAGTAGCCAAAATCATTAACGAAATGCTCCCAACTCCAAAACCCTCGACCCTTCCCACAAGTATCGCCCGTCGAGGATTATTATTTATTGCTATCATGCCAGTCGACTAACATAGAATGCATTTCACGTCCGCACGCGTGAGAGCGCGGAAGCATTCTTCCAACATCGTTTGATTCACCGTGTACGCCTAAATTTGACTATATACGTGTGACTCGTACGAGTGTGTGTGTGCATGCATGCAGACGCGTGTCCGTTCGGATCGGCCGTTTAGAATCCCCGCCTGCAGGATTGGTCACCATTTCGAACCCATCTATCAATCACTTTTTTCGGCCGTGTTTTACTATTTATAGTTTGTCCGCAAGGTCGTCAATTATCTTCCGTTAAATAATTGTTTTCTTTTAACCTAGCCCTTTCTAGGGTTGACGCCTTGTCCATCGTGCTTAATCAATATATCTCACTTAAGGAGATTATTTTTTAACTTTCTCGTTGTTTTATCGATAGGCGCTGATTATTTGATGGAATATGCATACATAGCAATTGTATTATGTTTAGTGATATCAGTAACGCTAAGAAAAGAAATTATCCCACGACCCCATTTGACACGATAAATAGAAACACGTACTCATATACCTCCAACGATTAATTCTAATCCTGCTTTCATAATTGATTAGAAATCAATAAACAACCAAAATCTAAAAGAAAGATAATAAGAAAGAAAAAGAAGACGCTATTGAAAACGATATAATCTTTTTTATATTTTACATTATCTACTTTTATTTATTCCAAAAAAACCTAAATTTATTAAACAAAAAATTAAATGGGAAATATTTTATATACAATTTTACGAATAGAAAAAAAGATTTAAAAAATAAACTTATACCATTAATCAGATTTTAAAAGAAATTTAACACACTTCCAAGATTTTAAAAATAATACAAGTTTTATTGTACCTTTTCTTATTACACTTATGTCGCATTTTATATAATTGTTAGTTATATATTTATTGTAATAATAACAAATATTAATTATTCCCTTAAATTGCGTAATTAAAATTATCTTTATACTTTTGTTAAACTTTACTTTTACAAATAAATTTTATATTAGGAGTCAGATGGTCATTCCAAATTGATGCCAGAGCAACAATTCTGTAGCAAAGATATCCCATGCTACACATAGTAGTACGTATTGTGTGAGGTCGGGTTGGGAAGAGAAGGGGAGAATAGCACGGGGTTTATGTCAGTAGTGTTAATAGTGGGAGGGGACTGCGGCACGAACGGCAGATCAAAAATCGAATCGGGGGTATATCGGGGGTGGCCTTAGAGTGAATGAAAGAGTAGCTGACAAAGACAGAGCCCCCCTGCGATACCACGGTTTAGCAAGAGTCGCCTATGGAGAATTTTGCTAAGGGCACATCCCCCTCCATTTTTCCAAAGACCTCTGGTCACGTACCATACTGCAGTAGCTCTGTCAGGATTTTCAATAGAACCGTAAAGGTTTCCCCTTCTCTCTTCCCTCTCTTTCCGTTGTACCAAACGACACCCATGAAGACCGAAAACAGTCTGTACAGGAGCAAGGCACAGTAACATTTTGCTAGTCTTACCATCGCAGGCTTCGGTTTTGCATTGAAAAACGATTGAGAACGTTCTGTTACCTTGAGTTGTGATGTTTTACATCTGTATTTAAGTGTGAAAATTTGACATTTTACATACATTTTTGGTCAGTTGGTGGGCCATGCAATAATGTAATCTACTTGCATAGTTATTGGAAGTGACAATGTGTGATAATAAGCTATACATAAATTCGTGTTAATATGATAATATGGATATGAGACCAAATAGCTATCAGTATTATAGCTCGACGAATACATCGTCGCACTATCCGTTAGGATGTTCGCTGGCACCGCTAATTTCCGAGAAACCCATGCTTCTCAATAAAACCAGTTTATTGAAGGATGCTCTACAAAATGGCACAAAAGTAGCGAAACAAAATTATTCTACATATTCCCAGATGAACACGGATATGATTCCTTATCAACGACAAGCGATACCGAACAGTCAAATTGTTTCTCAAAATTATCAAGCCCCTTCTGGCGAAGGCTGTTTAATCTCGGATTTGTTCAACGTAAATATCACCAATGAAGTATCGCAGGAATGTGAGATATATTTAAACAAATTAAAACAAGGCACCTCAAATAACTCAGATCAACGTCAAGCACAAGTATATAATGAATATGGTCAAAATTACACACACCCTGAACAATACCCTGTGCAATTACATAATTACGCTTTATTAAATAATGGACCGTCCGCTGTTTCGACGCAATATGAACAGAACAAACCAAAGCAAGAAGTCATTTTTCAAGAATCGCAAATGGGCAGCTATATTTGTGCTAATAATAATAACAATAATAATATAAAAAGCTACAATATTAAAACGTCTAATCGCGATGATAGTCACGTTCCTTGTTCGTCTCAGATTCCCATCAACATCGCGGAATATTCATGGATAAATAAAAGAACAAATAGTGAGTTATTTCATATAATATATTATAGTAAATATGTATATAGATATAAATAGCAAAAATTTTTAAAATTTACAAATGAATATGACATCTCTATTCACATTTTACTTTTTATACACGACTAATGAATTATAAACACAATCTTATTTATCATATAATCTATAAATAATTAAATCTCACAATTTTTGAGCATCCTAATAATTTTATTTAAAACCAAAACATGAAATGGTCAGGATCGAATCTAGGATGAAAGGAATCGATTGTAGCTCTCATACAGTAATACGTATCATTTTAATAAATAATTACATGCACAGTGTTTCATGTAATCATCTTAAAAATAGCAAGTAACTAACAAAATAAATCCTGAACGCGAAAAATGTTTCAAATAAAAGTTTTATTGATAAGTAAAGCATAACTGATTTGATCTTAGGAGATGATTTTAAAGTCTTGTCGAGGTCAACTTTTCTTTTCCAGTAGCAACCGCTGCTTTATTTTATAGATTTTTAAAACACGGTGTTTTCAAAATCAGCATTTTAAAAACGCCATAAATTCAGCTTTAAAAATCTGCAAAAGAAAATAGCGATTGCCATTTAAAAAAGAGATAACCTTGATCTGACCTTGAAATAATCTCATATGGTTAAACATGCTACACCCTCTTACTTCCTCTACCACAAATTTTATTTGAAACATGTTTTCGTAAACGGCTTATTTTTGAGTTACTTGAGATTCTCATATTACACGAATCACTCTGTATAACAATATTTAAAAAATATATACAGCAGCCAATGTTAAAAGACTATATTAAATTACCTTTTGTTCTAAAAAAATAAAATAATAAAAAAATAATAAATTTTACATTTAATAGATATTTTTAATACTAAAACAAGAGATACAACTTATGATACATATTCAATTGTATTAATCGTTATAGTTTTATTGAATAAATCAAATAAACTCTTAATTCTATTATATTCATCTTTAATATATATCATTAATAAAAAAATTATTGATTGCAGGCAGTCAAGGAAATGGAACCGGACAGAAACGCACGAGACAAACCTATACACGATCGCAAACCTTAGAGTTGGAGAAAGAATTTTGTTCTAATGAGTACCTTCCAAAACGTTCGCGTGTTGACCTAGCTAGAAGAGTTAATTTGACTGAACGTCAAATTAAAATTTGGTTCCAAAATCGACGCATGAAGAAGAAGAAGGAAGAGCCCTCTTCATCGGTCGTCAAAAATCGGTCTTCCTTAACCACGACCGCGTCAACAATGTCGACACCAGTTTCACCAAAATCCAATAACCAGATAACGTATTATGAAAAACAAGTCTCAAGTTCAGATGAACATGCGCAATTACAATCGGAACAACAATTTTACAAACAACAGCCAAATTATTTTAATAATCATCAAAATACATTAGCAACGCGTTATTTAAATAATTCTGAAAATAATTACGGTTACTATAAAAATGCAGCAGGAAGACAACATTCATATGCTAATTTCGATAATACCTACAATTATTATACAATGTAAGAAAATATTTTAGGGAAATATAGTAAAATTCTTAGCTAATTTATATTTTCATACTTTAATAATAGTATTAACTATTGAAACGTTAATACTGAGATTTTTTATTATTAAAATATTGAGAAATTTACATAACTATATATTTTTGAATAATGTAACCATTTTAATTATCTTTTACTGCTATTAAACTTAATTGCAATTATTTGTATATATTAATTAAATTTATTAAGTCATTAAGAAATATAAACATCAGTATTTTTGGATAATGCAACTATTTGTAATTATCTTGCATTTATATTTAACTCAATTGTTATTTGCATATATTAATTAAATTCAATATATATACAATCTAACAAGTATATTTGATGAAAATCACTGGCCATGTAAACTCAAATCAGACCTACATCGGCGTTTTAAAATTAATCGAAATAGTTTTAAGAAACAAACTTATGGCAAACTCAGGACAAAGTTGGTCCTTCACGCTGGTTGGTAAAGAGAGAATGCCGCCACGGCCGAGATCGGGGCAGCTGACCTTGCAACCACTATGATTTATGGCTGGAGCTAAACAACGAGCATCCTATAGCTCAGGTACACGAAAGCTCGGCCGTTCACATCGCATTTTCTTCTGAGCATTCTTTTCCTAACTTTGCATTTCGACAGTAGATTTTACACATGAGTATTGCATCGTCATCTTAAAATATTTTGACGTACAGAGCAAAATTCATATGCAACCTGATTAATGGTAGTATCCACATATAGGTCATTACAAAATACCGATTACATTTTTCAAATTTTTCTTTTTTTCTAAGTTGTAGATAACTGCATTAAAATTTAATAAGAATGTATAAATTTAAAAAATATGTAAATAATTATAAGAGTATATAAATTTTGTATAATATTTCTCTGACTATTTTATACATGTTGTAATGCACACAAAATATAATTATACATATAAAAATTTATAAACGCGATGGCATGTATGTATATATATGTATGTGCAAATACATATACATACATACATATAACTTTAGGTATTATTGCATAATGTTCAAAACATTTAGACAATGCCAATAATTAAGAAGCAAACTTAATAACTTAACAAATACATAATAGATATATAGAGAAAGAAAAGGGCATTTTTCTTCTAATATTGCTCTGTTTAAGAAATAGGGAAATTTTTTATTTTTATTTTAGAAATTAAAAATTAGAAAGTTGTACTTATAAATATAAATACAATCAATCGTAATTTTTATAAATTTTGATTATTATTATTTATTGCCATTGTTCCATAGTAAATTTGTTTTTATATATAAGTATGGAAGTAGAGCATTTATACATACTAGCGTATTATGAGCAGTGTTAACTTGAAGCCATTTGGCAAGCTTAGAACGTTAGAATTTAGGGGATGACTAGATAGAGTGGGGAGGATAGGTATGCAGCTGCGCCGTTCACACGAAACAAGATGGTTGAAAGCATAAGCGTGCGTGAATAGGTGTTCTTCTTTTACTCTTATTTTTTTTAACGTTTTAAGTGTTTTTTAGAGCAAGAATTTTTTCTCTTCAATTTCAGTGTACAGTGTTTTCGGAAAATAAATAGGAACATTACAAGTGAACAACATTGACAACAAGTTTTCATCAGTTTCATCGATCACTAGTTAACAGTGTAGATTTTATAGTCTAATAAGAAAACTTTTCATGTGACATTTATATTTGTGCTATGTTGTAAAAAAATTATTTAATATTAATAAATTTTTTACTCTCACAAATAATATAAATAAATTTTTAAAGAAAAATAAATTAATAAATTAATTTTGGATTTTTAATTAAAATGTAAAGAATAATTATATAAAATTATTATATAAAATTTATCAATTAATGTTTGTGTCTATTTTTTGACTGAGCCATTACAAATGTAAAAAAGTTTTTAAATTTCATTATTTTATTGTTCAAACCGCTGTGTACACTAAATAAAATTGTGTCATTGTAACTCAATATGTATAATTGAAATTAAAATCGTAATTTATGTTTCAAATTTGTCAAATTAAATTTATATTTAAACAGCGAATATTTGAACTTTGAATAACTATAAATTAAACTTCAAATAAAGATTTATAAACATTTACTTATATACATATTTTAATAAAATTTGAATGTCATAAAATTCTAAAATTCTTTCTAGTATTCTTTTAGTTGTCATAAAATAATTTATGTTTTGTAAATTAATTTTTTATGTTTATGAATATGAAACATAAATCATAATTACGTAAAATCTTTAAAAATATACAATTAAATTTATAACAGAATGTTTGGCATTTTCGAAAGTATATAAATATGTCATCAGTTATAAACTTGAAATCTATGTGGCAGATATACTTTCATAGATATTTCCACTTTCTTTTTATATTTTAAAACTTAAAAAGTTTGGATAAAAGAAATAAAGCAATTTTATATTTATAACATATTTCACACATTTAAATATTTGTAAAACTTTTTTTAATCACTTAATTGTTGTAATCTAATATTTTTAATTTACATAATTATTAAAAAAATTAATTTACGTTTCTTATCAACACGACGCTGAAATAAATTTATTAATTTATTATTATTTATTAAGTTATTTTTATTAAAACAATTTACTCATATTTTTGTGACATAATACAAATGCAAAAATCACAAAAAGCTTTTCTTTTTCTCACAGTTTCTTTATTATTAATTATTAGAATAAAAGATTTAATTTATTTAATATTAACAAATTTAAACCAGTTAAAGAAATACTAGAAAGAAATCTCGTTTAAAATGTAGAACTTATTACTTATCTTTGATGTTTATTACATTATTATTCACAGATATTCAAATTATAATGATGACTGATACATTATATAAACGCTTGTAAATCATGTGTATTTTTTAATCATTGACATTCTCAAAGTGAGTAAAACTGTATTGTATATATTGTGATCGTAGCGTTTATTGATAATATTGTAATACATATATTAAACAATAACATATCTATTAAGGTAAAGTCAAAAATGCATAGAATTTATTGATTAAAAAGTATGCAATTTTTTGTAAAATTAAAAAATATAAAAATAGTATTTTTTTAATAATAATTATTAAGACAGAAAATTATGATAAATTTATCTTTGAAATTTTAGCACCTTATGCATTTCTGTTGTATGATATATTAAAACCTGATTACATAATATTTATTTTTCTGAAAATAAATGATAGGTTTGTACTTATGAGAATACAGAAAAAAATCAATAAATGTGTATGTGCACACGTTAAGTTACTCTTTTCTTGAAAGTTTGAATGTTACAATAAATTTGGAGATACCACATTAAAGTGCAAACCAAATCTATAAAAGAGGAGATAGGTTGTTTGCGAAATGGTCGAAGATTTAGGCGAAAACGGAAAAAGAGGGGGAAAAGGATGGAAACAGGGGGCTGAGCAAGGTTTGTATGGCAATGTGTAGGTAAACCTACATTGCAGAACGCACCCCCAGGAGGGACGGTGGCAACGAGAGTGAACCCTGAGTTTGCAGGGGTTGGACAGAGAGGGCGAGGGTCGATATTGTGCTTGACAGATAGTTTCCCATAGCTCCGACAATCCATCATGGCCGGCACGCGGATACGTATTGGTTTTTGTGCAACGCGTCTTAGCTGTGAACCTCGAATTGAATATATTTTTTTCTCTGCCAATCCTCTTGCGTAAAATTTGTTTTGCGTGCTACGCGGAATTTTAACATAAAATGAACGTGCGCGTATAATTAAATATTTTATTTTAAATTTATTTACATATATGTACATAACTAAATTTATAAAAAGTGTAAATCTCTTGTAGTTTCTGGAAAAATTTTATAAAACATTTTGCATAAATTCTAATTGTAAATTTATATGTTGCTATACATTTAATTAGAAATTTTAAGTATATATTATTCTAGACATTTGAATATGCTAAGTATTCTTTGATACTTAAATTTAACTTTACAAAAATTTTTCAATAATTTGATTAGGACACAGAAAAAACAATTTTATTATAGTACCTAAAAATGTAGTTAGATATAGATTAGAAAATAATTTTATACTGAACCATCAAAAATTGCCCAAACATGTTAACATTGCGACAAACAATTTTGACATTATAGCAATCAGTTAAATTATCTGATATAATTTTTTAAATTGTTTAACATAATTATTTTCAGATCTTCAGCAAAATTGTTCTTTCCGTACACTTTTTGCAAAGTATAAATATATAAATTTTTAGTGGTTTATTGATTATTTAGATAACAAATTAATGGCAAAAAATTATATTATTTGTTTTAATTTACATAATCAAAATATATTTGAATTATGTAATTATAATTAAATAAATAATTATAATAACATATATTTACATAAGTATATTTGTTTTAAAATACATATCTGTACATTTGTTCTTAATATCTTGAATCTCTTATCTCGTATCTAAATTAGAACTACAACTACTTGTTAGCACGAAACTACTTTTAAAATTATTATAATACTTTGGGAAATCCAATTTTAACGTGATAGTTACAATTAATTTGATGCGATTCGTTGAATTCGTAATTGCTGAATAGATGACGACATTGATTATAGGACTCTCCGACGGAAAGGTCTTCCTTACGAAAGCTTCAATAAACCCATGCGTCACGTTCATGTAGAGTAACGCAGTGACCGTATCATTCAACTAGAATTGCTATTAGAATTCTCTTACTCTCTATTCGACTTATTATTTATTCGAGACGTCATATCATCGATTCGCAATTGCCCGGAGGTTGAACATTTACAGACGACTTGAATCATTCTTCATATACACGATTGAAACCTAATTTCAATGATAATAATAATTGCTTTGGCAGAGTCATCGAACCGTCATCACTAGATGGATGATGGTATGGGGTAGATTGTAGCGGTGCAGAAAGAGAAGTAGAGGGAACAGAACGGGTGTATAAACCATCCCGCGAATTACCGAGAGAAAGCATAACAGATACACGTGTCTTGGCGGCTCCGCTTTGCGTCACATGATTCATGGGGGTCTTGATACGTTTTTTACACCTGCGACAGCTTTATTGGAAATTCTAATGGAGAGGGTCCACTGTGAAGAGTGACACGAGACCTCAAGGCAATGCACCTCGGATCGACTGGAATAGGCCGGTCGGGCTTTATTTCTTGCCGTAAAATCTCGCCATCGTCAGACATCAATTGCGTTAAATCGAAATACGTTGACCCGTTGACACGCGCACGCACGAAGAGTCAGATAATCTTGGCAATTAAATTTAAAAAAATTTAATTAAGACTACACTTTTTATAACTTTATATATTAATTGATTTTTTGTTTTTAGTACTTACATTAATTTCTTTCTTATATTAATTTTAATATAATTTGTAAAATGATTGTAAATTTGTAATTATAAAAAATATATGCGACATGTATAAAATACACAATTTTATATTGAGCATTAGATCAATTATCTGAACAATGATTACCTATATACATAGAGCACAAGATAGTATTATGGGCCGTGTAGGTATTATGAGTACTCATATTATCTCTGTTATTAAATTACGAATTGCTATTAATTACTTATGGAATCAATTGTTTAATAAGCTGTTGTTTGTAGTGAAACAAATGATATGCCAATACACAATAGTATTGGCTGACATTTGTTATAAGGCATTTTTACTTTTGATCATTGAGAGAGAGAGAGAGAGAGAGAGAGAGAGAGAAACTTTTTCAAAGTACATTTTAACATTTAATTTCACACAAGTACTTTCTCATTGTTTTTAAACTTGAGCGTATTACACAAATGTATATGTACACTTAAGTGTTTTTTTGTTGTTGTTTAATCTTTCTTTTAACCATACACATTTCGAATTATGCAAAGTTATTTAATAGCATTTTATTTTAAGTTGGCATAGAATCATGCTGGTAATATGGGCTGATACAATTAAGATTTTTACATTAAATGTTTCTTCGATAAATCGATTGCCACTCTTACACAGCTGCGTTCAGAAATATTAGAGACATTATTTTATCTTTATTGTTTAATGTTCAGAAATATTAGAGACATTATTTTATCATTATTGTTTAATGTTACAATAAAATGATATCTCTAATATTTCTAAATCAGGAAAATTTTAAACCATTAAAAATTAAAAATATATAATTTTGTAACAAAATAATGTATCTTTCTTAAAACATACCAATATTGAAATTCATTTTTGTGGTGGCCCATATTACTACTCCTATTTCTTTTTTATCCATTATGTAGAATCGTCGCATTTTTATAAATCATGTCCTAAGTAATAAATATTTTATCACTTTGAGTCTGAAATTTATTAAACAATATTTTAATAAATATAATCCTGGAGTTTCAATAAAATATTGATCATTAATAAAGTTATTCAATAAAATATAAACGAGTGTCATAACACTAACTTCTCTTCTACATTTTTATATTTTTTTATCCTAAATTATACGTGCAAAAATCATTATTTATTTTTTCTTTTTTCTCTCCAAATTTAATAAATAAATATACATACATATTTGTGTTAACGAGATAAATCTAATTATATTTAAAGGTGGTAGCAATAATAAAAAGATAATTGAGTATTGCTCATTGAGTGATAAAATAAAATTTTGGTCTGCATTTATCATTTTTTGAATCTCAATTTTTTATCAGCGAAAGAAGAGGCCTAAAGTGATAGTCGGTGTAGGACAAACAGCCGACTGAAGTGGCGAATGCTATGGAAATAGTGGGGATATACGCGACCGTATACTACAGATGCGACGACTCGAAGTAGAAGAGATAGCCAGTTTCGCGACTGAGAAGTGGGGTAGACGATTAAGTAGTGGGGAGAAGAACAGGAAAGGGAAGGACGGCCGGGGGCGGGCGCGCGCCACAATTCAACGAGAACAGCCGCACTCACCACATCTGGCGAGCAACTGCTACACTATCGGCCTATATTCAAAATTCTATTCCTCTTTCCGAATTATTAATGCCGCGAATTAAGTAGACTTGCATATAATATGATAGAAACATAATATAAATAAAACACATCAGAGATAATTATGCACAAATCTAAATTTAAGTTTCGTAATTTTATTGTAATAGAAAAATTACTTTTACTAGACTCTATATTATTTTAATAAGATTTTAGTAATGAATAAGAGAATAAAAATAGTTAAAAATTTTTAAAAATAAAATATATTGGTATCTAATAAATAATAAACTCTATAATAAACTGTATTACATGCGAATAAGGAAGTATAGCAGACATACTGTGAAACTGTCAAAAAAAATTTGCATAAAACGTAAAGAACTCGTTTAAAATCTTATCTGCGATGAGTAAAGAGAGCTCCGCCTCCTCAACCGTCCCCTCCGCCCCGATGCTACCCCAGAGTGCCCCCCGTTTGACCAACTGGCTACTACGTCACACATGCTTCTGCTAGAGCCGCCAACTCCGAAGGCTCTCCTCTCAGGCCGGCTCAGTGAGTTACGAGTTGCGTCCGGGTTCGCCGTACGAGCGATAACGGGGGCGTCAATCGAATCGCGATTGGGAGAGGATTCTACCTCGTGCACGCTCTTCCCTCCTTGTCTTTCTCAGCTACAGGCAACAGGTTTGAATTTATGGGACAATAAAGAGTGTGGTGCGTAGTGCGCGTCTCTCTCTCTCTCTCTCCTCTCTCTTTCTCTCTCTGTTTTTCTTTTTTTCTCTTTTTCTTCTTTTACGCATTTCTTTCCTGCTCTAGATCGCTCTTTCTCTCCTGTCCCTTCGTTGTGAAAAGAGGAGTGAGCGGCGAAGACTATCAAACTCTCATAAAACTGTCAGTCGCGGCCACCGGGCTGACTTATGTGCGCCCCTTCCTTAGTCGCGGTTGGAGAACCACACGCTTTCAGGTTGAATCTGCACCTCTCGCGCGACGAGCGCGATCCCCCATCGCAGACTTCTTAACGAAAGATCAGACGTATGATCTTTTTCTTCGCGGTCTAGGAAGAAAGAAAAAACGGTCTGAAGTGAACTACTCGATAGCACCTTCGACTAGACACGATCCTGCATTACAATATGCAAGTACAGCGATCCGCACTTGTAAAACGTCCTCTTCTTCCCGATCAGAAAGAGATATGATACGGATGATCGAGCTAAAATGGATTCGCAACGGATGAAATCGGTGAAGATACGGTGATATTAATGGGCGAATCGTTTTCGGTCGATCAGTAAGGAACAATCGCGTCTTCGTGTGTGCCGTACAACCCCTTTTCTTTTTCATCTGTCTTCACCGCGAGGGCTATACAGTAGGGGGCGCGTGCGCGTGTAGCCCCCCTCGCAAAGCGGACGGAAGACTGCTTCTTGGTGACGTCGCGGCTACGAAGGCTGCAGAGGAGAACGAGAGAGCGATCGAGATACTTCTCCCCCACCAACAGTTTCAGGGCTCCCGAATATCTCTCCATTAGCCCCCCTGACGGTGCTATCCCCTCTCCTTGACCCCTCTCTCGCCCTCTTTCTCTCTCTTACGCACACCCCTCTCATCGGTTCCTGTCACGTCGGGTAGCAGCCGGGCAACACTACCACACGACGAGCGCCAGCGGCAGCGGAGACTCGACGGAGACGCAAGGAACGGGGTTGAAGAATCGTACGCCGACGGAGAGACCAATCAAGGTTTGACGAACGGCAGGGATTGGTCGAGGCGCTCCTCTGACACGCAGAGAGCGCGGGCACGTGACAAGCTACCGCATACACCGGCCTTCCGTTGGATCGCGGCGAGGCCTTCAGTACGATACCAACCACCCTTCGCGCACGCAACAGGAACGGCAAACTCGCGCGCGGGTACACACTCTTCACCCTTTGCCGTGGTGTCGAGGAGTCTCTGTCGTTGCCGCGATATAAAGCCGTCTGTTAAGTGTGCAACACCTGTGACAACACGTTGAAGCGCAATTAATCACCGCGTGAATAATTTTAATGCGCGCACATATGTGGTTACCTCGTATGTCATTTCATTGAGGAGAGACTTTGCAAGGTCATCTTCAATGGGGCACCTCGATAAGCTGTTCGTTACGCGCTACTGCACGGTGGGCCCACGAGTTCTCTGTAGGTAATCGCGAGACTCCTGAGGTCGTAAAGAAGCAGAAGACAGTTTTATAGCCTAGGCCCACGTGGCCCTCATAAACTTGACTCGCAGGTCGGTTTGAATTCAGGCTCGACCCGCCTGCCGCCAAACGTCTGTGCTGCCTCTCTTTATTAGTCCTGAACCCCTCGTTCATTATCGAATCGCTTAGAGACGTGTTTCTCTCGCGTGTAACAGGTCGTGTCATAGCTGTGAATCGGTCGACGAACAAGGTGAAGCTTGTCGGAGCATTCGGAGCACTCTCGGTCACGTGTGTCGCGCGACGATTCTTGTTATTGCGATTCTCGTCATTGCGGCACGATGACGGGTTTCTATACTTAATGACGACGCTCGTTGTTCAGCCGCCTCAACGCCGCTTGCATCGAACACAACGTCAGTGTTTTCGTGAATGACGGAACGTAGACGTGCAAAATTATTGCTATAGTGACGTTGACGGCAGGTGAAGGTACGTGAAAGAATGAGTTCCTATCAGTTCGTCAACTCGCTCGCATCATGCTACGCGGGTCAACAGCCACAGCAACAGCCAAGACCAACCGCGAATTCGCCTGGAGAACCGATGCAGGCCGCATCCCCGGCCGCTGGCGATTATTACAATCCGAATGCAGCCTCTACCAGCTATCCCGCACCCTGTTACTCGCCTCAACAACATTATCCCCAGCATCCTTATGCCGCACCGGCGTCAAGTATGCAGCATGCAGCACCCACTGGGATGATAGACTATACTCAACTGCAACCGCAACCTCGGTTAAATGCGACCACGACGTCGCAGCAACATGGTATGCACGCTCAACAGTCGCAACACCATCAACCGCATCATCCTCAGCAGCAACTTCACGCAGATCCGACGACGCCTCTTCTGCAAGGTGCCTCAGCACCCTCGGCACCGTCAACGTCCAGTTGCAAATATGCTGATTCGACATCGTCCACCAGTGTGGCGTCTCCTCAAGATTTAACCACATCCACTTCGAGAAATAGCCCAACGCCCTTAGTGGCACCCGGTACTAGTAAAGCTGCATCGGGATTGACTTCACCGCCTGGTAGCTCGTCAAGGTCGTCCGTGGCTGCGTCCGCTGCCTCACCACCCAGCGGTAGTTCGAGGGGCGTCGGCGAGGGAAATTCAACGCTCACAACAGCATCTTCCGCTTCGTCGCCCGCTTCCTCCACATCTAGCACTTCTAGCACGGGTAACAATTCGTCCAACAAGGGGAACTCTTCTGGTACTAATCCGCCTCAAATATATCCATGGATGAAAAGGGTTCACATTGGTCAGAGTAAGTCGTTCACATCTAACGTATCTTTCAAATCCTGTTTTCGCTAAAAATGCTGCGATTTTTCAAGACACGCCTTTCGTTTTTCAGTGGAAAGGAATTTGCTCTTAATCTTATTATTAAAAGAGGAATGTAACTATTTGTTTTATTACATCGTCGGTATTACGTCTGTTTAGGATTGAAAAGTCTAAGTATTTTATTTTATGTTACATTTAAAGTTTAAATATGATGATTTAATGTTTTGGTTAACATATATTAATATATATAAACGCATATATTTATTCTTTTCAACTTTTAAAATCACATCCGTCTATTAAAAGCGTACGGATACTAAATTATAAGTAAAATATATGATTCTACATTTTACAAATTTATTTAATTTTGATGATAGCGATCTGCACTCATGACAGGTTTTGCGTTTTAACGGTAAACACAGAAATATCTAAGTTTAACATCTGGAAAATATTATTTAATTTAAAACGCGAATATCCATTTATTTGTAGATATTTATTTTTTTTTTATCACCTTTTTAAGTGCAATAATGTATTGATTTGAGTAATGCGACCTTCTACAATGCAATTTTTGTACAAAAGTTTAGGAAAAGATTAAAAAAAAATATTGGATTACGAATAACTTATACATTTTTACAATAGATTCTACAAATAATAAATATTTAATGTATCTAAAGTTAAACAGATGTTGAGTAGAGAGACAATAATTAATGAATTACGGTATCTGATATCAAAGAACATAATGAACATACTTTTTAACAAGATACATGTTATATGACCATGTTTTACCGTGACATAATTACAAATATCTTCACAACAATGTACGGATCTTATCAACATGAATACTACAAGAAATAATTGGGAAAATATTGAATAATGGGACAGCAGCTTAGTTATTAACAATAGATGACAAATGAAATTTTTCTTGTGTTCCAAAAATAAAATTATCTTCATCAGGAAATAGATATAATCAAAGTTAACTTTATTGAATAAGTCAAAGTACTAAAATAGCTTTTCTGATTATAATTTACGTAAGAAATATAAAAGATATTTTATATCTTCAATTATAATTGTTAAATACTATACGGATAATTAAACAAAATATAAAGTAGCAATCACCAAGTGCGAAACATTACTACGTCACTATTCTTAACGCGTATCGAGAGAAAACAAAAGAAGAGACAAAGAAACAAAATTAGTTCTATGAGTAGATGAATAGTGATTATCTGTATAAATACAACTTCAGAAGAAATGCTCGATAAACGCATGAAAATCGCCAGGACAAAATGTTGCGGCTCATGCTCTCTACCTAAGCTCGACCAAATATATATATATATATATATGCGGAAATAAGCTCGCGATTTGAGATACGGACGAAAGGCAATGCGGGGGTACGGTCAGAACGGGTAACAGTAATTCAGCGGGGACCAAGACTAGATTCACCTGCCCCCGTGGTTCAAAGAAGATAAAACAGCCCAGAGCGCTGGTCGCGCTCACATTAGTCGCCCCGCGTGATTTACTGCGCGGCCAGTATGATTCAGTCAGCGGGGAATTTGACGAAGAATTAATGGTATTATGATATCGTGTGTAACTCTATGTATGTGCGCCCGGGCCATAAATCAGGCTGCATTGTAAGGCGCGGGGGGTTGCCTTCTCCTTCTAGTTCTCTCGGGTTAGCTCGAACGAGGGCCTCAGATCGTTCGGCTCGGCCCCCAAACGGGATACGCGGCTCAGATCTTTCTTGTACAAGTTTCGGCTTCCTCTCCCAATCGTTCGTATCATGCCCACTTGGTTAATGTAGCATCCTTTTACCTCAGCTTACGTCTCCCGCGCGATTATTTCACGTGTGCTTCGGTTCACGAGAAGCAAAAGATATGAGCACCATGATCAGACTATCGCCTTTTCATACCGATTATAATATTATATTATAAAAACAGATAAGTCTCTCATATATATATGTGTGTATATTTAGCATGATATAGAGCTCAACGATCTAAACAATTTTCAGTTTTAGTGAAATTTCAACTATGATTGAACTGCGAAGAAATATTAATAATAAGGCAAAAATTTGAGATTGCTGGTAAATTACATTTAACTATGATAATAACTCTAAAATTAATAAAGATAATAAATTAATTTATATGTCATGTGAATAAAATAAAAACCTTCTAAGAGTATAAAAAAACATTAGGTAAATAGTATGGCCTATCGTGAGTAAAACCATTATAAATTCTGTTAACGCGAGAATAATTACTGCGTAGCAAAGAGTAACAGTAAAGTAAAATCATAAATCTTACGCAAATGCATGGAATGCTGTAGTCCTGAGTACGCTTGAAATAGTTATCAAGCGCTATTGACCCGTTAGGTCTGTCTTTTAATATCTTCAATGCAAATCCTTGTTTCTTAGCATTTATTTAATGGCGAAATTAACGCACTTGATTTGTATTTCGATTGAAATAAATTTCAAGAACATTTTCTTTTGTAAACAGAATTGCTAAAACCTGTTTCAAATTTGGATTAGATCAAAGATTGTTGTATATAAACTTGTACGTTAAATAGTATGAGATATTTACGAAAATTATTTAAGCAAACATATGGAAATCAAAATTGCATGCAAAATAATAGATCACTTAGAAATGCAAATAAATAATTTATATCCACATTAAGAGGAAAATAATTAATTCCTTGAAATTGCTCGCCAACACAAGACACTCCGTTTAGACTTCATCCAGCCGTTCCGACGCTTTTGAACCAGCTGCTTTTTCTGATGTATAAACGTTTGAACACTAGATTTGAAAAAATAAACGTTTATTAATAGCCAAAATGAATAAGAGAATCTAGCTTGTTCGAAATAATACATCATCAAATCGTGATTTTACTACTTTGTTCTACGTAAGAGAAAACTACATTTTTCATTAAAGTACATAAATATATAATTATATCGTTAATAAGATACTATTGCAATTTTATATAATATGTAAAAACGAATAGCGAAATCTTAGTCACATATTACCTTCACTATAACAATATTTTAATAAACACGTGTTTTCTTTTCAATTAAATATAAAATTAATTTTAGATACAAATATTTCAATAACATTAAAACTTATGCAAGCTGTCATTTACAATATTATAAATGACATATTCACAAAATTGCAATTATATAATAATTTAAATTTGAAAGGATTATTATTGCGCAAATGATAACATAATTATTTGTTAATTATTGATTAATGTGTCGGTAATCTAAGAAAAATGAGAAAAGGAGAAAGAATATTTTAAAACAAACAAAAAATGATTAGACAAGAGTGGAAGGTAGATTTATGGTATAGAGAGTGTAATTACAAACTAATCATTTTTTTACAAACAAAGTTGATGTAAGAGAGAACCGCGAAAGAAAGATGATACGCTTTCTTTAAACCGTTTCAAAAGCAAAAAGTAACTACAATCTCCGATTTTGATTATATTATCACAAGTTTTACTCCGATATGTTTTTACGTTGCAAACGTTTCAAATTTTGCGTTTCAAATTTCTCATCTCTTTAAATCATTATTTCAAGTATTCGTCAAATGTTAGAAGACTTTTTTTCAACAAAAATTAAAAAAAATGCAAAATATTTATATAAATTTAGAATAACTTTTTGTATCTTTCACAATTGTGAAAGATATTGTTTTGGAAGTTGTAAAAATGATCTCGAATGCGTCCTTGCTGTTGGCAAAATCACACAGTCAGAAGCATATGGGTCATCTTCGGGATAAGTAGCGAGTCCAAGATAGGGCCGAGATAAGTAGCTATCATCTGACGAGCAGCAAACGCGAATAAACATGCAATTGATGCGTGAAATGAACAGTTCTACAATTCATTTCCGAAATATCGACCTGCGTGCATGCGAGTGGGTGCCGCAGCCCCTGTTTAGATAAGCAGAAGGTCGTTTTCGTCATGGAGTCTGTAATTATGGGCCGATCATTCCGCCATAAATAAGGATGTGCGGAACGCCGCGAGGAGAGGCACGTTTCTGTGTCCCGATTGATAGATGGCTACCAACGTGATTCCCAACGTACGAATCCCCCACGCCGGAAGGGTAGACAGTCGAACCAGTGGAACTGGATCTCACTTAATGCCCTTAGCACATTTACACGTCATAAATATGTGATAGTTGGCGGAACAATTTTCTTGTCGAGGAATGGCGTCTACAAATGATTTAAATCAACCATGATATTATGTCAAGTTTTCTTGATTGCCATTTTATTCGATTAATTTGTCATAATTCTACGTGTGCGCCAGAGTTCCACATATATTTATGCTAATAACAAAGAAGTAGACGACGCTTTTTTGCTTATTGCATTCTATATGCTGGATTTTGATATGGTGCAGTTAAAATAAGTGTAGTGCCTTGAGCAAACATATGCACGCATGTACGTATGGTTACGGTGCACAGAAGAGGGAGAGATACGAGGACGCGCCTCAAAGAACTGGTTTTACTAACCACATAGCATACTGCATTTTTATGCCGACAAAAATGTTTTTATTCCGAGATGCTTAATCAATCCGCGCCATACATGCGACTGTTCTAAGACATTAGGCTTAGCGAAATCTAGGATTGTTCGTCATCGTCTAAGAATAATTTCACGATCATATTTCTTTAGAAAATTCATGTTTAATTTATTTTCCCTCGCGCATGTAGATATCGCTTTTAAATTAACTGCCTTTTTAACAGATAACAAAATCAATAATAAGAAATAATAAAAGAAAGAAGAAGACGTTACGTGTACTATTTTATTAAGTTTCATTAAATTTAATGATGGAACAATTACAAATAAAATAATAACGACGTGAAAAATGATAATAACATTATTAAATTATTAGCATCATTTGTCTTTTACAACTATACGGATTCACAGTCATTACAAAATAGTGATGACGGGAAAAATGATAATATCATTTGTCTAGCTTGCGACTATTATTACGTAAACACTGTTTATACAATGTATGTATAATGTTACACCTTTTAAATCAGCGAATACTTTTCAAGTATTTTGAAGTGTATTCATTCTGTCATTTCTCGTTCGTGATTCTCAACGATGATTGCGATATCAGTCGAAAGGAAGTGTAAGAGAAGTGTCGCGTGAAGAGAATAAAGTTTACGTCGTATTGTAGTTTGCGTATAACCGCGAGAAGAGCGCGAATCACTTATTAGGACATAAATTTTCATTGCAAGCGCCTAGTGCAAACGGGATGAGCCGATGGGGTAATGGATGTGTGCCGGGGGCGAAGTGGGCCGCCTGTTGCTGCGTGGCCCGGTCGCCACGGGGATCCTTGATCCTTATGCTCCTGCAGTCGCCCTTTCGGCCGACAAACCCTCCCCGAGGAGAAGATTCCCTCTTCTGAAAATTTACGAGCTAACGCTGAATGGCGTAGTAAAGGGCGATGCCGCCGGTACACACATTTCGTGGTTTTGTCACGACGCGTGAATCGAAAAACTGCCCTGCAAAAATACCGCAAGTATTTTGTTTTCCTTCACCGTATATCACGGGGTTCTCCTCCGGATTTCAAAGAATCATTTCACGCTACCTAACATCGCACTGATTACATCCGGGGACGTAGCAGAAGAATGGAAATGCTTGAAGCATTGTTGAATAACGGAATACAACGTCAATTAAAAGCAATAAAATCTGATTCAGCCGTCGTTTAAAATGAATTTCACGACGATATGTCTTTTATATTAGATTACCGCGGTGAAATAATTATATTAAACGTAAATGGTCACGTATCTATAATTTTATGCGTTTCCCACATATATTATTAATATATGTATATCGCGATAACTTTTCCACACCTTCTAGGAGTTTCACTAATGATTATTAACAACGCTCGTTTCGCGACGGGCCGATTATTATACGAGCCGTGGTAATGCAAGAATCGTGCGGGAAGCGTCATCGTCCGTCGCGACAACTCGATTTAGAAGATACACACAAGTTGCATGCAATGTATAATAGTTGCATATATATATACGGAGCCCGGCCGTGCCAGTAATAAATAAATCACGCGAAGATCAACAGTTCTGTGGGCTTACATCATCCTTTTAAAATGTTCAGCCTAATGTGATGTAATCAAATTCTCTGCCGTTTTGCTCTGACCGCTGAGAAACAAACTCTACTTTGAAATATATCTCGCGTAAATCAGAATGTAGAATTTGTCATTCGTTGCTATTAGTTAAGATACTCGGATGTTTCCTCTTGTGCATGTATAAAACATAACAAATTATGCTAAATTTAAATTGCTGTATCTAAACTAAATAATCTCTAGTTTTTTTAAATAAATAAATAAGTGATATTATACATATTAATACACACACACACATATTGAAACGAAAAAGTTAAGTAACTTTTCGAATTACTTTTTGTTTGAAATAAGTTTTTTGTCAACGTTAAATAATAATTTATCATATTAAAGGTAAAAATAAACAACTTTAGTAAATATATCTGGCTAGACTTGTATGCTCTTTGATTAAATATTGCAATTATTTTGTGTTTCACAAAATGTAATTGTGGCAATAATGTCTCACGTTATAGTGAAAATTAATTTCAGTTTAAACTTGGATATAAATCAAATAAATTAATATATTGTTAATAATAATAAAATAATATGGAAAAACATCGTAACTTAAAATATTCTTGTTGAAATAATAAATTATTTTTGCACGTCTTAATTTTTGCTTGTTTTCGGACTTTTTGTTTCTGTATTATACTCTCTAGTTTTACTTATTGGTAAAAATAATATGCTTCTTATTAAATATAATCTGTTGTTGTGTGTTGAATACTACGTAATATATTTTGCCTAGCAATTTAACAAATATAGGGTGTCTATAAAGTCTGTTTGTATACCCTATAATTTAGAAACGGTTCAAAATTATAAAATTTCGCAAAATACGTGTTCAATTATTTCAAAGGGCTATTTTTTTCTAAGAAGATTAGAATTAAAAGAGTGGCCTTTTGAAATAAGCGAACACATACATCTCAATTTTTCATAATTTTGAATCATTTCTGAAATATGCGTAGTAGAAACAAACTGTATAAACACCCTGTAAATTGATGTGTAAACTTTTATATTAAAATTGTGTGAAAGAATTTAATTAACGCCGAGTAACTTCTTCATAAAATATATGTAATTATTATACCATTTTGTTAGATGTGAACGCGCCAAACATTGATACAGTTCTTTCCGTTGAGATTTATTTTTTCAAGAAGTAACACAGACTTTTTCCACGCCTCAATTACTTAATTACTCTGATGCTTCAATCCATGAAAGTATAAACGCGCATTTTGTCATGGCAAGTGCCTCGCACGGAATCACGCTCAGCACACAACTCCCTTTTTTGCTTCTGGTGCAACTATTTCGGTCCTACTCGTTCAACTCATCGAAAGTAACACGAAGAGAAAATACCTTCTTCTTGAGAAGTTTTTTATAAAAGAAACAAGAGAAGCTCTTCAGACATGTATAACTACCAATATATTCACATATTATTTAAACAAATAATAATTAACGAGCTGCTATGACCAGGAAATATGTCAACACCTTTAAATTGAGAAAAATGGCTAAATCGATTGAAAGCGAAATAATAATTACATATTTCTTTTAACCATTTGTAAACACGTTAGTTTTCGGTTCTTTTTCTACACAAGTTGAATCATAACATTTTTAAGTTAATTTTTGTTACTGTTACACAAGCATAAAAAATATTTCAATAATTTTATTGTAACATTTCTAAAACATATTTGTATAGTTCATTATTTAACAAAATTGTATATAAGTATTATATAATTACAATATTCTTAATTTTTCAAAGAAAATAAATGCGCTGGATCATTTGTGCTGAATCGTGTAAAAAAAGTTAATAAGATTTAAAATAAAAGTATATAACTTGGATATGAGGTTGTATACTTCGCACAGTAAATATCTCTCAGAAATATTAACAAGAAATGAGTAATATTTCATTTACGGTATGATAATGTATAATTTACTGGCAAATCTGTAATTATGAGAAAGAAATGGAATTATTACTTAAAGATGTGCAACAATCACAATCTCTTCTCGATGTTTCGTGATAAAATCATGGGCGAAGATAGATTTCGGACGGGAACAGCTTTATTCCGCGGCGATGCTCTGGGTAAAGCGTGTTTGGGTAGTGTAGAGGCGGTCCTACGTACACCCCAGCGACTCGGGACCATAAATAAATGCTTGCGCGAGGCTTACGTACTAGCACGAGGCGTTCTGAGGGCTTGTGCGGCACCACTCGTGTGGGGTAACTAGGAGGAACGCCATGGACGATCGGAACGGACAGCCTCCTAAGAGGAGCAACCTAACATAGGAGCATAGGTACTGCATGATTCATAGAGGACGTGGTGTAGAGTCCAGAAAAGGACACGCGCTTCCGATGAGATTTATCCGCCCGACACGACGAATGTTACGCGAAACGAGGGACAAATGGTGTTTGTCGCAGCTGTCGATGGTCGGGATTGGATTTTATGACAGTTTTGGTGGGCGAAACGTTACCGTCGCACGTAATAATCTTACGTACGTGTATCTGCGAAAGATGAAAAAGTTATAAGTGCATCATTGTTGAAACACAGTCCAATTACATTTGCTGCTTTCACTTTATTTGTAATTTCCTACGGAACAAAACGAGAGACTCGACGCGTCATCGAAAGAAAGAAATATATAAATGCGCGAGCCAGTCGAATGAAAATTACGCATTTGCATTTTCTCCTAGCTCTCGATGGGAATAAATCAATTCGCATAGGTGACACGCAAGAAATGTATATATGCACATACGTATACACTTATGCGACTTGGCGCGCCTGTGTGTTTTTGTTCGACCTTAGGCAGCTCGCATCACCGCGACGCACTGTACTCAGACACGTAGAGAGTCGCAGCTGACTGTATTGTTCCCGCTGAAGGTAAGTCATTAATTTTCCCAGCGGCAGGAACGCTCTACGTGGTCCAATACACGTACGTCGCGAACACACGTGTACATGTGTCCGAATGGCCATACGAACATTTATGGAACGCCGATGCCTACTTCACGCGGTAATAGCGCTATACATTGCTCTTTCTCTCTGCGCATGATTATTGTCAATTAACAGCTTAAAGAGTCTCTAAAACGGTTTATTATTGGACTCTTGGGAGACCATTGAAGTTCGAGAGACCTTCATCTGCAAACATTGAGCCTTCACCGGTTCATTCCGATAAGATTGATGGAACTTTTACTAATCAAATCTGTGTCTCTAAATTTTTAAAAATTCACTTCCGGTATTTTGGTACAAGAGGTGGTAGAATCGCGAAGAGACGTGGTAAGATGGAACAATGTCCGTGAGGGATTATCCGAAATCGAACAAGAAAAGGACCATCGGTCCAAATGATATGCGTGTGTACCCTCAAAGGAAGATAATGCATTCGGAAGGTTGTCGGTAGGTTTGAGTCGCGTGTGTCGGACGCGGCGGTCGGACCGTCGCCTGATGGATGGAGACGCGTAGCCTCTATCCCTATTCTTCCTCAATCCGAAGGCTCGGTCCCTCCTCCGATATATACCGCGCGCGATCACGTCTTGTGCCTCTCTTTCATTCGCCTGTATAAAGTAACCCCTCGGAGAGACGACAGTTTCTTGCGCGAGCGGACTCGCGCGCGCATACACACACACACACACACACACACACACACACACACACACACACAAACGGTATATATGCGCGGATTCAATCCATGCGGCGAGATAATGGATAATATGTTATTCTTGGTTCTATCAATCCCACGGAGATGACCCAGTGTGAAAGAGCAGGATCTAATTTTAGCGGAATGACGGTTTAGCGAGGCACACGCTTAGCTACGAGAGATTTATCGAAAAACGATAGGGATCAGCATACTTTCGACTGGCTCTTGGCAATATTTAAACCAGTGGAACTATGTGCGCGCAAGTAAAACTTGGTACGGCATCTTTGCGCAATGAATACTCGCAAGTATTTCGCATTCGGCAGGACACGCCGGAGTTCAAGGTCATCAGGACTTCGAGGCACGTACCTCAATATTCTCATGGTTCATGCGCCATGTATAAAAGAGACGAAAGAAAGACTGTACTGGCTTTTGTATGCTGTCAGCGAGTACAAAGTGCAAAATGAAGGAAGGGAGGTAGACGTGCAGGACGGTGGGGACGACGCGGCGTTAATTGAATTTGAGTCCGCGCGGATTATTGTGAAGCGTTTAAAGCGGCCAGAAACAAACCTATTTGCGTCAGAGAGCTTTCTCGTGGAAGATAACAAATGATCCGCGGAACGTCCGCTGCGCAAACTTCGGCATAAAAGCTTCAGCAAGGCTGCCACTCTCTTTCTCCCCTTTTCTGCATTCCCCTTCCTCCTCCATTTTCGCACCCCTCGTTCTTTCGTCACCTCGTTTCCAGCATCTCTTCCAACTGAATCCCAGCCCTTGAAAACCACTTGCTACTCCCATTTGAATTGAAAAGCAATAGTTTTTGAATCTATTTATAACTGTCCGATGCACACACACACACACACACACACACACACACACACACGGATGCGTCTGGTGGATGGCGCCGCTGACCCAATTCGAATATCGCATCCTTCTTTTTGTAAATGAATTTTTCGCAGTAAGAGAATTCTAGTTCTCTCTCCAGTTCTATCATCGCCATTCTTCGTGACAGAGAGCACATCCGCTCTACGACCTACTTACATCGCGTGTCTATCTTTGAATTTTAGCGACGAGCGCGATGCTTATAAAACGTCACGTAAAAATAACAAACGTGTGACACCCTCATTAACGTAACGGAGGAAATCCCTTGAGCTATGATTGAGCGTAACAGTCGCCAATAAAAGGATTTCCATGCTTCGCGAGTAGAGCAGAAATTAATAGATCCTTTTGAAAGAGCGAGCGCGACTAACTTGGTGTATCCCCTGGAGATTTATAACCGGCAACTTTCCGCGGTGTGGTCCGGGCGTGTCAGCTGTATACCGATATCGAAATAGATCCCGGTGGATTCCGGCCTGAGGCTCGAGGCGACAGGTCTCAGTGTCCGAACGTTTGGTAACAGGTGGATCGTAGACACCTAGAAGTCCGATCAAGTCGCGATCATCTAACGTCGTTCCTCGCTCGCCTTCCTCGTCGTGGAATGTTGGACCGTTGATTCCGCTCGAGGAAGGCCGATCTTCGGCGTGCGATTGCTCGTCAGCTGCACAAGTACGGATAGGTCACAAATCAGCTCCGAACGGAGGCTGACTGACAGAGCGCGCGGAGCCGCGTGTAGATAAATTTAAATTGTGCGTGGATTACGTTTGCTATATATCGCTTGACTCGACGCAACGTTCCAACGAAAATTCATGAGCGCCACTGGCTATTCACACTGGCGGCGAGCCAGACGGAGGCGTGCGTATCGGATAATCTCCTATCATTGCTCCGACATTGGTGGGCCTTACATATATAACTAGAGTCTTTATCTCGTGTATAAATCTGCACGAATCTATGTCTTACGGTGGATAAGAATTATGAAACAAATTCTTACGAGAATAAATTAGTATGTAATAAAGTTTTACATTGGTTAAGTTATCTGACAACGATACTCACACAATTACAAAAATTCAATTTTTCACAAAAACGTTAAATTTGTTATGATTAAATAGTACAATCTACTTATATTGTTTACATAATTTTAATTTAATGTTTTGCACACAATTTGTTAAAACAGATAAGAAAATCTTCTCGAAACAAAACGAGCAAAAAATTTGCGCCATGTAATATCTCGAAACATTGTATGAACTTACGTTAAATTTTTAAAATACATATATGTGTAACACGAAGTTACGTATAATAACTTTTCTTCTTGTTATTCTGCGGAATTCGCAGAATACAAAAGACAAATAAAAAAAAACCACTGACTACAAGCCTGTCATTAGTAACGTAGAACTCGGACAGAGCAGAAAACGAAGACAGGATGTGCCAGCCACGCGATACCACTAGCTGAATGTCTCAGCTGAAACAGTGACAACTTTTAAGGGGACACTATCTCGTACGGTCGAACATGAGATCTTGAAGCTTTAGACCACCTATGCTATAGAGATGCAATCGTAATTGCATAATAGCCGCGGTGAACTGCTTGGGTTATTTATGAACCTCTCATTTTCTTTTGTCAGTAGTGTCGATGCTGTTTGGATGCAGACGGTGTTGGATATTGTAATTCTGAACATCGCTCGCTTCATCATAAGAATTTGCATTGTAAATGGAATCTCATCTCTCGTTTCCATTTTCAATTAATGTTTCTATTTAAATACATAAGGATTTAAATGAAGTTTGGACATTTTTAAAAAGCGTTTTTTCTCGTATTGATTTCCCCCTTTCTAAAGTAACTCTAAAGCTTGCCAATCACACGAATGTTAGTTAATTCTGACAATTTTAATAATCTTGAAGAAAAACAATTTTATGCCAAAAATTACACAAGACAAGTTTACAAAATTTCAAAAACTTTTAGAAAACTTTTGGATGTGCCTGCACGCACGTGCATAAGCGTCTCATTGGAAAAATTTGCAAAGTAAGTCGTAGACGATTGAACTTACGATATCGTGATTAAACTCACTTAAACGTGACTCATTAATACCGTGAGAAGTTGGCGTCTGATATATCTAATGGTAACGAGATTTGAAACAATTCCCGCTGTTCATTACGTCGCGAAACTTACAAATTTTTATTGGTTTCTTTGGGATTCTTAAATCGATCGTAGAGATGGAAAGAATTGATATGGTCGTACTTGAGCTCTCGTATCAGATAACCATTCAGATATATGCCGGGGGTTGGGGGTAGCACAAGAGTTCTATATATACTTTCGTGGAACTTGCTCCCGACCGACATACTGAGCTTATATCGATACGTATACACAAATGCATGTCACATACCTCGTACTCTCGTACTCGCGGAATGCAATACAGCGCGGTTGCGATCACGAGATATTTTGATTCCTTTCTCAGCACCTAATCTATAATCTATCATGAATAGTGATAGATTGTAATACTTTTGATCTATACAATTGAGAAAGTATTAAATATCCACACGTGACTTTATAAGCGAGCAAACAAACAACGAAGAACGGTAACTATATCTCCTTGATTTGAATGAAATAACAGTATAAATGTTTCGAATATAAAGTGTTCTTATTTATAGACTTTTGTACAATATTTTTTCTGTGCACATAAACCTTTCAACTAGTACTTATTTTTAAAAGTATAATATTCTCTCTTTATTACATTTTTTGATAACAAAGTATTTCTAGATAATTATATCAACCACTTTTTCTAATTAATCTTATTTATAATAAAAATAACAATTTTTAATGTATAGTAATAATATATCTTAAGTCTCTTAAGTATGTGTTTTCTTAAACTTAATGTATATGCAATTTTCTGAAATATTTAAATATATAATTATGTTTTAAACAAAGTGTTTAATTAATAATTTCTTTTACGTATATTATTATTTCTTTCATCGTACATTATTTGAAAAGATTTACATATTAAATATTAGCAATAAGTAAAACTTGTGCATTTAAGAAGAAGTCGCGACAAAGGAGAGCTTCAGCGTATATTAAAAACCAAGATCAAAATCAGACATACCGGGAATACGCCATGGAGTCGCGCGGGATTTTATCCCAGTCACGTGTTACTCAGCCTTAACCAGCCGATCTGTCAGTCAGGCAGACAGAGCAGTCGTCAGACTGGCAGTCGGTGACACGTTTGGTACAGGGTTCGGTGCAAATACACGCGCACTCCGCGTTCTATTAAGAGCGAGGCACGAAAAGGCTAGACGACACGAGGTGACATCGAGATGGGTGACACGACATGGCCCTGCGCTTAGCCCGCCTCAGTCTTACAACGACGTCAACTATGCGCACCTCTTCGGCCCGCACATCTCTCATTGCGTGATAGACGCGCTGAACGTTTTTATTTCGATCTTTATCCGTTCGTTAAAGCAGCTTGTGCGCCTCGATGAGAAACTGAAGAGACTTCATACAACTCAATCGCCATATGGATAACGTATAAAGATATGCGTTCTACTTCATTATAGCGACATTGACTGAATTATGTTACATTAAGTAATTATTAGATAATACGTGGGTGAGGGAGAACATAAAAAATATATAATAATTAATATATCTTTTTAGGTATTAATTAATGAAAAAATAGAGTTGCGCAATACTTTGATTGTATGACGACCTTATTTTCCAATCAATTTTTTTCTGAAGAAAATAAAATTTTCAAATTATAAAAATATCTTCCACATCCTCACTGGAGAGTATTGACAAATGAATGTACGAAGTGCTCTCATTGCATCTGCTTGAGATTCAATGCGATTACGAAATTTATTACCGAGAGATATATAACGCAAGTCATGCGTATGATTACGGAAATTCAAGTTACAATAACATATTGGCTCGTACTTCCTTCGATGCTTTAGAATTTATAGTGCGAGAATAACTACTGAGATCGCGCCAGATAGAATCTAAATGCTAATTAAACAGGTGTGCCTGACACGCGTGAAATTTAATCGGGTCAGCGATTATCGCGGTACTTTAATGCATCAAAAGGTATGGTCACTAAAAATAATCAATTACGAGTACATCGAAGATAAAATAATATTCAGTGATTTAACATACACATACACACGCACAATTATATCATTCTGAGATTATTACTCCTGCGCATGTTCTTTAGGGATGATAAAAACTCCGAACCTGTTATAGACATCAAGCAAAGCGTTGTGAGCGTATCGAGATCTCTCTTGTGGTATTAGTTGGAAGAATTAACATGGCGCGCCTAAGAAACATATTTCAATCGCATATGAGCATCGTCGAGAGCTTTCTCACCAGCCTTCACCGAGTACATTCCTTTACACACCAACGTATAGTGTATGAATATCAGCGAGATACCAATAGCACAATTTATCACCAGAAAAGACGAGAATGTATTTTTCAAAAAAGCATCTACCTCATAGTTTCACATTTTGTAATATTATTCGACGAAACATACAGAAAGAAAAAAAAACGAGATATTTGCATTTATGCTATTACTGGAATGCAAATGTACATATATATATATATATAACTAGACAATGAAATAAAAGAATTTTAATTTTGTAATAATAATAAATTTGATTAATCAAGATCAAAAAATATGTAAGAAAGTGAAAATTTATGATGTAGCTCTTCTTACTAGATTACACTACTTTATAGCCAAAATAATTTTAAATCGGACAAGTTTCTTATAGATTTTTGAATGCTGAAAACGATGCCACAAAATTTTATTAGTATATCAGGTTTCTGAAATAATTGAGATTTGGTGTGCAATAAATTGTGTTTTTGCAATATTAAAATTTTTTTTGTAAACAGGGTTAACGTTATTTTGAAATTCTGATTAGAAGTCATGCATGTTTAGTCTCTAAAACACATTTTCTTTTTATTTCGATATCTTACTTTATAGATACGTTATAAAGAGTTTAAAGAGTTTTGATGAAATAATAAATTTTCGCTGACGAAAGTCATAACTTATAATTTGCAATATGTGACTATCGATACACATACACACGTATGATTTATCGTAATAGATTCTTTTAAATGTACATGTATAAATTCTCAGAGAGAAATGACAATGTGTAAAATGATGATGGCGAGAAATGATAATCAATTCGACGTCGGATCGATGGTTTCGACGTCGATTCCATTATCATTTCTCACTTGATTGTATAATTATATTGTATAACATAAATGTTTAAATTGCATTGTATATATATATATATATATATATATATATATATATATATATATATATATATATAAATACATACATTAAATATAATTATAACAAATCGCAAAAAAAATGATAATTTTGAAGGGCTACTCTAACCTTTCAAACACTTCTTAAAAAAGGAATAATATTATTTCAAAATTTTCAACCGTTTCTGAAATATAAACGGTGGAAGTAGACTTTATAGATAGACTGTCTATATATACGTACATATATTTAGGAATTTATTACAGACGGAGTAATTACATTATATGTGCGTAACGATAGTTACAAAGTGCAAATTATAAGTATATATGACTTCATTATCATTATAGACGGATTCGCTCTTCTTATCTTTACAAAACAATATTTAAATTTTTATAACATGACATGATAAAAAAGTATGACATTGAAATAAAAAAGTACGTTTTAGGGAATAAATAGTACATTCATGACTTCTAATCAAATTTGCAAAATATCGTTATTTTGTTTACAAAACAATTTCAAATATCACAAAAAATCGTTTTTTGTACATTAAACCTCAATTATTTGAAAAACCTGTGCTGATAAAAATTAACTTGCTGCATGATTTTCAGCAGCTAAAAATCTATAAGAAACGTCTCATCAATTCAATATAATTAAATCGATTTAATATGATTAAAAATCAATACTTTTCTGTGAATTGGTGTTATTTTTAGCCAGCAAACAGGAGTATTCTATAATAACGCGAATGACCGAAAAAGGAATTCCGTTTGTCTGTTACAAAACGGGTAGGTGCGCCGGATAAACGATATGCAGACCGAACGAGTCCGTGTCCAGACAACCAGAACACTATTTATTAAAAAGTCAGGCCACACGACCCAGCGACGTGTTACATCGGGAGGAAAGCGATAACACCGGACGAAGGGTCCTGTCATTAAGCCCGGTAGGAGATTCGTTGTTCAACGCTCGCTGGTTGCCGTCCTCTGCGAAAATGCTTTTCACTCTCGTGAAAGTGCCCAGTCCATGCTGTTCAAAGCTATGGAATGAGTCTTCAAACGTACTGTTATCAATGTTATGCGTAAACGCTCGAAATACCGCATAATCACACATGCGAAAGAGCTATACACTTTCTGAACAATGGGAAATATTTATTCGCATAACGAGAACATTTTTCTTCTTCTTTGACTTTATCGTAATACCTCTTATCGCCATGCATTTTACTCGTACGCACACATAAGTACGAATCAGCAGATTTATTTAAATGGTACGATTCATTTATTGCGCGATTATTACTACTCCTATGTACTTCCTACTTAATTGCATCTTTATTTGTACGACTCTCGTCAATTTCTCTCTCTTGTCCCGCGCTATTAACGACTATCTATTATACCTGTTAATGAGCCGACTCTTTAATATCCGCAATGACCCGTGCTCACAATGAACCTGAAAACGTACGAACGAACAGCACCCTTGTTTGCGTAACACCTGCTCAAGCAGCGAATCGAGGTGTATGTTAGTGCGCGGAAAGGGTAGAAATTATTAGTATATCGACTACACATCGAAATGATGGGGCTGCTATATTACAAAGGGAAGTTGTACGAATATTTCCGAGAATAAGATCGTAAAGTAACGAAAGACTCTATGAGTCAACCAAAAATATAACATATCTGTACATTTAACTTTTAAAAATTGCGATATGTAAGATGTATTTATTATCCTATCTTTTTAATTTCTAATGAAAATGATATTGTGCGTTTTTTTATTAAAGGCTATTATGGTCAATAGGCTGTAAACTACATTTCAGTTTGAAAAAATAATTCATATAAAATCATGATTATCAGTCTGATATAATTATGATTTATGCGGTGGTTGTACTGCAAGTGATATTGAGTCGAAGCTCATTTCTGGCGTTATTCGGTGCAGTCAGTCGCAATTTTTGCAAAGGAAGTAGGTGTAATAGGCGGAGTATCGTAATAATAGCGTTGCAAAATTATTTATGGCCGAGGCGTGCAAAGCAAATAGGTAAAACAGCTGCCAAGTTGACCAGTTTGCAATCCAGTAGCACTGGCGGAGGCATTAACCACAACTCGTTGAAATAATTAACGAGGTCGACACGCGTTACACGCGCTTGGATTTCTAGTAATATGCATCGCCTGCGCTTTTTATTCAATTTTTTGCACTTTTTTACTCGGAACCTGTCCACGATAAGATCCACGATTGAAGAAACGCGATTCATCTTAAATATTACAAAATATATTTAAAGATATTTGATACGCGCCGCGTTTGCGAGGAATAAATGTAACAATTTATCACGATCGGTTCATCAGTTTCTTGTACAAAGTTGATTAGTGTTCTCGAGAGGAAATAACGAAAATCCTTGGTTTGCAGGCACGGTGAACGCGAACGGTGAGACGAAACGACAAAGGACCTCGTACACCAGGTATCAGACGTTGGAGCTGGAGAAAGAGTTTCACTTCAACCGCTATCTGACGAGGCGGCGTCGCATCGAGATCGCGCATGCTCTCTGTCTTACGGAACGTCAGATAAAGATCTGGTTCCAGAATCGGCGTATGAAGTGGAAGAAGGAGCACAAGATGGCGAGCATGAACATCGTGCCGTACCACATGTCGCCGTATGGGCACCCTTACCAGTTCGCGCCCCACCCCGGCCAGTTCGCTCACTTGGCCACATAGGACGAGTTCTCGCCCGCCGAGCTCGGAGCACACGCTGTCCGGTTCCCCGGGATGTACGGCGAGCAGAACTTCTAAAAGGCTTTTTCCGCCTTAGACCCCGCGCGCGCGCGCGCGCTCGTGACTCGCTGTCACTTGTGTGACTCGCCGGGGTCGAGGGAGAGACTTCACTTCCAGTAGGGGACACGTGGTGCGTCGTTCCGCTGATTCCGCAATGTGCCGATGGTTGGATTGTCGCCGGAGAAGCGAAAGATCGCAGATCCTTCTTTCGAATGTCAATACCGTACTTAAATTATTTACGCGTTTGTCGTCGGTTCGTGCGTTCGTTCAGCTTAGCTATCGGAAGGAGATTAACGAAGAGAAGTCTATCGAGAGACTTCGTACAACGAGTGAAAAGAGAATAATCGTTTTCTTCCTGAAGCTAAGCGGAAACAATCCGTTCTCGCTCGCCTTCGGTCTGCGGACACGCAAATACTGTCACTGTACGACTTCGAAGTTGAAGGAAAGCCAAAATTTTCTGCATATATATCGCCGTACGTCCGACCTAATAGACTGGACGCGCTCCGAGGGACTCTCATGCACGTGATTACAAGATATTAATAATAATAATAATACGGATGAGAGGCCACCTCAGCGGGTGAGATAAAACCGAATCTCTAATTTAAGGTGTAGAAATCAGCGAAATCTAAGTAATTAATTAATCAAATAACGAATTAATTATCTTGTCTTGGCTGCACACTGTTTCACGTGAAATCGATCACTGATCGATCACACTGATTGGAAACGAAATTCGAGGATGTGCTTGTGTATTTATTTATTTGTTTCGTCTTCTATGCGTCGTTCTCTTATTTGGCCCTTTCCGAATGTATTTGTGGAAAAAGGCTTTGCGAAAGAATCGAAGTAACTTCAAAAGAAACATATTTTCACGTAAAAATCTCTGTACCATAGTTTGTAAGATCGCCTCTATTAATACTCGAATTATTCTTCACTGGTCTTGAAGGGAGAAGTGACCTTTAGAAATTCATATTGATTGCGTATAAATTATGCTGGCTTTAAGAAGTATTCTTAGAAAATAAGATACGGCAATTTTGATGCGGCAACTACGTTAATAGAATAACAACGAGATATTCGTACAGCATAATTTGCATGTGATTCAAATAATACGATTATTGTAGTTAATACCTACGGAATTAATCGTAGCGACAAATTTTTACATCCGTGTATTTATAATATTTATGATATTATAATATTATAACATGAATAATATTTTATAATATTATAATATTTTTTAAATGCCTGGATACCTTTTCTCATCACCTTATCTCTTCACTCTTTTGTTCTGTTATGCAATGTTTGAAATTAAAAAAAAAGGATATTTCCTGAAATAAATAAATCGTTTTTTGAAATTAATTTTTTGTGTCACGCGAGTTGCATTTGTTTGGTTCTAGAATACTATTTTATTAATGAAACGGTGGACAGCTACGACCTTGCATCTTTTTGTACATAATTTACAGCATAATGTAACCAATGTCTCCCTGGAGCAGCCACGTTGTTCCTATATTGTCGATTGTAGGGAAATCTCGCGCAGAACTTACTATATTCATTTTATTCTACCGCATCAAGCATTTTATCGCAAAGATTGATACAACAGATGGACTACTATTGTTTCTCGCGCATCGACTATAGTAACTTTAATCCACATAGGAACTTATTAGTTTCCATAACCATAGTTTTAAAAAAGTCCGAGCTATTAAATAAATAAATAAAAAAATAATAATAATAAAAGGAAATGTTTTGTGCGGTCGAACGGGATAAATGACCCCGGATGCATTACGAGTATGTCTGACTTGGATGGTGCAATGTATGTGCATGTAGCGCTGAATATCTGACGCAAAATTACATGCACGTGCTGCCTGATTACGCGTATTTATCGGCGCAGGATATACATAAATGTATGGTTGAATGTAACGAGAGAAACGTATTACCCCGCATCTCACTCAATAAGAAAGATTCAAGAAAAAAAAAAGGATTAGGTATCAATTAGTTAACCGGGAAACGAGCGCAAATGTGTAAACTAATTAGCTAGTATTCGAGTAATTGATTATCTTGTGATACGACGAAGAAGAAATGCAGTCGCTCTAATGCTTATTGAATTGTCATAACCGCGCGTTACGCGATGCAAATTCGGAAGAATACAGGGAATTTAGTATGTGTGTATGTTGTTCGAGATTCTAAGTGGTACAAGCGAGAGAAAACAAATAAAGAAGAGACCTTCTAGCTAGGCTAGTATTGAATTGTACATAATTATTAAATATATAACGCGATGTCGAACGAGACGTTATCATTGTACGAGGCGTTAACGAAAGAGCCATCTCTTTTGTCGCATTAAATCATAAATTAAAAAAAAAATTATATTATCTATAATCTTAAACAAAGAATTACTCACGACTATACAATATTTTGCATTCAATTAATTTGAAACGGATTAATTTTGTAACTGTATTTGTATCCGTTATTCAGAATGTACAAACAATTATTTGTTACTAACAAGAATGTCTGGAGTTACCGTCAGGATAACACCGTCACGTAATTCTTTTTCGTTATCGCCTGGTACGCTATATGGATATTTAAATAAAGCATAGTGAGCATTATTATATTATTATTATTATTAATATTATTATTATGATCATTATTATTATTGAAACTCTTGATATTATCTTTATTATTGTATTAAGAGTAAATCTGTTGCTTATGATTTGGTCGAGTGTTAATATTGTATTTTATTTGTTTCGTTATTATTATTTTTTTGTTGTTTACGCCGCGTGTCGTACAACACGTCCCGTACCTATGAATGATGTGCACAAATAATGCAAGATTTGCATTACTCTTTTACACGAGATCCATTGCGGGATACGTAGCCGTGCTATCTCGATGCTTATCGAAAATCGATTCAGAGTCGTTCGTAGCCAGTGCCCGCAGTTTGACGAAGTAAGAGACGGAATGGAAACTGCAGATATTTACTATTTATTCGTCAGGTGCAAAGAAATGCGTTCTCTCCAAGTTAAATTAAGCTCAAGTATTACGTTCGCGTAGCGTCACTCAAATGTTATTTCATTCCATGTAATATACGTAAAATAGCCTAACTAAAAATATTTACTTATTACATCTACGTAACCTAGAGCACCGTACGTGTAAGATCCGTATAATTAAATATAATTTAAATTGTAATTATTAAATGGTATGACGTACAGAAATCACCGATGTCCATTTCTTTTCTGGCACCTATAAGTCCGGAAGAATTAATACTCGCTCGCTCTCTCTCTCTCTCTCTCTCTCTCTCTCTCTCTCTCTCTCTCTCTCTCTCTCTCTCTCTCTCTCTCAATGCGAGGCCTGTATAAGATTATCGAGTACACAATTATTTTATAAATTAGTTAAGTATGTTAACAAGTATGCGTTAACAAAAAGAATTGGACCGGCAACGTTAATCGACGCACGACGATAATCATTATGTTTATAATTGCTGATACGATACTTTAATGCGTTCGCTTTATTGCTCAAACGTAAAACATGATAACGTTTATGTTGAAGAATTGCGTGATGACCACGCGAGGTTATCTAACCGCGATACGGATTCTTTACTAATATAATGCATCTCATTATTTTAATTAAGCAAACGTATTAAACTAAATTGTCCGCGGAAAACTGGATTATTAGTCAAATTTCAATTAGTGCTGTTGACCTCAAATTACATTAATTATATATAAAATTAATTGGCGGAGCTAATCACAAAATTTAACCATCAACAACTCACGTTCATAAATATACATCCACGCTTGTTCACGGACAGTTAACATTTTATTCAGTCTCCGAGAGGAGACCAAAGGACCAATAGGAATCGCGCGTATCGGCATCGGAGTGATCGGAGAATCGTGTGTGATAAAGCAAAGTCACACCCTCGAAAACTACCGAAGCGGACAGGAGTCGTGTAACAAGAAAACAAGAGAAGAAACAAGACTAAGAGCAAGTCACGATCCGTCACAAGACTCAAACGACTAAAATCGTCTAAGCTACCGACGATGACGACGCGTATTCGATTGGCTTCGTAGGTGCACCTTTGTTAGAGGACTCTGCGGCAAGGTAGCCGTGACTTTCGGTCTATAGTCCGTAACGGAATACTGCTATAAAGAGAGGCTCTGGCGCCAGCCTACCGTAAGGTCGTGACCTCTCGATTAAATCAGACTGCTCTTCTATCGGAAAGTATAAGTACGGACTGAAATTCCTGAGTTGAATGTACTTTGACATCGCGATAATTAACTCGCTCCCTATCCTTGCTCGTGCACATAATTACAGCGTACAGCAACGAATTTAAACAATCGTATTAAAGGCAATCTTGTCTTTACTTCGATCAATGCGTGTATTGTTTCGCACTGAGAGTTGATATTAAGAAAATTATACGAGAAAATGCAATTTTCTCCAATATAAGCTATTAAGCTCTATGTGAAACGAAAAGGGGAAGGCATATAGGAAAGTTTTCAGACAAGGCTCTCTCGTCAGTCTATCAGAGACGAGAAAGATCCCCACGACGAGCATCAGCTTTCGCGCGAACACCGTAGGTATATAATACCTCTCGCCTGCCGTCAGTCACTCAGTCAGTCATTGATACCACGGAGTGATTAATGAAGAGTCAAGGTTCGGGACCACAGTACCGTGTGGCGAGTAGAGGGGGACCGCGGAGCCCCGAGCACGACATCGCGAAGAATGTCGATACCACGCGGCTCCGAGAAATGAGTGCGCGTAGGTCGTCTATTGTGAAATTAAGTCTTGTTCAAGGTGTGGGATTTATCGAGCAATCATGTCGACTGTAATTCGACATGGAAACGTTTAGTAACGAAAGACGGAGTCGGAGGAAATTGTAAAAAATAATAACTTTCTTGCTTAGATAAATTTTTCTTTTCGTTCATAAAAGTGTCATGACTCGTCATCGAAGGATCTCTCGCATTGCGTTGTCAATTCTGCTACAATGCATTTTGACTTTCTCATGAAAACTTGTTTCACGTCTTTATGATGTATCCTCTCTCAAGTTATCTAATTTAAGAAAATAAGGAAACATTTCAACCACTGAAGAAATTATTTTCAAAATATACGTATAAATACTAAGTAAGCGGTGAGCTATCTGCGTATGGATAAGAGAGAAAGAGAGAGACCCCTCTTCTCTCGTACGTATACTGGCTGACAAGCAGGGCAGGGACCCAGAGCGCAAACTTGAAACAGGCCGTTCACGTTTATCTATCTACGCTCACGTTCGTTCGTTCCGTCTGTTCGTTCGTCCGTCCATCGATGTCCGAGAGTTGTCGATACCCGCCCTGTCCACAAACGGAGCAGAGCAAGACTTCAGCACTTTTATGTACGGAGTCTGAATAACAAATCTGTCCAATTCACATGTCGACATCAAAGAAGATAATATAAACACTACATCGATACATCGTCTACAAAACCTTAATGTTTTATTAATGCGGCTACCATTCCCGTCCCGTATCCACTACAAGTACGTTTCGTCCTCAGTTAGGTGGTTCGATGGAACCACCGAAGAGACCTCCGCACTTCGTGGGCAAGAAGAGAGCTATTCGAAGAGTGCAGAGTATCGCGCTAGTGGAACACCCCGAGCCTCGAGACCGCTGCCTTTGCGTTTTATACGTTTTGTCTTCGCTGTCCGTTCGTGACCGCCCGAAATGTTTTGGTCGGCTATCGTGCTGCGATATCAAGATTCCCATCTTGACACCCAGTAAATTCTCTGATATTGGCATGGCGGTGCATATGAGACAAAAGAGATAAATGTTGAATTGTGACTATTGAATTTCAACTCACAAATTACAAATTTTTGGATTGTCCAGTTAAGAAAAATGGTACATTCAAAGATTTTATCAGCATCATAAGTACATTGGATTCTTATGCAAAATGTATATTTTTTAGGAAGCTAAAAGTAAGGTCAAAATATAAAATCTTATTAAAAAGACATTTCAAAAATATATATTTTGTGCATATTTGCAATAAGTATATTTGCACAAAAAGTCCGATGTCTAATCATTAGTACATATCAAGACATGAAATAAAAGTACGAAAATATATATTGAAGTACGAAAATATATATTGAAAATATATTGAAATGTAAAACAAAAAATTAAAATTAAAAAAAATAGAAATAAAATTAGAATTATTACTAGCGTATTAATTTATGTAAATTATGTTTTTCAGTTGAATCGACTGCTAGGTCTTATTAACTCGATGACTAAATAAGATAATTATTGACGTGTATTGTGTCTTTATATTAATTATTATACTCTGTACGGGAACATTTAAAATAGCTCTTTTAAAATATCAAATATCTGTTTGCGTAGCCCGTCGTGATCAGCTCGTCTCTCGACGCCCGTCATGGCACCTTGTGATATATTTTGCACTTCAAAAGTCTATAATGGAATAGTATCCGACAAGGCTTTATTTGAAACAAGTAATGCAAGCGTTACGAACAAAATGCGTGCAAGCGCAGCTCCGTGTAATAGTATGCAGGAATGCAGGCAAGGTAGCGAAGACAGGGTGTAGGTGCTTGCTGCGGGGAGGTTTGAAATCGAGAAAAAAGGAGAAAGGAGGAAGAAATGCAGAGGGAGATAGAGAGGAGTACTGATCCGCGGCTGATGTGAGAGAAGACTGAGGAGAGTCCTGAAACTCTGAGTGACAGCCTCGCCACGTACGTGGGAGGCGAGTCCGCAACAAAGGGAAGACGATAGCCTTATGCAAATGCAACCGATATCGGACGCGTGCGCTTCTTGGTCCTTGCAAGATGGGGCCACCGGATGAGCTCGAATTTGAGATGAATCGGATTCTGAGACTACTTTTAGGATGTCCATTGCAATGGATATGTACAATACGATTCCTGGTTATTACTTACGATTCATATAATTTTCGTATGACATTTACGTCGTATGTGTTCCATAATACTCTTTTCATGATTACATCAAGACGTATCGATAGAGTCACGAATGCTATTGAAAGTTTTTCATTGATAAAAGAGGATTATTAAGATAGTGAATATCCCGTAATTTTTTCACAACATTAATCCTTCAATATGCTAGTAGTGTCTATGTAAGAATATTAACAAAAACAGCGTCGGACATAGTTTCCTTTAAGGTAAGAAACCGAGTTATCGGTTAAAGCACCGGCTCCCTTTAGACGTCACTTGGAATTCCAAATATCCGCGAGTTTCTACGATGTAATAACGAATGACACGGGCGGAGAACAAACGAAACGAGAAAGTCTGCCGGTGGTAAGAGAGGTTCAGAGGGTTGAGTGCGCGAGAGGAATGAGGTGGTTGTATGAAGAGCGAGGAGGGCCAGTGTGGAATGGGAAAGGGCGGGGGTGGCGGGGACGCTACAACCGAGTTCCAAAGGGTCTAGCGCTTTCCGACAAGAATTAATCATCCCTGGCAGCTCTCAATGTCCCTACCTACTACTTTCTTCGCATTCCCAATTATACGCTTATCTACCAAATCCGCTTTAGAGCTGAAATATTAACAACTTTCTCGCAAACGATGTGGATTGCCATGAATTGCTAGTGATTAAGATACAATTAAAATCATCAAGCACTATTTTTGAAGAGAAAAACAATCAGACAAAAAGAATATTTCATATAATAAAAACAGATCTACTTTGATTAATAACTGCAAAATTATATGCAAAATTATAAATAAACTTATAACTGCATTCGGTAAAAATATAATTCTGAGATCAATTTAATGAGTATGTAAAACATTGTGCTTATAAACAACGTGAGATTAGAAAACTACTTATTTATAAATTAAATATTGTACCTACGTTGTAAAAATTAAATTTATTTCTTTTTATATTACTATTGCGAGAAAATGTTGACAAATAAATTCAAATATAGATATATTTACTGAAATATAAAGAAGTAACAGAGTAATTAAATAATTATATTTTAGAAACAGAATTTGATTTTATATGCGTATATATATGATTATAGAAATAGATCAAAAATAAGAAGTAAGCGCTTCTATACATAGATGCAGCGTGGTAGTAGCACGGAATTTACGAGATAGCTACCCCACTTCATCCCTTCATCCTACTTTCCTTGTCCTATCCTCAACAGGTGGTCGTTTTGCTCAACTTCTGTATAGTAATTTATAATTTAATTGATTTATGCCCCCAAGCATGTTTCTCGCAGTCTCGAGACACTGCTTTCGAGAAATGCATCATTTCATTCATCGGCATATATAATAGTACCATTGTAAATTCAATTTGCTGTTATATTTTACAAATCATCGTTAACTTTCTAACATGTCTTTAATTATAAATGCTACATATGTTTTAATAGTTACAAATTAGCTGTTACAAATTATTTATAAGATATTAAAAGATATTAAAATTTGTAATAGGAATAGTGCAATTTAGATAGAGTCGGCAACAAATATAGCTGTTTTAATGACTTACTATATACATCGATACAGTTATAGCTGCAATACATATTTTTCAACAAGGAAGGGTTTTCAAGTTTCAAATAAGATTTATTACAGTCGAAATTTTTCCACATGATGTATCTAAGACTGTTGACCCTGACATGTCACAGAAAAACTTATAATAATACGGAAGCATTTTCTTTTTCGCAATACTAGACCTTGAATATTGACAAGGCCATGTCAAACTTTAAAAAAGGATTTCTTTTAATCATTAATCACTTGAAAGAGTTATGGAAAGCTTCACTGTTAGAATTCCCAATAAATAGCACACGTTGCAAATTCTAATTTGAAAATTTTCAAAGCTATAATTCTTTTAATTATTTATGTTTATATAGAAGACTGTAAAAGTATGTGCTGCGTTGCATATTAAAAATAATCTTTACTTGATACAATTTAAAACACATGAAAAACAAGAAAGATCAAAAGAAACTTAAATTTATATAGCATTACTTAGTGTACGTAGCTGATAGCATCTTTATCGATGTAACATCGGTAAATTAAAGGTGCTCGCCATTCGCGACGGATCATTAGGAGATAGATATAGAACGCTAGTCGAATCATGAGCGTCTTATCGCGCTCCTAAATCGCGGCAAAGAAAACAAGACTTGCCTCAATCCAACTTACTTGATGAACTCACCGACGAGTTCATAGTTCACGTGCGACGACGATGCAGTCGACACCTGAAAAGTTTTAAATCTTTTTGTTGCTTCTTAAGAATGTCTACTTCCAGTTTCTCTTATCGTAATTTGTTTGTGTCTTATTTCTTTTATTGCTTCAAGATTAAAAACTCATTTTAGAAAAAGTAATTTTATTAAGTCATTAATGATATCCTCTTTAAATAGCATAAGTATTAAAATTTTATCGCTTGACATGAATTAAACAAAATTAACTACATAAGTTTCCTAGATCTCAATTTTTATATTATTATATATTTACAATAATTGGCTAGTGCTTAGCAACTGATTACTTTTATCCAAAAAAACATTAATTTTAATTCGATACAATTTAATGAACATTTTCATAGTTTTCTTTTCTTTGAGAAACTGTCGCGACCAGTGGCGAGAATTGCTTCCACAATTTTCAAAGCCGCCACAACCGCGGCGGAAGGGTTCGTTCGCGTCCCCGCATAACGCGAATCTTGAGTGACAGACCTTAACAAAAGCAGAAGTATCCCTCGGTCCGGAATGGCACGGACCAAGACAGAGTCACATCGTCCGATCTTCGGGTTCTTTCTATTCTCGCGGGGGCGCTCTCGCACACCGCGTTAACCCCTCTAGCAAAACTATTACAATTCCTGGTATGGCGAAGCGCGTTTCCCTCCTTTCTAGCATCCCCATCCTGCCGCCTATCTACGCCACCTCCCTTCTTCCTTCTCGCAGTTCCCCGCAACCCATGTCCCGGCCCCTTCCTCGCCATGTTGGCATCGCGCCCGTCAAGGGAGATTTATAGCAACTCGAATTCCTCGACTACTAGTCGGCCGTAGTTGAAGGAAGAGAGGCCGAAGAGAAGTAAAGAGTGAAAGGGGGTGCTCCGCGGTTCCGGAGAACCTGGAGCCCTCTGAGGGTATGTGGCTGGCGGCGGTGGTATTGGGTGACGTTGGGCGGCCGACGGGTGGATGGGTTTGGTAGGTTGGAGGGGAAGGCACTCGTCACTCCGACGTGACGGCCGCAGAACTCGGCGGCTGGTACTCCATCGCCTACTCACCTAAGCCGCCGACGTTGCTGCTTGCCCTACCTGAAACTGTTACTGGGGGTTGAGGCGTTCTAGTTTTCGCGATTTTATGTTGTTTCACGAAACAGCATAAAACGTCCGCGTCTAATGGTTTTCTTACGTCATCTAATGTATTTATAAGCATTATTAGTTTATTAACTTATTTTCACATAAACTTAGCTATAACGCTCTAGTTTTTATTCTAGAGAATACATGCTCATATTATTAATTATATTAAACTGAAATGCATCATTTTTAATAAAAGTAACTGAATATTTTATTATTGAGCGGAGTGGAAATTTGATCGCGAAAAAAGCGCGAACGAAATAGTTTTCTCTCTTCGTGATGCGAATTGTACAGATGAAGAAAAGGGGAAGGCAGATATCAATCACACGGGTAGTGACGGGCTGAGATTTGGTAGCAGCTTCCAAGCTGAGGAGTAGCACGGGGAAGTTCTACCCGCAAACAACTCCGTCTATTCCATCATTATTTTTCTGAGAAACTCGCTATATTGATTCACAAGCTATCAACGTATCAATATGAACTTTCTTTCTCATATGAATGCTTAATAAACTATCACTATAAGATTACCACGCAATTACCTTCATTGATCGTAATTATTGTAATTATAAATTTTACATTAAGTTTTAAATGATTTCTGTAATACATTTTTATACAATTTATACTCGTTATACTGAGGGTTTAAAACATAAAGCGAGGCACCTACATATATAAACTTTTATATAAAATTCAGACACACCAATACTTTTCTTTCTCACATAAATCCGCTTTTTAGGCATTTTGTATATAGATATCTTCACGTTGTGCATTCAGCCGATGTCACTTCCCATAAAGAAAGAACCGTCTTTCTTTGACCAATATCAGTTACATATTTCAGAATACTAGACCCATGGGAGTTCAACGGTTAGGTAAGACAGACAGCGAGGTTGTGCGCCATAGCACCCGCAAATGCGATGTGACGTCTGCACGCAGTAGGTCGAGAGGAATTATTATAATAAGATCTATCGTAGATATACACAAACCAGACGTCTGAGACGCCGGAAAATTGGGATGTAGTAATAAAAAAATTTTTTATTTATTATTTCTAATATAATAGATCACTTTACACTTGTAGATTGTGTGTGCAGAAAAAAATTACTATAGCTTCTTTTTATTATGCATATTATCTGTGCATTGCTATAACTAATACCAACTTTAATCAATTTTAAAAAGTTTGACTAGATCGTCACGATTCGTTTCTGTTTCTAGAAATCAGAAATTGTGCCATCTACCACAAAAGGCTGAACAAGTTATCTTTGAAACTCTTCTAACACATAGTCGGTAACAAACTCTTAAAGGTACCACTTTTAATACCGGTTCACAAATCTCATAATAGTTCACCGAATGTCTGGAAGATGGCAATATGAACTGAACGCAGCCATCATGAATCAAATTGTGTCGAAAAGAAGTGGGAGATGATGGTGACGAGAGGTGGTCCTTTGTTGGTTAAGCCTACCACTCATAGGGTGGAGTTTGCCACATGCGACCTACTACCTGCAGTTGCAGCATTGGCGTAGAACAACAATTTTATGCATTTAAAAATAAAACATATGTATATGTTATATGTATAATTATATATTTTATTTATTCCTATCTCTCTGTTTAAAAACTGTTTTGCGACAGAATTCGAGACGCGTTATTTTTTAATAACCAAACTATATTAAAGAAAGAAACAATCAAATCTTCTATACATAATTTTAAATCAAATTATGATTTGCATAACACAATAATTTTTTCTTATCTATAATTATTATATATTTATAATTTGACAGATAAAATTATAAATTAAATAGAATTCTGTTTATTTACTATAGATTACAAATTATAGATCATGAAAAGTAAGCTTAAATATATTTAAAAGTTGACACATAAGTATATTTAATTTATATCGTTCACTGTTTAGTTTATATATTTAATTTATTTATCTATTAATATTTTTTATAAAACTTGTTTCACATACGTATCACATTTAAAATAATTAACATTATTTTATTCTTTGCTAATAAAATGCAAATAATATTTAAATACATATTTAGAGAGCATATACAGATCATTTTATGATCCGATTTTAAACATACGTTTGGGATACATTATTCTTATAAATTATTATTTCTCAACTGCAAAATTATAAATAATTGTTTTTATTTTAAAATAATATTCTTTTTTCAGCATCAATGTACTTAAAAATTAATTCAAGTAAATTTTTTTATTTTTTGTTTTGAATTTATATATTTTGCTAAGAATTTCTGTTAATAAATATAATAATTTTTGTTGTGATGTGATAGTTTTGAAATATATTAAAACATAAGAGTAACAACATGCTTTAACTCAAAGAAGTCGTGTACATCAGTATATTTAATTATTTGTATTTGCGTAATGTAATTTAAAGTTGTAACATAGATTTTTGAAGCAGGAAAGGAAAAGATTCGGACATCCCATTAATCTGATTGACCGCTCAGGAACGGGATGTGAAAAAAGTTTTGGTGGTACCCACAGGGTGCCGGGCGATATTCGCTGCCTTAAGGACTCGAGTTCCGTGAGAACTTCGGTCGGAGTTTCTTCCGGTTTTTCCTTCCTTTACGGGCTTAGCTGCCCGTAGAAAACGAGATGGTTGGTTCTCCTTTTCTCTCTACTTTTTTTCTTCTTGCCCCGCGTAAGGCCGGTCTGAGTGACCGTGGAGATTTGATTCTTCACTGACTATATAAAAAAAATCGAGGACCCTAAAACTCTCTTTTGGGTTACACTAGCTTATCCAGACTCTATAGCTCACTCCAATAAACTGAAGAAGCGATGTGTTGTCGTTCGCGTCTGCTGGTGGATGAATTTTAATAATTTTAATTACGCGAGAGCGCTTCCTTTGTAATTTGCATTTGATTCTGATAAAACAGTGTTACCGATGTCCAATCAATGAGTCTGATAGCATTCTATTATATCGGCGTAAAATAATTTGCTTTAATTGATGTAATCAATTTTATTTATTAACATTTAATGTAATGTACCAATAAAATTTAATGTATATAATATTTATTTATATGACCTAAGAAATTATTATCAATAAACAAGCATAAAATGAATTTTATGTTGGTAACGTATCATAAGAGAAATGCTCTTTTCTCTAACATATGTATTAGAGACTCATTTAAAGTTTTACCATAAAACAAATTACAATAACACAATATCTAAAATCGAATTAAAAGTTGCCTTAAAAACATTTCTGAAAATAGTCTAAAAGATGTTTTCCGATGATACTCAATTTTAGATAGATATTTATGTTGTCTCGAAAATATAAGCTTTTCTGCAATATCTGCAATCAGTAACTAAAGTATAAATTGCAGATTTTAATTTTATTAAAATAGTTATCTTCAGATAATACTACTATATCATTAATCGAGCTCTTCTAAAGCGATTTACATTTTCTTTAATTGAAAATGACATACATCTAATATAACAATAATATGTAAAAAAGAATAAAGAAAATTTTAAGAAATATTTTTATTTTTTGCAGCAATAATTTTTTTCACAGAAGAAAACAAAGTTAAGTTATTGAAATTTCTATTTTAACTAAACTTTTTCAAAGAACGTGACTTCAAAAAGATCAATGTGTACCAAAAATTGTGTTCAGAAACTTATAAAAGTTATAAAATTTCTTTCTCCTCATACATATATATATATATATATATATATATATATATTAATTACAATATTAATACGTGTTAAAAAGAAAATAATATTAAAAAATGTTAAACGACATTTGTTTATCTGTGTATAAATAATGTAATTCTTTAAAACTGTATAATTTAATTTAATAGATATAACTAATAACTTTTGTATATACATGTAATTATATTATAAATTTATGCATACAATTGTTTAATTATGTATATCAAATCTGGAAATAGTAACAATGTTAATTAAACATCATTTTTATTAACACATTTATTAGAGTTTATAATGTTATAATCTTTAGATATTTTTTAAATGCACGTATGTCTAAATTATATAAATTTAAAGTTATAACTTATATTATAAATAATAAAGTAATATGAAAATTATTATAAATAAATAGAATGTTTCATAATCTTTTATCTTTGCTTTTTTAGGCAAACATAATTTTAGCATTAAAAATAATTCTTTTTCTCTTACATAAAGGTATCAAGTTTAATTAATATATAAAAAAATTTTTTTTAATGTAATATACAATACAGCGGAGATTTATAACTCTTTTAAACAGAAAAAATTTTTAATTTTATATTTAATAATAAATTTGCAATTGCAATAATAAATTTTCGAAGTTCAATTTAGCATAAATATTAAAAGTAATTTTATAGTGTTAATTTTGTTAATATTACTATATTAACACTATCACTAGTTTTCATTATTATCATTACCATTAGTTTTACCATTAATATGACCGTTAACATTAATAAATATCCAGGTATATGTTCTCTACCATATTATGCATTCATGGTACAGTCTTTCTCCGACTCTCAGCATGAAACATTCTTATATTTTCGAATTGCATCATAAACCTAACTCACATTGAAAAACGCACAATGCAATCCAGTATACCTAAAGTTCAAAAGTTTTTTCAGAACAATACTGTGAAAAGAAAATATAAAAATTTCTTTCTTTTATTATGATATAAATTTAAGCAAGTGCAAAATTTTATTTGCTAAACTTAATAATATTGTAAAAATATTGTAAAATAAAAAAGAATATAAAAGAGACTCAATTTATCAAATATGATATTTTGCTATACAAAAACTACTTAATATTTTTAATGATGATATTATTTTTTTAAATTATTATTTGATATAACTTGTTTTATTCCAAAATACTTATTTCAAATATATTAGACAGAGATGCTTGTATAGAAAATGTTTATATAAAAAATAAATAAATTTTCACAGCATATCTCAAATAATAAAAAAACTTCTACCTTACAAATATTGCACACACTAGTTAGAACATAAAAATCATTAGAATATAGTCTTGTAAACATTATTAAATATAAATAGAATGGATCATCTTTATGCAAACTATAGTATTTCAGTTGAATCTGCTTTATTTTGTCCAATACTATAGAGAGGTAGTAGTGGTAACTGTCACCGAAGACAATTTATGTTAATGACTGTTCGTAACCGAGGAGAGCCGAGGTCGCTCGACAGAACAGTCTGCAGGTCGCCGTAGCAGCGGTCGGACACGAAGCTCTTTGCTCGACTTTCGAATCCTCCCCACTCACCAACCCTGAATTCACCACCTTGCGCGTCCTGACTATCCCATCCCTACGATGGCGACGCCCAGCGTCGATTCGTGCGCATTTTCATCCCCAGCTTGGAGATTCGTTCTCCTATGGACGCCTGTGCGCTTATCGAATGAAAATTGTTTTGTGATAAATCAGTGTATCGAAACGTAAAATTAGTGCCTTTTTAAGGATACTTCACGAGTCTTTTACGAGCAATTATTGGTAAGTGTTTGTTCTTGTTTTATCTTTGTTGTTAAAATCTATCCATTGTTATTCGAGAGAGAGAGACGCGACGTACCCAAATTTACTGTCATAGTGAACTACAGGACCGTTCGAAACGCAGGCTTAAAATCTATAAAAAGGATGCAATACTTATTGATTTTCCTATGAAAAGATAATGCCTATTTAACTTTGATACCAAAGAAGGCAGAAAAGACTTTGATATATACTTGTGATATCGGTATTCTATATTTCTTGATATTATCTATTTTTATCGAACTAGAACTGAAAATGGCTACATGTGAAATGGCTAGATGCGAAAACATAATTCGCTTCAGCTCACGAAATTATACGTTTTCTATATCTAAATAACAATTAATAATGATGTATGCTTGATGCATTTCTTCCGAAGGAATCTATAAAGAGAAATCCTCTTCTGTTTAATATAATTATATTTTAATATGTGTAACATAAAATTTATTATGCGAAAAATACAAAATTAAGCAACTTTATTATTGTTTATTTCGAGTTATAGTACAAAAATGGCAATATTTCAACTTTGTTTATCACAATATATTTACAATAAAAGCAATACTTCATGTACATCTTTAAAAAGTTGTAGTAAGAATTCTTTTTTCCAACTGAATGATCTTAATTCATTTATTCATATGCGACAGATTAAAATGCTATTAAAAGCATACAACGTTGTATTAATTATACGGCGCGTTGTGTGTCTTTTTATTAAATAATTTACTATCATAAAAAAATAATTCTCCTTAATTAAAGCAGCTGCTTAAACATTTTATGAATGAAACAAAATGCAATTATTCCATCAGTCTCTCCTCAGAGTTTAATCTGACAATTAGTCGTACGAGATTATGAAAAAAATCTGATATAAATTATAGTTTTCCTTTTTATGTGATATCTTCGGAATATCGCTTTGATTATACCAGACGAGAAAAATAGGTATCAATTACATGATATCAATAGTCAACGAAATACACTCCAGCACGTATAAGGTACCGCCGCGGTGGCGCCGACGGTGGCGAATTTCACGATTCCCATATAGCCTCTCGCAATCTGGCGGGATGCCGATCGATTTGCACAGTGTTCCTCACCCGCAACACGGTTCCATTTCAGTTCATTTCATAGCTCGCAATGATAATACATATGTATACGTAAATGTACAATGAAAATTATCACAGATTGGTGTAGACTTTCACTTGAAATTTACAACGGGTCTGGGTAGAAATCTTGTGTACTTGCTTTCGCGAATAAAAAAGCTTACTGTAAAAAATTAGTGGAATTAATTAACATCTCTAGTCATTTAAAGAGAAAGGACTACGTTACTATCTGCTGGGATCAGTTGTTTAGATTCTGTGCACTGTGAATAAACTTGAAAGTATCGTTGGATATTAGTAAGTTATTGATTCTATTGATTGCAATTTTTTAATACTTTGTTATATTCTTGATACAGACACAAATTGTTTATTTCAATGAATACAATATTAATTCACACATAAATTTAATAAACCTATATTTAAGAATTCTGTTAAATGTTAATTATTAAAAGAAAATTTGGAAAAGAAAGCAAAACTTCTTTTACGTATATATTTATAAATTATGTATAATTATTGACTGAGTAGATTTGCAATTTTTCGTGGAAAGTACATCTGATGAATGTACTCATGAGATGTTTACCACAGTCCTCTATAAAAAAGAATGTAAAATTTAAAACGAGCATGTGTGCACGAGAATAAACCGGCTGTGAATCCAATCAACAACTTACGGCGTCCACATTCCACATCTAACCTTCCAATCTCTAAACTTGTTAAGTACCTTACCAAAAAGGTTTATCTTCAGAATAGCAATTTATATCTTCTAACAATTTTTAAGTAAACCAAATGTATTATTCAAATCTAAAACATGTTACAAATTAATTAATTTCTTGATTATTTGTTTTGATAACTTTATCTCTAATTTTCTATCTATATTTATATATTTTAATTGGGAAAGAAATATATTTTTTTAAATAAACAATTATTTTTTTAGATATGTAAGATAACGTATCGAACAAAAAAAAAATAAGAAGTGTGTGTTTGTGCGATTATAAAGCGGCACGTGAATGAACAAGAGGTAGCGTGACACGACAAAGCGTTAAGTGATCGATGTCTGTCTTGTGAAAAGTATTGCTGCTGTGATTGCTATATGTATTTAATGGGAGTGTTACCGCCAAATATCCAAACAGCACGTGCCAAGCACACGTATTAGTTTCTTATTATTCCCTTACCCTATATTATTAAAAACAGTTTAATATTAGTATATATAATTAAATTTGTTAGTCAATGCTAATAGTTGTAAATATGATAATTAACGTAAGATATGGAAATAAAGAAATTATTTTAAAATTTTATATAAAAGTTAAAAATAACATATTAAAATTTGTTGTTGACAATGTGAGAATTAAAACCTGCTTGATATACATTGTATAATTTTCCACTAAAAGCTGTTAATGTTTTATTCAATTTTAAACTCTTAGTATGATTAAATTAAAGTACCGGTGTCATAAATTAACACATTTCCGCAAGAAATGATGTCATGCTGTGTGCATGGGAGATACAATAAGGTCTAGTTAATCTTTTTCCAGGCGACCATGCAGTCAACTTCATTCTCTCAAAATATAAAATTGTACCTTGATGCTTTTACCGGGTAATCATGAGTATATTTTATTATAAATATTTATTTATATTTATATTTATATATATATAAGTATAATAAATATAAATAAACTAGTTTTTTGTATATCGAATATAAATTTAAAATAATACAACGCTAACATTTCTTTTTTCTTTGATTATTTTAATTTTTAATCATCAGACATTATTATTTTATTACAAATTATAAAAAGGCAAATAGCGTTAATATTCTTTCCAAAGTGTACATTAAGGTTGTGACTCATAAGAGTTATTCGAAATTTCTTTATAGGGAACAGTTCTGCTCTCCTGACTTTTTTCTTTTTTTTCGGTATCGGAACAGGTATCACGGTCCGTTGTAGGTAATAGGTCTCGGATAATAGCGACCTATTTGACCTTCAGTTTTGTAGCCCGCCTGCTGCGTATTTCCAACTTCTTCGAAGTTTTTGTCTTCAAGATTCTACACAACTTGTGCACATTGAATGCTTTCTCGCAATGAATTCCGTTTTCGCAGAATACTATAATTCAAAGTACAAAAGCGACATATTATAAATAATTTATTTATCAAGACAGTCTATAATAACAAAAATTAAGAGAAGTTTTTCAAAGCTTTGAGAAATATTATTTCTATATTGTATTTTATTCATTCAAATGTTTAATTTAAACTAGAATAAAATTTGAAAAATATTGATAAGATCAATAAGCTGACATTATAAATTTCATTACAATACAATGTTTTGCTTTTAATGTAATATCTGGTTTACATATTATTATTGAATTAAATATCTGTTTCTCTATTCGATATTTTACCATGTTATATGATAACATTTTATCGCGACTATTTCGAGATTGTGATAATATTAAAATTAATATATAGTTTATTTATAATTTTAATATCAATATGTATAATACTTCCTACATTAATGAAAAATACATGAATCACGTAATGTAATTATTTATTACTGTTATTAGTCATAATAATTTTTGTTGAAATAGACGAAATAACCTTGATTTTATTTACAGATTACTGTTTATTTGTTTTAAAATAAACTACTAAAATTTATTAATATTGTTTTCTGTATTTATATCTGTTGTGCTGCAGAATAAATGCTGCTTAAATTATTGTAAGTCCTTACATTAATTATAATCTTGTAATAATTATGACATTCAAAAAGATGATATTTATTGCATTAATTAAAAATTGTTCTTATTCTTTGACTTAACTGTATCGAGTTGCCTCCATAAAAGATCCGCTATTGTAGGTGGATTCGCTTATTATCGTGGCACAAAAGCCGCGTGAGTTCCTTGCGGATGCTGCGAGCCCTCACGTGGATTTCATTTCAGGATCGCATAAAATGGTGCTGAAGGGGGCAGGAGGAATGAAGGAGATGAAGGGGAAGAAACACGAGGGGAAGAAGAATGGTGCTGTGATGCGGCCAGGGGAGCGAGGGGGAAGGGAAAGATGCCGGCTGGTAAGCAGATGGTTGCCCCGTTTATTGGTTTATTCGTTGGTTCAGCCATGACGTTCCGTCCGGCCATGAAACGAGCCGGAGACTCTCCTTGTGTTAGAGAGTATCAAGCAACGAGGCTACAACTGCTCTTCCTATTAAAACGCATCCGCGAGCTACTTACTCGCCTAGTATGTAAGTAATCGGCAGCATAAACTATAGTATACGTAACTTAAGACCGGTGATTATTCTTGATAATAAACTCACGTGAAAAATGTTTACTATTAAATTCATTTGTTTCTATAATCTGTTTAATTCTTTGTCTTTATATAATCCTTATAATTGATAGCGCAATATTTTGCATCGATCCATTTTGATTATTTTGCAGATTTTTCAATTGCATCTGATATCTGCCATGGTGAATTTATATATTATACATCTGTAAAAACCAAATGGTTCTATAAATTCTGTATGTAAGTAATGAAAGAATCTTTAAAATCAATGTTTATTAGACAAGAAAATTATTTTGTTTTGCTACCCGTTACAGCTCAAAAACAATATATATTAAACTGATGAGTATTTTTTCACGCATTATATTTGTTGTTTTGTGCATGTGCAATATTTTATTGCAAAGGTAATTTAACATCAAACTTTTTTTACACGTTTATATATTTGACCAAAAAGAAATAAATAGTTAATTGTTAATTATAAATTTTTAACACAGTAAAATATATTGTTCTTTTAATTTATGCAACTTATTTCTAGCTTGTATAACATGTTTTAAAAAATATGTGACTATTAAACTATAATTCATTTTACAGCTGGTTAAAAAGTTTTATCGGCATCGATACAATAAATTTTTCTACACCGAAAAATATGCACGAAAGCAGAGGAATAGCATAGCAGCAGTTTTGATGGCGGGGTGCAAATGTACGCGTTATATAGATGATATTCAGTAATGGCGTCCTGGGGGCGGACGAAATGCTCGGGTCGATAGAAGGTTGCTTGCCGACGAAACTCAAATACACTCTCGTCTTATTGCCGATGATCCCCACTTACAATGGACTTTTCTATGGCTTATCCCCAGGGATGTCATCGACATGACTCAAAATATAATTCATTATACCTGTGAAATGTAAGTATATATAAATTTAAACGTTTATTTAGATCAGAAAATAAAAAAAAAAATAAAAAGAGAGGAGTTTAAAAAAAAGTATAGAAAATAATAAAATAACAGTTTTCGGCTAGGGAATTTTAGTATTCTTGTATTACGTCATGTGTCGGTAAAGTCAGTCGCGGAATACTACAAAATACAAAACGATATTTTTATTGATAATTTTTTTATAAACACATCCTAGAAAAAAATTAAGATAAATTCTTTAATAAAGATTTTAGAAATGTTATTTAATTGCATATGATGCAATTTATTCTATCAAACGTTTAATTTAATTTATAATAAAGTTTTAAAGATATTGATAAAATCGATAAGCTTTGATAATATAAATTTTATTATACAATAATATTTTGTTTTTAATGTAATATTTGGTTAACATATTAATATTAAATTAAATATATATTTTATATGAGAGAGATGTTATAAATAGAAATTGTATTATTGAAATCTGATATCTTATTTACTTTTCAGAGAAATTTATATTTCTATTCTTTTGAGGTTTTACCCCCGAGACCAATAACTTGATCCTTAAAGAAAATATACATCTTAAGCAGCTATGCCAGTAGCTAAGCTCGCTGTTATGAGCTGAAGGGTGCGAAATATTTTCAGTAAGTCAGGTCATTTTCAGATTTCTTAATCCGGATCAAAACCCGAAAAACGTCGTTCAAAAGGATTAACACCATCAGCCGATACCTAATATGTTTCTATAAGAACTCAACATCTTTCATTTTTCTTGACATAGGAAAACTAATTTATCTAAATGACATTTGACGTTGTAACGTTTTCTCCACGACAAGATCACTTCTTATTTCGCACCCTTTGCTACGTAAAAATATTAGAATACAAAATTTTTATTTTCCTGAAAAATTCTTATCAAATATTTTAAAATATGTCCTATAAATATTATTCTCGTAATGTTAATATATAATTATGTAAGATATTTTTATATACATATATATTAAAATATTTTCTTGTTTTATTAATTGCATGCGAACAACCAGCGTATGCGACATGACCAAGTAACCTGGAAATGAAAGGTACGTCGACACGCGTACAGGAATAAAAGGAGCTGTACCGCTAAGAAGACGAAGAAGAAGAAGAAGGAGAAGAAGAAGAAAACCAAGGAGAACGCGACCTTGCTACATTCAGCTGTGTCATCCTTGAGCCGTTAACGCTCAGGTGGTTTCGATCCCAGGAACGAGCATCAATCATCATTGGTAGTGCAGGTGTAATGTGATCATTGTCACTGAGATAACCCAGTACGATATTCACTTACGAAGCGTGTCAAATGACATAATAGAGTTTATCTATAACAGCGCGTATAAATATTAAAAGAAACGGCTACAATATTTGATCCTTGACAACATACAATCTATTAAACCTTTGAATAAAAAATATGACGTAACAATTGTTGAAAATGTAAAATTCTCATATGTATAATACTATCAATATTTTACATATTTAATATCAACATATAAGATATTGCAGATATTTATCTCAAAATTGTCTTTTATAAAAAAACATATTTTAATTTAAACAGTAATAATAAACGTTATGTAGCCTTTACATAATTTCATAATATAATAGAATATTGTGTTAATAATAATAATACGTAAGATAGTATCAATGCTAGCAAAATAAAGTAGTAAAATAAATCGGTATTAAAATTAAATGTTACATAAAAACAATATATTTTTTTTCTTATGTTCAATTTCTTCACACCTCCCGATAGATATATTTCAGATAAAAATGTTCGTCAATTAACTAAAAATTCGTTTTCTTTACTAATTAACTTATTTTTGATTATGTAACTAATGGGTAGCTATTCTTTATACTAACTATCGACACAAACTGTATTAGCATTTTACTAGAAAGAATATTTATTCTCTGGGAGATATTTCATGGATAAAATTATCTAGAGATGAAGAAATTAGGCATTAACCGGTTGATGTCCAATTTCTTCACCTATAACTTAATTCATGAGATATTTCCTGGAGAATATGATAATTTCTATATTAAAATTCTAGTACACTTTGTGTTAATAGTATGAAGAATTAGTTATTCTTATATAGATACGTAAACAAAAATTTTAATAAAGTAAACGAATTTTCAGTTATTTGACGGATATTTTTATCTGGAAGATAGCTATCGGTGTGAGAAATGTGTGAAGAAATCGGGCAGAATTCCAGAAACTAAATTATGTAAGAGAGAACCGAATACGTAATTAATGAGAGATTGACTTTTACTAACAATACTGTACTGAAAATAGATTTCACGTATGTATCGTTTAAATACTTTCTAAAAATTAATTTTTTTTTAAATTAGAAAATTTAGAAAACATGGTTGTGTTTTATATTAACGGTAATTGTGACTAATTTTGCTAATTTGATATTTTTTTGGAAGTTTACGCAATTTGCGCTAAAAGCAGACCCTGCCTCGCTTTCTTGAAGAGTGACTCAGCATATATACCTAAGCTATTTCCATATGACTGTGCACTTCATAAGCCTCTGCGAGTGTTAATTTGAAATTACCCATGTTCTATAACTTCAACGATAGGAACGTAAACACCGCTAATGCAATACAAATTGTTGAAAAAAAAAACGTACGCTTATATTTATAAACGATTACGTTATAACGTTGATAGAATACATAATACCTTCCTAACAGAGCTAAAGCCTCTTTAAATAATATTTACATTGACATATTATAGAAGTTGGAATAGAAACGGATACGGAAGACATGAAAAACTATACAAAAATGTATTACAGTATAAAAAATTTTTAATCAGTTGTATAACAACGTAAGAACGATATTGTTTACAATTTGCAAATTATAATATTAAGATTTCTGCCCGTTAACTGAATGTTTCAAATTTAATTCTATGTTTTACAATTAAAGTGTAAAAACTGATATTAATAGGAAAATATTTTCAGGTTCCTATAAAATGGTTGCGAAGTCTACTGAAGATCACATACTGGGCGGACAAAGAAGTTAAGACCGGCACGTATATGTTAAGTATTTTTAATATATAAGGAAATAAACGATAAACGATGAATGTGCCGTACAAGAAAGCCCAGTTAATGCTCTACATCTACCCTGTAGATCCGAATTTGTTTGATAAGAGGCGACAAATTCGGTTCTAGAGAGGTTTGTGTGGTGCATACAAAGCAACGGTGATCTTTAAATGAGAGAGGATATCAATCCAAATTAAACGCACAAAAATTTGTTAACGTATTGAAATACTGGATAAACGTTTTTAAAATTGATAGATTTTATTATGGTAAATACCAACATCAGTGTTAATAAGTTCCTAAAAATTTTATTTACGCAATAAATGTAATGTAAATGTAAGTGTATATGAACTCCAACTAGTGATTATAACGGAATTCATATAATGTAAATCAATTAAAAATTACCAGAACGTTATAATTATATATTCATATGTTTAGATATGTGTTACGTGACTATATAATTAGGTAGTTACAATTAGGTCGCTGGAAATACTTTTTAAAGTCACTCATGTGCGTATCGCAAACGAATTATTAATGGTAACGGAAAAATGACAAATGTAAGAAAGAATTAATGAGCGTCATTACGCCCATGGACTTGGTTGCATGCATGTTGGCGTACTGTCGATGATGAACTGCTACGTCTAGCGTGACCTGTTGCGCATAAGTTCACTCACACATCGTATTAAATTGTACGTTTTTCTAGTCCTTTATACAGGTAGATTCAAATTCTGTTTAATTTATATGAGATTGTAGTAAAATATTTGTACGATATATATAACTTAGATTAGCAATAAGTAATTTCATAAAGAAGTGATTTTAAAGAGCATGTTATTCAATAAGATTTACTTAAAGTCAAGAACTAGTAAACTACTCTCTAATACCTTTCTATTATTTACCATTATTTTGTTTTTAATTTATTGTTTTTATATCTTATATATGTTATATACTTTTGCTTTCTATATTTTTATAATCTTATATTTCAATAAGGCAATTTATAGAACTACTGCCTATTAATTTTATTTGACATGTGTAAAGAAACGCATACATCCATTTATATTATTTGAATTTCAATATTTTGTATTACAAGCAATTGAAATACAGTTAATAACGGTAAAGGGAATAATTTAAAGTCAGAAAATTTGAAAAGTTTTATTTTTAATAAACGTCCGAATAGTATCCGAATAGAATAGAATACATTAATATATAACTTCAACTATATAATTTTCTGTGATAAATATGGTATAAATATCGTTTAATATTCTAATCTAAAGTACGACACGATTTTCTTTTATACTTTTACATCACATAATTTTATCATCTTATATTCTTGCAATGATTATTCATTGAATAGACATCACATGCGGATGCACGATTTCTTGAATCTTTCTGTAAAGGCTGAAGTAAATCCATTAATCTCTGATCGTGTTCATATTAAAATGACATGCCAGTCGTTACGCAACTACTCATAAGTGCTAATGAAGTGCATACACAGGTGTAATTACCAATCGAGTGGACTGCCCACTTTTCACTCGTAGCATAATCTAGTGGATAAAAAAAGAGTGTTTCATAATGACACTACGAGGAAAAACGCTACCGCCTCGCGTAAATCAGCGATTCCCAACTGATGGTTCTCGGCGTTAAAATTTCTACAAGTATCACAAAGATGCAGAATTGGTTAGTAACTAGTTAACAAGTTAAAAGTTAACTAGTTACTAATAAAGTTAAAAAATTAATAACTTAAATTAACTTTATTAATTTTAATTAATTTAATTTTTAACTTTAACTTTAATTAGTTATTTTTGAAACACAAAAACATTAATCTATTAACTTTTTCCTAGTTAAAAATTTTTCTATTTAAAAAAAAGATTATAATAGAAATTATTCATTCTTATTTTAAAAACAATATTTCTTCGTTATTTCATATAAATCACTAAATTTACAAATAAAATATTAAATTTCTTTGACGATGCATATAATATTATAATTGTTTTGAGTAATCTAACTTCAAAAAGTTAAGAATTTCTAATTTAATATGTATAATACATTTCCAAATTAGCTTTTAAGTTAATCTAAACTTAACGTAAATTTTAATTGTGTTAGTTTTTTGTTCATGTAACGTAATTAAATTAAATTTATAAACCATTAACTTAATTAATTAACATAATTTAATTAAAAATATGTATAAACTTAACCAATCTTGTAAAAATAGTTATGTATAAATATTTGCGATAGCAAATAATATATATATATTTCTTAAACAAGAGATAATATTTTCAATGTTTAATAATTTATAGTTAAAATGCAAAAAAAAGTTCTTTCTCAATCTCGAATTCAAATAAGACTCAAAACTTTCCTATGTAGAAAGGTATATATCTAAAAATTAATTATTTAATAATTTATTAAAAACTGAAATATGAATAATAAGTAAAATACGGTCAAGTATGGTAATATCATAAAAATATTATATATTATTATATATATAGCTTTACCTTATAATATTTAATTTTTTCTCTACTGATGTTTGCGTGTGCGTATGTGTGTGTGTTTATTTTAAAATAAGTTTAAAACTATTATATTAAATATGTATAAGATATACAAATATGGTTGTAAAAGTTTACATTTTAAAATTTAAAATTCTAGAAAGGTATTCAAAATACACAGATTATCTAATATTAAGATTAATTATATTTAGCATATTAAGATTAATTATATTTAGCATTTTCTACAAAAAGAGTTTATCATTATTTAAAACACTTGAAATATTTAATTGATACAAAATACTTTTTAATGTCTAATTTAATTCAAATGTGTTAATTAATAATTAAATATACATAATTATGAAAAAGCAATTATGTTACTAACATAAAAAATGATTAATTTATTATTGTTTATATTTTCTTGCAACTTGTTGCAATTAACTTATTGATTGTTTTAATTTTGATAAATTAATATATAATCAAGTAACTGTGCGTGCTTGCGTGTGTGCGTGTGCGCGCGCGCGCGCGCGCGTGTGTGTGTGTATGTGTGCGCGTATGTATTTTATATAAAAGTATGATTTTTGTAGAACTTTATAGTTTAATGGAGAGCAAATAATAACTTAATTATAACACATTAAAATAATATTTAGTAACTATCAAAATTAGCCACAGTTGCGTATGTGTGTGTGTGTGTGTAGTATGTATTTAACGAATTCTATTAGATATCTACGTGTAACGAATCATTTCCACTAAGAAATATTCTATTAAACGTTGTTCTAATAACTTCCACTTTAGATTTACTAATAACGTGATGTACACAGAACCAATGTAAAAGATCCAATCACGCTTACATATTCTTCCTGGTGCAGGAAGCATCGGTATCGGTATACTTAACTACACGCGAGGCATACTCCGCACCGCGAGTTATCGCCGCGAACATCGGATCGCGATGTTCGCCGGACATTCACGTCACCAGACTCGCCATTCTGGTTCGAGTGGCGGAGTGCCGGAGTCACTCAGATGGAGACAAACGGCTGTACGGCGTAGATACGGTTGGACACGTTTATGTACGTTTCCAGGGATCCTCACGCGGAGTCTCGTCTCGAGTCTAAATCCACATTCGAATGTGCGAGAAAACATAGCAAGATTAATGATTTTGTGTGACACGGAGGGAGAGGGTGCGCAGACCGCCAGCCAGCCAGCCAGCCATCCAGTCAGCCTGCCTGCCCGCTTGCTTGCTCGCTTGCTTGCCTGCCTGCTTGCCTGCCTGCCTGCCAGCCGCCTGATCGTTCGCCGACGGCGGCGACGAAGACGGCGACGGCGACAGCGACAGCGACGGCGGCGACTGCGACTTCGACTGTGGAACACCGCGAGAAAACGTGAACTGCAGCAATAACTTTTCTCATAGCGCGTTATCCGTATTTCTCCGTCACGCAGCAGCAAGCCGCAGCTTACGAAACTATTGACCCGATTCCAAGGATTCCGCACCACTTTAAACGACGTTCCTCGATTGATCGAACAGTGGACGGAGGGAGAGCGGTCGATCTGTCGGGAAAGTGAAAATATATCTTATGTGATCTGTTCTTATCTCGTTTCGTGTAAAGGAACGATTAGTTTTTATTTTGTACGAGAAAGCATGCACTGTGTTCTCCCCCTCTCCTTACTCTCCCTCTCTCTCTCTCTCTCTCTCTCTCTCTCTCTCTCTCTCTCTCTCTCTCTCTCTTTCTCTTTCTCTCTGCGCATACGTAATATTCAATTTATGACGACGAGATAATCGCTTTCAGGCGATATATTGATTAAGATAACGCGAGTGCAGGAACCGTTTTCGCGTTCGTTCGAAACGTCAGATATATATCGTCGAGTGTAATTACCAATTTCATCAGCTGAAGGAAGCCAGACCTATCGATTACACGAATAAGAACAAGAAAACGTTCGAGAAAACAATATCTTCGTCGCTTTTTGCAATATGCTAATTATGTCAATTATGAGTTATATCTATCCTTCTTCGGGTTCTAACGCGCGGTTATCTGATTAGTTTTCGTAAATTACATCGTTCCACATTTTCTTCGTAGTAGTGATTGATGAATTCTAGCCGATTAACATTCCAGCTTGACACGAGGCATTCATTAGCTGCCGGGATTGTGCGGTGTATAAAAATAAGAACCTTTAACTTGTATTAGCAATAGATCGAATGCGTTTTCTCTTTGATACTATCAAGAATATTTATACTCCTTGGTAATTGCATTGTTTTACTCAATACTCTTTTTCCTTTTTCTTTAATACTAAGTTAACGTTAATCCTACAACTCTCGGAGTCTTGACATCGAGAGAATAACGTGGACGTGATAGATGTCAAATGTACTTAGATATAATATCTTCGAGCGGAATCAAAACGGAAAAGTGTAGAAGGGGTTAAACGAGTCCTTTGCACAAACAATGCAAACGTGGGGCATTCGTTCGGACGGATTCATGTCTCTATGACTGATGAGATCTCCTCAATCACGAGGGGGTCTTTGACGGCGCTTCAAATATCGCTACATCGTCTCAGGAAATGAAAAAAAAAAAAGACATTAGGTATGCACAGGCACGCTCGATACATTTCATATTAACCGTCATTCGATTTTCCCGCGCAAAAATTACCAAAGAGCATCACCCTTTGAATCGAATGCCAACTGTTCCATATTAATATTTCGTATCACTGAGTTTATTATAATCTGGTTCATGACTCTCGTCGAAGCTGTCAGATTAATACAAAGTGTAAGAACTCGTTCCACCCGAGAGACTTATTGACGACACGGTCAATAATAAATTCGAGATAACCCTCCATCGTGAAATCACGAGTGGTACGTTTGAGTGGCAGTTATTTAAACCTGATATTACAAAATTGTAAGGTTGGCACGTTCATCAATTCAAAATTGTGATCTAGAAGGTATAACGAATCTGTGGTCGATAAGGCACGCCGTGGCGTAGGTCTAGTCTGGCAGACGTACGGAGAAGAGGAAGGCAGCCTTTGATGCCTCTGGCCTTCGGTCCAGTCGTGCATCTTGTATCGGACGCGGACAGAAAGAGGTCGGCATAGATCTGACGCCCGCGATGAGCGCCGCTGCAGTATAATATTAATGATGACTCGCTCGCCCCTTGGAAGAGGCTGTCTACTTGGTCTGTCCTGCAATGTCCTTTTTCTTCAGGCACGGATGCACTTTCTTCATAATCGGTTTATGCACATACTTCATCTATTAATTTGTCTGACGCTGTGCTAAACTTCCAATTTAAACAGAATATTTTTCTTTTACATATGTACTCGAAGCAATGGCGCTCCTGGTTTTTATTAATTATCTTTTAACATAACTAGTTAATCGAATCTCTCGGTTATATTTTCTGCATGTACCATCTGTCAAATTGTATTTCAAATTTCATTAGGTCGGTATACAAGCTCACTTACTGCTCACAGTTCTCGCAAATTTATTATTTTTCAGATTATTTATATAATTTATGTAATGTATTTCTTTTGTTACCATACGCATATATACATATTTTTCACTTTAAAATATAATAAGACTTAATTGATTTAAAAAATGTATAATTTTTTTTTAAATAACAGTTTTTTAAGTGAACCTTTTCACATAAACATATTTTGAAACCTTTTCATATTCAAAAAATTATATTTTCTACGTAATTAACCAAATAGTTTATTCTTTTAAATCTTCAAAATGATCCTTTAGCAATATGGCGGAAGAACGTAGTAATTTGAAGAATATAGACCAGACGATGAAGCATATCCCGCGGGGAAAGGTGGTTGTGGCCCTGACCACCTGCTGCCTCTTTGATTCCGCCGCTAGAATCTCATTTAACCGTGTAATCCCGATGTTCATTGACGATGGATCGTCCCGTCTGCCGAGCATTGTAGGTGTACTAAAACATTATACGTCGTCTAATACATCATCGATCGAAAATAAAGAGTATATCGGCAATAAGCGCTGTTACCAATATCGAAACATCCGGTTGGACAAAGAAACAATCCGTACAGCATTGTGTGTGCATCGGTGTGCGCAATTAATTGTATCGCATGGCATATGTGAAGGAATGAAAGAGATATTGAGAGCATGAGATATTTAAAGAATTAAAAAAAAAATAATAATGTATATAATTACCAAATGTAATTCTTTCTCTTTTGACTGTATCTCGCTTATCTATCAGATTTCGCTCATAATTGACTAGAAGTCTTAACCCTACAATACTAACACTATTGCATATGATACATAGTATTAGTATTCATACGTTAGTTTTATAAAAAGTATAAAAGACAAGCTTAATTTTCTAAAATATCTAAATTATAAACAAATATGAGTCAAACATAAATACGATTTATTTGTTTATAAATATCACAATTAAATAAGATAAATATATTTATATTTAAATATATTACTTGTCAGAATAAAAATGGAATTTTATAATTACAGTCATTTGGAATAATTTTTTAATTTATTAATACTTTTGCAATAAATATGATTACGTATAATCTTTTTTATCTTTTAAAATTATAGATGCATTTGACACATTATTGTGTCTTTTTCTAACTTTTTTCTAAATATTTTATTCTGTTATATTACATTTTGTTTTATTCTGTTATAATAGCAAAATATTAAAAAATATAATGAAATGCAGTAAAAAAATTACTAATTAATAAACGAATGCTATATACCGAAACGTTCGAGGTGACGAGTTATTAAGCATCGTAAATTGCACAAATCATAGTCCTCGATTTTCGTGCAAGACAGTGATTTGGCTTTCCCGACTACCGACAATGAATAGACATTGATTGTTTGCGCCGTGTCACGGTTTTAGAGTTGCGTTTAATTCAATTTGTGAGTGACTTACGGTGCCTGCCCTTAGTCATCGTGCAGCGCACGCTTTATAAGTCGGCTTCTTCTCTGCGTCTCCACGGAGAATCAACTATGAGTAGTGGAATAAGGAGCTCCTTACTGCGCTTAGATCGACATCGCTATCGGTACTGTGCAAGAATGAACATCATCAAATGAATAGTGTGTAAATAGCCAAGCCATGTATTGTTATTATCTCTTTCTAGCTAATGATGAAGCAGTTGCCAATTCGAGTAAATTCCAATGTTTTACCTCTCTCTTTTTTTGTTTTTATTTCATTTCTTTTTATGTATATTTTCTTCTTAACATCTTAACGTATAAAATAAATGCAACGTTTTTGCGAATTTACGAATAAAAATTAAGCAAGAAAGAATTGGACCACCCAGTGATACATACGCGTGTTTATCTCTGCCACTCTTCGCTATTTGTTTATAAACTCAAATCACGGAGGAGTGTAACCGAGAAGAAGCCAAAAAAAAAAAAGAATTATTGTTGAAGCTCTCTTTGCCTTGCATCTTAGCCGCCGCGGAAAGGCAAATGATTGGTATCACAATAAGAGATGTCGACTGAAGATGCCGCTCATCAAGTGAATCAGCAGCAAATAGTAGCGGGCTAATAAGTGCTATTATTCCGTCGCCGTGACGGTTATACGCACGTGATACTAGGTACGTAAATACGGAAGAGGCGAAGAAGAAATGAGAAGGAGGTACTGTTACGTTGATACGGACGAAAGAGAGAGAAAGTTACTGTTAGGCGCTGAACTCCCTCATCCAGCCGCCGATGACCAAGCATATTCGCGCCCAAGTCTAGACTCGGGCAGACCGCTGGTCATGCAACAGTCCAGGTTGCCCTGAACCACGCTTGAATGGCTATCCACGCACATTGCCGGCTTTGGCTGTGCGGCATTTGGATTTTTCCTCACAGAGCTCGAATATAACTAGTGTTATTAATTTCTACCTACTATTATGCCCAATCGAATAATAAATTCCATTTCTATCGTGGTAAATCGGATATACAGCACGATTCGTATAAATATCACATCGTGGTGTTGCGTGGGTATGAAATGTTATAGGATTGATGCAATCGTATAGAAAAGTACCTGCAACTACCAAGTATTATTCCGAGTATTGTTCCAAGTATCAGAGTATGTGCCAAATAGTAATGCCGTTATTAGAATGTCCTTTGTATATTGGAAAATAAAAGAAAATTTGCGATGACCTCAGCGGAAAAATTTCCTTGATATTATTCCTTTGTGCCCATACTGAAAGTATGGCATGTGTGTGGCAAGCGCGTTATATGGCTCTACGTGATTCTATGGCAGCCAGATCACCCGGTATTATCTCGACTATTCGCACAGAGCCGCGTAATAGCGGAGATACGAATAGAAGGAAGGAGACGTGGAGCCGCTGGTGACCATTTCTCGAGAGTTGCCAGCAGAGAAGACGAGGACGAGAGAGACGGTAGAGACAAGGACAGAGATCTAGATGGAAAGGAAAGAAATAAAGAAAAGAGGAAAGAAATGAAAGGCTGTCAGAGCTACGGAGAGCAAAGTAAGAGAGAGAAGAAGAGCAAAGGATGCGATTGCAGAAAGGGAGCGAGAAAACGGGAAGACGAGAGCGAGACGGAGGTCTAGGAGGGTATTAGCCGGTCTGAAGGGTGGATGCGAAGAAAGAGAGTTCCCTCTTTCTTATATATTTTTTCTTGTATTCTCCAGCGTTCCTTGGGAAAAGTTTGTTGTTTGAAGCAGCGCTCTGCCTCTCACCGATCATTAATCATGCCGAGTTTTGGTTTGACTAGCAGCAGCGTCGGTATGGGTCTCTCTCTCTCTCTCTCTCTTCTTCTCCTTCTCTCCCCCACCTCCCCTTTTCTCCCCCTTATTCCTCTTATATTCTCTCTCTGTTTCTCCCTCATCTCTGTGCACTCTGCTCCCCCTTCCCCCTTTTCACTCCCGGTTCGTTCCTGTTACGTCGCGTTCCTTGAGCCGCCAACCTCGAAGCTTTCTGGGGGAAAGAAAGAGGGTTGCTGGCTAAGCGGCGGTGGGGTTGGCTCGCTTCTACCCCCCATCCCAGTCCCCTAATCTGCTTCCATCCTGCTCGATCCCACTGTACACCCTTTCGTAGAAGAAGAGGGGCCGCGCTATACGGGAATATCATAGAAGGGTGCCACCATAGAAAAGGAAAACCCTCGTATTTCGTACTTTTCTCAGCCCCTTAAAAGTACGCCAACTGGGGCCATTTCTTTCTGCGCTTTCTACGAAGGCTTTCTTCGTAATAATAGATTGTAAAGCCTTTAATCCTACGCGGCGTTTCACGTACGCCACGTTTATCGTGACTGCCAACGTAATATCTATTACATTGCTATCATCACATATCTGCACATCGGACAAGAATGAAATGTTGTTTTATAATATGGCGATAAAGTTTAGTCTCAAACGTTAAATACGGTTTGCAGGAGCAATTTGATCGATTGTCATAGTGGACAAGTGAAGTTTAATTATAAATATAACGCGCTTTAACCCTGAATCACATATTTAGCTATCTGACATTGCGTTTGGGTGGAGATATCGGGATCGGAGGAAGAACGAAGTGAAGCCATACCTGTGGATCGGTACCTCGAAAGTTACGGGGTCCCGCTGCAGTTGATTAACGATGTGAGCGTCCAGGTCGAGGTGGGTGGCGCATGCCTTTGTGACAGCACAGCCGCTCCTCCGCTCCTCGACATCGCCACCGTTGCTATCACGGATTATTATAACTCGTACGTTTCATCTGCCTTCTTCATCGGCTGTTCGGTAGACATCGAAATGGTTACCGGTTATCGTCACGTCCGTTTATCTACGTGGTGGTTCGAGACCTAACTTTGAACTCTTCGAGAGTGAATAATAAATATGCATACGAAATAATTTTGTTATTATTTGCAGGTTACACGTAGGGTAAAGACAGGCAGTATGGAATAGATTATATCAATATGGAATAGGGTCACTTTAATGTGTATATTTCATAAATGCTTTTAATAATGTTATGCTGTTTAATTTTTAACTTTTTTTATTGACACAGAAACCTATGTAGCACAGAATACAACGTTTCAGCAATATTACAGCAAAATTGTAACATTTCAGCGATTTGCAGAAACATTCCAAAGTTGCCGCAACATTGTAAGAATTAATGTTGTGCTGTATGGAAAGATTTTGTTTGTCAAGATGTGCGTGTAATAGTACGAAATGTTTCAATAGTAGAGAACATGAAATACACTATAATGTTTATTTTGTATATAATAACTTATTATATTCCATAAATATTTTCCATGTTTTATATTTATTTCTCAATGCAGAGGTTTCTATTTTATATAAATGCCATTTTAGATTACTCAAGTATAAAAAAACGTATAAAACGTTTAAAAGTATAAAACGTTAAAATATATAACGTTCAAATATTTTTGTACTTATGGTGTTTCATATTTTTGCGATAACGACGATAAGTGATTATTATACATATATGTGCATCAATTATTATGAAGTCATAAACCGTCACATTATACATATTTAATAAATCATATCTTTAAAAATAAACTTGCGCGCAATAGTGACATTGCTGCATTTGCGTTCCACGTTATCAGTGCATTTGCAGGTCAAAGCAATGAATATAATAAAAATAAGGAAGAGTTAATAAATTTTACATCAAGTATGATAATAAAAAATTTTATTACACAACTTAATTGCATATATTGTTTACAAATAATTAAATATTCAATTTAATGTGAAACATTTGAGCAAAATCGTTATTTTGTACATAATCAAAGCTTTTATTTACACGTATGTGCTCTACTAAAAGAAAGATCTCTATTAACAAAAATTAAAGCGGTTATATTCACGTAAATTTTTGCAAGTCAATCACTAGTTTTGTTTGATAAAACAGACATTTTATTTATTTTATTTATTAATTCAAATAACATAATTTAATTTAGGTAATAATATTAAACAATAAAAAATTTATTATTACGTTAAAAATTCGATCTTATAATATTACGTTACAAATATGGTCCATCACTGGAAACAACCAGGCGGAATCCATTTTGCGAAATGAGTTAGGTCCAGCAAGAGAAGAGAAAAGAAGGAAGGCGGGTAAAAAGGATAAGGGTCGATCTGACGAGGGTACCTACCCTATATTGGCAGGCGTGGCTGCGGGCTGCAGGGTGCAAGAGGGTTTTGAGGGATCGCTGATTGGTTCTCTCCAGCGGGATCGACTGAGAGAGAGAATGTGAAACCTCGTGAACATGGGACCTATGGGGCTGAAATGTCGAACGAGATGAAAGTATATGATTCCTTCTCTCTCTTATTCATTCAAAAAAGGGGTACACAATTCCCTTATTCACGTACTATAGCCCTTTAATAGAATGCACATTTATGCATCAATGCTCTTGTGCGCAGATATTGCCTGGAATACGATTCTCCCCGATCCCCAGTGTTCTATAAGCTATGTTCTTATATATTTTGCTTATGAATTAAATAGGTATAAATAAAGTAGATAAAATTTAGACACAACGTAATTTTAGTGTCTTGCACTTTTTAATTTTTTTTTATAAGCTATTAGTGTTATTAATACAATTTTGGAAATTTTTTATATGCTCTTGTTCTGTAATATTCTTGGAATTCTTTATTGACAAGAATAAAAATAATTTTTTTTCTAAAGGTCAAGCAAAATATAAATATCTAATGTTGTTATATGAATTATTAGTATGAAATACAACCAACAAGTTTAAGAATTAATTGAGTTAATTCAAATGTAAATTATTTTTAAATGTTAATAATTTAAGGAAAGTTTGCAAAATTTTTGTTTTCGTAAAAGAAAATGTTACATATCATGAGACAATGAGTACAAAGAAAAAAAAACGTTTTTTTATATATTTTACATCCCGTATGTTTCTTTTTTACCATTATAGCCTGAAGGATGAGAAAAAGAAAAAAAGAGCAATGGAAAATGTGCGCTTTTGATAACGTCATTTGGTGTCGGGTCTGCGAGTGAACTTGGGTATGAGGGACACCAAAGTTTTCTGGGTGACGGCGGCTGGAGAGTGACTGGCGCGATTGCAAGCCTCTAGATAGGTGATTGATTCACTTTGAATGATTAAAGAACGCCGAAAAAGGGCAGAAAAGTGGGGGCGAACATAGCATTCGATAGACTCATCAAACTTTCAGGGAAAATATTAAAGTTTTCTGTGAATAAAGTAAAGTGAATGGAACGTCGTAATTACTCACTTCAAGAAATTGAAATTTTGAATTAAACAGTTTTATGCTCTTTCTTACGTACTTCCATTTCTTATATTATTTGTCCGGAAAATAATAACTTGTCTTTTATTTTGCAAATTACTTTTATTATAATGTACACTTATTACATTATACAGTGTAAACAAGACTGACAAAGTATTGCAAAATAAATTTATTATTATTTATAAATAACCTTTGAACGTATATTTTATATCGGTGGCTTTAATAACAAATTTCACAAAAAATTATACCATTTTTCAAAAGTTTTGTCAAATATTAATCAAATTTTCGTCAAAGGAATGAAACTTAAGACTGAACACATTTAAATCATTAAAATAACAATGAAGATCACTTTTTAATTCTATAGCTACTAAAAATATTGAATTTATATAAAAATTTCTTCTAACAGAAAAATAAAATAAAAGAAGATCTTAACATATAGTTAATACTTGTCATAGAAGCTATAATTAGGTGTAACCAACCAGTTATTACTGTTTAGTAGGTATAAGCGTACAATACTATTGTGGGAAATAAAAGGATTCGGCATTCTTTGCTGTCAAAAAATAAAATAGTTGATTTATTACTGCGAAATGCTTTCTTCCTTCCTTATAAGAAAAAAAATGCTTCTAAAAGTTCGCAAGTTTTAGATGCGGGTTGATTTTGTACAAAATTCAAAGAAAGATGAATCATTAATTTTCCGAGATTCGTAGATGTGTTATGACATGTCTAACAATAAAGATCAGATATTATTTTAAATCATAAAATTATGAAATTATTGTAAAATTTTTGAAACTGCTATTTGGAAATTTATCAAAGACATAATCAAAGAAGTAAAATTTAAAAACGATGATTTAAATGTGAGAACTATTAAGTAACTTATTTTTCGCTAATATGCACCATTCTGCTTTAAATTTAGTACCAGATAAAAAATGCAAAAAAATAATAGTAAGTGAAAAAATCGATTTATAAAAATATTAAACAAATAATTAAATATAAAATTTTTACGATCAAATAAAATATCATATTTATTTATTTCAGAAATAAAAATTCTCTATTTATATGTATTTTTTATATAAACATGCAATAAGTAACTAATGTTAGATATCTTCAATACATTATTCAAAATCAGTAAATGAACTCAACATTTAATAATAATTTCTAGACCACGTTTACAATAAAAATTCCTTTGATCAATTGTTTTATGTAAAGAAACAACTCACATTTTTCTATATTTGAATCTGTCAATATTGAATTTGTTATTTTAAACTTTGAATTTTTATTATTTTAAAATTTTGTGATCTTATATTCATAATCATTTAAAAAATTTCTAAATAATAGTAAAAATCTATAGATACCTATAAAATGCAGCGTAAATCAATGCATATACATATTTATTTGCACAAATATTTATTTCATAACTGTTATATTGAATTCGTATTTTGAATTTTGTATTTTTGCTGTTAGATTCATAATCAGCAATCACAAAATCATAAATGTACTATTTATTACATAATTCACCCAAATTTTAAAAATCTATGCGTACAGAGCCGCAACATGTCAAAACCCGTATCATATTTTGCATCAGATTAAATGTTAAACGTAACATTTTTTTATAGCAAAATTTTTATGATTTAAAAAAAATACTGTAAGCTCTCTTGAAACAAAGTTTTTTAACAAAATATATATGTGTTTATTCATTTTTAGAACAGTATTTTAAAATCGAATATATCTTTTCAAATATATTATGAATAATATAAATTTACATTTGATATTGTTGCAGTAAAAGGATATTTATTAAAGTGTAAATTTTAACATTAAATATTTAAAAATTACGTTTTAAGATATATATTGAAAGCAAAAAAGTTTTGCCAACAAAATGCTATCCTCTCTCTCTCTCTCTCTCTCTCTCTCTCTCTCTCTCATATTTTCAAACTTTTATTTTTCTTATAAACATTTATTTAATCATCTTAGACGCGTTGCATCAACGTGATATGTACAAGATGTGCGATAATATCAATCACTACGGTAAAGAACTTCATCATAAAAATAATGCGCATCTCAATGAAGTCGCTGAATACCAAGGTCTATTGATCGAATATGTATAAGAATGTAGGGTATGCCGATTGACACATTGCAATGGTAAGATTGCGAGAGGCACACAATCGGGTTGTTGAGAATTTTCTTATACAGTTGGAAAGCGCAGTTGAGGTAAGATAAAGGTCGATAGGAGTATCAAAAGGGGAATGAAAGATAGCGGTACTGCTTACGGAGGGTTATTGTGCGTCCATCGGTTACGGCTCATCAGCTGCTGTAACTCCTATCTTCGCCTCTCGTAAGAAGGATCGAAGGTCCCAAGGCGCCAACTTCATCCTATTCCGCTTTTGTCGCGTTTCTTTCTATTTTTCACGCTGATCGGTTATTCTATCCTATTTTGCCTAGCTTTCACGATTTGTCATAAAGCTTTAAAATACTACTAAATAGCACAAATCGCTCGTCTCACGAATTTTTGATTCGCAGCAGAGACAGACGGTCCCTTGCGGCGTGTTTGAAAGGATAATCCTCGACCCCTAAACTATTTATAAGTAAGCCTCTGTTCCGCATACGGATACAAGGCACGAAATTTAAACTGATTTCACCTCGTATTGTGCAAAATATCTAATGGAGGTCAAACATTAATATCGCGAATTACGTAAGTATACGTAAACATTGTGCGCTGCATATATGCAGGAAATTGACGTCATGATTATCAATACCTATTTTTAAATAAGCTAACGTATGACTACGTGCGGATTACGTGTATAACTTATTTGTGCGAGAAGATCATGGTTTAATTCGAAACCATTAGCACACTGTGCGGCGAGTCGATTGCGATTTTCTGTGGGGCCCGTACGCGCGCTGGAATTTTTGAAAAATGAGATCTCTCCTCGTCTCAAAAGTGTTTCTAAAACGCTTGAAAAAATGCCGACAATACAAATCCATTAATCTTGGCCTCACACTGCCTCGTGCTCTTTCTTCGTCTCCGGCATCGGAACCTTCGTGCCTTCAGGACATCCCTTTGCACTTACCTTCTGCAACAATACTTTTCCAGAGTGCTATTCCTTGATTTTTAAAAAAACGAGATTCACACGTGTTTGAAGGGAGTTTGCAATGAATATTAACTCTGAAATTAAATTTGCCGAAGAATAAATAAAAAAGATGCATTTTGTTCAAATACTTCATTAATCTTTCCCTTATCAAAAATAAAAATCCAAATGATTATATAAAAACGAATATTTTTAATTTTACCTTTTTCGATATCCGATTAAGATAATTCTAATTAATGCAAGTATTTTTTTATATACTTTTAGCTATTTTGCGCTCTAATAAATAATTATTTTCTTTATTTTCATTTTTTATTTAATTACAGCGTTGTAAAGATTTAGATGATTATTTTTCTAGGAGATTCCAATTACTTTATACAAAAAAATATAATTAATATAACTAATATACTTAATATAAGAAAGAAAATAATTTTAATGCCAAAAAATTCAATGTTGCGATAAATTGTTCTCAATTATTAACAAAAATAGTGCAATGCAGTGGGTGGCAAATAATAAAATCAAAATAATCTCATCCTTTGATATTATTTATTTTATTTTATTTATTTATTATCTATATAATTAATAATATTTATCAAACTCATTCCAACTATTATGTTTATTAGCGTGAATACCTTCAACGTTGCCTTGTGAATATTGTTAAGAATAAAAGCATTATGTTTTACACTTATTTGTAAACGTATTTTTTTTCTCAATATTTACTGTTCGTGTACAATGGCATTTTTTATGTCTGCTTGTTTGCAATAACTATTTATAAAATAATAAAGCTAATTATACAAAAAATTGTGAAAAAAACATTTTAACAAATTATGTAATTTTTTATTCTTCTTTAATTATTTGCTATTTTTAGATTCATGATAGATTTGTTTATTTATAGTAAGACATACGTATTTAAGAATATTTATTATATTATTATATATAAAGATATAAACTGTATATTTATATTAAATAGTATTATAATTTATTGTAATTAAATTTAAGTTCACGAATAGTTTTAAAAACGTTTATATTGTTTAATTTTTTATGTCTGACCATTTAATTTTAAATTTGTAATATAAAGTATCAACAATAACAAAAATATTTTTATGCAAAAATTTAACAGCATTTAATAATTCAAAAATTAAAAGTTGTCAAGTTCGCGTTTTCGCAGTTTGCTTTCGCTTTTACTGCGGAAGAACTGTTGAAAATCTTTTTGAAATGTTAGCAAGGTGACATAAAGGTTATTGGAATCAATAATATTCGAACCCTCTTTATTCAAAGGAGCAGTCAAAGCAAACATAAAAATTTCGCATACACAAACCATTTGGAAACAATTAGAGGAGACAGAGTCTAGGTCATCATCTGTCAATCAAAGAAACCCGACCTATCCTTTTCGAAAAATGCCGAAACATTATGTGTATGCAAACTGCTTTTGAAACGGAAGACGCAGGGTGTCGAATGAGTATAATTGCCGAGGTCATGGGTGGTAAACGACCTTAACCTCCTTACCTCCTTCTTTCCTTCTGCTTCAGGCAGTAATCAACAGCATCCTGCGGAACGTAAATGTTACCGTAAATGCCTTCTCTTCGGCAAGTGATGCTACTGCTGCTGCTGCTGCTGTGGATAAAAACAGTTTGCAATGCCAACGCAAGATATGAGCCCGTCACCGTTCGTAATATCGTGTATGACACATTTAAGAATTCATTTCCTTAGAAATTTTAGGTCATTATAAAAGTTTAAAACCGCTAGGATAGAAAATTATGTATATATTATATAATTATAAAATTACATGTATATGTACTATTATAATTGCGTATTATTCTTTATTAAATTATTTTCAACAAAATTTGTAGGTATTCAATCAGCAAGCTTGCTATTGCAAGTATTGCAAATATATACATTGTTTTTAAAAACATCCAAGTATAGATTTTGATTCTTTTGCGTATGCCTGTGCAAATCACGCATTCCATATGTCCTCGCGTTGGCTGACCCCGGATTTGTTTGAGGAAGAGTGTCAAGATTGTCAAGAGGGATTGGCGCTAACGACGCTTCGAATTGCTAAGATAACGAGCCACTTTTGCATCTCTTCATGCGTCGTCGACATAAACGGCTACAGACACTTCTTTATTTTCCGCTATCTTTTCAAGGAAGCTGGAAAAGTGCGTTGTATATGCAAATGGCTTTCAAGCGGCGATGTCAGGTGGTAATTGTCCGAGGTTACGGATCGAAGGTCGCGTTAACATCTTTGCTGCAATGCCCAGCCGATAATTATCGCGCTTCTAGTGACTCTTCATCTTCTCCCATCCTGTAAGTGGGGCTACTGTTGGCCAAGAAATGACTTACAGCTGACACTTTCACTCACACGCTGCTTCAGACATCGAACTTGGGGTATTCGTCCAGTTGTCTGATGAAAGATGTCATGTTCATTGCCATCAACGTGACTTTGCGTCAATGCCGCTCGTCAAGTGATTGTCGCCTCGCGTGGTACTTTTTACATTTTTTGATAGAAACATGTTTTTTCTTTCGATAATTGTCTTTCCAATACAATTTGAAAATAAGTGACGATTTAAAAATTTTTTATTCTACTTTTAACTATATTTTCTTTAAGATAAAATGATTATAACGCTGATATTTGTATAATAAAATTTATGATATGACACACTGATTTCACACAAGTTTTTATTAAAATAAATCTTTTGCTTCTAATTTCTTTCTTCGCACGAAAGAAAATTGCAAAATACTCGTGCATATTTTTATGCTGTCTAATCGAGCGTACGTGAAAAAAGAGCGGTCTTGAAAGAACGTTCGGAAGGCATCTAAGGCATCAGATGTATACTGGATGTCCCCAAGGGGACATGGACCCCTTTTCATGTCGGCAAGCTCGAGACCGTGACTCAGCAGCGAAATCGAATCTCCAGAGACTCATGTTTCTCACCTCGGACAGATCCGCTGCCAACACCTTGGGCTAGAACGAATGCGAAAAATATTCACATTTTCTAAATTTCTTAAAATCTGAACTGCTATGCGTAAGACGTATTGCGCATGATTTTTCCCAAAAGATCTATCGATCACGATTCAATCGTAGAATATTATATTGATTCGTAAATATTTTGAATACATTGTGAATTTGGAACAAATTGTCGATCGATTACTCCCCAAAGATTAGATTCTGATTTTTTCAAGACTGACTTATTCCATAATTTTATCAAATAAAAGTAACAACTCAACAATGCATATTCACGTATTCTATATTCACAAACTATATGTTATAATATGATTATAAAATAAAACTCTTTATATCACAGTTTTATAAATTTTTGTTTAATTATATTAATTTCCCTCAAAATATTTCGTCTGTAGTTTTCTGCCTTTGGTCGAGATGATTAATCAGTTGGAACCTCGCTAAAAATAATCCCGGAAACGCAAATTCGCTCAGCTTCAATATCAGAGACGATGCTCCTCTTTCATAAGCGATCAACAAGTTGAATATAACTGAAACGCCGTTAATAAAGCGATGAAAATGATAAATCGTAACGGTTCCACCCCCGTCCGAGCACCGTATTGCGTTATTAAAACTTTACTAATGGGCAATAATAAGCACCAGCCTTGGCCAAGATTGATATTAAATCGTAAACTGTTTCGTCCTCATTTATCATTATCACGATGCAAGTCCGTTGAACTCTTTAAATCTTGAATCCACGAAGAATTCTTGCCAAGCTGGTTTTTATAGAGAGGTATTATATAGCACGCGTTATAATTTAAGATCAATTACTTAAAAAGGTCATTGTCATTTAACACATTCATTCCGACTCTTCAAATTATTTGAATGTGTCAAATCTATTGAATAGACTCATCAAATAGATTTTTTATCTAGCTACCAATTTATTGTTTAAAAATTCGTTAATATCAACAATATTTGATAGGTCGCTGTGGTGTCAATACAGTTTCTTAAAAATACAACTCATTTTGGATATCGAAAAAATCCTCTGCGACACAACAAAATTCATGAAGTGACATAACAGATCCACGTGTGTGATCTCACGATAATCGTCACTTGGATGATCACACATTCGTCCGGTAGCAGAAAGGACTCGTCGTTGACGAAGCAGGCCCTCTTCGAGGATAGCCGTGGGTGTAAAGGGGGTGTCATGCCGGCGGACTGGGAAAAGTGATTGATCGTGTTTCGCCGGAAGACAAGAGCAGAAGACTCGGGGCAGAACCAGAGGAAAGGAGCGAGACGACGAAAGTAGAGATGGCGTAAGATGGCGGTGGATGAGGAAAGGGAGAAGGACAGCAGTTCCCGAGCGTCGTCGGTGATAAAGACGAGGAGGTTGTGTCGCAAAACGAGGAGACAACCCCCTCTAGCCTTCTCTACGTCATTCAGCGACCCCTTCAACCCCTCTGGACTCTTCCAGATTCCACTCAAAGCTCCGCTCTCCTGCTTGGAGCGACATGAAGTGGCCATAAGAAAAATAGAAATAAGCCGCGGCGTATCCAAGTAAACGAAGAACTAACTCAAGAGAGGAAGAGAGAGAGAGAGAGATCTCTCGTAAAAACGGACGATGAGTCTTCAGCTTTCCTAAAATGTCCAATCCTAAATTGTCTCTATTTTCTTCTACATTTGACGCGTATCTGACACTAATTAAAGGACTTTCAACAATAAAATGCTTTTTGGCCGAAAACTTGAATTTTTAAGTAAAATTTATTTAACTCGTACGAGACGAATCTTGGCCTCACCTTGCTTTTGTTCTATAATACCGTTCTACAATATACTGTTATTTCCTGGACCGTTTATACAGCACACAGTCAATGTAGCTTAAATTTACCGTGCTGTATTGTCGTATCAAGGCAAAACACAGTGAGTATGCTCTTTGTGTAATGACTCGGCGTTTTATATTCTCTATGCCACGCAGCTGATCGCGAGTAGACGTACTTGACCGAGTACGCCGAGACACCAGTGCATTAACATGAGCAGAGTGTAATCGAACGGCAGATCTATTACTATTAATTTAGCCAATTCGAACTTGCTTTACGTAACATCTTCAAACTTGAACGCCAATTAATTATAAAATTAAAGATTCTGCTATTTTAACAATAGTATAAAACACATTTTTTTCATTCAAACCTGATTCATTATTTCTGTTTTGTCATAATTAATACAAAATTGATGAACACATTAATTTTTTATACTTGATATATATATAAAAAACACATACTAATTTATTTTACAAATATAAATATTACGAATAATAATAACAAATATAAATAAATAAATTTTATTAAGAGCAATTTCAGATATTAAATAACATCCACTTGATAGGAAAAAAACTTAATTGAAATCAATTAACGCCCTGTTTTCGTATAATATTGGCAAATGGAGATGTAATGGGCGATTATAGTAACACCTGCTGGTCACGACAAATAGTTCTGAATTAGTAGCACGATTGCCCTCGCAACAGTATTCGATATCAATAGTATTAATGTTCATTGCCGTTTCTCTCAGCATTGACTACGGTCATAAGATGAATTTCAGAAGCATGGAGGCGGGTTAGGGGGATACGTAGGAGTGACTCCACGGTATAGGTACCTTCGAGTATGCCCCATAAGGGCACAAGATCCACTGTTTCCGTGGCAGGGGTTGGTCTCATGCAGCCGCGGAGTGGGGATGACTCTAGAGAAGACGCATGACGAGAAAGAGGGGACGCGACTCTCCGCATCGGCTCAAAACCAGCCGGCACGAACGGAGCTGGAGGGAGTTGGAAGCAAACCAGAGTTGCCAGACGAGTTTCTGCCGACGCGGGACGAGCTCACTTTCAGAGCTTTTCGTCCAAACTTCTCAGCTCAGTCCTTACATTTACAGTTTGAACACAGCAGTGACAGAAGTGCAGTGCAAAGATAACGTACTCATTTATTAAAAAAAAAAGAAAAAAATGATTTGTATAAGAATACTTGACTTGTCAGAATCATTTGCAGGAAAGTTAGCTTGATACTCGCATCGAGCTGATGATGTGAATAAGAAGTGAAAGTTTTATGTAAAAGACAAGTGCGTGGTGTATTATATTAGGGAGCAAGACACTTGGAGGCGTGCGTACAAAATTAATAAACTACAGAGTGCATACAGAATCTCCGATGACATTCGTGAAATAGAGAAGCAAAGCGAGAAGTTGCTGCACCTGCCGCAGTGGTTCTCGCGGCGCCACTCACGTGTTGCATGCGTGCCGTGGTTATCCATCATGGTCGCGGACTAGAAGCAGCTCCGATTGGTCGGTTTTGTGGTCACGTGGTATGGTAATTGGGCTCCGGTGGGCGGGAAGGAGCGAACGAGGTCGTGGAGGATCGCGAAAGTGGCGGAAGGAGAGGAGAGAATAAGCAGCTGTCCACCGGGAGTCCTGTGCTCGTTGTGGCCCCGCTCTTTCCATTTCTTTTCTCTTTTTCTCCCTCTCCTTCTTTCTCTCTTTTCCTCCTTTCGAGAAAACGTCACCCCTTTTCGCAAGAGGCGGTGAGGTGTGGACGATGGACCACAGCGCAGTGCCGTGCAGTGTAAGCTTGTGAGAATGAATATTAACTCGAAATGGTGTACCGAATCAAAGAATTGATTCAGAGAGTAAAATAAGAGAGAGAGAAAGAGAGAGAGAGAGAGACGCCAAAGTGCGGTCGTTTAAAATTCATTTGGACTATTCGTGCGTGTGTGTTTTTTCATAAGAAAGTACTTAGGAACATGAATTCCTTCCTTCCTTCCGCCGCCGCCGGTGGATACCATCATCATCAGCACCAGCAGCAAGCTGGAAATCATCATCTAGCTGCCACATCCTCGTTGGTCGATCCAAAATTTCCTCCCAACGAAGAATACAGTCAGAATAATTATATACCCTCGAGTGGAGCAGACTTCTTTTCGAGTGGTAGCGGTGGACATCATTTAACCCATCCACAATCTCAACTGCAGTACGGCTACCATCAACATCATCATCAAGCGGCGTCAACTCCTTACGGAGCTTCCTCCGCGGTACAATTAAACGGAGGATACGCAGGATACGGAGGATATTACGGGCCTCACCATCCTCATCACCAAGTGCACGCGGTTCATCACGCCAGTTTACATTCTCATCACCACGCAGTGGGTGCTTTAGCGATGCCGCCGGAAGCTCAACAACCACCGCTCACGTGTCCGTCGTCGATACAGAGTCAACAGCAGCAACAGCAGCAACAACAACCATCTGTACCGACGTCTACTATCCTCGGATCCACGCCTCTGTCACCATCTTTAATGCAGAATCATGTACAGCAGCCGGACGCCCTTCAGCATCACCAACATGAGAATAATGCTTGTAGTCCAGCCGGTTCGGGTCAATTGCACCGAGATAATTCACCTGATCTGCAGACGCAACAGCCCTTGTCTCAGCAATCTCAGCATATACAAAGTGGCCAACAACAGACACCGCCGCAGCAACAACAGCACCATGTGGAAGATAGCTCGGATGCGGATGATATAGAAGATGGTCAAATGGAGGGCTCGCCGGGAATGATGGAGGAGGAGGAAGAAGATGAAGAGAACAGAGATCGTACAATTTATCCATGGATGAAAAAAATTCATGTTGCAGGCGTCGGTGAGTTTACGTGAATCTATCTACAGTTATTTCTGTTATTCTCGACAGTTAAATACGTTATTACAACTTTAAATAACTTTGAACTTTATTTTATTTTAATAATAAACAAAGACAAGCTGTTCCGTTGTATACTAAGGCTTGATAAATGAAGAAAGTTGAACAATCAAATGACGAGTAACTTAATTACTTTATTTTCATCACATACATTACATTTTTTATCTTTATTCCCCTCTCACATTAATTTAAAAAAGAGATTCTTTTTTATATCAAGTTTCAATTTCGAAGCTACCATTTGTTTGATAAATATAAACAACTGTCTAATCTCGGTTTTGCTCTACGATTAATAAACGTTATCGATATTTCTATTTCGGTATATATCGTGAAAACTGTAATTCACCACTGTAAAAACGTATCCGACGGCTTGGCGATATATTGTATCTCGTATGATACACTCAATAATTTGAAACATACAGATTACATATCCGACGGCTTAGCGAAATTTCTGTATCTTAATATAATATACTCAATAATTTTAAACTTGGAGATTACATATCCGACGGCTTGGTGAAATTGTATTTTACACTCAGTAATTTCTATATTTGAGCAGCAATGTAAGATGCAGCAATTTCGCTAAGCCGTCGGATAATATTTCTCTTATTATATATCATATTTATAACGTTACGGGTAAAGTAAATTCATGTTTTTTTATGCTTTGATTCTCTCTCAAAAATTATTGTCTCTTCTTAAACAATAAAGACTTTAAACAAAACTGGTTAACGCATTTATTATCTCTTACTTTATCAGTAATGAAAAATAAAGAAATCAGCAATAAATATTCGTATCTTCAAAAAGAAGTTGGCACGGAAGTGTCGACCTTGAAAACATTATTTTCTGAATGCGAGAAACCTGTCGAAACTATCTGTTTGTATACTCAATAGATATATATTATATTATGTGTTTACGAGGCGACGAGCTTTAGAACGGTCTGAAGAGTTATGGGCTGAAATTTATCCTAGCACCTTGCGATCACCTGCTTGAGGTTGTAAAGGCTCGTTTTATAAGTGAATTCGGTTACGCCTAATATATCTTCATCTTTCGTACAGTGGCGAACATGTACTATAATAATGGGACGTCCACAGCACACATTTAGTATTACAGGCAAAAATAAATGTCGAAATTCGACACAGAACTTCTACCGTGTTTTTAAGTAGACGTTCATCATTGTGCAAGGTTGGTAGCGCTCGAGACTTGAAACAGATGCCGGTGATGGTATAACGCTCCTGGTTGTTGTAATTAAGGCAATTAGCTCGAATGCAGTTCTTCTTTCATAATTAATCAGACAACTACTTCCAGAACTAATATACGCGTGCTTCCTATCTTCATAAAGATAGAAAGATGTTTTGAGCGTAACCGCAACACATAAGTATATTAATTAATGTCTCACAAATTATAGAGCAATGCCTACATAAGTGTATCTGTAACGCATTTGTTTCTCCAGAGTTTGTCGTATTTTACATCGCGGTGAGCTAGAAACTATTTCGCAGGTATATATAACGAATTCTTAAAGTCAGTTTTTGCAACGTAATATCCCTTCAGAATTAGGCTGACTTTGCTGCCACACAAAAATTTCTATTCCGTTTGACTATGGAAAACGCCGCTCATTCCAACTTGCAAGTTTTTTCTTTTGAATCCGTTGCACGTGATACAATAGAAAATAAAATCACATACTGTAAAATCGAATACCATAATTTATGCTTCCAAATAAAATTACCTGCAAGAAAACCTGTTCTTTCTTTATTAACGCTAAAAGTTAATACAACGGAATATACAAATACATAACGTCCTTAAATTAATTTTTCTATAATTATTTATAATAAGGAAAAATTTCTTATTTATAATAGGGAAAAAAGTGATATTGAATACTGTTTTACTTTTAATATTCTTTAAACACTTATTACTTTGCGGAAATTTTAATATACGGTAGTTTGTAGTCTATAATATGAATGATAAAAAAAAACAAGTTAATTTTTTAAAATAAAACCTTTAGTAAGACGATGCACATTAAAGAATATTTTTAGAATAATTTATTAACAATATAAACTTGTATATAAAATAACAATAAATATTTTATAAAATATCTATTAAAAAAAATGTATACATGAGAATACGAACATAGAACGTTTAGTTTAATTATTACATAAAGACCAGGTCAGAAATAAACATATATCACACATTGTCTAATAAAACTGAAAAATACAAGCTTTAATATTATCGAAACACAGAGAAATATGAAAATTGTTCTCAAGTGATGTAATTGCTACATTCCATTAAAATGTACAATGTCAAACATACGATGTTGTAAGTTAGATTTTCCGTTATGCTAGAAATCGCGTGATTTAATATTTGAAATCTCTGGACTTTGGTATGCTCGTCCGTCGGGCTGTCAGAGACTGCAATCTCTCCCCTTTGGTTGTCGAAGTATGGTCGCCGGACGTCGGAGTTAAAAGGGGCCTCCACGAGGCCGACGGTCAGCTCGGAATGGAATGTCTGCACGGATTCTAGACTGAACTTGTTCCCATGTTTCCTCTATTGAACTGAACAGACCACCACGGATTGCTACTAGCGTGACTCACAAATATTTACATCAACACAGCAGGATATTTTTTTCCAATCTACTTGTTCAGTCGTTCAATCCTGTCTAATTATTTTGTAAAATATTTTTGAACATTTCGTGGTTATTAATATTTACTTTTACGCGTTCTTAAATATTTTAAGAAATGTCTGTCAAGTTAATGAATTGCGTGACAAATTTTGTTTGAAATATGTCCTGAAAAACTTAACAAATAAGACGATTATCAAATTATTTAACTTTGCAGTTTACAAAAGATAATCTAGTGTTTTTGCATCTCTCTCTCTCTCTCTCTCTCTCTCTCTCTAGATGATGCTCAGCGGGACCAATGCGCGTATACGCTTGGCACTTTTTATCCTCGTAAATTTGCATATGCGTATTCTGCCTTCACAACTCAACCGACGTATCTCATGGATTGATCAGATTACAAAAGTCACTTCAGCCGACTTTGATGCTATTCAAAACGGCCATGACGTGACGAATGGTCATTTGCTATAAAAATGTTATTCGCATATAATAACTCTTTAGACGTAAAGAATATTTTATAATTACAGTGATAATCTAACAGAAAGTCTTTTCCTTTTATTATTGAAATAGAATATGGCTCAGTCGCAACTTAAGTGACAATCATTTCTCATGTTTCCTCGCATCTCGCACTAGATTTTACTAACTTAAGAAAAAGATTTTTGAACGAACATTTTATACTTTTTTTTTTACTTGTTGCTAAAGTTTTATAAATGATATATGTGAAATCTAATAAAAAAAGATCATAAAAGTACTTTGTACACATAATAACAATATAATAAACTCTTCAATGTATAGTAAAGTGTTTGTAGTTAGTAATGTTAGTAATACTATTTAAAGATTTATCTAATGATGCTCTGTCAGGCTAATAAAAAAGTTAAAAATAAAAATGTTTATTTTAGACATAAATGAATTCTTAACAGAAAACTAGACAATAACATTTCTTGTCATATACAGGATATTATTGTAAAAATTATACAAATATTAATAATAATATAATGTAGGAATTTTTATTTTTTGATGCATCTATATATTATTAATAATAATATAATGCAGGAATTTGTATTTTTCGATGCACCTACATATTTGTATGGTAATAGATATAATTATATAATATCATATAATAAACAGTAAACATATACATACATACATATGGTGTATATATATATATGTATATATATATATAGTATTTTTATTTTTAATCTGACATCAATTTTAATAAACCATTTAAAAAAGGATTGCATTTTGTTAGACAAAACTATTATAATTTTCCACTCATGAATATAATAATATACATATATAATTTAATCAATCGATCAATCATAAATTACTTCTTTACATGTACGTAATAATTGAGTAGGAAATTATAATATTGATCATATTACTGTTGATTTTATACTGGATATAAATAATAAACAAAATGCAATCCTTTTTTAAATGGTTTATTAAAATTGATGTCAGATTAAAAATAAAAATACTGTATACGTAACATATTTGTAAATATTGTATATTTAATATAATTTTTTCACTCGAAGTAATTAAATCTTCTTTTTATTAGAAATTAAATCAACAACAGTTTTATATTAATTATTTATTTGCATTTTTGAAGTTTAAGTCATGAAAAATTAATTGTTGTCAGTCGCTTTTAATGCAAAGGTTCAGAGTTATCGATATATTAAAATCTTTTTTAGTTTGTATTTCACGTTATATAGAAATTCAATCAAATACAATGTTGAGTAGATCCGCGTAACATTTTATAAAACGTAAAAAATTGAAAAATAAAAATTGCGTAATATGTAACTTCTATTTTAAGGATAAATTCTTTTAAAGCTTTTCTGATGGTGAAAAGAAACACCTAATTTTTTCAACGAATTGCGGTAGCATGCGCATTTGTGCGAGCGATATCTATAATATCTGTATTGTCGGTTAATGATGTATTGTTTTACTGAAGATGACCGCGCGGTCAGAACGATTGAAATTTAAAGTTTATTGTTGTTATGGATTGAAGATTGTTTATGTTAGCACACTCTAGCTCTGCTCTTATAGCCCTTGGCAATTGTTGATAAATTCTTTGTTAAATTGTATGTTAATTTTAATAGTCTTTAGTAAAGGTATTAAAAAAGCAGTCGTTTTTGTATCATAAATGATTAAAGACGAAAAGCTTTTTGAACATTTTTATATGAAAAAGCTTTAAGTAAAATAGATAATAAAGCCTTATTATTCCTTATTAATTTTACATGATGTTTATTTTAGAACAATTTTAATGTAAGACTTAATATAAGATGTAAAGTTTTTGAAATGAGATGTCTAAACAAACTTTTGCTAATAATAAAAAAGAATTGACTTAAGAGTATATTTAAAGAATTTATTATTAAAATAAAATTCATACGGTAGAATGCAACTCGTATAGCCACATATTTGTCATCAAACAAAAAAGAAAGTAGTACGTCCAAAACTGAGATCTTGTCGTTATTTGTAGTCTGACAGTACTAACATTATTTAAATTTCTGTTTCCTTGTTACAGCGAATGGCTCGTACCAACCTGGAATGGAGCCAAAGCGACAGAGAACCGCTTACACGAGGCATCAGATCCTCGAACTGGAAAAGGAATTTCACTACAATAGGTACCTGACAAGACGACGACGGATCGAGATCGCTCATACCCTGGTCCTGTCGGAGCGACAGATCAAAATCTGGTTTCAGAATCGCCGTATGAAATGGAAGAAGGACCACAAGCTACCGAACACGAAGAACGTACGCAGAAAGAATGCGAACGGCCAAGCGCCGTCAGCAGCTGCTAAACCGGCGAAGACTTCAGCGACGAGAGCAAAGTCCAGCACTGGTAATAACAATAGCCAAAGGAAAAACAACAACTCGCCATCCAGCGGTATGGAGAACAGCTTGGACTCAAACATCGGTCACGACATGAGCGAAGTTCATGGGGTCAGCTCCAATATTCCTCATCCTGTTGGCGTGGTTCATCCGAGCTTTCAAGGTCATCCTCATTCTCTGGCCCACCTCCAAGCACAGCTGAGTCATCATCACGTGGGTGGAATGATGGACGGTCCGACGGGAGGACCGTTGGGACACATAAGTTCCGGAAGTATCAGTCCTCTCGCCCCAGCTACCAGCCCTCCCGGATTGTCGCAAGTATCAGCTCCTGTGCCGCCATCAATAAAATCTGACTATGGACTCACGGCTCTGTAACGTCCATTCCGTGAGGTATATTCAACGATATAATTTTTTTAACTACTTAATGACTGCTCTCCATAGATAATTCCACTCTTTGGACTGGATATTACAAATTAAATCAACGTAGTTTGAGTTTTTCTCATTGCTGCGTGGACAAGGAGAGTAGTCGTCAAAACGTGAGTTGACACTCACAATCTTCAAAAGGCAGTATTATTTTTCTTTTATATACCTGAATATGGCAACTGCAATTCATGAACTACGATATAAAATGCTAGATCCAAAATTATTTAGATATTTCTTAAATCTATTATACTTAAAAATGTTCCCTCATTTGTAAAGTCGTGAAAGCCAAGTCTGAAGAACTTATCATAGATAAACATAAAAACTAGAGAGAAACATAATTCTGTAGTAAACGAACATAATGTCAGGATGAAAAATAAAGTACTGTCAGGCTATCAGATCATAAATGATAAATCATTTATTATTAATAATTAATGATTAATATGTGTAATGAATCCGCTTATACCAAAATAACGTAAAGTTTTATTTTCGCTATAATTTTCTGCTATATACATGATTGAATTTGTATGTTTTAATTTTACAAGTATTATTTATTGAAATAAATAACAATCATTTCAATAATAATACTATGACAAATCCTGCAATTATTATTAGCATTTGTATAATTATAGTTTTCATGAAATTAATCATATTATTATTGCAAATTCCAATCAATGATGATGAAATTTCAGTAAACGTTCATAATACTATACGTATTTTAGCTTGCAGGTTGAATAATAACATATATGCAGTAGATAATATATATCTTTATCGCATAAAGTGTACAATGTTCACATATTTGGGTTACGCGTTGCGTTTAAGATATTCATGTATCATAAATATTGAAAATTTTAAAATTACCTTTCTATTATTAAATTAATTTAATATGTTATATAATCCGTTACTACATTCTTGAATTTTTACATGTCAAACACACAAGTGTCAAACTTCGTCAAGGCAAACTCAAACTCTGACACATGAATATCTAAGCAATGTCCAAACATGTCTAACTTCATGTGATAACACATATATGACGTCTACTGTATATTATGATAAAAAACACTGTGCGTGTATTACGTAATGTATATGATATAAACATCTGACAGATTAGAATTCGACATCTGGCAAATAAAAGTACATATGTGTGCAAAAATATAAAACTATAAAATCAAATATAAGCGGGATTCCTTAAATTATAATGTAGTTTTTGCATTGCAATTAACGAATTATACTAGTAAAAGAAGTTGTAAACGTCAATCTAATACTTTCTTTGTGTCTTCAAGCAAGTGAATATACCTTGTATCAAAAACTATAATTTGAGACGCGTCAGTCATCTCCCGGTTATTTGCATAATTCTGATATCGAAAAAGAAATTAATACTTGGTGAAATGTGAATTGTATATATCCAATTTTATGTATGTATATATTAGTGTAAAGAGAGTTTTATTACAATACGATTGAAATAGTGTTCATATTTCGTATATTATTGCATTATGTGTTGGTACTAACGTTTACATCATAGACGAAAATTGGATTTTAAAGTAAAAATTTTAATCATTCTGATATGATTGCTGAGTGTTTATTATGAATATATGAGAAAGCAGCAAATTATCAGTTATAATATTATAAATAATATAATTTTCGTGTACGTTATGTCATGTTCATCTCGAAAAATTATTACCGGAGTAGTTTAATTGCCGGAAACAAATATTTCAAAAGATCTCTTTAAACTCTTAAAAAATAATACAAGTTATTATAATTAAAACTACCTTACTTGAACACATCCTTCCGTAATGGAATATTGTAAATAATTCGAAATGAATAGTATATATTTTTACCGAAAGCGAACGAGGAATGACCAATAATAATTAGGACGCAATTGCACCGTGAATAAATCGGAAGTTGTACTATTAAGCGAGTAGTAATCAAACAATTAATGCACAGAACCGCTGTGACGATATACCAAAACAATATTAGTAGATATAAGGAACAGAGTTATAAAAGTTAAGGTACATTAATTCTAAAGAATCGAATTAGTGTAACTAGTGAAAGAACATAAGAAATAAGTGTATAAGGTTCGAGATTGTTCTATAAGTGTGACATTATACCCTCTTTGCTATAACTATTAATTGTATATAGCATGTACGATAAGGACGTCATTGGGCACACTTCAATGCTTATGTTTATATTGATCGTAAGGATCGATGAACTATACAACTGTCAAGTAAATAAATGAATAAATAAATGTTTCGTAATTTACAATAACGTTATGTTTCCAAATCGTATTCCCACGTATACACCTTATTTATTACCTTGTCCATCAATTCTTTTTGTACAATATTTTTTTTCTTACGCATTCGTACGACAGTTTCCTGCTTTAATATTTTTCATAATCTTTTTGCACTATTTATTATTCTGTCAGGAAATACCGTTCATCAGTTAAAGCTAGCGCTACTTGTTATCTCAAGTTTTGACATTATCTCTTCCTTAAGTGCATTCGCATTGAGCTGTATGTGTGTAATATATTGTTTCCATTCTAACTTTGATAAGAGTTAAACTAAAGCTGAAAGTAATATTGTGTATACAATAGATTAAAAAATAATAAATAAATTTGACAATATTATAACAGATGTATTATTATTGTCGTAGGTATGATAAAAATGTAACTGTGTAAAACAATATTGAATTCAACATTAAAACAGATCAACACCAATCTTCCGTATTAAAATTGTTTTTGTACTAGATGATTTGGAACAATCGTGTTAATAGTCATACGAAGGATTAATTTTTAATTAATGATTCAATGAACACAAAAAATAAACGCAACAAATATTTCTATTCAAAATTTAATTTTTATGTTTTTAACATATAATGTTGTTTATGTGAATAATTAAGATATTTATAAATTATATTATTATAACTCTTTATATATATGTGTATTGTTTACTATATCTTTATATTTTACTTGCAATAAAGAGTTTAGAAAAAATTAGCGACATAACTTGTAACACAACAATGGAATGTATCACACTTTGACACTTTGGTCAATAGAAAAATACACAGCTCTGAATACATGCAATATCATAATTTACAGGTATCACAGAAGGTATTATGGTGTATATCATAGGTATATATTTACTGTTTTCTTGTATCCCCCCTGTGTTCCCATGTAATCGTGTGGGCGCCCATGCGTGCGACGTTGCCGTAGCAGCGCATGCGCGAGCATGTGCGTGATTGCCGCAGCCCGGGGCAAGGGATACCTCGCAGCAGCTCGAAAAGAAGGGTGGCACCCGGAAAGCGAATAGGGGGCCGCCTGTGCAGTCCTGCCTCCGCCCATGCCACGAACATCCCGGCCAACTGCCTAGATATGTTGCTACCAACCAGGTTCCAAAGTCAGACATATTATGGCGTGAACCAAGGTCGCTACTCATACAACACACGCTGCGAAATCATGGGGGATTTTCAAAGAAATGATATTATTTTATTATTACTAATGACTGGTAATATTATCTCTATACTTTTTACACAATCTCTTCTTACATTAACTTCTTCATTTACTTAATAATATCTGCTTCGACTTTCATAACATTCTACAGTGAGAGAAAATAATATTTGCAATTATTATAATTCTGCTATAATTTATATTATAATGTCATAATTTATTTTTGGTACCAACTATATATTTATAGTTGTTTTTTAACCAAGCGATGTATAGTTTTTAATTATTATTATAACATAAATAGTAGGCAAATGTTAAAAAAGTAGATGTATTTATTACAATTGTGAGTGCATTTAGTACATAAAAATGTTTATTTTATTTTTATTATCAATATCTTAATACTTTACCATATTAATATTTGAAATTATAATTAAAATATTTTTTTGTCAATGTAATGGTGATAGAAAACTTATAAATTTACTAATTGGTCAGATTAAGTAACTTGATTGTTTCTTATTTTATTAGTAGTAACGAAAATATCTCTTATCACTTTTTGGAGATTGTCATAAAAAGAGTAAAAAATTAATAATAAAAATAAATATTAATAAATAAATTAGATTTTATAATATCAAATTTATAGCTTTAGTTTCGTATAATGTGTATTTTATAAATCGTATATAATCTATGTGTACACATCACTTCTTTCATTTTTATCTTTGCAAAATTATTAATTATAATATTAATAATGAAAGTTAAAAGAAAATTTTTATTTTTTTATGTTTATGTGCTTAATATAATATTTAGTTTAATCAATAAAATTGCACAATTTATTATAATATTGGTAATAATTATGTGCTATTGAGTTTGTAAAGTTGTCAATTAATGAACTATTAGTGTTTAAAATAACTTTGTGCATGTACAATATGCAGAAAGTTATATCAGTAAAACGTATGTATTATTCTTTCTAATTTTAAATTAATCTTTTCATATGCAATTTATATATAGACAGTTCTAAATTAAGAACATTACGTGTCTTATAATAACTTATACAATTTATCAAAATCACTTATATATGTTTTTCTATCTATTCTAACGTTTAAAATTAAAAACAATTCAAGTGATTTAAATGTTAAAAAATATGTTTTGCTATTTATCCTTTTTGCCAGAAATTAATTTGAAAAGTCTAATTTGAAAGATTTGATTACAAAATAATATAATTAATATGTGATACAGTTTGTGTATATTTGTCTCGCAACAAACTGATATTTAACTATTATTATTACTTCTGCTCTACAATATTTATTTTTGTATAAAAATCTTGTAAAAAAATATATTTTTAATTTATGTATAATATAAAAAATATGATTTAAAATTTGTGAGATATGGTCTAATACTATAATACGTTTATTCTATCTAATGCAAGACGATTAATAGCAAGCTTCCAAGCGAATAGAAGGAAGGAAGTACACAAGAGCCGCTAATTGCAAGATCTATGTACTGTTGTCTGCTTGCTATCCGTGGGTAGATGAACCATAGGATTCGATGTTAAACATCTTCGCTAACTTCTCCAGAATGTGGATTAGTTGGAAATTATTGTAGACATTTTGGTCAATCTATTGTTTCAAAGTGGAATGAGATTTAGTACAAAATTAATTACACTTATATTTAGATTAGGATAATAACAATAAATTATTCACTTGAAAAACGTATGTTAAAAGAAGAGAGGAGGAGAAGAAGGAGGAAAAAGAGTAAAAAATATTGATAATGATATCAAATATAAAATATTAATTATTATTCTAATATCTAATTATAAAATATATTTATAATTAGAATTTTAGAAAATGTCATAATAAGTTATAATAAATTGTTATATTATTGTTTTTTTTAAGAAAATAATTTTTGAACAGTTATGTTCAAATATTATATGCATTTAAATATGTGTTTACAATTCTTTTTAAAATAGACATTGTTAATTAAATTTTTATTAAATATAACTTGCAATATTTTCAAATAATGCTTAGCGGATATTTAAACTATTAATAATAAAAAAAGAGAACCAAAAAGAGCTAAAACTGTTGATGGTAAAATATTTGTTTTATAAATAATTGTTTTGAGCGTAGAAATAAAGTGATTATTATCAAAAAAACGATTGTTTGCGTTAATAAATATTTATACGTGTCAGTAACTACTTATTGATTGTTACTTTGGTTTTTCTCTTCTCGATATTCTATTATTAAAGCATCTTTTTACTTTTCTCCATCTATAGAGTGCCAATTTTCTATATAAGTACTTAACCGCGAAGCATTTCCGAACTTTCTTGTCACTCCCTATCATTACACCTACGCGTCGCGTTCCATATCCGTTCTCTTAAGACAAATGATGCATACATGCTGGTCATTTCGTCTATATCCGCATCACAATCGCTCCGATCTACAACCTGTACGCTGCTGAACGTAAAGTGGGTGGTCGTTGAATTGCTCGTTTAGCGAGTGCAGAGACAGACAACGAGAATTTCGCACGAGCTGAGTTATATCTCTTATTATCGTCAAACACGTACTGTAGCGCGACCACACACTTTGCACTTAACAATAGCGATGTATTATTGTAAAAGTTAGACGACAGCTTCTCTCACATATATCGATTAAGCTCCTAATGCGACTACAAAAATTATTCTTGCAGTTACTTATGAAATATGCGTGAAATAAGCGTAACGAAAATAAAGCATTTAATTACACCGCTATCATTCGCGTCCGAAAATTCCAAAAATGATGCAAGATAGATTTGGTGTGAACGGTCCCCATCAGATGTAATTGGAGGGGATTAACGAGTCACGACTCCATTTATCAGCCACCGTAATTACAAAGCATCTCTGCCTCCCACCTCCCTCAACAACTACCAGCTACCCTTGCCCTTTCGCGCGCTCGCCGCATCGCTTTCCGTTCGGCGCTCGGCGCTCGACGCTCGCTCCGCTGACTGACTGACATCCCCCAAAGACAGTTTCGCATCTCAAATACACATTCGCCTGTAACTAAAGATAACAGGCACCACCGTGTCATCGAAGGGAACCGACATGAAATTGGATTTAAATCCACCGCATAGACGTAGCGTGGAAATATTTTTGATCTCAGTTTAAGATCGCGCTATTAATTATCGCTTCCGTTGAATGGAGATCGCAAAGGAATAAAGATAAATTCGAAAGGGACGGGGCAGAAGGGATTGAAGGGAATTTTTGATTTTGAGAGAGCAGATAATGAATCGGCTGCCGTATAACACGCAGCACAGTAGCAGTCTGACGACACGCGCCAGTGATCGAACGAAAGGCTCCAAAAGCTAACATGGGCGGCCACGTCCATCTCTGGAATTAATTAAAACCATCAGTTCGAAAGGGACATGTATTTTTATCTACGGCTAACCTCGGTGACGTGATCTACCTCCGAGTAGCTGGATATAAAGGGAAAAAGGGTGGCTGTTACTGTCATCACGTTCCACTGCAGATAATCTTCCATGCCAGCTACAGTTCACAATGTCATATATCTCGTACCGTTAATTTTGTTACACGACGCTTCATGAATATTACTAAGATACTTAGTAGCGATGTAAACAGCATTAACGAATAAGCATAAACACGCGAATCACACGATCATTATCGGCATAATTTAAGATTTCATGAAATTTGGAACTGAACTTAATTCGAACAATGGCGATGTTTAAATCGAAGATATACGTATATACGTACACGATGCTGATCGATTATACGATATCTGCCCATCTCAATGACTACTTTATTATCTTCTAGAAGAAATGACGCATTTTCAGCTCCCTCATGATAACGCTACCTGAAGGTTGCGCGCCAACAACAAGCACCACGAAGTGCTACTATTACGAGAAGCCGTCGACGGTACCTGTCGCTAGTCGCTGCCTCTGTATAGAAAAGGAAAAAGCGAAAAAGAGAGAAAGAGAGACGAACAGAGAGGGGGAAGAGAAATAGAGAATGAGAACGACAGACTGGGCGGCGCAAAGGCTTCGACTCGCAAGCCGCACGTTCATTAATCTTGATCGGATCAGTCGAGATAGCGGCGAGCTGTTTCGGAAACCCTCTCCTACCACCCCTTCTCATCAAGTCCCCTAGTACCATCGCCTCCACCTTCTCCTTCACCTCTTCCTCCTCCCCGTCCTCCGTGTCCCTCAGCTCCTTTTTCTTCTGCTCCTCGAACTCTTTCCTGCAGGACCCTGCCTTTAGATCGGTTCGCCCGAAAGTTAAGAGCAAGGAAACCCTCGGAACGGATCGACGGACGGTGCGCCACGCCGAGAACGTCTGACGGTTTTAATTCCAGTCCACACGCTGACCAATTTCTCCCATCCGAATCTCCGAATATGGCTTCTCAGAACTTTAGTATCAGATTCTCAGTTCACAGACAAAGTTTAGCCAAATTAATTGTTTCTGTGGTCCGAGTCAGCTATTGTTATTTTCAAATTAGTTTTATTTAATAATGCATACTTTGCTAACTTAATTTCTTCTTGCGACTTAGTTTCTAATGTTTTTTAATCATTTTGCTTAATTCAAATAAAATAGCAACGTAAAGAACCTCTCTCAATAATCTACAATATAAAGATATATCTTTAGTAGCTAAATTTATATAACTTGGATTTAATTCCTATAAATGTTGTATTGATTGTTTTTGATTTTCGGGGAAAAATATTAAAATATTTCGTCTCGATTACTGATAAATGTCTGACGACGTTCAGTAATTTAATTCCAAGTAAATCGAATACTAATTTTTCTACTTCTATAAACCATTTCCTACTTATAATTCATTAAAATTCTTTTTGTTTCCTTGAAAACGTGATGGATCTTGTTTTCAATTTAGTAGAGCCCCGACTGCGACTACCATAATGCTCCGCGCGATCTACTCACAGAATAGCAATGAGCTTCCCACTCTGGTTGACAGCGAACTATGAATTGCACCGGTGATCATAAAATTTGTGCATGGAAATCGGTTGCACTGTAACAATATTAAATATATGTTTTATTACTAAATAAACAAATTAGAACATAAATTTATTTATAAGATATTTACATTTGGCTACTACTTCCAATCTCATTTTATACTTTTCAGAATTAAATACGCAAATACACGTAATCGAATTTTAATCAAACTATTACCTCAGCTATCTCAACTACATTACGTGACGATAGGTGTTTTATGTAACAAATTCCTTAAAGCTGTTGTGGCAACTGTTAAGTGACCACTGATATTATTGCCTTAGTCCGCTATGAGCATCCCTCTTCACCGTTAGCCGAATTGGGTATTAACGCCCTTCATGTAATTAATCCTATAATCCTGCAGACGCGTTGTACGCTTTGCGGAGAGGAAAGGACTGATATTTATCTGATATTTTTGCCGAAACAGTTTAAATAAAAAAATCTACAATAATATATATTATATAACATAAAGTAGTGATTTCTGTTTCTTTATATGACATAAACAAACTGTTGAAAATGTTATGCAATTCAACATATTTTTAAGTTATACAAGTAAGTACATCAAATTTAATTAATTTATTGAACTGAAAAGTATGTGTATGATATTTAGTACACTTTTGATAACATTAAATGTTTTCAATGTTTGTGCATGAAATTTACTTCCGTTATATTACACTGAATTTTGCTGCGTTTTGTTTTTTAATTGTGCATATATTTAATTTTAGTTGGTTAATAATTTCTCGTAAAAAAAAAAATAGTCTTGCGTTGACTAGACTTTCTAAGAATTAATGTTTATTTTCCTGAGAAATTAAATTTCTTCGTCAATCATGCTTGTTAATAAATGATTCAGGGTCACTGAAATCGACTCACGAAGTTGTCGGATAAAAAGGAACGCCGCGTATTTTGTGACGCGCAGAGAATCGCCATTTCGAGGTTCTATTCACAGCTGCTCTTTTTTCGTCTCACTCATCTTGATCTTTTGTGGCAGCCTGTTTGAAGTACAACGTATCGACAATACAGTCACGAGTTACAATTATTCACGCTGGGCCGAAATAAAGTTGTTCAAAAATACCTCAATTGACCAATACGTGCATATTACTTGCTATAAAAATTTAAATTTAAAGACAGAGAGAGAAAGAGAGAGAGGGAAGGGGCAGAAAATAATGAAGCGTTTTTAATGTATTCTCCAATTATACAATAATGTCTTATTTTATATCTTTTAATACATTGAATATAATGTATTGATTAATTTCATAAATATAATTTTATCAATAATATTATCTGGATATAATCCTTAAAAATAAAGGTATAAAATAGAAGGTGTGATTACTATAATAATTTTGAAATTAATTTGAAACGGAATAAAATAATCTTCTTTTGGCAGTCTTTTTCTAGCAATGTAGGCACAAAAATGAAAAATACAAAAATAATAGAATGTTCGGACATTCGGAAGAACATTAATCCTTTCTTTATACATTTTACAAATTTTTATCACTTTATAATAAAAAATTGTAGTAAGGAATTGTAAAGATTAAAAAACGCAGCTTAATATTTATAATATATATATTGTCTTAAATTACAGGAATAGTTGAAAACTTAAGAAAAAAAATCAGTAGGACGAAATAATTGTTTTTATAGAAATTAATAGTACATTTTACCATGACGAATTTCGGAAACGGCCGATACGGTATAATTCACACGTTCTTCGATAAGGATTTCTCACCCTCGACACAATTAAGAATGGTTCCAAGATCCGCCCCAAACTATTTCGTTCGGCATGCAGGAACACCCTGTGTTACTCATATGGGATTGGACGGCATTGAAGCAAAGGGAGGATCAATGTTCTGTCGAACACCCTAAAATACGAACACCATTTTCGTATTTTTCATTTTCATGCCTACGTTGACTGATAGAAAGAGAGACAGACAAAAGAAGATAATTCTTTTTTTGTAATAGTGGTAATAACAACTTTTAACTTTATTTTTTTATTTTTCAAGAGTATATCTAAATAATATTATTTGATAGAAATCGAATAAGTTTTCTAATGTTAGAAAACAATAAGCAATTGATGTAAATGAATTCTTTCAGAGCCAAATAATCAACTGACAAGTTTAGATTGGGAGGTTCTTGTTACATGGATCGATTCCCCTTAAATTGTCAATTTTATCTTGTTATCCGGATAACGAACGAGTCCGTAAACAGAGCCTGATAGATGCTTAAAACAAACCCTTAATTGAATTCACACTTAGTCACTCTGCTTCGCTTACGAAAGAGCAAAGTCATCCGACACAGATTTTTTTCTGCCTTCTGCACCCCTTGTTTTGAATAACCTATTGCATCGCTACTACTTGAGTAAAATACGAAGTGATAGTAAATTAAATGTCAGATTGCTTTCCTACATTGTGAAGATTACTCCTTCCTTCCTCTTTTCTTCCCTCCTGTTTCTATCTTATAGTTTAGTACTTAAAGATTTCAGTTCAGCAAAATATTTATTCATATCAATTTTTCTTCATTGCCTACACTTTTTAATTTCATGTTATATTTATTATATTGTTGTTCTATATACATACATACATACATACATATAGTATATATATGTGTTACATATTTCTTAGACTTAATTTTTCAAAAAATTTTATTTAACGAATATTATCGATTAGTTTTCAAAATATCGTTGCATTTTGGTAAACAGATTGCATTTAATAATAAAAAATACCTATTCATAATTTATTATTTCACTCTATCAATCAAGTTAGATATTAATCAAACATTAAAGATAATTTCATTTTAAGTTAGATTAAATAATATTTTGAGAATAAATATATTTTACAGAAAGCAAATAGTGTAATTCTTAAATATTTTTGAGACGCCTGAAAGTGTTTAACTTATCTGATTTTAAAATTATAATTCTTTATGAATCTACGTTTTAAATATTTTTTGAAATCTATTATTCTTTCCGTCATGCATTTACCAAAAGACGAAGAACATATATAAATCTTGCATTGCATTCGTACAAAACAAATATACGCTGTGTTTTTTTGTAAATATAACTTCTTACAAATATAATAACAATTACGCTATTTAATATCAACGTGTTAAATAAAAATGCACGTATTATACCATCTTACGTATGCAGCATTCTAGGTCTTATCGTACCTGCTATTCCGCGCCTTCGTAGCCGAGTCGTTACATTATTCATGTTTAATATCATCAAGTATTTCATCCCCCTGACTAAAAGCAACCAGCCAGCCACCACCGGCGGCGGCGCTAATATTGCCAGGAGGGATGGACTCTGATGGACGGACAGCAACGATAACACCTTTGCACGGCATGTAAAGGAAGCTTTTTTCAAAGGCGGCCCTCGAAATATATTTAAACCTTTCTTCCTCGGTATGAATTATTCTGGGTTTTACCGTCGCCTTTTTTCTCACTCTAGTTTTATTTTAAGCAATTAGAAAATTTAATAAATTACGTAACTCATTCGAATACATCTTAAAGTTATATTAAACAAGTTTTATAAAATGCCCATAATAATGTAAATAATGTTTACTCAAATAAAATGAATACTAAACTGTCTGAAAGTTCTTCATCAACAGAGGCTTCGTCTGTAGCATAGCATGCACGCCAAAGCGATCATTTTTCAACTATTTTAATTGAAAAGAATAATACTCTGAAATTATAAATAAGACTAGCATGTGTAAAATTTGTAAGATAAATAATTTTTTTAAATTAAAGAAATTTCAAATATCAAAAATATATAACACTAATTTAATTACTGAAGATGTTCCAAATCGAGGATTGAAACGTCTTATACTTGTACTAATTAATTGTCAATATATATATATATATATATATATATATATTAATTACATATATATATATATATATATATATATTAATTACCTACAAACATTCTGTGTTGGCTCTCATGGCATTTATTTATACTTTGATTTACGTCTTCAGGCCTTCTCTCATTTAATTACTAATTTAATTATCATGAAATTCTTACAATTTTTATTAAATGAATACTTTCTTTAAAAATTGATATCTATAAAATCGCAAATGACAGAAAGTTCTTCTTTATTTTAACGCATCTTCGCGTAAAGAATAAAAATTTTGTAAAAAGAAGAGGTACAGAAGCTAGGAATAAGACATGCACATCGGATCATTGCCAGGAGCGAACGTCATAAGAGCCGTAGGTATAATATACACACGCGAAGAAGCGAAAGCTTTTAATCCCGGTCGCGTCAAACAAAATGCGGAAATAGAGTTGAGGGGGGTATGGGTACGTCGGTAACGTGGCACGTCGTCAGCGTCTCGACGTCGCCGGGGACGAGTCGCCATCCTCCGCGCGCGTCCCATCAGACTCGCTCCCGTTCCAATTCTGTCTGTGGTCCCGGCGACCACTATCCACTATCTCCCCCTTTTCCGCGCTATTCACTCGTTGCCCTCGTGCAGAGACCGACAGTGGTGGTTCGGCATCATCCAACCCTGAACCGAACTCGCCGACAATACGCCGGAAATTTCACCGAACCGCTCGCGCACCCCCACACACCCGCCCTGCCAGCAGAGCTGACAACGGGCGCCGCTGATTTCCGCGGGGAGCACAAGGTCTGATTGTGCGCTGGTTAACATCGGGATGCCCCATCGAGGTACACGCAATTGGATACTATTATCGATTGCAACTTGAATCGCACATTACGATCATGATCGATACTATTCCATTCTGATTCGTCGATTGATTCCATATAAACTAAATTTATACGCGTATTAAGAATATCTTTTACCCTTTTAACAGAGTTTAATTGAATTTATTTAACTTTTCTTTTAAATTTAATTTATACAGAGAATATATAATAATTTAACACATCTGATTTTTCATAAAAGGAATTTGATATAAACATGATATATTTGCCAGATACTAATTCACACATTGTAGAATGAATTAATGGAAAAGTGAATTTCTGATCTTTACAATTATCACTTTTCGCTTTCTATTAACATTATCGTAGCCATAAATAGATTATTATAGCCGTCAAAAATTGATCATGTCACAAAGAACAATTACAATTATTTCGGCTCAAATAAGTTAAGAATTAATTCAATAATTAATATCACTTTTTAGTGAGCGTGTGTCAAAAATAACAATTTTTTTCGCATAAACAGCATTAACATTATTAGTGACGTAAGAATTTGATTGAAAACCGAAATCATTCTGTTACAAAATAAAGACATACCCGAGATAGATTGGCAGGAAGTACATCGACAGATTCAAAGTCATCCTAGACCGATGAGATATTGACTGATTTCTTTGTCGACTCTTGCGATATTCTCATTTTCCTGTAAAATTCCTTCGCGGACATCTTCATTTCATACAACTTGCGATAACGTACAGATGAAAATCAGTCAATTCTTTCAAATAAAGAATTTTTCATGCAAAATCGACGGAAACTAAATACATCTTCATAGTTTACGTAATAATTAATTTAATGTTTAAATAAAGCCAGTAATTAAGAAACTAAAACGTTTTAGTATTTTAGATCTTATGTACCGTCTCTCTGACGTCGTCCTTCATAAAATTTGTGACAAATTCATTATCGATCGTTTTTGTTAAACATTAACGGAAGGCCGATTGATTTTTCACAGATTATACACCATGGCAGCTAATATTACCTCAAAACTTTTAGAATAACTGAAACTGGGTTAAGCCATAACATACGATCCGACGTCGAATAATCAGCAACGCTTGTAGTTTCCATCGGTGAAGGAAGAAAGAAAGAAGAAAGTTATACCAAGAAGAGTCCAATCGCAGACCTGGTATTGTACTCGGGCGGTTGCAGCGGCAACGGCAGCAATGCCGTCGGCATCACCAGGGGTTGCTGAAAGAGAGAAGAGCAGGAGAGTGACGGTCACGAAGAAAGAGGCAAAAGAGAGGAGAAAAGAGAGAAAGAGTAAGAGAGGGAGAGGGAGGGAGGGAGGAAGAGAGAAAGTCATAGGGAAACCGAGAGACAGAACGACGAAGGGAGAGAACGGAGAAAGAGAGAGAGAGAGAGAGAGAGAGAGGGAGGAGAGAGGAGTACGCTGCATGGCTCTCCGTTGCGATCATTAATCACGTGCTCGTGTCACGGCTAGCACCACGCCGCCAGGGGTACCTTACTAAGGGTATACGGCAGTGGTATGAGGCTACTAAGGGGAGGGCCAGGATGCTCCCGCTCTTCTGATCACGTTGAAGACCGAGAGCAGCCAGCCTTCGCGGACGACACGGAGACAGGACGATTACCATTATCGTCGCCCGCAAGAACCGAGCGCGTGAATAATATTGCACGGAACATTATCGCGCTCGCGTGAACGTCGAATGATACTGAGATTATTCTCAGATATTTAATTGAACATTATCAGATCGAGAAATAATGATTTTAGAAGATTGCTTTGTGCTCTCTGAGAAAGAGAAAGAGAGATCAACAACAAATTAAAATGTCAGAGTGCAGAAATAAAATGTATTTTTATGTACTTAAACTGTCTAAACAATTTAGTAATTAACACAAATATGCAGTCATTGCATTGTACTTATAAAGATAAGAAGACGATAGGCATTTTATAGAGGTACAGAAACACATACACAACATCTATTTCGTTTCAAATCTTAAGTATTTGTAACGGAAAATAGGAAAATTAGTACGCGTCATGATTTCCGACACGACTTCTCTCGCTGTTTTGGCCGCATCAAAGCACTGTCGGTCTAAAGCATTGTTTCGCTCTTAACCCTTTATCCAACCCTTCGTCTAACAGAAGATGGTCATAAATAAGTCAGTGGCATGCCATCGTACTCCCGTTGTAGAAAGATTTATTTGAAAGTGCAGGTACTTTGTAAATTTCCATGACAAGAATGAAAGTTAATGGAAGTATTCTTCTTTCTTAGGTATTCGTAGGAAAAATGTGTCATTGCCACTTCTCTGCCGTTGGTAGTTATAATCAGTTGTAATAATTATAATTTCTCGAAAAAGATATTGTTCGAGGTCTAAGTTAAATTTATGTACGAAACATCTTACTGCTCGTACAAATAAAAGAATATCTGGATAATCTTTTAACTAAAATGTGCAATAATTTTTATTCGCTATATCGTTGTTTACAATGAAAGAGAAAATTTCCATCCTCTCGCAGATAGAAATTCTCGATAATAGGATGAAACTAAATAATCATTGCCGTCGGTATTATGCATGAAACAGGGCAACGGGCGTTTGCCACGGTGAAGGATGAGCATGCGTGATTCCAGCCCAACTCCTAATTACTTGGAGATAAATATCACTCGGCGCTTGCGAATAGCGTGCTCCTGCAGAGCCGTCTGAAAGATCGTCAGTCAAACCGGTGAGCTGCGCCTGGATGTTATCGCGGACTGTAGTAATCTTTAATTATACTGATTTTGGGCTATAGACGCGTTTAAAACATCAGCTAAAAGTAATTTAACTTGATTTTTCTCACACTAACCAACATTGATATTAATGTCTTGATTGCGCAAGTGCAATAAATGCACTTGCACAATTGCACTTTGTGATACCGTGCTATTTTTATGCACAATTATTTTAAGTGGAAATTGTGCTTTAATAGTTAATTAAATTGAAGATTATTAAATTTATTCTAATGCTATTTAATCTAATTCTAAAAATGGTTACAGATAACGTAAATGTTTTAATACAATCTACATAAATGTAAATAAAATAGTGATTAATGAGATAGTGCAAACAGTTTGCAAGTAAATTTTAATAAAACGACTCTACAAATCAAATAAAAATACTTAAATGCTTATTTTTATCAAAGTGATTTTGATTATTTGGCTGAATTTAAACTTTGAATGAATTTAATTCTGATTTATTAAAGTTGAATTATCTTCTTTCACTATAAGAATTAAAAAATGTACTTGTATCTGATAGTAATATCAACGTACACGGTATTGTTCTCCTAATTAAATTAATAGTTAGGGTAATCCCTGGCACATAACATTAATCCTCGTGGTATTAGTAACACGTTGAAGACTTGAGCCGAGATCCCGAAGAGAAAGAGGAATACAGAGAAATGCCAGGAGAGAGTTGAGAGAGAGGAGAGACTAGAGGACGACGACACTAAGAGTTCAAGCCACGTTAAGGTTTCAGAATAGCAGGATATTACCTTCAGAATAGTAGACCAACCGGAAGGAGATGAGAAGTAGAGCATAGCTGAGGATATTGGAAGAGGCACTTTAAAGTGTCCAAGAAGGGAAGATTGTACCTCTTCTCTCCCTTTCTCTTTCTACCTCCTTCTTTCTCTCTGTTTCCCAACGTCCTTTTTTGCTTCTCCCTTTTCCTTCCTTTTCTTTCACTTTTTCTCCTTCTGTCTTATCTTTTTTTACTACCTCTCTCTCTCTCTTCCTCCCTCTATTGTTTTCTCTTTTTCTGATGTTTCTATTTGTCACGCCTTTTCATTCTGACCTTATAGCATATTATTTTATTGGTCAACTCAGTGCGCACCAAATACAGAATAAATTCGAGTTCCAATTGATAGTGTCGATTTTTATATAGGTAATATTGAAAGAGTGCAGTAATAAAAAACGCTATTGGTTTGAAGATTTAAAATAAATATCATGAATTATTACAAATGCTGACGGTTTGTAATCACGAAATCACGTTAACTTATATATCAACGTGTTGCTAGAGCACACGTAAGTTTTCCTTCATCACCGATCTTTATCATCTTGTAATTATCTACGAATCTTTCTAATGCCGTTTTTAAAAAGTTTGCAATAGATTTAGGTTTGATGTAGGTCGGGCAACATAGCAAAGCAGCACTTATTTATAATGCAATCTAACGCGAATGATTTTTTTAGACAACTATGTTAGCATGCAACCCGGTAGTACCAGGAGAACGCCGGATATTACGACAGCTGATGGGGACAGAGCTCGTGGAACGATCAATAATATAATACCACGTCGCCCCAGGTACCACCATGCTATCACACCATCAAACATCGTGCTTCCCATACATCGAGATCTGCTTGCCTTTAGCCTTTTCATCTACATGCGCGCTATTGCACGCTCTTTTTTTAGGATTCATGCGAATCTGCGGATCTGTGTATTGGTCATAGCCCCAAAAAATAGATCTTCCTGCGAATTGAACGAAATAAAAAAGAAACAACCATGTTATTTTTGCAGCAAAACATATATCAGATGGAAAATATCAATTCATATTGCATTATAGTCTTAATTTTCTTTAGTATCTTAAATAAAAAAAATATAAGCAGTAGTAAAAAATTATTAAATAAATTTTAGACAGATAAAAAGTATTTATTCAAATTTTATGCAATAGAATTTCTTGATTTTGTTCACAATAATGCGCCAATTAAGATCAATTTATTAAAAAGAATTTTTTATAATATATTACAATAAAATAAAATTTTTATTTTAATAACACCGGAAAAGTCAATATATAGAAATATATATTTAGTATAATTAAATATAAAAGAAATTGATACATGACTAAGATTTTTAATCTCGTATGCTATTATGAAACAAAAATGATTAATAATATTATATACTTATTATCAATAATTTTTAATTTTTTAAATAACACAGAGATAATCAGATAATTCCGCAGATTCTCAGAAAGTCATTTAAGCATTGTAAAAACAAGTCTGGCGTTATTCATTCATATGTATGAACTCAGAGTTAAAAATTACAGTTTTATAATAATCAACCTTGTTATTTTCCAGAAATTATTGATTTCTATATCTACATGTATTTTATGAAGTTTTTTACTTCTAATAATATTATGAGGTATATTTTTGTAGCTTTATGTGTATTTTAAATTTCTAGTTATATAACATTGATTTTTTTTTAATAAAGAAAGAAAACTGGCACAAATATGTATTTACAACAAAAAATAATTCTAGTACAAAAAATTTTATAAAAATCAGAACTTTTTTATAAATTTTTCCCAATTGGCAACGACGTATTTCATCGATGAATTGCTGCCGCGTTCTCCAGACACTTTAGTGACATCTAACGAATGAGTAACACAACGATGAAGATCATATAAAACCACGCATTTGGAATGATATGTAATTATCTTATGTTCAAAATATATAACAAAATATATATACATTAGAATAGGATTTCTTCCTTTATGTACATTGTTTTAAACTAAAATTCTTACAAAATTAAATATACCTACTCTTTCAAATTACGTATTCAGTGTAATACAGATGTCTATACTAGAAAGGTCGAAAAGAAGATTTCTGTTGTATCATCGCATATACATATTAACGTCGTACCTGAAATTTCCGCTAGAGCGAAACGTTGATTAAATATAAAGCATCTTTTTTAATTTATATTATTTGTTAAATATTATTTGAAAAATTATAACCTATAAACCCCGTAAAAATATAAATAGTAATATTATAATTATCTAATTTAAATATTCAAACATAATACAAAACAAATATTAAATATCAAATTTGTTTCTATTAAGCTTGAATTACTTTAATTTTCTAATAAGTAATATATATAATATATAAATCAATTATTTTTATTAAGTGCATTGTGTGTATAAATATATTTTAATTAATAAAATTTTATAAACATATTTCCTTATAAAATTGCTTATTTTTTATTTTAATAAAAGCCTGTTTTCATTAATAAATTTTCTAAGAGCTGTAGAAATTAGAATTGTAATGTATAAGATTATTATCTATAAAATATGTAAAATAATTTTTTAATGTAAGAAAAGTATGAATAAGAAATATAATGAGTAAGTATAACACAACATTTTATTTGTTATATAATATTGTAAGTTTTTAATAGATATGTATGTATATTTCAAAAATATTATAATAAACATATAATACATAGAGACAATTGCAAATTATTAGAACTTGTTTTCTATATTTTCTTAAATTACTATTATAAAAAATATTTTTATAAAATTAGTTATTTTATGTAATATATCAACGTTATAAATAGTATAATATTGAAAAAGAGCGAGAGAAGAGAAAGGAAAAGAGAGAAAGACACTATATCATGCAGAAATGAATTTAAAATTTGTTATACAATTTTTACATTTATATTATTGCAATATTTGTAATAAATCTAAATGGATTTTATAAAAAAACAAAAAAAATTTTAAACAATGTATTCTTTAATATTATTATTAATTATTTATTACTTATTATTTAATAAGTAATAAATGTTACATTTTACATTAATAATTGTTGTGTTTACATTTTACATTAATAATTTTTTACTTATAATTCTTGTTAAAACGATTATTTAAGCTATTTTGCATATTCTCGATAATCATTTACATATTATGTAAACAAGTATAATGTCACTCATCGCAATCTAGAGTCGCGTGGCATGTCATCCGTAAGATACCTGTAGAGTCGAGCTTCTGATATTTACATTCTACAAAAGCCCGGATCTACAGGGTAGATCACGAATGTGCCTATTCTTTGCAACTTGCCCTTGTCATTCCCACATAGTAGTAATCTGCAACAAAATTTTCAATTTTTAATATTCACTCTTATTATCTCATATTTATGTCTAAAATATTTTAAATAGATTTGTTTCATAAGTTTAACTGTATAATCATACCTTTTAGTATTCTAAAACTAAAGTGGCAATTAAAATAATAATTTTATTTTACTCATTCCATTAAATCATATAAAACAATTTTCAGTTAGTAATAAAACAATGGAGGAATGGAAGAATTCTAAATTGGTTTAGAATTCAGGTTTGATATGAAGCTCAAATAACGGACATGACTATTTAAAGATGTGGCAGATTAAAAGTTCAGGTCTAGCCACGCCAACGTACGTGACGCCGGAAAACCTCCGCTGAAACAGGACGTGACCCGGCATGCATATCCGGGGTACGGTTAAAGGAAGTCGTGAATTATAATAGCGCCTACCTGACACGATTACCTTTCCTCGATTTTAATACTTGATTTAGCACATTGTGTTGCGTTTCGTACCATGATCATCTGTGCATCATCATTCACATTGGAATTTCATTAATTTTTCAATATCTTTCTTCTAAATAATATTAAGTACAGATATTGAGTACTCGTTATTCAAAGTACTCACGTGCCCGTCGTACTTTGATGCATATTTCGTGTGTATACGAATATCATGAGGGCCAATGCTTGATATCCTCTTCGAATAATACAAATGTAGGTAAAATATTTATATTAATAGCATGTTAATATTAATTTAGTAATTATGTAATGTATCAGTTATTTTATGTGTATTGATTGAATTCAATATGGAGGCGCAGGGGAGGAAAATACTCATAGTTCAAAAAGTAAAAATATAATTTGTAAAAGGAACTGAGATACAATTTTATAATATATGAGATAGGTAATAATTAGCTAACTAATGACTACTCTTGCTGTTACAAAAACTTTGCTATTAACAATATAATTGTACAAGAGTAAATATACGTCATAATAAATATGGATGCAGCAACACGGGGATATTAATCTTGTTTATCAAAGCTAATATAGTAAAAGTTTTAATTAGACCATACGTTCATGAAAGAGGATAACATTAAAAGTGCGAAAAGACATGCCAGTAGAAACTCAAGCCATGCTTGACGAATGGAATGCGAATAAAACTATATATGTAAATATACATATGTATATACATATACATGTGATTAGTCACATATACGATACTTGTTTACAACATATCTTGCATACAATAAAAAGTTTAGAAACGGTCATGCGAAAATATAATTTTCGGAGATATTCGTGCGCAAAAATAATATTACTCTTCGGAACAATTAAACCATCGCAACGCAATCCGTTAGTAATAAGTATACATCGATACATACGACATAGTGAGAAATGATACAAAATATATTTCTATGAGCAAAGGAATTCACATTCATGCACATTCAATACACATTTAACACGCTCGCTCTTAACGGAGCCGTATTAGATAATTGTTATTAACAAACTGTAGAAATTCGTATGTGAAGGAGAAAGACACTTGAACCGCTCGAAAAACACTACGAGTTCCCGCAGTTTGGCATTATTTCACGTTCGATTTATCCTCGAGGTCATCAGAGGTCGATTTAAGTTTGTCACTAGAACCTCGCGTGCCAATCAAGTTTGTCAGGCGTATCAAGATGACGAGATTCTGATGGAGCCAGGTTTTCTTTAAGATTTGCAAGGGCACACAGGGCAAAAGAACGGGCCAACGCCCCTCTAACCAAACGCTGTATACCGCCGACTGTCCTTTACGACTCGGATACAGAAGATATTCGGCGACAAGCGAATCCTCGAGTTGCGGGGCGTCTCTCCCACGGCTGCCCGGGTGAAGCCAGGGGCTTTCTCCGGATTCTGCGATGATTGGACCGCACGCACCCTCACTCCTCCACGGGGGATGCCACAGCACAGGGCCGTAGGTTTGCGGGGTGCCTCCGCAACTCGATACATCGCAGTTTTCGTTCTTTATCATTTCTATTACCCATCTTATAAATATTACCATAAATATTGCCATTCTTCAAGTTAGTACTTGAATTTTATTAAAATCGATTTTTTTTTATATCAGTCTTTCCTTTTCCTTTCTTTCTTTCTCCTTTATTAGATTTTGTTAACGGATTGAAATTTTATTTCAGTAAAAGTTTATATTATGTTCTGAGAGAAATACATTACTCATTTTCTTTTGATTAAAAAAAAAAAAATTATGCTACGACCTGTAAATTACAAGCAAATAAGATACACTTTATTTAAATAAAATGTATACTTGTGTGTGGGTTTATTCTATTTATTATTCGCATGTACAGAATTAATAAATAATTTTAGCAGAATTAATTGTAATTGAGAGCTTCAAAAATTGATTTTTTTCTTAAAGCATTACAAAATCGTGATAAACATTAATTCACGTCCTTGATATATAAAGAATTGTTACATCAGTTGCTACATGATGCGTTAATTATTGTTAGCTAAAAAAAGACTCAATTTTATATATGTACATATTCGTTCGAAAGACCAGAATAAATCTACTGAAAACAATTGAAAATGGATGCGTAACAATCTGTCGCTTGCACGCCAATCGATAAAGCTTTCCTATATCACAAGATACTCTTAAATAGTAACTCTTGAATAAAACTTTTGACTAAATTTTGCAAGTGTCAAGAATTATTTAGAAATTAGAAAAGAATAATTTTACAAATGTATACACGAGATATAGTGCACTTGTTACACCTTTACAATCGCAATTTTGAGTTCAAGTAAAATGATTGATATCATGGAAATTTCTCTATTGATAATATTAACATATTTCTTAGAACATTAGTTTATAACTGAGAAACTTTTTATTTAATAACAAAAAAATATCATTTTGGAAGATTTTAAGTAAGGCTTGGACGTCAATGTCGATTTATACGAATGGGAATGCGATAGCCAGACGATTTACACCTCGTGGCAAACATTAAACGTTATACGTTTCTTACAGCACATCGACGCGAAAGGGCAAAAATCACGAGTACTTCTGACAAGTTTATCAACGTTGGATAGGACCGATCGCACAGACGTCCCTGCGCTCGTTGACGTTCGGTTCGAGTCGTGCGGTCTCGGCCCGGAGTCCCTGTCAACCACCCAGCTAGAGAAAGAGAGATGCAAAACATAGGGGCCACCCTTCGTCTCATCATCTTTTCGCGCTCATAGCTGGGCATATCTGGTCTGAGCCAGGCCTGGTCTCCTCTCCTATGCTTCTCGAGGAATCGCCTGGAAAAGGTCCCTTTACCTCGGCCCCTTTCCGCTCCCCACGAGCACCAAAGTCTCCCAATGACGTAGCTTCCGTTCCTTCTCCGTTCTAGAGCGACGTATTGATCGTCTCTCTGCTCCTGAAGCTGCGGAGGCTGACACGAGAGGGAAACGAGAAGAGTGGAGAGAGAACGTGTCGGAGGGTGAGGGTTGTGCCGTAGAGCGTGCCTCCATCGACGCTTAGCGACGGAAGAAGACGGAGGAGTTATCCGTGTGTGTATGTATAACGGATAGAAAAAGTTAAGTAGAAGGAGAAAGGACACGCAGCTTACGAAGGGGATGCTTAAAACGGCAAAGGAGTCGAATCGCGATAAGAAGAATCAAGCAGATAACGATGAGCCGTTATACACCTTTTCCATCAAAAATATCGCCGACGGATGAAAGAACGCAAAATACGAAAAATGATAAAGAAATAGCGTTGAATACTTGGTATCTGTGATATACGGAAAATAGTTTACAGGGGTAAATGTCAAATTGAAAAATATAACATGAGATCGATCAGTTGAAAAAATATTTTAAAAGATCGTTAAAACGAAAAAAGCAATGCTGTCCAATATGGTTTATTTGAAAACGATTCGTAACTCTTTTTGCATGATATATAGAAACAATCTGTCATTTTCTAGCACAATATTAATAAATCAGAAGTAGAAAAAAGAGATAAAAAGTAAACAACGTTGTCACGTGCTAGAGAATTATAAAAGAAAATTTAGCGAAGGAGGATTAGAAATAACTCGATAAATCGCAACTATTTGTTTCTTCGTAACATCGGCCCCACGTCATATACCATTCAACCACCTTTCCACCTGTCATTCTCAACTCATATGCAATATGTCTTCCTAAAGTTTGCTTACGTCTCATCATCGGGTAAAGTTGCGAATGTGGATGAATCTCTGACACCAACATGAGGATCTCTGTCTCCTGATCATTTTCGGAACTTTGAGCAGGTCTTCGTCAAACCAATCAGCTTACACTTCGCAGAGACTGACTAGACACCTGAACAGAGATTAATCATTAAATACATGGCTTAATTCGCGCATAACATAGTCAATTAATAATACCTTTCGGTGTCCATCACAGAAACGTATTTCATAATATATGTATAATTTGAAAAAGAAATTGGAACAATAATTTTGATTAATTTTTTAACATTTGCTTATATTTTTTTTTACTAATAATTAGCTATAGACTGAATAACCGAAAATATATTTGACCATCGAGCAGTGCGTCTGCGTTCCCAAACACCGTTTGCAAACTGTAATGTAGTTCACGCAGTGTAGCTACGTATTTATTGATTAATTCACTAGGGGTCATTGCCATAAAAGACCGTTTTAGCCCTGCGCGACAACAGAGAAGTAACGTATTGACAGATAAAATTTAATAAAGAGTTTTTTAATTATAATGCTGACAGTATTAATTATATCATTACACATATATTACATATAAGTATACTTTTGCTTTGAAAATTATAATAGAAAATGTGTTGAGCAAAATAAACTATTAAATAAAAATTTAAACGATGCAAAATACATTTACAAATTTGTATAGTGATTTAATTAGAATTATAGTACAATCAATTGTGTTTGAGCTAACATTAGAGAATTGAAAGGCATTATCTGAAAAGCGAATACCTTCTGCGAGATTTGTCGTTTCGCAAACGTATCCCAATCACGCCACACTTGCACGTTCACGCAGAAGCGTTGGTCTTCGACTGGCACCATGTATCGTATCGTGGAATGTTTTAGAAGGAATGGACGTCCGAGAAGCATGCTTGGAATAATAATCCAGTCGATAGCCAGTCGATTTCCTTTTCTGTTCTTCGGCACGGCAAACGATTCACATTCGTACCTCGTGACAAATTTGAATCTGAAATTAAAGTTACCATAAAAGAATCGGCTGCGCTTTATTCTGTGTAAATCAAATTGCTCTATGTGACCATCGTGTACGATCGAATAGCATAGATAACTGAGTTTCAAGTTTCAGTTGTGTAAGAATAATTAGAAAGTTGAATATAATAGTTGGTTCTCGTTGCTTAAAAAAATTTACATTGATCTGCATTTATATACTAATGTGATTTTAATTATATGTATATATGTATATATAAACTTGTGTCTATACAAATGCAATACAACTATATAATTCCAAAATTATAATTGTTTTCAGAAATGCTGTTTACAAAAGAGTAAATTGTACGCAGGTAGATTTTCTATAGGATAACATAAGCCGGTATAATTAAAAGCTAAACGATTAAGCTAATGTTATTGAGATGAATGTGAATGAAGGTGGGCGGATTAGGGATTCTAACAAGGAACTGCAGTGCCGCCTACTATGCTGAAATTTAGATTTTTTTACTCCTGCTTTAAAAAAACGTTTTTGTTACAGGCACTTACTCCATTAAAGCGCTGACAAAAATAATATTTATGAAACTTGTTTACAAGTATTGTATAATCGCGAATTTTCTCGAAAGTTATTTAAAAATTAAGTAAGGGACTCAAAGTGTAAAACTTGTTACTTTTAATTACAACTTGAATTTTTTAGTACTTTTATTATCTTGGATGTTGTAATCCATCATATTTACAGATCGCTATAAAAACTTGCACAAAACTCTTTGCTGCCACTATATGTGGTTCTAACGTTCTTGTATTTAAAAATTTTTTAACAATGTATTATTTGTTAAATGAATAATAAAATTAATAAAATATTTAACTTAAATTTAAGTAGAAAATATTCACAGAATCCGTGAAAAGAAAACAATTTGTTTATTTGCAAGAAAGGAACGAATAGCAATTCGATGTAGTCATATCTTACATTTGCTTTAGCATAAAAAATAAAATGGTTAATCAGCGTTCCCTTTCCCCGTGGCCGAGAAAGTGTTGTATGTTGCATTAATGAATCCATAAATCATAACGGCGCAAGAAGAATGGTAGAAGGTCGGAATCTGAGTGACGTCCGTCCAGAAAACTCGTTGCCGTTGTGATCCTGCCCATTCGTGAAGATCCGTGAAGAGGTAACTTGAAAGGCCAAAGGATCGGGAAACGCGAAGGGGGTTCTGCTTCTTCTGTAGGACGTTGACGCAGCTCCCGGGGGGCACTTTTGCGGATGAAGACCACCCCATCTTATACTTGACGCAGTAAGAGACGTTGTGCTTTGCCATCTTATTTTCTTTTGCGCTTTCCGTCTTTCTTCTTTCTTCTTTATTCTTTATTCTTTTATCTCTCCTTCGATTCTTCTCAGATTCTCCTTTGTGTTCCCCATATTAATGTAATACCTAACAACAAACAACAAACACCGCATAATATCCATCATCCAGTCAGCTAATATATTAGCTTCTATGTTTATTTCCTGTTGACACTAAAGTGTTCTTCTGCCGTCATTCTAGACAGTTTCTTAAATTAATAAAAAAGAACGTTCTTGTGGACAGCAATATTCAACTATAAAACATCGTAGCGTAGTTTAGGAGGCGCGAGAGATTCCGCAAAAGGCGATCATTTGTCAAAGTGAAGTGGATGCGAACGTGAACATGTTATCGCGGCTTTACCGAGGTAATCTATCGCGCGTCTCCTACAAGAAAGAGATTTTTAGGAGAACGAAACCGTCATGTGGCAATAAGAAGAGATGCGAGAGATTAAACGTAACAACACGGCTTTAAAATTATATGGCAAGTGTATATCACGTTCTTATACGAGGTTTTTATTAACGTAACTTATTTTATGGCGCTTAGACAAAAATCTATCGCAACAATAATTTTTGTAGACGCACAAGAACTTTAGGTATTCTTGTCAAACCGACATAGTCCAAATACTCATAACGTGAATGACACGTGCTTGTGCCATTTTAATTAAAAAGATGTGTTTTCAGGGAGGCGTTTATGTGTATATGTCTGTGTATTTGCGACTTGTGGAGCTACCTATCCGTATATATAGGCATAGGCGGAGACGAGGGGTTGGCAGGCAGTCCAAAGCATTGAAGGGGGTTGGATCGTGATGGCAGGTGGTGGCGAGGGAAGAGGAAGTTGCGATTCCATCTGCCAGCCTGTCATTCTGATACTACGTACAATGTCGGCAGTTGGCGGAGACGATCAATACATTGCAATCTATATAAAATGGCTGCAGTATTTGGAGCGTCGTGCATAAAACGTTTACTCTTGTGGAGATGAGAAATAAATATCGCATACATATGACAAATTAAACAAGTAATTTAAATTTTGCATATGGGAATAATTTTTTCTCTTTATTATCGCAAATCTGTAAAAATTATAATATTCATCCGCTGCAAACCGACCTTGTTATTCGGAAATATACGTGCATTCAAAACATGTCTTACAAATAAACACAAACATACACACTTTCAATATTGAAAGATTATTATTTACTTATAAATTATTTGATTAGACTTTCTATAAATATTAAAATTTAATGGAAATGCTACAAACAAAAAAACACAATGATTTTTGCGCAACATCGACATTTTTTATATTATTGCAAAAGTAAGAAAACAAAATGTATGAGCGAGTAACATACAATATTTGTACTATGCATTTTTTTTTTTTTTTTTTTTTTTTTTTCAAATAAATTAGGCACAAGTTTGACATCCCAAATTTAATAGAAAATTTTTAGAATGAAGTAATAATTCTGAAACTTGTTATAATGTTTCACATATTATAACAAAAATTAAAATGTATCAGCAAAGAAAATACAATCCCTGTGTGTATATAAATATTATTATTAATATGTTACCGTAAATAAAAATTTAATTTTTTAAATTAATTAATAATGTTTTAAGTTTTTTAAAACTAAGCCAAACAAATCCAAAATAATAATAAAGCAAACCATTTAAATACAATATTTAATAACATAAACTTTAAATATATTTAAAATATTAACATTGTAACAAAATCTAAAAACAACAACCGTATAAAAATTGTTCCATTAAATTGTTGTATTGTTTTTCTGCTCTTAAAAAATATAGACTCTTTTATTTTATATATTTTATCTTATTTATTCAAATTAATATTTAATCTCATTTAAATATGTTTAAATTTTAAGCAATAAGTACTATTATTAATAAACTGTTCTACTGTAATGCTGCTCCAGAGGAAAGGAACACTACAAATTGCTGCAGCAGCGTCATCTTTTGCATACACTCTGACACTATTTTGTAAAGATCACAGACAGATGGCAGCAATTGTGTTTCGTTTCTCAATTCACAGGAAATTAAAATCTATTATATATATATATAAAATCTAAAAAAAAGATTCACTTTTTCATTTATTTATTTTTAAGTCAATTCAAATATGTCACTCTTGCAAATTTTACATTACACAGTTTTATATAACAATTAAAAGTAAAATGTACAAAATAATAACGCCAATTTTATAACACTTGTTTTAAAAAGTCTTTCAAAATTCAAACTAAAAATTTTTATTTGTCTATAGAATCATTTTTTAATTTTATGATAAACAAACTTTATTGCACTATTAATACTTTTTATCTCACTGCTGCTTATAGCACTATAATACTCATTTTCACGACATATTTTAAATATGCACAAAGGTACACGTTATTCATCTTTAATCACTAATTTGTTACAAATATACACCCCAGCATTAGTTGTACATACACCACAACAGAGTCAATATGGCCGAGCTATATCGCGCATAGAAGTAACACGTGATCATACAATTAATTGCTTTGGCCAATAAAAGTTCACGGTAAAGCGGGAAAAAGAAGAAAAGGAAGAAGAATACATTCCTCGGCGCGAGACTCAGACCGACACAAACCGGCGGTGCGACTGTACAGGAGGCAGGCCGAAGCGAAACTAACTCAGCTTGCGTGCAATAAAGGAGATCATTTTGAATCTGTGCGGCTGAAATTTATGGTCTCCCACCAGGAGAGTTCCGGCCGTTAGTGCTGCATAGTAAAAACTGGCTATTAATTTTACGTTTGGTAGTTGTGAAGTGAACAAACGGTCCTTGCGATCTCTATTTTCTATAAATATAGAAAAACTTACATCTTTATCTTTTTAGATATTGTCGACGATAATTAGTCGCTGTTACGCTACGCGTAAACACCAAGTTATTTGATCAGTGATGAACTGTGACTAGTTAATCATTTTAAAGAATTATAATAATGGTTTATAAAACACTTGACGACACGTGTTTTCGAAGGACAAAACTTTTATCTTTCACTTCAACTATAGTTTTCAACAGAAACTCAAAGTGTTCCGAATGCGCTTTCAAACGTTTGCAAATGAAAAGAAAAGATAGTGCGTAAGTATATACCTGATTTTTTCCATTGAACTTTATTCTGAGATTTCGTCGTGAAAGCAGGCACGGTCCTCTTCGTGGTGCGCTCCAGGTGATGTTGACCGTTCGCCGATCAGCGATGTTATGGTGCAGGAAAACGCCGAGGGGTAGTATTGCGGGGGAATGATTTATGACTTCGGGGACCAGGTAGGGCGCCATTCAGCACCAGGCTCGTTCTCTTCTTCCGCCACCTCTCCGACGCTCCCTCTCTTAGCCCGGTGACTTGCGATGTCAATGCGTTTTCAGTTGGCCTATTTGCGCAATAGGCATAAGACGAATTTTATGCTCCTCTCGGATGTAACAGTGATTAAAGTGAAAACTCTTCTTGTGCCTTTATGTAGTGCAGAGCAGTTAGTAAATCGATTGATTTCTGTAATGATGGGGAATTTCTATGGTAAGTATTTTTATTCTAAAATACATCTCTTTCTCTCTCTCTCTCTCTCTCTCTCTCTCATAATAGATTTAATTAATTTATTCTCGGTATATACAATACAATACAGATCATTTACTGTTAAAATGAGTTCTTATGAAAAATTATACAAAGAATTTGTCAAATAAATACAAAAGATAATTCTGAGGCTAATGTTTGATATTATTTGATGTCATATAAGTACATAAAAATTATTACATGCTGCAAATATTAAACAATTTTTAAAAACATATTTAACGCAAATATTTTAATTAAAGGAATCTCGTGACATTTTTTATTAATACAAGAATATGTAAACACAGATTGAAGAAGATAATGTAGTTTTACAAGTAGCCCAAATATTTTTTAAGATAAATTTCTATTAATTTTGAGAAAAAGATGTAACAAAGATAAATTCTCGTATAGCACAAAATAGCAAAAACATTGCAAAATATTGCTACAATGTTTTAATAATATTGCAGCAACGATAAAATGTCTGCTTCAGAAATATTGACGTAATGTTGCAATAACATTAATACACGTTGTTGAAACATTGCAGCAATATTTAGCAATATTTTTTTTCTATGCTGTACTATATGGTTTATAATATTTGAGCAACAATTACGCGAAGCTGCAGTTGTAGATAATACTCGTATGTAGCGTATCGTGAAACAAAATGGGGAGATCTTTCCAATCAAGATATCGAATTCGATTGACGATAGTGTGAAGCTTCGTCCGTGGGTATTCGGGCAAAACGACAGTCGGATATCGCGTTTCTGTAGAGAAGGTCTGGCAGGAAATTATCCCGCGAAAGGTCGCGGCGGCGCGCACAGTCTGCAATAGCCGGGTACACGCGGCTTGTAATTGATGTAACTTAATTTGTAACATGCGGCATGCGAGATGCTAGTCGCGCTAGCCCCGAGAAGTCAAAAAAGAGAAAATAAAGAAATACTAGCGGTAGCTCGTATAAGTACCCTCGCGCACGCACATAAGGAGACTAGGCAACTTTACGCGCGAGGCAACGCAATGGAATAATGGTCAGCCCTATGGGCAACTTTTTCACTTTGCATGTAATAACTGGCGAAAGGCCGGCAAGAGTGAAGAAGGAGAAGCGAGAGAAGCGAAATACCTCCTATGTGCGCGCGGAGGAGCAGTTTAATAAAATCTCGTTGGCCTAATGACGAGAGCAGAGCTCCGGTAGTCGTCGAGCGAGACAGGGGCGACGATGGGGAACGAGGGATGGACGGAGACGGTAGCAGACCGTCGTGATGGTAGCTGGGTAGGGAGGGAGGGAGGCATCCTGGCGGTGAGAAATAAGAGGGTTGGGACGAAAGAGAGATATCGCCCATGTCGCATGCGATGCTGCCGTGTAGCTGATGTCTTCGGCCGAAGCTTAGCAACCGGTTGTTTTTATGCAAAGATGTTCATCAGCGCTTTGATCTTTACCGACGAGACACATACAGGCTTGTAATTTTGGATGTACGACGACATATATATATGAAGCAAGATTGCGATAAATATAAGACAAAAGCAAAGAAATGCGTCGAAAAATGCGAATTCCTGGAAAATTTGAATGAAGTACACGTTGTGTTAATTCTCAACAACAAGAACTTTAGCGACATTAATGTACTTGCGAATTCTCAACTTTTTAACTATGTGATTATTCTCGTCACTTTCTCTTACAAAACCACCTAATACTTTTGCAGTATTATTCTATCTTTATTGCAAGCAGTATTATTAATTTACTCCGACTCAAATCTAAATATTGAGAAATGATCGTTGTGTTATGCTTGAACTTTTCTTCTCTGGTTCAAGTTCTTCGATGCTACATCATCCGTCTTTTCTCTACGCTCGTTGCCCCATTTCCATGATTTTTCTTAACGATTTAAAAGAAAAATTTCAACATCGTACGTCGACCCGTTGCACTGAAATTGTTAGGGAAACGAAAAAAGCTGGAGGGAAAAGAGGGAAAAGACAGACGCGGAGTCAAGGCACAGCAGCAGCTACCCCGAACGATCATCAATCATCAAGAGCGAGACAATCGAATAGTGCAGCCAACCGGTGAACAGCTGTCGCTTCGGTGGGCTCTAACCGTACACGTTACACGTTGCTACTGCAGTTTCACAAAAAAAAAATCAAAGGACACTGCAGAAAATCAATCGCATAAATAATATTATAATTATACATTTAAAATCTAAATAAAAATTCATTTCTGCCTGAGATTTTTATTAAAATAAAAATACCACCTGAGACAACCGTTATAACGCAATAAAAAGTATGAAAAAAAAAATGAAAGTATAAAATAAATATAGAGTAAAACGTAATAATTCTAAAAATAGTATTAAACAACAACATAATGAAATATGTAATAAAGAAACTGTGAAAAACGAAATGATTTTTATGAAAGATTAAAAACTCACTCATTTTGCCTTTCAATCTTTTATAATTTATTTTCCGGTACGCTTCATACGTCGAGCATTATATATCTCAACGAGCTCGATCCTCCTCGCATCGCATCACATCATATCAGAACGCTACCATCACATGCCGACATCCTCCCTACGTGTTCCTATATTGCCTGCTACGTTTCATAAATAACTCTCATATTGCAAAAAGTACAATTTCAATATTAGAACCGATGGGCATGCCAATATTGTTCGTTGTATGATAGATAGACGAGCTATATTGTCTTTATAAAAAGCTAGTCGGCCCTTTGAAAAATATATACTGAATATAGCTTTAAGAAATATTTATTAGAAATAACAAAATTGTATTTGTACATTGTATTTTTTAATACAATTGTACGTGATATTTATGTCTTGTGAAGTACACACACAATTTTTATACCTCAAGTGATTAAACTATATTTAATTTATATACCTCTTGTGATACAATAACAAGAATCCACCCATTTTTTAAGAATGCCAATATGTCATTCTCGACATTGAAAATTTTTACATAACAGATGCTTTACTTTCTTCTGTTTCATATACACATACAATATATTAAATATATTGGTATGGTAAAATTTTATGTATTTCAAATTTTAAATGTAGAAGAAAAAATACTTATATAAGTTAAATTATAATATAGATTTAATAAGAATTTAGTGCTTGAATAATTTAAAAGAATAAACAAGAAAGGATAGAAAATATTTTATATATTTAATATCTGTTGTCTAGTATCTATTTAAATATATAAATGTATTTTCTACTCTATGCAGTAAAACTTATTTGAGAAAATTGGCAGTTGGCATAATTGATACTGCTAATTTAATGTTATTAAATGAAAAAATTGAACTTCAAATTTGAATAATTTACTAAACCTAACGTTAGTAAAGTAGTTTACTGCAGAGAAATTTCGTTTACCGACCTACGCGAAACGCGTTGTCTTAAAACACATTTACAGACGGTAGATGGAACCGAGGAAAATATTTTTCCACAGCTACTTTTCCAAAATGAGAACATTTTTGCAATCATGTAAATAATGTCAAATTGTGCTAATTGTACCATATTATTATGCAATTGTATTGTTCATGTAAATTTGGATCTATAGATAAACCTAAATCTCACATTTTCTCTATCCATTTAATTAATTTATTCATGTAATTAATCTGCAAATGCAAATTAATTAGCTTTTGATAATCCCCTGATTATTTATACAAAACAATTAATCGATACATTATCCCAGAATTACAACTCTATATGTAGATACATGTGTGTACTTTGAAACAATATTGGTCTTTTATATTAAATTTCCACTGAGCATATTAATAATAAATTTTATTTGTTATTTAATACTTGCGCAATTCATCCATTTTAATATTACAAATTAGAAATAAAATATTAAAACGTTAAACATACATGAAGTTAGAGATTAGAAAATTTAAGTTTCAATTTATTGGTATTTTTTTTTGCTTTTTAATTTAAATTTGATTTTAATTGTTTTTTTTTTATTTAATTTTTTTTTCCTGCGCGCAAAAATAAAATAATGAAAAAATGTTAATATTGTATACTTATTAAAATATTTAATTTTTTAAATGTATTTTAATATTACAATTTTTAATAATTAAAATTCTGTAATTAATAAATAATTAGAAATATTATTAATCTACAATTTTATTGCAATTACACATTTATTGAAACTTTTTACACTAATAGTTTGCAGTAGATAAGAAAAAAAGCATCGCTTTAGGGTTGATATCTTCTTAACACGATTATCAGCGAAGGCGTAGACATAGCCAGTCAAAAGTAGCAAGCAGAGACGGGAGGGTTGTCACCCTTGTCTCTCTCTGAACAGCGTGAGATGCCAGCCATCTTGAATGATATATGGCGCCGGTTACGAGGTCGACTGAGCGGCGATCACTCAACGCTAAGCTCCGCGGCTTTTGGGGACATACGTCGTCGAGCCTCCCGTTCTGTCCATTCTGGCTTTCTATCCATTGCGATTTACACTAATTATTACAAGATACATACTTTTTCTCTTATTATGATATAATTACACATCTCTTTAATTCTAAACCAATTAAAAATCTTTCTCTTTAATTAAACAATTAGATTTCTTAATTACCAACTAAAGATGATTTTAATAAAGTATTGTTTAGAAAAAATTTCTAGGAAAAGATATCTTTTAGTTTAAACATTATAATTAATTTTATGTAACTGTATTATATTTTATGTCAATAAATAGCTATTTATATTACATATACATATATACAAAACAATTATTGACTAAAGTTTTAATCAAATTATAATGTGTAATAAAGAATATAAGGTTTCGATATCTATTATTCATTCTTTAAGCTTGATTGACGAAAGAGCTCTCTGCCTCAATCAGTTGTAACACAGAAGACATTATCTTAATACATTTATTGAAGAAAAGTTGATTCGTTCTAAATTAATAAAACAAATTAAAATTTGTACAGTTAAATGATCAAAGTGCAAACAATTTTTTATATATTTTTATAGCCCGTACAGCCCTGTGCACAACGAAAAACGATCACTGTTTCCATATGACGGGCCGTCAATGACAGTGATCCGTAATCAATAACCGCATCAAGCTTACACACATTGTTCCACACGTTCCTCTTAAATCCCAAGCTATTCCACGCTTCCTCCTTTTACCGTTATAACCCCCTATCTGCGCATTTAATATGCAATACCCCATTTACCCCATTGAATACCCCACTGAATCCACTCGAGGGAGCCTTGCGACCCACATTTCACCCCATCCCACTTATCAACTTTTGCGTAAGATTCCTAATCCGGAGAGCTAAAGAGCATAAGATCTATACGTGTCTATATATGTATGTGTGTGTGTGTGTGTGTGTGAGTATATGTGTGTAGAGTCAGTTTGGATTGTACAAGTTAAACATGTCCCTTTAACATAATCCTGTCCTTTTTACATGAGATTTTCGAATTAATGAACAGCACATGTGTGTAAAGGAACTCACTTGTCAAACAATCTCGCGAAATTCAGTCTAATAGTAGTCCTTATAGTAGAATGAACATCTACTGTGATCGCGAACAGGTGAAGAGGAAAATGATAGTCAACTGAATTATACAAGCCATTGCAATTAATTAGCCTTAATACAAATTATACCAAGAATCGCAATTATAAGCGATCGTTGGTCGACGCTTCAATGGATTCGAAGGAAAGGAGAGAAATCTCAAAGAAAAGAGCGAGAGAAAGAGCAGGTCATGGGAAACGTTGGAAGCAGTTTGCGGGCAACGCAAGGAGAGGAGTGAGAGTACGAAGAGCCCGTGCTCACGGGGTGGCGGGAGAGAACGAAGGCGGGAAAGCGGACGAAGGATGAGTCCGGTTGCCGTTGGCGCGGAAGAAAAGAGAGTCACGAGATGCTGGGTTGGTTCGTAGGACCCGCAGGAGAGTCGCGGGGCCGAAATGCGGTAGAAGCTGGGACGAGGAGCCGGTGGACAAAGCGAGGGTGGTGGGAAGGAGAACGTCGGGGGTGCAATTGGGGTGGTGGTGGTGGTGGTGCTGGTGGTGGTGGTGCTGGTGGTGGTTTGCGCCGGAACGGAAAAGGGAAGCCGGGCGGGTAGTTGGAACACCGGAGGATCGGAAAAGAGAGAGAAAGAGGGCTCGAGGGCGAAGGGAGAGGTAGAGGGAAGCCGGCACGCGGATCCTCCCGAAGCACCGCACAATCCCGGGGGCCGCTTTAAATGAGTCAGCGTTTTTATGCCCCGCGATGTTGTCAAAGTGCAAACAGCGCCCGATAATATATCATCCGTTACGCAAGCAACTCCCCGCGCTACCCTTGTACATACACTTGCAACACGCCTGAAGGAAGGCATGCTGTACGCATTATGGTGGCTGTCCTTCGTTGACCACATGTCTTCTAGCGGCTAGTAAGATCCGTGTAACTTGTAATATCATTATCATTATGATAATTGTATCAAGATTTTTTATTTTTTCATTAATACGATTTTTTACCGTGCGAATGCAGCATCGGTTTTATTAAATTTGATGTAACATTTATCCTTTTCTTAATTTTAACGTAAAGAGGTTATTTTTATGAGAGAGATACTAATGTACATGGTAATGTCCAAAGCTCTTTCTACAGATTTCAAAAGATAAATGAAGTTTAAGAGAACGCTAGCAATAAAATAAAATTCTAATTTTTTGAATGATTTCTTTGAAAAACAAAGGTTAGGTACTGTTTGTTATAAATTGAAGTTTATTATAAATTTTTTTATTTCTTTTATTATATGTATAAAATAATATTATATATATATTTTTTGTATTTTATATTTTTTGTGTTTATATAATAAAATGTCTAAATGTAAGAAAAAATGACGATAATAAAAATTTAATCCTTTGAGGTCTTGTAGTACATACATACATATGTATCAGTATTTTAAAAAAAGATATTAAATATTGTTTTAAATTGCCTAAAATTAAACTGAAAAATATTATGATAAATACAATCATAAGATTTAAAAACATATTCATGTAATAAGATCAGAGAGTTTTCAAATTAACTTGTATGTAAAAGTTCGACATGATGCACTATGTTACTTTTGGCAATTATTTAAATATTAGTTATTCAAATTTTACAGATCTTGTTTAACACAATTAATACGTTACATCATATACGTATATTATTCATACATAAAACATGCGTTTACAAAATTATAAGTATACTTACGAATATTGTAAAGATTTGAATTTATATAATAACAATAAAAAAAGATTTTGAGTATCGCACAGACGGTGTGCACAACCGTAGCAAGTTCGTTCCATTAAAATACAGTACAAGTTGGCCATGAAGAGCAACGAGCCACTGATTTTGTATTCAGCAAAGTTTTATTATAAGATTGCTAACTTTTTACTTAAACCGGGGACACCGAATAGACAATGGAAAAAAATACGAAAAAAATAGTGTCATAGACTAAGAAAAAAATAAACAACATTCAGGACAAAATTAAAATAACTATAAAAACAGATTAATAAGACCATACTCACGATTAACTTAAAAAAAGGGAACTATAGCAATACATACATGTATATAAGAAAGGATATACGTATATATATATATATATAAAAAGAAAATTTAATTAAAAGAAAGTAAACTTGATAGAAACAATAATAATTGGATAAGAGAAAAGAGAAGTGATGGGCAAGAGAGGGACGATGAGAGGGAAGATCTACATTTTGGTGAGGGTGGCTATGACGGGAGACGTCAACCAAGCTGACAGGGTTGCTTTTCCCACCAAAGTATGGTATGAGCAGAGGTATTCAACTCCGAAAGTCAAAATAACTTGGTAAACTTTAACCTCCAGAGTATAAAAGTACTATGCCTTTTCTATCTGCTCGCGCGAATCTCGGCATCCGCCTTGAAGTTGACGGCTCTTCGAAGTCTGGCCGAGGTACTGCCGATAAAAACACGTCATATCCGCGGCTGGTTCTTGCACGAAACCAAGTCCCCAATCCCCGGTAAAAACGCTTTTCGACTCATTCTGTCGAATACTGTCGTCTTCTTTGGTGTCCGCGACCGTAATATCTCAATATAATTGAGATTAATTTTTGCATAAATACACTAATTGTGACGATCGGTGTGTATATACAAGTGAATAATTAAAGAATATAAGCAAAAAATCTAGTAATTAAAATATTTATAAATTTTTGTATACATGTATAAATCCTTTAATTACACATGTATTACAATATTCATAATGAAAAATATGTAACAATGTATATTGTATATCAGACCGCAAGTTAACACGTAATCTCAAAGAATCGTGCAAAACGCATTCAGAGGGCTCGCAAGTATGCGAAAATAGAAGCGTTCCCATGCCCGATGCGCGCCCCGCGCAGATTCCTTCTGAGAAAAGACATAATGTGGCCTCTTCAAGGATATACCGTCCCGCGACGCCATTCGTCGTGTAACATATGCTTTTATCTAAATTAAACAGTGTCGGCGCGATTTTCATTTCCTGCCCTGAAGCCGCTGATGTTATCCGCAGGATAGCGCGTCGCGAGAGCGTTGCTAAGGGTCGGGAAAGGTTTACCCTCCTACTTCAACCGAACCTCCCTTCTCACCCCACTGCCCCCTCATCATCCTTCCTGTCCTCCATCGCCTTACTCACCCGTCTCTGTATACGTATGCACGTTGTCTACTATCTCCCCATATTCTAACCAAGCCCTTCATACCCGCTTCTCCTTCTTCCTGATGTCAACTCGCTCGTTCTTGCGGTTGAAATATCTTGCTCCGTTCGCCATCTCTGTTGTCCTCTTCTATTATACATATATCAGTGCGCGCATCCTGACATCTCGAAGATGATTCCCATGCACAATGTGATAATTATTCATTACTGTATGGCTATAAATAAAATACGAAAAACCTAATGAAAACTACGTATACAACTGCTACTACGCGTTAAACATATGTAATATACATATATTAATATTCCAGATTAATATACTAATCGACTAAATTGTATTCATTTCTGTTAAAAGGAATATTAAGAAAAAAGTTTCTTCGCATGTTTAATCATATCTTTATGGGATGAATATTTTATGAGCTCTCGAGCTATCCATAAATTGCAGCGCGGATATCGCAGCACGAGACAATAATTTTCGGTGGTAACGGAAACGGAGAAAGTGCGGACGCGTGATCCCATCCAAAAAGTTGATTGCAAGAAAAGAATGAAAGAAGCAACGAGAGAGCATGCTCTCTCTTTTTTCCTCCTGCGGTATTACTCACCCCTACACTCGCTCCCCCCCTCCCCCACCTACCGCCCCCTACAGCCGTTGGTCGTCTTTTTCTACCGCGGCGATCTTTGTCTACGGAACAAGCAGGCGTAGAAAAAGAGGACGTTCAGACGACGCGGAGGAAGCTTCGGCGAGGGGTGGATGTGGCCGAGAGTCGGAGGATGTTCGTCCTTGGGGTGGGCAAGGAAGGTTGGAAAACCGGTGGCGCGGATCTGCAGACAGCTCTCCGGTGCGGATAGCGAATGGCTGATTCTGTGAGGAGAGAAAAGGAAAGAAAAAGGAAAGAGTCGAGAGAAGGAAAAGGAGAGAGGCGCGGAGAAAAGAGACACGAAACGGACAAAAAGACAATATAGAATCTCGCGGTAGTGAAAGGGGAGGAGAAATACCGGAGAGAGAAGAGTCCAGGGATAGACGGACAGGATGACGCTGATCAATCTCCCGGTTTCGTATCTCGAAGCCCGGACCCCAAACCGATCCGCGTTTTTCCTTCTCTTCGCAAACGCTATTTCATAACATAAGTTTGAAGGAAAAGTCTGTCTATGAAGCCAAAAATCTATCGCGCGTCGATATATGGATGTATGCGTTGTTCGAAAATCCTAGAATATATCCCACAAACGCGCAAACAAAACGAAAGAAATGTTCAAGTTACGAGTTATTCCCTCGGTTATATAATATCGACGTAAAGAATGGGAGAATTGAATAATGTTCCTTTAGATAACAACGAGATAGTCTATTCGTATTAACGAGAAAATGACTTGTTTAATTATTCATTTTTAAATGTGAAAATCTCGTATATTCAATTCATATGCTAAATCGAATTATCCCACAGCTATTTTCCTTCGATTTTGGTCACTGATTAATCTCCAGTCATAAATCCCAATGGAACCGTTTAATCGAAATAACACGCCTTTACTGTTCGGGCTTTTGAAACGCTCAGCAGGTGTAGCGGCTTCCTTGTGGGTCGACGAGTTTCCCGCTGGGCGATCCTTGACAATACTTTTCTGTCTGTTATCAGTATTGCTGATTCTCTCATATTTCCTAATATTTAATCAAATAATTAATAACAAAATTTCTCAAATTATACAATTATATTAAAAAATATATATTAAATAATATTATTTATCTAAATCTGTTTTAATTGTTATTTATTATAAATAGGGTTTTATGCAGTAAAATAAATAATTCTTCAATTTTGTTAATATAAAACAATAAAAGTACAAGACATAAATTCCTAAGAATATTTAAATAATCCGTTAACAATAAATCTAAAAGACACCTAGCAACTTTTTTAATCAATAATATTTTATCTCATTGTTGATTGAAAAGAATCACTAAATTTTATTTTTAAAAAAAGTTGATAAAACTAAACATTATCTTTTAATTAAAAATGTTATAAATATTTTTAAATTACTGAAATGTAAATCATGAAAAAATTGTTTTTCATTAGCTATATGATTTTATCTTGAATATATTGCTCAAGTAATTGCCTTCGTTCTTTAATTGTTATTTAAGAAAAATTAACTCTTATTTTAACTGATATAACTTTTTTGTATTAAAAATAATAAATATACTTTTTTATAAATTATTCCATCTATTTTATGACAGTTACAAACTTTTATTCTAGTGAACGTGAAGAAGAAGAAAGGAAAGTGTATCAGAAAAGCCTAAATACGTGCACAATTGATGGTGTGAGAAAATGATGTTATGCACTAAATACTATCATAAAAAAATTAGATTTATTTAAATAGCGCATGATTTTAAACTGACCGACTCTGAGATTAAAGTTTGGATCCAAAATTGTCAAATAAAGTATACAAAAAGAGATGCAAACGAATTAAACAAATTGACCATACTTTCGAGAACACGTAGTTTAGCAAGGAGATTCAATAGCTGGAGATTCAATAGCTTTGGAGATGTCCTTAAAAACAGATGCCAACAATTCGACATCATTTGCTGACTGTTATATAACCTGAGTGAGATTAGGAAATACTCGAACAATTTATATCTTAGCAGCGCATCGCCGAACAACAAACTAGGAACGTTCAATTGTAAGTTTCTCGAACGCAGAATAAAGAAAGTAACTTAACCGGAATAAAGAAGTATAACGCAACAGATGCAAATACAATCCACGTACAACGTTTCGCAAGATAATATCTATCATAAATTTTGTCAGTCAATTATACTAGCAGCAGCCTGTTTTGCACTCAAAAAATTCGAGAAGTTATTCGACAAATAAAGAAAGTATTCATTTGCTACCTCTCGATATAATCTCTCGATACTTCTTCGTATCTATAGCAAAGAGTTTTGATTAAAGGAAGCAATATATTTCTGCAAATTTGCAATTTATCGTAGCCATTGTTATAAGAAGATTTACATTGAGTTTTTAATCATGCAGTATTATACTTAAATGCAGTAGAAAGTTTGTAATTATATATAGCTGTGCTAGTATAAATAAAATTAATATCATTTTCGTCAATATATTGATTGCATAAATTGATTGATATTAATTAATGAAATATAATATTAATGAAACGCATGTAATTATTTTACATCCCAAGGAGAACAGAAAAGTCAAAATAATGTCAATGTAACATTATATTGATTAAATTACGTCAATTTTTTGATCATAATTTAGTCAGTATGACGTCAAAATTTTTACTTTTCTATTCTCCTTCAAATTTTATGCGTCAGATGTTTATATATACCCAATGTGTTCTCTATGTGTGTATTCTAAAATTTAATTATAATTTAAAATGTAATCTAATATAATACATTTTCAATTATAATTATTAAATAAGAAAACAATTTTATTATTTAGTAACAATTAATAATTGTACAAAACTCTGATTACAACAAATTGTGTATACATAATTGTATTATAATAAACATATAATATTTATTCTCTATATTTTTATCCTATGCCTCTGTGTCTTAACACTTTTTACTTAATATGATCTCTCTAATAAAATTCCATTATATTTATTACGAAATATCTTGCATATATCCGTGATAAATGAATTACGATGTATGTTTATATAAATAACTGTGAAAAATTAATATAGAAATAGTTATAAACCGTTAAAAATACTATAAACATATAACGAATAGATCTTCGTAATATATTTGTATTTTGGGAAGGGTGAGACGCGCAGGAGGATGATACGAGAACGAAGTGTGGAATAACGCGGGGGAGGTGGCCCTCTCGGCATAAGGGTGGTCGCAAACAGAATGGAGGGGCGCTCTCTCACAGTGGAAGGAAGCAAGGGTATGGGGTTGGGTTTCAACCATGATTTCCATTCGCCAGCCATCCATCTTGTTTGAGACTGGAAACTGACAGATAGACGCGGATCCGAGTGCTGGTGACGTGGCAAGTCTTGCATGTTGTGTGTGTATGTGTGTGTGTCTGCGTGCCCCTGAGTGTGAGTGCGCTATGTGAAGCTTTGCGTGCCTTTAAACTTCGCGTCCGTGTGAAAAATTCGTTTCCAGCGACACTCGTACAGCAAAATTGCTTTTATATCTCACCCTCAATATAATACATTGCACAAACCATAAGAATGTGAGAAATTATGGGAAAACAAAATTTTTTTAATTTCTCCTATTTTTGTTATTAGTAATATATTGATTCCTTTTACAGCATAAGAAGAAACGAGTATTAGCTGTTATGAGAATCAACCTTGCCTGCGCGCTCGCGCGTCAAATTTATGATTTTAGAGAACATATGACAAAAAGTACATGTATAAAAATTTTCTAAATCTCTCAATTTTATCAAGTTTTTGTCATTCTGCGACGATACCACTCGTCTTTAATGCGACATTTGCGCCTACATTTTAAATATACATACTAGTGTATACTCATTCTGGTAATTCTTACAAAATCGCTGAGAGAGTTCACAAACTTTTGCACTGTGGCCTCCAGTCAACGCGCTGAGAGATCTCCTCGACCGAAACGTCTTTGTAAAAGTACGTACTCATGTACGGATGAATGCGACCACGCGTGCGTGAACGATAGTGAGGTATGAGTACATGTATACTTACATAAGGTAGCTTTCACCCCGGTCGCCTGTTTCTACCAATAAATACAATAGACTGCGGAATGCTCGTGGATCTACAGCGGGATCTATGAGCATTTGAATCTGAATCAGACGTTTTTCGCCTTTCGGATTTACTGCGAATGCGATTCCAAGAGATTCCACTTTTATTCCGGATGAATAATGGATGGATAATATCGAAACAGGACGGCCTATTATCGGAAGATGGAGAGCTCCTAGAATTTTTTAAGTAACTCGTACTCTCTTCTTTTGCGTTATCGCAACAATATCAATTGCAAACAAAAGACAAAGAAAAAGAGAAAGAAAGAGAGAGAAGAAACGAGTGAAGGAAAAGAAAAGCAGACATTTTATTAAAATAAAGTATTTTACAATTTCTCTTTATAGAAATAGTTTTCCTTAGGTTCCTATGACACTTGATTATATATTAGAATTTAAATTTTCGAACGATTCATAAAGGGATCTAATATCAAAACTCTCCTACTCCATTTCGGGATATTGCGTTACACAAGCGATCAACGTTACGAGCTACGAGATTTATCGAGAGCATTCAGATCCTTCACGTGTATGCGAGACAAGGTTCAAGTTTCTCTCAGTTAAAACGTAAAAATATGTGTATATATGTATAGATGTATATATTGAAATGGGCAAGACAAGAGGGAATGAATAAAGATCGGAGAAGAGAACGAGAGAAGGAAAAAGAGAGAACAGAAGGGGGAAAAGCCCGGAGGGTTGCTGTTGCCAGCACGTAAAGCGCAACTTGGTGTGCCGTGGAAGTGAGGAGAAGCTGCGAAAAGGGAAAGGGAGGGGACGGTTTGCTCGTGCACGCAAGTGATATTAGGTAGAAACGCATGAACTTTGATATATTCGTGAGGTGGTATAGGAAGAGAGGGTGAAGCAAGGAGCGACGGGGGAAGAAGTAGTCAAAGCGTGGAGAAGGTGAACGGCGGTCGAGTATGGCGGCAGAAGACGCCATATCGCGGCAAGTATCCGAACCATACGTGACCTGCAACTTTCTGGTAGCATCTTTTCCTAAGAAATCATTCCTGGTAAACGCTCGTCTTTGAGAATTTTTACGTAAGAGAATTTTAAGGTAAGCTCAGGATACAACGGTAAAATCAATTCGACGTTAAACGTGACGGCTAACGAAGTTTCATTATTCAATTGCTGCGCCATTAAAGCTTCATACGTTAGGATACATTTTTTTCTCAAAAGTGACTCGCGCTTTCATGTATTCTCCTGTCAAAGGAAGATCATTTCCGTTTTCACGGAAGAGCATCTTTCTATTCATTAAACGAGCATATAATCGCGCGTACTTTATAACTGCGCATTTAATGGCTATTCAAGATACTTCACCCTGTACTATGTTTACTACATTAAGGATTAAATCGGTTTCGCAACTTTCAAGTGTACAGGTCAATGCGCGATGCGCCATGCAGCGTCGCGAAAACGGCGCGAGAATTCGAGAGACTGAGAGATTGTGGTTGGAGGCGGTGGTGGCGGCGGAGGAGATGGCGGAAGGCGGAAAACAACGGAAAATAAAGCAGCGGAAGAATCGCGTCGCAGGAAAAAGAATGAGGGCGCTGTCAGCTGGTGGAAATTATTCTGATTATGCTAATTCCGGTTCTGTTCCACTCCTTTACCCAGGCGTCCCCCAGCCCCATCGCCTCCCTGCTGCTGTCTGCGCCATCTTTCATAGGTGATATTTATAATACAGGGGTTCCCGAGCAGTTTCAAACTCTTTTTGACCCCCCCTCCCCTTCTCCACCCCTGTCCTATGCGCCCCACCACCATTTGGCTTTCCATCGAGCTCTCATCCCGGTCTCTTTCTCTCTTTCTCTCTCTCACCCTTCCGCACTCTTTCGCTCTCCATCCCACTCCACCATCCACGTACTCTTTCGATAAATTTATTCATATTCCGCTCGAAATCCGTCAGCTTTAAGTCGGTCACGCTACTTTACACTGTGCACTTAACTTAACTGCAGTCAATTTTCTCAATGTGGGGATACATTCTCGGATTTGGATTCGGATTCGGAGTTTCACGAGATTGTGTTTTCGCTTACTCCGGTATAAAAATACGGAATGACTGATTGTTTCGGTAGCTTCTTGGGAACCTGCCGGATGTATTCGCAGAAGTTCTACGTATACGAATTCCACACACTGTTTGTCACGCGTTACTCAATGTTAGATGCAATATGATCTCATAGATGTCATATTTATGTTTACTTTTCAATAAAGATATATATACACGTACCTCTCCTCTCCTTTTGCATATTTTACAATTATCGATTAGAGAACCGATATATTTAACCTTGATACGAAATCTACGAATGCACGTGCTCGTAATCTTCTTCAAGGTAGTAAGTTTTCCTTTTTAATTAAAGGTGCTTTCTATTCATGCCGCAGACCGCCACGCCCGCCGCAAAAGTTACGGTACGTTATTTCGTACTTCACGAAAAACGTTATTCGCGCAAAGCGGTTTGTGGGTAGTTTCGGTGGCGGGCCGAACTGCTCATCGATTTTAGATAATTACCTTATACATACTAAATATTGCATATACAGGGTGATTCGCTTAAATTGCTCGCCTACATATCAATTTCTTTTCTAGAAACTTTAGAAAGTTAAAGAGACAATTGTTTTGCTTTAAGGAAACTGTAATAAAAGTGTAATAAAACTAGTTTATCGTTGTATCCGTTTTTTTCTTCTTTTAAAATAAAATATTAACCTTAATTGTTTTTGTTATATTGTATGATCATATAATTTCTTACAACATTAATGTTTTTTTTATTCCTCATACAAAAATGATTAGATGCCAGCTATCGACGTAAATAATGTAATAAATTATGTAATAAAATAAATATATATGCATATAAATTTTTAAATAACATTGAATAATAGACGATATTCGCGATCCAATCTTATATTCAAAATTTTGGAAAGAATCATAGACAATCCTTAAGGTTCTACTTAGTGAAATAAAATAATCAAAGTACCTCTTAAAATCGTACTTAAGACAATTTTGAATTTAAATTCGAATTATATGAATATTGATTAATAAGTTCAAAATCATCATATTTATAACGTAGTTTCTTTAAAATAACCTTTTTGACATTTTAGAAATTTACAGAAATTTTTAGACAAAAATTATTAGAAACAGCAATTTAGTTAAATCATCTCACATGTCTTTTAAATTTTTATAAAATATTTTATTACATTTGTTCCTTTGTTTGAATATAAAAAACAAGTTTCCATATTACTCTTCCAAGGACATGTTTTGCAGTAATTAAAGAGATCGTCCATCACCATAAAATACTTATTGATTGACTGGATTGGCTATATCGCGACTTGCTTCATCCAGACTGAGCAAACGCGTCTGTGCAAATACTGCCTAATGCGTGAAGAGCGAAATGTTTGCCCTGTATAAATCATTGCGACTGCGACTCGTATTACTTTATTGGAACATTGATTCCACTTGAAGTCTAAAAGCATATGTTTGTTAATCTAGATATTTAAAGATTAGATATAATATATGCATAGATCATTATATGCGCGTGTGTTTATTACACACGCATTTTAAATGTTTAATATAAAAAATTCAAACAACATAAGTACATTATACGTTACATAAACACCTAAAAATATTTGTTAAATAGAAAACATAGCGTTATAACTTTCTATTTACATTTTATACAATAACTTTGTTAATGATTAATAATAATTAAATTGAAAACTCAACGACTATGTGTTGTTTAATTGATTCTAGACTCAATGTTGTAAAATATGTACTACTTAGAATGTTATTTATAAAAATGACACTGCTCAAAGAGAAACAAAGATAGAATGTGAATCTTCTCTTTCCACAAAAATAGATTTAAAAATTGATTTTGTTGGAAAAACACAAAATTTTGTTACAAAATTTTATATTTCTTTAAAAAGAGAAAATATTGTAGAATATATATGCAAATATACGTTTACATAACATCCTTCACATATAAACTGCAGTATTGAAATTTTACAGTGTGTTTGTAACGTAAGATAAAACTACAATTTATCAAATTATTACTTTAATATAAAAATTTTGAAAAAAAACTGCATTAGATCTTCGGCAAAATACTACGCTATTATTTAACTTTGCATAATTTGAAATATATACAGTCGAGTAAAATCTTAAATAACAAAGAAACACTCAAATATACGTATATTCGTGTAATAATACGCTCAAGTTTATACAGAATGAGAAAGTACGTGTAATTAAATGTTAAAATATACTTTAAGATAGTTACGAAGTGCTCGGCTGTTGTGTATTGACATATTAGCACCACCGCATGATGGTAGGCTACTAAACAAATGATTCCTTAAGCAATAACTAGAAGCCATCGTCTAAGAACAAAGATATTACGACTGCCCGTTATATCTACAAGGAATATAATACCGCCTTCTCCTCTCTACGTACCAGAGGCACAACAAATGGTATAATTAAAATACAATACGAGCTGTAATAAACGATATAAACGTGGAAGTGCTAAAGAACACTTGGATCAGTAGAAAGTTAATTTTTGAAGTCAAAGCTATAATTTTTAAATAAATTACTCTACGCAGACGACGAGGACATGAGGCATATCGGCTAATAGAAAGCAGGGATTCTTGTCAGGTGGATCATTCATAAGCTTCGTAGGTGGGCACGATAAACGTCAACTTTAATTAATCACTCAACTGTATTACTTCCCATTTAAGACCGTATCCGCGTCCCTCGCCCGAAGAAGCATCCCGTTCCCCTTTTCGACTACTCGACACGGCAATAGGTATTCGTAGACATTCACCGGATAAATCGTAAGCAGCGCACTTTGCTTGAGACATATATACAAAAGAGGAGCACGAAAGCAAAGCCGTGGGCACCTTTACAGACAGGCTTCGTATAAACATGTCAGTCTAGCCAAGCTCGTCTTCGAGAAACCGGCCCACGTTCATCCATCACTTCTTGGGCGTCCTCTTGGTCCTCCTAGACTACGGCCTCCACTCCTTACGTATGATTCTCCGCGAAAATTTTTATTACCAATGTAACAAATCTTTCAACACAGCGCACATCAATTTTTTACTTGCTTTTTGTGTGCCTTCTAAACTGCAAATGCACGCGATGCCAAATACAATTATTTGATATATATATATATATATATATATATATATATATATAATTTTAAATATTACTTCTAACTCTCAATATACCGTAAAAGATATTCTCATGCAAAATATGCAAAAATAATGAGAATAGAAAATAATAATAATAATAATAATTTAAACTAAAATAATAATATATATATAATACTAATTAATTCCCTTCAATATTGCATCACAAATTCAACAAATTACACATTCGTATAGGGCACATACCCGACGATCATGCGTGCGGCGTCCTTTTTCCCTAAATTTTTTTTTTAACGAGCAACAGCTTGCGCAACATAGCAGACCGATTTCCACGTACCGCTTCATACGCGATTGAAGGGCGTTTCGGCAAAATTCAGGGAAATATATGAACCGAGCACGTTTCATCTCCATCGCCTCCGATCGTAACTCAAGCAACGAACGACTTTTTCTCTTCTCTATGTCGCGCAGTAGCTCGACGTGGTAGGCAAAGCCGCGCGTCGCATTGTGCCGAAAAAAAAGAAAAAAAAAGAAACGATAGAAGAAAGCGGCAAGGAATACGAAGCGTAAAGGAATAAAAAAGAGCGATAGAACCGTAACGTGGAAGGTAAAGGATACGTAAATGGCGGCGTGCAATGTGTGTACCTGGCCAAAGTTCTGCGGCTGCAGAGAACGACGTAGGAAAATGAAGAAGAAAGACAGCGAGAGGCGCAGGAGGGATAAGAAGCCCTTTCGTGACGTATGGCGTGTCGTCATGGAGCGTCACTTAGAGTGGCGGATGAGAAAGTATCTCATGAGCGAGAAAGAGAGGGAAGAAGAGAGAGAGAGAAGAGTGGAGAAGGGAGAGATAGACGGGAGAGGAAGAGAGAAGGAGAGAGCGAGACGTCGACATGTCAGGATTCTAAGGCCGCTGGGACCTGTCTGCGCCGGTGACGCCGCATTGTTGCCAGGGAAATCAGACGAAAAGACGCGATAACTAACCGCATAATAAATGAAGTGTTCACGGGGGTGTGCATCGCGCCTGGTATGCTGATATCGGGGGATAATCGTCCCTTTCCGTCTTCTTCTTCAGAGTTATCGTCATGGCAGCTTACATCAACAATGGAAATATCCCGAGACGGCGATCAGAATATTTTTCGGGGTATTTATCAGAATATTTTTGTCACACATATATGTCACGTTTTAATTTTTTTTTAAATTTGTTTTTGTTACAAAGAAGTAACGAGGAATTTATAACAAATTACGATAAATAAAGAAACAAGGAAATATAGTGATATAAAAAAATTGTTTAATATCTTTACGCTATTAAGAATAAATTACAATAACCTTTCAACTGCTTAATTATTATAATTATTAATGTTATAATTGACATTTCTCGAGAAACATAGTTTATCAAAAACTCATTCGATACGTGGTAGGTGGTGCATTATTCGATATACATACTACTTCACGAAAACATCGCCTCATCATCATCGTCAACTCTGGGTAAGGATACCACCCATCTGATGAGCACACCGACTGCTAATTCACTGATAAGGAATACACGAAGACTCTTTACCACCCCATCGCACCGCCTTCTCATCGGCTCAATACTTATTGGTTCGTATCTCGGCTGGCGCGAAGTCTGATATCTTAAAAAGCCGGAATTACTACCATCTCACCCACCTCTCATTATTGAGCGTACAGAAGTGACGTAATCTGCTGCCAAATACACAGATTTTCATTATCTTAGGTTTTAAAGTTGGTAGCGTTTTATCTTTACACGTTTTCTTACCTAATTTGAATAAAGTTTATCGATTTACTTAAAAATTGTCAAGCAAATATTTAATTATATCAATTTGTTACACATTAAAATATATACGTCTAATGCAAAATGGATACATATATATCCATATTTTTTTTATTTGATGCTATATTTAAGACTTAATATATAACATTATATATATATATATATATATATATATATATATATATATATATATATATATATATATATATGAATAAAGGAACGAGAAGAAAGACTCGCTGGAAACATAACTGGGGCGCAATCTCCAGATCAAAATAAGATTTTACGAGGCCAGAGAGAGAGAGAGAGAGAGAGAGAGAGAGAGAGAGAGAGAGAGAAGAGTCGCGAGAGTGAAGAGAGTGAAGGAAGGGTGAAGGTGGGTGTAAAAGTGAAGAGGCTGTCGGTATGACGCGAAGGTAGGTGAGACGAGAGTGTAGAAGAGAAGGAAGGGGAATGGTACCTCGATGGGGGGTAAGGACGATAAGACGCCGTGAGTAATGAGCAATGCCGCGAGTGATATCAGCGTGCGAGAACGAGATACTTCTCGTCGCTTTAAGAAGTTAGAGGGGTGCGAGCAGCGAGAGAGGAAAAGAGATGGGAGAGCGAGAAAAAGAGAGAGGGAGAAAGAGCCCTACAAATCAAGTTTTATACCGAGAAAAAAAGTTCATTATTGGTTCGCCGTAAAAAGCTGCGGCTGAAGATTCTGTCGTGGGGGTAGAGAGACCCTTTCGGCTTCGGCATGGAAGGGTGGAGGACAGAAGCTTCCGCAGGGTAAGGTCGAATATGAAGTAAATGCGAGGAACGGGGAACGTCTTAAGCATTCTCATCAATTTCGTCGTCTCTGATAACGGATGTGGCGAGTAGGATGTTGATAGTCATCAAAGCAAACAGTGTCATTGGCGACATGACAAGTACTGCGTTCTTCTCTTCTATTTTAAAGAATCGTTATTGAACATTTTCTTTTCTAAAGTCAAATCATTAAAAAGTGTTTTTACAATTTATACTAAATAACTGAATCTATTTAATTATGAAACTAGTCTTATTTAAATAAAAATTTGATTGAAGTTATGAGTGATTTATAATTATAAATGTAATTTAAAATGAATTCTAACATAATGACACAAAAGTAACATTCTTTATATCTCAAACATTTCTATCTATACATATTAAATAAAATGTTAAAACAATTAATCGGTTCACGTAAGACGATAATTTAATGAAGCACATAAATTATAATTACTGATAAGGAGCAACCACGCTTAAAAATGCTCCCGCCGTTCATCGCGGCGGCTCCCCCGACGCGTGCTGCAGCCTCTGTAAATCCAAGCGGTGTCGTTTCCACATCCTGTTTCACTGTTTTCCACCAAATAATTTCAGCTTCATTCTTCATTTAGCTTGGCACAAACTGCCGCAAACAACCGGCCCTCCCCCGCGCAAAACGAAGGCTCTCCCAAGTCGCCCGCGCCGCACAGCTGCATTTATATTAAAATACTAAGAAAAACTTCCACCTACCCCCGACCCATCCCCGAGCCCGTCCTACCGCCAGTAGAATCGTTAATTTTCTGCTTCCATTCGCTTCCCGTAAATCCCCGCTACCCCGCCAGAGAAAATAATACGCGGAGGAAACGTTGACCATTATTTTCAGAGTTCACAACGCGTTCATTAAAATTATGATTTGAATCCGTGACATAGTGGCTCATAAGGAGCGGGGGTAGTAGTAAAGCACAGACAGTTGAAGAGTCTGATTAAAATGTTTAGATTGCGATACCTCCTGACAATTCAAACAATAATTGCTTCACTTTCTAAAAGTATTTTTGCATACATTGAGATATTTATTAATGTCAACTATTCGTCAAATTTAACAGTAATAAACTGTTATAATTTAGCTCATTAGTAAATTATTCAGTTTTTTTAATTGTCATTTTAATTGATGGATTGAAAAATAAAGTTAAATCAATTTCCTCTGTTACTCTTATAATAAATAAAATAATTACAAATTATACTTAGAACAGATTTATATACATTGTAATAAACAATAGATAAATTATGATAAGGTGAAGTTTGAAAAACAAACTCATAACAATAAGAATAGCATCGAATTTAATCAATTATCTAATAGATTAAATAAATAAATTTCTGCATAAAAAATATAACGAAAAATTTTGCGATGTCTTCCGTGTCCTCGCCTCTTCTCGAATACGATGACTATAGTCGCTTCTGTGTGGTCATCACACACGATGAAACGAAGTTTTCGTGAGATCCAAGCGGATGGGATCATTAAGGAACATACACGTAAAAGTTTTCTTACTGGACAAACGGGTAAAAAACTTTCTGCTTTTTGCCATATCTGTTATGTAGTATCTGTACATACGTCTGTTCTAAATATACATATATCATATATACATGCCGAATACTACATGTATATACAAAGTATATGAATAAAATAACGCTGGCGATATAAATGCTATTTTACGTAATAAGAATGCTTCGTGTCGCTATTCAAGGTATCTTGACGGGTGCGTTGTTTATCTTTTTTTTTCATTATTATTATTATTATCATCCCATTAAAGTTCAGTCATTAAAGTCAGACATCCTATTATCCGGCTATTTCCGCAACGCTCCGTACAACCGGGGCGGTAAACCGGCAACTTCAGAAGAGGTAGCATGGCCGGAGCACGCTACATTATGTTCCATTATCTCACGTTCACTTTTTCAAAGAGGAGAGAAACGTCAGAATGTATAAAACTAGGACGCACACAGTGTCACAGTGGAATTAAAACTCTCTTGTCTTTTACATGCGTATCAAGCCACCTGCCACCTCTCACTTCCGTTCTTCTCTATCCTCCCTCGGATCCTCCTCACCTGATCTGCTGGACGCTCGTGTATTTTTAGTATGATCCACCTATTCACTGTCCGAGAGCCTACCTACCGCCGTGGTTAACCAACGACAAAAGACATGACAAAAGGAACGCGTCTTTAAAAAGACAACAAGATGTGATGAATGATCCTCGTAAGAGAAGTCCCGGGTCTGCAAATCTGATTCACGATTTTAGAAGAGGAATATCAACGTGGTTATCAAACTCATTTCTAGATACGCCCGAAGAAATTTTGTAATTGTTCTTTTTATCCACTTAAATTAAACTGACTATTATACTTTGTGAAAAGTTAAAATTGAGAACGTGGCAATTGTGTTTTAAGAGCTGTGCGTTTTTTTCTCTGTGTCAAAGATCTAGGTTCGAAGTTATCCAGAACACATTAGATTTTTAATTGATTACCATCTCCCGTGGAAAGCAATGGTAAACCACTAAGAGTATTTTTGCTGAGATAGTCATCACGAACCAAGCATGAGCATGCTGCAAATGGAAATCACGATCTTCAGTCATGAAGCAACATCGACTTGAAAGAGAGAGAAAATTGAAAATATATCAAAGCGCACACATCAGATACTCGGGTACACATGGAACACACGGAAAGATAAAGAATGGGAATAGATTAATTTATAATTCTCTGCAGATATTAATATTTCGCTGTACGTACTATCACCCTAGCATCTTAAAGACACTGAACAAAACATTAAACTACACCAATTTGAACAAGTGCGACTCGTAGTAGTATGTAAGTAGTTAACGTAATTATAAGGTATATGCATGGTTGGAGAACGTGCAAGACTCGCGAAGGAAGAGTGATGATGCTACATGCCTGTTGCTCGCTTCTCCGAGATCTCCGACGCATGGTTGCTAGCCAGCGGAGTATCCTGGAACAGTCCAGGAACCTGTAATGGGAGGAGCCGTGGATTCTTCAAACGGCGGATCGCAGCCTGTGCACTTGACTAATCGAACGTCAAACGCTAATAAGCAACCACCGATTGCCGGGGCAATTTCATTCGGCGAGGCGAAAGCAGCTTTGCCACGGTTGCCCATCGCCTGTTCTTCCTACATGCTTTATCCTCTCCCAATCTTCTCTTTTCTCATAGAAGCTGCAAGAACTTTAGATCGCGCTTCTGCTCGTATTGAATTTCGCGGTGTTTAGCATTGAATCGCAATTTGGCTTGCATCGTTTTGTAATGTAAATTATCAAAAGTATTGTGTGATTGAAAAACTGATGAGAATAATTATTACAGCTGCAAGAAGCGGAAAAGGATAATTATCTTTCAATCAATGTATATCTTCTTATAATATATGTATTCCGTCCAAAGTAATATATTAGAATTTTCATAAAGGATTTTTATAAAGATTTCTCCGGTTTGCCATGCATAATAATTTTCAAAATAGGACAAAAACTAATACACTAGCGTACACTTATTCAATGCCGCGTTATTAGATCAAAATATACAATTTTGTTCCACTAAACAGTGCGGCGTTAGAAAAGAAGAAGGAAATTAGCTTTGTTAACGTTATCGTGAAGTGGAACGATCACCGTTCATACATGAAGGATGCAATTAAAACGCTAATTATTGTGCTGTACACGCCACGGTGCACCTCTCTCGAGTGTTGTGATCATCTGTTTCATACCGCTGTCTTTTTTTGCTCAATTCTACCAGCTTATTGCTCTTGGAGTTTTTAAGAAATTTATGATACAAAATATAAAAAAAATTTAGCGGAATTTTTGATAAAGTTAAATATAACTAATAATCAAGATTAAATATTATATAATGCGTAACGTTATAATATTTTAATTCCTCATAAAAACACGGAATACTACATTTTACGTGTAACGCTTGAAATACTGGCGCAACAATGCAATATCATTGCACTGCAGCGTGAATTTACTGTAGTTGACGCAGTTATACCGCACGAAACAGGAAGGCAAGCTCACCGCGAACCTATCATTCTCAGTCGCATTGCAGAGAACAAACTATTACCATTCATTTTTTACTGAACTCATTGTGTCACCGCCGCCATTATTATTTATAATTGCGTAATAGGCACGGAAGGTATAGAGAAGAGAGTCCCACCGGCGCGGAGGATTACAAAAGGCCGAATCAACTAAAGAGTCTCTCCGCATTTGCAAGTAGATTATCATTCTGAGAAGTGCCGGGACTTCCTTCTGCTCCGAAAACAACTGGGCAACGTCTTTGTGCTTGACGTTTGACAAATAAGAAACAGGGTCCAGCCGTATCATTACCCATCCTTCGCGGTGGATTCGACTTTGCTTCGGAGCCCGGGCATCCTCAAAAACTCCTTCGGCGATCTAATAACGTCGAGGACGCACCGCCTCATTAGTCAAGTCCAAGCTCCTCACCCTCGGGCTCACCCTATTACAGGCGCTTGCATGTAACCGTTGCCACGTCACGAGCCAACCTGGATACCCTGCCTATGAAAATGCTTCCTTCTCCATCTCGCCGAAACTGACACGAAGGTCTTCGCCTTTCTCTTTTTTTTTGCACGAATGATCGATCGTTGATACGGATGCTGACAAAATCAGAATTAGACGTACCTCACAGAAATTCTCAATAACACAAGCAAACGTAACGATAAACGCAAGCGAAAGCATATTGAATCGTCGATATATTGCGGAAAGAAATGTTCCAATTCAAAATTAGTATAACAATTACAATTGACATATTCAATACTGAAAAAAATTTTATTATATCAACGAGACATGCATGATCGAGTGCCTTCTGGTGAAACCAAGTAGAATTACTGGTTATTATAATGGGTCTTGAGATTTTATAATCAAAATGTTTGATAGATTGTACTAACTTTACTATGATTTGTTAGTTTCTACAAGATTTCTGATTCTGTTTTTAAACAGACGCTTTAATTGAATCTACCGGATTTCTACAAATCATACAACGAGATTCTTTTCTCAGTGAATGTATAGTATGCTCATACAACTTTTTATATAACTATTATATTTACATAAAAATATTTATTTACAAGTAAATTTACGTACCTAGCACATTACATACATTCACTGGAATAAAGAAACGATTATCCACAAGAAATATTAAATATATTTTACTCGTGTTTCGTGTAACTGATGTAATTACACAATTATTATAAAAATACATTTCTTTCGTGTAAATTAAAAAAATTAAAATATTTTTTTTGTATTGATTGTATATAAACAATCAATTATAAAAGAGGGAAATTAAATAAGTACATAAATAATTTACACACGCACACACAAACACACACATATGTAATAAATTAATAATTGCTTTGCTTTGTAAAATGCAGGTAATTACGCGTCTCGTTCCAATTAATTGTCATATTGGTACGATGATACGGGATGTATGTTCACACGAAAGTCCGTTGACGCAGCGTGTCACCCACGATGGTAAAAATCAAATAAGTGGTAATCAACGCGTGTCAGTCGGGCGAACTGCGAGTCCAGAAGGGCCAAACACGGATCATCTCCTCTTTCGCTTCGCTCTCAATCTAGGAACAGAAAGCGCCGTACGACCTCGTCGGAGAAGGCCCGCCATAGGTGATGGATGGGTCTCGCCTCTAACAGTTTTGTCTATACATGCCCTCGCGCCGTTTCCCCAATTAAACAATTGCATTCACATCCATCCACCCGTTCTTCCCGTGAGATCGTAACCGGCGCTCCCCTCCCTTCCTCCCTCTTTCGGACACCATTTCTTCGTCCCTCTGCCCTTTATTGTCCTACGAACGTTTCTCTCGCCATTCGTACCGAAGCATCAGACGTACATACAGCGTACTCGTCACCGGAAGATTTCGCCTCGAAGCAATTTACGATCAAATTGCACGCTGAAAGCCCACCACGTAGCTGGGCGCGCGCGCGAGCTGCAAAACGGCGGATACGTGATGTCTGATCAGAAGTAATTGCGCTTGGCGCGGAAGGTGTACCCGATGATTTGCATGCGTTCGCGATGCCAGCTAAGGCAATTTTTCCCTCTTTCCTAGTGTGGCGTTTCCCATTTGGTAAAATGATTGTGCGTCCACGAACAGTTTTCTCTTTTGAATATCGATTATTATATAAAAAAAACATTGTTTTATTGATCAAACGTATCATCTATATAGCTCGTAAAAGCTTGTAAAACTTTCAGGATATTTAATTGAAATATTTATTTCAGCGACACGTTTCAGCATTTAACAAATCGGAAGACGCGGCTGGAAGAAGTTTCGAACGTTTTAATATTATTCAAGTTTAGCAGACGTTAGAACGGACGTTACAATAAGGCGAGTAGAAGGAAAGGCTTGGTGAATGCAAACCACTACGACATATAATCCGTAATCATAATTCAAGGTAGCGTGGCGTGGCGTCGCCGGTTTTGCGACCAATGACTGTCGGTGGTTCGTCACGTCTCCCCGTCCATCTCTTGAAATCACGGCTCTCGGCCGGAATTTTATGTAAAATCCGATGCGCCTGTTAGTTTATGCGGGCAGCATACATTGGCGGTGGTCCTACGAACGTGCCCTACGTACCAAGCCCCACTCTTTCTCTCTCTTTTTCTTTTGTTTCTACCCTTCCTCCTCCACCTCCTCCTTCAACGACCCCAACGTCGATTCGAACCGTCCTCGATATTTCGGTGCGATCGCTCACGGCGATACCGAGATTTAACGACCCCGCCAAAAGGGAAAAAAACGGGCATAAAAGATCGGCAGAATCTTTTTTTTATTTTCCTCGCGGCGCGAGGGGAAAAGGGGAAAAGGGGAAAAACGTAATGGATGGAATTGAAATTAGAAATTTTTGAGTACCGTTCATTTTTCTCGCTTACGACTCGCCCGTACGATTGATCACGAGAACGTCGCGGCGCGAGAGGAATTGCAATAATGTGTCTCATGGTCGGATCAGCGCGGCCAGATTCAATAGGCTTCGTGTGTGTACCGCACGCGAAATGGAAGACACGGAAATGTCAAGGAGGAAGAAAGACGCATTACGCGGGCAGAGGGCAACAGACTGTTCGCTGACGTTTGACATCGTCGGCGGCCTCGGCGCGCCGCGCCACGCCGTTTCTCTCGCTGTCTGTCTCTTTTACGAAGCACCGTTGAAAAATGATTCTCTACGTAGCCGCCCTGGCTAAAAGCACAAAATATTTTTTCGCCCGCTGAAAGATACGCCTCTCGGTTTGCGAATGTTAAATGTGCCACGGGTCCTTTTACTCTTATTCGTGAATTATTTATTTATTTGACATTTTATAACATAATTCAATATTCAATAAAGCCTTACAAATTATTAAAACGTCAATTTTTATTATATGAAAAAAATGTAACATTATAGGATATTATAGAATAATAGTGAATAATAATCGAGAATTAAAGTGCAAAAGGTGTTTATGTATACTATGTCCTTTAAATTTCTATTATATTTATCTCTTTGTATCATGTATCTGGATATATTTCCTGCAGATAAAATGTAAAATTCAACGTTTCTTACTAGACTTAACAAAACTTGCCGTAACTTTCATGAATATGCATATCCAATTCTTTTAACCGTAGCGTAGCCACTGAGCACGTGGTATTCAAGTTCAGGACTGAAATTTGTTCCGCTTGTGAACACAGTAGCTTTCCGAATAGAATCTTGAACCATATTCTGCACGCAAAATTAAATGTTTTTCTAGGACTTGTTTAAGAAGAAAAGAAGCCTATATAAACATCGTGTGAAATCCACCGACAATCGTCAATATCTCTGAAAAATGACTTTGGATAAATATATAAAAGATTAAGTAAACAGTAATTTGGTATAATGAGCGACAAATAAATTTGAAATAAATATAAGATAAAAGATAATCGAAACCAATAAGTCGGAAACATACGGTAAATTATAACAAATGTTAACAAGCAACTAAAACATAATCATCAAAGTACGTAATAAACTTTTCCCTTTAATTTAAAAAAAAATAATATGTCGACAAACATGTAAACATGTTTTGTTGAAATTGAGTCGCAAACTCTACCTAAAAGAACCTATTATCAATTTTATAGTCAACAGACATCGTTGAACGCATCATGGTTTATCGCAAAATTTATTGGAAAGAAACGGATGTCGTTTTCATTAGAATACATAGAACACATAGTGGGAGTAAGGCATGGAAAAGTTTAGCTGAGGGTAAATGAGTCTCGCAACAAGCCGGAATACGAGAAGGTCGGAGGTTGCAGGTTGCTGGGGGTTGTGTCAGTGCAGCGCGGCGGGCGGCGAGGCGGCGGGGCGGGAGAGGAGCGAAGGGACAGCGAAGGGGCGAAGCGGCCACGGGCCGTGGATACGCAGGGAGGTCCTAAAGGGCGAAAGGACCGTCCGACGCAGTATTTCTTGCCCGCTCCGCGCTATATGCTCCCTGGTCAAACGCTGTGTCGCCTTTGGTATTTATCGGGCAAGTTCTCACCTCAAGCTCATTTGTCTTCTCGCCGCGGGGAGTTGTCCAGGAGGGGTTCAGCCAAGAGGTGAACCTGTGACGGCACACGGTCGAAGGAGTAGGACTGGACGAGGTGGGAGGGAGAGAGGAGGAAAGAGATCGTTTTGGAGCTCTCCGTAGAGCTACCAAAAGCTCGCCAACCGCGCTCTCACGGTGGCCGATTCAACTTCGCGTCGCTATTCACTTTATAGAGCTTAGGTTTAAAGGACGTAAGCGCCGGCGCGAAAGTTATCGAACATGGATAAGCATTTAAAGCGGCATTATGGGGCAACTTTGAAAACACAGCCGATGATAGTTTGTTGACTTACATTTCGTTTGCATTAGGTTGTCGCTTTTGAAACTGCTATTGGCGTGTATGGGATATTCGTGAGCAAGAGAAGGAAAGAGAAAGAGAGAGAGAGAGAGAGAGGTTTCAGTTTTTATTAGTTTTCTTCTGTCTCAACGATATAAAATTGAACGTTCGCACAACAACGAAAGGAATTACGCGGGCGTCAAGGACGCACCGAGAGCGAGCTATTTTTCTACGGATTTGGTAATAGAGGGTGTATATAATGCACAGCGTTCGCAAAGAAAAAAGATTGCGTAGCACGGCTCGGCGTTATTAATGACACGTTCTCTGGCCGCATAATATTCATTACCACAAATAGTTGATTATGTACGTTGGCTCATATTTTACGAGTGGCCGACAAAGGACGTTGCTACGCTGCGAGGCCATGACGAATTAATCTACTGATTAAAGCAATCCCCCTGACACCAACGGGCGCTACCACACATTTAATACGTCACCGAGAATCAAATTCCGCGGCCGCCCTTACGGCTCTTCGTCTTTTTGTAACCATCTGCATCGCTCACTTTGAGATCGGGGGAATTTCTCGTCAAAGATCATACTCGGCGTACACGCACGGCGCGGCGTGGCGTAAGCTACCACATTCTCATTAACATGCGTTATTGAATTAGAGTCGTTAAATGTTTTTACGTCAATGTAATTAATTAGGGACAGTTCACTAGCGATTTCCGAGAATTTTATAGCAGATAGACACATCGCTCGGGCGTAATGTATTAACACTTGTCTATTTTATATTTCTAATTCAATTTTACAAAAAGATAAGTGCTCAAGCAATATAGTGTTTCGGTAAAAATCCTTATATTATATTATTTTGCGAAAAAAAGAAATAATAAAAGATTGATTTTCAAATTTGTTTGAATTGGTATATTGAAACAAATTCATGACAATAATATGCACTTGAAACGTATTTCTAACGAAGGAGACGCGTATTATTAAGACACAGCACGGGATAACTTATTAGGATACACGTAACAGATTCTGTCAATGTTTATAGGCAGCGATATACCATCCATCACCATTTTTCAGTGTATCTGCGATCATCCATCACCAACACTCCGGAATCCTGGGGTGGGCCTGACGCGAGCTGCCCTTTCGGGCTAACAACTTGTTTCTGTTGACACTATCGAATGAGTTACCACTTTCGGATGGTTTTTGTTGACACTATCAAACGCTTTACAGTTTACGAACAATTATGCGTGATTTATCACCGCGTACGCGCCAATTCGACGTTATCCTTCCAACGTCCGCGTAGCTTGCCGGCGTATTATACGATTTTTACGGAAAGTCGTGTCCGGCAAACACGGATAACGCGGATCATAATAATCAACCCGAACCCTTCAATTAAATCTCATTTCGTAATCAAGACTTTCTACGTTACACGCGGTATGATAGTCAACTATCACGCTCGTGCAGATCTCAAGATTGGACTGTTCGGAACACAGACGAAATTTCCTTCTGGCGGCTACAAGTGCCTGTCCCTATAACTTTGAAATGAGAAACGACGTACACGCGAAGGCGTACTTAGCATCGCGAATTGATATCGAAGCCAGACGGGTCACGTGACCTGAAACATCAAAGGATCTCTATGCACGAGGTATAAATGTATACCAGGGCGGACTCTGAAAGCCGATTGGTCGACGTGCCGATCGACATAGCGTGTCACGCGGAACGCCTACGAGTCACGCGAATCTTCTTTGTTCTTCAATTGAATCTCAAATCTTCAAGTTTGCTTAACGTAAAAAAAGAAACTAACTGCCTAATCTTTTTTTGAAAAATTTTATTGATCTATAACAATTTGTAAAACGTTTACGAATGTAACGGAATATTTTGGACATACTACGAACATTATAGATAATTGGAAATATTACATAGATAAAGAAATTGCCTAATGCCGTCGAAATATTACTTTCTTTGAGATGTATTATCTTTAATTACTGCCAAATATAACTTTCAAAAATATTGAGTGTACATTTTATTACATTTAATATAAAAGTATCGTAACATCATTATTTGTGGCAATATAATTCGTAAGCTGTCTATGAACTTGACAGTCTGATCACATTAGTATCTCGTGATCGAAGGCACTATTTCATTTTTCGTTGGTTCAGAATTAGTAAAATAAGCGGCGACACTCGTTTCCGCGGTTATGAACGATGGCCCAATAGCACCGAATACGCCTATCAACGAAACAACCCCGCAACGCGATACGTACCTAATTACATAGCGACCAGAACTCGCCCCAACAAACATATAAATGCAAACATACGCATGCGCATTATATAACAGATAAAAAAAGAGAAAATATTGAAAATATCTTGTTTTGTCGAGTAAGTCAAAGAATAGGTAATATTGTTAATAAACTCGCAATAATCGAGTATTTTAACGACATTTACATTTACGGCTATACTTTGTTAGATGTATACATAGTTTGTATACATATATATATATATATATATATATATGTGATAAAAATTATTAATAAATAGAAAGAAAATCCAGAAAATAAATTTATGTATCTTATGAACCATACATCAAATTTTTAATGTATTAAAAAAAAAATTTTCTAAAAATATTTTACATCTTTTTTATCATTACAAATTTTATGAAATTCTTGTGAAGGAATAACTAAAATTTTGCAGAGATATTTGATATAAAAGTTTCATGTAGCAAAGGTAAGACAAGCAAATAAACGGTTCTTATAATTACCGCATCTGCTTCTCCATATTCATATTTACCAAGAATTGCGTGCGTCCCTTTGCACGCATCATTCTCGTGCATCATTATGTCTTAAACTATTATCATCGGTGAATGTCATTATATTTTGTATGCATAAACTCGCCGAATGATATTACGCTTGTAACAACTGGCTTTGATGATACAAATCTTGGGTGATACAAATCTTACAATTGTTTTGCAATTTTTCAATATTTTGTAAATAGATACGTTCAAAATTTATAAGCATTAGCTGGTAAATTATATACCCGTAAATAAAAACTTGTAATCCAGTTATCATTACGCAATCATTGCACGACTACGTTTGTTCTTTATTGATTATGCATAGATTTGATTTCATAAGTATAAAAAGATGGTAAGATCCACTTTTTTATAATTTATATCTAACTCATGACAGAATTAAATAAAATGTAAACATATTAAAAATAATGTTTAATAAATTTATTTAATCTAAATAAATATTTCTCTTATAAACTTCAACTTTGATAATTTGCATAATTCTATGCGTAGTTTCATAAAATATTGTTTTCTTAAATTAAAGAAATACTTAATTTCTTACGTTTCATTATGCATTGCGTAATCAATAAACAATTAATAATTATGAAATGATTACAGCTACATGTATCAAAGGACTGTATCAATTGCCTCGATCATTTCTTAAAAATTTGTCGACATACGATAGCAGCTTCCGCGACAACCCTTATCCGAACAGTTAATAGAATAGCGAGCTCGTAGTCGCGGCTGCGTCTTCAAGAAGTTAAGCGGACCGCCTCGGGCTGTTCCGTCGCGGCTTTCCGTCCCCGTTTTGCGGCATTCGAATTGCAAATACCAGAATGTTTGCATGTTGTTGTCACCGCATCGGTACCCGGAGGGGAAAAGGTAGAATGCCGCGACGGCAGTGGCGGTTGGAGGCGATGGCGGCGCGAGGAGGAGGAAGAACTCCTCAAGAGGAAATGGAGAGGAACCGACTCAAGTCTCAGATAAAGACGAATAAAAATAGGCGAGCAAGCGAAGAGATAGAGGGTGCAGGATGGAGATGGCGTTTCCTGCCTGGGGAACATTAGCGCCCTCAATACTCCCCCGTCCCCGTTGCTCAGACCGTCCAACCACCTACGTTGGGAAAGGGGCTACATTCCCCTGCCCAACTATTCACCTCTCTCGTCCATATGACAGACATTGTGAGTAAGAATCAAGCGAACATCCCTGAAGGCCTTCTGTAGCATGCGTGTACGATTTCTCTTCGATCAAATGCGATTCAACACATGTCCGATTTGCTAACCAGCACGTGTCAGTCACTTTAATAAAATATCATTCGCGATTCGCTTGTGTTATTTATATTTGAAAAAATTAAGAAAATAAACTCACTTTCTTTCTCAAATTCGCGAACACGCTCGTTTAAATGTATATTTTCAAATTTACATCACTGCGCGCGATCTTCGTTGGCCTTCAGTGCAGGTATCTCGAAAACCGGATGCTATTACGCTCTGACGTAAGATTCCTACGATATTTATATCAGTGTATAATGAGACTTCTTATCTCTTTGGGAATATACTTTGCTTCCATGCCGCTCACTTGTATCGCGAGTCTTGATCTTGTGTCATGCGAAAAGAATGTCAAGATAAAGATCTGTTCGTCATAATGTAAGCGCTAACAAACGTGGCTTTGAGCTACAACTGATATACATCAAGCGAGAAAACAAGAAGATATATAACGGAAATTCCATTTCGTTACGTTTTTCTAGCTCAATTCAATAAGTTGGACCTTCAATTCAATTTTCCATGAACCATGGCAAGAAGGATGTGGCGTTACGTTTAACCAGTGAACACCATGAGTCGCTCGAGGGCAAGAAAATCATCGCGCGATGGGAGAAGCAGCCAAACAGACTCCGCGGACTTGGCGATCATCGCGTACACGATGATTGCGCGCGAGAATGCTGGGAGGTAAATGTCGGATCCGACTGTCCCTATTATAGAAGCCATTTCGTTGGCTCTGGTGGATGGCGCATTACGATAATACAGCCTAATAATAGAGTGCCGAGAGAGAGGTAGAAACCTGAGAGAAGCCGATTGGCCGCCTCGGGCATCGTAATTGCGGCCGTCCGATGATTATTGGTGGCAGAGGGGGCTCGATCACGATCGAGAGTCCGGTGCGTCTCCGGATCGTCGACTGGCTGAGACCTTCGAGATACTCGATCGCTTCTCCTGCCTTCCCGCTTGTATCCCTCACGGCTGCTCCCATCGACTAAACACACCCATTATGCTGAAAATGCGACTTTGATGATTGGGTGCGCGGCATCTGAGGCGAATGCGGCTCTCTTTTTAATGCGGTTTCCTCCAAGATGTCGGCTGTACTATAGATTTTGGTTTTTTTAATTCAGCTGCTGATAGCTACTTATAAGAGTAGTCGGCCAAGGTGCTTAGTGCTGTTCTCTTTAATTTTTACCGAATAGTTGCATTCACGATTGGCCGATCTCGTGCTTTTAAATGGGATAGATTAAAGGAGACTAGCGAAACTCATTAAAGAATTTTCCAATTTACTAGCTTAAGATTACTGTCTTTAAATGTTAAATTATATTCAAGACTTAATAAATAAAATAAGTAAATAATTATATAGGTGTGTTTTTAAACTCGCTATAAAAAAAATTGTATGGAAAAAGAAAAAGAAAAATCTGCTAAACTTAAATTTTTTGTTCTGATTCGAGTCGCAATTGCTGTATCGCGAGACACTAATGAGGAGAGGTCCAAGATGCATTCTAATGAATCTAAGCAGGTCTTTTGCGTTATTACACAGAGGGTAAGTCGCCATACGGTCGCTTTGTTTCCATTTGTCGTCCGTGAGGCGACTTCTACAATTTCTACTTTTATTGCAGGCCGCGCAAGCATGTGCGCTCCAGCGGTCAACATGCAATTAATTTCAATTATAAAAATATTATTGTCCTTTTTACAACGCTGGCAGGTGCTTTGTGGTCAAAGGTTACCTTTCGTTATGGGAGTCTTACGGTCACAATTTTCATGTATCTTTAAAAACCATCATTATTTCGCTAATTACCTCACTATATCAGACTAGTGCTATTTACATTTAACGCAAAAAGTTTTGTTCAAGTTGACTCTTTTTTTTTAATCTATCTTCGTTGATATTATTTAACAAATATCAGAAAATTTCTATGTCATACAATTTTCTAGTTAAATAGCATAAAATTACGATAATAATAATTTCAATATAGATTACGAATTTTATTACATCTATAATAGCCATTTACGGTTAGAAAACCACAGTTGGAAAGGAATACTTGCAGCGCCTGCCGCGAATATTATTCAAAATTAGCGGGGCAGCGAAAGTCGGAAGTCCCAATTTCGCGAGCGAAGACAGTGAGCCCTGCCCACGCTTTCTCATCGTCATTACTTCGTAAGCTCTCGCGTAGCCGCGCAAGCTCGCCCTCGCACAAAAGAGCGAGAAACTTAATTAGGATTCTTTTATGATTCGATTTAGCCGATCACCGGTCTTGTAAAGCCGGCAACCTCACGCGCAGAAACGTCTGACGTGAAATTTCGCACAATGTACGCGCAAAGTATTATTGACTATTAGCAAACAGACAATGGCGTGCCTTTTTTCCACCTACGGGGCGTGATCATATATTCCGACGTTTATACGGCAAATCGAATAGAGCGCATCAGAGAGACGTAATTTACAAATAGGGCTTCTTTCTTGACAAATTGCACCAAAGCCCGCGGTTACATTGCCCGATGAAAATGCGGTATCATTTAACCTACAGACTACGGTAGCCTTAAAACAACGAAAAAGAGCCATCGAGCTATTGGAAGCTCGGGAGCTATTTAAATCTGTTGAATGGCTCGTGGAAGCAGAGCAACCTTCTCTTTCAGCACGGGGATTCGGCAACAAAGGCGGAGGTTTTACTTTTAAATTTAGTACACGGCCGAGATCCCTCCCCGGCACCCGTCTTCATCCCTGCCGCCTTTCGGTAAATAAAATAGGGATTTAGTTCCACCTTGACTTGAGTTTATTCCGTAGTCGCTCTTCAGAGAGAAAGAGAGAGAGAGAGAGAGAGAGAGAGAGAGAGAGAGACGGGATAAATCAGCCGCCAAAAATGTCGCGCGTAATAATCCGAACGCGATTAACAGACGTAATTAAGACTGAATCACAGTCAGATAACAAAAATCAAAGATAACACGCAATAAATTCTCTTGTAAAAAAAGTAGCTTTATATTTATGTAAAAATGAAACACATTATTTTGTGAGCATTTTGCAATAATACGTAATTATTGGAAAGAGGAGAAAGGCAGAAAAAACGCTGCATTTCGTGCAACAAGCAACAGCGTTTCGACGGGGAATTCGCAGAAAGGTGCACAACTTTCGGAAGTGTGCTGGATTGCTCGTGGCACAAATTACCTCTTTAACGGAGGGCTACCTACTTCTCTCCGAGGATCCGGTTCAGGGAGGAAAGATGGAGTGGTCCCAAGAGGAAGAGGGGAAAGGGAGGATCGTTGGAAAAGAAAGACCACGTACGACGCGGTGTCGGACTCTGGCCAGGCGTCACGACGCCCTACTGTCTTCCCGAAGACAGTCTGCTACGAGGCGGTCCAAGTGACAAATAGATGTACGTCGTGACCGCACGATTTACTCCTCTTGCCAAGGGATAAAAGGTTCCTGACAAAATTCCGCCGCGACAGCGAATCTTATCATTGCGATCCTATTGTTTCTTCATAACCAATCGATCATTACGATTCTTCGAAAGGCCAATGCGTTACTTTATAACCCTTGGATCTTTCATGTCCACGTGTGAATCTTGTACCATTCATAATTCTGATTTCTATTAAGATTAAAAACATAATCAAATGTTGAATTTTTCTTTAAAATATAATATATTAATATTTTTATAATATCTGTATAATAAAATTTACAAATGGTTGTAGATAACTCGGTATAAAAACAAAAAATCATAGTGTTTACTTATAATAAGTCGAGCTTGTACCACTCACATATGTTCCAAATAAAGACGTGATTAAAGACACAAAATAATTTTTCCTATAAAATATCCGAACCCCATACACAATCTTATCCGAGGGATATCCTGAGCACATTCTTAGGACGTTCTCTGGATGTCTTCAAAATATCCCTTGAAGATCTGCGTTGTTTGGGATCAATACAAATTTGTAATAAAACATCTTTGCAAAATAATTACAATTGCTGCGATCGAACTATTTTGTTTATCCATGCTGCAAATATATACATTTACTTTCGTTTATTTTTAACACGAGTGTTTTCAGTTTTTCATATTTCTCTTTCAGCAGCTTTCCTTTCTCGATAAGTTTGACGCCCTTTTCTCCCTTTTAACATCAGCATGAAGGAACGGCGTCTTCTTCCGGGACTCCTGCCGCTATCTTCCCGCCTACCACCGGCCTCACTTCCTCGTACCCACTCTCATTATCTCGAGGAAATTAAATATGTCATCTGATTCTTAAAGTTAATTGAACTTTCGGTCCGCCGTGAATGCCCGACCAATTTCTAATTCATTAAGGTAATGCATTGAGCACGTGCCAGGAGCATCATAAGCAGAAAGTTTTTGGATACACGATAAACTAATTGTAAGGTAAGCCAGTTTAATCTTATTCAAAACTAGCATGTCTAGTATGATATTGTTATTGTGATGTATTCAGTAATTGTATAAGGTGGCAAATATAAATCTCAGACTCAGCTCTATGTATACCTCAAATATTTATTTAAAGTATTTCATAGAAGATATATGTAACAAACAGCAATACTTTTGTTGGTTCATTATTTAATTATAAATATTCAGCAATATAATTAAAAATTGTAATAATTTGTATTAATCAAGCATTTCTGTTTTGATTGAAATTCCGTCTCTTATTGCATAAAGTATTGATAGAAGAAAGACGTTTTATATATTATATTTAAAACAGCCTAATCAAAATATATGAACACTCATTCATGATTAAATTTTTCCAGTTAAAAATAAATGGATGTGTGATCCGAACATAACGATCTCGAAGGGTGAAACACATCGTCCATCGCACATGCACATGAAGGAGATTCATGCCGCGTGCTCTGAATGCCTGGTCACGAATGTGCAAGTCATCAAGCTCCATAAGGGGGTGATGAGACGCCTAAAGTTAGAACACTGGAGGTGTTCGCGAATAATATGATACACCTAACGGCAAATACAGAGCATGATTGCGTGAATCTGCTCTGATCGATTGGAGAAACGTTATTTCTTTTCGTATCTTATTCTCAGAAGGAAAGTTAATTTTGTTTTCCCTTATCTACTTCCAGCAAAACGACGAGCAGTCAAACGCGCGATTTATCACGGTCGTCGAAATCTGATCACCTGGCGATTATACCATACCTTCAGATTACATGTCGAGTTATGACGTCGTTACAATACAATCAGCAAAAGCTTGCACAGGTAGGTCAGAAAAATCCATCGTCTAATTCCAAGGATTGCCTATATTTTGTAAAATTGTATACAATTACCAAAAAACTTATATATAAGGTAATTATACCCTGTACGGCCTACCTAAGTTTTATGATTTTTTTTTTTATTTTTTGCTGAGTACAAAATTAAAAACTGATGGCCAGATTCAAGGTAAGAAATATTTTTAAATCAATTAATTTAAAATATAAAACAATTTTAAATATTTGCGTAAGTGTAGTAAAAATAGATTTTAGAAAAAAAATGCCTTTTAGATCGTATTGGGCACATATGCACTCAATCTTAATTAGATGTTTTCCTTTTTTTTACAAAAAAATATTAGAAAAATGGATAGTAAAGTGATCCAATTTACATTTATAAATCTATAAGTTTATTAACGTATTGATATGTTTATCGACATATTAACAGTAAGACTATACAAAGAACTATTTTCAATGATCTATTAAGTGAAAAATTGACCTAACTTTTCTCTCTTAAAACTATGGTTGATGAATCGGAGTTTAGTAAATGAATTAAAATTTATGATCTGAAGTAATAAAAGTACTAAAAGAAACATTAAAATCGATTTGTGTATTCATTATTAATCTAGACTAGTAGATTAGTAGTTCTACTTTACAAAGAGTTTTCTTTCTTTGATTACAAGCGAAACGTTATGATGAAAATATAAATTAAATACAGTGTTGTATAATACAAATATAAAGTTACAATAATATGAACTGCGGAGACTAATAACCATCACTTGATAGTTATAAAAAACAGTAACTTTTTCACGAAATATTAGATCATGAGAAACATGAGAAAATTCTTTTTTTACATCTCACTGTCAACAATAGAATATACTGATCAGTCAACTGTTGCAAAGAGGTCACAGACTGTACAATAAGCTAGCATCATTTGTTCAATTCACCATGTAACTATTTAGAACCTGCAAGTAGGCTATATTGGATACTAGGCCATACAGGGCACACTTATCGTATATAGTAATCATAGATATCAACTGCCTGTATTATCATGTAAATATTTTAAGATGTCTACACAACAGACTCTATAAATTGTTTATTTAATTGTTTAATCAATTTATTATAAATTATATCTTTTAACATTTTCCAAAATTATGCTCAAGAGAAAATTAAATATTTAAAATATTTTTAAAAGCATATTTGTTGTATTATTTATAACATTATATAAATTATTTTATATCTGTTCATTCTTTAATTTACATTTTTATTTACTTCTTCTAAAACATTTATCATTAATTTTAAATTTAAAAAAATTTTTAAATTGATTAGAATTAGACTTTTGTAATTTGTTTTATAAGTAGATATCATGCGATTCATGTCAAAATTCATTGAAATAATTTTTTCTATATTTCATAATAGTATTTTTGTTCACAATAATAATAATCACGATGTGTCACAATAACACTTTGCGGAAAAGTAACGTTAATAAATGTTAAGTAGCTGCAATTAATTATGCTCGATCATAGTCGGACATATAGTCCCATTCGGAAAACCCGCGTCGACCTAATCGCTGCCAATTTATTTAATCGAATAAAGAAGGGCTTACGCTGGAGATCCCAAATTCCTGGTGTGCGACATGGTATTCGCATTACGAAAGGCCGGGTCTGGCCTTCTGACCACCCGAGTAGCAAGTGTGTGCAGAGGTTACAGTTAAGGTGGCCTGTTAGGAGCGGAAGGGTTGGCGGAACTCATTCGGGGACGAGTGGAATATGAGAGACCGACAAGGGTGAGACAACAAAAGCGTTGTACCTTTGCCCAGTAGGCTACTGCTGTATTTTCAAATGTATGCGCGTTATACTTCCTGCTTTTGCTTATTTTACATACATATTGCATATACGCACACGCGACTTTTATTAAACGCAGTTATAATTTCTACCATGTCTCTGCCACAAAAGATGTCATTTAGATAGAGCGAGATTAGATACGAACGATAGAAACGTTTAACTCTGAAAAGATTGTCCGTATTAATAAAAATGTGTTTTACGTAATCCACCTCGATTTGTGACACTTGGAAGTAAACGCGTATGGTCAGGTGGTTGCGAGAAAAGAGGGATACGAAAACGTGGAGAAGGTCCTCGGACGTGCGGCATGTCGGTGCGGAGAAAGAGAAGGTTTACGAGAAATGCGGCCACCGCAACACACGCGGTGGCCGAGACCAAACCAAACCAAAGATTAATGTACTACACTTACTGGGGCAATTTGCGCCAAGTGTCGGCTGTAGAACTGTGTATACCTCGAGTTCTGGAGGTAGATTTGTTCCACGGGCACTCGCGGGGAGATCCCTCGCTAGCTCTTTCTCTCTCTTTCTCTCTCTCTCTCTCTCTCTCTCTCATTCTATCCCCAAAGAATAACTCGAAAGGAAAGTTTCAAATTCACCCTGCAAAAAACGGGGGAGAATGATCAAATTTTGTACGAGATCTTTTTAAATTTCTATCTAACAAATGTGATTTCTGACATAATGAAATTTTTTCGTTCATAGCGAGACATAATAAGTAACTGCTGAATCGAAAAACTCTCCCGGCACGACAATCCCTCGCTAATTAATATTTCCGAACAAATGAATAATCGCTATCGCGGAAACGTCGAGTTCTGCCGACGCGAGACGTGCCACGTGAGGGACAAGATATAAGCAAATTAAATATGCATAATTAAAACGAAATAGCGACGGGAGAAACGTCGCTCGTGCGGTTCTGGCTGGCTCGAATCAGAGGGAAGAGAGGACTTAAGGCAAGGAACATTCTCGTAGCAACATCTGGCCGCTATGAAGTATAAAGAGGCATGCGATATCATCCGCAGTGAATGCTTAATTAAAACCTCAGACTCCTCAGCCACGGAGTTCCCCTTAGTCGCGCGCTAATCGCAAGAACCACCGTTGCTGTTCAACACGAACCAGCTCACCTTTACGTATATATCCCTGTGATAACAATCCCTTACTTCACGTTCGCTTTACGAATGATTTTCCTCTCTATTGATCGTTTAACAATCATATCTGCTTTTATCACGTGGCTATAATTATTATTATCAGACTGTTATATTGACTGTTTGATTCGACGTGGACGACTTACAAATTAAGTAGTTTCTTTTAAATTGCATTTTAAAGAAATTAGAGAGCTCTGTGAATAACAACTTTCTTAAATTGTACGTTGCTTAGAACATTTCAATGAAAAGTTGAGTTTTAATCAAAACTTTCTTCGTATAAAGCTGAGCAACAATTTTTAATCGGTCCTCGAAGCAGCGTGATAAGCGACAAGAAAGGTGAATTTAAGAAGCGGTAGTGAAAGTAGGCGCTCTATAACATTTCCGGTGGCATACTACCCAACGGGACGAGAGAAAATTTCAGTTGGAGCGTCTAACGAGTTCGCTTTTACCCCAGACGACGAAGAAGAAAAAAGTTGGAAGAGGGTCGAAGTGGGGAGAGGAGTTTTAGGTACGAAAAGCGAGCCTCTCCTTTCCAGTGGAGCAAGGACGGCAGAGACCCGTCTCAGTGATCCAGTGAGATTGACAGGTCGAGCCCTACTCGTAGACCCGTGCCAGTTGCTATGCTAAAATGGCGATGAAAGATGATTTACTTTTAATGGTGGAAAACGCTGCTTTCACTGCGCCTACTTCTTTTAGCTAATTCTAATGACTCGTCGAAGGAGGGACCATGACCTAGTAAATGTTAAATAACTTCCAGAATACTTTTAAAAGTCCTAGCTAAATTTTTGCCCTCACATATAACACAAGTACCTTATCGTACTAGTCGACACGTATGTTATTAAGCCATTATAACAATGAATGTTTAAATTGCAAAGACAGGTACGCATTTTTCATACACCCTGTAGCACATATATCACGCGTCATCGCAGGAAAGACAGCAACGTCAATATATATGCAAACGCCGATATAACGATCTATCGGTACGTAAATACATAAAGGGCGAGGACGAGCGTGGGAGAAAAAGCGATGGCACGAGAGAAAAGGAAAAAAAACGAGCAGCGAGAGAAGCGCGCGCGCGCGCGCGCGCAGAATGTGGGAGAAAGAGAAAAAGAGAGGGAGAAAGAGAGAGAGAAAACTCCAAGCTTAATATAAAACTTCATTTCGCAATCGGCAGCAGCCGGAGAAAACGCGAAGATCCGACACGCAGAAATTCCGCGGTCGTCACAAAAAGGGCGAGCCCGAAAGAATCTTATTTTTCCGGCATTAAGCTTTTCGCAGTGCGCAAAATTGCTCCCAAATATAACTTATTATTCTCAACAAAACGTTGCAGCGCAACGTGCTGCTTTAAAATGGAAAAGATTTTGGTGACAACTTTTGAAACGTTGCAAAGCGCAAAGCGACGAATTATTTTAAGATTAATAAAACGAACCGTAGAGATCCGAACGGTGAAAATTATCGCCGTGCAGTTCTCCCGAGGAATCCGTTATCGGGGAAACTCCGCCTTATACGGCAAAGAGAGTAAAATAAAGAATCGCCGAAGAAAGATAGCGTAGTCGCTTTTATCACGCGAAGCGCTGCAACTGTGTCGATCTGAGGAACGCACCCCCTTTTCCCCCGCCTTCGCTCTTTTCTCCAACTTTTCGTTCGTATATTTCGGGCCTTTCTTCCTATATGTTTTCGGAGTGCGCCTGAAAGAAGGGGTCGGGCTGCCGAACATCGGTGGCGCGAGCGAGGCGCGCGCGATGAAACTTTTAATAAATGGCAGAGTCGATATGAAGTATAGGACTTTGACATATCGTGTGTCTGTAATGTATAGTTAAATCTGGTGGCAGATGTGGAGGGTGTTCTCCGTTCTCTCGTCTCTCTCGTCTCTCTTTCTCTCGTCTCCGTTACCCTCCCGCTTACTCGCCCTCTTTCGCCTCCTCTAGCCATCCGCGCCCGCTTCGCGCTCCGAAATGGTTGACACCCTTGCCCCCCTGCCCCCGCGGAAATTTCCTTCTAACCCACTGACGCAATTGAATAAATTATTAATACGAATTGACACACACACACACAAAACATAATAATTAAAATATGTTTCGTTCTACTGATAAACAATTTTTGCACCATTTTTTAATCTTTTATATATTTTTATATTTTTTAATAGATTAACAATTATTTCTATCACATCTATTACTCAAGTATTTATTCTACGAGTCTTGGATCTTGTCATTCAAATTTACATAAAATAAAAAAAAAGTAATATACGGACCTAACTGTTTATTTTACCCTTATCATTCTATTACAATATATAAATTTACCGTTTATTCAACTCATACTGCATGTAGAACACGGTGAATTTGATCTTCTCACGCTAAAGGGGATCGATTCTAGTAAAACGACTTGTTTCATGCGGATCGTTCGATGAGGGTAGTGGCACAAATTTTTTCTTCGGAAGCAACAGTGAACTTTTCAATCAAACTGCCTGTCTAAATGAAAGCTTCTCCACAAAGCGGATCAGGGTAATCTGTCATCAAAACTGCTCTACAGCGAGCCGTCGCGATGCCAGTCGGCGCGCCCCCAGCAACCCCGACCGTTGCAATAACGACACGGCTGCATTCGATCCATGAACCTACCCAGTACCAAATTTGCTTTTGAAGGAGCATTCTGTGTATAATATTTGCATGGTACAAATGTAAATATATATCTATATAAATAACGATTTATATTCCATCGATATACATGGATCGTGGGTGAATACTTGAAACTTTTTTTCGTACCGCGTGTCAACATACTCCTTATCGCTACGAATAAATGAATGAATAAACAGAACAACAAATAGATAAGTAGCTGCACCACTTGTAACAAATGCAAAATATCTTAATAAATTGAATTATTCTGAAAAAAATGGACCCGACCAAAAGACCATTCTATTATTATTACACGTAATGTCAAATGCAAAGAAAAAAAAAAGTTTTGTTGGAGCAGATCCAAAACAAATCGGATTGTGTCAAGAAAAGAAATAGACGCGGTTTGACAAACTGCTTTTAACTTTTCTGATTCGTTTGACGGAGTTGAGGATGAATTCGCGGTATCATTCGTGGGTTAATAAAAGCGAGGAGAGACTGTGTCGTACCTTGATTCGGAGGCTCATCCAGCGAAGGTGGAGGACCGCGTGGCCGAGCACGTGAGAAAGTACCCCACCACTTGGCGGGATACCGAACGACGCGCTCGCGCGTACCGCCCACAGTTGCGTCGAGTAAACCGTGGCCGCCCAAACGGGCCTCGTGCTCGTCCGCACGAGAGTCGCCCGCCTGCACTCTCACGGCACGGACCTGGTCGTCGTACCCTCCTGGCTGTGTGCCCTCCGAGCCCTCCAAGGCCACCGTCGCCACGACAGGCCAGCCCGCCTACGTCGGCGGAGGGCTGTGCCTCACCGCTCGCGTTACCGCTCCACGATTGGTCGCTCCATTCCGGCGAGTGAAGTCACGTGACCGGGCCGCCGCCACATTAAAGGACGACTTCCACCTCGATGCCGAAGTGGACTCCCAGCCGCCCCCTCCCGGAACGAGGAAAGAGACAGCAGTAACAACAGAGACACCGGGAACACCGGAGAGGCGAAAAAGATCGTGGAAATTTCGGTCCTGGCGACTGGAGACGGCCGTCTCTTTCTACGGGACGTCCTTCGCCTCTCCTGCCGCACCTTCTCGCTCGCAGTGGGTACCTCCACCACACGGACCTCTCGGACCCCCACCTTCCCTCTCGGCTGCTATCTCTACATCCTCTCTCTCTCTACTCCGTCACTTAGCAAGTATACCGCGATCGGTGACTGGCTTGTGGACGTACCCTAGCCCGCTTGCCTGGGTTTCGGCCGATCGGCACGGTGACGGCAGCCGTACGCGGTACGTGCGATTCGACACGGCGTTCTTCGTCGATCGGTCGGACTATCGATCAACCCGTCGTAGGTCGCCGCGGCTACGTGTGACAGTGGTGATCTGTGCTTGGTTGTTGCCACATTGAGATGGCGGTTCTGTAAATCGGATCTCTCGTCTGAGCTATGTCAACCGCGAGTAAGCAGTGTCATGTTCGTAGCGTGGTCCAACGATCTGCTTCCCCTTGATACCAGGTTAAATATCATGAGACAAGTTATTCCAGTTAGTTCGTAGAAGAAGATGAGTAAGGATATACAGTTTACGATGACATACCATAGTGAATACTACAGTGTGTAGTGAATATGTACTAAACAATTGCAATTAACTAATTGTTGATCGATGTTCCACTTGATATAAACCGTAACGCAAGTAAGTAATAAGTGTACTCGAGGAAAAGCAATATTTAAAAAGATCGCTTGAAAGAAAAAAGTAATCAATTTTCAGTTATTAATATAAAAAATGAATAAAGTTTTACAGCATATATGTACTAATAACAATATATAAAAAAAAAACGATAATAGGTGATAGGCTACACAAGCAGATCCATGCTTTTCTTTAGCCTTTTTTAAAGCAAATTTTAGCTTAACGAATTTTCACAATTAATGATAATATGATATTTTAATATAAATACTCAATACATATATGTATGCGTAAATTTTGAAAGTTGAAAATAGACGAAACTTAGTGAGACATTTACCGAGTGAATGAAAGTGCATGGGGAGTTTTTCAAAGTCCATACGTTGCGAAATTACATCAAAAAAGGACATCGGGGAAAAAGGATAACTTGATATTCCATTGTCACATTTTATCAGCAAGTGATTCCCTGATTGCTACATTTGTCATCAAAAGAAACGAACAACGATAACTGCGACTACAAATTAGCGCGTATTGTCCCATGCGTAGCAAGCAACAAACATTGGTACACTCTGAAGAAGATCCGCGCCAATCGCAGTTGTCTAACTCTGGCAATCTGCAGCTCAGCAATCATCTTCAGAATTTGGTCCACGCGAGTAAAGAGCTATCGACTGTGAAGACGAGGCCGACGACACCCGTCCTGGCGAACGACGGAGGGGGCGGCTTCTGGCTGGCCACGGTGGCCGCGGGGGCAAGTACCCCAGCCGGGCTGCCCCCGCACGGAACGCATCACCCAACCATGGATCCGACATGCGGATCCGCCGAAACCGGCTTCATCAACAGTCAGCCCTCCATGGCTGAATTTATGACGGCATTACCGCAATTAGCTGGAGACAGCAACCTGCAACATTCACCGGGAACTGGTGGTTCTATCAGTCCTGGTGCTCATCATCCCGCGTATCATACCATGATGGATCCCCATGGTGTCGCTGACCCCTCGGGTGTCAACGTTCCAGAATATCCTTGGATGAAGGAAAAGAAAACTACTAGGAAAAGTAATCAGCAAGGTAAGTCATCAAAATTGTTTAGTTTTGTAAAGACATAATCGTTAACACAATTGCTAACAAAAGAGAAAATTGTACGAGTATTTGAACTCGAGAAGAATATAAAAAAAGATCTTTGGATAACGATCACTGTAAGAGAGAAAAGTACATTAATTACAATATAATAATTTATTTATCAAAAAATTATTCTGTCAATTGTTTTTTATTATTGTATAATTAATAAAAAAGAATAATTATTAATTATTAATAATCACATAACTAATAGAGATAATTAATAATTTTGAAAATATTTAATCCTTATCAATTCAATTCAAGTATTCATTTTATTTTTATTTGTAAAAGAGAAATAAAAAATAAACTGTTACTATAAACTTAATTAAAAATTATATTAATTTAAAAATCTTAACGAGAATTGAGAAATATACTTGCTGATGCCCATTTCTATTAAAATCAATATTGGACAAATTGTCAACGAAATTTGTCAGCATGGTGACAACGTGAATGTCAATTAACGTGGTCGTTAGGATTCGGCATGCCGTTTACACTGTTAGGAGTCTATTGGCTTCTCGCCGCTACATTGTGGCTCACCGCGGGGTGCCTACTATCCGACGGCTAATAACAATCCCAAGCCTTTCCTTTCCTACTAGGGATGCCGCACATCTGGAATACATAACGTGTCAATACCACAAATTTCTGGACATTTACAAACATTAGAAAGCAAATGATGATGTATTGTTTCGTCGCCTAAAAACACAACATCCAGATGAGAAAAATTTCTCGAAAATAACCAGTTTACTAGTTCTAACAGAACTGCACTTATTAATTCATACAACTCGTCACGCATTCATAATTTGCAATGTACTGTATAATTTAAAATTAATACCTTGTATACCAAAAAAATATACATTCTACGTACTTTATTACTTATTATTGCATTTATTGTGACTTGAAGACTCGATAAAATTCTATGTAATATGAAATAAAAATGTCGCGAATTAACTTCGCTACGTTAAGTCAAAAAGATATTCACAGCACTTGTTTTTCCAACAACTTGTTGGCTACTGCAAAGCTATCATGGACTAACCGATAAATTTGTGGAGTGATTCACGGCACAAATTTATTAGTCCCCGATAGCCTTACATATAATAGCCAACAAGTTGTTCGGAAAACGAGAAAAGGTGTTTGCAAATGATTTTTTCGACTTAACGTAGCGAAATTAATTCGAGAGACTTCCAATAAGTTACTTATACCATTTTTTAATAAATGAAATAATAATAATAACAACAAAATGTAGATTATATTATTTTTATGTACTAATTTTACACGTTGCATCGCTTGATACTTCGCTCGTCATTGAAGCTCATATAATAGTAGCGATACAATCCGAAGGGTTGACTAACTTTATGGGCCACTAGGGTCGCCATTCGGCAACGTCCGGGATCCTACAAACGTCTTGGTCTATTTATCTATCCCCGTTTCTCTCTTTCTCACATCGATCTTGCGTCTACAACGGCGATTTAACGTCGTGCCGACTCCAAAACGTGGTCGGTCCGTCCGCAGGACACGTTGGAAGATTAAGTGTTTGGCACGGAGGTTAACCAGCCGCTGGCCAGGCGGTAACACGCGGAATCATCTGTAAATTGAGCCCAGGACTAGCGGGAGAGAGCGTCGGGACGGCCATAACTCACATGGGGTGCCGCCACCGACGCCTCGTACACGTCGGCTCTTTGCTTTCAACTACCGTGTTATCCCTTATCGCGCGCTGCCTCGGTCATCTCTTTGTGATTTGCGAGCCTATATAATAATCATGCACCTCTTTATAATTAGACTCGCGATGGAAGCATATGAAAATTGCTAAAATTTACTAAAATTTAAATCTAAACATATTTAAATCTAAATTACCTAAATACGTTATTTAAAACGTTATTTACGTCTCATTATATTAAAACATAAGTTATGACAATATTAATAAAAATTTTATACTAAATCTATTATTCAACTTTTGATTGAATTTATGTTATCTTGTTGAAAAGAAATGTTCTTTTTTTTCCGTTTGAATCATGACTAAATTTCCATGAATTATAGCCAACAGAAAGTAAACTCATTATCCCGTTATTACGATTTTAACTGTCAAACCTACATTAATGAATTTCTATCCAAGACGGCGCAGGCGTCACGAGGATGGTGTGTTCTACGAAACCTTAAGTAACATCTCGTCTTTTCGTATGTGTCACCATGCTGCTCGTATTAAATTTCAATCTGTTACATCTACGTGCCCTCCAGCTGAGATGTTTTAGTTCGGGGACGCCGTGGATGGGACGATGAAGGAGAACGTGGTCTGATTAGTTGAGTTATTTGCCAGGAGAAGAGGCGCGACCGACGTTCCATGCTTCGTCGGTAATTCTTGCTGGATACCTTTTCTACAAAAAAGCCACGAATCTACGAGTGTTTTTCCCGACGCCTTGTTCCAGGCGTCTCATCAGTCACGTCGGTGGGTGCCAAAGCAGAGGCGTCAGCCCAGCAGACTCCTCCAAGACGCCGATGTGTCAATTAATCCCTGCATCCCTCGGGATAGGACTAGGCTAGAAGCTGGATTATCATCATCCTCGCGCGCCGCTATCTTCCGTCCTTCGTCTTACACCCTCCTGCGGGACGGCCATTTTCGTGGCCGAACTGCTTCTTACTAAACTACGTTGAGCTACGTTTCCGTCATTAATTAATATAGCGCTGATACTTGATGTCCCTAATAGTCCAGCTTGATGCTCGCAAAATTGTTAAATAAAATTATGATGCACTTTTGAACCCATACGAACGGACGGAGTGAAAATAACGGGGGACGCGTATAAAAGCGGGGATTTTCTAAGAGCCTACGGCGAGACACAAATATCGGTAAGCGGAGTGAAACTGAGGGGGAAGAAGGGCGTAAAGACTCGATAACGAAAGAAGGGTGGAAGGAATTGACTATGCTTGGCGATTCCATGATATAGGTGATTGAGCGAACGGGGCTTTACCCTCCGGGGAGGAGCGCAGTACGAAAAGAACGGAGCATCTAATTTAAAGATTCATTGGCGAGTAAATCCTCGCTGAATTAGAGATAACTCTCCTAGAAAATCCCAGCTACTATGATACTCCACAGCCCACTGTCTTTGCGATTGTTCGTGGAAAGGAAAAGAATCTTGAAACGACGATATTATGGAAACAAATTCAATGTATGATAAAATATGCTAAAAATTATTTTTCCACTGTTTACTGATATAAGACTATAAAATAATCTCGTTATTCTAATTAAAAGTTCTGTCTATAACGTGGCAAATTCTCATAAATAAAAATCATCGTATTATTAACTGCCTTTATAATAAATCACTAATAATGGCAAACAAGTTTTTGCTAAAAGAATACTGAAAGAAACTGCCTCTACTACTTGAATGAATCGACAGATCAAAGACGATGTATATATGCGATGTATATTCACAATACGTAGACATTACAGTCGCTACCATCAAGCAGCGGGGAGTGTTAACAACCGTTACGCGAGATGATTGCAAATATTCGACGCGGAGTCCGTTCAATCTCTCAAGACGAATTATAGAAAGGAAGAAACATATAGTTCTCATACGTTCTCGTACATACAGTTTTCTACCAGCTCCCACGTTGGTGCAAAACATCTGGAGGAATCACGCCGCATAAAATATTCCAGATTATCCCCCAAACCGTCCGAGTACGACGCTTCGCAACTGCAGCAGGGGGTTTCAGTAGCAAGATGCGGGTGGCTCACCCGTTTGCACAGAGCTAAAATAATAAACACGGTATAACAAATTGATAATCTGAAACCCTATAATCGTACGCATGTTTCGACCCGGAATCTGTAGCCCGGCACTAAAAGAAGTTTCCACGCTCGTTGTTACGCCAAATGGAGCGCTATAAAAGCGTGGGGTTCGTACCGTTGTACTTCCTCTCTGTTTCTCTCTTTTTATTTCTCTCTCTTTCTCCTTCTCTGATATTTTTATCTCTCATTCTTAGTAAAATCGCAAATCACGTTATTTTTGTGAAAGTAGTATGCGATGTGATTGTGTAAAAGTATAGAAAGAAATTGGTGCATTATTAATATTCATACATTCGATGAAGGAATAATAAAATTAATCTATCTATTTATGCTAATATTAATAAAACTTTCTTTTTAAGTAGAGAAAATAATATATTGTAAACATACAAAATATGATTGAGAACGTAATGTGACCCAATCGGTGATATTCCACAATGTTCCATAAAGAAAGTGAAACAGCCGCGATTTTCTGCGGCAATAATAATTTTATGCAAATGTTCGAAGGTGAAGCTCTCTAGAATGGCGACGATATTGTCAGATAGACATCTTCCGCCATGCTTTTCGTATCTTTCCCCTTCTAGCAGGGAATAAAAGACGTTGAGGGTTCCTATATCTGTTATTCTACACTCGTAAAAGGAAAGGAGGTGTAAAAATTTGCAAAAATACGATAACATATGTCGGAGGGTCAACCATAAATGATCGTAAAAGTAAACGTACCTTTTTATCATTTAAAAATCTTATTTCTTATTAAATAAGTCGGTGACGTTAAAAACTATACTAATTATTATAATTGTATACATTTACAGTGCGAAAAATTATGCCAACATTTCTTTAATCACAGCATTAATTGAAAGTAAAATTTGCTTTCACTACGTTTCTCTGATCTGTATTTTTTCTAAATAGTTCTCTAACTTGTCTCTTTGCTTTGAATATTATATTATATAAAACTATTCGCTTAAATATTTTTACATGTAAATACGATTATTTGAGCGATATAAACGTTTCTACAATAATAACTAGAATTTCTAGTTTGTCTAAAAATAAAATTTGAAAATTACGTAACGCACAGGCATAACGATATATCTTATGAGATTCGTATTTAAAGAATCTTGACTGCCAGTCTAATAAATTGCCAAACTGTTTATAAACCGTTTAAGCGTTAGCAGGTTTCGCGACAAGATGGAAGTGAGAATCTGAGAGGAACTTGAGACGTAGAAGACGGTTGAGAGATGATGAGAGCTTATGATGGATGAAGAGGTGGACAGGTCACGAATATCACTTGACAATACGAAAAAAAAAATTGTTATCTATTTTATATATTTTTCAATTTTAATATAAGAACTATATTAAAGACTTGGAATAATAAGATAGAAGCAAGATTTTTATGTTTCAACGAGAAACAGTCCAGCCTGATATTTCTTAGGCAATGCAAACAAAACATCTCTACGTGATAGATTATCTAGAGCCGTAACTTTCGCAAACCATTAGATTTCCCTATCGTGAATCCGTAGATCTAGAGATAGGTGACCCGGCCGGGCAGTTACCATATTCTTTTTGTCACTGCATCCCGGAAGATCTCACCCCCGCCCGCGCTTTATATTAAAAATGAACTGTCGCTTCCACTGACGACATGGACGGGTATTTGACTGTACTACCGCTTTTATTTGATAAATCGCGGCGCGACCTCCTCTCTCGGTCATCTGAATTTCTAATGCATTATTTTTCCCGGTCGGAACCATCCGCCTGGCTACGCCGAGTCGCGAGGGTGAATCGCGCCACGCCAGACAGGGATGTCGGGTGGCTGAAAGAGCGATTAAGGATAAAGCAGTGGAAAAGCGAGCGAAGAAATAGCAGGCTGGTCTGAGCGAGCTTGGTAACTCCTGACTTCTGGTTACCACTAACGTTTATCGTAGTTTGAGTATCACGTAATCGTCGAGAGAAAGCTGGATTATTTCGACCGTTTGGTACGCTTCACGTCTGATTAGAGTTTCGCCAACGTAAGGACCTTCTTTTGCTAGAAAAATGGGGATCAACAAGTTCGCAATGATTTTAACGTTTCATAACACGTAATATACTGTCTTCAATGTTACCTGTCATATTTCTCGAAGATTTGCTGCGGTCAACTCGGATTTCACTGTAGACTTTCTAAACGATTAATCAAAACTATAATAAAATTAGAAAAAAGGCATTGGGTATGTTATCAATATGTAATATTGAGTGCAAGGCAAACAAAATTCTAATTCAACAAAATTAGTTATTATTATATTTTAATAATTCTCCGCACACGTATGTATAAAGTAATTTGGAAACTGTTCCATACCTCCTTCTTACCTGTTAACCCCTCTTCTTCCTGGAGTGGATCAACCAAAACCTGTTGCCTGTAATGGGCCTCACAGAGCGATAAAAAGTTTTCAACTCCACAGGAGCAAAAGCCTACATTTCTTCTTCGCCGACAGTTTAGCTTCATAATGCAAAGTCGCGAGTCATTCGGTGATCAAAGTGCCGCTCTCTCTCTCTCTCTTTCTTTCCGTTGGCTGAGTGGGTACGCTTTCAAAAGCTATTCTGACGTTTCTTTGAGTCGCCATCAGACGTAACATCAGGACATTGACACAAGGAAGCACCGTTTTGCAAGACAAGAGACGGTAGGACCACAGCGAGCGAAATGGTATGACATGTCCTTTTGATTCATTTCAACGATGGAGAATTGCATCCTTTGGATGAATAAACTGCGTCTAAATCGTTGGAGAATCAGACTTCAATTTAGAATTTAGCGATTTTAATTTCAGTTTCTTGTCAATCAACGTAAAAGAAACAATTTAACAAATTTCAAGTTTTTTTATCGCAAAAACACAATTGTTGTATCCAAAGAATAGATTAAAAATTCAACGAATTCAGTTGTGAATATTAAGGATTGCATAAAATCTATAAACTGCAGTAGATGTGGTTTGTTCGAAATTCTTTTCTGCTAAATATCGTCGGTCTACGGACCGACTAAATACCGCACTCTAACAGATTTAAAATTAACTTAACGTGGACGTTTACAACGAGTGGACTATAAGTACTTTAAGGTATATTAGTCTCAAGAGCAATGGCGAGATCACCCTATCTTCTTTTCTTTCGCGGAGACAACGCACAGAGGTTACGCTAGGGTGGACACTGTAGGTCTAACGGAAAGAGAGAAAGAGTGTCTGGCGAAGGGGAAATCGTTGGCAGAAGGGACTGAGACTGTCTAGAGTAATTAGCTAGCCAGACCAGGCCAATACCGCGCTGAAAGATTTTCAAGTCCCTGACGTCAACTGAGATCCGTCGCGACGGGAAAATCCTGCTCGAGCCACGCTGTTTATAAAATATTAAGACTCCGATAAAAAGTCATGCCGCATTAAACATCGATAATAATAGAGAAGAAAGAGACAAAAAAATAATAAATTCTATTAGTTCATTGCTTTATAGAACTCGTGTTAAAAATTTTGTACAATTGTGCGAAAGTCTTATACAACGAGTAAGAACTTTGGGTGACCTTCTTTTGTGACACTTTTGAGAAAGATTACTTTCTTCTCGAGAGAGAAGGGGAAACACACGCATCATGATATCGTATACTTTCTTATACAATTCGGTCGATCTAGATATAAGTATAAAAATGTTACATATATATTATACAACGTATTTTTATTATATGGAGAAAAACTCTGCTGTGTAGCAAAATTATCGATTTTGGCGTATTTGGAGTATTAAAGTCGTCTCTGCTTTCAATTATTAAATATTTATTATTTAACATTATAACTCAGTTAACTATTTTTTATCTTTGCATTTTCTACGTATTTTTATTATTAAGTTTATTCGTTTAAGACTAATGCATTTAGCATTATTGAATTAAAAGTCTACGTAATGATAATATAATGTCTCCGTTGTTACAGTTCGAGCGAAATTATTCGAATCAAGATGCGTTGCGATTTCATTTTTCTATTAATAAACGAGCTCTGAATTGAACGTCTCCGCTCGGTTGTTTCTTACGTCTGTATCTACTTCACGGAATGACCGAATAGAATCCTTAGGCATGGCAAAATAATGGAAAGAACAATTCCGGAATTGGATGTTAGTGCTCAGGTTCAATCGATTGTCAGGATGACAGTCCAAGCATGACTCGCGGATTCGTAGGTAGGAAACCTCCCGCGCGAAACTCTGTACACGCTGGACGTGGCTGACCAGCCGGCCGACTGACGGACGGCTGACTGCCTTTCTGATTGATGATCGCTACTGGACTCTCCGCCGCCATGCATACCCTACCAACACATCCTCCTCCGTCCTTCACGGGCATCCACCATCCCCCGAACGTAACGCGAGTGCCAGCCTTCACCCTCTCCGTTCGCTGGACGCGTCGACTCATTCCCAGAATCGCGCCTCTACCCTAATCTTTTTACGCCGCTCGGATAACACCTTGTTCTCGAGCTAACTCACTCTAAAAATGCAAAGTTAAATTGTGGCTCGATTATTAATGCGTGAACAAATGCGTTGTGCTGTTTGAACTATTTGAAGTAGTCGACATACATATCATTTAAATTTGAAAAACGTATAAAATTTATTTAATTATTGTTTAAATATTCATTAGGTAACAAATCGGTGCTATCAATCTTTTGTGCAAAGTAAACAAATGCAATGTTATTATAATCTTCAATTCAGAAGAAAATTATATATATTGTGTATGTCTGTATATGTATATATAAATGCATATATTAAAATTAATGCGTACGTTGTTCTTCGTTGATTGCTTGTACAAAAAGATATTTTCAGATAAAATTGATCAGAGTTGAAACGAAATAGGCTGTGGGAGACAGCAGATGATTTCAAAGTAATGAAAGTGACTAAACAAAATACTATATTTTGGATTCGTTTATCTATCAAACACTATTTTAGTTATCAAATTTAATTATTATCTTAATATGCTAATAATTAATATTTGTTTATAGCCCAATAAAAAAAAATGCACTGTTAAAAATGTCATGAAATTAAATGTATTTTTAAGTTAAACGTTTTAAAGTACATTATATTAAATGTATCTATAACTGAAAAGTATGTGCATAAAATTTAGAGCATTTTTGATAACTTTAAATGTTTTTCAATGTACACCCATGAAAATTGATTCTATCCCTCGGCAAATTTTCCAAACTGAGAAGTCGCTATCTTTCTACATATTTACAGTTCATGATTAACGTAACGACCAATAAGCTCTAGACGTTACATTAATCGTAAACTGTAAGTATGTAGAAAGATAGCGACTTCTCAGTTTGGAAAATTTTCCGAGGGACAGAATTAATGATGCTGGGTGTACCTGCTTGAAATTTGCTTCCGTTACGTTACATTAAATTCTGCTGTCGATTTTTAACAATGTGATAAAAAAGCAATTGGCATATAAAGAAATTATTTTTATTGTTATAAAAAAAAGTGCACTTAAAAATGTCTCTACATAATAAATATAGAGTAATTCACAAATTTACATGTCATGCAATAGTTAAGAAAAAAGTAACAAGTATAAAGAATATTTCTAAGGATACAGGAAATATGTGGTAAGATATGCGTCAAAGCACGCCCGTACTATTTAACTCTTAATCGAGCAGAATTCGCGTATGGATGACCCAACACGACCGACGAAGGAGCAGTTACAAGTGAATGGATCCACCCTCGTACCCCGTAGCGCCCCACCGCCATGTAGCCCATCGCCCACTTCCTTTCATTGGGAGCAATATTTCTTTTCGCGAGTCCCCTCGCAGGGCCTTTATCTAACAAGGAGCAAATCATTTCCCTATTATGTGCTCGCTATCGCACTCTCGCTCTTCCAGACTTCCTCTTCTGGATTCGTTTTACTCGACCGAGTATTCGGGCTCTTTATCCCCTCTTTCTTCTACTTGTCGTTGCGTTTTCCTCGTCGCTATATCTCTTGGAGACCATCCAAACCCTTTCCATTGCGATGCTTTTGCTCTACTAGGTACTTATTTTAGCGCTTCATTTCATATCTTTCTTTATATTGCTTTTGACTCGGATTCGATATTCATATTACTTTTAAAAACAACGTACGTATAATATTCTATTTTTATCTTGACACCTGTGTATTGAAGCAAAGTGCAATTTCTCGATACACTAAAATAGAATAAAGTTCACGTTTGTTGTATTTATATAAAACTTCCTTCATTTCAGCGAACCGAATAAAGGAGCAAAGCTTGAAATTCTACTAATCAATCCTGAAGAGATAACTTTCCGTTCGCGGCATTTCTCCCTCGACTAAAGTTTTCTGTCGATAAAGTTTTCCAAACACACATTCAGTAAAATTCCTTTCTTACAGACCTTTAAATTACGTTACATAATATTGTTTAATATTTTCTTGCAAGCGTGTCTATACGCTTCTTAAATTTATTGTCGAGTAATCATTAATTATTTAGCCATAGACGTTAATGCTTGCGTCAAAAATGTATAATTGCAAGAAACATTTCTTAATTTACAATCTGACGTTTGCGATTTATAGCGATAGAAGTGATTCAATCGTAATGAAGTTCCTACGCGCCCCACAGAAAGTACACGAAGCTTACGGGAGCGAATAGGTCTCAGGATGGTGTTCGAGTCGGACTAAAGGGGTGGCCAGTGGTCGGTTTAAACAATTATCACGAGGGTTGACCGCGTGCACGAGTCGACACGGGTGGTAAATTATTACACGCGGGGTTGCTTAGGACGTACTGGACTCTAAAGCTCCAGAGTTCAGACCACATTAGCATGGCATTATCACTCAAGATCAAAATCTCTTGAAAGTTAATTTGTAATAAAAGAAATGTTATATATATATATGCTACTTTTGAATATATTATATAACATTGAAAGGAGGAAATAAAAATAAAATATAAACTTATATTTTAATAATTGCTGAAAAAGTTACTGAAACTAAAAATTTTGATTTGAGTATCATACAGTATTGTGTATAATTACGACACAAATTTAATGTAAACTCTTTACTATCTCTGTAGGCGAAAATAACAAATTTGATGATCCTCATGGCCAATTTGTGTCAAATACATTATTCGTGTTGAAAATCGATTCCAGGACAAGTACTATCATGTTACTGTTCATCCGCGCTATGTCACTGAATTGCGCTGCATAAGAATCGCACGGGAAGGAGCGCGCTCGTAAATCCAGTCGCGCTAGAGAAGACTCGTGTATCTCCGTTCCTCGGGATGAAGGGTGAGACACGGGGCGAGTGTCCTTTATAGCATTGTTAACAACTAATGTATGCGGCTCGGATCTCGAAAACCCTCCCGCATTTAACATTCTTTAACATTATTATACACATGGCGCCCGTCTGAGTACTCTCCACGTATCCGTCCCTTCTCTCCGTCATCCTTCGTCCCAAGACCGACCCTTCATGCCCTCCGGGGCCGATTTTTGCCAGTTTTATTTAACTGCAACCACACGGAATCCCTTTTCTACCCTTTCATGCTTTTTTTCTTCTTTTCTCGCACCCTTTATATCTTCGAGACGAGACGCTTTCTCTTTCTCTTTAAGATGCCGGGCACGTTTTAGGACTTACGATCAGCGCCGTAATTTCGACGAACAAGTGGCGCTTACTACTTTCTGATGCGACTTTAGGAGCGCAAAACGAGAGACACTTGGAAATAATATATCCTATAAATAATCTAACTGGCGTTATGGACTCTAAAATCTGAATATGGTCAATAACAATTTGAAAAGTTGTTTTGTATTTTGAATAATTTTACTCTAGAATTATCAAATATATATCGATATATTGCGCGTACGTATATCTTGTACATATGAAATCTAGAGGACAAGAGAAAAGTGAATAAAGAAATTGGACCGTTCGCAGTCATGTGTTCTCGTAACATCATTGTTACTGCTCTCGCCGATTAATTAATCGCCATGTTCAGCGGAAATTGATAATTAAAACTGCTTTCGAAACGGTTCTTTTGGCGTTTTGCTGTAAGTCAATCACGTGATTTTGTAATTACCTGAAATGCTGGCGTACGGTATAACGAACGTTCTTAAGAAATTCGTGTAATTAATAACCCGCTCGTCTTATGATAAAACGAAGAAAAAAATCAGAAAAGGAAACCTTGCGGTGCCGCTGGGTCGAGACTAATTAAAGGTAACTCGTGATATTAGTTAATTTATTGCCGGCTGCGTATAAACGTCACTTCCTATTGGCCGCACGAACGGCCTGATGCATGCTTAGAACCAAACTTCTCTTTCGGTAGACGTTTTCCTCGGCTAATTCGAATAATCGGCAAGATTTCTGTTCATTCGTTATGTCAGACGCAATAACTCATAGTAACGCGATTAATGAAGCGTGTTCTGGGCTTTGTTTCGCTTTTATACGCGTGGCAGCCAGGAACTGAATTTCGATGAATTACGTTACGCACTACTTTTACGCATGAAAAATACATACCAGAGAACAATATTTCATTCTACGCATTATGCTTTATAAATTTCCTTTTTCCTTTGATATTTTCACCGCTCACAATCTGATGCATGATGCAATGTAATTATTTTATCTCATATCAGATATATTAATACATTTTTTGCAAGTTTTCAATCTTTTAGTATCATTTCAATAAAACCTGATATTTGATATTACTTGAAGAATAAGGTTTGTTTTTATATATAAAAACAAACCTTATTATTAAGAAAACAATAATGTCGCTGACTAGTAGACGATGGGAAAATATTCACATAAACACACGTATGCGAACTTGGGGAAAGAAAACAACGCGCACAAATTGCTCGTAGATATCGACTATGTTTCTCTTTTCAAACGTGAGTCGACCCAGCTGACAGACGCCTAATTACTGCGATATTGATCCGTCCAAACATCGCGTACGATTCTTCACTCTCTCGAACGCGACTATGCGCGGAACGTCGTCAACGTTAACTGATGTAATAATATCGTGTAATATCTGTATTTGTATATAAAATTAATATTCTTTAAAACTGGATGTTAAATAAATCAAATTAATCAATCTATAAATTATTGACATTACATAATATATAAAATATTAAAATATACACACTATATACATGTCTATGTATGTTGGTGTGTGTATATATTTTACCATTGAATCAATATCACTGTAATTGTCATTTATTTTTATTGAAAATGCAAACTTATTTTTGTCGCAATATATCTAATTATTTTTTAACTAATATTGTGCTTTATTATTTTAAAGTTTTGTGCATAATATTTTGTAAAAAAATAATTAGATCTGAAAAATACTATAGAAAAAATAAAGTTTGCATTACGGTGATATTGATCTAATGGAAGTACATAATTGACGGAAGAGCTTACGTTTTATGTTTCTCTTCAGAACTTCATTCTTAGACACACGTATCATTAAATACTTAAATATGCTTAAAGTATTATTCTATCGTTCATCAGTAAACTGTCCATCTTACATATGTAATAAGTACTTTTCGATAATGTTCATCATGACATTTCAGAAGAAAACACAGAAAAATATAGTATTTATTAAAGCTACACGGTAATACACAATAGTAAAAGAAAAACGTTAAACAATACAAATTAGAACGGAACGTAAACTTCACATGGAATTGCTACGTAACAAGGACATTTTTTCAAAGTGTACGGTGAGAATATCAAGAAGATACAAGATTTACGAAACAGAGGAGTGGGTTGCGAAAGATGAAAGAAGTAGAGGGGCTAGCTCTTATTTTCTCGCGACGGTTTACATGGACGTTGGGGTAAGCCGCGAAGGATTTAAAATTTGTAAAGATTAAAATAAACTTTTTATCCGGCTGCGACTTCTCGGTCCCAGAGGAGGAGGTGAAAGAGGAGGGGTTGGAGACGACGGCAGTAGACAAGAAGCTTGCTCCGGGACAAGAAGCTCAGAAGAGCTCGGAAAAAGACGGTCGTAACGCGAATGGAGGATGTAATGAGAATCTCTCAACTCGAACCATAATTCAAAAAATTGTTGAAGGATTCTACGTTCTGTGCCGCAAATTGTCGTGAAATTAGTTTCGAATTTGTTCCTCAGGGGGCTATAGCACTCGCTGAACGCGATAGAAGTGCTTTAAATATTTATGAGGGCGGAAGTAAAATTATTATTAATATCGATTTTATAACTGTTTGCACACGCACGTATGTACATTGTATATACCTTGATTCAGGATTTTAATATCTTCAAATCCTGGGCTTAGGCCAGGGATCACGTTCACATATGTAATTTGAATTTATTTTTACCCCCAATTTGCCCACGTGGTAAAACCAAAGGAAATTGATCCGAGAAAATCAGGAACCGTTATGTATTTTGATCATCGTTGGATTATTTTAATCACATTAGTGTTCGAACATCGGGGCACACCGACAACTCGTTACGAAAAGGTGCGCTCACAAAATCAATCTCGCGTCTAATGGAAAGATGGCTTTTCATCCCCCCTGGAGACCACTCCCGTTTCACACACAGAGCGCCCCGTACTTTAAGTATCACTGCTACTTTTCGATCGCGTATTTTCTTTATAATATTATAGATTTTTTATGTAATTTTTTTGTTAAGTATATTGTTTTAAAAGTTGTACTTGGCATATAATTAAGCATTTTTTTTACAGATGAGATATTTAGCGCAAACATTGTTTTTAATTTCTTCTTAAATTTTAGAATTTTTATTCAAAATATTTAAAATATCATCATAATATTCTACAAATTACGCATTAAACATTGATATTCAATCCGCTAAAAAAAAATAATGAAGATGTATGCGCTGGAAATTAACTTCTTATGTTACATAAGTCATTATTTAAATTGCTTGAGAATGTTTCGCCGGTAATTATAGAGAAAAAAAAACATGTAAAACGACAAAATACTAGACGCAAGCGTATACAATACAAAAATATGTATGCAATAATCACAGAATTAATTTCAATTGCAAATTATAAAGCAAAACTAATTAACTTGTATTAGGTAGTTTTAATCAGAAATGATTAGTCGAACCGACCTCGATTCAATGTCGACGAATGGTCAATATCTAATATTATTTGTTATTATTCGACCTCATCATAATTGTTTTTTTTTGTTACTTGAACAATTTTAAACATTTTTATGATTTTTATTGTCTTTTGGCTAAGTCTGTATCAAATACATAATATATACATATGTATTGTGTTTTGCATTGATTTAATAGAATTGAATCCGTAAAACAATTTCTTATAAAAAGAAGTCTTATAAAAATATTCGCGATTGTTTAATTAATGTAAAAATAATTATGACGTCTTTATAAAAAAACTCACCTAACTTGGCAGTCCAAAATGACACTCAAATTGAGTGTTAACTCTTGGAGATTTATTTGGAAGTTAACACTCAATTTGAATGTCATTTCGGACCTCCAACGCCTAGTTAGGTATATTTTTTTATAATAGTGAAATAGAAGATAATAAAAATATCAAATAGTTTCCGACATCGATCATTCATCGACGCATTGACATCGAATCGACATCGATTCAATTAATTATCAACTATTCAAATCATTTCTATCTGGACATGTATACCTAATCGCGTGACTATTTGTGTATAGGTAATAAGCATGCTAAGCAGAGATTTTTTGAAAACAAAATTTCTTCACGTATAATAATTTCCAATCATAATTCTTTGCAAAATAAATATTTTATGAAATTGTCATAATTGTCATAAATAATGTTGGCATGCACTCAACTATGTAATCAGCAATATTGCGATCGACATCAAGTTCCAAGAACTGGCTAACTCCAAGTGGTTATCACGAAGTCTCGTGAGTCTTTATTATGAAATAACAGCTAATGCTATCACATGGTGAACCCAAAGATATCATTAATCAAAGATCGTATCCCTCCAATTATGACTCATGCTACCGCAAGTTTTACGAACATCAATTTTTGAATGAGCCAGAGCAGGCTTGCTCTTTTAGGTATATATATATATATATATAATCTTTTATCGCGGATCAACATGAGAGAGGCGAAACTGCGCGTTCACCAGCCGTGCACGAAGAAGTCGAATGTACCTCGTCGCACCACCCCAATGATTGCAGGTTGCATCGGCAACGCCTTCTGACGTACCCAGCCAGTCTGAACCACGCATATGTACGTCTTGCCTTTCTTTCACCGCGGGAGAGATCCCTGCGTCCAATTTTCTTGCACGAAGGGCCACTCGCCGTCGCGCCCACCATAATCACAGGTTGGCGAACCTGTGCACGTCCAACATGGCCGCCACGGTGGTTGATGCGGAGCACCAACGTTGCCGTGTCTTCGGCAGCAGCACCAAGCTAGCGCACGGCGACGGCTCGCGATGTTGCCAACAACTTTTTTCGAACACGCAAATCTTCCCGTGCCGCTTTTATATCTTTTTCCTACCATCACCGTTCTTCCGTTCTTGTATTTCTATCCTTTTTCATGCTTCCTTTCCCCCATCCCCCCTCGCTTCTTCTTCTTTTTGTCTGTTCTACATGCCAGCTAGCTCGGCGACTGCTCTCTTTTTCCGTCATTACAACAAGATAACTATATAAAAAGTTATGCTAATATCTGAAGTGCTATTATGCCAGACAAGAATCAAGTCGGAAAGATGTGGACACACAATCATGAATCAAAACGAACAAAGGTCTCGTGATAAATAAGTATGATTATATTGTTCTTGAGAATTTATGCTAAATTATGATGAGAGGAGCAATTGAAAACCAACTATTTGATATTATTTGGAAGGGACATAATCCAAAATATATTCAGAATATATTACGTATTAGAATGTAAATAACTATTTTCGAAAATGAATTACAAGGAATTACATAGGAGAATTACTGAAGGTACAGACTTTCTTCTTTCAACGATTTGTGCATGCAATCTATTATCAGCTCAATATTTCAATCACCGTCACGCAAGTAAATAAAAGCTTGAAATTCAAGTAGCAATAATTCAAATCGAATGGTACCGATTAGTATCAATGTTCTAAATCGTCGCGTAATAGTACAATGCTAGAATCAATTCCCCTGGACAAGAGCCCTATCAGCAAGCGAGGTAGCCACTTGAACGTAGCGATGGGGTTCCAGCTGAACTGGAACAGGAAGGTACGAAATATTTTGCGGCCGTGGTCGGTGGTCGGCCGCAGTTCTTGTTTTGCTCACTGTTAATTGATTATAGCTCGTATCCAACGCAGAGGCCGCAACCCCCGACAGCCCACCAAAACCAAAGCAGCCGAGAGCCCTTCCTGCCAGCCATTCCACTTGGACTCCCTTCATTCTGTTCCCGTGCGTTTAGTTTTGTTCGTTGCCCCTCACCCATGGCTATCCTACGTCTTGGTGTAAATCTGTAATGAGCCACAGTTTATGCCGATTCCACCTTCCAGTCTTCCCTCGCTTATCCGCCACAAATTACCCAATGACGCATTAAATACCTACTTTATTCCTACGCGATGAATAATTCCTCCATTGCTTTAAATAAGCACAGAACATTATAATATAAATTTTCATTAATACCGCTTTCAATGTCGATTTCATTTAAAAATACAAAATACAGGAATTGGAAACTGATTTTTTAATTTGTAAGCATTTCTAAAGACTAATGTAAAATGTAAATTTTATTGGAATTTTACGTAAACCTTATTTAATTTTTTTTATTTACATAGATATTAGTCAAAAAATTTTATTTCAGCATTATTTTAATATATTTTGTACATATTTTGAAGGAATTGTTTCACTACTGTAAAATTGTGCAACTGTCCAAAATTAATATTTTATTTAATAAGATGTTATAACGCTACGGTATTTTAAAGCAGATCATTCAGATCTCAGAATCCAAATTCGCAGTGTTCGGCGAGTTTAAAACGCCTGAAGGCATCCGAAACGATCAAAAAGTTATCGATCACGGTAACCTTCCACACTGACCGCCGTCTACCTGTTTCGAACACGTCAAAGCACGGACATGGAGCCGGCTGTCTTCTCGTTTGTTTCAAATTCTCGTCACTCATTTTTCATACGTTTACACTGCCGACGCCGCCGCCGCCGCCGCCGCCGCCGTCGCGCCGCCGCAGGTTCCTCTCGATACTGAAAGAACGAGAGAAAGACAGAAAGAACGAGGGAGAAGAGAGATGAGAGAAAGAGAGAAAAGATGGGGAAGAGGAAAGAGAGGAAGAGAAGTTGAGAACGGAACGAAGAGGGGTAATCGTTCTCTTCTCCGCGCTGTTCGAAATAGTGGTTCTTTCCGCCCTTTGTTCTTCCTTGCAAGTTTTCTTCCTTCAGGCGCGGGGGGGAAACAAAAGACAAATTACAGAGACGCCCGTCATGTGACCCTTCCCACCTGTCTATAAACGACTTGGTCCAGTCTAGAGAAAACGAGAGCACGCCGAAGGCGGACGCAGAAGGGAAATCCGTGATCCGGACGACTCGGTCGCATGTGTAAACTACTTCTCGATTGAACATTTACTTTTTCCTTTCACCTTTGATGATCGTATTCCGTTGAGACGCATTTCTTTATTGCTCGTTATGCTTTATAGCAACGAGAATGTACACGAGTTGATCATAAGTGCAATGGAATAATGCAAAAATTAGATAAGAAGGAAATGGAGTCCATGAGAATTTTACCAGCTGTTCGTAAACATTCTGGCATAGTAAAGACGAAAGAATAGGAGGAGACACGAGCGAGTGGAGAACGAAACTGAACAATGGCTTGCGTGTGGATCTTTCGCTCTCCCATTCCTATTTTTCATAATTACTGTTTTATTCGACAAAAGTATCCACAAATAAAAGCTTTAGAAGTCAGCATATTTCATAAGACAAACGGTATCGATAGTTATTTCATTAAATTTTTTTTAAAATAAATTTGAAAGAAAAAAGAAACGCGTCGAGCTAAAAATATTATCTTAGATCTTATGTACTAAAATGAAAATAATATAAATATATAGAAAATGATCTCAAATAATGTTCAATCTTTGTAAACAAATGAAATTTGTTCTCGAATAAGAAATTTGAAATTATACAGAAAATCAGTACAAAGACGTAAAAATAATAAATACAATCTCAATAAGATGCTTACTTTTAATAAATTATCACGTTTTAATTTGCGCATTCTATCACAGATTATTATTAAATAACTATTACTCGTACAAATAAATAAATAAAGCATTTAATATATCGATTTAAACGTTGTTTAATAAACTTGCAATAAGAGTAATACATGTTTTTAAAAAAGTGATAGAAGAAGATGGCATAACTTTCAAAGTTGTGTTTCATCAAAAGGTTACATTTTAAAGTGTAAACTCGTACCGACGTCCTCGTACTGATGAGAATGCGCGAAGCGACGGCTGTCAGCTTTGTCACGAACATCAGCATCTGTTCCATCGACGATTGACGAACTATTAAATTATAACAAACTTGTTATTTTAATATTATTTTGCTCATTTCTGTTTTGAATTCTTCATTATTTCGTTATTTTTTTCATTAAAATACAGATATAGTCAATACTGATAGTGTCAATTATAAAATAATTATAAAATAAAATTGTGAATAAATTATAGAAACAAATGATTTATTAATTATTTATTATTATTTGCACTTATTCTGTAATATTTAGAAATAGCTAGTATTTTGTAGTATTGTACAAAATTATTTTAATATTATATTTAGATTTTTGATACTGAATTATTTTAATCTACATTTTCAAAACAATCACAAGATTAATTTTCAAATATTTAAAAAAACATTACTTTGTAAATATTAATCCAAAATAAATGTACGTTAACAATCAATATTAATAATAATATTAATATTTATTTACGGAAATATTATTTTAATAGTGTACATGTTTTAACACAATTTGCATATTAAAAATCTCGAAAATTTTTTTGTAAAATATTTGTATGGTAGTAGTCTCAACCGGATGAACCCATAGACGAAGCTAACAGCATGATATACGAAAATACGAACTCTATTTTCGTGCTCTATCATTCTCACCTCACACACGATCCTGTCAGGTCGCGCTCTTCATTTTGACTACGCCTTGACAGTTCGTCATCCTCTACATCGTCTCGCAAGAACGAGAAGCTTGCTAGCAACGCCGACATTTTCGTCCAGAAAAAGTCGTTACCGTTACAAAGCAGTAACGCCTGTCACTAATTTGGATTAGCAAGGAGTGGTGTGACATGATACCGTTCTTTCATTATTTTACTCACAAACATCATACTAACAATAATATTTGATTATTGTCAACAAGATATCTGATATATGACTATAAAATCCATCTTTTAATAATACTTAATAATTTAAAGATTTATTTATGTTTATTAATAACTAAATATAGAATGCAAATTATGTTTTGTAACAATTAAAAATATCGTAACTATTTAGACACGCCCTCAAAAGAGTCATTCGTTCTATATATTTTTATTTGGTAAACAATTTAATTTATTATATCGGGTAATTGCCATCAAAATATTGCTCCGCATTCATCGTCGGATTGAATTAAACTCCTGGAACGATTGAACAGATACAGGGCGTGGAGTGGAGTTTGATCGACAGTTTCGTCCAACCAATCGCAAGACCGAAATGCTGATGAGGCCCACGTCAATCATGCGATACTTTCATCTCGCCACCATCGCCCTCACCCTATGGAAACTCCACGTGCAGGATTTGCTAGGTTCAAAGCTTACTACATCTTCAGTCTACACCCCTCTCCCTCATCCCTGAGTGTCTCTTCTCTTTTCTATTCTTCCTCTCCCTTTCTGACGGTCTCTATCACGTACCCTCACCGACCTATTCCAGTCGCTATACCTTCCTCTTTTTACCTTGCGTCCTCTCTATGCCTCCTCTTTCCTTCTGTCTTGTTCGATTATTCTCTTTCTCTTTCTTCTTTAACCCCTGACGACTCATCCTACTGTCGAACCACCCCTCAGCCACCCTACATCCGCTCGCACGCTATGGGGTAGTTTAGCATCTCGGCCCTACGAAACGAACCATCCTCCCTCCCTCGCTGCCCCCTTCGCTCCAAACTGCGTCACGCCGTATCGGTTTTTTTCTTCTCTCATGATACGGCGACGCATAAAAAAGTATAACACCCCTGCTCTTGATAAAAAAAGACCTTGACATCCAGGTGGTCAGTGACCGATAGAATAAAATATTGGCATGAAATATTTCTCTCTCTCTCTCTCTCTCTCTCTCTCTCTCTCTCTCTCTGTTAATGTCCGCCAACGTGTCTCTTACGCTAAACGATAGCTAAAAATCTTAATTAAGTATTCAGAAAATAATGTATTGGAAAAAGTTTTTCTGCACATTTGTGGCAAAATATATACATTGTTTCTAGAGAATTTGCCAAGACACATCTTACTAAACAACGCAAGCTCGCGGCGAGCCATCAAGTTTGATTGAAATATTACTCCTCGGGGCGTGCAGCGAATTCTGTAATTACGATAGGCGGCTATTAATAATTGTTTACCGCAGTTGGGTGGAAATTACTCTTACGCCACATGCCTCGACAAAGTACCGTGAGATACTTGGCCGCTACTTTCTAGATCAAATCTGCCCTCGAATAAGCCGCGATATGCTTCCTTACACCGTCCTTCCTCTCATGTTTTCACGTCCTCTCGATCCTGTGTAGCATTCCTCTTGTTATCGTGGAACAAGTTTCTTATCCGATAACAATTAGGAGGTGTTTCGCATCGACACGGAATAGTGCTGATGGGAAACTTGCCCAAAAGTTTCTAAGGAGCCCAGTAACTCGCCGGAACAACACCAGAATGGTCCTTTTCGCCGCGCGAGAATCTTCGCTTATGCATTGTTAAGGATGTCGTGTCGCATCCCTCCCTCCTCTCTCCCTATATCTCTCTTCCTCTCCATAGTCTAGGTTGCTTAAATGATCATTAATTAGGATACCATTTACTTCCTATAACAGACAAAAAGAGATCACTGCGGTAAGGACAAAGCGAGTATCGAAGCGCGAAAACTTCAACGTGCTGCAAGGAATATAATTGAATATTAAAACGAATTATTTATACAACAGATTTTTTAAATAAAAGTATTTATAGTATTCATGAAATACACCTAATACTCTGTACCTAATACCTTACCTTAAAAATGAAAATAAATTAGCGCAGATAACTGAACTGATATCAATCTATCATTATGTTATTTTGAATTTATTATAATTACATCGAAAAAAATTGAAGAAGAGTGGATTCTTGTTTTACAGAGAACGGTCTACCTAGAAGATTACGAACAGCTTATACAAATACTCAACTTCTCGAACTAGAAAAAGAGTTTCATTTCAACAAATATCTTTGTCGACCGCGAAGGATAGAGATCGCAGCTTCATTGGATCTTACAGAAAGACAGGTAACAACTTAAAAATCAAGTAATGATATAAAAATCATTTATTAGAGTAGACAGAGGCAAATCGGATCATTATAAGTTTTCAGACAGTTATTATTAGTTTTTTTATTTCAAACAAGTTTTATCATAGTTATTTCCGCGCGCTTTCTCTGTGGTGAAAACAATTGACAACAATTTTGTATTGAGTGTGATTCCATGTCCATCAGTCGATGATACAAGCTCAGAGATCGTGAATGCTCAAAAAAATTTTCTCTCTTATATAAAATCACGATCTCAATTTTGTGAATTTTTATAACAAAAAGGCTTAATAGGGTCTTTCGAAGAGTTTATTCTTTTATTTTTATTTTTTTTTTAACTGGTGATCCGCTTCGCCTCCAATGTTGGAACAAATCGGACAATTTCCTTTTCTCGATTTTTTTCGTTGTTGATAAGAATTACTACGTTTATATATTATTTTATTATATAAAAGTTATGTCAAAGATGTAAAAGATAAATAATTTATAATAAAACTTAATAACAAAATTAGTTTTTTATTACTTTTGCCTCAGATGTCTATTACTTCCATTTTTAATGTGTTATATTAATTTCAAAATTTTTTGGATCATTTTTTATATTGGTTTATTAAAATCTTACAAAATGTATTTTTCTTTTATTTATCGTTGATGTATCGTACGCATTGTGTATATTTAATAATTGAAATATAAATAACTATATAAATTTGGCTATCTTTCTCTTAGGTGAAAGTTTGGTTTCAAAATCGACGAATGAAACACAAGCGGCAAACGCTTAGCAAGGAAGACGGCGACGAAAAGGATGGTTCCACTTCGGACGGTATGGAAAAGACCAAAAGTGACAAAATGTTATCAGCTGATAACGACGAGAAGAAAAGCTGTCATAACTGTGATATTTCGGGCGTAGGCGATGTCGGAAGCACACTCACCGGTGACGTTACCGATTTGGGGTCTTCCGGTCGAAGAAACAGCAACAACAATAATACACCTGGTGCAACCAACAACAATAACAACAACAACAGTAACGCCGGCTTCAACACGAACAGCAATGGTGCCAGCAGCGTTGGAAGTACCAACAGTGTATCCAGCTCGTTCGAGAAGATGATAGTGGACGACGATTCGAGGTCGCAAGATGGAAGTGAAGTGACGTCGCCAAGCGTGACGAAAAAATTGTCGAGCGAAGTGAGAGTGAAGGTTGAAAGTGGGCACAAGAGTCCAAATACAGCGAAACAACAACAGATCTCGGTAAGCAAGAAATCACCATCGGCCAACACGAAGGACATGTGTTCGGTGAACAGCAACGGAGTGCTGTTAGCCATGCCGGACTCGACGGTCAGCACGCCAGTTCTGCCGGGACAGAATTCTACGAGGAGTCTGACGCCATCCTCAACGCCCGGTACTCCCGTTTCCGTCCAGCTTCAGCAAGGCAGCCCTCTCGGTATTCAGCAAGCGGCTCACACGGCTTACATGCAGAGACCGCGAAGCTCACCGTCCTCGACGACTTCGTTGCCAGGGCCGATGTTACACCCGGCCTCTACGAATCCGGGAACGATGTCGCCGCACGGTGGCCGAAACATCTCCAACAGTCAGCAAGCACACTTTCAACAGCAGGGCGTGTATCAGCCCACGCCGGCCATCGATTATCGAAACGGCGTGCCCGCTAATAGACAGAGTATACCTACGGCGTCGCAACAATCCCAGTCGCAGCAGAGTTACTGCACCAGAGATACGTATCAACAACCAAGAATCTCTTATTCGAGCGAGGTGAATTCTCTGTACGTGAGACAGAATCAGACGGTGGGCTCGAGAGTGACGCATCACGTTAGAGCGACGGGCACAGCGTCGAGATCGATGTACGGTGCCAACATGCAGTTCCATCAGCAAGCGCAGTTGCAGTACGGTAGTACCGGAGAGTACAACGGATATCCTCAGGCCGGGCCACCTTATCACGCTTATCACAGAAGTATGCAAGGTAGCAACGCGTACAATTCCGGCCAGGGATACTCGGCAACGCAGAACGAGCAAAGCACCGACGGCTACATGACGCCTGGAAATTACGGTTACTCGACCGGCGGCAATTATCATGGAGCGGGTGAAAATCTGGCGACACACGGGCACGCCGCCGTATCCGCGCAAACCGGGCAGCATTATTTCAACGACATCCAGCAGCAGCAACAACATCCGCAGCAACATACCGCCGAGGGCTATGTCACTCATCAGCCACCGATGCATCCAAGTTCCGGCGACTACCGACCAGGAAACAAGTGTCACCCGGGCGCGTATTACGAGCAGGCCGCCGCCGGTCAACTGCACGTTCATCAGGGCGGCGAGGCTTCCAGTATCCCAAACAGTTACGTATCATCGCCAGATCCGTTTCCGGCGCCTGGCATGACGACAACCGCGACGGCGATCGCAGCTGCCACCGCGGCGGTTATCACGCCACCCGGAAGTGCCGGCCAGACTGACGGTAACAACGAGTCCTACAGCAATTATGGCAATTTCTATGGTGAGCCAGTGCACACCGCCACGGCGCCACCACCATCCGCCGACAATAGCAACAGCTCGTCCGACTTCAACTTCCTCAGCAATCTGGCGAACGACTTTGCGCCCGAATATTATCAGCTCAGCTGAGTCCACGAGACCGAGAATTCTTGCCAGCTGGACTGGGGCGATGAGCAATGTCTACTCAACGCTTTATACTGAAGCTGACGTCGCCGCGTGCTCACCGCCTTGCTCACCGCCTAATAAGAATCTACGTGATTTGTATATACTTTCAGTATTCGTGATTTAATTCTGCGTGTAAATGGAAATCGTGTAAAAATAAAACGGACTCGAATTAGAAATTTAACGGTGCGTGTGTCTATATAAATCTATGCCATCCGACCTAGGTTGTCGAACGTTTTTTTCAGTTCAAAGTGACTTTTTCCGAATTGTGTCGAAATTATTTTTAAGACTGGCTGCATTAATCAACGAGGACTGATTTACAGGATGACTGTAATAAAATCTCAAATGTTTAAATTGATTTCAACAATTGCAAGCATATTTTAACTATAATCGGGATTATCAGAAAAATTATCAAATTGTCTTCAGATATAACCATAACCATGCAGTCAGTCGATATTGTTACGTATCCGAGTAATCCGCGTATGAATTGTAATATTCCTTATCGTGGACAGGATTATAATTCTACCAATTTACATTCCAAACATCGAAGGATGTTTCGGAAATATGCAACAGTGACGAGTGCAATGGTTGTGTTAATTTTAAATTGGAACGATGTTAACAGAGTTCTAGCCACAGAATTTTTTAAACTGTGTTACAAAGTGACATTCATATCGCTATTCTCTCGGTGCGCAACGCTCAATCGTGAAAGATGAAAAGTGATCTGTAAGTGATATTAGACCGGCATGTAGAAGCCGTGGCTTACAAATGTGCATGAAGAACGTTGTAAATATGTCAGAGGTGTACCGTTACTGGAAATTCGATGGAGTTTCAATTCAACGGTCCGATTCTCGTGAATGCGGAAACACGAGATGTAAGTGCAATCTTCTTCGAACGATCTGTACGTTAGTGCATCGTTAGGGTATTCGAAAACTAGATTGTATAGATCACCAAAGTAATGTTCCTTTTGTTGTCAAAGTAACTTTGGTTACTGATACAGAGTGTGCTTGATTGGAGCATTTAGCTTTATTTGAAAATCTTGAACCAAACTCTGAGTAAGTTTTCAAATTATACGCATCTCATAAATGTTGAATTCTTATGTGATGATCAACGAGATAACGAGATCACGTTTGATTTAAAACAATAAAAACGAGGCCTGAGACTGTAGGTGCATGTGAGCAATAATTAATAATGAAACTATGTACATATATATCATATGAAAGATAGCTTAATGGAACACAAATGTATAAGAAAATTGCATTTATACACAGTCATGATTACTATATCGAATATACAATTTCTGAAAAGTGAAATAGATCCAATCCGTTAGTTTTAATTAAACACAGGAAATAGATGTCTCTCTCTCTCTCTCTATTAAAAAGAAATCAATGTCCTCTAATTGAGTATGAAGAATAGTTAAAAATCAGTTACTTGGTCACTTGCGGAAAAAGACAGATGCACTTGTAAAAATGTTGCGCTATTCGTTTTGTGAAAAAATGAAATGAGATTTAAAATTGATTCAAACTAATATGTTATCCTGTGTCGTGAATAATGTCATTTAATAATGAACGAATATCGTTGAGCAATACTTGAAATAATAATCCACATTTTCTAACTGTGAGAAATGTATTTATTGTAATATCTATTAAATATTGGTTGCATCATCATTTTTTCACAAACCGCGTTTCTTTCAAAGCTCTATTAGCGCTACTTTAAGCGAACCAAATAAATTATTGTCTCACGGTAGGTAATATAAAAGTAAACGTAGATAGGGACATAATTTTAATTTTCACCTCGCGACAACATATTTAATACACAGCTCTTTTTGTATAAAACACTAGGCGCCGTCGTTGTTCATATAAAGACTCTCATGTACATACGCGCGTACATTAACCGTATATTATATATATATATATATATATATATATATATATATTGTTTATTCATTCTGATTACATAATTGTGTTGCAAGTGAGCCCTCAACACGGTAAACAAAGTTATCACACGTGTACATTCACTCACCGGTACATTTGACAAATACAAATCATAGTGAAAAGTAACGAAAGCTTCTATTTTCTCTCTAGTAATTAATTCTTTACCGTTTCAGTCGTTCGATTAAGCGTTAACATGAATCATATGGAATCTGAAAACATCGTATAAGCTAACGAATGATACGGAAAATCATAACTTTAACGAAGGAGTGACCATGAACGGGGGCGGTACGCGTAAATTTTGATCGTAGATGGCGCGGTTTGCCCACGCCGGCGATGAAAGTGACGATGATAGATGACCCAAAATATCGGAGCAATCGAACTGAAATATTATTCTTAGCAGCATCCTTAGCACCATGTCAACTTCATATCCTATTCAGAGATTAACGCGCCATTTGTTACACCAAAGAAATCCCTGCACACATAAATTGATTTATCATGATCGTATAAAGACAAAGAACAAACATTAATTCACTTAGACATCTCGAGATGTTTCTTACATATCATTAAAAAAGATTTTATTAGTTAAAGTAGCGAAACAATAATGTCGTAATAATTACGATAGCAGCAATATCGAGAATCATGAATTGCGACGTTTTGTACAAAATCACAACTTTGACGAAAGAAACTCAAATCGAGAGCCCCGCACGTTGGTAGGACGGACGGCTGTGTCAGTGAAGAGACTGACAATGATGGATGACTACGCGTGATGCGTGTGAGTCAAGCCCATACGACGCCATAGCTTCGAGCTCATATGTGACCTCCGGTCCGAGCGGGCCGAACTGTTGCTATCGTTGCATCTGTGCAGAACACCCTCCCGAAACACGATCCCCGATCAACGATCCTCCCCACATCGGCTAATTTCTCCAAGCTATTAACTTTTTCTCCGACCAACGAGGCCTTACGGCTATCTCTTCTATAAGAGAAAAAAAAATTTGGAAGACTAAAATTGCGTTTTGCAAAACCTGCACAAGAGAGTGTAAGAACCGGCTTAACACTTTTGAAACACTTTTTATTCGTCGCTTCCAATTTTCATATACTTCATATAACGCACGATAGTACGATATAACTTACAATTCAGTGAGCGTCGAACAATGCGTCAATCAACGGAACGTCTCAATAAAGTTTACATTCAAACATTTTACAATATATCTTTATCGTCGATTATGCGGCGCTATTATGGTCATATCGAGGGTGGACTTGGAAGCTGCAGGGTCAAGGGTTACCAGCCCCGAGTCGTGCGATGCTCGCCCTTTCCGCCCAACCGTCGCGACTATAAATCTTACGATCGTCAAGGGACGACTCATTCACGCCACTTTGCTTTCCATCCGATGTTCGTTGAGCAGAAAACGCACGGATTTCTACGACTTTCACTCCGATCATTCACAGTGTATGATACTATACAAGTTGTGTAACGTATTTTTCATTCCGTTCAATACGATTCGTTAATTTTCGCAACGTTATTTTGTAGATGTTTAACTCAGTCGCAAATATTCCTTAGACAGAAGTGATTAATTAACGTGTCGTGTATGCGCAAAGATTTCCAAGATTACTGCAATTGTTGTACTTAATCGATTTTGCGCTGTATTCTTGAGACAAAGAACCGCGTCTAAATCGAAATAAATCCCGAGGTGGAAGACAGCGAGATACGAGTAGCCGGCACAACGATTCTTGTTTTGTTTTTCTTCCGGGCCGCGCGAGAGAGAAATGTCGTTAACGCTTAAATGTTAATAAATGTAGATAGGGAATAGGGGGTCCTGTATATCAGACAGGTAGACGCTCACCTGAGCGCCCGGTGACTAAGTGAAGAAGGTAAGAAAGTGCTGCTACGCTGGCGGCTGCTTTTGAGGCTCGGTTTGTCATGGTTCGCATGATAGATGGAGGAAGCGGGAGCTTCGCCTCTCCAGTGTGTATATATATATATATATATATATATATATGTATGGTGTTGAGTTTATATATATATATATATATATATATATGTATGGTGTTGAGTTTTAACCACGGAGACACCTTGCGATCATCCCGTCTGTTAACTCGTTCGCCTACCGCAAATAGAATCTTACACGCCTCGCTCCCGTTGTCGCCAATGACGAAACTGTGAAACTTATTTCCGGCTGATTCCACCACTTCTAACGTCTTCCTTGAGAAAGCATTAAAAATTAATGATTTGGCTTCTAATCTGACTTTCCGCGCATGAACGTGAACCACAACTTTGATCAATCAAGAGAGACGAAAACAGATTTTCACCTATGGAAAACTTTGTGTTGGTAGCGTTACTCGTGTTAGCGATAACTCTGCGATACGACGAGAAGATAATATGTGAAGGTCTTTTCCTACCTTCTTACAATTGCAGACATGTGCCGTATCTTGAAGAATAATGAGGTCTGCAGTGAAGAAATTAATAAACGTAAGTAGTAAACGTTAATAAAAGTTGCTGAGTAAGTCAAATATAACTTCTTGTACATTAGCGCGACCTTATAACTGTTTTCATTATTTTTTTCGTTATTGCATCAAGTTACTATTAAGTAACTTTAATACTGCATTTAATAATACATAAAATTGACTTAATGTTGACTACATATTTTCAATAAAATAATTTTCGTATAAATAGATTTACAAGCACTCTTTTACCAAAGGTTTTGCAAATTATTTATTGAATACAATGAAACAAACATTAATATTAGCAAACGATGTTTATGATTTTTGTTTCATTAAACTGAACTTAAAAATATATAATTTGATATTTCAAGTGATATGCAATGAGATAAATAATTATTACATAAATATAATGTGTAAAAAATATTGCAAGAAAAAATTATTTGATTGCATTTTTAGATCTGAAAAGAGTTTAAACAGTTTGAGCATACTTTCAGTTCGAAATATCTAAATTGTTTGACGTTTGATCTTAAGATTCAAACTGTCTAATACCATTCAATCATTTGCCTTTACTGAGAATCTACTGCGAACAATAGTCACGATTCATCACGATGACGAATTGACTCACGTCACGCCGGAATTCGAATTATTATAATAATTGCATCAAATCTGATATGTTTCAAATAACTTTAATAATTGTACTGCATGTGATATAACGATGTATTAAACTCAAGTTTTAATACATCTGAATTTTTAATAATAAGTAACTTGCTCTGAAATAAATATTCCGACTTAGAAAGAAAAATAATTTTTAAATAATAATTAGATTAATCGCAATCGATGAACACAGAAACTTCTCCATCGACAGACTTATGTCGGGATGAGACGACAAATCAGTCGCGAGCAAATGCCGCGTACGCGTGTAACGGAGCAGAACGGCCCTATAAAATGACTAATGATGTAAGGTGGGTGTAAAGTGAAGCGGCTATTGATTCGTAGACGCATAAATGACACGTCTATCGGCTACCGAGGCCACCAGTCATGCTGAGGTTTCAACTCTTAGCACGGTGAACCCCCAAATCTCCTCACTCAACGACCCGGTAGCTATAGAGACGATGATAAACGGTCCATAGTAGCTGTGGAAGCTGCGGTTTACAATTACCTAGTAATATCTTCTTGCGCACAAACCGCGCGAGGGGAAAGGAGGATGGGATATTAGTAATCTGTTAATTTTTAATCAACAGCGGAGTATCATTGCAATAGGAGATCTAACTGCAAAATACCTTTCACATGCGTCACGTCTATATCAGACATTAAAAGACATGTTAATCAAACGAATTATTGAAATAATGACGACGTCTATGAATTATTAATAAGCAAATATGAATAGCGAATTGCGTCAACTGTCACGTCATGATCATTAGTTACATTATTAAATATACGCGAGATAATTAAATAAAATTTAATTCCGCAAAAGACCGAGGGTGAAAGAAAAAAAGAAATGAGCGACGCGTAATGATAGAAAAGGTGTTTACTTCTGGTTTGACGTGGAATCCAATCAACGTCTCCATTGCGACTTGACCTTACGAGAATTGGGTCGAGGATCCACTTGGAAGATTAATGCTTAGTCTGATTAGTCTCAGGATCTCCCCGAGACCGGCACCTTCAACCATTAGCCGATTCGTGATCTTTGTTCATCGCTTGCAAAACAATTACAATATCAGGATTCTCACTTTTCTTCTGGCATATTTTATTCTATGCAAATTAATTATTAGTAATAATATAATTTTACGAAAGTGTAATATACAAGCATTTAACATATGTTATAATATAATGCAAAAATTTAGAAATATTAAAGAAAAATAATATATTCGAAAATAACTTATTAAAAATAAATTTTTATATTTTTATTGTGAAACAGAATATATATACGTACTTATAAAAATCAATTTTTTATCAAAAATACAATAAATATAAAGTAATTACATAATCAATATTTTAGTTCCGTTATATAATTTCAGTTTCAGAGTTTTATTTAATTAAAAATTTCAGTTAATTTTATAATTTATTTATAAATATGCACTATTTATATTAATTTATTTGATGCAAAAAAGATTATATAAAAAAAATTTTTAAGAATGCAAATAACGTATAGTTCTCTATCGAGATGAAATCGCTTGTTACATGTTGCTTCCGCCGTTTATCAGTTACAATGCGCAGGGTTTGTTTATGTATGTTAACATGGCGTCGGCTTGTCTCCCTACCGCCCATAGGTTTGATTTATAGGCGGAGCATCTGACAGTAGACACCACCCCCAGACTGAGGAAACAACAGCTGTTTCGCGCGGTATGTCGAGAAACTCAGCTAGGTTTATGACATCTATATGACATAAAACAAACAAATTTTTCCTCCTGTAATATCACATGCTGGATAATTCGTCAAATACTTTGCAGTGATTTAAAAACGAAACAATTTTCTGCATTACCATTTGCGGATATATACTTTTTTATCGTTCGTAAGTAACTTGTTGAATGTAGATAAAGAAGAGATTTACTTTATTATGTTTAGATAAAGTAATCAGTAACCCTTATTTATTTTATAAAAATAACAGTAATAATAATATAAATTAATTATATTATTTATATTATTAATAAATTATGTATATCTTTATTTTAAATTATCATCGCATGAAACTGCAGTTTTCTACATGTACAGTCTACAATAATTTAACTTCATCGATACATTTTATCATATATTAATAAAATAACTAATACCGATTACTATTGTAGATAAATCAACGTTGTATGTATCAACGTTATATTATATTCTATATTGAATAACTTACATTTCATATTTAACGACAATTAATAAAATAATATAATAAAATCATTAATTGAATATAAATATTGTTATTTTATGAAAACTTAGAAAACTATATACATGTTAAAAAATCAAAAAAATGTTTTAAAATAAATTATAGAATAAATTCCCTGCTTAAAAAATCCGATAAAATTTGAGTAATAATTTATATAATCTAATTGTTTTAGTTTGTAATTATTAAACTTGTTATCATTTTTTACGTTGTCAATCCTTATTGTATTTACCATATAATTTAGTAATCATTTTTAATCAATGTTTATCTAACCATATTTTGCAGAAATTGATATTATTCTATCATGTTTTCAGTATTTATATGATATATTATGTAATACTTTAATATTAATGATTTTGTTTTTTACATAAGTTATTTTTATATTTTTTATACATACATACATTAATATAATATATAGCAAATTGTAATTTTCAAATTAGATTAGATAACTTGATATGTTGTATAGAAAAGCATACATGTTCAGATTAGTGTTTAATAAAAATTGTTTAAGTAAGATATTTTTAATAAAATTAGAAATAGATGACTTCTCTGTCGTAGATCAAATATAAGTCCAATTAATACAATTACTTTATCATTAAATTAGATAAAACATTAATAAAATTTATATTATTTTTATTATTTTCGGTTTTTTAAACAGGATTATTTGTACAATAATGATCTGAAAACTCTCAATTCTTTTTGAAAATTGATATTCAAACATGTAAACATTTAACACTTAACAATTTATAAGTAATCAAAATTTATTGTTTTATTATATTTCATAGTTTATATAATTTTGTTTGTTTTTTGTTTGAAAATTACATCAGAAATAATAAATAATTCAATAACTATTGTTTTTTAATTTATTCGAATAATCGTATTTCTACAAATGTGATAAATATGAATCTCTAACGTATAAAAGCTATTTTTTAATTTCTCTCTTCTCAAAAATATCGTAGCTTTATTGTATATATACATATATATAATATATATATTATTTATACAGTGTGTCGATTAAATTTATACATGTAATTTATGTGCATGTATGTATATACATACATACATGTATTTTAATTGACAAACTGTGTAAATAATATTTGCTGTACATAATAAAATAAACGCACATTTCGCATTACATATATTATTGTTGTTAGTCTGAACAATATATATTTAAACAATATATATTACTACATATAAGTTTATAATATATATTAAATATTATATGAAAAATAAATTTACATTACTTTATATATGCATTTGTAATAAATTATATCAGAGAAAGAAATAATTTGTTCTCTTCCAAAATAACGATATATTAATACAATTTGTTGTTACTTAATAAAGAACCTTTAATCGTTTCAGCCGAATGGGACTTCTTAATAGAAACTTCACTCGGGATTGGCAGCATCTGCGAGAAAGTGGCAGCGGATACGACCTTAGTCAGGCCACGGGAGGGGAATCAGCGATCCGGTGTTGACGCCTGAAATGCTGTCCGATCGATCTTCGTCAGACTTGATTTCGCAGCAGTACAATCATCCAACAAATAGAACTGTACGTTGCCCTATGCGGAACCACGTTCCCCAAAAACTTCACAACTGCCGTCTGTTGTCAACAGGCCTTGCCGAACTTACGTCTAAAATCCTTCCTCTATTCAGCCTAACCGGCTTCATTGCTTGTCTTCAGATCGCGCCACTTTGTAACCAAGTTATAAAGCATCTCTATTCGGTTGTACGCCATTGCGCGGTGCAACTAACAAAACTCGCACGAAAATCTTTGTGATCTTAGCTGTGCCGATTAAGATGTCTTATTGAAGACAGCCCGCAGCGTGTACAGGACACGCGTTTTATCACGTAACGATCAGCGGACACGCATAAGCGGCATGATTGATTCTCCTGCGTGTTACCATATTTACCAACGATGATGTCGTTTTAATTAAAACGGTACTGCCCCTTAGTACTGCCGGAAACTGGACTAATGTGTCAGCTAGAAGTGACATTTCGCATTGTTTCGTGATCACATGTCCGTTTAGCGATAACAAATTGATGCCTACATTTTTTCACTACTATATTTATCGTACCGTTCTTTTATGAATTATCATTTCTATTATTTCTTTTTCAAAATTTATAAAAACATAAAATGTTCTAAAATTGAAATTCAATTTAAATACGTTTTTAATACATGTTTAAACACGTTTCAGCTGTTATTGTAATTTTATATCAAAGAACTTTTTCCATGTACTTGATAAGTGTTGTAAAATCTTTTGACATTAACTTTTTTATTCCTGCTTTCCATTACTTAAAATTTTTATTGTATTATAAGACAAAATAAATAATAAATAAATAATCATTTATCCAATTATTTTAAAAATTATATCTGATGTGTTTGAAAAAGTCATACATGAATAAAATAATGTCATTGTTATAAAATATTATGCCGGTTAACGGATATCTTGGATTCTAAAGGATAAAGATGGGACTCGATGAAAAAGAGCGAATATTTCGCCCAAAGTAACGGACATGCGAATGCGCGAACTGGCAAAAGCGAATAGAGGCAATGGCAACGAGAAGAATGTCATAGCTAGTTGTTTCTGGGCGAAGAGGGAAGCTGACACCTTTATGATGGATGGTCGCCGCCCGTTAAAGCTGCAGTTGCTGTTGCCGCTACCACCGTCGGTGCGATCGCTGCAGCTATTGCTCGCTGCTGGAAATGCGGAACTGACTCCGATCTCAAGAATTCCCCATTGAAAATTATTCTGTCCCGTCGGTTGTCCCTTAACGTAACAAGATAATAAATAGTTTCGTTGTCCATGAGAAAATTATTGCTTAACGAAATATACCCAATTAACAGGATCAAAATTTAATATTAATATTAATTTCATCAATATATCACCGACAACTCTAATATTCGCTCAAGATGTAATATTTTCAAAATACTATGCAGATATTATTTGTAATTCACATTGCTATTTTTTATTAATTTTCGAAATAACCAAATAAATTTGTCTTCCAATGATTTTCAAAATTTATTGTTATAAAAAAATAATTGTTATCTCCGAGAACGAAACTTGAGAAAATAATTTCAGAAGGAAAATGAGCAGCGTCGGAAAAGTGAGACAAGAGCTCAAACAAGTGGATAGAGTACGCATCGAGTACCGTTACGCACAGAAGCGTACGCGCGCGCGGGCTTTAGATATACGGAGCATTCTGTGCTGCGCGCCGGTGGGAGCGTGCTAATGGCTACTGACATGCAGTTTTGATGGATCGAGCACCACTCTTCCTCCTTTCCCATCCCATAACGGCGGAATATGTGACTCTCGATACTTTCCCGTCTGAGAGAAACAAACGCGAGCACGAAGAAACGAAGAAATGCTGAATTAGAAGGTCACAACGGAAAGAAAAGCAGCAGATATAAAAATACAATTTGGTGAAGATTAATAGCGAAAAGAAAGTAATTGCGTCTCCAGCTGACTTTGCAAAATTATTTTGTAAAATCTAGTATAATTATAATATTATTGTGTTAAAAGTATAGCTAATGGAAATCAAATAAACAGTCAAAACAAAGCTGCAGTGTATAAAGAAAGCGCACTTTTTTATTTACTAATTCTATAAATTTATGAAAGACACAAAAATAAAAACATTTTCTCCTTATTATTTAATATATTTTATGCACAACTTTCTAATATTTTTCTGTTATTGTACATACATTTCTGAGAACACTTTGAATATTGTATTAAAGAAGTAAAGATGGAAAGTCATTACTTTACCGTTACTTGTATTTTTTTATAATAACGTTTTGATAATGATATTATTTTTATAACGATTTTTATAACGATAATGGTAAACGCCAGGGTTGAAGAATAGTCACTTTTGACAAGCAAGTCGTTGTCATTATGCATTAATCATTAAAAAAATAGTAACTCGTTAGTTCATTTGTTATATAATAAACAAAAGTAACGCATTACTTTGACTCGTAACGAGCAAAGTTACAAGTTAGTAGACTATTCCAATCTTGGCCTTACCATTACTATCATGGAAAGTTGTAAGATTATTTCCAAATTAATATAAAAAAGTAACAGCGATAACTTGTTGTAACTCGTTACTTCTCGTTCTCAAGCGCAAGATATAAATTTATAAAATTACAAAAATGAACTTTATTGGAGATATAAACTAACATTTCTAAATAATATAATATAACCAACATTGACAGATTGAGAGAAAGTGTTAGTGTTGTCTCAATAGAATCATAGTACGATCCCAACTTATAGCTATAGTGAAGCAGCATTGGAGCATCGGAGCATCGGAGCAGCGGAGCACGCATTCGCGTTGTCCACGTTGACGTATCTGTCCCCAAGGATACAGTTCTGATTCTGAGGCCTAAAGGACCAGACATCTCCGTAGGCTGGACTCGAAATTCTCATTGACAATCTACTCTCACCTCCGCTAGCTCGACGCATAGATATACACAACTTAACACGGGATAACCATTTGAATGAACTTGCTGTAAGATATCTTTTTACAGTAGTTATAATCAAAATTATACATGGAATTGCACATTAATTCTTAAATAAATAATTTCAATTATCAATTGTCTGATAGGGCGAAAAACATTTGTATGTAAACGATTTCTGATGTATTATTTCCTCCGTTACCAATTGAATTGGATGGACGTGAATATTTGAAATTATGTTAAACTCCTTATTCATCACAAGAGTTACGAATGTCATTTTATAATACGTATACTTGTTTACATATGTGCAGATGTAACCGCAAACTTATAGACATTTTGGAGACCTACGGTTCAAAAACCTACAGCTTTCAATCTCGAGGAACGAGTCGGTTACATGTTTTTGGGGGATTAAATGCGTGACTAGGAATACGAATCCTCGGGGACACAACGCGAGAGGTCTCACAAAGTGTAGGATCGTGTAGATACCTTCCGTCGAGTCTCCCCTGGGATTTCCCGTGTACCTGGGCTATCGCGATCGGGGCCCGAAGGACCACCGGATATAGCCGTGTTCAAAAGTATGGCATATAGGCATACAGGCATATGGGTTGAGACCGCGCATAATCGGAATTTTTAACGGTCCCGAGATATTTTGCTATCGAAAAATATTACCGTTGGCATAAGCGAACAAAAATTCAGAAATATGTACAAAAAATTACGGCTGCAGTATCCCGGATGAGAAAACACGTTCGAGCAGAAAAACTATGCAAAACGTTAAGATCCTTTGATTTCGCCGCAACGAAGCGTGTCGCGATTACGTCAGAAATCTGTCGATTATTACAAACTGACAGCTTTAAATCCGGATCGCTATCTTCGGGGAAAAGACGTGAGTCCTTTCCCGTGCGTCTCTGGGAAGGATTAATTAACAGTGTTGATAAGAATCTTGAAATGGGACCGAAGTCAAATTGCTGAATAACCTGAGATGGTTGAGCATGGCAACTATTCTCGATTCGTTGCTTTTATCATTCTTAACACCTTTCTCGGTACAAACCAGTTCGATTGCTGCTTTTGCCTATCGTGCGTTATATTAAAATAAAATAAGTATTAATAAGGAAAAGTAAAGAAATATTAGTCACCGAAGATAATCACATTTACGTAGACCGCATGTTATCTGTCGCCTAAAATATCGTTATCGAGCAATGCACTCTTTGCTTACAAATAATACAATCAGTGATGCTCCTATTGACAAAAATCAAATCGACTGTTTTTATCAAATAACGTGTAACACATTGGTTGATTGTTTTACGTTCTAAGCTGAAAGTAGCGCATACCTCGTAGCGAATAAATGAACAGATGATCAAAAATGTAAATTGATTTTGAATTCTTCTATTATTAATTAGAATTCAATATTTACATATTTCCACACTTCTAATAATCATTATTGACGTATCATTGTTAATTACCGAACAGAAAATAAAAAGACTATCTATAGATGCAAAGGCCATTCTACTGCAGTAAGTCTAAATGGCTTAAGTGCAGGTATCTGTTCTTATCTCTTGGTCCAGTTGCAGCCAAATCGAATTCTGTATCGGCCGTTCCCGGGGCTGACAGCTATCTCTAGTTAGGGAGAAAGAGATCCGAGGAAGGAGACGTAGGGACTGAATGACACGGTCACCGAAAATGACAGGTACACGGCCTCGAAGGAACTGTGGACGAGAACCCGATATCGCGACCGCATCTGATACAAGCTCTGAAACGGTCAGTCCCGTCGTCTCTGTCGCTCTTTCTGCAGTCTCCGTGTCTGCCTGCCAATATACCTACCTGTCAACACACGCTGCATTCAATTAATTCGAAGCCAACGCTGTGCCTGCGTAATGATGCGGAAATCAAGCCTATATCTTACCACCCCCTCTTTACGCTGTGCTCATCTCTACGTCAAACCTTTTTCCTTCATTTCTTTATTGTATCCTATTATTTTCGATTATCAAAGTATTGGACTTGATATCTAAAACATTTTGTGATTCATACGGAACATAAAACAAATGCTGTGTATATTTCGTTTATCTATAATACTTATCTATAGTTATGTTTTTGAAAATATAAAGACGTTGAAAAAATTATTGTGTTACGACTTTGTATATTGTTCGTGGAACCAACAATTATTCTGAAAAATTATAATACATTTCGAAAACTCTACTGTATATTTAAACAAAAGAATTGCTTTCATTGTACTATAAAATCCTGTAAGATATTATCTTGCATTTTATATCAAAACAAGGAATATGGAAAGATCAAAAATTTCTCAAATTTAAATAATCTTATCTTGAGTAAATAATTCATGTCTCGACCGACGCTATCGACAGAGATAATTAAGGAAGCTTAACTGGCCAGTTTAAATAAAATTTAAATCATTTGTCAATAACATATATAATTACTGTGTAGATTTATCACTATTATATTTGGTTGGAATAAAAGTTTGTATATGAATTATGTCTCGTATGCTTCTATAAAGATATAGTTGAATAAATGTGTATAGAAATGTCTAAACAAATATCTTTGAATTTTATTTAAAAAACTCTATTAACTCTTATTAATAAAACCTAATATTTTAACTTTATATTAAAAAGCCTTTATATTAAACTTTATATTAAAAAATATTAAAATAAAAAATATTAATCAATGTAAAAAATGCAATTTTTTAACAGTAGAACAGTTAATATTCTGATAAAACAAAAGACGGAGTAATATTAAACATCATTATTGTTATTTTGTAAATGTGATTATGCAACACAGTTTCATTATTTTATAATGTAATTAATTTTAATATAATATAATAACGTTTATAATATAATATACAACCGTTTTTATAATTTTATAAGAGATTTTAAAACAAAACAATTTATTCTAATACTTACAATACAGATACGACATTAAAAAGTCAATGAAAAAAATGATTCGTTCGTTTAGATAAATTTTTACATAAAATATATGGAGTTGATACGTTACGTATATGCATATCTGAAGCTTGTTTACGAACGAAACAGAAATACACGATCGTACCAGCCACCCCTTGGTTCGACGCGTCCATTCATTAGCACTTCATATCCCGTAGCGACGTGCTGGTAACGAGCCTGTCATAATTACCGTGCTAACTTTATTACCGCGAATGCACGTTCTCCTTCATGCTATGATATTCGTGCGTCATAGGGCAGATCCAACCCGTACCTTCTCGCTGTAGAAGGGCACGGAACATAATCCCTCAAACATCAACCCTGCACGACATACGTTCATCGATTTCGTGTCATTAAATGTGCAAGCATGTATAACGCAAATTCATAAAATATACAACGAGCATATAGTAACATTTTATAAATATCTTAAACAGTTATAATAACATTATTATTAACAATTGGCAATTTCATTAACTCGCTCATTTTTCGCAAAAAATTATTCATTAATTAGATGTTTGTAATAGAAGATTGTCGAAACTGACATACCACTTCGTTTTTAAATTATATTTTTTAAACACAAATGAAAAATAAAACATAAGTACAAACTAAAAAGTACTTTTTATTAAGCAATATAGCAATATTTATAATATTGTTTCAAATTTTGCAATAATTCAGTTTCTTGTAAGATAAGAAAAAATGAGCGTCTGATGAAATGATCATTAATCGACACAGCAGACAGTATGTTACATTTTTCCTTTATTTTTCAATTAATATGAATCATTTGTACACTCAAGAGAAAATTGTTAACTTGACTAAATTGTTCAACTTAATTAAATTTTAGTTGATTAAATATTTATGTATGTTTGTTAATGTTTTATGTATATGTATATTTATGTATTTAAGATCAATTCTTCAGTTCAAGCATTTATATATTTAATTTTAATACATAAGTACTTGAACTGAAAAAATTTAATCAAGTTGAACAATTTAGTCAAGTCAGCTATCAATTTTGTCAAGTTAACATTTTTTTCTCAGTGTACAAAATATTTACAAGTTAATGTACATCTAGATTTCTAAGAGCCTTTCACTTCGATGTAAGACGTTTTTTGTCGATTTATGCAAATATCTTATATTGTTCTGCAAGATGCAGTGACATGTAGCGCGACAATATATAAAGAGATTGGAGATTATGTGTTTTAAGTCCGACAATAAATTCTTATTGACAGGTAATTTATAGAGCTGAAAAATGTATTCAATAACTGATATGAAAACATTAAGCAACAAGATCCGCTTTGATCGAAAAATGGCACTGTTTTATTTTATTATTAGATTATATCGATCTAATCTAACTTATTATTATGTATTAGATTTTTAACAATATATAAATCTCCTAATAGTATGTCTTTTATTCGATCCTATATAGCTTTTACTATCATACAATCTGTCTTATAGATAGATATACCAGTTTACACTGCATTTCGATTTTATATTTAAAATCACATTGTGAGATAAATAAAAAAAAAGAAAAATATAACTAAAACAGTTTTAAAACGCAAGAAATATGTATATACAATAATCTAATTTTAATAATAATATCACTCATTGTTTAAATTATGCAATTTGCGAAAGAAGATCTTATTCTTTTGTAAATTTTATTTTTGAAAATTTTATTCTTGCTTTTGAAAAATTCGTTTTTAGTCACTTTTATATAAAAAAAGCTAAAATAGCATAAATTTTTACTTCTTTAATTATCTCAGCAGATCATGTTTTTATCATCAGTATTAATAAAGTATAATGTTTAGTATTCGAAAATAAGAAAGTTTCTTAAGAGATAAAGGAGTGTCACACTTTAGAAAACCAATGTATTGGCAACTTTTCTCTAAACATAAAGCAATAATAAATTAGTAAAATATTATTACTATTGTTATAACATTATTCTATGTATGTAGATACGTCTAAGACTGCATTCACTTTGGCGGTCACAGCACATGTAAGTATCATCTGTTCTTGTTCAATATCTGATAAACAACAAAGATAAAATAATGTAGCACTGTGTGCGTCAAAACGAACGCACTCTAAATATAATAATTTTATACCATATTTATACAACTTCTGTGATATATTAATGTTTAAACAAGAGATGACAAAAGCTAATACTAGGTTTAATAATAAGCTTATTTCTCGCGCTCAGCGTTTGCTTATGCATTACCGCGTGGACACAGAAGTTACATACTCATCAGGATCACTCAAATGAATAATACTATCGTGCACGCGCCCTTCTAACACCAGCACCTAATTACATTTATTCAATATTTACCACGATACGATCAACACGTAGAACAGACTAACTGTGAGTCAGGTTGAATGAAATAGCATATCGAGCACTGCAAAGTCATTCTGCGTGCCTGCTCCCCAACATAACTGCTGACGTTTTCCTATCGTTGTCGTAAAATTTTCCATATTCATGTGTTCTGAAAATGATACAAGTGTGATACGTTCCAAATTTTTAATAACTTAAAATATTTTCTTTCCATTAGACAGTCAACGTAAATATGACGATAGAACATTTTAAACAAAAATGTTGCAATATACAGAATTATTATTTATGTGAAATATTGCAATATATTTTACTCGTTTTTTTAAGGTTGTTAATATTGATTTAAAAAATGCTGAAATGATAAAAATAAAACAAAACAGACAGTTATTAATAATATTTTTAATTTTATCTGTAAATGTATTTGATTACATTCACATTTATGCCTAACTCGACAAGGCTGCGCATAGTTAGAGCAGCAATCGAGTAACTCTCATACGGAATGATTGATGACTCCATTGTGCAGAGTTTCCCATGTCCCTGGTACGATTTCGTGCGAGCGGCATACAAAAAGCCAGGCGCCATTTCGAAAATGAGCAGAATTATGGAAAATTCTGGCTGGAAGATCGATTGGATAGTAGACTCCGAAGGAAAGTTGCACGTACTATGCTCGATCCAATTCTGGATCAAGATCGTTTCGTTTAAACGTTCAAACGTTTCTTAAAGCTTGTGTAACAGATGTAGATACTTATTTTCGTGGTGCCTATCAGAAATATTCTGCTAGTAAAGGAGAAAAGAGAGAAAACTTAAAGAATGATAGTTTTCCGATATTTTTAGCATATAACAACTAAATATAAAAACCAAATTTCAACAAAAATTTGATTGTTTTTAAAATGATAGCTTTCTTTTTATGTTTTGCAATCCTTTTAATATGATAATGTTAAATAAAATAAATGCAATAAAAAGGGAAATATAAAACTGGTCTTTTTCTCTATAGAAGTATGAAATTTTGATTCTTTCTTTAACTCGTATAATCTTCTTCCTTCATTTATCTCACGCGGTTTCAAAACTCCCGTTTTCTTCGCAGGAAACGGGACATCGTTTCAATGGAATGTGGGTGCATCATTTTATAAGGACGAAATCCTTCTAGAAATCCCTTGCGATTCTCTCAATAGACAGCTGTCTGTTCGTCAGACACCCGCTGAATTGTTGTGACTAGTTCTTTGATAGATACAACGCCCAATATCCGAAAACGTGCTGTTTAAGACGTGACATTTGGGTGCGCTGAACAATTAACGTTAGGCTCTCTTCAAATATCATCTCAAGAAGTTGACAGGAGTCAAAGTCTACTGCGTTTTTCACAAAGTAAATATTTCTCAATAAGCAGACAGAAGCAAAGATATTTTTCAGTTTTTCTTAACACCTCTGTTAAACATCGTTAAAGAAAAGCTTTCGCATTAGCTTAATCTCTTTTATTATAAAACATTATTAAATGACATGTTAATATTTCTCGCCTCATAATTTAAAATTATTTTTGTCACTTCTATTTTTGACAATGCTCGATAACTTTGAATAATATAAATTAATTTCCGATAATGTAGTATATAAACTGCTAATGAACAAAATTAATTTATATTGTAAATAATCTGTTATGGGAGTATAGAAATTTTAACCGGAAAAAGGAGCACTAGAATGCGATGGATTATTGTGGCTTGCAGATAAAAGTTAGGACTGCAACAAAACGACTATAGCTCAGCATGACAATGCAGGTGCCTCATCCCACGTCAAATCGCAGCGTGGCGCCGTGACGAGAAGATGGGTACTGAACCGATTGAGTGGACTATAATTGTTTAATGGGATTAGAACCCCAAGCAAAGTTTGCGCGTTGTCCGGAAAGAAAGGTGCTGATATTTATCCAATATTAGACCTGGCTAAACTCGAATTTATCACTTTAATCCCTGCAAAATCCGACAAACACGACTTCTAAACATTTATCCAAAAAATGATACATTTTGTCGATGAAAAATTGGGTAGTAGTTGTCTTTACATTAACATCTCGGTTCTATCATATTTCTTCATAACAATAAAAACATTGATAGACAAAATACTAATTACTTTACTAATTTTATACTAAATTAGATTACGCGAAATAAACGTATTGATTTATCCATTAATTTAAAAAAAATGATACAGTAAAATTATGTAATTAAAAAGTTTTGGCAAATTTTAATTAAAATTATTAAGATAAATTACCGATAATAAAACAAAACACAATATATGTTATGAAAACGTTTTCTAAGTGAAGAGTGTTGATTTAACGTAATGATACGAGAGGTCTTGCATATACTTGTCTATTAATAATATAATTTTAACTTTGGAGAAATAAAACAACAATCCCAAACGCAAAAGTACGAAAAGTCCGAATTACACACATTATGATAAAGATAAAGTATGTAACTGCGCGTTCGAGTGAAAAAGATTAGCCGACAGCAAGAATCAGAACTATCAAACGTCACTGCGACTCGATCAAGATGAAGATTCCCTGATCTGATGTACGGAACAGGACGGATGTCGCGGGTGGCCGCAGGTGGCGCCCTCGATATAAGCTCTTCTGACTGAACTGCTGATACGGGACCATGCTTCTAAAACTCTCACGGTGGAATGTGTCATCCTGTCACTGCGCTCTCGCATGGGGTAGGAGATATCCCATGGGCCGTCACGTGTCCTTCGGACGAACGAGCTCTTGTCACTTTCTTCAGAACCCTTATTGCCAAAAATGTTTACGATTCGTTCGTTAAATAATAATCGGGACAATGTTTTCTTCGACAGTTGACATTGTATCGTTTAACGCGTTTATTAGCAACAAAAATAATCTCTTAATAATATTAAATTTTATTATGTTATTCATAATTATAGATCGCTTGTATTGCATAGGTATCATTAACAGATTCTTTGATTCAATTAAAAATGCTTTCTTTTAACAGAAATGTTAAAGAAACTTATTATTTAAAATTCATTAATTTTAAAAAAAGTGATAATATAGAGAAGAAGGTGATATATTATAGGTCCATGTAGATATCATGGCCACTTATAATATCTTCATTATTAAATTACGAATTCTAATTACTTATGAAACCATTCTATAGCTTCACCGAGAAGACACAATGGGCCATGTCTGAGTGTCATTGGAGGATCTGAGAAATTATTATTATATATTATCATCACTATCATCATCAATATTATCATTATTAAATCTTTTGTTTAACAGCTTGCCATAAAGTGGCATTGATATATTAGCCAACATTTGTTATTGTTATAAGACATTCTTACTTTTGAACATTTCGAAACGTTTTAAAGGCTTTTAATTACATACTTCATTTTTTTTAACTTAGCTATATATATATATATATATATATATATATATATATATATATATATATTTTTTTGGTTTTTGGCACACTTCGAATTATGCGAAATTTAATAACATATGCTTTTGGTAACATAATCATATTCAAGTTCCTTGAATATATTGACATCTAACAGCCTTTTTTCAAAATTTTCGTATCAAAATAGTTATTCCACAAGCTTGTTTATTGTAGTTTTACTTCAAATATACAATTTACATTACATATTTTATAAATTTTATTTATTATAGATTTTCAGTGCTGCAGTCTATATGCAAATACATGTATGTATTATACATTTGCATATATTCTGTAATATTTTTTCTTTATTTTGAATAAATATATAATTTTATAACAAAATACTATACTTTTCTAAACATAATCAATAATTTTAATCTATTTTTGTAGGAGGCCTACATTAACATCTCTCTCTTTATTTGACTTATTATACTGTATTGTCACATTTTCATAAATAATATCCCAAGTAATATACATTGCCACTAAACCCGATTAATAAACGATGTACAACCGTAGTTATTATTACACATACGATTACAATTTCCTAAATTCATAAATACATAATTTATAATTATATATACAGTAAAAAAGTAAAAGTAAAATTAAATAAAAGTGTTTAATAATATTTAAAACAAATATGCTAAATGCAAAAATTACAAAAAATAAATTATAAGTAAATTATAAAAAGATGCTTTATATATTTTCAAATTTAGACTTTATTAATGTCTATTTTATAATAATTAGACACAACATTTTGACTTATTTATTCTACCTTTTACAAATATAATTTGCAAAGTTCTTATACCTATTCTTCAATTATTTAACATTCTTAATGCTACAATGGTTTTTTAAAAAAAGACACTAACTTGATAAAAAAATTGTTATTAAAATATAAATAATACAATAAAAAGCGAAATCTTAATACATGTCTATTAAGCTCGAAGGAAAAGTATTGTTTAATAACAATATGTTTTTTACAATTAGGTAAAAAGGAATTATGTTAAATATAATTATAAAACTATTTGACTATGTCCTTTTCTTAACTGTAAAAGTATTTTTAATTTTAAATTTAATAAATAATTTAACTCAATTAATAGATATAAAATGTTTATATTTATTGAATAGTATATTAATAAAAATAGAACGTTTCAAATAGAAAACTGTTTTAAAAAAAAAAGTTTTTATAAATTTTAAGAAAGTTTTTAAAATTTTTTTAGAGATGTGGCGTCGAATGTGACCTAGTCCTTCGTTATACCTTTAGAAGTAGTGTATTGTCATGTCAGGGCTTCGACGACGTGAAGATGATGAATATCCTAGCAGTCTGAAGAGTCACAAATTGTTTCGTGCGTCGCGCGCCTGTGTGACCGAAATATCTTTCTTATTTATTAGCATGACACAGCTACCAAATTAAATTATCTATCTTTACTTTTTTTTTAGACGTTACAAGTCTACACGAAATGTCTATCTGTAGAGTATATACTCTACTTACTTCACATTTGCGATATATATTTTTGTTTTCCTTTTTGTCAAAAATATATTTTTAGAAAATAATAAAAACAACTGTAAATTTAGTTATCAACTACAAATTCAATTCTCAACATTTTAACGTATTTAATAGAATTAAATGGATTGTGTGTAACAGTAGATCAACTATAATTAAACTATCAACCGTCAGGTTATAATAAAAACGTAGGATGTTGGTACCTCGATACCTCGAGGCAAGCGAGACACGCAAGTACATAGAAAGACCCGTCAAGAGCGTAGAAGGAAAAAAAGGCAGAAGGCACAAAACAACCTATCCAGGGGATAGAAGGGCGGAGGTTGCTTGCCTCCGGATAGCATAGAAGGTGGGTACCGAGATATAATACCCGACTCCTACCCGCGACGATAAGTGTCAACTGCAGCGTGCCAGATAAAAAGAAGGAACGAAAAATAAAATTCACACGGGTGATCCATCATGAGGCAGTGGACTCGGGGCGCGCAGACTCGCCCATGATTGGCTGGTACCGCCCAATCGCCATCACGTGACTACATCTACGTACCGCCCATCGATAATGGAGACTCCCCTTGGAACTAACCTGACAGTGCAATACCTCCACTCTACGTCTGGGTGATACGCCCAAGTAAGAGAGAGAAGGAAAACTTAAACACGCCAGACCACTGCGGGTCAGTCTCACCTGTGTGCAGCTTTCCGCTACGCTAGTCCACCTCACCAGTCCACTCCAACGACCCATGTTGGACGGATCGACTGCACTAGTGTCCGCACGGATTATTTTTGTGGACAACGGTTAACGTTTCGTAGTACCCGCGGCTTGGCATCGTTAATTATTCTCGGAAAACTTTTAATTACTCACTTTCAAAGAGTATTAAATGCAAATTTAGATCTTGCATATTTGCTGTAAAATTTTACAAAACTGCATACTACAACATACTTTTCTCGTGATTTTAGTGCATACTTGTGACAACTCGAAGATTTAATATCTAATATTTAGTTGCTTTTGTGATTTTATATTTTGTGAAACCTGTGAACATTAATCGTTTCAAGACTTTAACTCAAAATTTGCCAAATACTAATTAATTCTGTGCTTATCGCGAATTTGTTTAACGGGACAAATTAAATGTTTATTCTTCTGTGGTATTTATGTAAAAGCAAAGGATTATAAATTTTTATATACAATGTTGAAATGATCATTTAAGGGAACAGTGTACAATTTTAGCCATGATGTAAATCATCTCCTTTGTTTCCACTTGGACAGTACGCATCGGAGTTGCCGAAACAGTGGGTGGTCAATTGATTCGTCTCTCCGTTACGAGGATGATGATGATGGACATGGGCATGTACGGGACCTATGGCAAACCTGACTCATATCCTAACTATGTGTTCTCGGGTCAAGGAAATCATCACCATCATCACCATCACCAGCCTTCATCCGTCGGCGGTCACGTGTCTGTGCCTCCTTCCCCGGAGGTAGCTCCAACTCATTATTACCCCCAGACTGCAGTGGCGCCATATTCTTCATCGTCTTCCGAGAGTTTCCTAACTGCCGATTCGGGCACGTCGTCCAGTACACCACCTCAAGGCTTCTACTCCCCGACGGGTGCGGTTCTCCACGAGAATGGCTCTACCACGGCGATAATTTCCTCGGAAAATGGTTTAAGCTACACCAATCTAGATTACGCGACGTCCTCATCGTATGCGAATCAACAGCAACACACAGTAGCCTCGGTAGACCCGCATCAAAATTATCACGTTCAACAGTCTGCTTATCGAGAAGATCCTCATCCTCATCATCATCATCACCATCATCCACCCGGTGGTAGCAGTCTCCATCAAACCACGGTACCCCCAACTAGTCATCCGAGAACGGAACACGATCAGCAACTCCATCATCAATCCTCTAGTCATCACCACCATCATCATCATCATCATCACCACGAACCCGATTACCCAATAGCAGTTGGCGGGACATCGAATTATCTTCATCAACTGTCCTCCTCGGACGAATCTTTGCATTATCAGACTCAGATTCAACAGAACGAGTTTTCGACGCATCCGCCGGGACATTATAAAGAAGAGAATTCGGACACAGCTACCTATCATATTTTGCAGCAATCCAGTCACCTTCAACATCCCCATCAACATGGACATCATCATCAGCAACAGCACTCGCACGCGCATCATTCGCAACAACAGCAACAACAGCAACAGGCGCAAGTACCCACGTACAAGTGGATGCAGGTCAAGAGAAATGTACCTAAGCCAGTCGGTAAGTGGCCACTGTCCACACTTAGTTTAAATTTCCGGTTGAGTCGACGCCTATGTACAGGGAGCAAACTAGCGTGAAATTAGGTATTCTGTGGGTGCGATCCGGTAGCCATTCGTTAAACTTCGTTCATCGCTTGATTAGCTTGGAATACGAAGACGCAGAATCATGGCTATCTTATCTTCTAAAACTTTCTCCGTTATTTGAGAAGCTATCATTGCGGGAATATGTGCTACCGTCTTCAAAATTACATTGTTATTAAAATTTCTCTTAATTTAATTATCTCTACAGCAAATTATTAAAAATCATAATAGCGTATTAAAAATCACAAGTACATTATTTTTTTGTGAACTTCATAAAACAAGTATATGTTATTACAATTTACCTTATCATTTATTTAAATTCTTGCTACATTTTACGTTTATCATCATAAATGCATTTTAATGTTTCTAATTAATATTACACTTTCACAAAGTATTAAAAGTTAAATAAAATATCTTATCTATTAAAAATATCTTATAATAACTCTATCAAAATTTAGAAGAAATGCTGATTGCTAACAAAACAACCTCAGTTCCTAGAAGCACAATTTAATTCAATTGTGTCTTGTTAAAGATACTTTACATAAATTCAATGCACCAAAGTATTACTTCGTAAAGTAACATTTGATAAAAGATCAACAATTTTTACGTAGATGGTCTTCAATTAAGATTGACAAACAAGGCGGACAGTTTGTCAAAGAAAGAATGTGACGTGCTATTCCGTAATCGCCAAGTCAGTGACTTTCAAACAATCTGTATGTATGAGAATTAATAAAGTGCGACACGTAATCTCGGTTTGCCATAATCATTAATCATTCGTGCACCACCCAATAATATCAGCCTTAATGTCATTAGTCTGCAATTTGCTACCGCTATTTCTTATTGATTTTTCTTATCGTTAACAGATAATGTTTACATAAATGTAGTCTTTAATTGTAGGAAGTTATACTTGTTAAATTAATATAAATTAAATTTATTAAGCAATACCATTTTGGTTTAAAAATTTTTATTTACATTTATTACTGACATGTAAAATTACTAATACTAATTACACTTTTATCGAAAATACAATCATAATAAATGAGTAACAAATGAGTTTATAATAACATGGTTCATGTTAGCTTATTTGTGAAGTCGAATCGTACATACATACATGGATTCCGAGATGAGTAATGTTTTCCAAGATAACTGAAACTTATCAGCACATGTGATATATATATACTTTAGAATTAAACTTCCGTTTATATCTATAAGACTGTCGCAAACTCAATAGATAAGATACATGTGAAACAAATATTTATACTGAACAGAATATTTTTCTATTATACTACTATAGATCAATTAAAAATTAACAGACTATCTATAGTTGCAAAATGTTTTTAACATTATAGATAAATTTTAAACTAGCTTAAACTAACTGTAACCATACACGTTTACTTAAATAATCGACCATTTAGTTTATTTATTTTACTTATTTTAATTACAATTGCCCTTTAGTAATAGAATAGTATCCTTTTATTTAATGACATTCATAATTTTTTTTGTCTGTATCAAATATTTGTACACAATTTATCTAACATTCTAAAAACAAAAGATAAATTTTTGAATTTTGAAATAACATTTCTTTAAATAAAGATTGTTGTAAATTTAAGGTTTTAAAATTGTTTAAATAATTAACTAATAAAAATTTTTTAACAAACATGTTACCCATATATCGCATGCGACAAAAAAATTAATAGCAAATGTATTTTTAAGTACCAAGAATGGGCAATCTTTATTTCAATCTTTATGTATATAAATATCATATCAGATATATATTGCACAATAGTAACAGAACATTAACAGATTACGATAAGACATGTATGTATGATTAAATAAAGCCATTTTATATTTGAATTTATCAGATTATCCTAATAACGATAAGATAACTAATTTAATGAAATAACTATATATTAAATACGTATTAGAAATTATTAGAATAATGTACTGATCAAAGTACACGTTCAGAAAAATATACTTATTTATATCTTTCTAATTATTGCAATACAAATGCTATCATCTTTATTGTAGTAAACCATCGCATAATTTACGATAATTTAATGAATATCTTTAGCTAATGTGTTTGTTATTTAAATAGAGTCTGTATAATAAATAATATTATACAAATGTTTAATAATTTTATAATATAATTGAATTAAATTATATATTAATAATAATATAAACAATTATATTAATTTATGAAAAATGTATCAGTTTTAATTTTTTTTTGTTTAAAAAAAAGTAAATAATTACATTATAAATAAACTAATGCAAAATTGATCAATAAATGTATTCATTAGAAATTTGTAACATTTTAATCAAAATGTTATAATATATAATATATGACATACGTTTATGTGTGTGTCATAACTTTTTTAGATAGATATCTTGACAGACGAACATAATATCTCGTACAATATACATCTTTACTTATTGTAAAAATATCTACGTATTGTGGTAACATCGAATTGATGACCATTAAAGTGACGTAGCGTAGCTCATTGAAAATAATGCCTAAAAAGACCGGAACAGTTCCCCTAACTTCACACTAATTTGCTTAACGGTCGTGGCTCTCCCCGCAATCTTCTAACTCAGAGAGTGAGTGTGAGCTTAGTCGTCGGATGGAGCTTGTCGGAATTACCAGCGTTTCACTTAATAGCTCATTATAATCGAATTAATAACGCCATCGCAGGCACTAAAGGGACTGACGTTTATTGCAGCAAAGCATGCAAACCGAAATGAAACTTTGTCACCCTCGTTTAACCCCTCTCGTTTTTACTCTTACTGTTACATCTTAATGTTTTCAGAACACTGTACAATTCAATTTTCTTCGACAAGTCTTTTGTCATGATTTTGCCATAAATGTAATATTTGTAGTCGTTATATTATTAATATGCGACGGAAAGTTTTTATATTCTGTAAATTTTTTCGTGACAACTATTTTTACAATATAATATAATAAATAATACAATACCAATACAAAATTGTTATATTGAAGATACTTTATTTTTTAATTTGATTATTTATATAAAAATACTTTAAAGTAAAAATATTTTATAGTAGGTGAAATTAACATTTAAATAAATAATAAGATATATAAGAAGATTATATGTCAAAATATAAATGTTTTAAAAATAAATGAATAAACTTTAAAATTATAGCCTATTCATTGCAAGGATGAAAAAAGTCGTAAACAGTTTTGAGAACATTTCCTTTTGAAGTTATAAACTTTTTGTTTACGGAAAATATTTTTAATAATAACTATATCAATCGATGGAATGACAAATGAGAAATAATTGGATATAATCAGCACGTTCTCTCGATTTAAAAACTTTAGATTTTTATCTATGAAGACATCTCGACTCTCGTTAATGATACTCCTATTGCTATAACGAAAGTACTCCAAAATCATATTGTTGCTTTGTGTGATAAAAATATGAAATACTCCGGAAATTTTTTAACATCTTCAACAATGCATACGAGGAATAAGTTGATGCGAAAGAAAATTATTTCCAGAAATTTTTTTAATGTAATGTGTTTTTACCAAAGTCTGTTGTAAATAAAAAATGTTTATAAAAACTTAAAAAGAAAACATTTTCAAACTCACATTTGTATGATTTTGTTTATCCTTACAATGAATAGAATATGCTTCAACCATATACTTTTGAAAAACTTCATATACAGAGTGTTCCGTTAAATAACCGACAAATTTTTAGAATATATTCTACATTTTAGAATATATTCTACAAGTCATTCTGAGCAAAAAGGTTCATATATAAGACTATAGGTCTGAAGTAGGCCTATAGTGTATATAAACTTTTCTACTTGAGATATATGACTTCTAGAATATCTCAATTTGGCCCAGTTATCGAGACGGAAATAATTTTAATAATATTATAACTGACAAAAAATACCAAACATTTATAACTTTTATTAAATGATTTATTATTTATTATTTTATAATTTTATTATTCTTTTAATCATATTATGTGATTAAAATATCCACCTTCTGCTTGCAAACATGCTACTGCTTATTGTACCATACAAGGCCTCGATACCGAGCTATCTTTTTTTGTTTATTTATTTGGAAATATATTGAACAGATAATAGGATAATAATATTCTTTTATTTAATAAAATTATAAAATGCTAAAATTTAATAAAAGTTAATAATATCTAATATTTTTTTACTGTTATAATATTAATAAAATTGTCTCGATAACTGAGCCAAAATGACCTATAATATATATGAACATTTTTGCTTAAAATAACTTCTAAAACACATTCTAGAAATTTATAGGTTTTCTCGCAAATCACGCACACTCTATATTATCACTAACCATGTATTATCATTGGGAAGAATGCAAATTATTTTTAAATGTAACACAATTAATTAAACTCAATTATATCGAGAGCTGATTGAGAAGACATATAGTAGTACGCAACAAATACGTTAGAACAAGAAAATTCGAAGTATAAACGAGATGGGCGGAGCAGAGCAGTGGGGCGATTTCGCTAGATTTTGGTTGGTTAACTTTTTTGGTTGGCCGAGGACTTACAATAGCTCTCCTTTTTCCCTCCCTGCTTCCATAACATGCTTCAGAGGGTCCAGAATAGAAGGTCTCTATGGGGACGCGCCCGGTGCGGACCACCCTTAGTCAAGATTGGAGCGAGACAGGAGACGGAAAGACCGTCGTGATGCTGTCAACCCGCCCAATCTATCATACTAAACTCGATTTCTTCTCTCTATACTCAATAGCGGGATTGGCAATACCGCGCAGAGAAAAACGAGACAAACGAACATCCCCTCGTAACATAGCTGTAATAATTCCATATCTTTGTCATGGTAAGAAATGGAGAATTTCATTTGAAAACCATGGTTTCAACGTGTTGTAATGCTTCAACAATACAGAAAAATATAAATATTATAATATTTATAAATAATACATTACAACATGACCTTCTATAACATACACATATTATCAAAAATATTTAAGATTTTATAATTTAATTTTCTTTTCCTTAACATGCATAACATAATGCTGCATTTAGATGTCATGATTTATAATTTATATTGTAAAACAAAAATAGTATCTGTTGTGTTTCAAAATTTACTACCAACACTATACAAATTTGTACTACATTTAATCGTGAACTTTTAGAATTAATATCATATTCTGAAATAAAACTATTGTTATTAAACAATGTAAATTTTTGACTACTATTATAGTAGTTCTTATAGCATCATTCAATTTAAGAACATAATATTTCTTTAGACTATAAAGTCAATATAGTTGTAAAACTATTTTGTTAAAATGTTTTATAACATGTTTTGCATTTATGAATTAAATATTATAAAATCATTCCAATAATAGCATTAAATTTAAAATAAATTTATGTTAGTCCATATAGGGTTAAATATTGTTTATTTGAAATTTTATAACGAGATATTAATAAAACTTAATTTATTAACTAAAATTGAAATTGTGCAATCTGTATATTAAATAAAACATTTACTTATTTTTTACATAATAACAATTTATTGTTATATTAACATAAAATATTTAACATTTTATAATTAAGAAACTAAATAACATCTCTTTTATATCTTCTCTCGCCAGCAAAGTGACGAAAAAAAAGAGAGCCAGATAGGTATATATCTTCACGTCTATCCTTACTCATAGCAAATACGAAATAAATAATATTTATCGAGAACACACTTCATGGGTTACTTCCCACATTTAGTATTACCCTGCTTCCTCGAAGACTATCACCTTTTAGGCTGACTTAAAATATGCATGTCGTTATCGACGCCCTGACCGAATATATGCAGGGGCGGCATTACCGTGAGGCTAAAACTCACCATCGGCTCGTCGGCTTTCTTACGTTCTCTTCGTGCACTTAGATGTAATCAAATACATTCGTGATTGTGTAATACATAAAATAATATATATGGAAAAAGATTACAACGTATAATAAAAACATATTATGTTTTAATTAAAACAAAATTTTTTCAATTAAAACATATATATTTGTTAATACTCTACATGACATAAATTTATTGGATATAAAGTATTTAAACCTAATAAGGCCAACATTATTGTGTTTTAAAAAATTCTGTGGGGATATTAAAATAAATAAAATGAGAATAAAATCTTTATTTCTACAATCAAAATATACCTCTTATCTATATCAAATATTTTATCAAATATAAATAAACAAAAAAAATTATTTTCTAACTCAGAGATATTGGACCTGACTGCATGCTTATGAATTTATACAAAGAACACGAAAATAATTGAACATTAATTTCTAAATCAGTTTCAAAATTATTAATAAAAACAAAATCTCTTACAATTTACTCTATTCTTAAACATCGCAATTACTTTTAATTTGATTAATTTAATTTATTATTCAACCTTTGGAAACTTCTAATAATTTGAATGCAATTTTAGCTCAAAAATTAATAGCATTGAAAATCATTATTTTCTTATGTGAACCTAATATATAACAAACAAATAACAATACATAATGAGTAACAATAGATACCTTATTTAAAGAAGAAGCGTTGTTTTTAAAGAAATATAATTACTCCAGAAATATATATTTGTTACATTCTATTAACCAGAAAAAATAAATAATATTATAATTTATTACAATAAACTAAAAGACGTTGTATTCTTAATAAACTTTCGATAATTTTTTCACAAAAACGGTTTATAAACACACTTGGTCACAAATATTTATTGCATTAAACAGATGCGTTACTGCCGTTTTAATTCCTCAGCTCCTTTTTACCTACAATTCCTATGACACATTTTCAAGCATAGACACTGAAGCATATTTTTAGTAATAAATTCAAAGGTAGACTTTTTAGACTCGGATAGACTTTTAAACCTTATAGATATTATGATATGAATTCTGTAGAAAGCATAGATATTGTTTCTTATATATGATAAAGATTTTTATAGTCACGAGAGATTTCTTCACGAGCTTTATTGCAACATATTACTTGTGCATAAACAAGGTACTACGTACCGCCTTATCGATTGATAAACAAAAATGCTTCGTGACTGTAGGGTAGCACGAACGCAATAATTCGCTGACCAGTAAAGTTCGGATTATCCCAGCAGACGCAATAAATGTACTTGCTAAATGTAAAATCTTCAGAAAATCTCTAATCAAGTTATCCCACGGGACTTAAAGCACAAAACGGGGCGTCGCCGGGCGTGCACGCCAGCCCTGAACTTGGGAGAGACCGAAAGGACGATAGCGAAGGGAATAAAACGTACAATAGAAGGAGAAAGTGAAGGAAAGACGGCGGACGGAGAAACAAGGATACGTAGAAACAGAAAAAGAGCACGAAGAGCGTCGGCTAAAGATAGAGAGACGCATTGGATAAACGGGAAAGGAAGCGAGATAAACGCGAAGGAGGGCATGTCTGATTGAAGGCGAAAAAGGAAGGAAAGTCGAGCAAGGAAAAGAAAAAGAAAGAAAGGTAGAGAAAGAAGGAGAGAGAGAGAGAGAGAGAGAGAGAGAAGGCAGAGATTGTGGGTAGAGTCGAACAACTGGCTGGGCATGTTGCGCGCCGCTCTCCGCAAGGGTCGCCGGCGGACGCGTGAGTGAGTGGCCCGATATCTCGCGAGGGGATCAGAGGATCGTTCGCGTGTTTCCACCCGGGCTGCCACCCGCCGAACCCGGCAACCCCGGATCCCGCAACACAACCCTGGCAGCAACTGACCCTCCTCTGACTGACCCTCTTCCCTGCCAACCCCCTCAACGCGCCGCCGGCAGCTCTGGCTGCCACCGCTTACTCCTGTCCGAGCGCGGCCCGACAGATCCGCTCGGCCGGACTCCGACAACCGCCGCCGCCGCCGCCGCCGCCGCCGCCGCCGCCGCCGCCGCTGCTGTCCACGTGTCTCGCCTCACGGTGATTTTCATTTCCGCGCCACGCCGCGCCGCACCGCCGCGCCGACGGCTACCCGTGTAATCTTCCTTCACGCGGCTCAATTGCCCTAGACGATATTTACACGTTACTTTTAGCCACTAGCAGGCTGCTATTATAAATTTGTAAGAAGATGACTACGATCGAATTACGTGCCGAAACTAACCGAGGCATATCGATGGGGCCGAGCGCAATGACGCGCCAAATCAATGGAAAGATCGATAGCGGCGACGCTAGAAGATTCCTCTCTATAAAGACGAAAGCGAGAGAACGCGTTTCTCTTTTAGCGTTTGTGCGAGCGTGAGCAAGCGTGCTCAGAGATTAACTGTATCGAGTCACATTCTTTCCAACACACTCTTCTTCATAGTCCTTTATCGTTCAATTATAAATGACTTTTGGTTGAGCTTAATAATATATACATACGCGTGTTACTTCGTAGAGAGATTGAGATTAGAATAAAACGATCAAGATTTTTAATTTATTTACAAAGATAAATATAGATGACAAGTGGCTGACAAGAAGCTTATTGAACCGAAGCCGTAATTCGCATAAAGAAGTTCACGAACAGACTCTTCACCCTCAAAGTAACAGCACCTGTGCTACAGTTCGGGGCGAGTTGTTGCGAAGAAAGCGCGCGAAACTTATCAACGACCCCTAGGAGGTGTCGTGCTGAGCCTAATTTCACCGGGAAATGCTTCGGGCATACTCATGAACGTACACATACACACCCAAACGTACACACCCGCGCATACACACACGAGTGTAAATGCAGGGGAACCCGGAGTGTGAATGTCGAACGTGCTGCACGCAGCCCTTCCACATGTACGCCACTATGGTACACACAACATTGCCTTTTCGTACGCGGCTGTGACTCAGGATATTACCTATCATAATGCTGAAATCAACGCAACCGTCGGGGCATGACAATGACTGACAGGGGGTTGCGAATGGTAGGAACTGTGTCGACGAAATCGTTTTGTCAGTTCTTGCGATAAACTTGCGGCTAGATGTATCATCGCTGAGAAAGATTTTGGGCAGGTCAGGTGGCTCAGAAAATTTTATTATTTCGCGTTTCTTGAATTTTTACTAATATAATTTTGGCAACTCGTAATTTTTACATGAGCATACGAGAATATCACACGTGAGTGGATTCGAGTTTAAAAATAAAAAATAACAGTTACTTGTGGGAAGTCGATCCCTTGATCGTAAGGGATCATCTGCACTTATGCGTCGATAGTCTCCCCCTTCAAGGAACATTACGCAATTCAAATATTATTCAAAGGCTAAAAGCCGTGGGGACGATATGACGTAAGGAAAGGTGATGGTAAACACAGGAGAATACAAGATGCTCGTGTATTGTATTACAGAGAGGACAGAGATACGGGCGCCACTGGTGTTTTTCCTAATTCACAGAATTTTCTAAATTTAGGATGAGACGCGTATCTGAAACGAAAATAACTATGAAATGGAAATGCCTACAAGTCATTTTTAGCCGTAGCGACTTTTTTTATTGACACATCGATGTACCGATATTCGGATCCAGCTGTATTTGATTTGTACATAATGTCTGGATTATCCGCATCAACGCCAGCCATCCAAGTTCCTAAACAAATACGTGCGTCGTATCTCGTGATAATTCAGTCATCCATAGTTTAAAAGACAACGATGTTGTTACGGTTTATCGAAAGGACATATATTTCGCAGCTGTAATCATAAATTCCATTTTGCCACATTGCTATATAAATGTTTAGATCGCATCTGCTGTTAAATAAATTTTTATGTAATAAAAATCCTTTTATTTAAAAAATTGATCCAATGCAATTTGCACTGCACATGTGTGATTAAGCTTCTCGCGTGATTGCGAAAGATTACAGTAACAATGTAATCACAAGTGTCTACACGAGTGTGTAGAATATGCCTTTGAGGGTGCACCCACATGATTTGTGCAAGATAATTAAAAGTGTCAATGCGCCTCTCTTGACTCAGCGTTATTAAGAACTCCCTTCTTGTCAACCCTTTCTTTTCTTCCTTCTTTCATCAATATCATATTTATATATTCACGAAGCAAACGCTTCCCAACATTAAAGATTGTGACTATTAATTTCTACATGCAATATAGCGTTGAACTTAGGGTAAAAGAGGCCGCTGACGTAAGAATATTCGATGCGTGTTTGCGATATAATTTCTGCGTAACATGCACCAGCCTAATTTGTCGATAATACTTTATAGTAACGGGCGTTCAATCTCCATTTGCATATCGTATTTATTTTAAATTTACCTATTGAAAATATAAATTTAATGCAAATCCTTTTTCTATTTACTAAATATTTTTTTAATAAAAATATAAATTTCTTCTATTTATATTTACTTTCCTGCATATGTTTATATTGATTGTAATTTAAAAAAAGATATAAAGATTTTGTGTTATATGGCTACAACGCCTTCGTTGTTGCCAAAGAAGACTCGTATAGAAAATCAACGACACCGTAGTCGGTCCTCCGTTAAAGTGCTAAATTGATGAATGAGTCGCGGAAACGAGAAACATTTCATTGTATCTAGCACTGGCACGCCTAATAGAACTTGTCCAAGTTTATTATTCGGCTTGGAAAAGCGTAAGCTTAATGGCCGCAAGCTAAATTCAGGACCTTGGTATAAGTGACTGATCTTTTCGGTTACATTAGAAATTTCACAAAAGTTATTTTATAAATATTTTGTATATACGATAAACGTATAAAGTAATTTTCCGAAATGCAATAAAGAACATCAGAATATTATAACTTCCCAGAGGATAGATGAAAGAAAAAAAAATGTATTATTAAAATGTCGAAGGGCCAAGCCGAAGACATTGAAGGAAAATGTACATAATAGGGAAGACGCGACTTTAAGGCGGTGGCTTGACAGTTTTGTCCATCCCCTGCCATTAAGTAAATTGACTGCTACATACCGTAGTCTAAATAACAATCTAATTTTCATAATGTATCCTCATCCTTCTGTCGAAGCGCGTCACTTTTGTCCCTCAATTTTTTTAATTTCATTATCTTTATAAGATAATACCGATTGAATATTAGTAATTGTATAGAGAACATCGAAAGAGTAGAAAAATCAAAAATTTCACGTAACGACGTAACGGATGTTTGTTCTACAGCTGATGCAATTTGATCCAGATTTAGGGCTCAACCCTACCGTTCTTTCAGCTTTGCACAGGTCATCTCCCTGAAACTACTCCCCGAATAGTGACCAGCTGTTATGGCCAGCAAACGACTGTCACTTAAAGGATTTGACTTGATCTTGATTCGACACATATTGCGTCCGCGTCTGTTACGTTTTCTATTATACTTAGGAAGCTACATCCAAATTAAAAATAAATCATTTTCGTTTCAACGAGAATAATATGTTTGTTGTCGTATTTGACCCGTATAAATTATCTTATCAAAAATTTTGCATTCTATTACTAATGACCTTATAAAACGTGCAAATGTATTTCAAGTAAATTTTTTCTTAGCAAATATTTGGCCGACGAAAATCTTTCCATGAATATTTCGCAGCTAAAGTCTATATTAGGTATTATTGCAATAGGATACAATTAAAGTTAAATGGAAACAAGAACATTATCTATTAAGACTTATTTTCTAGAAAACTTAAAATTTTAATTCCCTCTAAAGAAAAATTGATTATAAATTGACTAAGAAACATCAGCAATATTTAGCTAACTAACTTAAGTAATGGCATTTATAATTACTTTGTGTAAACATTTGATTTATAGCAAAAACAATTAAATTTGTTTCAGCGACGAAAGCAAATCCTAATGTAATTGAGTTTGGTGGTGGCGCAGCCGCAGGATCGAGCTCGTCCGTGTACGGAAGCACCGCCAGCGGAACAGTAAGCTGCATTGCCGGTTCGTTAGCCGGTATCGCTGGTAATTTCAACAATACAGGCCGTACGAACTTTACGAACAAACAGCTCACCGAATTGGAGAAGGAGTTTCACTTCAATAAGTACCTGACACGAGCGAGGCGCATCGAGATCGCTTCAGCGCTGCAGCTTAACGAGACACAGGTGAAGATCTGGTTCCAAAACAGACGAATGAAGCAGAAGAAGCGTATGAAGGAGGGTCTAATACCGGCGGATAGCACAAACGTGACGCCTTTGAGCGGTGCCAGGAGCAGCAGCAATTCCCCGACGGGCTCGTCCAGCCACGAAATCGGCGGTCTCGGCTTGTCTAGCTTTCCCAGCGACAACAGTAGAGAATCACCTCCATCTTCCAAGGATTGACGCGACTTTTGCTGCAGTAACGAACGGCACTACGGTCTATGATTCGACAACTAGTAGAGCTCGGTCTATTCGACTATCGAAGCTACAAGTTTAATAAGAATCATGACAATTACTGCAGCCTCGAGTCATTTTCTAATTCACTATTTCAGGCTGCATCATGAATATGTAATACGATGAAGGCGTTAAGACAAGTAATGACATTCTGTATCCTGAAAGTAGAAGTATGTGATATATGTATATTCGGGACACATCTATCTTCCCGTTTCTAAACTATAGAATATAACATTGATTGTGCTCTAATTCCATCATATTATACGGATCATACGAATTTAGAAAGGGCAAAGAAAAATTACAGCTATAAAAAGGTGTCGAGAAAAGTTTCATATTATATAACGTTGCATTCCGAATTGTCCTTTCGGAAAATCGTCCCAATTTTCACTGCTTTTAATTAGTGCATTAAAAATGATAGATTGTATATTAATTTCGCGTATTATTTATTTTGCGTTATCATAGTTTTCAATGCGCCTAAAAATTGTAAGTTTAAATTCTATGTTTCCTCACAATTCACGTTCTCTTCAAGGTTACCATGTATCTCAGTTCACATAGCGATATTTATAAGTATAAAGGTAAATGCTAATGATCGCGCGAATTGTTTATATATTTCTAGTTAATTTTTTTAGAAACTTTTCAGAGTATTACTCTTGCGACGTGTACTTTAATAAATATAAATATTACATTAATCTAAGTTCAAACTGTTCTTAAATGACAATATTTTTTCGATAATTTTGTTTAACGTTTAATTTTCTCTATCATCTTCTCAACTGCAAAATTTTAATTCACTGTACAATTGTAAATGAATTTCTAATTCAGCTATGCAAAATGATATTAGACTATGTCACATTTTCATGTTAAAAGTAAGAAGATAGCAATTGAATACTGTCATCCGCTTATTTCTTAACCCTTCCAGTATCCTACGATTAATAAATTGTTTAATTATTTAATTCAAAAAACTTATATTTTATTCAAATAACTTATGTTTTATATATTATTAAGAAAATGAAATAGGTGCTTCTCGTATCTTTATTTTGAAATTAAACTAAGAATATTAAACTAAAAAATATTTCAAAATATGTATGCCCAATTCGATACTGGAAGAGTTAATTTGATCTTACTGTGAAATAATTATGATAACCTTAAAATTTACGTAACAACCTAAATGTCAAAATATATGTAAAATATCGCTATTCAGAATAGAAAACATATTGCATCAATTTAATTTTTAAAAGAAAAGAAATTTTTATGAACTAAATAATTTATAATTGATTATTTTTTTTACTGTAAGAGAGGATCGAAACATAAATCAATCCTAAAGCGCCAAATTGGTCTAATCTCAATATAATAATATTTATCTCAACGCGTGATAACAATAGTAGACAGAAATATATATTCTCAATAATTACAAAATTTTACAACTAATTTCCAAACCGAGATAATTCAATATAAATATAATAAATTTTCTCGCCCAACAGCGTGTATGTATTTATATGTAAATAATATTCTACGCAAACTCTGGGCCAATAAAATTAATCACAATACGTATAAATCTCCATATAAACTGAAATTTAGAATTAATATCCAGAACAAGGTGTTAAGAAGTTTCAAACTTTTTATCGGCAAATTGATGAAAATAACGGCTAACGTGATTACAACTGAACTATCAAGTGGATTGAAGGTTCGCACGTTTAACGTATACAAATTAGCATAATCATACATATTTATGTGAGTTACATGGTGGTCCATTTGAATGCTCCGTACCTATAAAGACATTCCTATTATGATAAAATGTCATTAGTCTATAATACCATGTAGACTTCTGTAGAAAGAATAAAATATTATTGTACTAACTAACGTTATATTTATATATATCCTTCTACATTTACAAAAATTGATTTTTTTAATACTAATTTTAAAACTATTTTGAGATATATATGTTTCTTTCATGTTATTGTTTCAATTATCATCTATCATATTTAATGTAATAGAAAGATTTTGCTAATTTCTTCATTATTTTAATTATATGTGGTAAAGAATAGATTATATGATATATTACCGACCTTTCTTTCTCACACTTTTCATGTGTTGCTAAAACGTACTTTAGATGGCGCCTATGTACAGACAAACAAGAGTCACTCAATTCGTAGAATATAACCTGTAACTAACATATTAGGACCTTTTCCACCAAGCTCGAATTCGATAGATTATTCCATTAGAATTGACCAATTGCATTGCCTGTTATGAGAAATGACAAATACGATTGGTCAATTTCAGTAAACTAACCTGTCGGTTAACTTAAATTTAACCAAGATTGATGAAAGAAGCCATTACTCCATAAATTCTACTAAAGATACGATTTCAGTAGCGTAATAAATAATTACAACGTAACTTATACAAACAATGTATAACAAATTTGTCAAATAACATTTTTGTCCAAAAGAGATATTATATAAATTTAATGAGATTTGTCCAATTTATTTACATGATGCATTTTCAATTATAGGCTTAAAAAATAATTGATAACAAAAATAATGATTGTGCAAGAATATAGATTATAAATAGATGATCGTAGGTGTACAGATCTATGACAAACTGTGACCGGTATTTATAGTCGATTTGCAATTATTTTCACACGACCGATTTATTCATCTCGTCGCACTGACAAAATTATCGTACCGACGATAATTTATGCGAACGCAATGAGGACAAAGCGCGAATACTAAATTGTAGGAACAAATACAAGTACAAATTGACTCACCGTTAAGCCCGTATCAGACTACGCTTAAGCCTTTTCTACAATAGCATAAACACAAAACCGTAAGGTTGTAAGGCGGGTTTTAAGAACTCGTAAGCAAATAAAAAATTTTTATTTCTTACGTTACAACCTTACGTCTTGTGTTTACTGCTATTGTAGAACAGGCTTTAGGCCGGTATTCATAGCCGATTCTTATTTTAAGATCGTCTTAAGATACTAATACGACTCTCTGATTGGTTGATGGCATCTTAAAGTGATACTTAAGACGATCTTAAATATAAGAATCGACTATGAATACCGGCCTTAAATATAAGAATCGACTTTGAATGGCCTGTGTCTATCAAGGTCCGTGGATTGGCGTTGGAGGGGAAGGAAGGTCGTTGCATAGCCGCCATTTTCGAGACAGCGAGTCAGTGTTAGTGTATGTACGTAGATAGTAAGGTACTACAGCTATTAGTTGTGTGAGTGAGCGAGTGTGCAGTAAAAGTATGGCCGCCGCCATTTTCGTTCCACATCGTTGAAGTGGATGCAACGACCTTCCTTCCCCTCCAACGCCAATCCACGGACCTTGGTGTCTATGGTATGTATCATGATTGCGTTCAATAAACTAACCGATCATTAATTTTTATTTCTGATTGGTCAAACAATATACCAATCAAAAGTGTTTACGGAATGGTTATGAAACTTGTGTTTTGTGAACACAGTCATCATTCTTTGAAGCGACTCTTTAGACTCCATAAATAATATAACTTTAGTTCTCTCAGATTGAAAACGCGACTATTTGTACGTTATTATCGTGCCAAACGATACGTCTAGCAACATATGTAAAATGTGAAAAATTAGCGAAGAAATCTACAACAATGAGTAAGGAAGTACGAATTTCTGCGCATGAAATGGCGCAATATCGTGAACGGTTAATGAGCCAGAAGGAATTTTTGACTGACATACTATCTAAAATTGACAAACAAATACTTGCCTTACAGGTCTGTAAATAATTTTAATATAAAACAATGACGATATTTAAACCAAAAGTGCTTTAATTTTATGAAAAGTATCGTAATTAATTTTGTAGGTTGAACGATTACATTTGAAGAACACTTTACTTGGAACAGAATATTCAGCCCGAGAAATACTGCCAGATGCAATGACAAAAAGCAATTGTGTAAAAATTGAGCCAGTAACAGACGAGTCAAGAAATCTAACAAAACAGTTAGATTTATCTGTAGCACCAGCCTTCGATAATTTTGACGAAGAGACGGAAGACGAAGATCAACTTTTGATTTAACATTTTAAAATTTAAATATTAGAAATTTGTTACTGAAATTGCGCTATGTTAATGCTATAAAAAATCAAATCTTTAAGATTCAGAAATTTTATATGAATGTAAATGTATAAAATATTTTGTAATAAAATGCACTATAATATATATGTATAAGTTGTCTGTGCATTTACTTTTATTACTCATATTTTATATATGTATTTACAGGATATATCCTTACAAAATATTGTTTGGCGTTCAAATTAGAGGATTTAAAGGAATACAGCAATAAGTAAAAAAACAACAAAATATTTAATCTTAGGTCTAAGACTTCCATGTTGCATATAAATTTAACATTGGCAAAAGAAGACGTTCAAGTGATACTCTGATTTAAAGCCCTGACGAACATCATTACTCGAACATTTCACTCTAACTTGAAATAAAGCTAAAGAATTTAGTTGATCATTATGATGGATAGCCTTGCGGTGGTGGACCAAATTGCGATGGATCTTCAACCAATGCTGGTGGTTTGAATTGTTCAGCAGAGAGACGTGTGAAACAAATTCCTACACCTTCTATCAGTGCCAAAAGCACTCCTCCAATGATTGCACTGCCTACCATCGCTGGTAAGCCGTTTCTCGCAGCTAAAATTCCACCAGTTGCCGCACCACTGATGATCGAGTTATAAGGATCTTCTTTTCCACCTCTAAAATGAACTAATGTGCAATCAATTGTGGAAAACATTCCGCCCCATACTGCAAAATTTCCTGCGATGATCGGTGCTCGTTGCCTAATCGCTACAACACTGCCTGTAAAACGTTGCCTCCATCCACTTGGTGCATTGCGGAAGCCTTTGATGCTTTGAAATATTGCTCCACCTATGACACCCATTGTAAAGGCACCTCCACAATCGTCGACTATTCGCCAAGGGCATGGTTCTCTTGCATATTCTTCCATTTCTTAGATAACTGTAACATAAGTTATAACAAAGACATTAATTAAAAGAATAAAATTTAGATAATTTGTTATGGTAGATTAATATAAACAATTATTAATATTACAATTAAGAATATGACTTATAATACAATTTAAATCAAAAAAAGATCAGTATAAGATTTAAAATTTTAAAATCTTAGTGCTAAAATAATGTTTCTTATGTAATTTTACATAAAATTTCTAATTTTTTTGAAATTGTACTCCATTACTTTTCATTTTAAACACAGTTCTTAAATCAGAAAAATAATATCAGAATTAAATTACTAATCAATTCAATATTAATAATGTTGTCATCCTTTCAATATTTAGCACCAAGATCTTGTTATGACAGTTTACTAGCCCTTTTTCGATTTAAATCAGATTAATATAACTTAATATAACTTTGACGATCCATTTAAATATCAAGATTATTACGAGAACATTATTGCATCATTATGTTAATAGATATTTATACAGTTTATATTATTCTCAAGATTAATTTAAAAAGATTTTTAAAAAGACTTAAACTTATATACATATTTTGAACATTTAAAAATACATTTCGCATTCAGACGTTATGCAAGAATGTATATTTATGTAGATCTTGCTAAAAGACAATTGCGAAAGTTATGGCATGAATTGCATGAGAAGTGAGGTTAGAACAGAGTCTCTTATCATTATAAAGTTAAAGCACACGTAACATTCTCAAATATTTCGTTACATGTCAAAAGCAAGTTATTTTCTCAAAGATAAAATAATTTATTTTGACACTTACCGTCTAAATCTTTCGTTTAACGTCTAATTGAGGTGGAAAAGCCCTCAAACACACAACACTTCGCCCCCTAAGTATGTGAAAGGATAGATTGGAATTGATAGTTCGTTATTCCGGACAAATTTAACTTCGCACTGTAACGCCAATGGGCTTGTTTTCTATTCCTGCACTAGACTGCACTGGAACGTTCCTTCTTGCTTTCGTTAACTTTCAAACATCTATCTATTTCATTTTAAGTGTACACTAATTCAGAGAGTTCAGGAACAGAAAACAAACGGAATATATCTTTCTTAAATTAAAGCACTTTAAAATCGCGTTATCGCTATTGCATGATATAAAAGTAACAATCAAAACTATATTTTAAAATTATATTTTAGTATAAACAACAAAATACTTATATTCAAATATTAAAAACCATCAATCCTGAATAAATTTTGATAATTATTAATTTATATAAGAACTTTAAAAGCTTAAGTAGAGATATTAATTTGAATATTAACGTTATCAATTATATTGATACATAAAAAAATATTTAACCGTTGACATAAATATCTAACTACAATTTATAACAAAATATTAAATTAATGATATATAGATGCTTCATATATAAATAATTATGAGCAGAGAGAAAACTGAGAGTAATTATGCCAAGCTTGAAGCTTTGATTATACATATATATTTGTATATATAGATATTGTATATATATATTTGTATATATTTGTGTGTGTATATATATATATATATATATATATATATATATATATATGTATATAACTATTTCCGGCCCGAATAGAGTCCGCTCTAGTATAATTGATAACATAATAATATAATTTTACAGTAAAAGCTTTCTTTTTTTCATAGTTGTTATTTATGGTCATACACAATTAGCAATAATAAAAATATAATAGTTATAAATAAAAAAATTAATATCTTATGTATGCATTTATTTCACCATACAAAACATTGTTACAACGTTGCAGCAATGCTGCAACGTTGAAACTATATATTGCAACAATATTTCAGCAAGCTTCTGTACGGCAGAAAGATGGGGCAATATAAAAAATTTACCTCTAGTGTTCGAAAAAAAAAGTTATAAAAAATTAATTTTAAAGGTAAATATTTTTTAAAATTAATTTGCTCATGACTTTTTTTTTAAGAGGGACTTATTCTTAAAACTTTGCACAATCTGGGTAAAAAATTTAATTAGTTTATGTATTTTAAAAGTAATTAATTAAAACTTAATTTACTTAAAATTAACTAATGTAAGTTAAAAAAATTTAACACGGACACGAACCACATTTATTCCAATTTTACCACAGATGTGATACGTAGTACTCTGATGACGTCATTTAGATGCAGATGACGCTAGTGTACGGCGATTTCGGCGGTACCACGAAAAATACCGGGATGATCGCTCCTACTCTTTTCTCTGCTGTACGTACAATTTAGATTCTATCCCTAACAACACACTTCATCCACTTCGTCCTTAGGACATCCGTGAGACATCTTTTGAATGAAATGTGCTATTAGGGATGCTAAGATCTTCACCAAATTTTATTTAACTTTATTTAATTTTAATTTATTATTATGTTAATGGCACATAAAGAAACGCAAGCAATCAGTTAGCGAATCGACTAATTACAAAGCAATAACGTAAGCAGTTGCAAATTAAACATGTTGATTTTTTTACTGCTTTTATTTTACAACTTAAATTTGTCTGTTGATCTATAGCTCACCGCTTCGATCATTTCAATATATATATCGAGAATCGCAGAGTATTCGATTTTAAATTATACACTAATCGCAAATTGTGCACGGCCGATCGTCGAGTTACGTTCAAGTCATTCTGTTGTTCCTCATAATATTTATTACCTAAAAATTAATCTCGCGCGTGAAGTGTTTTATAACGTGCTTGTTGTACAAATAATACATAAAAATTATTATGAATGCTCTTATAAAAATTATTTTCAAATGTTTCTTTATTCTCATGCATTAAATATGGCGTACAATCGTTATTTTACGCCAATATCATGTTTATACAATTTTGATCTGCTTCTTCGGCATCAAACAATATTCGCATACTTTCGTTATTTTTTCTCACTGTGATGCAAAAATCGATTATCATCGTCATATTATCAGGTTTGTACATACAAGTATTATTTTTTGATATATCGTTTTGCAATTATAGTGTTAAAAATAATACTTCATATTGCCAGTAATAATTTATTATTTTTTATTTAGTACGCAATACAAAAAATAACATTTCTATGTAATTGTATAAAACTATTTTTTTAACATTGTTTTTATAAAAATATATTTTTATGAGAATCTTCTACGTTGGTCTGAAATGCAATAAACTTGTATTTCGTGTATCTCAATCCGATATAACTATTATCGAAAATTTACCGACGACTAACCATATAACCTTTTAATTATCCTTGACGGTAAATACAATGAGATATACTTTAATCATTTCAGAGTCACAAATCCCTGTAGATAAACATAGATTATCTGTTGGATATATTATCATCGACACCCACGCATACCGATCAAGGATTTTACGATAAGTCACTTTACGACAAGTCACTGGTATAAAATCAGGTTACCGACCATAAAACAACTATCTTGACTCGGAAACTTTCCGCGAGTGCAGTTTACAGACACTTTATTCCCTTATAAATGTACGCAATACAAATGAAAAAAGAAATTATAATATGTCAAATCTTAAATCTTTAAAAAAGTTGAGTGAGTTACAAATATCGTTTGAATTGAATTCATGATACACGTAGAGCGCGCGCAAATTCGTACAATTGACTTTTCTTTAACTAAAACAATGAATTGTATTTTTAAGAAAAAACAAATTATGTATTAAAATACAAAATGTATACAATTTATTATTAATTTATTTTTTTTTAATATTAGATATTTTTCTTTAAAAAAAAATTTATTAATATTTTTTCTTTATCGAATGAGAATTACGGTAAAAAGTAAAAACAAAAATTAATGTAATTACAATAACATTAAAATTAGTTTAAACTTACACTGAAACTGTTGCAAAACGTTACTTTGATGTTTACGAGGCATAATATAGAAGCGGATACTCTTTAAGTTGGCCTAGTTTCTAAGAGAGGGTTGTATTATGTATCATGTTGTATTATGTGTTGTTTCTTTACTATATCCATTTATAGGTATATTACATCAGTGTATTATGACCTTATAATTAATGCATCAGTCATATTGTGATGCCGTAACTGTTGCATCTCACATCATTGATTCCAAAGAGCAAAAAGCCTAATAAGATGTATGATAATGAGAAATCGTTTTATACGATTGAAAAATAAATATATAATAATGTTTTTCTACTGTTAATTTTCTTTTATAGTTTGTTTTTTTAACGTGTAAATTTATATGTAAAAATTTAATTATGAAAAATTATTGAATTGACTCATTACATGAGTATAATTTATTTAGTGTTCAATTATATATTGCACAATTATAATTTATTGCAATGAGTAATACTATACAAAAGCTTTATTATTTATTAAACATTATCTGGTCATCACAATAACGGTTTTCGGTAACAAAATCATTGTTGATGAGCAAGTTATATTTAATAAATAATGACGCTTGTGGCGTAATATTATTTATTAGAGTAAATTGTATAATTATGCGTTATAATAAACTATACAGAAAATCAATGCACTTTAGTAAATTTTAATTTATAGTTTTTGAATTTATTCATAATAATTAATAATACAAATGAAATCTTTCTTTATAAATAATAAAGCACGAAAGTTGTCTAGGCATTCAGCTGCTCTAGTTATTTTCCCATGACAGTTTGGAACAAAGTCATCCTATCACACAATACGAACGAGGGAGCGCGATTTTTTAACGGCTCGCTATCTTCTAAAGATAACCCGGCACGATAAATCGATATATGTCCCCGTCTCTCTTTTATCTTTTTTTTCTATTCTTTGTTACGTTCGATTGTGTAATGGGTCTGTACGTGCGCGACTGTTCCGTAACTGTGCATACATGCACCGCACCCCGGGGTCGGGGATTCGTGTCCGGTGCATCTGTTGCATCCCGCACGCAGGTGAACGCGCGCGCACGCTCCGGCGCGCGGCGACCGCGAGAGAACGGGTTCGAAGCCGAAGCGCGCGCGGGGGCGAGCGACGATATAGTGGTGCTGCTGGGGGTGGTGGTGGTGGTGGTGATGGTGGTGGTGGTAGTGGTAGTGGTGATGGTGACGGTGGTGGCGGTGGCGGCAGCAACGGCGGCCGCTCTCGGAAGAGGTGGCCGCGCGCCGCGAAGACGCGCGGGGGATGGAAAAACGACAGGGAAAGCTCGTAGCGGGCTACCGGTTACTACGCGGACGCATGCCCGCTGATAGCTCAGTGGAGCGCGCGACTTCGTGCCGTAAGCACATTTCCTGCGAGTGGATCTCTCTTCTCTCTGTCTCTTTCTCTCTCTCGTCTCTCTCTCTCTCTCTCTCTCTCTCTCTCTCTCTCATTCTCTCGCATACACACATATACACACTCTACGTCTCTCTTTCTCTTTTTCTCCTTCTCTGTTCTTGTCGAGTGTGTAAGTGTAGGTACGCGTGTGCGCGTTTCTTTCTCGTCTAGCCTCGTCTCGCCTCACCACGACTTGCTTTACTTCACCTCTCCTCTTTTCTCCTCTGCTCTCCTCTCCTCTGCTGTCTGTCTCCACCTCGGCCTCGCTCATCGCCGTGAGAACGATAGGCACATCCGCCGGCAAATAAAACCCGTGTTCGGCGATGCAGCGGCGGCGGGGGTGGTGATAATCGCGGAAGAAAGGGAGCAAGAGAAAACATCGGGTATTCTGGGAGACTTTTCGTGCCTTTCTTACATACCAATGATATCGGGGTAGCGTAACCAAAATTACAGATCAAAAGTGATAACGAGGGGTTGCGAGTAAAGGCTAGTGAATAAGATTTAGAGCGAGAGTAATATTTGAAAGTAAGAGACGCGCGCGGAAAAGTAGGGTGAAAAAGAAGGTGATATTTGAAAGAAGATAAAAAAAGCAAAGAGTGGAGAGTGGGAAGGGGAGGGGAGGGGGAGAGAAAAACGAGAAAGAGAGAGAGAGAGAGAGAGAGAGCACAATATCTAAAAGATCGGAGAATCTTGTGTGAAAACTGCATGTTTGTGTTTTCCTCCCTATATATAGAGCCAGGTGCAAATATCTTGTAAAGTGTAATGTAATGATCTTGTTTCCTCAAAAAGATCTGAAATTGGAAAAAAGCTGCGGGGCTTCTTATGAGAGTCGTGAAAATTGCGGATATCACTGAAAGGGAGGCAACTTGACGAAGAATATAGAGCGAGAGAAAAGAAGATCTACTTATTTCTTCGCGTAATCTTGAAGAAAGAATCCACGGCAGAACCTCACGAAATCTGCGAACAGTAATGGTCAAGGAAGCTATAAAAAAACAAAGAGAAGAAAAGGATTACGGGTTGACTTAAATGAATATAAATAACTAACGTTAAGATAGAAAACAAGAGAAAAAGAAGAATGAAACTTACGAATAATGTCCCCACTTTCTCCCCTTCATTAAGCGCCATATTACAAAATATCAAGACTACTCTGAACATAAAAATTCTTTTTACATTTTTATGGGATGCTATGGAAATGAGGGCTTATATGAGAATGTTAAAAAATCATTTACGTTATTTTCGTTTAACATGCGCACTTTGCTTTTTTCATCACTTTAGTATTCACTGTAGTATTCACCCTGATTCATATCTGCACGCGTGAGCGCATACCTCACCGCAGCATATACATATCGCGATAATCCGTACAAATAGCTCGATTGTATAACAATTTAATCGGGCATTCACGCCTTTACCGATCCGCCGATCCTTTTCTCTTTCACCCTTTTTTCAACAGTCCAAAAACGTACGGACGTACGTTTATTTCCAATCCGACAACCGGAACTGATAGAAAGGTTTCGCCAGCTGTTTGTTATGCAGAAATCGTGACAGTTGCTTTCATCAGCTTTTCTTATTCAACGTCGAAGCGTAAATTTTCACATTGTCGAGGAATATCCACATATTTCTATTACAAATGAAAACGTTAGCTCTCATTTCATTGTTATTACAAGCCCACTGTAAGAAAAAATCTATAATTTATTACGTTCTTGTAACTTGACTCGTGAGAAACGTGTATTATATACAATCTGCGTATTAGGGAAGAGAATATCAAATTGTCGATACTTTTAACTGTTTACGTTGGGGATGTTTATCTTATAGATAACTGAACGTTAGATATATTTTGTGAAATGGAAATGCAAAGTATCGAAAATATACTTGGTTCAAAATAAATACAATAAAAATTTAAATAGCCATGGTATTTTTGCAAAGTGCTACGCGATGACTCACACTTAAGTATTTCATTGTACAGAGTTCCTCAAGCATTGCCCTGCATAGCAGGCGCTTCCAAAAATACACATTTCGTTTTAGCGTTTCGCGCACGTCGATATGCAAACGCATCAGTAATTCATGGACCGTAGCCCGTTGCAAAGTTACTGCAATAAAGAGAAGGAAACTAGGAAATTTATTAGAAATTTCCGAGCTGTAATGGGCAAAGAGATTTTTCAAAGTACTCTTTAATGCTTTAATCGAATAATAAAACATTGTTTGGGATGGTGGAATCAATAGATACGTTTCTATCATTTTTTATCGGTTTTTTCTTTTTTTACTTTTCTACATATTACATTGCATTTCTTTTATTTTTTCTTCGATCGTTTTTCTCTTAGTGATGATAAAATATTGATAACATTCGGAAATAAGCGACAAGAGTGAACGTTTTCACTTGAAAAATTCTCCTAACGTTCATTCCAATACTTTCTCTTGTTTTCGCGAATGGCGTAATGAAGGCATAAAATAAAAATATTAAGTGAAAATGGAGTATCGCGAGACGTGAACCATAATGTGATTCCAAAGTGACAAGTATTGAGCGCGATCAAACAGCGAGATTCTGCTTTCAGCTCCGACCTCTCTTCCAGTTTCGCTCATTCCGTTGTCAAGAGTATTGATATTTCGCTACGAACACTCAAAGACTCTTAACTGGCATCCAAGGCATGAGAGACATATATTTGTCCCCGACAAAAGATGTGTCCAAGAGCTGATCTTAGGACTCGTTCGAGTCACTCGCCGAGTGTCAAGGAAAAAGTAATAATAATCGGAGGCACTCGACGAGCGCGCGGAGGATGGAAGCATGATTCTGATAGCGCGAGTCCGGCGAACTCGACGGAAAACTAGAAGAAGAACGACCCGAGGAAGAGAAGAGAGATCGAAGGGAAAGGTGGAATGACGAGAGATCGCAGATCCTTGGATATGGATACCCGCGAGGACGGCGGAGTCGGTCGATCGCGAGACTCGAATCTGTTGACTTAACCGTCTCCAAGGCGAATCTCGGTATGCATCCGATGGAACCGGACGAGACGTCGTCGTACTTCTGTTTAAGTTACGCATTACCAGAGATTACGTTCGCGACATGACTTCGGCAAAGAAAATTACCGCGTATCGTTGACGTCACTTGCGGAATATCAATGTCCCCGAGACACGATTCGAAGGAGGAAGACTCGCACCACTCGCACCTTTTGCCAATGTCGTCGCAGAAGATTATTTCGAGTCGGCGTCGATCTCTGATATTTTCTGTGGCATGTACGTGACCCCAACGACGTGGAAAGACATTTGCAGCAGTGTAGCCTCGAAAAGACCCGGTACCGAGGGCGGTACAACCTTGTGCCCCTGGTACGGTACCGTTTCCTGAAGAACGAGGTTGAGTGGTGTGTATGCGTGTGCGTGGGTGTATGCGTGATTGTGTGCAAGAGGAAAAAACACGGGAAACTCAAAGGTACCTTTCGTGCGGTGGTACCTGCGGCTGAGTGTCTCTTCAAATCGCTTCGCTTCACTATCAACGTCTCTCGTGTCTGCTGGTGCTCGCGATACCGTACCGGATCGCGCAAGATCAACTGTGCGAATCGGTATTGGACGATACCGTCGAAGGATGAAACAATCCGGCGAAGCATCGTGAGGAATAGCGAAAGGTGAGTTGTGCGTTGTGAAACTGATCAAGAAAATACTATCTGTAGTTATCTCTCGCCATCAAATCTTATTTGCTGAAATTCGCTTTGCTACACGCGGACAGACGAACAGTTTGTCTCGCACAATCTTGGCGTAGAACCAAGAGCGTACTTTTGATTAATAAATTTGGCATTATTTTTAATTTAATCAATTATTTGAAGAAAAAGCCTTCGCTTTTATTATAGCAAAGACTTTATTTAGTAAACTAATATTACTATACGGTAAAAGACGAAATATATGGACACCTAATATTCGCAATAACAGCTAAATGAGATCTATTTTCAGAGATCTCAATTTTTCCGAACAAAAGCTTTCTTCACAACAAACACTACGGTACGCCGCACAGTTCTATCTTACAGCAGTTTCCAGGATTTTTCTTTCGATCGAGCTCCAACTCATTTTTATCCAATAACCGTGCAATAAGCTCATATTCCCAGCTACATCTAGTCGCCTCGATGGTGTTTTAAAAATAAATGTTTTTATCTCTCTCACTAAAAACAACTGAAAAAATAACAAACAGTAGTCTTTCCTCTGATGTATTATCGGCAATATTTCCGTCATTTGCTTTTAACGGGAAATTCGTGGAAGTAATATCTCTATCTTGTAAAAAATGTTATTTATTCCTATGATATTCTATATATTTCTCGCTAAATAAATCTCTTTCACGCCTATTTAAAAAAGTACATCGATATCGGCCTACTTTTAAACTTATTGAAAATTGATTATTGGAATATTTATTGCGGAATTAAAAAAGTTATTGGTCAGAAAAATTTAATATAAATCTATCAGCACAGAATATTATAATCAATTTACGTACTTTTAATTATTATTATATCACAAGGTAATTAACATCTTGTCGTACATTTCTTATCGATTTATCCAGATTCTGTCACAACCTAGAAATTTCTTTCGATGCAACACAGTATTTGATTACCCTAATCATTTCTCAATATACTGACAATTAATATTTAAATTTTTAATTACATGAGATGATTTAATGTAATAACATAATTTAATGTAATAACGTTAGTTTTATCGTGTATCAGAGGAAATGATGTAGTGACTCTACTCTAGGAAAGACAGACGATAACTACTTGATGGAAACCCTCTCGATAGCTTTTACGCTATTCCGAACATCTATATTTCCCTCTACAAATCTTATTAACGAAATGCGTGAGACATCCGATTTAGTGACATCTCACTTATGAGTAATTGGCAAGAAGACTGATGTGAAACTTGAGTGAAATTTATGTGCAATTTCGGCGAATTCATTGAATAACAAATGGAAAGAATTAATGAAAAGATGGAGGCGAAAGCAAAAATGCACCCCCAAATATTAGAAGTAATTTTTTTGCTTATAAATACTAAAGAATAAGTTAAAACATTAAAATTACAGAATTAATATTGAAAAATTGAAATTTTTTCTTAGTTATCTTAAAATTGATCAAATAATTTATGCTCCTTAATTTTTTCTCCTTTCTAATCTCGTGCTCTTCGTCGAGCGCAAGTGAAACGACTTCGGGAAAGTCACCTGCCGGAAAATGCTTTTTAAAATATCGTTGATACATGATTGCGTGTCAATCTCTGCCTATTGAGTTTTTCACATCGATTGACACGCGATAAAATTTATACGTGGTGTACAGTGTAGTCGTTACGATGTTATGGTACACTACGAATGGACCAATCAGAGAAGAAAAAACCATATATTCTCTTCTTTGATTGATCCATTGCAGCGTCCGCATTATAGACCTCGCAATATAGGCTTCACATTATTGCCTGTATACTGAATCGCCGGTTTATGAAGTAATAGACGAGTTTTAATATTTGACAACGTTATACCCATTACCGTCGTTGCACCATCATCTTGTCACTGTGAACTTAGGTATACATCCATCAAACGTATCAATTTATTATATCTATGGAGCTAAGCATCGGTTCTATTGAATTCCGTAGTATATGCAAATGCATAGCACATACTTATACAGGTTTTATGTAGCGATCGTTACAGCGATTTTATAGAGAGTAAAAAATTTCTCAAGAAAAGATTAAAGGTTACACATAAAGAAGAAAAGTAATAGTTGTTTTTTAATATATACGCGTTATAATGCATAAAATATAAAGAGTTTTTTTAATAAAGCAATTTTATTATCGATAATTATATTAAATATAATCATAATAATTAAGGATTGATTTTTTGATGAAAATCGTTGACATGGAAAAATCAAATATCAGAAAGATCTAAATTCATTTTTTATATTTAAGCTCTCGCTGATATAATTTTTATCGTCAGAGAAGGTTGTTTTTTTATTTACATTCCAAAAATTACGAGCGAATTTTAGTTTCACATAGATATGCCTTAAATAGCGTATAGTCGTAAAATGTCGAACGCGTATAGGCACAAACAGGGAAAAATTTGTGAATCGCATGCTGCTATTTTTCTATGACACGTCAATCGATCGTACCTCCCGGAACGGGGAATACCCGCGAAATTGAAATGGCCGTGGAAGATCATAGATGGGAGGGAGGAGGAATGCAATTTCTGCCGCGACACGAAAATTTTCGATGTCATTTCTGCCGTGCCACTATTCGAGGTTACTGAGCCATCGCACCTATTTCGTAGGATTAAATCTTTAGACATATATTTCACGTCGATATTTTGAATTAAAAAAAGGCGAGATAACGATAATCACGTTGATACATAAATGAATAGTCACGTATCATTCATAAATAAAAGTAAGACATTTTCTACTGTTTAATTTTGTAATTATTATTTTTTAAATTGTTATAAAAAATGTTATTAATGCTAAAATTAATTTAAAATATTGTATTTATACAAAACAGAAAAAATTTACGTATTTCTAATTACTTTTAAAACTAAAACTATTTTATTATTATTTGACATTTAAACACTAATAGAATGTAAATGCGATTTATCAGAGAAGTGTTATGAGAATGTTATGTAATATTAATATTATTTTTTATTCAATAATATTTTTGGACCAAAATGTAATACGAAGGAAAGACAAATCTTGATTTAAATAACAGGTTTAGAAACATAGTAAATTTATTAATATTTTCAATAACAATGTGTGCATATTTTATTATGTGTGCATAAGCTAGAAATAAATTTTGAGATATAACGTTAATAATCTCATACTCGTTAATTATTAATATAAGATAAATAACATCTTATTTGTAACAAATATCTTATGACAGATATCCGCTGTTTCTCTTTATAAAATAAAACTTAAAATATTCTACTAAGAAGATGCAAGCCAACATATTGTGAAGGGCCATTTCAGCTCCGAGGAAAGTAAAAAGTTGATTCTAACTTCATAAGCGAACAAGAAATTGTCATTAAGGTTTAACGCTTGAAGCACTAGTAAAACAAACTTTTGTTTCTGTCACGGCAAAAACCTTTTCGTTGGTCGATGGTTTTAGCTATTGTAGCTATTAAACTTAAAGTTAAGCATAATAAAATAAATTATCTAATTTATTATACTTTACATTTATTAAATAGAATAATATTGTACAATCCTTAATTTAAGAAAAACGCTTTTTTTCTGCGGAAACTTAAATTTATAGCAATAAAAAATTCTTTACGTACTATTGTTAAAATAAACTCTTTAAGTTGAAATCAGTGTGTTATTCACTAAAAAGCAGTAAATAGTTTAATTTCAGTAATATAAACTGATTCGATTAAAGAATTCCCCATTCTATAATCGAAATCACTGAAAAATAGTGAATAATCATTGACGATTACAGTTATAAGTATAGCACTACAAATCAGTAAAATTCTACTGATTCAGATTTAAAGAGAAATATTCTTAAAAAAGTAATATTTTTTATTATGAAAAAACACAATAATTAGGTTTAAATAAACTTTTAAATGTGTGAGGTTGCTCTATGAGAAACAGTTTATAGAACAGTCACTGTGATATTTGTAAGTTTTTACATCAGTCCACTATTTTTTTATATAGATAACCAATATCTCAATCATGTTGACCATAAGAAAAAAGTTATAGCCAGAATAATCAATAATAGAGCCATATTTTTATATAAATATTATAATAACGACTATGCTCATTTGTATAATTTCTCATACAGTTTCTGAAAAAAATAAAGTTATATTAAAAACATTTGCATGATATGTTCGTGATTATATTATATTAATTAAGCAATCTATTCTGACAGAAATTAATATATACTTTTTACCTTTTGACGGGAAATTCTATTGTGTGTTTAGAACTTACGTATCTTGGTTGTTGGACGATGACCGACTGGCCGTCGTCGTGGTGGAGATGACTACCAGGTTAGTGGCTCGTCCCGAAGACGACGACGACGACGACGAGGTCCACGAAGAAGCACGAAACTCGGCCGTGGGCTATCACTGCCACTGATAGAGCCGGCATCCCGTCGCAGCTCACATCGATGCCGACTGCCACATCCACGAAACGAGGTATGACGGACTATGCCGTTAAAAGCACTTTTGCTCTTTTATAGAGTATCACAATTTTTGTGTACGTTTCTTAAATCATTGGCAAAATTCTTTTTATATTATCGGTTAATTTTAACAACTTTAACAGAATTTTTCTAAAGTTGAGAAATATATTTTTTTGTGCAAGGTACTATTTAATCATGCAAAGTTATACAAGAATAATAGGATTAATTCTAGAAAAATGACTAAAATTATATTATTCTGAAAAAACTGTCCGGAGAATAACAACTGGATTATCTCGTTAAAAAGTAACAAGTGGACATTTCCAATTATTTAGATTGGAATGTGTAGAAATGAATGGATATTCCGATCTAAATAATCGGAAACATCCGTTTATTATTTTCTAACGGGATAAATCCGATCAAAATTTTTCTCAGTGTACTATATCATTATTATTAAATTATTGGGCTAGAATTATAGAAAAATAATTTAGTGACAATTTTGATTTAAAAATTTTTCAAATTCAAATTTAACAAAATTTTAATTTTCTCGTTATAAAGCTAATACTCTAATAAAAATTTTTATAAAAAAATAATGACGTATAATATTTTACAAGGATTTATTGTAATACGAGTATTTCGCTTTGTTTATAATAATTATGCTTTCAAGTACAATTTACTTTGTTAAACTCTTGCGGAAAAAAAGTTTTAATTAGAAATATGTATACAGAGAGAAAAAGAAAAAAAGAGAAATGCAGCAAGATAAAATCGTTATAATAGTGACAATAAGTATGTTACTGGGGCAATATTGGTCGATTCACTTCTCTATCTCCCATCGCTCTGTTCCCGATTCCATTCCGTGGCTAATGTAGTTAATGAAACAAAAGAGAATGTTCGTCATCATTTACCGTGTTTAATTATATAGCATAGTGAGTAGGAGGGAGATAGAGGGAGGATTCTTATCGCTAACTTTCGGTGCTCGAGTACACCGAAACGTGAAAAGGAAGGCACTTTCGAATCATTTGAATCAAAACAAATTTACCACTAAATCTCAAGCAGACATGATCGCATTAACCAACATTCGCAAAATACAAGTCTTACAAAATAGTAAGAAATCTGTGTTACTACTCATTCAGAGTAGTATGGTTTGAAAAAAAAAGAAAACTCGCATATGATAAAATCCAGCGTAAAAGTAAAATGACCGAGTATTTATTTGACTAAACATTGACGTTGCCGTAATTTGTGACAAAATAATTCTTTATCTAAAATGCTTGCTTTTTGCCGCTCTTTCAATCGTATCAGTTCTCCGATGCAACATCTTATCTACTTGTATAGATCTATTTTAGAGGAACCGAAATTCTTTAAAAATATATGTGGAATAATATTTTTCCATTTACATAACGTCCGAGTATTCTCAATTTGCTATCGAATCGTCGAAGAAAACGATCTGCCTCAATCTTGTCGCAAACTGTGGAACTGTCAGTGGAAAATATCGGTGAACGGGGAAACGGGAAAGGGACGCGGACGACTAGCGATCAACGTCGAGGCGGAGTCGGCGGTATTTAGGACTCATTGTTCTTCTAGTGGTTACCATGCATTGACTCGATAGGCATGCCTGCGGCTTTCTCCATCCCCCTTTTGCCTTTATTCACCTGCCCCGTGGCAACTTTTCTCATGGGGAGAGACACTAAGATCCCTTAACGGTACTTTATCTTTGCTACAATGCGAGATCTCCCCTTGAACTTTGATATTTACCCTCTTGTCGCTGCTGCTTGCTGTAACGATTGACGCGGATCTACAATGATAATGACTCTAATGCGGATTTACTTATTTAAGCCTGTTTTCAATATATAAAAAATGAAATCGTCAATTGGTATCTAAGGAAAAAACATGACAATTGCTAATAAAATGATAATAATTCTCCTGTCGATACTCGCGACGTTATGTTTCGCGACACAAGCTTAAAGTTCTTGATTAGCATTCTTGGGATATCTCCAAGACAATCTGATCAGTCATCGAGCGAATTCTATGCCAACGCGTTAACGTCTCGACGATTTAAAGAATTCCGAAAGATAAATGTGTCTTCCACACGATACCAAAATTCCACCGTAAATTCCTCCACGAATACTGATTTCTTCGCGTTCCCGCGAGTTGAGAACAGTAGCTTTCTTCATACGCGGGCTCGCGTGTGTTCATCTATGTTCCATTTGTCTCTCCTTAAGTATCGATCGTCGAACAACACAGACTCTGCGAAACTCGCGAGAGGTAACCTGTGGAATTGACAGAGCAAAAAGCTCCTTTCGGTTCTGAAGTTCGGCGCGTGGAGAGATTTGCAAATTCGGCGCCCCCCAAGCACGAACGCTCGCGAATATCCGTTCTATGCAAATCGGCAACCCGCTTGGTAAACGCGTTCGTGGACGAATTTCGCATACAAATTACCGAAAAACGATTTTTATTACGCGCCACGCATGGATACTACGGTCTAAAAATTTAATATTTACACATACATATACATACACGTACGCTAACAAAGTGTACCTTTACGTTTGTGAACGAAGCGGACTATCGAAATTGATTGTTTTGTTTATTTGTGGTACACAGACAAATAATATAATAGATGAAAAAATATTATGCAGATTTTGAACAGGTGCAAGTTTCTTCTCTCGCTACTGTTCTTAATTTTATCGCAATCTTATTCTTGTATGCGAGTATCTCAAAAGTTTTTGAGAAAAAAGTATTCAGGGATTTATAATGTCTACAATACCTATATAAATTAATTCATATAATATTAAATTAAATTTTTTAATAAAAATTTTTTTTTTCAAATAAAGTAAAAAAAAACATTTAACAGTGGACATAATTAATAACATAATTAGGATATAGGCTTTGGAAGAAGCTCTGTGACAAAGAATTAATAGTATCTTGAATTTGTGTATATACATATAAGCAAATTGGATTTGCACCATGAAAAATATGTTCATTAAAGGGACATTAACAGATCATAATTGAGACGTAACATCAGCATTTTAATCTTTCTTTTTAAACTCTTGAACTAAGGTACGTGTAAATATTGAACGTACATCATTACTTTATCTATAAATAAATTCACTCAACACGAAACCAATTATAGGTGCAATAACGTTTTTTTATCAGACTAACAGTGGAGCCGGATGTCAATAAATTATCTCACATTCTATCCGCGTGCTCCAGTGAATTCGATAATCTTACACCAAGGAAGAGACCAAGAAGTAGAGCATTACAGAACTCTTATTGTTTTCAGCAGTTAGATTACAGTCTAAGTTTTCCGGTCTCATCGAGGTCATGTTTATTCTGTCTATTGATCGCGGGATATCACAAAGAGTATGTAATCTATTTACGAAATCTATGAAGTTATAGGAACAGACTGAAAACTTATCCCAGTATTCGCTCGAGCAAAAATAGTAGTTAATCATTTTTATTTGATAAAAGGAAAGGATGCCCAAACATTTTTCTTAGTGTTTACGCGAATTAAAAAATAAATTATGAATCGTGATGTCGCGAAAACCACGTGGAGCTTAGAAAGAAGATTAACACTAAAAAATGAAAATTTACAAATGCGTCTTGTGTAAATGAAGTTACGTGTAAGCTCGTTTTGTTTAATCGAAATATGACGAAATATGATATAATATTATTAAATTAAAGAATATTACAGAGAATGCTACACTGAAGAACACTACTAATAGTATTACAGTAATAATATTACAGTAACAATATTAAAATAAAAATGATATAATAAAGAATATTACGGTATTATTATAGTATAAAGACAATATATTGAATGCATGGTAATATCATTTACATGGTCCAATCGGTATCGATTGATGAAATTCGTGATGGAATAATGTTATTAGAGTATTAAAATCGTTTCTCGATAATTCTCTACACTCTACACCGTATTCATGGGCTTTCTTTCATCGTGCTCATCGATCATATCAGTCGCGGCAGTCAGCTGTCTGGGAAATTAACAGCAGAGTCAGCACTTACATCAAATGTTCTATCATAGCTCAAAGTCGGAAAATTTTATAGAATATTGAAACTGATAAATTCTCTCTCCATCGATTTCCTAGACTATGTTTGATAACATTTCAATTAAGAAAAACCCTTAAAATATAATTTTCGGTCTTTCGACAGCTCACTCGTCGCACATTTGCAATATTTTTCAACAACATTTTTAGAAGCTTGTTCTTAAACATTTTATTTTTAGCTAAGAGTAATAGAAAAACTCGACATATGCAAATGCAAATTAAGTATGAAAAACGATAGCAAACGAACTAAGTAAAGGATTTAAAGAAAGAAAATTATTAATTCTCAAGTTAATGGAAAACAAGAGATTTTAAAATTAATTAACTTGTACGATTTTATTTTTTGTCGTAATGTTAAAAAATATCATTTTAAAATTCGTATTTTTCTCTTCGCACTCTATTAATTTACAAGTTTTTAAAAAGTGTCATGAAATCACGTTGAATGATTCTGAAATATTACCGTTACAAGTCGTGGAACATTTCCAGTATCATTATAACAGTCTTCCCTTTATGAAAGTAGCGTTATTGAATTCTTTTAATCTTTTTAAGAGTGATCTTACGAGCGAAGTGTGTACTTGAGTATCTCTTTTCGTTTATTTACGCGTTTATATTAATTTCTAAAATGAGAGAATTTTATTCAATATTCCCATGTTTTCTTTAATATTATGTAAAATATATTTTTTTATGATGCAATATATCATAAAAAGCAGTTAGCATATATATCACAGCATTATTCGATCATACGTAATATAATATAGTTAAAATTAAAATAGTATTACGTGAAAGATTTGAATTTAATTGTCGGAAATATCCGGAAAGAGATTGCGGTCAAGATCTTATTCGCAACAGGAATCAAACGCGGCTCAGCTCTATCAGCGGAAAGGAGCGAGTTAGGAAATCTGATAAAGGAAATAAACTAAGAGGCTTCAAGTGCATCGGATCGTTAAAGGAAACCGAAAAACCCTCTTCGTTGACAGGCACGTCGACAGTGAAATCGTAGAGACGATCGACGAAGCGTAAAATTCGTTGATAATAGATCGGGGAACTTTTTCTTCTGCGCATGAAGTTGGCGAACGATATACTTCCAAAGCTGGAAGAGAATTCCAAAAGAACTAAGCAAACGATGGAATAAGAGTGATGAAATTCGAGTTGTCAAATATAATGATGTGTTATACATCGTCATATTTGACAACTCTAAATGTTATTCAATTTGAATGTCATTATTTTTGTGATAATTACGAGTGAACATTGTTATTATTTAGTTTTTAGAAAATTTATTTTCTAATTATTAATTTAGTTATTTAGTTATTAGAATATCTTGCATCTGATTTTATTGTATCAACCGTATATTTTTGTACATGGTAGCTAATCATCTATGTGAACAACGAAAGCTTTCAGAAGAAGTATAAAATGAAGCATATTTGAAACTGGATCATATTTAAATCAACCACTTTATTTGATTTTTTGTCTCTTTCTCTCCCTCTTTCTGTTCTGTATAAGAATTGTGAAACAATATAATGGGTATTTCAAATATTATTTTAAATATTCTCATTACTCTGAATATTCATTGAACATTCCCAGATTTTTTCCGATAAAAGGTGTTTTAATTACCAGTATCTCTCTCGCCATTAGAAATTCCTATAACCAACCACGAAGTTATTTAAAGTTGCCAAACTTTGCGACTTAATTACCACGTTATAACTTTCGATTAATATTTTTCGTGGAAGAACGTCGGTCTCTTATATATACGCGTAAAATCTCTCGGCACTAAAACATACAATATAGATTTAAACAAGTAATTTAAATTTATAAATTATAAAAAATGTAATAGTTGAAAATAATTAGGTATAAGAACTAAAAGTTGTTCATTCAATTTACTTTAATTTCCTGAACCTTTTGTGAACCGATTTTCAGTAATTTATTTAATAGTATATATACTAATTGTATACACAATAGTATTTATACTAATTGTAACCAGAAAATTATGGCAAGTTACATTAGTATTTATACCAATGTAATGATATTTACACAAAATACTTATACTTATAATTTAAAAGTGAAAAGTTATAGTATTTAAAAGGTTTTATTAATTTTTGAAAAAATAATTAATTGTTTTATCGTGACATAAAATTTTTTTGAAATCTATTACATGTATTACTGTAAACCAAGTCGGATATAGGAATTCTGGAAACAAAATTTTGATTGTTTGTTGACTGTGCGTTGTCACAATTAAGGTTCACGATAGAGTTTACTTCATCATCCGCATTCGTTTTATTGACGTCGCAATATTGGGAATATTGATCAAATGTAATATACGTTGTGGGAGATGCAGCCATCTATTAATCACGTTAACTTCACATAGGATGTAGTGAGTACCGCAAACTGAAACTAAGCTACTTATTTATAAATAAATGTACATTCACGTGCAATGAATTAAACATAAGTCAATTAGATTATTATTTGTAGTTGTCAAAATCGTTGAAGTTGTATGCAAAAGCATTAAATTTGTATTATATATTCACAAAATTAATTTGCATCCTTGTTCCATCATGTAATGTTAATCAGAATTAGAAATTTAATAGAAATGTTAGCACAAAAATATGTACATGTAAAAGTTACCTGAAATTAAGATCTTAAAGTAAATAAATAAAAATAAAAAAATAATCACGATAAATCGTATTGTAGTAATTTACTTCTTGAAATATTATAGATTGAGAACTACTACAGCTTCTTTCACTAAACTTTATTTATTGCGCGGCTCAGCGCCGCGTGTGCACAAAAATGTAATTTGCATTTAGTGCAGATCAAAAAGATTATTACAGCACAGTCAAATTTACATAGTTTGCAGAGTAACGAATAGTGTTAGATAGAGATAGATAGTCATAAATGAATAGAGCAAATAGAATCCCCTTCCGAAATCATCTAACAGTGAGTCAACTCTAACCGAGATCTGATCGTATCATATATAGCCCGAACTCGAAACTAAAACAGAAACTCGAGCCGCGCGCATCATCTGTCGAATTAAAATGTTATAGCCGAAAAGCATATTAGTGCTATTAGCGTTACTACGTGTCAATATTATTTTTAGCAGCCGTGCATCGCTGAAATTTTAAACAAGGTGATCTCGCTTTTAACTCGTCGCAAGTTTGCGATAGTAATTGATGGCGTAAAAGAATATTCTCTTTCAAATATTTTGCAATAACAACTGTGTAACTATGCAAATTTAGAAAATAAATATACAAATATGAAAAATGTTAAAGATAAGCGGCCAAAATTGATATATTCGTTAGTTTGATTTTGCCAGGTATGATATGCAAATTGAGAGTCACTGAGGCTTTTAAATCAGCCCCTTCTTCCCCTCGTATGTTGTTTAGTTGCTCGTTCTTTGGTCAGATAAGCCACGTTAAAAATACATCAGGACACCTCTGTCTCTTCTGCTTCGCAAAGATCTTTGGTCACTACAATGCTTTCACGCTGCTCTTTCCTTTCTCATCTTCATTCGCATCACTTCTTACTTAAACTTTATTTTCCTCCTTTGTCTCTCTCAAGTCTCTCATTGATGTCTTCCCTTTTTTTTGCCCTTTTCCAGGGTTATAAAAAGAAATGTCAGCGAAACAGCAATGCGAAATCTGCTAGGTATCTTTTCATTGAGACTGATGGCGTAAGAAGAAGGTAGTTTGATGGATAAGCGTTACGGCAGAAAAATTCAATGTCGGCGCAAATGTGATTTAGGACGAAAGAAGGATAACGCAATATAGTACAGACAGAGAGATAGACGAATGGTTTCCCCTATTTCTGCATAAATTGCTTAAGGATATTTAAAGTGGAGAGAGAGAGAGAGAGAGAGAGAGAGAGAGAGAAGGAAAAGAACAAAGAGAAAAAATACACAGAATCAAAAGTAACTAAATATAATGATATTATTTTGGCTAATTTCTAGAACATACTACGGAATTTTTGAATAAAAGTTCTTTATCTTCTCGTACTGCAAATACACATGTTAATTCTAATTTAACATTTCTAATGCAGATAAGATTTAAATTAAAAGTTGCAAATAGAGAGAAAGAGGTAGATTTTCAGTCTAAAATTGCTTATTTTACTTTCTATTTAGTAATATCAAATTTCATACAAAAATTAAATGCTTTATATATTTTATTGTCTCTTTTTTGTCTAAATAATTTTTTTGTCGGTTAATCTGAAATTTTTTGGGATTACCAGCCCTATGCCACAATTAAACGTATTAAACATATATTGGCGTAAGATGTAATTACAATGTATGTATGTGTACATATAAATCAATATTAATAATATACATAGCATTTCCCAAATGTTCAGCCAATTTGTGAAGGATTAGTTGTAAATGATAATTTAAATATGGAAATAATCGAATATACATAAATGATGAATCGAATACATATAAACGATGATGTACCAGAATATGTCACACGACGGTATTTTCCATGCTTGAGAGCATTTAATAGGTCATGTCAATTAAAGGCAAGCTAACGGATGTAAATTAGTGATCGTATGACTGTTCTTTTCTCTTTCTTTCACTCTTTTCCCTTCTCTCGCACATATTTTAATTTTATTTTAAAATAAATCCTTTTATAGAGTTTTAATCAATATTCGTCTCATTCCAATACTCATTTCATTATTAATAATGCTGCTACATACACTGTTATAAAATTCTGTTAAAACTTTAATTTATATACGTAGTTTCCTAAAAATATAAGAAACGCTATTTTGATCTTTTTTTTATTTGACATGGATTATATACAAAATTACAAGAAAAAAAACAATATTAATTAACTTTTAAGACATATACGTTATTTTAAAAATTCTTCCAATTGTAATTTTCATACAATTGGCATCTGCTACCAAAGAAAATTTGAGAAAATTAAAAAAAAATCAAATAAGATCTAAAGATGTTAAAAAAATAAAATAAAATTTTAAAGTGTATTCATTTTGTCTCTTTAAAAAGATGAAACCTCACAAATATGAAACATTAGTAGACAAGAGCAAGGTAGTTCTTTCTTGTCTTGTTTCGTTTTTCTCGCCTCGTCACGAAGCACTCGATTCTTTTCATGTCGACCGCCGCAATAAGCCGTCTTAAAGCTCACTTCGAGGTTCTCCTCTTAAACCTATTTCGATGAAAGAAGTAAAGACCGTGAGGAGCAAGGACAAAGAATATAAGAACAAGTGGGCAATGAGATCAGCCGAACTCAATGTGCGTTTTCGAACATATTAATGCACTGTGACGGAAAACGGCATAAAACTGAAATAAAAAAATGGGAGAAAGAAAGGAAAGGAAATATCGCCAACGATCACGTCGTCGCGAAACGTCCTTTTGCACTTGGGCTGGCGCAACCTTGGGCTGACCCAGAAAGTCATTTGAATTTAACCCGGGCTACGATAAATGGCAAACTTCGTCGACAAGCAGAATAGGACGTAGATTAACTGCGCTTTGTACCGCGGATCGATACAGTTACAATGAAACAGAAAGGCTAATGGATTTGAAACATGAATTTTTACGTTTGGTATTCCGCGAATGGAATATCCCATTTCGGTTGAGGAAGACTCCCGCAAATCGGCATTTCAATACAATCCGGGAGCAATTATGTGTTGAACTTATATTTTGTAACCGGAATGGTTACAAAATACGCCGTAACGTATCACCTTTCCTGCTTTATCACGTACATAATACGCGAATTTGCTCGCGAGGATTACCGTACGCAAAGCAACTTGCGATTTCATGCTTAATTACGGAATGTAATAGGAGGGCAAATCCATTTACGCAAACGTGATTGGTCGTACCAGCCGAAAGTAGTCCGCCGTGCCAGAACTTTCTAACTTAATATATGAGTTCCTTCGCGTTTCTCGACTATTATCGTCGGCTTTTTCGGACGATAACACGGGTTATCTCCTTCTACGCGGATTCGTTTCTGCCTCTTCAACTGCAGGGATATCCCTGACGTGAGCACGGATCTACAATTGTTCAAGACAATTAACATTTCGCAATACGATTTACGTGCATTCTTCGAAATCAGCCAACTTCTCAACTTTATCTTTTGTATCGAGGCTACACAGAAAAAAAAAATTGCTATCAAATCAATAATTCATTGTTTCATATATAAGCAAGAGTATAAAATCTTCTTGGAAGAATTGAATAAATTGCTTACATATAAAAAAAAAAAATTTTCTTCGTGTAAGCAAATTATGTCTGTTTAAGATTACAAATTCTTTTTCTGTATGAAATAATAAGTTGTTGATTTGATACTAATTTTTTTTTCTGTGTACGCGTTTGATTATTAGGCACTTATAACTTGCGTCCAAGACTTTCTTTTAATTACGCCGCATACGCCGAAATTCGCCACACAAACGATTTAAAAGTTAAAAAAGAATTATACTATTTTCCATGTATTTTGAAAATCGTTGCGGCATATTTAGTGCGTAATAAACTATTAGATTCATTCTTTAAAGTTTAAAGCTATTTATCTATATTTCACTATCAGGCAGTTTCGATATGTAAGTTTCTTAAACATATAATATTTTATTGATTTACATAAAGTAAATTTGTATATTTAAAAAAATGTTATTTTTGCAGAAAGTTTGTAAATTGTTTCATTTTCGCGAATAATTATTGTAGATAGATATAATCTAATACTTGTAGAAATTTCACAAATACTTCTGTACAAATTAATTTATAAATCAGAGAACATTGATGCAATATAATTATTGCATCAAAGTTTGCTCGTGATGCTCTCGTAATTTAATATCTGTCTGATTAGGAATATGGAATAAGACAGAATAGTCGTTGCTATGACTACACTATTACCATTATCATATTACACCGTTACTATTATCGTTTGCGTGCGTGCGTGCGTGCGTGAACAAGCAGCGTGTACGTGTGTGTGTGTGTGTGTGTGCCTGTGTCAGTCTTCCTCTTAAATATCCTAACGATACTATAACAGTTATGACGTTACAACATACTTGCAGAGTATTATCTTCTCTGCGCGTAAGCATGCAATCCATGAAATTCATGTTTATTCGGTAATAACTCTGGTCGTCAATCTTTTATTGTTATTTTCTGGCATGTTCGTTATATGACAGATATAAATTAATCTCAAATATGCTCATACGTTATGAGACGAAAAGTAAAATCTTTTTTGTGAAACCTATTTTGTCTCTTTAACAATGTAAATCTAAACTGAAAACATAACATTGCAGAATAATAATCTTTTATAAACTTTATCTTACTGTCTTTGTTTTCTTCATTAAACGTCATCTTTAATCATTAAAATCGAGTATTACACTACTCACAATCAGTAAAAATATCATATTTTATTAATTTTCTAATTTTTGTATTATATGTTTTATAACAGCAAAGTTTTAAATTACAATTACTTTAAAATAAAATATAATTGTAATACAAAAAAAGACACCAAAGTGCAATACTCTCAAAATTATCAATTAAATAAGTTATAATGGGCTAATAAGAGTAACCACGGTTTGTTGGTGCGTAGAAATAATAACAATTTTATTGTCTTCACATAAAAACACAGTACGTTTTGACTCAATTTCAAGTCATCCTTAGCTAGCAATCTTTCATTATTGACCAGTGTTACATTATTTCTCTGTATGCGGGATGCTCCCTAGATGGGCAATCCACCGGTTTGAAAACCAGGACAATTTTTAGCCGGTTGATACGCCAGTGAACCATTTCCTTTGTAAGCGTTTTTATGTGAAGACGATAAAATTGTTATTATTTCTACGCATCAACAACCGCGGTTACTCTTATTAGTCCATTATAACTTATTTAATTGACAATTTTGAGAGTACTACACTTTGGTGTTTTTTTTTTTTTTATTGATAATTGTAATATATTTTTGCTAACATTGTTATATTTAATTATTAATTTCACAAATATTGTATTTTTCGATATTTTTGTCGAAAAATAATCGTCCTTAGATTAAACAAAATATGTATTGTAAGAAAATAAAGTTGTAACGGTGGAATATCTTATATACTATATTCTGATAAATATAAGCCTGGTAATCATTTTAGTTTTCAAGAGAAGAAATCACGAACATTTCTTAGAAAATACTCTATTACTACAGAGTTCTTCAAGTGCGTCTTTATAAAAACACATTAAGAAGACATATGTCAATGTATGTATAACATATTATTAGTAGCTCGACTACTGTTAAAAGTATTTTATTTTAATTATAAAAGGTTTAAAAATAATAGTTCAGCACTCATTACATAATTTATTGCATAAAATGTTTATCGCGTCACACGTTTTACATTATCTAAAATGTTTGCGTAAAATACTGGTACTATTAATCATTAAGGACCTTGTAAAGTCATATTAAATGTGATGATGTTTTTATTCCCTAGTATTGATTTTATGATTAATATTTATTTTCCCCTCGCCCTTTCTCTCTCTCTCCCTCTCTCTCTCTCTCCCCGTTTCCCTTTCTCCCTCAATTTTTTACATTTTAAAATCCATTTTACAAATGAATATTTTACATTCAATATTTCATATCGTCTAATAATTATACATATATGTATATAATGGAGATATCGATATTCAATGGTAAGTTTTCATTAATTAATCTGCGTTACCTCGTCGACTTGTGTAATTGAAATTTGATAAAAGGCGGCGTAATTATCAATATTACGTAATTTGCTCAGATAAATAATATATTATTTAGGTATAATAGCTCAACCGAACATTTGCGAACTTGAATTGTAATTAATCGATATTACAATGTAATATCTAGACGTTTAATCTAGCAATGTTGCAATATTAGCAACCAAACGCTGTTGTATATTACTTTTAAAAAATCGTTATTTATTATTCGTCCGTACATTATTCAGGAAACTACGAGTAATGATTTATAAAAAAATAGTTTACTAAACAAATACGTATAACATTATCTCTACGACTTTTCTACGTTGCGATAATGCGCGTTTTTTGCGCTTACATAAATCATGTGAAGTACGAGTTCTCAAATTCGCTTGTGTAAACACAATGCAAAGCGCAACACATTTTTTACCATTTTAATGGCATACTGTACAATTAAAAATAAAATCTTACGAAAAATAATAATTATGATATTTTAAATATTTTATGGAAATAAAACTAAACTTTATCGAAAACAACATTCTCATTATTTCTATATGCAAAAATATCAAGATGATATCTTGGATAAATTAAGTATATGGGCACTGGATTATTAGGCTAAATTTATATAGTATATGTTTTACAAATCATATTATTTATTAATATGTACGCAATTAATTTTATTTAAGATTAATAGCAAACATATTATTTTATTTTAATATCTATAAGATATTAAAACAATTACCAGCATAAATAATCTACATTTTAAAATAAATTTACATAGCAAAATTTTGTTTGGAATTTTGAAACGGGACATTTGTTGAAAGCTGTGTTACTAGCAGACTTAAAAATGTGCGAAGAATGGATCGTAAAAGGCGCCATAAATAATTTTCCGCCATAATTTTCCAGGCGGCTGACAACCAGTTGAAAGGCTAAAAGCCTTTTGTCTCCAGTTTCGTTTAATCCGCGAAAAAATTGCAACACGGACGCAGTTCCGTTTTTTCGCAGCAATTATCACTGCATGCTTAAGTATCACACATCCGTATGTATTTTACATTATATATTTTACGACTCAATGAGATATAAGCACGTCACTCTTCTTCTATTTTATGCATATTTAAATATTTATATTTGCATTTCTGTTGTTGAAGAGTTAAGCTAAAACTGTCTTTTCACACGATATTGTTAAATTTTATGATTAAATACATAAATCTTGAAAATTAAATTGACATTCCTTACACATTTGTAATTATAATTTAATTTGGAGATAAAATGGAGAAAATGGACAAATTTTATATATCTCTAATATTTTTAATTCTTGTGACATTTCTCTAGAAGTTAAAAAGAAAACATTTGCAGAATTAATTGACATGTCAGTATACGGAATATGTTTATCTGCAATACTAAATTAACCGCGAACGAAAGAAGTCTAGAGAAATTTCTCGTTTTATTGATATCTTCGCGAAGATACATATATAACGGGAGAATCGCGAAACGCGAGTATATAGGTACCATTTGCACGAACTACAACCGACTAATGTAACTTAAGATCTCTCTTGGGGAACCATTGCCTAAGCTGCTATTTTGGGAGCAGGATCGTTCGGAATTATCGGGAATTTATTCGAACACTTGCAGACAAATCCGAAGTTAACCTACCATGAAATAGAAAGATGAGAAAGCGAATTGGACACTAATATTTCTGCAGCTAAGAAATATCGAAGAGGTAAATACCATATATATACATATATATATATATATATATTTTTTTTTTTTTTGTAGTAAATATATATTTAATTAGTAATATCAACTATGTCTTTTCAAATAAGTTTCACATAAGTTAAAATATACATTATGATCTATTAACATTTCTAAAACTTAATTTACTAAAACTCTTTCTCCTTTTCTTTTATAATTCTAAGACTACGCGTATCCGAATATTTTAGTTGAAAAAAATCTCTTAAAAATTTCTCGAATTAGTTTCTAATAACTAATTGTACAAGTTGTAGGAAATCGTGTATAATTAGTATTAAAATACGTGAATCTAACGTAATGTGGATTTATCTCCTCATACCAACGTTGGTATTGCGGCAATTAATCCTTACGAGTTTACCGCTTGGAGGATCAGTAGCTGGATAGCATTAAGTGTGCAAAATTATGGCTCATGTGGCGAATATTGTTGCTCATTTCAAGATAATTTATCGCCCCTCGCATAGTTTTGAATAGAATGGTTGGGAATACAAACGGATATGTCACAGAGGGTGAGTTTAGCAGAAAGAGACGGACGTTATTACGAAAATTGGATTTTATCCCGCTCTGCGGTGGATAATAATTGAATCAACGAAACATCGCCGCGTACGTTAATATGTTCTCTCTCTGCGCGTATATACAGAAAATCCTCTAGAAAGACGGAAAGACCGAGAAAAATATTCTCGTACAAAGGCATAATACGTACAAGTGTGTACGTGTGCGTGAACGTTTTGTACGCGAGACATATGCAACTCAATAAATTATTTCGTCTTGTAAATACTCTGAGAAACGTTTCGCTAAATCTTTCACGTTTCCGTGCGCATGAGTAATAGGCGTCGTTCAAATATCTCCTGTTCATTGTTTTCATTTAACCGACGTGCACGGCGCTCTCCCATTCTCCTGGCGAAATTTATACGTGCAAATATTTGCAGAATTGTAGATGCCTCATTTGCAAATACAGAAGTACGGAGTATATTTATATGATTCAAAAGAAGAGCGTTCGTCACTAATCTCATTTGCAAGTATATGCATTGAAAAACTTTAATGAATAAATCTTCGTGTGAATATAAACAAGTAAAAATTTTCAATTAACGTTTAATTAATTTCAATTGTAACTTTGTAAAGATTCTTGTAATTACAATCTATATTAAATATTTAAAATTTAAGACTAAAAGCTTATTTCTAATAAGTTGTTGAAAAAAATTAACTATATATTTATAACCGCGGCTATATGAATATATTCATAATTGGCACATAATTGAGGCTAAGGGTTTATTGACATTGATAAATTCAGCGCCGTGAGCATGATGAAAATATTGGTGGTTGCCTTGCCGCTCAAAATTCAATATTATTTTTTTATTCTCACAACATTATTAATTTTTTAAATTATTGTTTAAATGCTATCAGGAACTTTTTTATTTAATCTTACGCTTTCTAGAAAAATATAATAGATGAAAATAAAATAAAATTAGAAAGAAGTAAAAGAAGTATTTTTTTTTTTTTAAGAAAAAAATTATCTAAATAAACGAAGTAAAGACGTATCTTCAGGAGTTGTCGCGAATCGATATTATATCCTGAGGGATAATCTCACGCCGAGTAAGAGCTCTCTTTTTCCTCACATGAAAGCGCACGCTATCGCTTGGCAGTGATCCTCGACGAGACGATGGGGATATTTCGCCACGGCATGTGTTTCTAGGAGAGAAGTAGGATCATTCCAGGGACGGCTCAACGTTACTCGCGCGAGTGGCGGGCCCTCGAGTATAATTAGATGTCCTAGTTTACCACGCGGCATGTCATTATGGAATCCGTTCGCCAGCAGCAAATGCATGTCTCTACGCTACGCGCTACCCGAGCGAGTATGTTTGCGCTTCGCTCGATAATATAAGCGGTCCTGCAAAGTAATTATGCATACGCACATGTATGTACAGCTAAAAGTTGACAGATTCCACCTGGACAACTCGTATCTCCAACTCCCTTATTATTCTCGATATATAACGTACACGTATATTTTATAAGTGTAACATGTACTCTATATTATATCAATGAATTATTATTAACGTGAAAAAATCAATGTTGGATTAAAATATGCTCCTTTGTTCTAAGTTATCACTGATTTAAAAACAAAATAAGAGGATCATGTTCTTGTTTGATTTATTGTATATTTTTATTTATAGTATATTACAATGTGACGTGCCGCGCCGTGAGCTGGTCTACTACAGTGTAATGATTTTTTCATCAACTTACATATATAACTTTTTTGATAAAAATTTCTGTTGTTACTACAAACTATAGTAATTGCAAATATAAACATCTCAAACATTGAAAATAACAATATTATGGTAGCGCCATACGAACATAAATTAAATGGCTTGCGAAAATACAACTGCGTCTTATATCACACAATGCATATTTAGGAAAACTATTCTTTTATCTCTTGGTCCCCAAAGACTGTATAATGAACATTTTACGTTCATTTCTTTTCCTTTTCTCTCGTACTCTTTTCATTGCGAATATCCTATCTATCGTGCTTCAACGAAAACGTGCCGAGAATATTTTCATGTCATTCCATCCACATGGGATGTTCTACGTAATGTGTGTGGTTGCTACAAAATTAGAATCTTTTATTTATTTCTCATAAGATCGTATCCAACCTGAATTATGTTTTCACACTTGGTACAATTATCCTTCCATTAATTTATCTTTACTTGGCTTCATTGCATTTAAAACTCATTAATTCCACAATTTTTTTTCATTTTCTCTCTCTACTACAATCAAATCAAAATGTCGTTTTCGTAATTTTTTAAGTTTTAACGTAAGCAGTAAATAAACTAAGAAAACATTTGCTTTTTTAATTGTTTACTACCTAAAGATTATCGCCATCTTGCTTACTTTGTTAAAAAAAAAAATTATTTCTGCAATGAACAGCATCCGTTTTGACAAACGTAACTAATTTAGTTTCTACAGACTGTAACAACACTGAAATAATGCAATTAATACAGCTGTGTTAATTGAAAAATCGAGTGCAACGTTAATCGATTTAGGCTTGTTATTGAGTAAATTTTTTTATAAAAATTATACTATTAATAGTAAATTATTTTTATCTCTTACCTTTATCACACACATTACTTTTAAGTACTTTTTTTTTAATTATTTCAATTTCAAACTTAAAAAATCATTTTTTTAACGTATTTATACTGTTATTTTAACTTCTTGATTTTCCCAAATATATCAGAAAGTCAGATTATAATGAATTCTGTAGGAAGTGCGGTCAGAGGACTCGTGAGACCAATTTCCACAGCACTCGCTTGTTCGTCCTTCACCTGTGTCTCGGCGGTATCTAGACCGATGGTCTATGAAATAACTTTTTGTCATTTTGCTATCGGATTGCCACTAATAATCCAAGTGTGCAGTATACTTGAAATATCGCAGTTTTTCTTGTATACTTTTGCTCACATATATAAAACATTCTTTTTATACCTTGAATTCTGAAATAAATTAATAACATTTTAATTTATTTATACTGAATTATGAATACTACTTGATTTCATCAATCACAGTTTATTAAAGACTTTGCTTTTTTTAACTTTATCCTGTCACGCGACAAGATTGATTTCGCAAAATTATTCACGATTATCAGATTATTTTAAACGATTAAAGTTTGATATTTCTTTTAAATAATCCAATCAAGCACAATCAATACACTATGAGTCATTTAAGAGCAAGCAAATATGTACAAATTTTCTTTCTCTTTTTCAAGTACTCTGCTTTTTACATCCCCCTTTGCTCACATTGCAATACACATCAAAGCTGTACGAAACAGATATATGGTGATTTAATAAAAGTGGACTGTATTGGTTGACGTATTTTATGATACACCACCGATCACGTATCAAGAGAGTGGGGGAGATTGTACGGATAACCAGGCTCCGGAATGTCTCGTGGGAGCTAAAACACCTGCATCCAGTTCCATAACTCTAACCACTCTTCCAAGCTACGATTCCATTGGCGAATCTCTCGAGTCTATGCCTTCTGGAAACTGGCCAAAGTCACTATCCAATTTTCTGCCCTCTCTTTCTCTCTTCACCCCCGAGAGCATTCTTATTCGTTTCTCAAGGAAGTGTATGCAGCAAGCCAATGACAATTACAATCTCTAACATGCGTTTTTCTTTGGCTCCATTACAAGATAAGCAATGAAATTTATGAAAACTACTTCCGACATATAAATAATGAACTTTACACGTTTTAATGCAAAAAATTATTGCTCATTTAATAAATCTTTCCTCAAAGAGTACAATAATATTTTGACAAAACTCCTTGCCCTTAAGAGTCAATTAATAATGTTGAAAATTTTAAACGTAAAAATAATAAAAGTAACGAATATTGCTATATATTTTTAATCGGAAATATTTTTATTCGAAATTTGAAAGTGAGAGAGAGAGAGAGATTTTAGAAGAGTTATACTGTAATAACGTTATCATTTCGTTTGTATAAATTTGTGAAATACTATTATATGCCCAATTTTTCTTAACCGGATTGTAGACTTATTTCTCCGAGATAATACGTATTGAGGTCAGCCGAAAATAGCCGCTCTCCAGAAAGGAATTTATGTATCTCGAAATTTCCCACTCTACTTACTTTAACCGGTGCATTCCGATAAATTATATTCTCCAATAACAACGCCGCGCCAATGCACTGTAAGATTCATATAAGTTGGACAGCGAATAATCGGAATCCTTCAATTTGACAAAGGTTCTCGGTTCGTATTCCAGAGTACATTAATCGGTTTACGTACTAGATTACATATATACATGTATGTGTACACTACATTTTTATTATAAACAATTTATATATATCAGGACATATTAATGTCAATTTCATCGTATCATATTTCAGTTTCTTCGTATGTTCAAGTTCATATTTGTTACATCCTTATATCGGATATACGAGGTATATGTCGAAACGTTTTTAAAATTTAAAGTTTTAATCATGATCACGTCACGGACACGTTTTCTTTTTCCCCGATAAAAATTTTCTAGAGAAAATATCCTACCAGATATTCTGAGGTTAAATCAAGACTGCAATGCAGCTGCAAAAGTAATGTTTTCATTTTTTATTGTAACCTATCCAATCTTATAACTTTAAGAATTTTTTGTATTTTTTGCCTTGTTCTGATTTTATTAGAGATACAAATAGAGAACATTATGCATGCATACGAGCCGATATCTGCAGGAGCGCTTTTCGAGAGAAAAATGAAGAATATATTTTCTTGAAACGCGGCCAAGGTCGAATCAAATATTGTTCTTTTGACTAATCTTTCCTTGAATAACAAAAAGACCTGCCAACTGCTTACGAGATATTGTTCATGCCAGCTGTGCAACGGTACTGGCGTGCTCTCTGAAAAAACTTGAATGGAAATCTACTTGAATGAGAAATTTATGAACTTTTCGGATTTTGATAGCTTGCCAATCTTGGGATCGAAGGGTAAATCAAATCGCGCACAAATTCCGAAAAGTCCATCCTTTGTCTGCAATCCATAGTTGCAGATTTGTTGTTTACTCTGAAATACGATATCAATCAGTTATCTGACAACTGTAATGTGTACTTTGGATAACTTTTGAAACGTAAGAAAGCTGAAAATAGTAAAAAAATAAAATTAATTGAATATTTTTCAAATTTATGTCATATTATATCAGATATATGAAACACATGTCGAAACATTTTTAAATTTTTTATTATAAGCGCGTATTCGAATACGTTTCCTTTTTTCCTGATAAAAATTTTTTGAAAAAACTATAACACCAGTTTAAAAGGTAAACACACACGTTATAAGCTACATTATATACTTATTAATCAATAAATTATTAATTCTTCTAAAGATGTTTATTTACCTTACAGAAATTTACCTACAAAAAATTCCTGACAGTAATAAATTGGCGAGTAATTTAAGTAATATATTACTTATTTTCATAATTTAAAAATACTAATAACAGTACTTTTAAATTACTAAAATAAGTAATATATTACTTAAATTACTCGCCAATTTATTATTGTCAGTAATGCATTTCTGTAAGGGTAGTAATTCAATATCTCTCAGAATTATACATAACACGTAATATTTTTACCAAATAATCATTTTTTCTCCATTTTTGCTTCAAGTCTTTAAATTAAGAAATAAAATTATACATTTAAAGTGAATCAAGCTTAGATATAAAATTTTTAACGACATATCGCTATTTTGCCAATTGTTTATTAGAGATCATTGTTTTTATCATAGAAAGGGGAATTGGAATAATCATTGTTGACGTGACATCTTGATAATAGAGGATGTTACTCTCAATCCATTACACCGAATGGACATCGTCGCTATCACGACATGGTGATTATCTGTGATAGTATGTATGCTAATTTGATTACCGGACTCGCCGAATCCGCGTGCCTAATTCGTCGCATGAAAATACAGCTCCGCTCGCGTCAGCGAATTAGTTAATTGAACCGCTGCGGATTAGCGAATTAAATCAACAAGTTGAGAAACGACTTGGCGAACGACGCAGATTGCTGTAGAAGTGGTGCCACAGGATTTAACGCGATTAATTAACAATGTTGCATCGTTGACTAATATGTCGGACAATTCTGAAACTCATATTTGTCAATTTCTTACAAATTTTAATGAGATGTTTTGGCCAACAATAATTACGAATTTTATAGATTTATGTTTTAAACAGCATAATTACATTAAGAAGATCAGTTTATATTTATACACCATTTCCGACCTAAAGACACGATTTCTTGAGTAGTATAACTACATCCATCAATATTATTTATTTAACGGGTTATAATTATTATAAATAATATTAACACATATCCAAAAATTTATTATTTTTGATATTCTTTGCATGAGAAAAATTTTTAACTGTAAGAAAACGCATGGAAAATACATTATACAATAAATTATACTTTTAATATTTTAAGCTATAAATTATAATCAGCTATCTTCTTTTCAAAATTGTACATAACTGATTTTGTTTTATTTTGAGCTCTAATTAAATTTCTAAATACATTTAATTATCTTAAAAATGTATTTTTTTCCATTCTGACAAATTATGATGCTGTTCAGAAAAAATGGATTTAAGCTTTATTTTTTAACACATTTGTTAGATATATTCAGCGATAAATTTTTGGATATATTATCAGTAACAGAATATAACATGGAGAAATGATCTCTGCCTGTTAAATGTGGCTGTATCATATCTCTTCCGGAAAACACGACATCACCGATATTCGATCCTCGTTCAATTATCCGTATAGTTAGATGATCAGGTCGAATACATCGTAGTTTCAGCCAAGTTTTGGTGTAATTGCCACCACAAGTTTCTAATTATGATTTCAAGCTAAGTCTCTTACTAGAAACTTGAGAAATTAAATTACTGATAATTTCATGTAATGCGATTTAATAAATCAAGCGGATACTTTTCATATGCGTAAGTATAAAAGAATGTGTATTACTTCAATCTTTTAATAATTGGTGTTAATAATAACCGATTTTTATATACATGTTTATAAGCACAGAAAAAATTTCTGAATCCAATACTATTAATACAAATTGAACAAGAATGCCCTTTATGGTCGCAGCTAGGTCTTCATGCTTCTATTGTTTGTCTGATTTTATATACTTTCCTCAAGTTCAATGAACGCCGAATTCTTTTTCAGTCATAACACAATTCTAAGTTAAACAAGATTAAGTAATATCACGTATTATTAAACATTGACCCTTTTACCCCCTAAAAAAAAAACTGTAAAGAAATTACAATACTATTACTTTTGTATGTATTACAAAGTAAGATTGATGAATTTTATAATATTTTATTCTTAAAAAATTCTGGAATCTGAAATAAAAAGGTCTTGATATTGTTTTATTAATTATTTTATAAAAATTTAGACAATAAAAATTTGTAACAATCATATGATATTCTTGATTTAATCAATAGATTGATCTAAAGAAAATTTGAAGGATTTTTCTTTTCTAATAAAATATTACGAAGACTTATAAGAGAAGTTGCTTTGTGGATATCAAAAATACCTAGTTCCGTGGCATAAAAGCTCACAAGAAATCGCTTTAAAGCTGCTGGGCTTTCAGCGGTATCTGTGTAGCGGTTAATCATCGTGCGTTATAACAATGAGTAAATTTTTATTCTAAATGTAAGAATATATTAGGTGAAATTTATATGTATTACTCTTGTCTGAAGATAATAAGTCAATCTCATTTAATTCTATTAGGAATTCGATCGATCTCATCTTAATATTATTTCATTTTTATCCAGCATAAGGTTGCAATAAGATTGCAATAAGTACATCAAGAATATTTCAATCTTGTTATTAGAAATCCTTTCTGAAAGAGCGTCTTAAGTGCTGTTTTCAAGATATCAGCCAGTCGCAAAACCATATTAGATATTACATAAGTCGATTTTGAAATGAGATGTTCTGAATCTACTTTGAATACCGATCAAAAACTCTGAGATTTTGATAACCAACGTATTAAGTATATGATATTGTCGCAGAAAATGTAACAATATGAACTTTGTTCTCCTTCTATTTTTATGTTTTTTAAAATCGGAAAATATTTTAACCTTCAAGTAACAATATGTTATATAATAAAAAATATGTATAAAATAAAATAGAAAGCAGAATAAAATAAAATAAAATAAAAATAGTTTGTTGCAATATTAATTGATATTTTGTCATTTTTGTCATTTAATTAAATTATTTTATTTTCAAATTATTGTCGACTCAAATATAAAAATACAAAGTTTATATACATTTAGAAAACCTACACTGTTGATGAACAATTGATTCTATTTTATTTTCTCTCTGATCGTGATAGTTACAAGTATATTTAAATTATTGATAAAAACATGCATCAGCAAACAAGATTGCATAAAATTTCTTATAATAAAATCTTATCGGTAACTCTAACAAACTTGGAATTAAACCTTTTTAAAATTATTATACGACATATAAAGTATTAAACAAAGTCAAATATAAAAGATATATATAGAAAAAAAATATGCTTCCCTTTTTTTCTATCGTACCCAACGAGTATGAAACGTGTACAAAATAGTTGCGTACTTTTAAGAGTGAATATATATGTAAATGTGTGTACGTGAAAAAATCTAGTAAAACCTGACAGAAACGGCGAATATTCGAGCTTTCGCCATTCACGTAGACAAAGCTGTAAGGATTAGAGACGAGTTTCAGATTCGAGAGTCTTCCTACCGTCTTCTACACCAGTTCCATTTTGCAACTCTAATGATATTCTTCGAAGGATTTCTTCCATTCCTGATGCATTTTTATCTTTAGCTTATGTTCTAGTGAGACATATTTACAACTTAAATCATAGTTGCTTTCTATTAATTCAAATTTCATATTTAATCCTAATGTATATAATATACTTTAAACAATATAGTATACAAACATAATATTATTCACAAGACAAAACATATTAGAATTATTTTTGCTTGTCTAATCCACTGTTCCTGTTAATCGGCAAGCGTTTCTTCGATGTAAAAATTTAGTGGTTCCAACATCGATCAATTGCGAGTGACGTTCTTAAGGCATAAGAAAAATGAATAGTAAGTACGCATACACAGGCCAACAGAGTCCATCTATCTTTCAAACCTGCTTTAGAAGAACATTTTTCTGTACATTATATATGATCAGTGAAATTTTCTTCTTCTTCATACAGGGATATTCATCGATTTTTTATTTGCACGCGCATCGTCTCCTGCTAAGTATTATCATTGACCAAAATAAACGTGCGATCTGTCGCAGACAAAGTTTATCTATTTAGAAAAAACTTGTGATGAAAAGTTTATCATAAATTGAATTTTTTTATGCTGATATAAAAGTAGTACTATACGTTAAGTAAATACAGATTGATTAATAACTAATTGGTTGTTAAACTACACTAATTTTTGAGATGTCATATATAATTACTTTTTTAAATATTTATGTTAAAAGTCTATAACTAAAAATCAAGTCGTTTGCATTCTATTTTATTATTAATTATAAATATTACAAACGTTTTATGAATTTAATCATCGTTCAAACATTCAGAGTTTACTTAACTTTGTGAAAAAATAGAGTGTTATTGTCATTTAACGAAATATAAATCATTTATTAAAACAATCATTTATTGATACATCTTTGGTAATTTTGCATGTGCAATCTACACTTTATACTACATTATAAAACTTACAAAACGTATAAGAAAAGCGCAACATATGTATACGTCATATAGGTTTTATCATGTTTGTTAGCGATACATAGCTGAATGTAGGTTGAGATGTAGCATTTTAGCATTAAAAATTCACCAACTCTTGAAAACTTTCAAATAAAATTTTTATGTTGGTACAACTTCACCTGCTTCCATCTAATAAAACTCGATTCGTAAACGCAGATCAATCTGCAAAGTTTACTTTCAATGTGCCTTAATTATTTGTTCTAATTTGTTTATTGCAATTTATTAATTTAAAGAAATTAATACTTTCAAAACCTTACATAGGATATATTAATTTATGCTTATACAATTACATGCAATTGCGAGAATAAAAATTGATCATGAAATGACGGCTTAATTAATGCGCAACCATATATTGGTTGCAACTGTTGCTTTAACAAATTTCTATCTATTTTATTTTATATCGCATAATAACCGCACAATATCATTAAAATGTTAATCTAGAAAAAATACATCAAAGTTATAAATAACCAAGAAAAAGATCAAAGTTGTCATTAATATATTATGAAGTACTACTTTAGTACTTATAACAATAAAATAATAAATCAATTTCATTAATTATGCAATTTCTAATAGGCATATTCATTAATTATACATGAGCGAGTTTTTACCATTTCATAAACGGTATTGACAGTAAGCAGTAATACATTATTATAAATGCTAATAAATGGTTGAGCGAATAATGATATTATTATAACATTTTTCGTATAATATATCTCTTATTATCTTAAAACGTTTTAATCTAAAACGTTTGTTAAAATAAAATTGCAATTTCAACTAATTGTTGCTCATCGGCGTATTTTCCTTTCAGCAGCTATTAATAATTTTAATAATTTTGTTCTTGCAATGAAAAGTAGCTCGTTTAACAGAAATAATAAAATAATACGTTTGCTTGTAACTGAAAAATTTGAATTGAGGTGCACCGTTAATTAAAAAGACATGAATTTATAAATTATACGAAAATGAGCTTGTAATCTGGCAATTCGCCGAATTTATATATACTGAAACTGCTACAATTCTCAAGTTGGATTTTGCTTCAATTGAGGTAGAATCATCGCAGATTACTTTTTATAAAGTGAATAAATTTAATTTCACGACATCAAAATACGTTTTTGAGAAAGAGAGAAAGGATTAGATTTAATCACTTTTTAGAAGAATCAATCATCCTTTTTATAACAAAAGATTAATTTCTGAGATAATAAAAAAAAATATGGGTTAAACAAGCAGTGCGATACCGAAATACTTTCTGATACATATCTTACTATTTTAGAATTATTATCTCCGTCTTAATTATCTTGACCTTTCCCTTTCCACTTCTCGCTCCTTCCTTCTTAATCCCTTTTGTCTTCTACGCAACGGTTTCGTGCTATATTATTTTATATCAATATTTATGTATATGTATAACATACTTAATAACAATATTGAATTATACTGACCTTTCCTCGGATACGTTTATAGATGTCTTTATCCCTTCCACTTATTATTTATTATTTTTTACTTATTGATTATTTACTTTTAATTTTTAATTCTAATATTAATTTTACGTTTCTTTCCTTTTTTAGTTATTTAATTATTTTATTTTATCTAATTTCTTTTCTGATTAATTTAAAACATTTTACTTGCTCTAACTTTGCACTTGCAAATTAAATTAAATTGACTCATATTTAAAACGGTTGAATGCAATTAGTTTATTGTAGTTGCACTTTTCGTATAAATCTTCCATCCACGACCTGAGGATTGTATTTCTGCTCATCCACAGCCTTAGACAGTTACAGAAAACAAGGTTTGCAAACTTTGTCATTTGATATTTTATATATATATATATATATATATATATATATCATTTTCTATTAATTTAAATAAAATCATCATCGACAAGATGTTAGCAAAGAAAAATATCTCAAATTATTAGACACGCAAACGAGTGATTCACGGGCTAATGCACCCCCTGTCGTCGGAAGAGAAAGTACGAGCTGGATACTGGGTGGAATGCACGCGAGGATAGTCTAGAGGACGAGAGGCTGGAAAACATGAGAGAGAATCCAGAACGAACGAGGAAGGATTTGTTCGGCATTGTGCCGCTTGAAGCTTCGAGATCCCTCTCGCCGAGAGATTACCAGGATTCTGACTATATAGCAGATACGTCGAACGAAAAAAAAAAAAAAGGGTAGAAATTGATGGCAACGTTGGATGCGTGAATGGTACCTACGAGAGTGTCGAGAGGGAACACTATTTACATGGAAAATAAAGGAACAGTGAGAAAATTGGAAGAGGGAGACAAAGATATCGACTTTTTATCAATTTTCTCTCTGTTCTCATTACCTTTATCATAAACTATACTTCTATTTTTAATAAAAATAATATATATATAAATATCATCTCAATGATATATAATTTTTCTTCATTCTAACAATGATATTAATTTCCTTCCACTTATCGATCATCGTTTTCTAACTCAAGCTCACATAATCTTTGGATTCTACATTTTATAATTATTAAGCGAGAACTTTATTAACCTGTCATTGCAACGGAAAATTATTATCCTTTCCGAAAAATCCATTCCGTATTCTTACATTGAATAGCGTGCGCAGCTGTTAATGATAATAGCAGCGGAAACGGTGATTTGATCGAATTGCAGACGTTAGTTGTTCTATTTAAACATGCACGCAAGCCGCGAGTCCGATAGTTAAGCATGATTGGGCGAACATAATACAACATTGAAAAGCCGCAAATCCACAGAGTGCTTTGCCTACCTACAGAATCGGCATAATTGAGGAACGATCGATAGTTTGTTAAACTGCATCGCGACTGTGCAATACAATATTAAGTATAACGCACAAAATATATGTCGCGTTGTCGACGTAATTCCTGGTTTTTCTATCGTATCGCCGAAAAATTGATAATATATCATACGCGTGTCTCTCATGAATAGCGGAAACGCATGTATGTAACTAACTGTGTAGCAAAACTAACAGTGTTAAACTATACGTGCAAATATTCGGTAAATATTTACTATCGTAACGTTATACGTGTGCCAATAATCGAGTTGATTTGTGACGAGTATGCTATTAATAGAATGTCTATGTAATACATTTGACAGCTGGCATCCTCCTCTCCTCTTCCTCCTCTTTCCCAGTAACGGAAATTACTTATATGCATTATTTGCACGTTACATGTTTCACATCTCGCGTTTCGTCGAATACGAAAAATTTCATACATTTGCTATGAAAAGTGGTAAAAGAAATTTTCATCATTTTAGATGTCTCTCGATTCATGCCATGCTTTTCAAACGTTTCACCAAATCTTTATTATCAATTATAAGTCAAAATCAGTTTACGAATTGATTACCAATCAATTTTATTTCCATAATTAATTCAAACACATCGATTGAACATCGCAAATTATAGTTTGATGAAAAGCTATTGTACTCGCTCGCTCTTGCACGCTTTTTCCTATATAATTTTAAATATAATTTATATCTATCATCATACACGGTAAAATCTGACCTATCGAGTTGGAAATGTTACAAATCCGCATCACACGATTTTCGATTATTAAATTTCCTCGCATCTATTCGGATTTGCACAGTAAAGAAGAGCGAAGGGAAGGGTGAGAGGGAGAGAGGTGTCAGTAGATTGGCTCCCGTTTTTGGCTTCCATATCATCCGACATTAGTCAACGTCGATATCGATAAATCGTATTCGCAAACTACGAGCACGTATCTGTTACTAATTTGGTCACGAATCACGTTTAACCATCAACGTATCCACCGACGTGTGTACATCGTTGGCACTTTCGTGGCTTCTCGTCTACTAGATCAATGGCAATTAGCGCCGGTTTATGGGCTAACATGTTTATCAAGTGTCAGAAAAATAATCGCGAACAATCGTTTAGAGCGCATTCAAGCGGAAACAAAACGAATATACCTTTATTGGATATGATATAACCATGATGTAATTTTATTACTTAATTACGTTCATTGCTGTAGGTATTATCACATACCGTTCGATTACTATATTTCATTTACGTTGTATCATTAGTTTCCGCTTTCAAGATTAAATTAATAATTTAAGATAGCATTATTTTAGATATATATATATATATATATATATATATATATATATATATATATAAAATATAATAAATTATAAATTATAAAGAATGAATTAAAAAACTTTTTTAAAAATTTTACGTATTTAAAATCTGATGACGTAATTTTCTTTACAAATCCTGTCATATTAAAATTTTAATAATTTAACAGACAAACACTTGCCAGCAGTTACTAATATTTGAGTAATTCAGTATACTTAAAAATTTGAAATTTGCTGACGTATTGACTGCGTAAATTCGCAGCACTGTCGTCAATGCGAACAAACGCAGAAGATAGGCAAACTATACTTTTTTACTAGGTCAAGTGTGAACCCACTAATTACCCGCGGGCAACCTTGTTTTCTGTAACAAAAGTAAACTTTACCGCAGCATTCCCCAGTCTGTTTCTGCAGTGACATTGTGCCACTAGGAATAGCCCACTTCTCGGTGAAAAGCATCCTCCTCGTACGTTAAAAAAATCCAATTTGTCTTTTGTGATTGTATTATCCTTTGTGACATCGTCATGCTACAGGACAATGTCAAGTACGAGTAAATGTAAAAATTGGAAACTATGGCAACAGATAAAATTCATCCTTTTATTTTATTTTATCTTACTTTTCATTCAGTTATGTCCGATTATTGGTTTGCAAGAAAGAATAATTATTACAAGAACTTCGATTTTTTAATATACTGCAAGTTTAACAAAGAATTTCTTTTGCGGAAAGTGCTTGCTTTTGAATTTGGCGACTTAAAGTACTTGAATTACTAACAAGACGGAATTTATAGCTCCTTAATACTCAGCTTAACCCGCCGAATTTCTCGCTTAAATCTTTGAGTCCTCAAAATTGTCTTGCTCTAGTTTCTCGTTCTCAAAACTTTATATAATTTACATCCTTTCTAGAAAGACCGTTTATAACTCATCGAAAGAAAGTTTGTCGATAAAATTAGATTCCAACTTTTAAAAATCTGCAACAATTTACTGCAAACACTAATTAGTAACTATAAGGATATTTTTTTATTTTAAAACGTACAATTCAACACTAAAGTTATGACAAACAAAAATTAAGTTTTACTGTATTTATAATTATATTGATATGTAATCGATATAAGATCCTTTTAGTTATCGCACCTACGCAAAATGTGTAACGCATAACGGCGTTTGACTGTCTTTACGATTAATCGTAAATCAGAAATCACGTAACCGCGTTATTTTTGTGCTGTGTTCTGATTGAGAACTACGTACCTTTGAATCGCAGAACACTGCCTTCGAAGGTCAGTCAGTGAGTCGAAGGCCACGATCTAAATCCGTCTCGTTGAACTTCCACTGACTCTCATCGATAGAGACTTTGGTAACCTTGCGCCCATCGATCTATCATTTCAAACTTTGTCGGGTGATTCAAAAATATTCCCAAAGGTAGAAGCTTGCCATTTAACATAATTTTTCTCATCAAATATATTTCTCTTAAATGTATGTATTCATATCCATATTTTTGAAAAAAATATTATTAATCTTATATTTATAAATGGACACATTATTGTATTGGAGAATATTACAGAGAATTTTATTATTGTTCTTTCTACTTTTTCTAACAACTACTTTAAACAAATGTCTAATGTGTAATTATTCAAAACTAAATCATAAAAGATTAAATTCCTTTTCTCTTACAAAAAAACTACAAAAATTGCTGATATATTATTGAACAACAGTAGTTTTTCAATACCAGTAATCTTCTCACATTCTTGTATTTTTTTCTGTAAAGGTTTTGATAAACAGCTTTAAAGAGCAAATTATTAAAATCTGCTACCATTAACTGAAATATGTATATTGTAGTAAATCTTGAGATTTAATAAACAAATAGAATTTAATAAATAATAATAAGTGATAAAATAATTTGATAATAAAAAATACGGAAATTATGTTTACAACAAAAATGTGTCAAGCTCTTGAAGTTAATTACATTTCGTTAACATATTTTATCATCATTATTCTGATTATATCGTCTGTCACAGACACTTGACAGATTTTCTATAACCGTGTAAAATATTCTCGATGATATTCCTTCGACGGAGGTAAAGGAGAAGAAGTGTACCTAGTAAAAAATCTTCTGATTTATGATGGAAGTTCCACCGTTTTTTTTTTTGTTTTTCATCCCTTGACTTTGACACACATTACTCTCAATAGCAAATTGTTTTTCAAAAGTTGTCGAATTGTTAACATAGTTATTCCCGGAAGAATATTTTGTCTGAAGAAATGTCTTATGTAATAAAATGTAATTTATTATTTTTCCACTTTTTTTTACGAGTACAAGTATTGAAAAAGTATCTTAATGTATTGAAATGTATTGAATTGTATTGAATTGTAATGTTTATAAATTGAAAAAGAATCATAAAGAAATCTAATAAAATTCTTCCCAACAAATTCTTATAATTTGTAACTTTAATAATAAAGCAGCTTCATCTGATTGTGGGAGTATTTTTTTTAAGTAAAGAGAGAACAAGAGAAGAAAAGAAAAGAGCTAACTCCTTGTTGAATTTTCTAGTCCTATATATCTATATGGTTCACAAACATGACTCGACAGTAATTCTCACAAATTTATATTTTTTGTTATAATGTATCACACGTATAAATAAAGTCATTAATGCAAATTCTTTTCTTTATGATGTTCTAGTTTTTAATAATAGTCTATTTATATTATAGTCAAAGTTTTAACTATGTACACTATGTTAAAAAACATTGAATATAAATTGCAAAAAGCCGGATAATCTACTACAAATGATCCATAACTTCCTGCAGCCTGCCGCCTGCGTGATTCAATTTATTTTTGTTTCAAACAAACATTTATCGTTTCTTCATTAACAGCTGTACGGAATCGTAATTCATTTTCATTTGATATGAGGATATTGATGTCCGTGTCATACAAACAAATTCGCGGGTTTTCTTCTACACAAGATACAAGTAGAAAAAATCAGACAAAACAAAACTTTAACTTTACCGAGACCAGAATGTATCGCAATCGACCTTTATTTCGTTTTCCAACCGCGATAAAAACATCTCGCTATATCCGAAAGTACTGCAGTAATAGGATTAACTGAATTTAAGTAAAGCGGTTAAAACCGCAACGTTTCCTGCGGGATTTGTCTCCGTTCGTAAAAATTATAGTCAAGATAATGTTACGGACATGTTAATAAGAGATAAGAAAAGGAAATTCAATTGCGTTGCGTTTTTATATTTTATTCTAAATATGCGATATCTATTAACTACCTTGCAAACGCTACTAATAAAGAAATAACATGTGATATCGCTCATTCGTTGCAACAACGATGCAACTCAAAAATTATCATTTTTAGTTGTCAACAAAAAAAAGAAAATTCTGATGAGAATCCAATACATTTGATGATGAGCTAAAGATTACTTTTATTCCTTTACAACCAGTAAACCAAATTGTTACATTAAAATCATATTGAAAATTACAACAATATTTTAATAATTAAAAAAAATATATTTTTTATTTTTTTCTTCATATAACAATTTATATGAAGAAAAGAAATTTCACTAGTAAATTACCAATTAAAATAATATATCCTGCTTGTATAAGAGAATTATTAAACGTGTAATTTATTTTTGTAAAAGTTACTCTTTCCTTCCCAGCCTTTTAGGAAAATCCCGAAAACTGTTAGTAGGTAGGATTAAATAAAAAGTTCGCGTACAAAGCTAACAGAATCAAATGTAGATGAAGGTACAACTTCTCGTTGGCAAGAGAAAAAATAGATCGGAGAAGCTTCTTAGATTGGTTAAGACCAAATGGATACGCGTGGTGGTCGGCTGTTTAGTTTTCCACCTAATTGAACTGGAATTTGATTGATTACGAAACTAATCTCCTTCCTCTCTCTCTCTCTACTAATTTACTAATTTTATTCATGTTCTTAATATTCGCCAGATGTTCGCTCATAATTTATTGAAAACTTCAAAGAATTTTGCAAGTATTTTTTCAAGGTTTCTGTAGGCAGTAAATTAAAAGACGTAATACAATGTTATTGAATAAAATTATAATGTTATAGAGATGGACCAGATAATAATATTATCTTTGTCAAAATTATGTCGAGAAACGCATTTTGTGTTACTCGATCATTTAGAGATCATCACTTTTTTTCAATGGGATGATATATTTTCATTAAAGTAGTAATGCAGTTCATAAAAAAAATTTCAAGGATACAATAAAATATATTAATTTTAGATAAGATAAAGAAAATTACATTTAAAAAATGAAAGAAATTAATTAAGAAATTAGCTTACATTTCCCGTTTAACTTTGTTAAAGTTTTTATTAATTACATATCATATATTATGTCACTCTGTTAATATGTATTATAATTTTCTGCTGTACAGTTTTCCTAAAAAGCCTGAAGAAAAAAATCTTTTTATTTGTTTGTAATATAATTTTAACTCTGCTTCTCCAATTTGTTCAAATATGATAAAAATTGCAAAACTCTATCGTCGAAATAACGACATCCGAATGTGCTTGAACTCGTTGCCATAGCCGATAAATTCTCATCTGCGACAGTCGGCTGCCGAATAGCAACGGAAAGTTTCACGATTCGACGCGACGCCATAGACATCTACGGAATGGGAAGACACTGAGATCGAGAGTTCGAGTGAGAGGGAGATTGAGAGATACCCGGCTAGAGTAGGGCTAGCAATTAAGCGTGTGCCGTTGACGCCGGCTCGAGCATGATTTAATTACCGAGTGATTAATGAGTTTCGCACGTCGTTCGCCTCCGCCATCCGCTTCATACGTCGACGGATTTCCATCTTTGGTGCCACACGATTATAGGAACGTTACCAATTCAAGTAACGAGTGCCACTCTATCTAGAATGATTATCATACCGCTAATCGTACAATGAATAGTGATTTTACTTTAATTTACTTTTTTATGAAATTAATAAGTGTCACGTGTATGGATATGAACAAACGTATCAATATCAATGTTACATATTTACTTGATATGATTTTTAAAAGTTTCAACATTTATTAGTTTAACAAAAAAGAAATCTCCAACATATATACTATATCATGATATTAAGATTGGCATTTTGAAAAGAGATATTAAGAAAAATTATTCTTGCAATATACATATATTAAAATGAATTAGTTTATTACAGTAAATGTATATAAATAGAACTTGCGCTTTACATAAAAAAATTTTTAATAGCACATTTATAATAAATAGTTGTGAATTTTCATTAATTATTATAAGCTCGGATTTTCGGCAACTTGAAAAAAATATTAAATGTAAAATGAATTGTCTCGGCAATTACAACGAGTATATAAGAGATATAAGAGATAAGCTTCATTTTTTACATGACAGAAATTCATTTTATCACAGCACTATATTTACAACAAAAATTTTCTGCGGTATCACCCCATCGGCCATAAATAATACTCTACCACCCGATACAGTCGCGTACTTCCTGATATCCACCCTCTGATATTTTCCACGCTATTTCTGATGTACAATGTTCGTTTCAGCGTATATCTTTCTCACAAAATCTTTGAATAATGCCTCGAGGTTTATTCGCAACGTTTACAAGCGCGTTTTTTTATCTGCTAATAAACGAAAAATAAAGACACAATGGCTGACAAAAATCTCTTTTTTTTTCCTTTCTTCTCTATTTCCTTTCTGCTTTTTTCTTTTTTATGATTGAGAGAACTGAATGGCTGTATTCATGAAGCTGAAGGCAGGACTGTGCGAAGAGAAAAACCTCTCGGGGCAAACTTGTTTACAAACTCATTCGCTCCCGCGATTACGGGCAGAGTGGAAAAGTGGTGTTCTAGCCGGACATCGGATAACTCCCAGCAGATAAATGTCTTTGGGTGGCCGTAGGAACAAAGGACATATTGCCCCTCACTTGTTTTATCCGACCATGTTCTACGGAATTACCTCCTATTACTTGGCTCTTGTATTTCTGACACACGCATATTTGACAAAACACATGATAAAATGTACACGAAGTGCAAAAATTCAAACGACTTCTTTTCCTGTGTGCGAGTTCTCTTTCTCTCTCTTTTTTTTTCTGTCTTTTTCTTTAATTATTTATTATCTCATGCATGTAAAAATTGATTCATTATTAGCTATGATTTCTAGAGTTGGTTGCATAAGGTAAAGAAAGTAAGGCCTACACGCACACACACACACACACACACACACACATACGCACGCACGCACGCTAACGCACATGCACACGCACACGCACATGCACACGCACACAACACGCAATGAAGAAATATTAAATATTAGGAATAGAAATTAGAAAATCAGTTTCCTTAGTTAGTTTAACAAACTTTAAAACACAATGGATATGAATAAGAAGATGTAAGACATAATGTGCCGCACAAGACACAACATAACTCATTATCTATAGTGTTCGTTGAGTAAACTTGTAAAATTTTAAATCGTATGTTTCTATTGTGCGCAAAGTTTAATTCTACTTACTACTTATTATTAATTCAACATTGAATAAAAACTTTGAATACTGTTTCTGTCGTCAAGTTAGGTACGTACACATGAGAATGTCAAGACTATTCAGCCAAACTGGACAAATATTTGAATTTTAGTTGATCTATCACGTCGTAAACAAAGACGTCGGTGAGTTTACGGGGAGTTTCTCGGCGTCATATAGCGTAAACAGTCGCGTGATTAACGACACCTTCGAATAATGCAAATAGGACAGATCTACAAGCAAGTAAATGAATTAAGCCAAGAAACAAATTATTTTGCTGCTGGCGGGGAATTTCTCATCAGGTGTATTGCATTCGTAGGATTGCGCATCCTCCTTGTCCTTCTTCTCGTCCCTTTCCAAGGGTGAAAGGGAAGAGGCGGAGAAGGAGGAGGACGAAGGACGTTCCTTGTTACTGCATTTGCGATGCTAGACTACGTGACGGCAACGTGGAAAGACGTATATATACATATATACGAGTATATAGGAGAAAGGTACCTCGAAACTTCAAGACATTCGTCGTTTCTAGATAAAACTTCCGTCTCGACGTAAATTTAATGAGTCTTGCTGAGAACACCACGATGTCGTTAACGAGCCCATTCAAGAAACGTTTTAATTTGATCGCGAGCAGTGCCCGTGACGGTCGCTAGTTGAAGGTATGAGGGCGGACGACAGTGGAAGAAAGGAACGGCAAGAAAGAGAATGATTTAGGGATACCGCGATCCGAGTTGCCGGTTCAGTTCACCGCTATTAACGACACCGGAGAGATTCATCCCTTTTTTCTTTGTCAACTCGACTGCGCTGCACTTAGTTTATTTCGACACTGCATTATGCATGAAGACAAAGTATTTTCACAGTTATGCGCTGACAGTATATACCGTATATAGATCTACTTGCCTTGTTTCCTAATAATTCATAAACACGTACTATATATATGAAAGATAAACAAGATTAAGTAGATGGTCATAAGATCGTGCCTGTAATACTTTTGATCCAATTCCAATTTTCAGTAAATTTTAATATTAGACATATATATATCCCATTACTAGTATTCTTCACAAAAAAAGAATATTAGTAATAAAACACAATTATGTGAAACGTTTTATTACGGCAATCAATATTGATTTATTACAGCAGGCAAATATTGATGGAAGATATGATACGCATAAATAAAAAAAAAAAGCAATTCTCTATTGTGCGTCGACCGCAATAAAAGCATGTAAAATATGGAAACGTTGGGACGATTACTCGGTTTGACGCCATTCCAAAGATATTCTTGTTCAATTATTACCAGCGTCTCCGCTGCGTAAATGACCGTCTAGTTTCGAGCGGATTATGCTTGCTATTCAATTTCCCTGTAGCTTTGAGCCATACAGAATGCCATGAAATGTATTTCTGCACACAGACGAGCGACTTGCATCACTGTGAATACATAATGCAACATTATGTTCTCACTACAGAAATATATTTTATCGTTTCTCGCTCTCTAGAAATCATTTCTATAAATTAGAATCCGCTTAGGTTTTACATGGCAAAGCACTTAATGATTGATTTGTAAATTTATTGCATTAATCTTATTATAATTTCATTACATTGTTCAACAACTTTTTAGAAAATCTATTCATCTTAATATTACTTTGAATTCTGTTTTAATATTCATTAATAATTCCATATAAATTTCGCAGTTATAAACTATAATTTAATCATAGCGTTTCCTAATAATAATTTAAGTAAAATTTGATGATATATAGGCGTACAGTTATTTTTTTAAATTAATGTAAACATCTTATTTTATTTTTATTGCCGTCGTAATTATTTTCACTTCAAGTAAATTAAAATTATTTTTTGCAATAAATTCTTGACAATTTTCGCGATAGAGAGGAAGAAGGAAGGTCGTAAAGATGATTACTAGCATTAAAATTATTAAATTAATTAGCAATTTAATTTCGTGATATTACATTTCTAGTTCTACTTAACAGCTGCGTTTTAAGTCCATCGAACAAGCGACGCGCAATTTGAGGAAATTTGTAAATGTATATAAATTCAGGGAAATTCTAGGAAATTATTATTGAGCACTAAAATCCGCTTGCGCTCGGCATAGCCAATTTCTTAATTTAAATATGTTAATACACTTTGCAATCATAGTAGAACGTCACATTTACTACAGTAGGACGTCGTATAACAGAATAAAATTACTTTAGCAAATAAATAAAAACTTTTATGTAAAAAAATCTACTGTTCAATCTACTAATAATAGATTGCTTAAACTAAAAATCAAATTTCTAATAATAAAATGTCAACAAATAGGACTTTTTTAAAAATAATCTGAATGCTTTATTATTACTTTTACTTTATTTTTTTTTAAATTGCATAATCTTAAATTATTTAAAAATTATTTAAATATAAAATGTTATTGTAATTATCTTCGTTATCGTATAAAGAAATATCTTCAAACAATTTTGTGAATCTTCACAGACTTACTATCCGTAACAGATGCCGACAAATATTTCTCGTGGAAGAGGCAGCAAACGTTCTTCTCGGAATTTCGATTCCAGATAGTAAAAGTCTCCTAAGGTATCGCCCAATCTTCGCAACTACATCCCCACGGCTTCAAAGTGGAAAACTCTGTTCGTCATCAGTTGCGGTACATTCGTGTAAGTGGCGAAATGTCCTCCCGTTCTCGTCCCCTCGCGATTTCCTCCGTTTCCATGACGTGGACCCCGATTTCTTTCCTTTCCACGAACTCCGGAATCGTCGCAATTGATTCGCCAAGTCGGTTCATCTCGAGACGGTTACTTTTGACTTTGGAAACTTTGGAAACAGACACGCGGCAATCGATTCGAGTCGAATCATTACTTGATCGAGCAGGACTACATCGCGCGACGGAATTGGCGATGCGAAGCTTTTAGCGCACTTTCAAAGAAATGCGCGTCGCAAAGTATTCTCGACGAAGCTTTCAAGAAACCACTTCTACACACTATGATCTCGCAACTTTGCTTGCAGCGTCTCGCGCAAATATCATAAAATGTCAATTAACTCAATTTGTTAACACTTAAGTAAGCATTAGCATTCGAAGGATGCACTGCAAAGGAAGATCATTATTTTGCCACTAATTATAACATTTTTAATATTTCACAACGTTTAATCTCTTTACTGATATAAAAAGTTAATAATATACTCATTATCTGACTTTGTAACAAAAACTTAAATTTTATCACTGCATTAATTATTGCACTGATATTAATTTTAATAATTAATGTATCTATAATAATAAGTAATATTATCTATGAGTATTCTGCATACGCTTTGACTATGTCTGATATCGATTATCTTTAAAAAACGACAGACGCTAATTAATCAAAGTATGTACAAAAAATTAGTTTGCAAAACTTTTTTGCGTGATGTTCTATCCTGCACATGCATCTCGAGTTTCCGCTGAACAGACTAACATTTAATTAATTAAAAATTCCGTACTTTTCTCATTTTTAATCTAAAAAGATGTTCCGGTGCATTCGAGAATATTTTATTATGATTGTCAACTTGCAAATTAAAGCATCCATCTTTATTTCCGGCTCCTTTATTTTAAGACAAATATAAAAGTGACGCGAATCGAGAGGGTTGATATCTTAGGATGACAGACCCATTTAAGCAATTTACTCGAGACGAGTTTGTGCTTAGTCTTTGTCAAATAAAAATAAAAATTTATAGTGTAAATATTATGAATTAGAATAATAAAATTATTTTAGTTAATAAATTCAATACTTTCAAAGGCGGTACAGTTTACAGGCGGAGACCCATAAACCATACTGTTTACAGCATGTTACAGAAAAGCTTATAATAAATTAATTAAAACATCGAGTTACAATTTCCAACATTCATTCGCATACAAATCGTTATCAAATAGGAAATATAAAAAATAAGTAGTACGCCTTCGGCAACTCCTCCCCTGCATATTACAGCTTTTCAGATAGCAATTTGTTTAGAAAACATGTTAATATACGTTCTCTTTGTTATAAGGGGTCATTAAATTGTAAAATCTTTTAATGTCTTAAACAACATCTAGTTTTTTATGCCACATTAAAACGTATTTTATAAAGAATTTTATTTATCGTCTCCACATTCTTCGTTCTCCGTTTCTAACCAAGCGCTTTTAATCAACTTTTGCTTGTAAAATAGTTTTCTTCCTTACGCTCTAAAACAAGGGTAGAGGCCGGGTAAATTGTGTGTACACGTGACACGTAAACTCGATTCCCGATCTGAGCTGCTTTTATTGACGTAACGCGACATAGTTATAATGTCCATGGTAGGGTGGCTAGGAAACAGGGTGGAATGCACCCTCGTTCACCTTTAGTATTTCCAGAGCCGAGATAACGTCGAAAATATTATCGAATAACGTCATATGGGACCAAGGATGCATACGGGAATAAAACTTAAGATCGATTGCATTTTCATTCTTTCTCCTCTAATATTTGCGACTCGAGTCGACGTAGTCTACCCGACTGCTACCCGCATGCTTACGAAACAAAATCTATTATAATTTTCTCCTGAGAACCATAGCAAGACCCACCCTTGTTTGCTCTGGCCTGCCAGATTTTAACTGAAATGTAGGATGCGTCGGTACTTTTCCGCGCGAAAGCGATATATAGTGAATATCTATTTGCTTAATAAATACATATACGCAAAGTTGTTTTTATTACCCGCTGGAATCTTCGTGAAAAAGAAGTTATTTTTCCAGTTCGTTACTTTGAGTACCCGAAGTTCATCCAGTTGAAAAGAAAAAGAAAATATCCCTTTGCCTTGTCAATAAAGCATCTTGTAAAAGGGCTGCTTTCGAACGTGACGTTCTTTATACATTGAAATCTTTGGAAATCTGCATGAAAGACGACCGTTGCATTTTGCTGAGAAAATTTCTTTAAAATATCAATGGATCGTACGTTATTAAAATTAAAAATTAATTATATTATAGATTATATGTGTGCGTAAATATCATGAGTCGCTTATTACGATAACACAACTAGGGCTTACTTTGAGACTTGAAGATTATTTTTTTTTACACGATTTATACGATACGAATACGAATGAACGCATTGTGCCGGATTTAGCAGTGTTTTCAAAATTGGACATATACTCTTAAAATAAGCGGTTTAAATATTTTAAATCCCAGAATATATATGATTGGTGTTTCATAAACGGGTATAATTTTGACATTATTTTGAAAAATAAAAAATAGGATCTACTTGCGTTCGTATGATACGCGTATATATTATTCGAGATAAATTTGCATTTCTAACGAATTGTCAACGTTTATCTTATATTTATTATAAAGTGTCCAGTAATTTGAGTTATTGTTACTAAATCACGATCTATCTTTACGTCAAACGTGATTGATATAAATGGTTCGAAAAAGCTGAACGAATACGTTCGATATTGATACTTGACATATTTTTATATTTTTAAATACTATTTGTATATACATATACACGAGAAAATAAGATTATCAAATTCTGCTATTAAAATACCCATATCGCGTAAATATCGCTCAGCGTCAAAACAGAACAGAAGTATGTACTGGATATATACTATACAATATATATGCAACTGCATATATTTCGCGATACGTCACGGCAGTTCTCTGTTGAAAAGCTCGATGCATCTTGTGCAATGTGTGGTGAAGACGTCGCGTGCATTTGCGATAAAAGAAACTGACTGAAGTACAGTCTTAGACTTTGTCGAGCCAATGCTATCGGAAGAGAAATGTAACTGGTATAACTGAACCGCCGCAGATTCCGTTCGCGATAATGCAGCTTCGCAGAGAGGTGAAACAGATCGCGGCTGGTATCGAGAATCGATCTAAGCGCGATAGATAGAACAATAACTCTCATCTCTTTTGATCGCGCGACAAAGTTTAAATTTCAATAACGTTATTGGCTGATCGTTTATCAACATACTCGGATATCAAAAGGCAAATTTCTCGATTAATTAAATATGGAGAAGCGTAGAAGCTAACCGGATACTTTACAGGGCTGTAATTTCTTTTATGTAATAGATCCTCTAATATCTCTCTAAGTTGTAATATGAATGTTGTATCGTGTTACGCTTTACTCGTTAATCTCTATTAGTTAAAAGATCGTTTTGATATTTTCCTAACAATAAAATATTATTATCCAGATTTGCAAGATAAATGGTCATTTCAATGCAGAGATTTATGAGAAAATGAAAAAAGTACGTGAAAGTATCTACTCGTAAAAATATCATAAAACGAAAAATGTTCAAATTTCGATCGAAGGTATCTTCTTCTCGGTAAAAAAAGTTTGAAGGTTTTGATAAAAATGTTTCTCGTGTATGTCTGGTTATTTTATGATCCGGCCATCTTCTTCGCAGATACAGCTTCTTCCTCGCGAGTACGTGTGTGTATGTATTTTGTGGTGCCGATCCTTTCAAACACACAGCCTATTTCCCTTGTCTTCGCTACCTAGGGATATCGACATATCGGTCGCTGTTTACTATAGGCGTTTACCCACTCCAGAATTGATATTATCCCGGAACAGGAGCCTGAGAGGAAGAAAGATAGGAAAGTACAGATTGGAAAGTAGGAAATAGAAAGAAAAGAGAGAAAGAGAGGGGAAAAAAACAAAGATGGAGATTTTTAACTCATGAACGAATAATTAAATCTGCAGAAAGACCGAGTAAATAGAGAGAGAGAGAGAGAGAGAGAGAGAGAGAGAGAGAGAGAAGAAAAAGATGCGTAAAGGGATTTGGGTGAGAGGTATTTGGAAGCGATAAGGGGGAAGGATGGAAGAGTAAACCGATGGGCAGAGAGAATGAGGCGCGTTCTGCGATATTGGATTCTGAGTTTCGCGAAATAACGTCACCGTCGTCGTCGTCCTCCATGCCGTGGTTGGTGCCGCCCCAGGCGCGACCCAGGCACGACCCTACGACGCCATCGAAGGCGATATAAGCTCGTTCTAGTTTCTCAACAAAGTCCCGGAACAACCGAGGCGTCTCCGACACCTATTGGCCCTCTGGACGAACGGCGCGCGCCGCTATTTCCATAACATCGATGTCACCGATCTGATCGATATCGATTTACAATGGATATGTTACTAGTACCATAGATAAAAAACTAATTTTCGAGCCAATCTATTAAATTTCAACTACTCACATCCAAATTTCATCAACTTTGAAGATCTAGTACTTATATCTGTCTCATAACATGTAGCGATTATATATCGCAATCACTTGATTTTTAATTTTGACTCATGGTACAAACCATTAAATATAATATACAAATAACATTCAAACTTGGATAACATTTGAAGGTACACGTGAGATATAAATGTGGATAGATGAGTTTGGTCTCAAGCAATTTGGCGACATATGTTCGCGATTAGTTTTAACAGAATCTATAGAGAGAAGATTGCGTCTACGGTCAGATTATGGATGACTAGTACGCGTAGAGTTTAGCTGTAGAAACAAGAAACTTGGATAAAAAAAATGTTGTAACAAACTTTTCCCGATCGCGCTGGAAGAAACATATTTTTACTGTCACTGAATCCTCTTTACCAAGAGCCATTAATCGCGTGCTTCTAACGCTATATCGATATTGCGAGTTTATTGACGATCCGCTATCGCAGATAGGAAAAGGCACAACGACAATATTTTTATTCCGTGATGACAACGCGTTGCGTAAAAAGTTTTGCGTGTTTGTGTCGCGTTGTACAATGTATTTTTTGGAAACACTCGTTGATTGGATATCTTAGAAATTCATCGTTTTGTAAATATGCATGTGCCAACCAAATATATGTATTAGATATAGTAATATGAAAATATGTAAATTATGTTTCTATAAAAAAATATGAAATTTGATATTTTACGTTACGCCACAGTTTTATTAAAGAAACGTTCATAATGGTCTAAATAAATTATTTCGTTGAACGTTTTACTGCCTCAAGCGAAATATCAATTACAATTGAAACTACAAAAATGAACTATAAACGTAAAGAAATTTTCATGAACCACGAATAATCTTTGAAACGTTTCGAGTTCCGTACAAAAACGTGAGTAAATACTCGAGAATTGATTAACAAATAAGATAAAAGAAATGTGAAAAGAAACTGGTGTAATCAAGTGAGTCAATAGGCGCGCTTAATAATCGCTAGCAAAATGTATCCCGCAGCAAGAATTATTGACATTCGGCGCAACCTCGATCGGGATATTGTCCGCATGCAGAATACCGCAGGCTGCATATGAGCGGCCATTGTGGTATTGGCAAATTTGCCCTCATCATATGCATGGTCGTCTACAACTCGCGGGCTCGGCTAGTTCGCTGTCAAGAGTCTCTTAGGATGCTCACGTTACAAGTTACAGAAGTACTCGCATCTGCATTGCAGATTAGCCCAGCTGCTGTTTATTCTCTCGGCAGTCGACACTAACCGCGAGCTGTAAACACAACTCCCGCGCTCTCGGGCAACCACGTTCGAATGCCCGACACACTCCCTACCATCACCTTGTTATTATATTTGCAATCCATCAACGGTGGAATATATCCGGTCGCGAGAGAGTCTGCGATAGTCTGCATCCAGTGAATAATACCCGGCAAAACAGCGCGAGTACACTTTTCTGACAAATAGCGCGCGCACACGCGATAACGTACGCACGCACCGTTATAATACATTCCGTTTGCCGTGTAGAGATTAATTATCGACTGCATAAATTATCGAGATGCATGCGGGTGCACGCAGTCGTGTAATTGCCAGTAACTCGAAAATCTATTAGTCGGAAATTGTACAGTAGCTTACTCTCTGTTAATATCACGGCGATTGCGACACCAGCGCAAATTACCAATTTCAGGATCAACGATCCTATATTTTACGAATGATCTATCGTCGATTTATGCTCCCTCCTACCCCTTTTACGGAAACGTACACGGTATCTGAGCATCGTCCGGTATCGCCTTCTCGCTTTGGCGCCGCAGCCACCGCCGCGCGCCGGTTCGGCATTTAAATCTCTCTATCTCGATGGGTCAAGTTGTTCTCTCGGATCCCTTTCCTGCTTTCGCCCCTCGTGAGACTCGCCCTCGTCGCGCCGCGCCGCGCCGCGCCGCGCCGCACCGATCCGATCGATCCTACATTTCGCCTCTCGAATGGAGATCTCCGTCTACCGCAACATTTCCAAATAGCCCAGGAACGCTGTTATTCTCAATGCAAAATTCTCCGTGGCCGCTGCCTGGATTGGTTCCAAGTGGACTCGAGAGAATCAAATGGGAGATTGGCCCCCGCGTGCTTCCTTCTCCAATCCTCTTTTCATTCCTTCCACAATTCGAAAATGGCATACCGTCAGCACCCATCTCCCGTCTGCTAGATTTCCTTTCTTGTAAACAAGACGAGAACGCGTCACACTCCGAGATACACATCTGAGTGTTGGTTGGAATTCATCGATTACAAGTGTTTGCTTCTCTCGTTTCCTCTCATAAATGTGAATTTGCATTTCCTTTTGCTCGTCTTCCCTCCGAGATCACGCGCTCCGGAAAATCAATCGCGTGTGAATGAATTTTTTTCATTTTTCATCATTTTTCACTTCTGATAAAATTAATATTATCTATTGAACGTGAATCGTTATAATCGTGTATGAATTTTATCTAGGTATCGCGCGTAACTTGAGCTAATATAAAAGCGCGTAATTGAATTATAAAAGAAAGAGTGTCTGTTAAAAGACATTGGTATTTAATTCTGCGCAATAAAGGTCAGTCGAGCGAAAATTCCTCTCTGCCGAAACGTTTGATATCGAGTTAGCATAAATAGTAAATACTCATTTCTAACATAAACTCGAAACGTACCTTTCCTAAGGTATGCTTTCATACAGAACTTGCGTAAAAGGACTTCAAGGGAGAAATGTTTCTGCCTAGATTTCATCAAACATTCAAAGATGCCGCTAACCTGGGCATGTTGTTAATATATACTCTTTCATACATATTCTCTTAAATATCGCAGTCTTGAAATATATTTATACATTCCTTATACGTAGACCCTCAAGAATTTCAAAGACGTTGATAAACCTTTTACGTATTCTATTATTTTCTATTATTATCTGGCAAGAGTCGTGATTCGAAATAAGCAACTGCTTTATCGAATGTAAAAATAAATTGCTCTAATGAGAAGTTTTAAAACTTAAAAATATCACACATTTTAACTAAAAATTTAATTCACAAAATGAATTGAATTTTATTTTGAAAAATACATGACATTTTATTTAAAAGTTTTATTCAAACTTTTATTTACAAAGTTTATTCAAAGTAAACGTTATTTTAATAACGAAATCTCAAAATAGTTTCCTTAAAGAAGATGTATAGAGAGGAAGTTTACGCAGTGGAAACTGAGGTTCGCAAAAGAGAATTTCTGACATCATTTACGTTCAACAGTATCGACACTTCATTATTCAACCGTTCCACTGACGTCAAGATCTCCCAAACGAGTTGTCTATAAAATTGTCGAATATTATTTACCACTCGCAAATGACCGCTTGTTTAACGTACTGTAATTATGCCAAATATTTAATAAATTACAAATAAATTTGCACAAATAAAAGGTATAAAAATTGAAATAGTAGTGCAAACTATTAAATATATTCAAAATGATTAACATTTCAAAGTTTTGTAATATTTTTTATTTGTAGAAAATATTATTTTACCCTCAAAAAAAGATTCTATTAAAACAAAATTTACTTGAAATTGTTCAAAATATCCAAAATGATTTCGGCACTAGTTTTCAATTTTAAAGTCACCGAAAACTCATTTTCAATAATTAATTTCCTGAAAAAACTATAAATGTGCAGTAAATTATTTATAGTAATAAAAATTTCTAATAGTTTTACAATATTTTATATATTGTACTAATTATTTTATTATTATTTTATTATTATTAAGTAAATGATATTTAAAAATCCAGAGATAAATACTTAAAATTTTTACAGATATACTTTTCATATATAGGATAACTCCGATATTTACGTCATATAAAACGCAGCGGAAATTAGAAAAAATAGAAGGAATGAATGTAATTTGCTCTCTTTCACTTTATTATATGCTTTTATATAATAAATGTTGTAATGTCAGTTTTTTTACTGTTAATATTAATAAAAAGACCATTAACTAGCTGAATCAATCTATTAATGTTGTGAATAACGCAGCGATGTATTACAACTTACGTAAAATGAACATTCTCTTTGTAGGGAGAGCAAAAGTTTAATGATTATGACATAATGCATAAAATATAGAGGGATAGTAAAGACTAGACTATACCAAAATACATGTGCTTAACTCTTGTATGTTTTATTTAACTTGATCGTCTCCACTTGTAAATAATCATACATCCCTGTTTGGTATACAGCAAAAGTGGAATAGTGTTTTTTTCAAATATAAAAAAATAAGTATTTTGTTTTTGAAATTTTTTACAGTGGTAAAAGATGTAAAGTTTTTAATTGGTATAGTTACCTTAAACACAGTGAGTAATATCTACTTCATAAATTTTTTATGCGACATATTTACCAGAGTTACATAAAGAAACGTCCGGTCTAAAGAAACGTTGTAAAATTTCAATCAATTTACAACAATGACGGATAAAAAGAACAATACATTTCTTGTGTACGAGCATGTACTAAGCTCCTCGCGGTAATTAAAAATTTGCTGCGCGGAAGCATAACTACTAGAATTAAATAGATCAGGGAGCATACGATATGTCTGCGTCCGTTGATTAAGTGCCTTGAAAATAATTGGACGTTAATTGAAGCCGCAAGCCCATATGTGTGCTACGAATTTAACCAATTATATAGATATGCTGCATGTGTTTCAATATTAAACTTTTCCATATTCGATGAGTATGTTTAATAAATACCAGAGCTTTTTGTCATCACAATTAATATGTTACCGAATAATTTAAAATTATTATAATTAAAACAAAAAATCAAATAAAAATTATTTAAATAACGAGAAGGTTATACACGGTTTAAAGCAAACATTTGTGCTCAATAATTTTCTAGATGAATTTAAAAATGTATTTACGTACCTTTTTTTATTTGTATATTAATGATTAAACAATTTTGAGACATTTCAGTTGATTAAAAGGTTTTTTATGTACAGAAAAACAACATAACAGAATGTAAAATAAATACATTATTGATTATCTACTCCGTTAATTTAATCTAAATTACAATACTTTTACATTAATATACAATATATAGAAATATTGGTACTGAATGCAAAGCAATTCTAACAATTTGTGATAGATACCGATAATTAAATGAATTTGTTAATCACTACTAATTTTATACATGATAATCGTACGGATTTAGGAGCACGGCACAACATTAGCGTAGTCTCTGACAGAGATGGACAAAGTAAATTTATACAGTTAATGTACAGCGCATTCTCCCCTTATTGTACTCTCTCGGACCCTATCCCGCTAGATTACCACTGCTATATCATACCAATGATGTCAGAGTATATTTGCTCGCAAGAGTAGATTGGTTGAAGGAGACTGTCAAAATGTCGAGTTCCATTGGCCGGTTAGCCAACAAAATATAATGACTGTTACATATAAATAGGTAAAAATATGTCTAATTATCATTGAGTTCGTCGCGATAAAAACTGAATTATGTGATATCATTATCATTAGTTTATCAATATTTTATTTAAAATAATTACGTAGGATGTTCAAATAATTAGGTAAAATTATGAAAAAATGTAATTAACAAAAAGTTGTGACTAATCAATTTCAATGCTTTACATAATAACTGTAATGACTCAACAAAATTATTTTTAGATCTATATATTAACGATATCTAACTTTTCATAATATAACTTTTCGCGTAATTACATCTATAAAGTACACGTGCAATTTTTAAATGAATCCAAATCATTTGTTTTATGTACATTTATTTTTCTCTTTATTTCCGTATTTAAAATTAAAAGGTTATTGCAAATACTTGATCAGCTATTTTACATTTCATTGTATTACAGCCCGACGTGTAATATAATACGGTATGAAATATCTCGTAAGTTAAAATTTCGTAATCCGCAAAAGTGAGACATCGAGTTTTGTCACTTTCTCAAGTCTCAACTATATTGCGCGCAACAATTAATCCATGTAACTACAAAGCGAGTAACAAACAAGCTTGATGGATTAATCCCTCAGTGTCAGAGAGTACAGAGTAACAGAGAGGCAAATGAACGAGCATAAGCCTGCGTACGTGTTCGAAAAGAAAGAAATAGGCACGCATTGCCGTGCACCAGTCGCGAGAGACCCATTTCGAAGAAGCAACAGTGAGCCGGCGGCCGTGAGCTTTGACCCGGTGACCCGGAGTGCGTGGGTTGCGCGGGGGACTTGACGGGAGGGACGGGAGGAGACGCAGGGAGAACCAGGAGGGAGGTGGTCTTTCTGCTCTCCATGCAGGATGGAATCGATACCTGCCTCTCCTACCAGCCCAACCAGCCACCCCTATAGCCCCGCAGCGTCCGCCTGCACCCTCCGCTGTTCACCTTCTCGTTCGAGCAGACGGCAGGCCGACCGACGGACCGACCGACCAGCCAGCCAGCCAGCCAGCCAGCCAGCCAGCCAGCCAGCCAGCCGACCGTTGAGAGCTGCTGGAAGTCGAGGAAATAAAAGCATAGCGTCGCCGTCGTGCCGCGCGCTGCTGTATCGGCCAACAGCCGCAGCAAACTCTGCCTGCTCCGAACGACACACCTGCGGCACACCGCACCACCCCTTTTCGGCAACTCCTCTTCGCTTTCGGGGTTGCTTGCTCGCAACATCGTGTGACCAACTTCGATATAATTGCACATTCGCAAAGACTAATTAATTACTTCAACAAATTCCTGTGTTACTAATAATCTTATTTTTTTGCCCTAAGATTTGCAATCTATTCGCAAGCGGGAATCTTTCTCGAAAGTCTTGGTTTTTCGATCGACGAGTGTGACCGGTTATTAGCAATGTGCCGAGCAATACGAGCCCTAACTGACTATATACTTTTATGAAAAAAAATGTTTACTTATTATCATACATTCTGTAGGAAAGAAATGAGGGATGAATGGCGATTGTGAGGATGATTGATATTTACCTCTTAGGTTCGAACAATCACGTCTAAAGTCCATTTGTTAGTCAAGAAGTTTCTATGTTAAATTCTCAAGAAACTTGCGCTACAGATTTGTTTACAGTATATACAGTATACTGAAGTTAATTTAGTTCGGCATATGATAATAAATGACTACGAAGCAACATTTATCACCATCAGGACACGCCATATCAAGTTCTGAGTAATCGTTATCCCGTGAAACCGCCTCTTTCGCAAACTGCCGTGGCTGCGCCCGTCTCTCACGCGCAGACCACGCGTAATAATTAATTAATTTCCTCGTTATTCGGCTATCGATCGAACGCTTTGCACGCAGTGGCGCATGTAAGAAAACCCGTTGACCGAATTTATCGTATTTCAGTGCTCAGAATGGAAATGAAATGCAAATATTAACACGCCGGCCAGCGGACGCTAGAACTGTCTCAGTCATTTCAGAGAGAAAACGTGATTCCGTGATCCGAAAGGACTTGCATTTAATTGATTTTTTAATCAGCAATAAAATTGACGATCATGGTGTTGATGTGAAAGGAATGTAAATCTATTCGGTTGAAGGCAAAATGTAAATAAATAACTGTTGTATGCGATTATCAAGTAATTAGTAGTTATAATTAATGAGGGTTATAATAAAATAAATTAGAGACTTTTATCCAAATAAAAGAAAATGGTTTCCGAGTTCTTTGAGGACGACCATATCTATGAAGCGCCATCCTGCAGTAATTAATTTCTTTAAAGCACAAAAGGAATTATATATTTCTTCTCATTTATCACTGATCCTGTTCGCCGATACGTCTCGTTTAACTGCGTTATTCATTATTTTAATGTTTCTATGAACTTTAGATACAAAAGACTCCGGTACTGACGAATGTAATAAGAGTCTGTCTTAAGAAAGCTCGAGGAATCAGGAATGCTCAATTACATTACGCCATACATCAGAGATGTCGACTCCTCGATGGGCTCCACGTGCGCGAAATGGTACCTTGGTTAGGCCGCGGCAACACCTGTCTGAAATGGCGTTGTAAGCAAGTTAAATCGATCTTCGATTCCAATGCACCTGCCACCTCAATCGCCCGGTGACCGTTTTGACAAACATCACATTCGCGGGCGGTAATATCGTATAAAAATCTTTCATATCGCGAATCAAAATAAAATTGAAAACCTTAATAGACGTTTTCTAACTTTTTCTTCTTTTTTCTTTCTTAATGGAGATGCGCTTCGCTTAATATTCTGTAATATTCTGTAACGAAGCAGATTTAAAAGATAAAATTGTGCAATTTTATAATCGATTAAACGTAATGTACGAATATATTTCTTGACGTGCAGTGGAAAGAATATTTAATCTCTTAATCGTTCTTCTCGGAGGATTAGATAACAGAGTCGTGAAAATATTTGCGTGTTAGACCAGCTACCCTGGGTTTGACTTTCCCTCAAACTGGGTTAGGCAAAGTACATTCTAGGCCGACAAAAAACTGCGCTGATCGTATTGCTGCAGTATCTCCATCTTGGAGATTGAAGGGAAGAGAGATATTTTCACTGCGGACTCGGACGTTAAAGAACACATCCTTGGCCAAGGAATTCGTGAATACAAAATAGGGAGGTGCACCGACGACTGAATATGCTCGAACTTAAGATAGATGGGAAGGCATGAGAGTTTCGAGAATGCTGCCTGCAGCAGCGCGTTACTTCCGGTCGATAGGCGTTTAGAGTTAATGATACACTGGTCCGCATGTTTTAGTCAATAATACAAGTTAAATAAACTTTAATTGACAATCCAGACTTCAAAGTATTTGTTATACATTTGATCGAGTATGCGTGCGTATGATTTCACTCTTCAACACTACGCACACCATTTGCGCAGTAATTAATCAATAACACAATATATAAAGTAATAATTTATGTTATGTAATAGTTGACAGAATTAAATGTTACTGCTGGTATTATTAATAATATTACAATTGTATATGTAAAGTGTTCTCGGATATATTTCTCAAAATATAAACACAACTTAAAAAAGTAACAAAAATTATATTACGTATGTAAATGAGAACGTATGAGAACCAAGATGAGAATAAAAAGCAGAATTTCAACATAAATGTCAATGACAAATACGATAATTACAAACAAATAATGGCGACAGTAATGTCATTACGCGATAAGAATTATCCATGAAAGATATTATAAACCCACTGATTAAGAGCTTATTTCTGGTCAGCTTGTCACCGATTGTAAAATTGGATTTTAATGATTCCCGACACGAGAGTTCTTTCCATCGGGCATAATGGATATTACAACGTTATTCAGTACTCGACCAGTTTCAGGTGAACTGGGCTGAGCTTGAGCTGGCGGAATGGTTTATCGATTCCAACCCTTGTCCTCTTTATCCTTTATTTTCTTTATCTTCGTCATGCACACACGTAGCGCGCTGCTCACGAAGTCACAGTCGGTTTACGTTCGAATTAACAATCCGTGTTTTATCATCTTAGCTCTTAAATTTTTCCCATTGTAACGATATATCGCGTCATGGTTCGTACAACTGTGAAAAATTGTCGTTTTTCTTCAAAAGATTGAGATTCTGTCCGATTCGGTATGACGTGGCGACGTAGTCAGTTTTATATGATACCGATTGAATTTCAGATGATTTTTAAGTGCAAATGTCTGTCTAATGTTCTTCGATTGTGATTATCGTACTCATATTCTTACTTAGAACGTTTTAAAAGCGCGATTGGATTTTCATTTATTCGTATAAATCTACGCTCCATATTGAATACCGCCATTGATTCTCTCGTGGCAGCGAGCTCGTTTGATTTATGAATTTGTATTTCACAGAATATCGTTACATTTCGACTTGACCGAGGCGAACGTAACGTTAAAGGTGTCGCGCGTTTCGCTCGAGTGAAGCTTGCTTTGGCAGGGTGGTTTATCGATTCTGTCCCTTTTCCTCTTTACTCCCTGCCCTTTACCCGTTTTGCACACGCTTTGCACATAACCTAGAGTTACGAGATCGCTGACGTACTCGTTACCAAATTTCGCGCGTCGACCCCGACAGTTCGATATTTCCTAGGGAACAATCATCGGAATTCCGATGATTTATTCGAGAATGCGTATCGCCAATCGTATAACGGTTGCAAGCCTTTAGAAATATTTTTCCGAATCAGTAAATCTGCTCTTTTTAGCTCCACTTTCTACGTTTGTTTTCTTTTACGAGGAATATCAATTTTGAACTTTGTAGAAATACATAGCTCTCCACAATTGGAAAAATTTGTATTGAATTTAACATGTATCGCATGTCTCAAACGGTCCACTCAAATTTTTCTGGTAATTTAACACGAGATGAATATGTTAGTAACATACGAATAAACACAAAAAATATAAAGCTTTGACTCAGTTTGGAAACAAAATATGAAAACATATTTTTTCAGTAGTAATAATATTTATAATACGTTGGACACGTATATTTTATTTGTTTAAGTTAGACATTGCGTTTTAAAATTATATTATTTTTGTTATTTATTTATTTGCTCATAAATTGTGTTATTTTAACACTAAAAAGCGTTAAATATCAATTTAACACAAAATAATGATATAAAAGTTTTAACAAAGACCGGCTTAACATAAATACAAAATGTTTTCTACTGCGTGTGTTTTGTTACATTTACAACTTTTTATTTAAGACTTAAAATCTAAATTATATTTGCATATTTCTAACATGTTGATATTATTGTTACATTTCACAGAGTTAAATTGTGAGTATTGCGCGAATTAATCTTCTTGGAAATAATAGAATAATGGGACACGGGAATATTCTGCATCTCTGAATAAGTCGCAATTAACGGAATAATCTATGATGAATAATTCTTTGTTCCTAATGGCTCTCGATTCCCTAGTGGTGATAATCCTTGTAGCATGACATCCAGCTAATTGAAACGGTCTTTCAAGCGCGATTAGTACCTCGAGTGTGATATAATAAAATTTATTTTATTATATACTATGACAAAAATACGTACGACAAATAAAATTTTTAATTGATTTCAGTTTTAAACCAGTCTTTATATAGGATACTAATAAAAAACGAATGAACCCAAGATGTCTGAAAAACAATAAAAAATATCCGTGAATAAAAAGTCGCTGTTTTAGCACGAATAAAAATGGAGTATTCAAGAGCTTAAGAAAAATTCAAATGTTATTGATATCACAAAATTTGCTCAAAGAGAAACTCTGATAGAGTTACCGAGCAAATCCATGAAACTAGTTTCCGCGGTCTCGTTCTCATGGGAGAAGAAATCGCGGAATACAAGACAAATCCGTCCGCGGATTTGATCCGCGATTCTTCATCTCCTCTACCTCTCAATCCGAGTTTTGATATTCAAATAGTCTCGTGTACATCGTTGGTCGCCGAGAGATTCTAGTAAAGATCATAATCCGCGAGGCAGTAGCAAAATCGGCAAAATGGTCTGGCATTCAACAGGCCTCGAACCAGTGACCCAAATCCATGGAGCTTCGAGACGTACGCTTTTCTAAAATCGGATTATCGGCCAGCATGTTCCCGTTCCGATATTCTTTTAATTCTTTTGCTCATTTCTATGCTATGCAAAATGGTATCGCGTACTTTCATACTGACACAGTGTCAGCTAAGGTAGATAGTTCGATATACATATGTTAGTATCGACATTCAAGTTTTTTTCCGAAACAACAGGATAAAACGAGATATATAGATAGTATAGTAATAAGAAATCAACTATCAAATTTACGAACAGAATCTTGCAAAGTTCTATCCATAAATCCCATAGATTCTATAAATTTGTTTTTTTAGTAAGGAAGTATGTTCTTCAATTATAGATTTTATTTATTCTTTGATAAACTAACAAAGTTTACAGGATGAACATTGATGAACAAAGAGATTATATCTATGAAAACTAAAATCCGTAGGAATATACACATTTAAAAGTTTTTCTTTTGGTATATTCAAAACTATTATTAGAATGATTGAGAGATTTAGGTAAACTTTTTCTCAAAATTCTTTGTTTCAGCATTTTTTTTTAAATCAATTTGTAACAGGATTGCACTGAAGCAACAAATAAGTATTAGTATCGGACAAATTATTTTCCATTTTTTCAATTTAGGGTAATCTTCTCTATCAAGAGCAATCACCACGGTATTGCCTTTATCTGCTTTGATAAACGATGTATTCAAGTTATAGAAAATACATTTTTTTTGTTGATGAAACTGCCGATAAAATGTTAAAATGTAATTTTGTTCTATTATTTATATTTTTAATGTCTTTAATAACAGAAAATATTTCTGAATATGTTTTTAAATGTATTATGCTACATACAAAACAATGGAAAAATTATTTTCAACCAAATTTATTTATTCAATAATGTTCTTCTGTTTAAAATGGAAAAACAATCTTCACCCAATTATAATACATTTATAACGCATCTCTTTAGAGGTGTCACTAGTTAATAAACAATTTAAATTGAGAAAATGACTAGTCGGTCAAAAGCGTATCTTAATGCTCGATGTCGTAAAAGGCACTTTTAATTATGAAAAATTACAAATTAATGATTCCTCGTAAATTTTATACACTAACAAGTACCAAAAAACAAGATTTTATAAATATTTTATAAAATATATTTTATTTGAAAAAAATTAATTTTTTAAAATAATTTCTTTAGCTTAAAAAATCTTTTTAAATAATTTCTTTGCTGCTAGGGAGCATTATGCAATATCCACTGTGAAATTGTAAAGTCGCAAGAACGGTTTTACGCTCGTAATGCAAATGATTCACGACCATCTCACGCTGCCTCTCACTACACGATATATTATATCTTTATATATCTTTATATATCGAATTCATACATTAAATTACACACTTGCATTATTTGAAAAGGACATCTCAAGGCCTTCAAGCTAAACTAAAGTTAAAAAATTTCTGGTCTCATTAAGCATAAAAGACAAAAATATCCAATATTATTAACGTTCTTAAATTGTTACCACAACCGGTATGATTTTGTACAAACGATTTCAGATCATTAGATAATTTTTTCATTAAATTTTATTAATATTTATGTTGTCTCAAAGCATCGCGAACGAAAGACTCGCGCGCGGTGACTGTGAAATCGCCGAAATGAAGTTAACCCAAATCCATACATATCGTAACGGTGTTTTCGAGGGAACGAATTATCGGACGACCCATTTTCACCCAATGTCGCGCCACTCCTTTTTGACCGTTTGCCGACGTGGAAATGATAACACGCGCCTGCCGGGCGTCAAAGAGGAAAAATGGTGTTTGCCGGATGTCGATAAGACTCTCTCTCTCTCTCTCTCTCTCTCTTTCTCTCTTTCATCGTTTTGCGACCCGAATGGGAAAACGTCGCGTCGTCTCTCGGCGTTCCGTGTCACTGTATTTACGCGCGTCGATGTAGCGCAAACTTTTACGAATATTTAAAAAGTTACCTGTTCACCCCGTAACTTTCTCACCTGGACCGACTTTTCGGACGTCGATACACCTCGGACGTCGCGCGCGTCCGCGCGTGCTCGCCAAAGTTAGACGCGGCGCAAATTTGCGTTTCAGAAAGTTTTGTTCACACCGCACAAGTCTCGGCGAGACCTCTTGGCACGCAGCTTCCTAAAAGTTTTATCTTTCGAACGAAATTTTATTCAACGCTCTAAATAAAAATTCACTTGAATAATGTTATACAATTCTATTTTACAGATGAATATCTAAGCGGTTAAAATAATTGCACACTGCTCTTGAGAGTATAAAAGTTTTAAGACCACAACATTAAAAAGTTTCAGAACAAGCAAGATTCCTCCAATATATCCTCAAAATTGAAAAATATGTATATAATATTTAACAAATTAAAATATAACAAGGCTCAGAGGAATAAAATTCATTAAATGTATCAAGGAGCTGAAGAGCTGGACTTTCGTACTAATTACCACTAGTGTATTTATTACTAATATTCTATAAAGTTTGACAAACGTTTCGATCGCTGCATCATTGCGTCACCATCCGTGTCGCGTTATTAATGGCGCACAAAGTTAAATCCAAAGTCAATACCTGAGTGGAGTAATCTGTCTGTTCTCTCACAGGAGACATAAATCGAGAGAACTGCTTTTGTTTCCACCACACGTTTTAAATAAAACTTTGATAGTTTCTCATATAAACCTTCAATTTTCAACACACAATTAAATGTAGAATGCTCGGCTACACTAAACCAACTGATAATCGCGCCGAGTTACGGCTGATAGAAGGCAAAATGAGCCTCGAACAATTTACAGACTTGATTCGCTTCAGCTGTCGTTAACGCGAAAAGACGAGAAGAGATTTAGCCTACTCGCTTCGAACAAACGATGCCGAAGAACGAAGACCGAAGATCTGTATGTTTGACTTCACCAGGAACGTAACCGTTTGATTATACTATGCGCGTCTAATATTATACCTTCGCTGTTCCGGCAGACTCTTGGGCTACATTGTACGCAAATTTAATGCCGCGTAATAGCACATGCGCGCAGCAGGATCAACCACGGTAATCCCCTTCAAAATTTCATCGACGGTGTTATATGCAAGCCATACGGCGCGATCGTTAGAACGCGTAACGGGTAACGCGTAAGTCGATGTGCTCAATCGCTTGTTATGCGCCAACTGCCCATGCAGTTGGGCTAAAGATGCGATATAATGCTGATTCTCCAGCACGCTCCTGCCTATATACCGTGGCACTGGGAGAATTATTGGGAAAACAGCTTTACTCGTTGGACAAACAATTTAAATGCTTGAATTATAAAAATATTACACTACCCAAATCTACAGCACGTAAATTGCGTGGACATTTTTCCAGAAATTAATTTTAGAATGATAAAAAATGCATAAACCGTTCAAAAGATGAATTTTGGTACAGTGAAGCTATTTCACTTTAATATTGCCTTTTATATGCGTGATTTAACGAGTCGCTTAGATTCCAATTTAATGTCAATCTTTTTCTACAACAAAAAGCATTAAAGAAGATTACTATTCATTGCAAGAATTCAATTTTTAACATTATGTACTTTTAAAATAGCCTTCAAATTACAATTTTTATCGAAGAATAGAGTTATATTTTAAGAATTAGTTACTGGAAATATTTATTAAAGAAAACTGAAAATTAAATAACTATTTTCTGGTCAAAACAAATCTTGGTGTTTAATAATATTTTCATTTAATTATTAAATAAAATCTATAACTGCATGCCAATATGATTGTGAAACTTAAAGCGCAATCATAAACTGAAGCTAGAAATAATAACTTGATCGTCAAATTTAATAATGACACTTTTTGTTTCTTTTGTTTATTGACATAATGTCCAATTCATTATTATGATATATTTCTCAACATTTTCTCAAAAAATCTCTTTTCAGTGACTTGAAGTAATTCATTTAAAACACTCCGCAAGTGTGTTTGTCCAGTAACTGATGACTAAAAACAGAAAGAAAATATACCAACTCCAAGAAACTAACATCTTTAATGAAACTAATACTCTTTTGGTAATTTTTCGCATTGCTGTATAAGACTTTTTTCGAGCTGTCTGTATAACAAATAGTAAATAGCTCTCGCTACGTGGTGAGAATTCTGTAAGTGGAAACTCTAGGGGATTTACCGCGCCGTTAATTTTACGGGGGGTGTTGGTGAGAGCACATGGAACAACCTTCTCGAACGTGGAGCATCCACAGGTTGTCGTCTGACCTAATCTGACCTAACCCAAGTGATTAAGGGCGTTGAATCAATGGAGAGAAGACGAGGAAGTATCAAGGGCGACGGTATCTCTTATCAAATCATTATCCTTTTATTAAACCATTAGCTTCCTCAAACGAAGAAGCTTGTTAAATTCCGTCCAAGCGCAAAATGCCCAGCGAAATGTAAAAACCTGATATTTCTTCCGGTAATCTGAAATATTGGATTGAACAAATAGAAAGGAAATTTTTCGGTCATCGGACAAATTGTCGATATCGATACTGTCATATGAGTTCAAAACGTACCTAGCGAAATAAGCGAGATCCAGCTTGTCACAAAACTAAGCCAGAGAAAGATACTCTAATAATTTTTATAATATTAATTTCTCTACTATAATAAAAATTTTTTAAGAGATATGTAATTATAAATAATTCTTAAAATTTTATTAAAGTTAATTTAACATTAGGAAACAAACTATTTACGAGGGTCACGTTGCGAGCCTGATTAGTGATAACCTTGAAAGAAAGAGCTGATAAGTGTTTCAGTAAACTGATTACTATATCAGTAACTGATAATATTTTATCAGCTCTTTTTTTTAAGGATAAAATGCGCAGTAATATGTATCGCAGGTATTTTTTGAACTGAGGCTCCGATATTAGACTGGTGATTGTAAAATTTATTTATTTCCCACTTATTTATTCAATATTCCACAGAAATTGTCGGTCGCTGTTCGCTTTCTTGAAATATTGGACTTACTGGGCTTTACAGCACGTTTTAGCGTCGTTAAATTTACCTTATACAATTTTTTTGAATAGAGAAGTTCGTTTTGATCGTCTGTGATTCGACAATCATAAGAATTGAAAGCAATTACATTAAAGAGTTTTATAAAAATTAATATCCAGCTTCCGCAACAATATCGCACAGACTGCTCTGAGGCCAAGAGATTCGCGTGGCGTTTCAATAATAAAATAGCGGAACGAATTATATTTGAAAAATAACAGTGTGTTTGTTTCTATTTCCGTTTTTCCGCTCGTCTTGCTGAGATTCAGCTTTGGATTCTCATAGCCTGATTCTCTGAAAAACTTGACAAAGCTTGACGTCAAACGAACGACAACGTTCTAGAACAAATTTTGGTCTTGATTCGTTGGCGTACGCTTCGCTGCTTCTAACCACTGGAGGTAGGCTCGCAAAGGTGGAATCAATACGTGAACCTACAACCATCTCTACGTACACAATGCTAGCCGGCCAAGCCCGACAAAAGCAATGTGTATGTACCACCTCGTACCTCTCGTTTTCTCCGGCTGTTACTCAATAGTTGTAGCCCGCCCTCCTTGTGTGTGTTCCTCTTTAAACCAGCCCCCCCCTCTCTCTCTCTCTCTCTCTCTCTCTCTGTCTTTCCTTCCAATTCCTCCGCAAGTGTCCCTACTCCTATTTGTGCCAATTTTCTTCGCCTAGTATTTTTCCCCTTTTTTCTCTCTTACTTTCATGATAATGCAAAATCCTGCCGGGTGAATGCCAGCTTCCTTTTTGACGGCGCGCCTTCATTCTGTTCCAGGAAATTCAGCGCCGTCACTCCATTTTCGAGCCCAGTCAGCGCACGTTGGCCGACACAGTTCGGTAAACAAATGCTCTCGATGTGATTTATAGCTTATGCACTTTCCTTTCCCTGAAATACTTGCAAGCAGTTCAGTTCCTTCAAGTGTGATCGTTCTTCCTTTTATTTTAATTCTTTTTGATAATCAAAATTATCACCGCTAGTTAAACATTTACATTTATTAATTAAATCGATAAATTAAGTTAAATAGGTAAACAAAGCTTTTATCTGTTATCCCTACATTTCACTCCCATAAAACGCGATGACAACCCATTTTACAGAAGGCAAGCTTCAAGATTTGAGTCTATCTTTTTGAGAATGTGTTCGCAAACAATTTACAGACATCTTGCATTCAGCTCAAACACAATTTGCAGAATATCAGCATTCAGCTCTCGAATCCGCAAACTTTTATATATATATATATTTCTTTTTCTCTTTCTTCCGCGCGTGTAACAATGGCGAATCTGTTTGATCCGTAGGAATGGGGAGTGTCGGCAGCAACGTGACAGGGACGACGACGACAGATCCGACGACGTTCCTGCCAGATGCAACGCCGACTCTGAGCGAGCGCGAACAGGTCAAAATCGAATTTTACAAAACGTACGACGTCATGACGGGGGTACGGATCGCCGCGACCCTCGGCGGCTTTTTCAGCTTAATGGTGTTGCTAGTAGTTTATAAGAGCAGGTAATTTTTTTATCTTCAAATCGGCCTCTGCATCGCCATTGAAATACAATTGGAATATCGTTTTTTTTTTTTTTATTTGTCAGATGCAAAGCGAGCAAACAACTGGAAGACCCGGCTTTGACTGCGGCGGCAGCCGCAGCGGTTGCGGAAGCTGAAGCCGAAGAACGCGCACTCGCCGTCGCTCTCGAGGCGATCGCCAGGTTACCACCCAGGCCGGGTCGTGGTCCGAGAAGATCGTTATGCGTCGAGGTATACCGTAGCAGCTTAAATATCTCCATTAAAATAATTAACAGATATTATTACTCAAATGTACTACATTCTCCCAAAAATAGAATGTAGGAGAAGGTACTGTACCTTTCACCAAGTTTGCACACTTTTGTGCAAATTTACTTTTGACGTGTAAAAATATTAACTGTTTGTTCAAGTTTTAAAATTGACATGTATTTTTTGTAGATTTTAATTATTACTTATTACTTTAGAAGAAAGTCGTCAATACTGACATTACTTTGTGTTTTTAGATTATATTTAAAATATTTAATTAATTATATATTATTTCTTTAATATTGAAATTGTAGAATATGTTATAAACTATATCATTTTACTTTTACAAATATCCAACAGATAGTTTAAAAATAATATGATCAAAGGTACAACTAGTTGTAGGAATATCACCTTTCCCTGTCATTGAAACGTTAACAAAATTGTTCTATTTTTATTAAGAAATTAAGTGATGCGTTTTAAAGTTGTGTTCTTTGTTCAATATTTGTAAGAAATTGCAAAATATGACGTCAATGTTTATTGGCGAATTACAACAATTTTTATTTAATACGTTGTGAACGTTATAAACACGTTGTAATTAAAGATCGTTAAGAGAAGATAGGATTGAAACACGTTGATTGCGGATTGTGCAGTTTCCACTTTTACCAATAGTACAATTTTACACTTTTTTGGTAAAACGTAAAAATGTTGGACCGACGCCAAAAGCACCATCCAATATTTCACATTCTGAAATGTGTTCTCTAGAGTGGTCTCTAGTTACCAGAGCTCCGTTCAGTTTGTAATTTGTCCGTTCGCCAAGTACTCGTAATTGATAGAAATATTTACATTAGATGAACCAGCCTCATTCACCCGTGGTGGCACCTCGCTTCGCCTCAGTCGGAGGTGGATACGATGCCCTGCTGGAACCGCCAATCAGGCAACCGAGGTTGGCACCCCCGGTCGATCATAGAAGATGTAGCTCGGTCACCTGTAGCAGCACTGGAAGTAGTTATCTGGAACGAAGGGGTTCAGCCATGGTAATGCCGTGCCTTCCACCTCCTCCATCCTACCCGCGTCACGCCGCCTACGATGAGCCATGGGATTTATATTATCCTATCGATATCCAGGTAGACTGCAATAGATATTTGCAATCGTATATCTTTTCAAACGGTTTCTTTTCATATTAATTCTTTCCAATAATTTCAAATATTACATTACATTGCAGACATTGAGAGATAAATTGCTCTTCGTCTCTTCTTTCGATCTTTATTTCAATTACTTCAAATAAAATTGTTAATAAACGCAATAATGGTTTTACTATTCCATTCCATATTATAATTTAGCTTACAATGCTGCTACAAATAATAAATAAAAATGAGATACAATCGCAATTAATTTTAAGAAGCTTCAAGAGAGAGTCTTTACCATTAAAGACTTTTGTTATGTAATCAGGTAATACAGCCAACTCCGGATTTATCGCCATGCGGAAGCGAGGTCGGTCTTTACGCCGGTGCAGTCGGCAGCCTTATGGCGGCGTCGTCGGGCAAAAGAGCGCCGTTGGCATCGATGGGTAGCGTGGATCCCCCCGATCCTGATACCAGGTCGCTTGGCTCCGATTCCGTCTTTCTGAAGAACGAGGACGAGGAGCAGTGCGTCGACACCGAGGACGAGGTCTCGGGTTTTTCTACGGACTCGGATGCGCCTGGGCCAAGCTGTCGGCGGTTCCTACGGGTGCCTTCTAGGAAAAAACGGATCCCCGAGAAATGGGACGGATGCGCGGGCTGCGTGCCCAGGCGACGGACCGGTAGTAAACCCTGCCAAGAATGTTTGACCATCAGTGCCGCCGTCGAAACCTCCAGGTAAATTCCTAATAAGTGTTGCTCTCGCAACGCAAGATGCTGCGAGTTTAAAACGACTAAACTTTCATACCATAACTAATTATAATAACAGGCACGTGTAAATATTAATAATCACAAAAATATTAGACGTTATAAGCTATTTGAAATTTTTTATGGCAAACAATTGGATATTGAAAAAAAGGAATTTTAACAGAATATTTTTATCTCGAAGAGAAACGTCATCAAAAAGATTATCATTTTTTATACATCTGCGCTCTAATTCCAAGTTTCTTCTCTTCTTCTTCTTATAATTTTTCATTAAAGAATTATTATATTATTAATTTTCTTCTTTAAGTAATAAACTTTTAATAACAGGTCACAACAAGCCTCAACAACAACCAGTAGCAGTCAGAGTAGCGTGGGATCCCCACCGTGTTCACCGCCGATCGAGCTCAGACACAGACCACCACCAGCGCCATTACCATCAGTCCCATCAATATGGTCCCAAGAAACGCTCTTTTAGGATGCGTCTTTCGTAGTGAGCATGACCTTCGACCTGTTTTTATCGAGATACGAAGCTAAATCCAGAATGTCGATATCTGAGGAAATCATTTGCCCGAAAAATTGAACATTATCTGGTCTTTAATCGCTTGTACCTCTAGAAAATCATCTTTTTTTCTATCTTGTCGGCATTAAAACATATTTTACAAATTTTTAGATTTTAAAGTGTAATTGTTACGTCGGTTAATGAATTCCGTTACAATTCATGGATGCGACAATTGCTGTACGGAATTTGTACACGGAGAGAATTTTCTTATAAAATTTATCCTGAAAATATCATAATAATCATAGAATAACATTGTATTTCAAAGAATTTTATGCAATTTTCTTTAATTTATTAATATTTATTACACACATTCTATATTTTACCACGGTAAAATATAAAATATGTTTTATTATTTTTATTAAATTGCGTAATGAAGTTTTAGTGATTTTACAATACGTTGAATAGTTTGATTTTTTGTTTTAAATAAAATTAATATCAAGTAATAATAAACATTTACTTACATAAATTTTACAATATAGCATGATATTTTTAATGACTTAAACGCTCACAATAATTTTATCATGCGGCATGATAAATTAATTAACATAATGTTTATAACATAAACGGACAATATATAACGCTATCTATCAATAAAAAAGATGACGTAGCACATAAGGCAGAAAACTCATAATCCAAAGGTCTCGGGTCTCACTAGAGTAAGCGTGTTTTTTTTTCAAAAGACGATGCGTATATAACATTAAGGCGCGTCCTACTTAATTCTTGCAACGCTCGCGAGCATTATTTGTCCTTGTTCAATATTGGACAAACAAGAATGAAATGATTCCAAGAGCATTGCGAGCATAAAGTAGAACGCTTCCATAGTCATATAAAATTTCATATATGATTATATATCATTATATAAGAAAATTTTCTTTCAAACCATAAAAATTTTGCCTTGGAACATTTTGCAATGCTGGCAATTTTTATTAAGCAGCTTATAAAGTGACGTTCGTATATTTAAAAAATTTCCATCGTTACATAATATTTGATAGTTTGCCAAGTTGTCTCAAGCTTATTACCACACATAGTAAAATTTGTAGCAAATTTTGCGGTTAAGTATAAAGAAAAATTCTCTCCATGTACAAATCTAAATTATGAATGCAACGAAATTAAAATCAAACAAAATTATATTATTGGATAATCTATAAAAATCGCAAGAAGAAAGTAATGTGAGGGACAAAAGTTGACCGATGAAGAGGAAAGATGGAGCAAGAACATATCAGCGAGACGCGAAAGAAGAACGACGGAAAGTATTTTCGCTCGAATACGAGGAAATATCGGAGATTTTCGATATTACGGCAGCGACTCCTGTCCCGGAACCGGAGCAAACCCATCTTAAAGGTAGTCTAAATCGATCATTTTACGTTGACTGTGCGGTACATTCCGTGGCAAGCACGCAATCCGGGTCGGATTACCCGTCCGTTTAAAGGACGCGTCTACGAGCCGCGCGAGAGGAGGCCGACGACGACGACGACGACGACGACGACGACGACGACGACGACGACGACAACGGCGACTTGGTCTAACTATACCCAAGATCTCATCTACCGACGTATTTCAGACATCTGCCTACGTCTGCCTACGTCTGCCTACGTCTGCCCCCGTCACGCGCCAGAATAAGTTGGCGAACAATGCATTCGCGCGCCCGCGGTCGGGTTTATCTGAAAGTTCACACAACTGCATTGTGGATCCAGTATAACCACCAGCATCCAGCATCCCGACGCGACGCACTTGAAGAAAGTGCGGGCAACTTATCTGGCATCGCAAGACGCAAGTGCTCCACCGTGCAATCTTGTTTAGTCGAGAAGAAGATTGGGCGACTTGATTATTTTCCATCATTCGGCGAATCTCTTCATCCATCGTAATACAACCAGACGCACATCGACCTTCGTGATCCATTTAACAACGAAAGCAAGCAAATGCACTTCCTCGCTTAAGACATTCACGGCGTCCCAATTGGCGTTCGGCCGCTCGATGTTTCGAGCGACCGAACTTGGGATAAAGACGCACACTGGTGATCTATATCGCACAAAGGAATATCCGAGAAACGAACGGGAAACTCGTTCCGATCGATCAGGGTGAACAATCGCTGTAACTCGCAACTCAGGAGACTGTGTCGAAGGAAAGGCCGATCGACAATGTCGCGGGGGAAATAGGGAATTATTTTTATACATGCGCGACGATAATCAAGCTCGTTGAACTGATCGTGATGCTTCTCGTGAAAACAATAATCCGCGCGCAATACTCGATTGTACGTCAGTGTAACATGTGATTGTCAACGAGACGAGCGGATGGGAGAGTGAAACGAAAAGAAAAGAGAGAGAGAGAGAGAGAGAGAGAGAGAGAGAGCGAGAGAGAGAAAGAGAGATAAATCTGAGAGTGAGAGAGAAAAACGAGAGGGAAACAGTAATTTTATTCGGATAATCGTCGAATCGGCTTCCCTTTTCTGTCGCGATTTTCCCGACAGAGTAAACCGTCGATTCGCCGTTGATCCGATGTTTCCCTAACGCGAGAAAACAAAAACGTATTTCTATTCGTGTAATCTTGTAAGCTCTGTAAGGTTTTGGGTGTACGTGTACGTGTCTATAATCCTCTTGCGTACGATAGATAAATACCGTGCTCGATGGAGGGGAACCGGAAACAGGCGGCCGGATTGATCTCGGCGAACCAATGTAATTGCCGTGTATTTGCGAGATGGTCTATTTCGAGTCGGTCGCTCCGCAAAGTTGTTTGATAAATTTTTATCCGAGCTGGGAATATCGATCGATTGGATATTTCATAAAAGCAGAAATCCTTGCCCTCCCTCCTCCCCTCCCCTCCCCCTCTCCCTCCCTCTAATTAGGCCTGTATCCGATGTAAAGAAAAAGTAAAATACTCGAAAGAAGCAAGAGGAAGACTATACGCGAATTTGTTTGAATTCTTCAGTGATATTAGCTGACGAGAAGCTCGCTGGGTGTAGAAAATCGAATTTATTAAAATGTTAGAGTGCGTCTCGGTGTAAAAAAGAAAGAAAAGATAAAAAGAGACATATTTATCGTTGACGAAGGAGCAACTTGTGTCTATTTTCGATAAAAAGATAAAAGGTAGTTGAACCAGACGAGCCACGTATAATGCCTCTATGTCTACATCTGGAGACTTTTCCGCGGAGGCTAACATCACTGCCGGTCAGCCCCTCCAGGCACACGACGATAAACGAATAAAAAAAAAGCAGAAAATACAGTACAGTTTAAGTACATTTACGTAAAAGCAAAAAACGAGCGCATGAGGACTACCTACCGTTGTTCTAGCCAAGAGTTTGTATAGTAGACAAATAAGACAAGTCGAGAAGTTATTACAATATATCGGGTTAAAAGAAGAAAAAGAGAAGAAATATAACGTAATAGGCGCGACGCACGCAGTGCTGCGACCGTTACTTTTAGATAGGTGTACATACACATCGTGTTGCGATGCGTTACGTTACGTTGAACGTATACGACAGCGACTCGTCCTCGCCATTCGACAAAGAACGAAGGAGAGAAGACGAGACGTCGTCTACGTGAAGAAGAGACTTTATATTACGTTGGCTGCGTTCCAAACTTCGCCCCGGAGGTACGAATTTAACAAGCCGCAAAACAAGACGCGAAATACGAGAGACGCGGAGAGAACTATATCAAACTGCAGACCTATGTAATTCCCTCTAGTAATTTATATACGACTATCCGTTACACTCTCGACCATTAAGCAAAAACATCAACTTTTGTGCGGACCTAAGAGAGATTACGAGAAAGTTTCTTCAAGATGGAAAGAGAGAGAGTGAGAGCGGGAGGTGTCCTAACTTCAAGAAATACATGTAAAAGTTTCATGATAAATAAGGGCAAGTCCCTAATTGGATATCGTATGCCTTATTGAATCATCGTTATACGTATATACGTAGAAAAGCCGACATTTCACTTGAGAATTACGATGAGGTCGTGAAGAAATAGTCGTCACGGGAGGCGAAGTTCTAAAACGCGGCTGTAGAAAAATAAAACAGAATTATTACTACCGCGAGGGGTGTGCGCTTTGCTATACGCCGACACGCTGATGAATTTGTTCCAACCAAATTCCTTCCATTCGATTGCATCGCGCGTCACTGTCATTTTTCTTTTTAGCAAAGAGTTAAGAACGATCTATTCAAAATTTCTTCGAGAATCCCTGACGTGAGCGCAACAGAACGATCAGCGCGTTACGTCGTAGTTCCGTCGTAGCTGTCAACCCGAAGGTAATTCTCGCGCGCGACGCGACATCGAGCTAACATCAAATATATATGGTATTTCTCGTTTGCATTCTTATTGAAGTAATTTAACACCGGGAACAAAGTTCTCAGCGGCGCGTGGCGTGCAGCACGTCGCCCCGTAGTCGCGTAATAAGACAAGGAGCTTGAAAACTCGCGAGCGCTGCCGAATTGCCAAATGTAACAATCAAACAGTGTCTAGTTGAAGTATAAAATTCAGAAAGAGCCGAGGATAATCTATTCGGATATACATACGCGCGAATAGATGCGTGAGTGTGCGCGATTGTGCGTGCGTGTGCGTGTGCCAAGTAGTTTAGCACAATTTAGGCCGGCGGAACGTATTATACATACATATATTATATATATATATATATATATATATATAAATAGGGCGAGTGTGCGAGACTTTTTAGAGACTGTACACGAACGAATCCGTGTCGATTGATTTTAGCATCTAACGTTCGTACAACCACGTGAACCTTTTCTCGGTGCCTTTCTGCTGCACTTCTTCCATCGTCGTTTAGAAAAATATACACTTTCTTCACTATCCTCATCAACCATTCTCCTTTCTATCTCTCTTCCCTTATACTTCCCTGACTCCTTTTTAGGAGTGTTTCCGCGCGACGCCGCAAGAAATTTGAACTCGCATTAAAATAAAAAATCTAAAATCTTTCCTTCTTTCTGAATTTGATTCTTTTATCTCTAGCTAAAGTCAGATATTAGAAATAATTTTACTAAAGAGTATCCAGAAAGTAAAAAACAATAATGACAAAAAAAAACGTATTGATAATATAAAAATATTAATTTGAAAAAATTACACTTAATTAAATGGAAATTATTTTATCTTTGTCAAAGATAAAAGCGTAATTGCTAATTTGATAGAGTTAAAAATATGATGGTTTAGTTCTTTTTTTCAATCAAATATATGTAGACATGGTTGAAATTTGTATTAGATTTAAATTCTTTTAAAATTGTTTGCTTAAAATTAACAGTCCAATAATAAATGTAAAATAAATAAAATTAAAATCTATTGATCGTATTATCGCGAATATTGGAAAAAAATTATTTGTAATCAATTTTAAAAAGTAGTTACATTGTAACCAATTATTTCAATCCAGAAATAGTGTTTTGTTTAAAATAATAATTTTGCACTAATAACTGATTCTTTCTGAAGATAGCTAGAGAAATATAAGAAAAACAGTAGTGGAGCGGCCGCACGGAACCTCTCTCATATTAATGATTATAGACCTTCGTACTTTTATAATTTTTCTACTATTTAACGTTAGATACTTTTAAGAGTAAGGAACTGTTACTAGAACTTGCGCCTAGACTCATTGAATATTGATAAAGATAATTATGCAACTTCTCTCAACTTAAATTACTTGTTTTAAGACCTTGCATTTATTTTTCATTTTATATTGATTTGTTATATATAAAGACACTTGTTATTAAAATTAACAAGCTAAATTATTTCTTGAAAAGATTAAAAACATTATTTCAAATAATTAATTTTAAAGATACTACAATCTCATTACAGTATCAGTGACTTTCTCTTCATTTGATACAGTTTTCATATTTCTCTTCCTTTTTTTGTTATATTTATCTGGCCAAAGTAACTCTATATAAAATGGTAAATAGTTTTCTTTTAAATTAGTATTTTTCTTTTAAGTATGTTCTTATGATAATAATATATTCTTATAATAATAAACTTGATGAGCTTAATGAGCATTGAACCAAGCATGTCAATTTTATCTTTACCAATATTTTATCTTTAGAAATTTATAAAAAAATATTTGGGTTAATTTTTCTGTCCCTTCCAAATAATAAGAATACAGAAAACTCAATACTTAGTGCATTTCTAATATATCTCATAATTTTTTTAATATATACAGTTGATATAATTCCCGATATATACAGGGTGAGTCATTACATAGATATACAGGGTTATTACAATACAGATTTCTTAAAACAAAACAATTTTTTCTTAAATCTAAAGCGTCTAGGGAAACAATTAATATAAATAAATTTATCCGTAGATGAATCATCCTGTATATAAATACAGATAAATTGAAACTTTGTGATAATTTTTTCAGCTTTTTGTAAACAAATCTGTATCCTTTGCTATATTCTAATTTCTATACATATTTAACCATTTATTCTTTTATACGTTGTAGTTCTCTTAAAATAATTACGTTTAAATTTAATCAGATACGTTTTATTTTGCAATGTTAGCAATTCGCTTGTCATAAGATCTGTCTCTAGTTCTTCATTCTATTTCGTATCTCTTAGAAAGATGCTATTCGCTGGTAAAAAGAAATTCTTTCAACTTTGCGACTCGTGTCTGATTTTGTTTGAGCTCTCACTACTATCATCGTTCACTTCTCGAAAGGTGCACAAAAGCAGGTCGCATGTTTGTTTTGCTAATTTAGGTTAATGACAATTTTTTGTGATAAAATGTAAGAAAATTAAGTGCACGTATCACATTTTATCATATTTAAGCATATGTGCTAAAAAAAAAGTAATTTTCTTAACTTTTCTTATTTGATAACAGAATGCATTGTACAATATTGCGCTGTAGAATGCATGTATTTACAAAGAATACAAAAGTCCAACTTATATTTTTTCTTAAATTAAAAATAAAATTTCTCTCAAAATCTGATAATGCATAACAATAATGTGACATATTTACTGGATTATTACATTGAATTGATATAAAAAATTCCGATGTTTTAATTCATCAAATGTGTAGATCTAAAAGAATTAAACTAAAAAAAAAGTAAATATATTACATATTATATTTATCGCTTTTGAATTGCCATTAGCTTTACGAAGATTACGAAATTAGCAGTGCAAACGTGCAGTTTCGAGACATGCATCCAAAGCAAAACTTCAGTTAAATGACTAATTTAGAGCTCAAAAAAAGTCCCTCAGAAATTGCAACTCTGAAATTCGATGATGTGAGAATCCGTGCGAACGTGTCAGCTAGTGATGAGAGAATGCGCGTGTTACATAAACGGACGCCCATTAATTGCGTTATCGTTAGAATGAAGAAACAAAAACTGACGGCTCGATAATCAGCTTGCAATAAACTAAACGCAGGCGCAGTTGTTAAGTGTTCCGTTTTGTAAATAGCTCCACGGTGAACCGTGTTAATTGCGAGAACGAGACTTGGACTTGTGTGTGGCGAGAGTGCGAGAACACGCAAGAGATAAATGATAACGAAACCAGCGTACAGCAAGAACGGCCTCAAAAACGGTACAGAGATATTCCGTCGACCGACACGACGGGATAATGATGTACCTGATAGTGCAGTTCGGCAAGAGTGACGAATTCGAAAACAAACGTAAACATGAAATATTTTCGGTCTATTTTATTCATGTTTGCGGTTATTCATATTTTTTAAAAACAGTGCATAATTTTAACAGCATCAATTTTCTGATAAAATTTAAGATCTCATATAATATTTATAACTATTATTGTGTGTTACATCAAATTAAATTAATAAGCAAAAATTAACGTTGAGATACATATATACATTGTATATATTGTATATATACGATATACACGTATATATGTATATACATATATGTCTATATAATTTTTGAAATTGTTTCATAATTTCATTGCTTAAATTTATTTTTAACAAGAATATTCTGATAAAAATGATATCAATTGGAAATGAAAAATACATATAACAAAATTTAATTAAATTCATGCGTTATTACGCACACTTCGATATTAAAAATATTAAATATTCAATTAAAAGCAAACATGTAATCACGTACGTTTTATTTATATATATATGTATACGTGTAGCAATATTTTAATATAATTGCAGGGCCTATTTTCGTAAAAAGAATGCTTAAACGTATCGTCTAATGTATGTATATGTCTTAATAAATATGAAAGAAGTATTAATCAAATTATAATCAAAGAAACAAATAGAAAACATGAAGAAATTAAAACTGTAACTCTTTCACTTTCACTAGAAGATATTTAACAGTTATTATTCCAATAAGATATAATTGTAATAGATTTACAAAATATATATTTTCCCAAAAAATTTTTTCAAAGATGTGATAGAATATCGATGGGAAAGTGATAGGGTTAACTAAGGGAAAAATAAAAAAAAAATTAATACAAAAAAACGGCGCTGCTGCAGCAATCAACACGTAATATATTAACTGCCATAACAATAATTTATAAAACAAAATATTTTTTATTACCAAATATCTTATTTATTTATTAAAATATGATATACTCAATGTATAAGAACTGTCAGTGACTTACAAATAAACTATATAATTATTGTAAAATTAACCAATGATCGAAATAACTTATATGTAACATTTGAATATAGTCGAAAAAATATTTTAATTTTCATTAACATTCTTATTTCTATCTCTCGTGATATTTTGGTGCCTAACTCTGTTAAGTTCCTTCTTCACATGATTTTGTATAAAACTACCTAGGAACTTCTTAACAATGTCGATCTTTACTTCTCTCATCTCTATTTTTTTCATTTATCAATTGTTGTTTGCGATCATTAACGTCACTCAATCAAGCCGATTACAAAAGAACAATTAAGGAAACGGATAAAGTCTACATAATGGAATGTGAATTTATATCCGACAAATAACGTACGAGCCCCGTTCTGTCGGTCGCCGGAAACGAAACCCGAAAGCCGAACGTTCTGTTCGACGTCGATGGCTCTTTTTTTACTCGAGATCGATCGAAAATCCAACTGACTGCCGATCAGCGCCGCGCGCGTTTGATCGATCGATCGATATCGAATGGAGCGTTTATCGGGCAACATAATACAATAAGTTACTCAAAATGTTATCCGAAGTGTTAAAGGAAAAAAAAACAAATAATAAAGGCGATGGAAACAGTGACATAACACGCTTACAGATACACGTGGTTATCCACACAAGTATACATACCCACACACAATAAACACGTACAAGATGTTAATAAATTGGAATAAATGTTACGACTATATTTCAAACTTTCTACTTTCTTTTTAATAACGTCCTTTCATATAAAATCGCAATAAGTACAAGCTAAGATTTATCAGTGTTGTAATAGTATAAGTTTTCACAGCGTTATTATTAATTTCATAATTATTTATTTTATAATTAATATTATTTTTGTGACTGTATTATTTCTTCTTTAATATTTTAGAAAATATTTATAATACATAATATTACATTTAATTATTTATCTAACTGCATAAAGGTAAAGATACATATATGCGGGATAAGTCTGATAAAAAATTCATTATTGTTTTTCTCGAAAATGGTTAAAGTTAGAAAGAAGACACCTATTATCAAAATTGTAAGATAAATAAAGGGATATCTTATGAGATGAACACATATTTTTTCTAAGTGATGTTCTTAAAGTTTTAAAGTGATTCTGTTTTTAATAAAATTATATGACTTTTTTTACACAATATGATTCTTCTAATTATTCTGTATATAAAAGTATTAAGCAGAGTCATCGAAATATCAATAATCAATGAAATATTTTATACTTTATTTTAGTATATTTTTTAACATAAAGTATGGCACGTTTGTTAGACATCATAAGATGTTCCCCTTACTTATCCTATAATTTTGATAATGTCTTTCTTATCTCTAACGGTTTCCAAGAAATATGATAAACTTATTATCGAAATCATTCTGTATATTTGTCTACACACAATTCCTTTTATTTTTATTAATTTTATTCTTATCATCAGCATCATTATAACAATTATTTTAAAATACTGGATTTTCAAAACTAATTGTACATTAATTATTCAGCTTACGTCGCCAATGCTGAAACAGCCTTTATGTTGTAAACAGTTCTTATCAAAGACTGATAACTCTTCTTACTTCTCATTAGGCCTCGTGTCTTTAAAGTAGTATTCTTAGCGGTATCGCACTGCATTTCGACAACGAATCCAGCACTATCTACAATAACACAAGTGGTATGTACATATACTTATATATACAGTTCTGACAGACGTCAAATTAGCTAAATTAAACGTAAAATTAAAGTCACTTAAATATATAACTTTAATACAAATAGAATTAAAAAGAATCAATACCAGAAGAGAGTAAAATTTTCCATAATTTACAGCATATTTGTTTAATTTTCAGACATTTAAAAACAACCGCAAAGTAAGTATCTACTATTGTTTTTTTATAACGACATCCATATTCGGCTTGTCCGTCAAGGCGCTTGCGCGAGAAAGTGCTACTGCTGGTAATGTTTGCTTTAAAGTCTCGATAGAAGCGAAGTCTTCAAATCACTTTGAGATAGGAGTCACAAAGTGTCAAAATCATAGACATTTATGTATATAAATGTCTATGGTCAAAATCCATTACTATTTATAAAGAATATGTGAAACCACATTATCACTTTAACTTTACACGTAATAATATCTAGGACAGAAAAAAGCAAGAAAGAAAGAAAGAAGAATTGTGACAGTTACTTCACCTAAAGACTATCATGGATTATACAAAATTTTTCGCTAAAATCACCAGCCAGCGAAGAGATAACTTAATTAGACATATAAGTAAGTACTTATAACGCTCAAAATTTTTATTTATTATTTATTTTTTTATTTAAAGCCTCGCAAACGTGTTATTCTTATATAACGGAAATTTATTTCTAACATTTGAATGTGCTTTAAAACTGCTGTATCAAAAGACATTTTTTTTCCTTTCATAATTATTTCTTATAATTTAAGACTCAAAGTAATCTTTCGAAACTAAATGTGTCACTGATCACAGACAAGAAAATGTCTTACACAATAATTTTGTGCTGTTTATTATTAACACACTTTACTTGATAATTACATATTTAGATCTTTAGAAAGTGTCTTACATTATTATACTTTTCATTACTATGTTTGCAATTTTTAAAATATTAACACAAATAGGCCAATATAACTTAAAAATGCATGTGAGGTATAATATTTATGGAGCAAAATAATTTATATATGTAAAGAAAATACACGGATATAAAATGATTTTCTTTAATTTCCATTTTAATAAAGTGTAAAGCGGAACAGCTAAAATAAAGTTAATGCCCAATTAACAAAACGCAATTTAACAATCCATAAAATATATTTAATTTTATTTAATAATACAATTCTTACGTTTTGGCTCGTGCAATGCTAAAGTTAACGGTGATCACATGCTAATAGAAAGACTTTGAATCACTCTTAAATTGCCAGAACTAGAAGCAATTGTTCCCACGGCTAGAATGAACAAATAACATCACTTGTAATGTGTAATCATTGTCAGAAAATTCTAACAAAGAAATCCAATGTTATTGTATAAATGTCAATAACAGATAAAAAATAAAAAGAATAACTAATCCAATTGTACCACAATTATAAAACTAATACATTTTGATAAAAATACAGATTACAAATCACAAAGACGCAAATTATGAGAAAAAAAATGTAAACAACAAAATTAACAATTAAAAAATTTGTAAGCCAAAAATAAAAGTAAGACGTACATATATGCAATACAGTAAATTCTTTTATCAACGTATCTTAAAATCTTTATGTGCAGAGTAATAAGATAATTAATACGTGTAAGATAGCACCTAGTTGCTTTTCAAAGAAGATATTTATCAAAATAGAAAAATAAGTCGAAATGACTTTAAAATAAGTCGTGATTAATTGAAATGCCATTTAATCATTAATTTTAAAACCATTTTGACGTCATGATGACTTTTTGTTTTGCTTAGATAATTGCAAATTGCATAATCTTTATGAAAAACAATTATGTGTGACTTCTTTACACCGATTTATCTTATTATTCATCTGATGAAAAGGTCACAAGGCATTTTATACTTTTCGATTCTGACTTTTTTCTAAAATTCTCTTCCTAAAATGCTTTTTTTTTAAAGATATTTAAGTATCTTGTCGTGTATAAGAGCATGAAACATGCATTTCTTTCAGAATAAAAATAGTAATTTACATCTCAAAATTAACTTTTCTCCATATCTTCTTTGTATGAATTAATAGCAATATCTATCTTATCTATATTTATTACTAAAATAATTTGCTTTTCTTCAATTTTACTTGTCAATTGTTGATTTCATTCAATATCAAAATTAAGATATACGATAAATGAGTTAAATTTTGTTTGAAAATGTAATGTAACATTTAAATGATTGTATTGATGTGACCAATTTGTCAAAAATTAAAGAATTTATCGATTAGAAAAATTGAATACGTATATTATAATATACATATAATTTTGATTTGTATAAACTTGTATACATTTTAATAAAAATCTCTTTTTTAATCTAATCTATTAAGAAAAACCTTTCATGTAAATCATCTAAATCTTGATTAGAAAAATATATTATTAGACAAAATTATAAACGCAATAATGATTTAACTATTTAATAAGAATCATTTTTTTAAATTTACTCTACAGAATTAATGCTTATATACACTACTAAAAAAAATAGGGAACACTTTCCAGACACCAAAAATTAGGCTACTTTCAAATGACTGTAACTCGGTGAAAAATCATCGTAGGTTAAAAATAAAAAAAGCATTTTGAAGCTTGAAGATCGAGCTTTAACGTTCTACTAGCAGATTTTCAAAATTCTTTTAACTTCCTTGTCTTACGCAGTAAAAAAACACACCTTGTTTTGTTCGTTAAAATTTTGTATTTTTGACACTTTGCAGATCGACCAACAAATTTTTTTCGAATAATTCAAGTAAAATTTCATAAACTACAACATTTTACCTACAAAATGCTTTTTTAAAAATTTCTCTACGATTTTTTTTGACCGAGTTACGCAACTTTGAAGCTAAACCTGCATTTTTTACAAATGATATCCGTACTCCGTGAAAAATCATCGTAGACAAAAAATCAAAAAACCATTTTAAAGCTCGAAGTTTCAGCTTTAACATGCTATTAATGGTTTTCAAAAATTTTCTCAATTTCTTAGTACTATGCCCCAAAAAAGATACACTGTTTTTTCCTTAAAATAACGTATTTTTAACAGCCTGTAGCTCAATAAAAAAATTTTTCTCGACAAATCCAATGCAAGTGCCATAAAGTATGACATTTTCTCTACAAAATGCTTTTTTTAAAGTTTTTTCTACGATTTTTTTTGACCGAATTACAAGACTTTGAAGATATACATTTTTTACAGTACATTTTTCCGAAAAATGACGTCTACCGCCGACATTAGCATTACCCAATGTGCACCACGTGGAGATTGTCGGTCGGATTTTTGCACATCGTGTGTGTGAGTGAGTGAGTGAGTGAGTGTGTGTGTGTGTGTGTGTGTGTGTGTGTGTGTGTGTGTGTGTGTGTGTGTGTGTGTGTGTGTGTGTGTGTGTGTGTGTGTGTGTATGTATCACAGCAGAGATAAGGATCCCGCAGTTCGTCACTTCTGCAGTATTTAATGACTCCAAACCCTCTCTGCTGTGTGTATGTGTGTGTGTGTGTGTATGCGTGCGCGTGCATGAGTGTTCAATAGTGTGTATTTCCTCCTCTCTGATCAATTACTGCTTGCAAGCGTTCTCGCATATTTATACATCTTGCAATACGATCTTGCGGAATGTTGTGCCAAATTTCCGTTAAAATTTCTCCCAATTCTTCTAAATTTCGCGGCTGTTCCTCGCGACGCCTTAATCGTCGTTCCATTTTATCCCAAATGTGCTCGATTGGATTTAAGTCCGGGCTATTGGCGGGATGATTTAACAGTCTAATTGCGTGTCGTTGAAAAAAACGTCGCGTTATATTCGCCGTATGAGGTCGAGCGTTGTCTTGCATAAAAATAAAGTTCCGACAGGTTCGATTTAATAGCAAAACGTGTGGTCGTAGAATATCGTTGATATAACGAACACCCGTCATTGCCGGAGGTGGTAGGATCACTAGATCACTTCGTCTTGTAAGTGATATACACCCCCACACCATCACGGAACCGCCGTTGTAGGATCGTATTGGCATAACGCAACGTCGATCATAGCGTTCATTTCGTCGACGCCAAGTACGTATACGAGCATCATTGCCATAAAGGCAAAAACGTGATTCGTCGGAGAAATATACATTTCTCCAATCCCTAGCGGTCCAATTTATGTGATCGCGCGCAAATTGATAACGTATTTGGCGATGTACGAGTGTGAGTCTTGGTACTTGTGCACGAACACGAGAACGAAGACCGGCTTCTCTCAAACGGTTGCGAATTGTTTGTTCGCACACATGGCGCAAATGAATGTCATCGCGAATGTTTCTTGCGGTAATTATTCGTCTTTTTAATGCATAACGAACAATGGCTCGATCTTGTCTATTTGTCGTTAATTGAGAACGACCACTACCTTCACGTCTCGTGTAATTTCCCGTGTCTTGATATCGTAAGATATCAAAATAGACAAGATCGAGCCATTGTTCGTTATGCATTAAAAAGACGAATAATTACCGCAAGAAACATTCGCGATGACATTCATTTGCGCCATGTGTGCGAACAAACAATTCGCAACCGTTTGAGAGAAGCCGGTCTTCGTTCTCGTGTTCGTGCACAAGTACCAAGACTCACACTCGTACATCGCCAAATACGTTATCAATTTGCGCGCGATCACATAAATTGGACCGCTAGGGATTGGAGAAATGTATATTTCTCCGACGAATCACGTTTTTGCCTTTATGGCAATGATGCTCGTATACGTACTTGGCGTCGACGAAATGAACGCTATGATCGACGTTGCGTTATGCCAATACGATCCTACAACGGCGGTTCCGTGATGGTGTGGGGGTGTATATCACTTACAAGACGAAGTGATCTAGTGATCCTACCACCTCCGGCAATGACGGGTGTTCGTTATATCAACGATATTCTACGACCACACGTTTTGCTATTAAATCGAACCTGTCGGAACTTTATTTTTATGCAAGACAACGCTCGACCTCATACGGCGAATATAACGCGACGTTTTTTATTATTAATCTAATGTCATTGTTAATTTTGTAACTGTTTATTATTTCAAATTGGGAATTAGCCAAACTCTACATGTCGCAGCCAAACTCTATAACTTTTGCTGCTGGTATGCCAAATGCCACTACATATCCCGTCAATGATATTTCTGTGACGTATAAATATAATATCCCAGTAAAACTTAGTAGACAAGAAGTATCTTTAGCGTTACAATATGGACCTACGCAGGGGTAAGTAATGTCACCAGATTTATATATAATATATAAACTTTATTTTCTTCTAATCATATAAAATAAAAGACAAATTTTTAATAAATAAACAAAAATTTTACTATAATTCATTTTACTATAATTAATCTAAACGTTTTAAACGTTTTAATTTTATTTGTTGTCCAAATTTATCTTTATTTGATATAATATTTTTTATACTTTTTTAAATTCATGTTTTAATACTTAAATTGTATGCTTATCATTTTTTTGCTAAAGTTACCAGCCGTTAGTAGAACAATGGATAAAGTTTCAAAAAACGTGGCATACACCAAGACGAAATGATTGGGATGTCGCGTTCACTTGCGGTTCCATGGACGGTTGCAATAAAATTTTCGAAATGATGATCAATGAGAATGACCCAGTTATGATTCAAGTGCCAACATTTACGGGCATAATCGGATCGGTATGTTATTTTAAAATAATATTATAAAAGAGTAATAAAAATAAAGATGTTAAAAGTATAAGTTTCTAGTAAAAAATGTATAAAGTTATTTGAGACTAAAATTTATACTGCATACTACTCTGCCTAAATTAGTTAAGTTAATATATTTTGTATAAAATACCTCGGAAAGTATTCAACTTTTAATGAGTTTATACTAATATTATATATATATATATATATATATATATATCAAACACACAATAAGATAAATTAATTGATTAAAAAAATACACAACTACCAGGTGTGTAAATATGAAACCGGAATCTGCTCATATATGGCTCTAGTTGTCAATGTAGTGACTGTCAAACCGCGTCATTGACGCTTTTTACTTGCGTTTACATTTGTCAAAGACTTTTAACTCACAACAATACAAGTTTCGTACAACATATTTTTTTATAGTGTTGAATATGTCGAATTTTGTGCCTGAAAACTACGATTTGCGGTCAGCATTGATTTTCTGTTACCATTTGAAAAAAACTGCTGCAGAATTGAATGCTTGTCGAAGCTTACGGTGAGCATGCTCACCACTCAAATCAAAATGCTTTGAGTGGTTTAAAAAAATTCAAAAGTGGCAATTTTGACGTGAGAAACGAAGAACGTGGAAGACCATCGAAAAAGAGTGTTATTTATTATGAGCTAAAACCTGGCGAAACCGTTAATACTGAACGCTACCGACAACAAATGATGGATTTGAACCAAGCATTGCGTGAAAAACGATCAAAATATCAAAAGAGGCAACACGAAGCAATTTTGCTTCGTGATAATGCACCATCGCACACAACAAAACCGATCAAGGAAACGATTGAAGCGTTTAGTTGGCAAATACATTCGCATGCGGTTTACTCACCAGACTTGGCTCCATCCGATTATTACTTATTTGCATCGATGAGACACGCACTTGAACAGTGCTTCACTTTTTACGAAAATGGCTCAATGATTAGTTTGCCTCAAAAGAGCAACAGCTTTTTTGGCGTGACATCCACAAATTCCCAAAGAGATGGAAAAAATGTGTAGCTAGCGATGGGTAATACTCTTTCAATAAAATATTTTTTACTATTTTCATACAATAAATGTGTATGTTTTTTATAAAAAATTTCCGGTTTTATATTTACACACCTGGTATATTTAGAAAAAGTATAATTTTACATAAATGTGCACTTGATGCATTTGATACAAAAAATAAAATATTTATTTCAACAGCATAATATTTTCTTTTTAATACGTAAAAGACACTAATAAATTAAAAGATTTTAAAGAATAATTTTTAGAAAAAGATTTTCATCCTTTTTATTTATAGTTAGCAGCGTTGTCGCCAGAAATCATAGAAATTAATCAAGATGCTGATGGATTAATTCCCGATGAAATCGCCAAAGAATGCGAGCAAAGACTTAAGGATGGCAGACCAATGCCGAAAGTGAGTCAAAATATGACAGTATTCTATCAAATGCTTTTTTTCGAAACCATGCAAAAAATAATAAAACAGCATTATTTATTTTTGTCTTTGTTTCCTTATTCACAAAACATTTTGTATTTTACTTCTTATTGATAAAGATTTTGACAAATATGTCAATACTTCCATTAAAGAAAGATTAAAGTTTTAAATATGTCAAATATTGTATCATGTAAATAACCATACTAATCTAGGACTAATAACTATATACTACTTTTGTAACTATATTAATTTAAATATTCTAAAAAAATGGAAATCTACGGTAGCCACCCATTTTCAATCGCTTTTTAATCTTGAAGCTAGTTTATTCATGTAATTAACACTTTTATTTTACATTTATTTTTAATTATATACAATCATTATTTTATTTATTTAAGCAATTATCATTGCTTTAAAACCCTTTCTTTTATAAAAAAAAATAATGTACAACTTGTTTAATTTTACAGCTTATTTATGTCAATCCAACGGGAGCTAATCCTACAGGCACCGTCTTGTTGGAGTCCCGACGAAGAAAAGTATATGAATTAGCGCAGAAATACAACTTCCTTATCGTTGAAGATGATCCTTACTATTTCGTTCAATTTCTGGGCAAACAGCCCACATCATTTTTCTCTCTTGATACCGACGGTCGCGTAATTAGAATGGACTCATTCAGCAAGATTATGAGCGCTGGAATTCGTATAGGTATTGTCACAGCACACAAAGATCTTATAAAGATATTGATCCTTCATATGGGAAACTCTGTTCTTCACGCATCATCTTTATCTCAAGTAAGACTCGATTTTCTTTCAACATTCATTTTAAATCTTTTATCTTATTATTCGTGATTATTACTATCATAATAATTTTTCTTATATATACATATATAATATATAGATTGTGAAATAAATGTGAATATAATCAAGTAAATAGTCAGATAGATTTTATCAAGTTTTCTATAGAATTTTTCTTATTACCTTAGATTATCTTTTATTGCATATCAACAATTTGCCTTTTTAATAAGCTTTTAATGATAATAATTATCATATATATATATATATATATTTAAAAAATTTCTGCAGAAAATAAGATAAAAGCCTGATAAATATTTATCTGATGTTTACATATAGAATCACTTTATTAAGCTCTTATCTTATTTTTTGCGGAAATTTTTAAAATTATGATTATCTTCTATTACATATCAACAATTTCATTTTTTTACTAGTTCTTAAAAATAATAATAATTAGGGTAAAGTCGGTATATACGCCGCAGCTATCGAAAATTTAATTTATTAAGTATTATTTACTATGTTTAAGGAAAATAAATTAGGCTAATAAAAACTTCATACTGTTTACTATTATAAAAAAATTTTAAGTATGAAATATTTCTTTTCTTATACTTGAAAAAAAAACTTAAAAAAACCCTTGTATTTTTGTCATATAAAAAAAGTGGCGGGATTTACGACTACTCATGTGTAAGGCGCATCGAAATTTACAAATAATATTTTCAGATATGATATAAAATAACATAATGACTTACAAAATGTGTTTATAAAGTTTATTAGGGAATAAGAACAGTAAATATGTATTCAAAGTAATAATAATGCAATATTAAAGAAATTAATATGCACAGACATTAACAGAGTGCGCATTGTGTTCTCAACATAGTGCTCAACATAGAGTAAGTGCTGCTTTCCAATCACGCAGTGTCTGTATTACGGCATAAATCCCGTTCGCTGAAAAGGCTGTATATCCTAAACAAATGGAATATACAAGATATCAAACTAAATAAAGAATACAAGAGCTATGCACTTGAATCTTGCTTGTATTTTATCCTTTACTATCGCTCTACATTTACATATCATGAAATAATCATTATGCCTTTTATATTTTCTACAGTAATTATTTTACGTAGACGGTAATACACGATCGCGCTACTTCTACGTGAAAAAATTAATTCAATTTACGATATTTTCGTTAATATTAACAATAAAGAACTGTAATTACAATACAATACTAATATAACATAAAGGCACATAACAAAATAGTTTTGAGCAAACTATCTTTATTTCTTCTATTTTTTCTGACTGCTGCGGCGTACATCCCCCCGCGGCGTAAATACCGACTTTACCCTAATTATATAATATATAACTTAATGGATATTATTATTAGCATTTCATATATAAACTTAACTCGTGAGCACAATTATTTTGTTAAATATGCACGAAAATTTACAATAATCTTTCTTCCAGATGCTTTTGTATAAACTCTTCGAGAACTGGAATCTAGAAAAGTTTGAGCAACATTTCAAAGATATTCAAAAGTTCTATCAAGAACGACGTGACATGATGCTGACCATGGTTGAAAAACATTTGAGTGGTACGTTAAAAATTAATTTTAAAATGTTCCTCATTATTAGAAATCTAAAAACAATTTTGCTGAAGATATATTTATTGAGAAAATATATTGACTTTAAAGTATTTGTTTATTTGTAGGTTTGGCAGAATGGTACGTTCCACAAGGTGGATTATTTCTTTGGGTTACAGTAAAGAATGTGGATGATACACTGGATTTAGTGTTAAACAAATGCGTGCCACAAGGTGTCTTTGTTCTTCCTGGAACTGCTTTCAACTATAACACTTCCAAACACGATTGTCATTTGAGAATTAGCTATAGTTCTACCACATTAGAAGAAATGGATAAGGTAAATTTGACATTTATTAATTTTTAATATTTGTCAAATACTACAAAACATATTTACAGATATATCATAATAAAATGTCGTAAAAAATTAATTTAATTTCTCAGAGCTGTAAAACAACTATACCTTTTTATATAATTTTTACAAATTTGAAAAAAAGTTTCAATGTGTAAAAGTAAAAATATATATATTTTTACAACGCTTTTCTTTTTATTTTAATAACTTAAAAGTTATCAGTTAATTACACGTTTTAAATTGACATTTTATTGTTTTTAGGGATTATCTATAATAGCCAAAATAATACGTGAAGAAGCAGCCAAAAAAAGTAACAATATTAAAGCGTAAGAATTATTATCATAATTGTATTATGTGTTGTGATTATCATATACGTATATTATATATCTTATATTTATATTCTATCTTGTGATTTTATTGTAATTATTTTATATTTACATCTTATATTATGATTTTATTGATTTTATTATATGCACAAATGTTTATACTACTAACAATGACCAAGAAACCGATTCGGATATTTGTTTTCAACCATGTTACCTTAAAAAAACTGACAGTATGTATGTAACATTATAGTACAGTGTGAGTTTTGTCGCTGATATTAATGATGAGAATCAATAATATTATACTAGTGACAGAAAATTACATGCGCTAATACATATTGTGGCCGTAACTTTTTTTAAACATAGCATGGTCTAAGATCAGATATTTTGCTGAATATGAGTCTGTCATACACTAAAACCGCGACAATCTAAAATGATAGAAACATCTGTGGTTGTACTTGTATAACTACTAAACAGATTTTTATGTTGAAATATACTATATCATTAACGTTCTATAACTTATTATATTAAAAAAAAACAATAAAGTTGTAAATTGTAAAATTAATTATAATATAAATATCCAAGTATATGTATATCGGGGGTAAGTAAAAATAGTCGGTAATATCAGTGTTCTTCTCGTAAGTTTACCCCGAACTGGAGGTCTCTATCCCCTAGAATACAATATCGATCCGTGATGCTGTTGTTTATATAACGTCCAAAAGTGTATATTTTTTCATATCCTCCGCTTTAGAACAATTAATTTTTTTGTACAGAGATATTTTCTTCTTTTCATAATCTTACCTACCCTTATTTATTATACATTAAATTTACATTCTTTTAATATAAAAACAAAATTATTAATTGTACATGTGTGGATAATAATTGGAAAATGTAACATGACGGGTTATATATTAACGTAAATAATGAAGAAAATTACATATTAATTTCTGAAAATCAATACTGTCTCGTCGGTAGTTGACATTGCATATTGACTCAAAGGATAAAATAGCAGCACCGACGAATTGTCGGTTTATCAACAATCCATAATTTAAACGTTACAATTATAATTGCAACGTTTGCGAAATATGTAATAGTGTCACATTATTACATTGATAATATAGTTTATTATGATGAAGCACGACCTCTCATTAATCGATCATTATTTTTATTTATTTTTTATTATTCAAAATTTATAGATTATCAGTAAGAAAAATATGTTTAAATTTCAAACTGTTTCGTATAAAATATTATAAACAAAAATTCTAACATTTTATAATTAATAAAATTAAACAAGTTACTCTAATGTTCTGATCGATTTTCCAACAAATAGACATCTCTTCATTCGAGAATGCAATATCGATGAGAGATGTCGCTTTAATCGAGATCGTTGTCAAAAATGTGATGTTTAGTAGACATTTTTAGGAATCTTCCCGTAGCAAAGATAGGCAAAATAGCGAACGACCGAAACCGAAAACGAAAGAAGATAAAGCATGATTGAACAGTATTGTTTCTGCCGCTCTTCGTCTGTCGGAGAGAAAAAAAATGCGCGCCGCGATGCAACAGTAAAAGATCTATCACGTTAAATTAAACAGAAAAGAAGTGAATTAATTAAAGAAACATCTAACAAGAGAGGCGACGTTAACCGCTTCAATACCCGTTTCCACCCCCGCGCGCGATTCCTCTCGGGTCAACGCGCACCGACCACCACACTAGCACGCTCTCTCGAGAGCGACAAATTGCGAAGTTATCCCCTCTCTTCCTCGAACGCGACACTTATAGAGAATTAATAGCGGCTTTTATTGCGAGTTCTCGAAGTAACTGGCGGAATTGCCAAAAAAGTTTAAGTCGATCTATGTCGAGGGCGACGCAGGCGCAAACGTGCCGTTTCCATGGCGCCGTTGCTATACAGTTAGGTAATGTTGGATTAGACACTACGCTGTTTCCCAACCCTCTCCGGGTAACGTTCAGTACACCCTAAACCATCGTCGCGGTTAGAAGATCTCTTGCACCTTCGTATCCGTACACGTGCATATAGACACACGTACGCAGGCAGGCACGCAGGACTGTCCCACGCATATTATACCTACACGTAGATACGCGCACACGTACCATACGCATGCACCAGCGTCGTCCACCCACGCACCTGAGGGAGAACGCGTGGCTATTTACCCCCCTGTTTACGATACGTCCGGCCAGTGTATCCGTTAGCTCGTTTGTTTATTCCAATTGCCTACTCTGCCCTGCCTCTGCTCTTCCGATTCGTCAGTGATTTCAATTCATTCACACACGCACGCACCCACACGAACACACACACACACACACACACACACACGCCCGCGCGTACGCGTACGCGTACGTCTCTCCCTCCTACCCTCCAAATGATGGTGTTCATTTATCGTCGCGTACGCTCCGTCCCTCGTACTCGCTACAGTGAAACTGGAAACGTATCCTCGATAATCTCACGTTGATTTATGTATGTGCCACAGCTTTTTTAATCGCATTCCCGTGTCACGTACCGAGTCACGCTCTCGCTCGAATTCAGCCGGATCGAGTATTTTTGCCCTTCGGGCTGCGCTTCGACACCGTCATCACCACCGGCGTGGATCCTAAAATCCAGGCTGCGTGCACGTAATCCAGCAGCACAGTGTCGTGGGACGAAAGTGGCGGGTGGTGTGTTTACTGTGGTGGCGGCGAGGGTATTATCCTGACGAAACTAAAACTGGTCAGGTCAGTAACACGGGGTGAGTCGAGTTGCTTGGATTCTTCGTGTCGTCCTCACTGATTACTTTTTATTTTCTTTAATGCTTTAATGCTTTAATGCTTTAATGAAAACTAAATATATTTACATGTGTATCTTTTTTCTTTAATTTCATACATTTTATGTGTAAATAATCGTTTTAGTTGATCAGAGTTTAAGTTTGTTTTTATTTTCTTTTTCTTTTTTTAAGAAAATATTCACATAAATTCCGTACATGAGTTTGGAAATGTTCCTTTGTAGATGCAGCACCGAGAAAAATTTAGTCTCGCAAATAGTTTGGCATGAAAATACCAGTATCGTTTAAACCGTTTCGTTGTTCCTTGCATTCTTTTCAAATTTTAGACGCAATATTTTTCTCTCTTATTTCTTTGAAAAATCTTGTAATATGTTATAAAAGATTTAACTAAAAATGCGCTGAAAATATTATCCGAAATCATATAAGTAAGACTTATTTTTATTTGTTCTGTAATTTATAATATAATATATGCTCTTTAGCATAAAAAATAATTTAAGCTAAAAAAGAGAGAGAAAAAGAGAAAGAACAAGAGAAATATAATCTTGTTGAGATACGCGTGTAACGTTGTACATGTAATGGACAATAATAGATATTTTCACGTTATATTCGATTATTATTACATGACAAAAATGTACAAAAAAATTAATTAAACCATACAAATGATATCATCTTTAATAATTGAAACAATATAACTATTACCGTTAAAACAATATACGTATACATCAGCATTATCTCTAATGTGTGTACATTAGCGATAACAAAAATCTCATTACCTGTAATTCCTCTGAAAGCATGTATAAAATATAAGGCGCGAATCGAGTGTAATTACAAATGCGTACCTAATGGTTTAATTAGTGATAAATCGTGCGATCCACTCGTATTCCACATGTGCAGCCGCCGCGCGCCGTCGCGCGTTTCCACGCGAGCGAGCGAGCGAGCGAGCGAGCGAGCGACGACGGTTGCGGCTTTTTTCTCGCCCTAGATTTTCGACACGTTGACGCTGATCGCGGGGAATCGCGAGCGGAAAGGCGCGCGCGGATCCCCGACCACATTTACAGAAACATTAGAGAAATGATCGATACACGACAGGTCGGTATAACAAAAATAGACGAATGTTTGTAATGCGTCCACATAGAGGTAAATATGTTCCGCCGCTGGCGTGTACGGCGCGCCGCGTCGCGCCGGCTATGTATAGGCTAGTAGATAGGCATATGCGCGTATAGGGGTGCGTGACGCGCGACACGGCGGGGTCGCGCAGGCGCTACCTGTAGACTCCGCGGAATACGTGATGATAAATACTAAATTTAACCCCCGGGTGAAACGGCGCGACGTCAGGCTATCCGGATCGATAACACTTTTCTGGCGTCTCCCTTTCTTTTTTTATCGGCAAAACGTGACTTCGCGTATGTAGGGCGTTTATGTATATAAATCGTTGACCGCAGAGGTCGGCGAAGGCGCGTACCCCGTCCCGTGTGATACATCTGATACCTATCGTGTGACAAAGCCTTTATTAAAATTCCGCAACGCTTAAAATTCCGTTATCGGGCCGGGACAAAAATTTGCACGAGGCTAGAAAAGATACGGTGGAGAATGTTAACTATCTAGATACTTGTTATAAAAAGCTTTTTAAATTCTGATTGCATTTTTACTATAAATTTTTTTTTTTTTAATTTCTTTAATTGCTAGCTACGAAAATTGACGCATTTCTACTAATTAAAGCTTTTGTTACTATTTCATAATTACTTAATTTTATAATCATAATCCAATACAGAAAATTAAGAAAAAATTTATATTCCAGCTTCTACGATACACGTAAAGCGGTAATTTATATTGTACATGTTAATTGATAAAATTTTAATTAGTTATATATGTACTTTCCTACAAGTCGAATACTGAAACTATTACATTTTAGTTACTTATATTCGTAGAAGTATATTATTAAATATAAATGTACAATTTCTATTCTAAAAAAAATTTTTAACAAAGTAAGTTATACAAAATTGAAAGAAATTCTATTTCGTTTCAGACAAAGAACGCAGCAAATAATCAATTTTTTAATTTATTAAACAATTATTACATTTCAAGCCACATTTTTAAGTATCTTTATTATGACGGTAATAGATATTAATAAACATAATTTATCTGCTATCAGTCGTAACATATATTTATACGTTAACAATTGAAATCCTATAACGTCATTAAAAGCTATTACATATCATTTGATGATAAATTTATTTAATTGTGTAATAGAGAATTCATAATCGGTCTTTTATTTATCTATATTGCTCTTCATATTCATGAAAATGTACTCTGAAATATCAATATATTTCCGCTTATTCTATACATATTTCCATATATATGTCATGTATTTCACGTATGAGAAATTATTAATATAATTCCAACAAATGTAATTAAGCAACGTATATCAGCCACGAAAATTCGAGGATAATCCAATCTATCAAAAGCAGTAATATTCAACCCAAGATAAAGTATACGTTCTACGCCAGGTTTCATAATACTCTTTTAATTCAAAGATACAATGTTCATGCATAGGATATAACTGGAAACAGTACTACACTTATTCAAATATAAAAAAAAAGATCGAAACGGAAGGGCCGGAGAAAAAGATTACAATTTGCATTTAGTAAACAGAAAGTAGAATAATGTCTAATTTATAAAAAACAGTCTCTCTTTTCTCATTGTGTCAACAAACATCGGAAGAATAAAGATAAAAAAGTTTAAACTATATTTTTTTAAAAGCTTAGACTTATTAATTTAAATTAAATCTTTGAAAAATGTTTTTCTAAATTTTTGATTAAAATGCTGATCTATTAATATACAGTGCTATAAGTAATAATAACAATAGTAGTAACAACGCTTTCTGAATTTTTTTTATGAAAAATAAAATATTTTTATATTGCACTTTCATAACACGCGTGTCTAAATAAAGTCCACGTTCTATCGAATTCGTTACGTTGACATACAGCGACATATTCAAAATAACTTGCGTGTGAACAAAAATGCGGAGCTTTCTATCGAAAACAATTTATTAAAATGCATTTATTTTTACACATGTGTATTTATCACACGTGAATCCTTGGATCGCGAATATTCCTGTCGTAAAGTATAGAAATTGTAAAATACATCAAAGTACAATTATATTGACAATAGAATGTAAATAATTATCAAAATTATATTTATTATATAAAGTTTTTAAAAAACAAGCTAGCTACAACCATACCATAGTTACGATATATTGACATAGGTACTATATCTTGCGAATTCTACGAAGAGATGCAGTTAAAATAATATTCACGAATTCGGTGCATGCATATTTTCGTTCTTTTTACCTTCTCTTCTATTCTACCTTTTTTATTGAACAACATGTGATATCTCGGGAATATCTTTTCTGTCTCTGGAGAGCCTCGTCATACCGTCGCCTTTATTCGCACGTAATCTGTCAACGAGCTCGGCGTTTGATGTCTTCAAATCATACGCCCATCCCAGCCAAGCCATGAAATCTATCAAGGCGGTAGTAGGGTTAAGCCGATAGAAGCCAAGTTCCGCGGCCTTATAGTCCCATGGAAAGCTATGATGGTAATTGTGCCAACCCTCGCCGATGGCAAAAAAGGACACCCAAGAATTCTCTGTTGGCTTAATAGTACTGTAACAAGAAAGGAAGAAAGAGAAGTTTCTCTACTTAATTCAAGCCAGCTACACGAACGAACTTCACAGGAATATCATGCAACAGATTATTTAAACGGAATAACAGCTTGCAACTTCTATTTGTTACGATATAAACGTGAAATACACTTTACTAAATTTATTTATTTATAAATAACAATTAAATTTTTATAATACGTCTACGCTTTACTTTCAAAAGTAGAGACCTAAGAAAATCTAGAGATTTCTTATTTTTTTATAATATAGATTTCTTTCACAGGAAGAAAAAGAATATAGTATTCTTCAGCGTAAGACAGAAATTTCGAAACATTCTTTTGAAAAAACATAATTTTCAGTACTTAGATGATTTTAAATATTATATTATAGATGAAATTATGGAAAGCACAATAATTAAAGAAAAGTTGTGCCGAATGCGTACCACTCAAGTTATTTTTATTTTTCATCACATTTTTCATTTGGTACTAATTCACATTAATGTACACATAAACGTTAGAAATTGCAGCTTGTTTCAATTATCTACAATTAATGTTTAACTTTTCACCAATAGTAAATTAATTTATTATGAGCCTTTTAGCAATTTAAACAATCGATCGTCTGAATCGTATCTGCGAATCTCTTAAATCGTATCAAAAGTTTCAAATTTATCAATCAATATTAAGTATGAGAAATTATTAACCAATATTTGTTTTATTAACAATTTAATAATTAATAAATAATAATGAAGAGGTAAAGATATCGAAATAAAATTGGCATGAATTTATTTTTGTAATTAATATATTTTTATTTATATCAGTTATTTTTTAGTTTACTGTTATCACTTTTACATTAGCATTTATTGTACTGAAATTTGGTAATATAATTTAGGAAACTTGATAAATTTTATAATAATATCGATTTATGTATAATCTTTGTAGCTGTAAATATGCATATACAATGAATATAAAACGTTCTATTATAGATAAACCTTCTTTTATGAAAATGTGAAAATTCAGTATAAAATTATACGATTACATTATTAAAGCTGCATAAATTAATCAAAAATTAACATCAGTCGTACGTGGCTTTAAATATATTGCATGCATGTAACAAATATAGTCTATTAAATTGTTGTCTGTATTACCCATTTCTCATTCATTTAAAATTTTTATCATATTAAAGACTTTTTATTAAATAAAAATATTAATAAAATACAATTTAGGCGATCAATACGCATTTAGCAATTCTCCTCTACTATAAAATTTATTGAAAATAATTCATATACTCATTTAACCGAAATATTGATTAAAAATTACCAAACAGTGACAATTATTGACATAATCACTAAAAAATAATATTGTTCTATTTATTTATATAATAATAATATCTTTCAATTATATTCTTATTAAGAGTCTCTATTAAATTGTATTGAAATTTATAGTCTACATTAAATTAATTTCTTCCTCGTTCATATCTGAGCACGATCCAAACATTATGTCGGCCAATTTTAATGATAATCGTGCAAACGTGAACGCGAAACATTGACACGTACCTATTGTACGGTCGAGCACCCAATATATGAGCGAAACTGTTGACAGAGAAAGTTGAATTCAATGAATATACATAGCGGACGAGCACAGCGCCTATGCTTACGTCCCAGGATTCATTCCATACGTAAACCGGTATTACAGTTGGCAGGACAAAACACAGTGGCAACATAATCAATGGGTAATATCTGCAATAAAAAGTGTCCTACTGTTAATAAGTGTCGTACACACGCAAATTTTTTGTAATAATAACGCGTAACGGCATTTAATGCGCATAACGGAATTACGTGTATAACCCAAGTGCATAAATCAAAATAAATTGCAATACAGAGATGTTCAATACTGCACTCTGATGAGACACTTCACGCTGATTGATTACTACTTAATCTCCCTCATCTAGGAAAACAACGCGTCACGCAATTTCAAACACTTCGGATAATTACGAAGCGATTTCGCGAGCAATCCAATTCAATCATCGTGATCTTTTTTACAAACGTCAAACCTCATTTTCCGTTTGCTTTTCATCATTTTGAATACAAATCGTGTAATATTATCTAATTTTTGCAAGCATCTCTTCAAGAGCTTTTCCATTCTTTTACATTGAGCATTCATCTGAATGTAATGAGAAATTTGTTTGCAAATATTATTATTATTATTATAGAATTTTTTCTATTTTTTTTTTATTCGTCACGCTTTTTTTCATTATTTTGTTTTTAAAATTTTTAATATTTATTAATAAATTAAAATAACTGTTATTCTTAAAAAAAAAAATGTAAAAATTGATATAAAATTGACAAAATTTAATAGAGGTACATTTAAAAGATTATAATTTGTTACAACAGATGATAGCAATTTAAAACTGATATGGTAAATTCAATCAATCAGATTTAATAGTCGTAAATCATACACGCAATTATAGTTCATTATATTTCTCGAATGTAAACGTTATTCATATCACGAATCATAGTAAAGAATGTGTCATTGCTTCGAATGTTTAAGTCAATTGTTAAACTTACTTATCGACAAAACGTATCACAGGATCAGCTGAGATATCACTCATATCTACATTTTTACCATATTCCTTGACTGCTGGATGATGCTTCATCATTAACCAACCGACATGCGAGAATAAAAGACCACGAGTAGCGTTATGTGGATCCGCGCATGTATCCGTGTACCTGTGATGTGTTCGATGAGTACGAAGCCATTTAGATGGATGAGTCTATGAATTACGGAAAATGACGAGTTTAATGATTAGACTTACAGTAAATACACTATTTATATTTTTTTAATTTTTTACATAAAAAAACTTGACTATTAAGTAATTTTTTTTCTTTTTAATTACGATTGTATCAAATAATCTGGTATTTTTAATAAATGTATGCAGCAAATAGATTTATCAATCACAGAAACGTAACATTTCGTTGATTGGAATAAGGTACTTGAACCGAATGAGGCCCAGCACAAAATACGGCCCACTTTTGAATTTATCATTCAAAAAACGTGTTTTATATCTCTATGTTTGAAAGATATGTCAGATAGGATTGTTGATAAATGCTTAGAGAATTAAAAGCAATAGCACATTTATTTAATACAATAAAAATTTTGTAATGAGACGATTGTGTCGTTTTTCTGAAAATCCGCTGCAACAGATCATAAGTATTTCAAAAAACTTGTTAATATATATTATTTTTTTATTTATTATAACATATAATATCATTAGACTTTTTTTCTATAGAAATTAATCAATTTACATATTAATTTTTTTGGTTAGTATACTTTTTATCAACGACGCATTTATCACATAAGGTCCACTTATACAACAACTGAGACTTATTAAATGTATCCAATTAGCCAAGTTTTTTAAAAATAAACTTGCTTGCTATAAATTTTGTTGACAAAAAGTATTAAATTGTATACAAAATCTGTTATATTAAATGATATCAGCAAATTGGTAACAAGTATATAACAAAATTTGCTGACATAACATAAGAATTTGTCGCACAATCCATGCAAAGCTAAAAACTTTTACCAATTCCAACACGCAAAGCTTCCACAATTCTCAACTCGCAAAGAAAGAAAGCTTTAAACTGCAAAGTACAAAGAGTGACTAAAGATCTGTTCAATAAGCAGTAGAAATCCAGATCAACATCCTAAGCTACCACTCCACTCCAGCAACTACTTAGTATTGCACGGGATGTGAAAAAGACTATTCAAAGAAGGATGTGAAGCAGAATCCTAAATGTAGTAAATGATATTATAAATTATGTGTGGAATTTACGCCAGAGAATATCAATTTTCAATTCAATGTTGCTAATTTTTGAGAAGCTAATATTGTCTAAATAAAAAAATTTCAATGATTTTCAAAAATAATTACCAAAGATTATTTTAAAAAGATTATGTTTAGTCTTTTTGAGAATAATGTTCATTTTTTATTTGTTTTATATTCGGGTTTTAATAAATGTACAAACATATAATGAGACTCAATGTCAGAGTTTAAAAAAAAAATTTGGTTTATTTAGAAATAAACTATTTATATGAAAGATATATTTTATTTTTGAGTTATTGAAACAAAGATTTTATTCTTACAAAATTTATTTCAAGTTTCTAATAAATAGAGTTAAAAAATATTAAAATGTGTTAGGTAAACCTTATTCGACTCAGGTGTCTTATAAGCAATACGTTAATGTGTGTTTTAAATGTTAATATTAGCATTTAACAATCCCTGCTGCAAAAAAGACTCTTCGAATGTAACAGCTGATAAATCATGATAAATTTTTATGTGAGGCTATTAATCGTATAATAATTTATTAAAATTTAAGAATCTTACTTGGCCAGCCATGCAAAACATAAAAATAAGTAATATTCTGAGTGGTAATTTGGCACTATAGCTCCTATGTGCCCAAAGACGATGGAGACCAGCTGTTATGCCGAAACCACTTGAAAAACCATAGACGATTGCTAAATATAAAAAATAAAATAAAAACAACATCATATTCGTTCTTTTATTACTGAATATGTGAAATAAAAATATTTTAATTCAAAAAATGTCAAGAGAGAAGTACTAATAGAATTTTAACTTATAATTGAAAATGAACGATTCTTCAAACTTAAAATATGCGAACAAATAATCTAATTTTATCTTTTTAAATTAATTTCAGTAAAATGTAATTTAATACGTACACATAATTTTAATTTAAAACTTGTCCAGAAAATCTCAATTTAAAATTTAAAAATATTTGCAAATAAAAAAATTTTTAATTCAAAATGCAATAACGTTTCTTATCTTTACTGAAAAGAATTAATTGCCAATTTTATCAAAAAAATGCTTATATTTATGTTTTCATATATTTCGGTATTCAATATGTTATAAAACCCAATAACATCAAAATTTTATATAATTATATGGTATAAGCAAAATTACGATAAAAAATTAATTGATTTAATAAATAAACGTACACCATATCCAAGTCCACAATTTCGCCTCGTGATATCGCGTAGCGAACAAATAGATCGCGATGACATGAAGAGCAGCGATGCCAATAATATTACGCCAAATTAATGGCTGCTCCGCCGGCATGTGCTTTGGTGGTTGATCGAGAATCAAAGTCCTGTCATATTCCATTCCCGACTGCACTAACTTTTGATTTTTATTATCCTTATATTCGGTTATCGTTGAACAGTACATTGCTGGAAATGTTTGGAACAACGTTGGTATGTTTGTTTATTTTATTTATGATTACTATCGCCTTCATTTTGTGCGCTTTTATATAAATATATCATAACAAAAGATTTCAAAAGGATCCTACCATGTGAAAAATGAATAAATAATAGTTTATAGTTAGTTTCTGACGCAATCTGTCGTCCTTTCAGATTTTAGAAACCTTTATTTTATTCTATTGTCTAATCTTACATATGTATATATAGCTATAATAATTTACAAAATGTTGGTTACGTATAATACAAAAGAATTGTACTTTTATTTTAACATATTTTAAATATATCCCTTTTAAACAAATCAAAAATCTCGAGAGAAAAATTATTAAATTTTAATAAATATTTATTCGAATAGTATTAACAATGTATTTACTAAATGTAAATGTATATTTATTTAATATGAAAACCACTAGTTTAATTTCAATATTATTTTTCCTTATAGAGTAAATACTCGTATTTATATGCTCCGTAAGTAAATATTTCATTAGTACTATTCGAATAAATATTTATCAAAACTTGGAAATGTTTTTTCTCTGTGTACAAATTTGCATGTACAATGTACATACGTCGTTTACACGTGAAGTATTAAGAAATTAAAAGTATTTGTTCTGATACAAAAAAGTCAAATAATTTAAATCATTATGAAGGTAAACGAGTCAATTGCGTTACATATAGCTTGTTATTTACAAAATTACACAGCGAACGCATAATCTGAGCAAGGATTTCGTATCGGTCTCATTATAGGGCGATCTCGTGTTAACAAGCACCCATTGTTAGCTGTATAACTGCCGTCGATGTCCCGGCATGTAATTATCTGCATTAGACGAGCATCTAAATCGCAGCATCGACGAACGAGACGCGTTTCCCGGCTCGCGTATACACGGCGATGCGTGATACACGTCCCGTATCGCCGCATATAACGAGCTTATAACGAGCGTAATTTCAGCATCTGCGACTCTCTCGTAGCAAAGTGAGTAGCGTTCCTGCATTCCCGCGTGTAACGCGAGAACGCAAGTTCGTGGTCAAGGCAATTACGCGTCACGCATTGCCAACCGATTCGTTTCGCCAAGACGCGTTTGACGTGAAAATCAATGTGACTTGTACGTACGTGTACTCGTATATCTAAGATGCTGCGAGTCAACATCGCTATGCTCTTATAACTTCAACTATAGTCAAACACATACGTGTTTATGTGCATAGTAAAAGGTTTTCTAATTAATGTCTTTAGTTTCACATAAATCTAACGTTTATCTATGAATAATGAGAAACTGTTTCGCATATATCTAGTAAATGCATTCTCAAGATTTACAAGAAGCATCATTTGCTTCAACACGCTTAGAAAACTTTGAAAACATGCTTAAAACAAAAGACTCATCGTAACAGTAAGCAGCAAATGTTTTGATCCGCATGATTAAACATGGATACACTATGGATACACTTTTATTCAATTAAACAAAATCTTTTACACGGTACTGTATCCAGTTTCCAATTGATACGAACTCAATTAAAGTAGAAAGTATAACATAATGAAAGTAGACGTAAAAATCTTGCAATGAAGTTGATAAATTGCATCCGCTTCTCATAATAAATTGTCGTTATATCCTGATATTCTGTCGTACAAATTCAATGCGTAGAGGTTTAGTCTCTTAATGTAAAACAAAATTATGGAAATTATGATAAATGTGCGTCAAGTTCAATGTGATTACTTAAAGAACTTTCTGTGTCACACAATTAACTTTGTGAATGCAATTAGAAAGCAATTAAGAAGGTACCACAATTAGAAAGCTACTCATATTAATTTGAACATGTATTTAGAGCGAATCTAATACCAATTACATTTTTCCGCTTAACGTATTTTGTTTTATTGCGGTCATTGAGATTTTATGAGCATAGATTTATCATTACGTATGCATTAGCAAATTTTTTTATTATTGAAAAAAATTGCTTATATCACAAAGAGATGTAATTATCGGACGATATCAATTCACTACGGAGATAATGATGGAAGATAAGATTGACGTTGCTAGTTACCTTTATATTTGAACTAAAAATTGATTTGACAGTTACGATACCTAAATTTAATAATGGCAGTCGAAAGCTATACCATCTCGATATCAGAGCATCTTCCTCATAAGTGGGATAAGTCTCAAATTGAACAAATCTCAAATAAAGACGTGAAACTTTATTTCTTTAAAACAATTACACTAAGAAAAAAATAAGCTCCACAATTTAAATAGCTCCACGATTTCTTTTTCAAACCTTGTCGGTCCAGACAGATATTGTTACACGTATATTTGTTTGTCGATAAGTCTCAAGTGTTAATAAATCAAATAAAAATTCGATTTTTTTATTTTCTCTTTAAGAGATTTTTTTTACGTTACTTTTCGCGCGACCTATATCGGCTCGCAACAGACTGTTGGCAAAAATTGCAGTTATATACGATATTTTTCGTTCACGCCGTAGTCGCGTCGATTGCGTTTAGTCTTTATCGAGGATATTCGCGCGTCACTTGATTCCAACAGGCAGCGATATCGTAATCTACGTAATAGCGATCATACTCCGTGGTCCGCTCATAAAGCGCGGTCGCGATTACCCAGTTGTTTTGTTTCCCCGCGTACAATTCGCGTAAAGACTCGCGCAATGACTTACGTTAATATGTATAAACCAGCCAGGGGATATTTCTGCCGGCGTAAACGAGGATAATACGCCTGTATCGCTACCACCTACGCTGCTCCGGATCCCGCGGTTTACAACCTCCCTTTCTTGTAATCCCAGCGCGAGCTTAACGTGGCGAAAATACACGCTAAATCGCGTTCGGTACCGAAACAATGGACAAGAAAGTACGATTGCGCAAAAGCCCGTAAAGTTGAAATAGCGTTTCTGGATATTCGCAAATAATATTCTCGCGCAAATAAGCTAATCTAATATCGTGATATTTATCGAGATTACACGTAATCTGTTTCTAAACGCAAAATCGATGTGTAACCTGCACCTGCTACATTGCGCGCGCTAAAGCAAATTTATAGTACACGCACGGCGGAAAGAATGATTTCGTTCAAGTGTCTAAAAATTTACCTGAATACGGATCTTAAATTTAATTTGTTTCGTATTATTTAGAAAAAATTATTATACAGAGTGTCCAAGCGTGATGAGCAAAACTACAAAATGTTTTGACACTGTAACTAATTTGACTGTCCTGCACAATTATATTAATGTTACAAAGCAACAAAGTTATTTTCAGATCTGTAACCTAAATTTTTAAACATTTCAGCAAAGCCGTCTTTTTCATATAAATATAATAAAAAAAATACATGTATACGTGTATATTATTTATTACAATATTATTTATTATCTTGTGCATTATCCGTATTTATTGGCAGAAAATTCAAAATTTATATTAGTAATACGATCGAATATTACGCTAAAATAATTCAATACACTCCTTTGTTGACATATCCATTAAGTGGTTCATGTCAAAAACAAATTGTTTATGCAATGCAGTGTATATATTATCGATCATTTAACAAATAATAATATTATTATAAATATGTTCCTCCAATATATCAGTGTCTCTCCATTATACGGGCACACTGTGACACGGGAAATGTTTGATGTATCAAATCGATATATCTTGGTAACTTTCATCAGAGCTCCATCAAAGTTACGATCCGGTAAGAGGAAAATCATGCCAATAGTCTATTCAGAAAGTATGTCTATCCTCGTACATTGTTATGCAACGAGGTCGATGTTGAAATCTATCGATAAGCACCCTTGTCACCCCCCGCACTACTCTGTGTATTCTCATTATATCTTGATCATGTACCCTATCCTCTCGGCGAGTGGATATACCATGTATATCGACGAAATTTTCGCTAACAATGTTGTTTGCAATAGGTAAAGATTAGAATAACTATAACTTAAGAACAAACAAAGAATATTTAATATTCTGAATCTTTTCATTACGATAAAAAATAAAAATGTTATACAATTAATTAAAAATGACCTTTATTGGATTGTAGCTGCATCTTGCTAATACAGTTTCAAATTTATCACACTGGGTGACGAATAAATTTTTCGGTCTTAAAATTTTAACGAGGAACACTAGAAAATCCGAAAATTCAAAAACATCTGAAACTTTATGTACAAATAGAGGAATTCATCCATAACACAAAAACATGTTTTGTTCGCGCCCAATTTCAAATTAAAAAAAATTTTTTTATCATTGTTATAAAATACTCTTCAAGCCATTTAACTTTCAATTAAAACATTTGTTTATCTCTTTTTGTTTCAACGATATTTGAAAGAAAAAAGATCTAATTTTCTTCAAAGGGGTGTTTCACTCCCTAAAACTAAAATTGGGCACGAACAAAAACTATTTTTGTGTTATGGATGAACTCCTTTATTTGTACACAAAGTTCTAGAATTTTTTGTATTTTTGGCTTACCTAGTGTTCCTCGTAAATTGAACGAGAATAGTAACATCGCAATATTAAATTAATATAATTAATTTAATAATAATAAACTTGAATGTATAAAATATAAGTTATAAAATCACACAAGAAACTAAATCCTAAAAGATTCAACAAATGTAACAGATTGAGGCTCATGTTTAATTAGTTGTGTTTTTATACGTATATTGTTCAATGTTCTCCTATTCTTGTTTATTATACATGCCTTTAATAAAAATAACATTTAAAACAAAAATTATTTAAAAGTCATTGAAAAAGAAAAAAAATATATTTTATAGAAATTGAGATAAACATTTAATAAAAAATTAATATATACTATATATACGTTTATGTTTATATTTAATAAACTTGTCTCTCTTATAAAATGAATTATAATTGTATTGAGTTGTAACAGATGTACAACTCAATTGGAGTTTTAAAGATTCAAAAAAATCACATTTAAATTTAAGTGATTTTGTGTTTACCAAATATAAAATAGGATTTTTAAAATTCCAACATCATTACAAATAAGTTTAAAATATAAAAAGCAAAAATAAAAATAACTATTAAAGTCGTTACCGTTACGGGGAAAAAATGTACAGTTACGAAAAAGTAACTTCGTTATCAGTAAATTGCTAAAGAAAAATAACTGTAACGATAACAGAATTACAAATATTTAAAACAAATTACTTCCCAATCGTGTAAATATATAATTCCAACAAAAGATAAAAATTTTCAATGCATACTTTAAAACTTCACAACACGGTCAAAAACTTATCAACGATAATCACTTCAGTTGTTGTACTTACTAAAGTCGAATGTATGCAAGTGTCCTTTAAAAATTGTCAATCGTAAACAAATAAGATAAAAGACCACCGGGATGTACTGGCGTGTATATCGTACTACTTCTTTCCGAACACGTTCAATAGGATCTTTAGAATATCACATCGCGTTTATAAAGGTTGTCTATAACGCATACATGTTTAAAGCAACTAAGCTTAAGATTAGACCATGGTGGAAGGAGAAACGACCGCGTGATTTGCGACGTTCTCACAATCAAATACACATTGGCTGCGTTCAGTAGACTCAACAGATGAGTGGGTGCTCGCTGTTATTGGTGTATTCTTCTGAAACTGAAAGTCCGATTGAATGATCTGGAAGAATATCTCAACATGTTGAGTCTGCTGAATGCAGCCAATGGCTGCGTTCAGCAGAAAAAGCAGCTTTCCAACTGTTGCAAGATTTTCAGTTGAACGCAATTAATCGCTTTGCGCTTTGTCAACACGTTTATTCAGCGGTCGCCTGAATTTTTTCCAGCATAATAAAAGTATGCTGTTTAAGCGCAACATGTTGTAATCTAACTTATAATACAAAGTTATTCAAAAAATATAGATTATGACAAGTCACAAAATACACTCATACTTGCGCTAACGCGTATATTTCAGAAAAGTGCGTTCATTAGAAGTCGTACGCATATAGCGCTTACTAAGCTGCTTTTTCTGCTGAATGCAGCCATCGCGTCCATCAACGGGAATCTTTCGTCCCGGTGTTTCCGATTTCTCTCTGAATTTTTACAAATATCCCGCTGTTTGTAACGCAAATACGTAATATAACGTGTCAACATATCATATTTATATTACATAACAACGCAATATTGTTAGATAAGTAAACTGCGAACCTATAAAGAGATTTTTGCAAGATTGTTGTAATAACGAAATTCTACTTAATCGATTTTTCAAAATTACATGCAGGTCATCACTATTTTTTAATGAAGTTATGATTTTTTACATAATAATTATTCTTCTAGATACCCTGCATATAAAAATATTAAAATAGAGTTATCAAAAAATCAATGACGACTTTACGAGTTTTTTCTACGTCAAAATATGCCAGAATAAAATATAAAGTATCTCGTAAATTGTTGACTTTTCGATAACTTTTCGATATACTTTTATATATGCAGTATAAGTATTACACAAATGTCATATAATTTGATTTTTAAAAGTTTAATAATATCTATGTGACCTTCAAACATCAATTGTTTCAAAAATTAATTTTAGCATTATAATATATCTTCCTCTTTAGATCATTTAACTTTTGTCGGAACATATTTTTGTTTCAACTTTATCCTACAACGACAAAAGAAATCTCATTAGATGCAACACTTTGTATTTTTTATTAATTTTGTTATATACTAATATAGGTATATTTTATACCGTTGCGCAGCATACTTCTTGCTGATATAACGCAGGATAGATATGATTGTATGGTAGAGCAGTTTCCGTTCATCTGAAGAAAACGGGATCTTAAAGCACTTTCCTTTCAAGCATAATTAAACGGCAACTTTCACAGCTTGATACATGAGATATTAGGTATGCTTGAGACATGAGATTTTCTCTTTTCTCATTACAGTACACTATATCATTTCAATCAATAATCTTTGACATAATATAACAATTTTAGAGATATTTTTTTAAAAACAACATTTAAAAAATTTTAAATACGTTATTATAAAATAGATGATAAACCATGAAACTTTTATTTAATACTTTTTTTATATCGTTTACCGATTCAACAATATTCACCCAAAATGGTATATCGATTATATTTCAATTCTATAACAGGCAATTGAGCATATTACAAAAATATGCATCTCTTATATTTTAGACTATATTTTAATATATTCTAAAAGATCAATATATCATGGGGGAAAAAAAGACTCTTGATATCTTTTTTTATGGATTTCACTCAATTTATAAGTATAAAGTTTACTCAATCAAACCAATTTTTTATAACTCACTTAATTATTCTCTTTATTATTTATATTACAGCTATAATATAAATTGGTGATTTTTTATTAAAAAGAATTGATATTAGTACTATAAATATTATTGATATTGATATTTTTTTTTTTATAAAAATCGATTGCTGATATGACAATTGAGTGACACGTGTCTATTAATAGCTGACAATTTAAAAGTTTTTTACATAACAATTTAACATTTGATAAAAGCATTTTTAAAAATAATATCACATATTCAGAATGCGCTTATAAAGATGTTAACGTGACATTTTGAATTCACTATCGTTTATTGGACGTAAAACAAGACTAGAATAACCGAAAATGCTCTGACTTCGTTATAAACAAGTTTTGAGTACAGATTTATTATTATTACAATTTCATAAAAATAAAAATGTATACAATTATGCAGTATAGAACAGTTACCGAGAAATTATTTCGGAATTCAGTTCCTAATTAAAAAATGCTTTAAGATTTATAAATTTTTGCTGTTTGATTGAAAAATAGATATAATTTAGAAGAAACTTGAGCGATATGAAAATTATCCCAATTTGCTCAAAACACGATGTGTACTTAACTGCATAAAATTAATTTTATTACGTTTCGACACGTCACATCATTATTCTCAGTATCTAAAGCATCTTTAGCACGCGCCGTTTACTTTTATGTATTTAATAATAAATGATAGCGCGCATGCATCAAAAGGGTTATAATTACTATTAAAGAAGCACAAACTTTCATTTTATTATTTATTTTGCTTTTACTTTATAAATTGTTATATTGTCGTATAACATAAGAACTTTATTCCTAAAAAGAAAATGATAGTTTTGTAATTGCTCGTAAAAACGATAATCGAATCAGTTTGCTTGAAAACATTATAATTTCAATATTATTGCAATATTAGATAATTATAAATGGATTATGAAAAATAAGGACAATATAACTTACTATACATAAAACTGAAATGCTTCTTAAATAATGCATTTATTCGTTAATTATCATTGAAAGCAACTATTAAAAACTATTATAACAAAAAAAGTAATGATTCAGGCGTGGTAAACGGCGATGAGTCAGGCGTGGTAAACGGCGCGTAAAGAATAATAATGGACATGATACTCGGCAAGCGAGGCTTCCTCGTCAAGAAGATGTTGCAAACAACTCGCATAATTTTGCATTTTTCTTTTTTTTTTTTTTTTGTAATTTCACTGTTAATATATACTGAAGATGGCTCAAAAGAAGAGCCAAAATGTACAATAAATTCCCATGTAATTATATAATTTAATATGTGATTAATATTCTTTCCGTTTACCGCGCCTGACTTTCACTCGCCACATTACTTTTTTCTGTTATATTGATCTTTTCACGAATCTCAATTATTGATATTAAAAATTATATATTTCAAAATTAAAATCAAATTAAAATTTAAAAATTTAAAAGTTTAATTCATTGTGAAGTAAAATTAGGAATTGACATAATCTTAATTACATTAATACCTAAATTCTTAATGTAATTTTGACCCATGATAATTTCTTTTATTTTTTTTGACAATAAATTAAATATTCGAAATAGATACTAATAACAGATTTTACATCCGAAAAATGTTACAAAAGCAAGCGATTTAATTGAAATCTGATGATTGCATATTCATTGCGTCTTTCGAGTACGCAAGTTGGAAAATTGTTCCAAGCAGCGTTCTGTCGTATACGTACAGCAAAAACATTTAAAGAAAATTGGTCAATTTGTTGAACGATTACTTAAACATCAACGATTTGGCAATTGAAGATTAAAGCATATTACATCTTTAGACGATTTAAGACTATAGACGGAAAATTCTTCGGAAAGGTATCAAGCAATATTATTGATAGTATCGAACTAATGCAAATCAGCAATTGCTAATGAAATGGACCTAAAAAGGAAGGAAGGAAACAATAAATTTGTTTAATTAAAAGAATAGAAAAACGTAAAAATAAAAAAGAATAAGGGAAACGCAGTTTAATTAAATGATAATAATTAAATCCACCATAAACCGAAAAAAGAATCAATTTATATTTATTTTGCCAACTGTTCAACCAGCACAGCTATTAACTTGTTGCCGTAAATGAAGGGACTCCATAGCGTTCGTGAACTCGTTTTTACGCACCGTGAAGGAATTGAGGAGGACAAGCCGTCCAATAACAACAAGAGGGTGAAACGTCGAAGCAATCGGTGAAACGAGTTAGATGTGGTTGCAATTGACAGCACAAAGGATACGTTTGCAGACACGAGAAAGGAAGCGACGGAGGAGAAGGAAGAATTCTCTTTCCCCTTTCCATGATACCGATTGTCGCCGTGTTTCTTCCGAGCTTCGATTTGCTCGACGCGGCGAACGCTTTCTTGAAAGCCCTTTCTCCATTGTCCTTTATCGCGTATCCTTTCGTTTTCGCTGTCTCAGCAGCATCTGCCTTGACGTCTATGGAAAAGAAATCCTATATTTTTCTTATGTATTTGTACATTATTCAACAATATCACGATTTACTAGATAAAACATTATATTCTTTTTCTAAACAATATTTTTCTTAGAGAGACACAGATTTTCGGAAGAGCATAAGTTACTTTTAATTGAAGAATCGATATAATTCTTTCTACGAATATCGGCTCCCACATGATCAATTACTTCATCATAGGTCTCTATTATTGGATTCGTAGTTCTCCCATATGCACTGGTATCCACATCTGCGCCTGCATCTGGTCTATCGCCTAATGCTCCATAATCGTCAGGTGCTTTTCTTTTTTCAACCACGGCAGCATCTGCAGCAATTTTCTCAACGGATATCGCAATAGAGTCTACAACTGCACTATCAAGTTCTTTTCCTTTAATTGCTTAACAGTACCTGCAGCAATGGGAATTGCAACAGAGTTTGCAGTTGTATCAGCAAACTTCTTTCTTTGTTTAATCGCAGCAGCATCCGCACTGACTTTTGCATCAGAAATCGCAGTAGAGTCCGCAATTGCGTCGACAGGTGCTTTTCTTTTCTTCATTGCGGTTGCATCAGCGTACGCAATTTTCGAAGATATTGCAGCAGAGTCAACAATTTTGCCAGCAGGTGCTTTTCTTTTTTTAATTGCGGCGGTATTCACAGTAACTTCTGTAATAGAAATCTTTGGATCAGTAGGATCTGTAACTGCATCCACAATAGTTGTTCTCATTGTAGCAGTGACATCTGCAACAGCTATCGTGGCAATCGCAGCGACAGCTGCAGCAGCTTCTCTTGTCACTGCTAGCAGTTACGTATCGATCCATAAACTTGTTTGCAATCGCGTCGTTTATTCTTGAATAATATCTACGCTAGATTTTTATAAAACGTACGTTGAACCTGCAAGAAAAAAGCATCGCTTATTTTAAATAAGGGCTTATTCTACAAGCAGGCTTTTACTCTCGGTTTTGTAAACATGCATTTCGTAAAATGGCTCTAGTCTAGCCGTTGAGATAAAATTATGACTGCTTCGTTTAAAAGAGAACTTTTATGCTTATTATTTGAAAAAGACACTTATGCCTTAAATTGAGCAAATTGCAAAATATTTTTTCATGTTTTTTTAAAACATCAAGATTACATAATAGCATCTTGTCTAAAGCGATTGAATCACTTGCTGGCTATATCCGGGGCCTCTCTTTTAACGAGCTCCTCACAGCGGCATATTAAACGACCATGAGGAACAGGAGGCAAACCACCGTCGTCCCAGCAGCCGCTTTGAAGCTCCTTCGATGTCAGTTGCCGAGAGAAATACGGCTGTTTCTCATCAGAGTCCCCGCGAGTGTAAAACGCTGCGCGTATACTTTTGACTTGCGTGATATCCGTTATGAGACATTTGCCGAGGTAACTAATCCGAATGTAGAGCGAAATCGTGGCGGCGGTATTCCGGAAGTTTTCGTCCAACAAAGTATACGTTCCCATCACAGACCTAAAAATAACATATTCACCGTATTATTAACATGGAATTGCACTGCAGGACATCCCTCGCTAAGCGTGTTTCCCTTCAAAGGAAAAATCAAATGGTGAAAGTTGTTCAAAGGAAGTCTAGATTGTTCTAGATTTCTCGACCGATCGCACACAAACGTTTCTTCTCTCAAAACGCCCAACACTCTAAAATATTATGTAATCAGTCGTATATTTATTGTTGTTTGTAAAAATAATGTTGCACAACACTAGCACAAACAAATAATAATGACACATTTGTATAACGTTAGCACTCTATCTCCCGATAATCAATTTTCAATGAATTACAACGAACGCGAGACAAATGCGATCAGACAGTGGATTTGGAAAGAGTTCTCCCAGTAATTCGACGGATCCTCGATTTTCAGTATTATCACCTTGAAATAATCTGCTGTTTATAGAAGTTCGACAAGTGTTCTGCCAATTCGTTTCGCTCGCGAACCTGTTTGGCGATGCTGTTCAGCAAATTATCGACCGGTACAGCAACAAAGCCAATTTTTTGGCGCGAGACTGTCTCAAAATGCTTGCACACTTTTTTCTCGACGTATAACTGGACATTGATGCCACTCGCTTCTTTTTTAAAAAAGTTTGTCGGCACGGAGAAGACAACGGAACTGCCACCGTAAAATTTCTCGTTTTCATAGTTGGAGCCTCGATAAGGACGACAATCGCGTCGATTTGGCGATAACGATATCCAATCCTCATCTAACATGCAAAACATTACGATCGTCCTCTTCAGGATAACTTTGTCAAACTCCGTGGTCCAAGGGACAAACAACTGTTATTACGATCGGATAATTAACGCTTTAATTTATTAAAGTTTACTCAACTGTTACTAATAATTAAATTTTAATATTAATATATGTATTTCATATTAAATCAGAGAAAATTAGAGAAATAAACTTGGCTCTTTGACTAAGTCCTGAAAATTATTCGAAATTTGTATCCCAGAATTTCTGTTGCCACTTTCTGAAATCATATAGATGCACGAAAAATATTTACTTACGTTTTTCACGGCAATTTCTAACATCATTAAATGCGAGTCGTGCGAAAGAACGAGCGACGACATTGCTCATAAGTTCATATAGCGTAATGTTATTCCATCTCGTCCGTGACATTAATTTTTTGACAGTTTTTGTTGGTAATATACCGGTAAAGATTCATTTTTCGGCATGTGTCATGTTTTCTGCAATTATGTAATTTGTACGTTTGAATGCCATACGCGTCCGAAAATCAACAGAAGTTGCCGCTTATTGCATATCTCGAATGTATTACATACATGTCGATATTAAACAATCCCTGCATTCACTCCGAATGAAAGCCAGAATAAAAGCTCCTGCAATTTGCATTTTGCATATTTGCAATTCATATAAAAAATAAGAATAAACTACATAAATCTTGATTAAAAAGGCTTACAGATTCAATTTTGCCGAATAACATAAAAATCATTTTATCAAGAACTTAGACAGAAAGTTTTATTTACCATATTTTTAGAATTAAATTTCAAATTTTGATATTAAATTTACTTAATTTATAATATTTATTTTTGTTAAACTTAATTGAAAATAATTCAAGTATATAAAGTGTATGATCATTTATACAGGAATAAACAGAACTCTTGGAAACATAATTAATAAACTAGAGTGGAAGGGCTCCATGTAATTTCGCATCCTAATTAGTCCTTTCACTCTATTTATTTTATGATTAACATTTATATTTGAACATTTACAAATTCTTAATTATTCCAAAATTTGTTGATAATTTATTTTCTTAAGAGAAAAATCAATTCAATATTAATTAAAGAACATACTACTAAGCGTTAATGCGATAGTGGCACATAAAGCATATTATATAACGCTCAAGAAAGTTATTCAAAAGTTACTTGCTGTTTCCCTGCGAACTCTCATGTAGCAAGAAATTGGATTTAGCGAAAGAAAGGCCAATCCCGTTGAGATTCATTAAACCGACGTTTCACTACGAAACTTGAGTCATTAGTAACTCGCAAAAGAATGGAAACAGACTTATACATTCGTAGTTGCCGAATCAGCTAAACTGTAACACAATGTCGCAATATTGTAGACCAAAATGGCAGATTGTCCGGCCACAGAATTACTAAACGATCCTTTTTTCTTATATAGACAAAGAAAAGTTTTGACAATATTTAAATATTTAAATATGCCAAAAGATTTTATATTCTATAATATTAACAATCTTTTAGCATACAATATCCCAATATTATATAAAGACCTCCCTTTGTCATTTTGTATAAGAAAGTCGTTTTAAAATATTTTATATTTTATATAACGATACATAAAGAAAAGTTCCATTATACTCAAACCATTGTTAAAGACTGTGTTATAAGTATTAAGAAAAATTTTTTATTCAGCTGCATACTTTAGATTATAAAAAAATAATACTAAGTACCGACATTTGCGGAAAGCGGAAAAGAGAAAATAAAAATAAAAGAGAAAGAAATAAAGTTAGCCATCAACTTAATCTTAATTAACTCTTACTTAATGAGAGAAATTCTTTTTTCTATAAAAAAATCTATTTTTAAATAAAATAATTATAATAAAGCAATAAAGTAACTATATAAATGTAATTTCTAAGCATATTTTTTTCTCTTTAGAAATTTATAAAAATTAATTATTAGGTATAGAATGTCAATTTTGTTAAATTCTGAAAACAAAGGTACAATACATAGAAAAGCTAAAGACATACTGTATCTGACGTATTATTTATATCTATAAAAAATGTTGAAAAAATTATCTAAACATATAAGATTTAAGAATATAGAACATTGATTAGGAGTAAAGAACATTACATTTTTAATTGCGGAATAATATTGTAAAGCCACATAATGCACGATAAACAATAACGTTCATGTTACATATCTATTGTATCTATAATAATTTCAACATATTGTAGTAAATAATTATTTACGTTCAATATTTCAGTTTGTATGTAATGAGAAGATAGTAATTATCATCCCCTATTCGGTCTAGTTTCGCTGGTCGTCTGGTTTCTCTAGTGCTATGATTTTCAGCACAAGTATAACATTGCATTTGAAATTAGCTCCGTCTTCATTTTCTGTGCGCTTCTCAATTTCAAGCGCAATTTAGCGAGGATTCAGCAAAATCAAAAACCACAAGTTATACTGCTGTGCCGTAAATATCGGCTTACATCGTTCGTAACATCGGCTTGCATTGCTGCACTCTCTATCGATGCCTCTATAAATTCTTTATTCTTCGAAACGTAACGCGCGTGCTATATTTCCTATAAACATAAATCGCGAAGGTTCGTAAGTTATACTTTGGCTGTAGCGTGTAAGGTTAAAGTACTCTCGTAAAAATAGAGATTCAGATAAAAATATTGATCCGATTTAACGCAAAGGTACAAAAGGATTCAACAAACTGACATGTTGTTGATTTGTAAATAATCGCTTACGAATCGTTGCACTTTTGCGGTAATATTTTAACGCAAAATTCTCACCCTACCGTAAACTCACGTAACATAACTCAACGCGTAATAGTACCGTTGTACAACGCGGAAACTTGCAATGTCCAAACTTCAGAAATACAACTGTATTGTATAGAAACAAGCAACTAACTAGACTCGCTAATTTTAACATTGATAATACAACTAAATAATCAAAAAGTCATTTACCTGTTTGCATTTTTATTAGAGTAAAGACACACGTAGAACGTACATATAGAAAAAAAATGGTACAAATTTTTCGATAGTCTAAAGAAATCTAGGAAAATGTTACATTTACACATAAGATGTATTATATATATTAGACTTGTGTTTTTTTTTGTAATTTTATTGAGGTGAATGACTTATCGTAGAAAATGGCAGAAACTTGGAATTTCCAGCGAGATATTAAATATTTAAAAAACATTAAAAGAAGATGTACATACATCTTAGTGCGCTCATGGTTTATCATGGCTGCATTCTGCAAACGTCATTTATGAAGGATCTTTCTCAAGCGCATATTATATGCATAATAAGTGCCATAAACGCATTAAGATGTTGCACATAAATTTTACGCTACGCTTAATTTTTACATGCGTACTGAACCGCCGCTTTTTTTCTCAATGTAAAACTCGTATCTGCGGAAGTTCACAAAAGAATGGAAATTGTACGTCGCACGCGACGTCGTCCATGCTACCCTCTCTCATGAGGGCACCACAGTGCTGTTTGCCGCCTCCGTTGTCGGGTTGTCCACCCCATTTATCGCTCCAGATGGTAAAACCAGTTTTGGCCAATGAATCGCCTAACACCGAGACCCACTCGCCTTCCGTATAAAGATCATGTATGCCTAAAAAGGCCTCATTTGGATACACTGCACCTCTGATCGGTCCGGAATGATTAAATAAGTTTAACAATATCTGAAAGAAGATTAACGTATTATACGGACATATAACTAATTAATTAGTTGTGTCTTAATAATCGTTATTCATTATGACATCTTTATGTGCATCTTGCAAACAATCTTTTGTTCGAAAGAAATTTTAGTTTAAGGATTGATTGTTGCACATTGCATAATCAATAATAATTAGTAATAGGATTAGAGACTTACACGCTCCTCGGCGAGAGAATTGATGATGGCGAGATGGCCACCCTCCTCGTTACAGATCTTCCTCGCGTTGTTCCATGTGGCGGCCCTCGTGTGCAACTTATGCGCGCCCATACCCAATGTGTAATGATAATCGTCTCTCATCGGGGCGTTACGCATGGCCGTGTTGCATGTGCATATCATACCGTGCACCATCATGTTCTGAGTGTAGAACTGCTCGAGATGGTGCTTTTGCTGCGTCGTCCAGTCCGATTGTCCGGGGATCGTCGAGCTATTGAACGATGTCAAGCACGGGCAGGCGAATTCCGGATTATTGATGCTCGTGGTCGCGTCCCGTTCGCCCCTGTTCTGACTCTCAGCGACGGTGGAGGTCGTCGTCTGTTCGGGGAAGCCGTATCCATTCGACGGTGCGGCCAAGACAAACGACTCCAAGTGAACGCCAAACAGCGCGATGCAACCGACGAGTAAGAAGTACACCATCATTCTTCCCACGAATTCGTCGCTCTTCGAAGATTAGCCTTGCAAACTACTCTACCGAGATCCGCGACCGAGTAATCGTCGAGTTTGCAAATAAAATAGAAATTCTCTTTTCACATAAAAGGAAGGAAGAGATTAGAAACTATTTTTAATTAATAACAATATAGAAATTTATGATTAATAATAATATATGAATTATTTCGAAGCGAAACAGAGTTGGTCATTTCAAAATGATTTATAAATGATTCTTCGAGTCACTGATTATCGAGAAAATACAAAAATTTTGTTAATATAACAAAGACAAAATATACAAAATTTGTTTAATGATACTAAAAAGATGAGAGAAATTAGAATTAGAATGATACCGCAATAATAGTTTTATTATATAGCGTGACACATGAAGAAAGTTAATACAAGATTTAATAAATTTAATAATAAATAATAAAATATATATGTATATAAAGTTACGTATATAAAAACGTTAATTACCTTGTGTTTGGAGAATTTTATTAAATATTCACAAAAAATCTCCAAGTTCAAAGGAAAATTAAACAATCACTTTAGATTTCTAACTTATTTGGCTTTGAAAACTGCTTAAAGAAACATATGCTTACCAAGCGGAGATCAAAGAAGAACTGAGGCCTCCTTGTATTTTGTCAGCCCCTATGTTCCTACCCAACTGCTCGGCAGACTATTAAGACAAGCTGAATGACCCACCCAAAAAGACTACAGTGTTCTATCATCAGCAATCGTTCAAGGACTGACAACAGTGGCTCGCAAACACACGATCGCCTTATGCTCTACATCTGTTCGTAAGACCAAGTTAAATTGAACATTCAGAACGATTGAGAAGATTGTCTCTCAATTCATTATTTTTGGAAGAAGATATCTTAAATAAAAGGGATTTAATTAAGAAATTAAGTGCTCCGAAATGATGAGAAAATCATTTAAAATCGGATTAAATCGACTATTAAATAAATTTTTTAATCTACATTTTCTTCGTTCTCTTACTTAACTCATATCTTTTTGACAAAGAGAGAAGGAAATATTTTAAGTGTAGTTATAAATATAATAAATATATAGTCACATATAATATATAACTGTATATAATATAATAAATTTATAGTATTACGATAACAAAAAAATTTCCAACAGTCCACAGTGGTGTTTCTTATTCAACATGCCGCTAACCACGTTCTGCATCGCGATCGATGTATTTTCGCATCTCGGTGAAAATCGTATGCGCTTGCATACGATATCTTGCAATTCGTACACAAGTGCTATTCTTAACGGTAAATTTCCCAGTGCTGCGTATAAAACATAGACCAGCCACGCGCTCGAAGTTAATCGGAAGATTTAAGATGGGCCAACCTCTACCGTGTAAACGTCTCCGGAATATAGCACTGTAAATTTTCTGGCATACAGAATCGTGATTTCTCTCTCTCTCTCTCTCTCTCTCTCTCTCTCTCTCTCTCTCTCTCTCTCTCTCTCTCTCTCCTCCCCTCCCTATTCTTTTCGCGGTAAATATATCGGAAAAGTTGGTATAACAGCCTCAGTGAATTAGAAGAACATAAATTACGAACGATTAGATGATTGGAAAAAAGTATAACTTGCTAGCGATATTAAATGGGGTTAAATTCTGGACGGACGAAATAACGTGCTACTGTAGCCTAGTATAAAATTCGCTCTATCTACAGGAAAACAAAAATATTTGTATTTTGTTGTACTGAACAACACTATATCCTGTATTTTTTGTTTTGTTATAATTATTTGAATAAAATCTAAAATTCAAATTTGATGAATTCTAAGAAAATACATATTTACATACATACATTTGCATAAAAAAAAGTAAAAAGATAAAAACTAAAAATATGATTTTCATTGTAATAAAAAAATACATATACAGGAGGAGATGCTTATACATATGTGTACTAGGAGAAAAAATTTATTGTTTTCACCAAAAGCTATTTAGTTCAAGCATTTGTAACAAGCAAATATTTTATCTTATATAATAAAAAAGTTAGTATAGTTTCTATAAAATACATAAAAAATAAATTAAAAAACATCTGTTACTAACTAAACAGCTTTGCATTTTGCATTTCGATACATTTCATCCCAAAAATATTGCTATCATTATATGTACCAAGGCTTTTAATTATAAAACACAAATATATAATAAAAGAGCCTAGCCGGATGCACTGGCTAACGACTTTGTTTATTTATATGAAATTAACAGTATCAATTTCGACTTTATATCTGGTCATTTTCAATGTTCTATCTAACATTAATTTTAAAAAAACAATAATCGCATTTAATTTACCTAAATTATAAATTATCGGAGACAACCCGATCAAATAATTGTAATACATAAAAAAAGTATTTAAATATTTAGTTTAGTAGAAACAAATATTTTTATACATGTATTTTACAGTAGAAATTAAATTTTTTATATAAAACAAAATAATAAATTGTTGTTAAAAATATCCGCAACTAGACAGTTTTCAATTAAGACATTAAATTATTTTTTTCTCTCTAGTGTGCAGCTTTCTTATTAATAGAAACTTTAACGTCTAAATTAAAAATATCTATTCTAATTTAACATGAACTTACATATAAATTTCTACAATATGTACTTTTACTTGTACAGTAACTGTTAAATAACAATTTAATAACTTTATAATTCATTATTATATCTGCATGTGCAACGAGGTGAAATAAAAATAACATTTATCTCTTTTATCATATAATATTATTATTAACATTGTTATTCATTTTATAATATATACGTTAAATGCTTTTCTGCGCTTTTGATTTACTTAATTATATTTGAACACAACATTGAAGAAGATCATTTGATAAAGGTCAAAACATTTATCTTTGTTTTCGTACACTAAATTTAAATTGTATACATCTCATCTGAAAGTTATTTATAATTAACAGCATCAACAACCAGCCTGATTCTTATAGCCATTTTGTTTTGTATTAAAAATAAAAAATATTTTTATCTTTTCTTGTTAATCAATCAAAGTCGATTTTATTTCTGTAATCGTTGTTTTTTATCGAAGAAAACCGATTTAGTCATTATTAGTAATTTATATTATTTTAATCGTATTTTAATCAATCTAAGCTTGTATCTCATTTTTATTTACTCAGAGAAACAATAACAATAAAGTAAACAATATTAAAAAATAAGTCTAATGAGCAATTTCATATAATTTTTGATATACCTTTCAGATGCGACTAAAGCCCTGCCTCGTAACCTTCTATCTCCTGTTGCTTTCGATCGTCTCGACTTATATTGCCCCTGTACTTGGTTCTGATATACTTCGTTACAAGGTAAGTACTATGTATACATCTATCGACATTAATATCACGTAATTTCATTAAACTTTACAATGATTTCGCACTTTCACTGTTATATCTACTAAACAAAATGAAGAGATGTTTAAATTATTCGAACATGAATCAAATCAAATTAACTCAAATAACATTCGAGTTGATCGATTTAGATAAAATTTTTTTTGGTCTAATCTAAACTATTTAAATTTAATAGGTTCATATACAAATTATATACATATAAATTGACAATCTTATAAAATTATATTTAAAATAATTTTATATCACATAATTAATATTAATTTAATTTGAAATCTTGATTCGCACTTTCTACGAAATTATAAGTATCTTATTTCTGAAATAAAATTATTAGATATTTGTCTTATGTATCATACGGTATATTTATTTCTCTAAAACAGACTTTTAAAAAAATCAAAATTAAAAAATCATCTTAATCTTTTTATTTAATTAAAAAGATTAAGAAATTGAGCAAAAAGGAAAATTCTTAGATCGGAAAGCAATTGAGCAATCGAACGATTGATAATATTTTTTCGCATTTACTTCGTCAAACTTAAATTGAATATAATTGTGGCAGTTAGTTTTAATTAATTTTCTTATCTTTCTGTTCTCATAATCGATTTTTGATAATCCCCTCTTTAAAGGAACTTCAAAGATGCAGTAATAAAGGAGAAGCAAATTTCATAAGATAGGAATAATTAACGCTGCGTTTAAAGATTACATCTGAAATAAACTCACATATAAAGACGAGAGATCGGAAGGAAGATTAATGGATGAAATTAGGTTTCCTCCGGAAAGCTTTTCAGCGCTCGTTTCAATTTCAAGTCGCGACACAACTTATCGCCCGATTATACAAATCCCTCACGTCTCAGCTGTATCCTCTCGCCGTATTCTCTCTCATCCTCTTTCTCGGCGGCATTATTACTCGCATAAACCTTAGTCTGAAAGCTGATGACCGCTAGACGAGTACCCTCCTTACGGCAGATCTTCTTGGCTTCGCTCCAAGGAAGACGGTTCTCTCTCGCGTAATTTTCATCACCAGATAGTGGCCGTAATCCGTATCCAGCGGTATCCGTGTACATTTATCTGTGTACATTGACGTTGCGCCGTATTTACCTGAGCGAAATCGACCGTCGCCGCGTCGAGGGTGCACTCGACAGAGTCGGAGCGCATAGAGTCGACCGTCGACTCGATCCGGGAAGCGGCGAGTCCGCGTAACCACCCCTCGTTTCCTCGCGAGCACGGTCGACTTCCGGCGGAGCCGGCGCGACGGTGCCGGTGGTGGCTCGAAACGATACAAATCGTCCGACGACGAATAATTCACGAGAATACTTGGAATATTTTGAAATCTTCATAGACCGTAAAGAATGTGGCGCGACTCGCTAAGTAGTCGATTTGCATTCCCCGACTTCCACTTCTCTACGAGATTACTTCTACGAGATTACGATTAAAAAAAAAGCTGACATTGTTGTATTATTCTTACGAAACGTTTCACATACATGCGCGACTTACTCGACGTAACATTGGTTATTTTCAGCGCTCGAAACATCATTATTTTACGGTGGACAACGATGGCGTGTCGTCGGGCACCGAGAGTCCTCCATCCACCACGCCGACCTCTACGGATGATGAAGCCGCAGACTCGGAGAACCGGCACGTCCACAAGAGTGCGTAACCGCTAAATCCCCTCTCTACGTACATATCAATTAGTAATTCGTATGTCGTTGTGCCATTTGGGAAGTTTAATTAAACTGTGTATCTCTGGTCACAATTCGCCGGGACCGTACACATCGCGTTTACCTCGTGTCGTCATTAAACCAGGCCGTACGCCACTAAAATTGTGTAAAGCACCAATCCTGCTATCAACAAGATCACAATGACGTAAAAAAACGCACACATGACTGCGAGCTGCGAGAAGCGCTCACGTCGCAGTGCGAATAAAAAAAAAGAATAGCACGATCGGAAAATGATGGAATTTTTTTACTACGCATCATTTGTGCAGTAATACCTCTCTTCTTTTTATATTTTTTCTTAGCTTTTTACTTAGAATTGAAGGAAATTCGCCAATACCGGCACTCCATTTTGTTTTCGTGAATAATATTTCTTAAACAGAAACTAAAAATAATATTTAAAAAACGTAAGTGCAAACTAGAAAATGTCTTTTATCAGATGTTTTTATAATACTATTTTGTATTAATTATAGGGTTGACAATTATCCGTTTATCCGGATATTCGGATATCCGAGATAGAGATAGATCCGAGATTAAATATCCGATTGAAGCGGATATTTTTTAGATAAGATGAAAAAAAATAATCCGGATTGATTCGGATATCCGGATCTTCATATTCTATCCGAAATATTTGGATATAGAATCCGGATAATATCATTATCCGGATACTCGGATATCCGGATATCCATAGATTCGGATGAAATCGTCAACCCTAATTAATTAATATTTTTGAACCATAATCCTGAAGCGTCTGAGAATTTCGACCCTAAAACTGACACCCTAGACATATTAAACGATAATATTTATAAAATTAAAAGACCAGAAATATATCTTTCCAATTTATTAGTACATACATACATTGCATTCGACGATATTTTTCCTATATTGAAGTATTTAAAAAAATGTTGAAAAATTCATGAAATATTTATTAACATTGTAATTGAAGATTTCGTAGTCATAATTTATTTTCACAGAGAGGTGGTCCACTTTACATTGCACAGCGATTTTATGTTTCAACCTGCATTACGAGGAAAATATGAAAGAGAAAAATATAGACAAAATAGTTTTAGAAATCTACAAACATGTAAAACGTTCTGATATTATCAATAATATACTCGTTATTATTTCAACTAAGCAAGAAAAAATAATGCAAATTTTATTTTTGTGTTCCAAGAATTTGTTTTTAACAAATTTTACATACAATAGAAAGAAGCTATGTATTTTTCTACATACATAGTTTGGGATTTTTATTTTTCTAATTATTTAAGCAAATTATGTTTTTATCAAGCAACTGAATTAATACAGTGCAATGTATAGTTTTCGAGAAATACGGCGGTGCCGCTTTAAGAGGGGTGGGCGACAGTATTGGCAACTTTCCTCCATGTTATATCAAATTATAGCTTCAAAATAACATCGCTTGCAAAGCTCTTCTGTGAAGTTGTTCGCTGTTTATTATCCACTTGGCGATAATAAAACTGTCGCAAATCGTAACGTAAGAGGAAAAGAGAATATTGAAGACGTAGAGTAAGGAAAAGGAATATCCCGAAATGATTTGGCAGTTATGGCAGTATTCTAAGATTGCGATCTAAGGGGGTTGCGCAGAGGGTGATTTATTGCAACAAGATAGAACGGTCGCATTACCGAGGATGATCGGCAATTTTATCGTGAATGGAGGCGTATATTCGTGGCGCAAGGTATTCCCCTTTCGCACATATAAGATCCCGTCATCAATCGCGCGCGCTTGTAACATACGGCTGACGGGAAACATTCGCGCACCCCCGCCGCGGCCGCCACCGCGGTCGCATATCCAAGATTGCGATATCCCGATACGCAACGTATCTCGCGGGGGCGGCAGGGCCGTTAGCGGAGATGCAATATTTTCCGCTCTTTCAGACGACAACGACGACGACGACGACGACGACGACGACAACGACAACGGTGACGATCCGTGCCTGGTGAAGTATTGCGGCGCGGGCAGAGAGTGCCAGATCTCCGCGGACGGCGAGGAGATCGTCGCCGCGTGCGTCTGCGTTCGAAGATGCGCGCGAAGACATCGACCGGTCTGTGCGAGCAATGGCAGGGTATACGTCAATCACTGCGAGATGCACCGCGCGGCCTGCAACGCCGGCACGCCGTTAACCGCGCGAAGACTCGCCAGATGCCTCAGCAATGGTGAGCACGTGCTCGACATATGTTTCTTCCTTACGCGTGCATGGAAAAAATATCTCTTTAAATCCTCTAAGGCGACGCATTTCCATGTACAGAATATTTCCAGATTTTCATCGATCAACTTGAATCTAAATCAAGAGACTTGAAGCGAGAAAAGGTTTGCTCTGTTTTCGAACATGGAATCACTGGCCATTTGAATATTGTTTTATGTCGAATATAAAAAATCCTTTTTAAATTCTTGATTCTTCTCTAATCCTTTTTAAATTTTGGGAGAGATCTCTCACTAGCTTGAAATCGATTTTTGTATTTTAGATTCTAACGAAATAAAAAAAGCGCTGGAGTTTATCGACCTCACGCGACGTACGCTGAACTCTGGCTATATTTAAAATTAATTATCTATTTATTTAACTTAAAATTGATTATTGGATTTGACTTTATTTAATTACTTAACCGAAATAATCAGAAGCTGAGCTTAATAGCAAATGAATAAAATAAATCAATTAATACACCATTAACTAGGTTTCATAATCGTAAATTATTAATACAATTTGACCTGAGATCTTATTAGGAACGAGATATGTTATTATACATGAACCAATATATATTGTATGGTTAATCGCGACTTGTGACGTTTTTAATCTAGTAATGCATTTATAATCGTCTACTTATAAAACTTTTTAATTGGTAATCAGAGCAGAGATTAAATTTATAAGTATAACAGCGTATAAATCTTACGAGACACATCAAATAAAGATTAGCCAAATCTTTGCCAATAACTTTTAACTTTAATTCGTTGTTTACTCTAACAATAAAGGAAAAAAGAAACCGCGATCCTTTAGCAGACTCACGAAACTTTGGTTTCATTATTAACTCAATAATAACTTGGAAGTTTTCTATCAATTTATGGCAGCCGCGCAGCAGCCCAGTTTGTTAAGAGTTGTAACGACAAGAAGAAAAAAAGAGATGTCGTTACATGAGAACTCAAAGTTCATGATGGAATGTTCCATCATTTCCAGGTAATTACAGCGCGCAGGCACGAAAGGATTTCTTCGCGTACCATGTCTCCTCGAAAAGCAAGACTACCGCTAAGTACGCCAAGTCCAAGAATAAGATGAAGCATCATCCGGAGGGCAAATCGATCTCACGAAAGAACGGTCACGGTATCGAGGAGTGTTCGGCACAAGAATACGAGATTATGAAAGTATGTTATTGATTTCATTCCCCGCGATACAATAATTTCCAATTTGAGACGTAGGAAATTTTAACGACATGGTCTCTTACCAAAAAGCGCTCCCCTATATTCCTCACTTGCAAATAGATGACTTTATTTATTATTAATACTGATCTGGTGGTTGAATTCAGATATAGCTCCGATAAAGAAGTTACTGGGTCGTATGAAACAAAAATGGTTATGAATCTGTTATTAAATCGTGACACGCGAATAATACTCCATCTTCTTTTATCAAATAACGATGATATCGAGATTTCTTTGTGTAAAATGCAGAAAAATTATACATGAAGGAACGTCGATTAAAAATATCTTGTTTAAATTTATTTCTGATTTTTCTTGTTAATAGTTTATCTATAACACGTTTCAATAAACTTTATTAAAGCGTAATCGGGCTATACTTGGATTTTGTTTTTATTCTATATTTATTCGCCGTAGGACAACTTACTTCTGTATAGCCACGCCAGATTAATGGCCGAGGATAATCACAGCAAGGAATACTTGGTCAGCATCATGTTTTCCCACTACGACAGAAACAACGATGGCAATTTGGAGCGGGAAGAGCTCGTGCAGGTGATTTAACAATGAATACACTTTTCTTCGTATAATGTTTCTTCATTAGCGTTTTCTCCCGAGCTAACTAAATTGAAGGAAAAGTACTTGCGATGAGATTTATTTGACGGCCATTACCTTAACGATAGTAACACAATTTTGCCATTGCACAAGTATCCCGCGAATAACACGCTCTTTCGAACATTTAGATCGCCAAGGAAGAAAACATGGAAGAGCTATGCGCGGGTTGCAATTTGAGCCACATGATCAGTTACGATGACGCCGATGGTGACGGCAAGTTGAACGTTAACGAATTCTACATGGCCTTCAGCAAGCTTTACAGTGAGTATCGTTTTATCATCCATTTATCATCCAAATGGACAATTCACAAAATTTCTAAATCGACGACAAAGATAACGTGTAATTACATTAATAAAATTCAATTCAAATCGATTTAATCCTTTCAACTAATTTCTTCCATTTAAAGCATTTAACATTTTCCTAGCTCAAATATTTGTTTACTATCGAAAATTGTTCCTTCAGGTAGTGTACCTGATAATTTTATGAAACGTAATCTTATTGCCGCGATTGGCGTGATTAAATTCAGTAATTAACCATTTGCGAATAATTTTCTTCTGCCAATCCGTGTTATAATGGTCTCAATGCAGGACGCATTGTCCATAGACAATAGCGTCACCGTAAATTGTCAGACTGCACACGTGACCGGCACAGTGCCATCGCGCATATATAAACGACCGCGAGGAATTATTATGCAAAGTTTGTACGGCGAACGATCGTCCATTCAATTTGGCCGAAGTATAACGTACACATAATATACGCGAGGATGGCTCTGATCTGTGCAGGTGTATCGGTGGTATCGTTGGATAAATCCCTCGAAGTGAATCACATATCCGCGCGAGTCGGGGACAACGTTGAGATTAAGTGCGACGTCACGGGAACACCACCTCCGCCTTTGGTCTGGCGTCGTTATGGCACGGACGTGGAAACCCTCAGCGAACCGGAGGTATTCTGTTCGAATGAAATAATTCGATCTCTGCCCTTAGCCCTTAGCCCTGCGCATGTAACATCATTTATATATATTATTATAGACCGCTCGCGCTATTTAAATAACAAAAAATCGCCTATTCCTTCACTTTTCTTTATTGCAATTAATAAATAATCGTTTTAAAAATATATTTATTTTTTTTTTTACTCTTGCTTACTTGTTTTCTTTTATTCTTTCAAACGAAGATTGAAATGAGAGAATTAAGAAAACGCAAACGGACACTTTGTAGATTCGCGTTCTCAACGACGGCAGTCTCTATCTGACAAATGTGCAGTTGGAACATGCTGGTAATTACACGTGCCACGCTCTCAGGAACCAGGACGTGGTGCAAACTCACATGCTCACCATATACAGTAAGCTTTTTAAATGAAATAATACAACTTACAGTAGATATTTGTATCGTATTTCGATCCTCCTTTGGAAAACGAAAAATTGTCCAGTTATATAATTGATCTACATCGAAAAGCAAACAAAATTCCAATTTATATAATATATAATAATTTATTAGGCTACTCCAAATTTACTAGAACTATTTTTTTTATATCTACAGATTGTTTAATAAATTTTATAAATAACTTTTATAAATATATGTAATAAAGATTATTTCCTTCAGTTATTAAATACAAATATGAAATTGAAAAAAATTATCTTCAAGGATAATAAAATACTGTCGATCAATTGAAGAAAGTAATTCATGTTTAAAATAATTGAAAATAACATCCCTAGCCGTACCCGAAGTCAGAGTGACACCACAGTTCCAATCCAAGCGACCGAAGGGAACAGCGAAGATGAGGTGCCATGTGATAGGTGAGCCTCTCCCACGTGTAAGATGGCTGAAAAACGACAAACCCCTAAGCGAGGATCAGCCAGACAAGTACGAAGTGATCGGGAACGGTACCAAATTGCTAATCAGGAAGGTCGATTATGCTGACACCGGGGCTTATATGTGTGAAGCGACCAGCGCTGGAGGACTAACGAGAGACATCAGCAGTTTAGTGATTCAGGAGCAACCTACACCGAGTGAGTAAAGGGCAACCTCTTGCTCCGAGGACTCATAACATTAATCTATTACGGAAATATATTTAATTAAAAAAATATTATTTAATCTAATAGCAGAGAGTGTTACTGGCATTTTCTCTTGCATCAATATTCGTCAATAATGCACTCAGAGAAAAATTATGTTTAAATGAAATTGTTTTTTTAACTTGTTTTTCCAAGTTAAAGCAAAAATATCTTTGAAAAAAATAAAAATTTATCTGATTTCAAGAAAGGACGTTACTAAACTGTTTTTAAGTAAATAAATTACTTATTTAACTTAAACAGATAATTTTTTAATTCAAAAAAAGTACAGAAATATAAAAAATAATTATTTAGTTATTCTGCTTTTAAAAATATATTTCTTTCGTTTAAAAAAAAATGGCGTTGCACCTCTTCTTTGAGTGTGTTCTATCATCATTAGTTATAATTTTATTTATTACCTTATCACAACTTTAATTAATATGAAAATCTTAATGCAGTTGCGACAGACGAAGAGCGCAGATTCTTATCTTTTCACGAGTGGGGTATTTTAGTGTACGAGCCGTCTACTTGTCACGCGCTACACGAAATTCATTCCACAGACATCATACCTGGTACCCAGGTACAAAATCAATATATATATATATATATATATATACATTTTTGTTTTCTCTCACGACATTTTTGTCACCTTTACGCAGGAATACGTTTGCGGACCTAAAAATGTTCCGTGTTCTTGGGGACGTGCCATAAACGTTGCTGATAGATACGTGTATGTTAGTCAACCGGATAAAAACCGTGTGCTTGTGATCAGCGAAGTGCAAATGATGATAATCGATGTACGTGTATCGTTTTCTCTTTTATAAGAAAGAAACCAATCGATGGAGTATCATCAAAGAATTTCAATGTAATTTTTCAGGTAGTAGCTACAGACAAAAACCCAGTCGATTTGTGGTATGTACCAAATTTTGACTACGTCTGGATATTAAACTGGAGAAGTGAAATGGATGTCGGCATCAAGACCGTGCAAATAATCAAGGAAGCTGCTCAGCGAAAGAAACATCATACCATGAGACCAGAGCCTATCGATGCACAATTCGATCTTGTGAAAGGCTTGTATATTCCTCAGCAACAAGTATGTTGACCATTATCTTCATTTCTCAATATTGCGAAATGAAGCAAGCAGATTTTAAATCGCAAATAGAGCCTTATATTATGATTAAATATATGTTATTTAATTGAAAAAAAAAAAGAATATTACCGATTATTAAAAGAATAATGTATAACTGGTTATGTTATCTGTATCATAAAGACTTTTATTTCCTAGGATACAAAACACATATTCAAATACGGCTATGTCACCCATACGAATCAGCATGGGATGTATAAGCTAGATCTAGTCAACATGAGATACACTCGTACCGTGAACTTGGCCAGTTACAACTGCGTGCCAACAAGCATGGAATTCTCCGATCTCTGTAATATATTTTTCATTATTTGAACATTTTTCAAATTTTTGCTTATCTTATAATTTCTGATTCTGTCCAGTTAGATACAATAAGATTTTATTTCCAGATGGTTTTGTGATATTGGAATGCGAAGAGCCGATCACTGGTCGACCAACTGGTCAAGTACTATTAGACTACCTTACTGATAGTGTACTCGCTCATAAACCAAGTATTCTGGGAAAACCAGCGATTTCTCCCGATTCCAGATACCTGGTTACTCTAGACAAGCAAAACACCGGTGTCACTCTGGTGGTGCAAGAGATATTACGTAATACTACTTCGCTTTTTGCAGTTTTATTATAATAATATAGAACGAGATATAATTTTAAATACACTAATGAAATATTTGTATGAAAGACTATATGGAAATCTTGGACTTTTCGATTTGTTAATTTTAAAACAAACTTTTTTTAAATATTAAAATAATGATCAACTAAAAACTGGTTCAATTTGCAAATAACAATATATGTATTTTTTATTCATACTTTTTTTCAGCAAGCGGACTAAAATTCGCTTTTGACGTGAAAACAACTTTAAATATCAGCGACATTGCCTTCTATCCATCACAAACGACACATAGTTACGACATATATGCTTCGTCGATAGACAAAGAAGACATCCTCTTTTTAGATTTAACTACTGGTGAGATAATCTTCTTCGATTTCAAATTAAATATTTTTCTATTCTTTTTATAAGAAAAGGAATAATCTACCGATTCTCCTTTTATTTTTTGGAAAATAGTTAAACCATGCAATTGACATCTCAACCAACATCAACTAAATATACCTTTCTAATTAAACTTTAAATTAAAATGATACCAAATTGTTCTTAAAATTAATTTTTAATGTAGTTTTATCATCTATACAATCGTTCAAACCATTTGTTTGTTAAATTGTTCTGTTGACTAAAATATTTTTGTTTTATTAAAATGTTCGTTTACTTTAAAAAAGAAAAAAACATTTTACATACATATTTTATTTAAATACATTTTCATTCAAATGTTATTATTTTTCTTCAATTTTTTGCCGAATAAATTCCTGAAATGCAAAGCTATTAAAATAGAAACTAACACATCTGTCTTTTCAGGAAAAGTGGAAATGATAACAGGCGTGGGAAAAGCAACACCACCACATCTCACCAAATGGGGTAATCCAAATAGACCGATAATACAAAGCGGTATATTTGGTCGATATATGGTAAGCCCCTCCAACCAGGCGCTCTTTGTTCTCAATGGAGAGACCCGTACGGTGAATTGCGAGATTGGTGGCCTTATACATCCCGGCGCGATTGTTTGGTTCACTGTTTCATTGCGTTAATGAATGTAGCTTCGTGACGACGACAATACGAGACGTACGTATATAAATTGAGCGTAGGGATCCGAGCGGTACCAAAAGCTAGGTACCGAAAAACTTTAGGCGGAATTAAAAGTAATATAGAGAAATAAACTGCGATAAATGCTTTCATCTTCCCTAGATAGTTATTTTTAAAATAAATGTCTCACGTTTAAATATTTTGACTGCACTGTAATTAAAAAAAACAGCAACGTTAACTACAAAGTAGTAATTCCCGAGAGCGACATGATATCAACCGTGCAATATCTACGTAATATTTTAAAAGATTGATAAAAATTTGTCTATATAACAATTAAGATCTATTATTATTCAAAATTAGATATTGATAGATTTAAAAATTTATTTCATATCAATCAAATCAAATTATTTGAGTATTAATGAAGTATGAATATTAAAGGAAAAAAGACGAAACTGAGATGACAAACGATACAAATTTTTGAATCAATATCTATAATAACAGTTCTTAGTTGTTATATAGACAAAATTCTTATCAATATCTTTTAAAATATTATCACGGAACTATTGTAAAAAATAATACGAAATAATTTAATGAAATTGTCATGTATTATTATTCGCATGAAAAGAATTTTGTTAGTCAGACAATTTCACGTTTTTAGAATTGTGATAATAAAAATAAAATGTAAATTATTACGAATGCATATCAAATGTTAACTGCCAAATTATCAAATATTAATTATTTACAAATTTCACTATCGCTGTATCTTTGATGGACAAGCAGTCATAATACCAAGAATTTAAGTCAATATATTTTTTAGACCAAATCAGATTTTAATACCACAGATATTTGAAAATTACCTCTTATAATGAAAAAGTCACAATTGATGCAAAATATTTACAGCAATTGAATAGTAAAAATTCAAATTGCATCAATTTTAATTCTTGATCTGCACACGATACATGTTGACAATGTTTATCTAGAGAAGATGAAGAAATTATGTCATAACATCGAGTGTATGAGAATAATATGAGAATAACGAGCGATAAAAAACATAAACGACGAAAGAACGGCCGTAAGAGAGGAACAAAAAGAATAATATTAAGTTATATACATAACGTAAATGTAAGAAGATCGAAGTGTAAGCAGACTGCTATTAATTGTAGCATTAAGTGTATATGTTGAGTGAAGCAGATACACCAGTGAGAATAGCTCTCCAAGAGAGAAAAAATATTCTATTATAAATAGGGACCCGGACCAAACAAATATTTCGATTCGGTTACGGTTTAATAAAAAAGTGGAATTTCGGTTTCGATTTCTTAGCTAATGAAGAAAGCGAATTCTAGGTTCTTTCCGGTCATGATTACGATTCTTCTACAATTATTCTTTTCCTACATTTTTCAATTTTCTATTATACAATATAATTTTTTATGTGCCCGTATATTTCTATTATATGTAAACTAATATAAAAGAGAAAAAAAGAAAAATATAAAAATTATATTATTGAGATTAAAACAACAAAAAATATAAGATGAAATAATTTCTATATATATATATATATATATATATATATATATATGTGTATACAAAGAGAGAGAGAAACAATATCAACACATTCGAAATAATACTAATCTTTGTTAAAATTTTAAAAATACTTGATGGTGCTTCTCTATAATTAAAATTAAAAATTTATATAAACTATTATATAAACTTAAACATTTATTTTGTTCTATTTTTTATATTTTCGGAATTAGAACGCGCGTTATTAGTACTAATGTCGTTCTACCTTTATCGTTCATTTTAAATGTAAAACAAGAATATAATAATTCAATATGAACGCGTTCTGTTTCACGCGTGATGAACATAATGCATCACCTATCTTTTGTTTAATATTCAATAAATTATAAGAATAAGCGATGTGCATCATGTGCAGTATGCGTGAAACGGAATGCATCTTATGTTCATGCTCGTATAATGAAAAGTTCGCGTTTGTTAAATCCTATAATAAATAATCTTATAAGAGGAATAAATAGACAAACTATTATAATATAATAATAAGAATTAAACAGAAAATAAAAAAAACCGTAAACCAAAAATAATTTTATTGGTCCGGTTATGATTCCGGTGTTATAAACTTTGCAGAATTTGGATACGATTTACGGTTATAGTTCAACTAAGATTATAGGTTATTGGTTCCGCGGTTACAGTTCGGTCCGAGTCCCTAATTACATAAAATCATTTAAAATTGTTATTTTCCTATAAGTACAAATTGTTTCGTCATATTTAATTATTTCTTAGGCATTGCATAAAATAGTTCCGAGTTTAGAATTTTCAAGAATTTTAGCCAAGTATTAAAGCGTAGCATTAAAAATTTGACTATTTGAGATTAATAACGACGAAAAAGAAGTAAACTGTTATAGAGCAAATAACTGCTTTAATCCATAACTGTATAATAATTATTATATAACTGTACACAATGATTAATATTATCACGTTCTTGGTTTTAGAAAAAAAAATATATATCTAGATTACACACACTTTATATAACGAAAATAACGAAATATGATGTGGTTAACTTAGTGCTACAAGATCATACGCTGATACAATTCTCCTACAAGAAAGTACCGAATTCAGTTGAATGTATTACTGCGCATAAATTGACTAAAAAGCGTATGCATAACAAACAAGTAACTTAATAAATTATCACATTGTTCCATAAAATAATTTTAATGATAAAAGAAATTTTCATATTTTTTAAATCTAAATTTAGGTACAGTGGACTGCAGTCTGCGTGCCACAGACGGATCTTCACTGTGAGGACCGCCCCCTCGACTCTATTATTATTATTATTATTATTATTAAATCTAAATTTCAAAAGAACTTTTGATAACCATGGCTTGTTTTTTGTAGCTTCAATATCTTTGATAGTAACATTCTTTTTTTATTCTTCTCATTGTCAATTTATGACAAATTTGTAATTACCGAGATGCTCTACATTATCGACTCGAAAGAAATTAGATTTCTCTATCGATCATTGAAATACTCTGTATTACCGATTATCGAATTATATGGTGCTATAATAGTCATTACAGATTCCATATAGCTTATAATAAGATATCGTTGTCTTAATATTGAAGCAATATACTGTCCTAAAATTTACAAATTGAAGTATAACAGGAAAATTGGCAGAAATACTAAATAAAAACTTGGACTTTTATTATTTCATATGTATTTTGTTAAGATTACGTGATCTTAGATTGCGCTATTAGTGCATCCAAACGAATTCGCTACAAGAGATTAAAAAGGCCGGAACTGCACGATTCGAAAAATCGTTAGCGCGCGATGGCATTCTTTTATACTACCGAAGATATCGAGAAACTTGAAATCGGTTTTATAACACTGGACAAACAGAAATGTTTGAAAATCGATTCTGGTTGCGCATACGCGCCATTAAATTACAATACAGCATGTCGTAACAATTTACAGTAATTCGGAAAATGTACGTGAAACATCAGTATTACACCGATGCTGTGCTAATGCGAGCGCGTGTTCAACTGCGATTAGTGTCTTGTAATAAAATTGCGATATACATACAACAAATTTAATAAATAACCCATGAACGTAATTGCGTTTCATAAAATGTGTATATTCAGTTTTCGCTTTACAATCCTCTTGTTCTTTCACTTGAATAACGAAGGAATATCGGATAAGCGCAACACTTTGTTATTAATAAGCGTATATCCTCCCGCTCTTCTGCTCAGATAAAGAAGAAAGCACGGCGAAGAGCGTGACATCCCGCCTTGGTGAGTAGTGATTCAAATTTGATTTCAAGTATGACACGTCCACCTTTATTCACTAATAAATTACGTGTTTAGAATCCTCGAGTTCTACATTTAACCGTCTACTGTACAAATTCGACATACGTTTACAATATATGCAGTACAAATATGCTCAGTTCTCTCAATATCTGCAAAATGGATCAGGCCTAAGTCGCGTTAACGTAAAATGTCTTCAACAAGGTATCGATTGCGAAGATACCATCAGCCTTCATAACAAATCACGAAAGAAACGCACACGTCAACAACTATTAATATTTCATGTAATTGAGCGCAAATCGGTGCGTATGAAATACACCTTTCATTGCACTTTTAAAAGATAACCCTAGCAGAGGCAGGAGAGAGGGAGATGGAGATGTGCGGGGGAGACAAAAGCGCAACAAAATAGATAAAGGAAAAGTTGCAAACGTATAAAGTATGCGAATAAATCTTCGCGGTGTATGCACGTGGAAGAACGCAAATATCAATCCCCCTTTTGTCACATTCCACCCTTTTGCTACCAACCCCTGTTCATTCTTTCTTTGACTGCTCGACTTGTTCTATAGACTACCAAGATAAATACACCACTTGTTATATATTGCACGGTTTCAAGTTGGTCCCTTGTCGACTATAAAACAATATGTATGCATTACTAAAATCCTCGTCTTGTGGCTTCTGCCTGCTCGTAATCTCATCGTTGTAATAATACCATACGTCCGTGCGAGGATTCTTTGCGTACGCCGTATAATGACCCGCAGACACGCCTGAAATTTTATTTGACATGTAACAAAGATATTCGTCAACTATTTATCCGAATATATTTTAATTACTTTTGAAAAAATTATATAAAAATGTTTAATTTTAGACAAAAATTATCTAAAGTACATCTGCCATTTAAAAAATTTTTTAATTTACCAATAACAATAATACAAATATATATGTTCTATCATTATTTTATCGTATTGCTGCTTCTACGAGGGTCGTCTGAAAAGTTTTTAACCTTACATAGAAACTTGTATTTTTTCTATCAAATTCAGTTTTATTTTTCAACATAATTTCCTTTTAACGCGATACACTTCCCAGCGATGCTCACTCTTTTAATTCATTGAAATAGTAATTAGCGTCTTGATCTGTAAAATAAGCTTCTATGGATGTGATAATCTCGTTTAATGAAAATTTCATGAAAATATTCATTTAAATGCGTTTTTGGTCTACAGTGAGTATGCGCGGAATCCGACGCGTGTTTAGTTTACGCATGCCTAATTCTTCAGTTAATTGACAAACACGTTCTTTCGATATATTTACAGGCTCTGCTATTTCTTTAATCTTGATTCGACGATCATTCAGTACAATTTGGTAAACTTTTTCGAGATTATCGGTGGTGATCACAGTAGCTGACCGTCCCAAATGCTCATCAGCCGAGCTAGTACAACCTCATTTAAATTCAGCTGCCTATCTTTTCATGATGGCAAATGATGGGTTATAGTCTCCATAAACAGCGTCCAACTCACCTTTAATTTGCGCAGGCGTATTGCCTTTCAAATGCGAAAATTTAATCACGGCACAATATTCAATTTTTTCCATTTTTATAAAAACACTGACATGGACTGACACAAATGACTGTCAAACAACTAAGCGTCCAAAATAACTACAATTTTCTCAGGTATATTCCAAAGCATGTATAATTGTAGTACCAGAATGGCTTTGACAAATAATATTATCTTCATGTTAAGGCTCCAAACTTTTCAGATAACCCTCGTATATCAATAATTATAATAATCTTCTCTATATATTTTTTAAAAACATGTGCAATAATTAGTTTCGATAATTTTATAATAAAATCCTTTTTAAAATAAAACAATTTAAATAAGAGATTTATCTCTTTAAAGTTTTGATAAACTTACCTCCAAAGTGACATACACAAGCATAGAGATCATAAAGGTGGCGTCCTACACTCAGACCCACCAAAGGGAATGTGACCTTGTCATCTAGCTTCATACTCGCGCATTCATAAAACACAAATCTACAATCCAAAATCACGCATGAGCTATCTAGGATAGTAAAACATTTGTAACATCTATCGATCTGTAGAGCATTTTCACATGAAGAACGTTACGTACCGTTTAAGATATACAATAAGGAACTTAGGATATCGATGTACCGTAAGCGTTTTTGTGGCACATTGATTACATCCACATTTCGGACAAAACCAAGGATTATGTTCGTCTAAAGTTTCACTAAAAAAAAAAAGATTAAGACATATATAAAAAATACTAGTAACATCAGCAATTAAATTAACAGCAACTCGTGTATATAAGGCAGCTAGTATACTTATTTCGCTCAAAAAGATCTCGGTTAAGAAAATTGAAGCAGCTTATAGAAATTAATTACCTCTGACTAAATGCTTGAAGGCAATCATAGAGAGATAGTGGATGGTGCGGCCGTTGTTTACTGACGCTAACATGATCAATGGGATGCAGAATCTTAGGAACATATTCGGTGTAACGAACCGCAAGCGTATCACCATTCTGTAGCGCAACCATTCCTGTCTCAGGTACACTACATCCCGTACAATGCGCCGTATACATACATCGTGAACAATGATGACCCTATAAGAACAACTTTTTGTATATTGATATGGTAATATATTTAATAATTCAAACTTGCATTAAAATATTTAAATGTATCAACAGCTACATTATTTTAATTATTGTTTTAAAATTATGTAATTATTTCATTAACAAAATATATTTTTTATATTTTATATAATTTAGTTATTTCAATTATACTCTGTAACATTAGTATGCCTTTGGAGCACCAAAAGTTATACAATTCACATATTAAATATAATAAAAATATCTCACCTGTCCATCGACAAAATGAATTGTATAGTGTCCTTCATGTGGCACATTCCTCTTGATAATGTCATATAAATCCCGTGCGTTTACTCTTGACGGAAGTCGTATTAAGTGCGGATAACCGAAAAGTTTGGTACTTTTGCGGTTATTCGTCGTCTCGTTAGTCGTGTCATGCCTCAACACCAAAGGTACATTCAGAATACGTACAGTGGGCCTGGGTCGACCAGTTTGGTCTATTTTAGTAAACGACGAAGCTGTCATGTATGTAGAACACATCGGACACGTTTGTGGTTCCGTTTGATTTTTAAAGTAATTCTGTAAAGTAATATAAAGGCTTTACTTGAAATGGTTTCAATTTACGATTTTGCGATATAATGAAACAAAAGCTTTGTTTTTGTTAAAAAAAAAACCAAGATAAAATTTGATAGTAAAACACCCTCAGGTTCAACGGCAGCATCAAATTAGTCTGAATTGAGTTCCAGGTATGACTACCAGGCTTGTGGATTAAACTAAAATAGCAGATTGTACTTCATTCCATCTTTGCATTTCCAGTCGCCTCTGCTTTTAAAAAAGCGTCCCTGGCATTTTGGAGAATGCGAAGCTGTTTCTGTTACGTACGCAACAATTACGAGCCGTCCGGCTAGAACGTTTAGCAATCTTATCTCAGACCTTCCCGAGGTGAAAATAATGACAATATATGTCTCGTTTGTACACCCCTTCCACTAGATTGACACAGCCGTCTTTCATCATCATTGGGATGATTGCAATTACAATCAAATACAAACATCAATAAAATATAAGAGTTTAACTTTAATTTTGTAACATATAAATATATAAAATTGTTATTAAAAAACATTCTTTTTTCGTTATACTTGAACAACATGATAAACTCTCACCTCGATGCACGGATCGCACATGATGAAGTTGCAGCTGTTTCCGCTATGCCTCTTCAAATCTCCATCCAATTCCTCGAGACATATCATACACGGTACTTCCTCGCCTGTGACCGTACATCTTTGGCAAGAATCCATCTCAGTTGGGCGGTCCCCACCGCCATCAGACACTGACGTGTACGCATCGGGAGGTTCCGTGAGTTCAAAAGCGTATATCGATCGATTCGTATCATTGACGTGTCTCAAGAGTGTATTGTCGTCCTTAAATTTAAAACCTTGATGTAGAATCCAACAGAGTGATGTTTCCGCCTAAGTACGATAAGCTACAGCAAGCAAGTAATTCCCGAAACCTACGGTGCAAGGGGAAAATAATATAGTCAAAAAGCAACAACGATAAGAGACCGGCAGCGTTGGTGAAATTATAACAAAAAAAAAACAAAAAAAAAGGGAAGCGGGGAAAAAAAGATATAAATAGAGAACAAAGAGAATTGTGATGAGCCTGTACGATGAAATGTAGCCCCGTAACTATATTTTCACGTTACGAGATTGTTCTTCCACGGAATTGCTTTAGGAGGGTAGTATCGGCGATAATCGAGCCTAATCGACATACCACCTTCTTAACTCTCCAATTATTTCCTAACAACATGGTATCTCTTGATTTGTATAAAACTCAATTGTGCGAAGCAATAATTATAACCTAGATTGCATTTATTCATTCTTACCAGAATTACAATTTAAATAAGGATAGTCACAGACCAATACGAGCCGGTAAACACAGACGTCCATGCCTATAATACAGTATATCCATAGTGTCATAAATATTGGAATGTTTCCACCCTTATTCTTCAAGCAACGTATAAGTGTTGACTGTTGACTGTTGCTTGCAACAACAATACAAGCCTTTTCATAGCTGTACTGGCTTGACTATCTTTATTTAGATTTCTATTTCTTACGCGGAAATCAATCTTTATGTAATTTAAAATCAAAATATTTAAAAGTTATCAATAATGCTAAATTCTTATTAAATAGCTACAGAGGATCTTTTACATCTATATACAATGCACAAATTAAACAAGATTTATGAATTTATCGTTAGTATAACTTTGTACAACACATTTCTGTTAAATATATTTACAAAGCAAAACACTAGAAATCATTAACCTTTAAGTAGATAAATGGTCTACTAGTACATTATATATTATAGTTATACTCTTATAAAGAAAGAATCTACAAATAATAAACTTTAAAACTTCAATAGTAAGGTGATAAATAAACCAATGAGCAGTACTGCTAATCTAAAAGTATAAAATATTTAAGAAAACTATGTCCGGGATGCTAAGGTCACCTTAACTACTTAAAGGTTAATACAAAAGAAACCTTCATTAAAATAAATTCAAGTTTTAATAATGTAAGAAAACAAGCATATTTGTTCGTACCTACCAGAATCTTCGCTATATGATTTTCCAACACCTCTGCGAGTGCGATATTCGTCACCGAAATATCTTCCTTGCCAAGTGTTTTTAACAATTCCTCTTTTAATTTCCCAATTCGAGACTGTTTATTTAAGGAAATAACACATCTCATAGGTTGGTCACCGTTTGCAGGAACGTAAGTGACGTTCAACTGCCTCTCCATGGCATGAGGTAGCGGTACCGATAAATACATAAAAGGTTCATACGTAACAGAAACGTGGTTACAAACCGAACACACAACCTACAACATATTTAATTATCGTTAATATTTGATGCATCGCAAATAATGTTCCCTAAATAAAAAACTATCTTTAGTTAATTAAACATAAATTTATTTCAAATTAATCAAAGAATGGTTAAAAAGATATTAGTCCACTTTAAAAACCTTATTTATGAAAAATTGCTATTAGAGAATTATGAATTGTAAAAGTAGTATGAAGCCTGCCTCTTATTTTTATTTTTTTTCAAGGCAAGATGGAAATTCCTACTATGCTTTAATATAGGAGATTTTTACAGTAAATACCAATGGTTTGTGGTATTACTCCAACGTTTAATCTCCTCACAGGTAAACAACGTTATATACAAAATTCTTACCGTGCTTTTAAACTGGCCTTGAAAAGTGTCAACGATTATACTCCTATTTGATCGCAAATGCTTCGCCCAGTGCTTATCCGCCTCGAGCTCATCCTGCGCGGCGATAGCGCCGTTTCCACAATTCTGCGGAATCCGCGAGCATTGGGTGCTTTCACTGCTAAGACCGTCATGCTTGTGATTTTTTTCCTGATCGTCTAATCTCATGCGTTTCACGTTACACTTTTCTAGACCACTATCGTACTCTACATCAGAACCAGTCGACGTGGGATCGAGACTACCATTGACCTTCTGAACATTCACCTCCTTTATGCGTTTGATACTAACGCTCTTATTATCAAAATCATGATTCTCCATAAGGTTCGAATTATCTAACGGCATCCTGCGGACATTATCCTTGGGAAACTTCTGCGAGTCATAATGAATTTCGTTATTACACTCTTGTTGTGTTACTAAAAAATTGGCATTACTCGTCTTAGCCTCTTTGTGAATATCGTATAAGCCACCGTACTGAGGCACGCTTTTCGATAACTCAATTAACGTATCTAATCTCAAAGACCGCGTTGGAGTAACTTCATTTGAGCCCTCCTCATTCACTTTGTTGTGAATAAAAGTATTCGATTTCGCCTCAATGGTTTCATCCGAATCTAGCGTCTCCTCATCTTCACCATTTAGTGGTGAATCTCTCGGTGAATTCGTGATACTATCGAGCTCTCCAATCGACGAATCAAACTCTTATAAAATATTGAAAAATGACATTATATATACAACATGAAACATGTAATATTATACATCGCATAATTTTCCTACCTCTTGGGGAACCAGCCATAGTCACATTGGGACTATTTGGACATTCTGGTGACAAACACTCGTACATTTCCAAAAGATCTGAATTACAATTAGAGTTAGCCGTGGCAGTGACAGGGGAGAGAGTTTTTCCATTGGAGTTTTCAATAGAATTAAAAGAATTGGCAGTGGTCGTAGATGGTGGAACTTGACAATTCTTGGCACACTTTGCCATATTCATTTGTTCGTGGAGGGAATCCAACAAAAGCGCCAGAAATTCTTGACAGTCGTGCTGTTAAATATATGATACAATCTTATAATAAAATAATTATTAATTTATCAAATATATTAACACAATTGCACACCTACCTGCCTATAATCTTTGAATTGTGAATGGTAAGCACCTAAAGTTTGTTTAAATTCTGTTGGTCTGAGTACACTGTATCTTCCAGACCACATTTTCCCAAGGAGTACACTAAAGTGTGCCATTAGTGACCCAGGAGGAGGCAATTTCTCTCCTCTCTGCTGCAAATCCAAGAAATGTCGTAGAACAGGAGGAGTCGCGGTCAAACATTGCAATCCAGCTGCCATAAAACAGGTATTACCCAAATTACGAAGTCCACACACGCCTGCAGGCAGAACAACTACCTCTGAAAGTATTTATAGAAAAAGTATAAAAATATACCATGCATTGTCATTGGTTTTATATTCCGGGCCTTTTATATTACGTTAACTCACCCATTGGCGAATCATCGTGAGAATCTCCAGCTTCCGCAAAGATATTATTAAGTGCTGGTGTACCAGGTGGTAGAAACGGACCATGTTCTATACCAGTTCCAGAATCACTAATAGGATCGGCACCAATATCCGTAAAATCATTCAATCCAGGTGGTGGAGGAAGAGGAATCGCATAGTCTGACGTTGAACTATTTGCTTCAGTCCTAAGAAGCACAAAGATCAATTAAAGATGGGAACGATTGGATGAACAGAACCCAATTCTTGAAATCACTTCACACACTTTATAAGAATCATCAAAACACATTTACAATACAATTATCAGAAACTATACAATGCACTATCTGATTTATGAAGTCTCAAGTTATACAAGCAATAAAATTTCTAACGACAAAGACAATGCCGCTTCTTCCTAATTAACACTTAAAAATGTGTAAACACAATTGCGAGGGCAAATAGAAATAATTTCAATCTCTATACATATCAAAGTTCAACTTCACCAATAACGATTCAAAACAACTTCTTTGCAATTTGCAATTTGCAAAAATAAATTTCTTTCGAAAAGCAACAATAATAGTGCAACAATTGTAAATTTACAATTAGTTTTAACGCGAATAATCTGAAAAAAAAAAAAAAACAACAGTATACAGTATTCAGATAAAATACTGTATACTGTCTTGTTTCCATATTATTCATGACTAATTTTAAAATGGTACTTTAAGAATTTCTCCTATATGAAACAATCTGAAAAATGATGATCAATTTCTCTTTGTTTTCAAATCAAAATAATTTGTGAAGAAACGGTTCCAAATAACCGCTCACTATTATTAGTCGTCTAAAGCTGTAGTTTGCTTGATGCTACTGCACACTTTGAAGAATTATTTTACTGGATAATTTGTAAAACTCTTTATTCCGATTGGTCAAATCATGTGCTTCAAAGCATCAGTAACATCAAGCAAACCACAGCCTAATTTGACGTGTCGCCAGACAATTAGTGACGCAGACAACGCGGAATCTCAGTTAATGTGATTTTTATTAACATGCGAGAAATCTCTGCAACCACAAAATAAATATAAATAATTATACCTAACAATTATTTATGTACTTGTCTATTTCATAACAGATGTTATACAATTAGACAAATTATTCTCAAATTATAGAAGATATTTTTACCATGTATCTTCAATGCCCATATTAACTTCAGATGAAAGAGCTTTATCTTCTTGTAGCGTGAGAGTTTGATCTAAGGAAGAAGTCAAGGGGCTAAGACCAGTTGATTCTAATGCCTCCGATATCTCTGGTACGTCAGGCAAATGAAAAATTCCTGATGTTCCAATCATTGAAATATTTTCAGCCTCCGTGACATCCACCTTATTGTCCATTCAGATAACAAGCCACAAAGTCAGTCTAAAACGAAAATCCTACATCTTAATATTATTCATTGGTAGCCTGGTAGCATTTATTTTACTCTTTTCCGATTATATTCTATTCAGTTTTTATCACTCCATTAAGTTTTTTTAATATTATAAACATTCGCTAGACAAAAATCCATAATATAATTTAATACAAAAAAGGTTTTCCAAATAAAATATTCATAGATTTTAAATTCAACGTATATTTATTCTTCGTAGACTCGCGCTGATTTTCGATGACTAATGTTTCTAAAAGCAGTACAAAAAAACAAGGTATCGAGTATCTATTGTAGACGAGAAAGAGATTAACATTGTAACGGAAGTTTCACGGCTAAGATAGAAGTAGCTAGTACCGCAATTTTAATCGGATCACCCTGCTACGTAACCTACAATTGCGAGATGCATGTCGATCGATCTCACAAACCGTATCGAAATCGTTCCCTCGCGCAAGAAGACCATGGAGAAAAAGGAAAAAAAAGTGTTTTGCAAACACGCCGCCTCGGCGGCCTCGGTCGCACCGATTATGTATCGTCCTAACCTGATACGCCCTGATTTCACGCGATAAAGCAAAGCACATCGCGGCGCGTACGTACCCGCGCCGCCGCGTGCACGCCGAGCGATGCATTCCAATGCATTCACCGATGCAACGTGAATTCTTTTTTACGACCAGTGGACGTGATACGCGCGCGAAACTGGCGAACACGTTCAATATGGAAGTGAGCGGGTTCTCGAAAGTACGATCGGGCGGTAGAGCGAGTCGTGTCGCGAACACGCGCCGTGACTTCGCATTTATCGCAAGCGCGCGGACGACGGCGACGCCGCCGTCGCCGCCGACGATAATCCGCAACGTCGACGACCACACCAAAGTATCGCGGCTCCAAGGCAGGCAACGAGAAGATCGCAACGGAATCGGCTACTTACACCGTGAGATAAGCGAGCCCCGCGCTCCGAGGACGTCTACGCCGCCATTGTAGCATACAGCGTGATCGGTAGATGCGCGCGGGATGCGAATCCGTCTACGGCGCCTCGGGAAATGGACGTGTTTTCGTATCCCCCTAACCGGAGAGCCGTGAGAATCTACACGACACTGCCACAACTGCCACTGCCAGTGCCGCCCGCCGGAACGATCATGGCGGCCAATGGCGGCCCCGCTTGACGACAAACGGTATCGGCTTTGGCTAGAACGGAGGAAGATGGCGCGAGACGAGATCCATTCCAAGAGCCACGTGACGCAAACGAACGTGTTTTGTCCTGAACAATTTTTCAAACTTCTGACGTGAACTAACCACGACTTTGCATTTTAGCACGTCCCATTTTTGATTTTTCGCTGTATCGAATCCGGATTTAGAAATGGGAAACTACTTTCACATTTCCGTATATTCGACTTTTTCTCTTGGTTCAACACTCGACTATTGATTATTCTGGCTGTTTCAAATTCAAACTTGAAGATCGGAGGCCGTAATTTAAAAAGAAGAAAATTCGTCACGGATGCTCGCATCGAATCTTCTTTCTCCTAGATATGGCCTTCAATTCCCGAATTAAAGTCGGGTACAAAACTACGAAAATATAAAGGCGGTTAGTTAGTTGCATCAAGCACTTTAAAAAATTTTAGGACAAAACATGCTTAATCCTGTTCACGCTATACAATACACATGCGACTGTGCACACACTGACAATAAATTTTTTTCTTACTTTAAATATTTTAGCTCTCAATCCCATTGAATTTAAGCTGTGTTTCAAAATTCACTGCCTGCACTATAGTGCATGTAACGTAAACTATAGTTTAGTGTTTGGTGTGAATTCTAGAACACAGTTTCAATATGACCGGTATTTATAGTCGATTCTTAAATTTAAAATTATTTTAATTAAATACTATATTTAAAAGGGTATCTACTTCGAAACGTTAAAAATAATTTTTTGAGATTTTTTTTTCAAATAAAAATAAAAAAGCTTTTAATTTTCATGAAATTTTGCTTAAATATACATTAAATAAACCCTAAAAAATTATAAAAATGTTTAAAAATAAAAATTCTATAGGATTAAAAAAAAATAAAACGATTATCTTGAAAAGTTTTTTTCAAAATCTTACAAAATTTCATGAAAATTAGAAATCTCTTAGACTTTTTGTTTCAGACAAAAATTGAACTCGCTAGAATGTGCACAAGGATTACATCTCCAGTAATGGCTATCAATAATTACAATTAAAAATCATTTTGTAATAATTTTTTTTTTATATTTTTTATAAATGTTTACGAAAGAAGCCTCAAAAAATTTTGAAAAGATAAACTTTTTTATTTTATTTTAAAAAATCTCCAAAAATTACCTTTTTGTTTAATGTTTTAAAGTACTTTAAGATGTCATCAACCAATAAGAAAGCCGAGCATCTTAATTAAAGTCTTAACTAAGCATATTACTTAAGGTCTCAAAATAAGAATTAACTATAAGTATCGTGGTTAATTCGTCTCAAGTACTGTTTTTATCATCAACCAATCAGAGTGCCGTATTAATTACTTAAAGGGTCTTGAAATATGAATAGACTATAAATACTTGCCATAGACATAGGTAGAACCAATAAACATTCAGCATAAAGTCGCCATACTGATTTACATAAGATTTTTATTGGTCTAGCAGCCTTGTGCTATACTTATGCTATGGTATACATTTTATTTAAAATGAGCTTATAAGGGCCACTTTCACCAACGCCGATTAACTTAATCGCTGATTAGTCTATCGGAATTGACTAATCGCATTTGTCGTTTTTACTTAATGACAAATACGATTGAGAGTTGCAAAATTTTATTGCATATCTCACGTGCGACCAAAGCTTTACCAATTTTTTATTTATAGCTAACCGACCGATTAGTTCATTGGAATTGACCAATCGCATTACCTGTTATGTGAAACGACAAATACAATTAGTCAATTCCATTGAACTAACCGGTTAGCTAACTGAAGATTGGTGAAAGCGTCGCTCATTTTTTGCACTCGCATTTGTGATTTTGCTCTCGTAAGCATAGGAATACTGCACTTTCAAATGAATTTTTTACATTATCTATCTTTACTTTTTTCTCTGTATTTTTTCTCTCTGTCCGTTGGGAAAGAAAGAAGGAAAAGTAAATCATGCAAATTTAATTGAAAACAACTTATCAATTATATGTATACTAGGTTAGGAAAATGTAATTAGTATAGATTCAGAAAATGTAATGATTAAATGAGTTATTGCTATACTCTTGAGCTATTGGTACATTCCTTAAGATTGATCATAAATCATAAATCTAAATCTTTAACGAAAAATTTATTGCAGATTTGTAATAATAAAGAGTAAATCACAAAGTGAAATTTATAATTGTCAGCTTGAAAATAAATTAATTTAAATTAATTTTATGTTTAATGTGACAATAACTTTATCAATATAGAGATTCGTATCCAAAAAGCAATCTAAATAATTTTTTTGTTTGTACTTAATATTCACTTGACATTTTATTGAACGTTTATTTAAATATAGGTAATATTTTAATATTTATTTTAACAAGTTTTATTAAAAATCTAGAAAATTATAAGTAAAATCCGCAATTTAATTTTTTTAAATTAACATAAAGATATGTAAATTTGTTATTTAAATCTTCTCTACATTTGATGTAATTTCGTATTTTTGTACTTTTGAGTAATCGTAGGTATAATACAGATAAAATCCGCGATACTCATTAATAATAAAATTTTGTCGTATTAATAATTGAATTTTTTCTTGAGTAACAAAGTACAAAGTTTATAGCCGTTGCGATATGCGCAGACTCGACTTTTGAAATATATAATATATTCAACGCATTAAATTTTTTATTCACGAGGGAAACAAACTGAATAATGTATATCCATGTCGTAATGTGTGATCGAAGAACGCGAAAAGCTAAATTATTAAATGATATCTTGTGTTTTAGTCAGATTCTTGCGACAACAGTTGGAATATTTAATTCCGCCCCCCTTCTCGGTATCCCCACGTCCGAACTCTACCGTGACATACATATATTCTTATGCGCGTCTCGCGTTCGTATCCGCAGTCGTTGTTGTCAATAGAAAGATGAAGGATCCGTTAAAATTTGTCGGGTACGCGAACGGCGCACGCGCGTAAATTCCTTCCGCTGTATTTTCGAAAACACTTCATTGGCTCCGTTTTACACGCGAAGCGACTCTCTCGTAAACGTCAGTAGTAGCTCATCCCAGATTTCGGAGGATCTCGTGAAAGGAAGCAAGGAAAACGCACACACCTTTCACCGCATGCGAACATACCGCGTTTCTTTTTCGAGTACAGTCGAGACCGAAGCCGAAGCCGAAGCCGAAGCCGAAGCCGAGGCGCAACGGGACCCTTCCTCGATTCTTTAGCGTATATCGCGAGTCTCTTTCTCAGAAGCCTCTCGAGTCGTGCTTCGAAGAAGAAAAGAGTATCTGGGTGAGAGAGAAAGAAAGACGACGCAATAGGAGAGATACGTGCCGCAAGACGTATATTTCTGCACAATAATATTCATCCGCAAACCACAATCGTCGCAGTGCTGCTGATAGCTCGACACCAGCAACATGAGCAAGACAACGAGTCAAGACGAGATTCATATGACAGCGGTAAGACGCTATCGACATTATATGTTATATAAAATTATTTCGATATAAATGTTATCGCAAAAAAATAATCATAAGAAATGCGTGATACGAGTGAAATTCTCCATTATTAAACAATCGGAGCTACGTACGTTCCTAAACGTCAGCTCTACTTTGAAGAAGCCAGAGATTCGAGTTATTGCGTTCCAAAACTTTACTCGGGCGAGTAAGACCTTACGCACAATAAAGGAATATTAGAAATAGCAATTAGAATTTTAGAATCAATTTCTTTTTCAATGAACACTATAAGTAAATAATAAATCGTGTCTTGTATATTTATGTTTTATATATTTTTTTTCATATTCATTGTGCGTTATATTTGATGTTTATTTTTAAGAGAAGAAATTAATTCTAAAATTCTAATTCCCATTTCTAATAGTCCTCCATTGTACATGGGACCTAAGAGATTTAACTTATGATCGTTTTCAAGTAACATTACTGTATGGGCGAAGTTACAAAATTCCAAGTTTGTTCCAAAACTAATAGGCCGGTATTCATAGTCAATTCTTATATTCAAATATTATCTTAATACGTCATCAACCAATCAGAAAGCCGTATTAGCGTCTTAAGACGTTACTCAAGACGGTCTTGAAAGATTCGATTGCCAGTCAAGCCAGTTTTATGTTCACTACATGTATAATTAGCTATAAGTATTACATATTTTATACAATGTGTAAGTTGTAACAATATTGTAGTTATATTATAATTTCGCCCTTTTTCGAAAGTAATGATAATGATATCGGATCGTCATTATTATAATTAAATTACTCTGTTGTATAACGTCTACTCGTACATAATTTCAATGCTTAAAGTCTACATATTGGAGCATCACATACTTGTTATGTAAATTATATGTAACATTTGCATATTCATGCTATATAAAAGAAAGCAATACCCTTATGAAAAAGTATTACTGCCGAAAAAATTACACACAAAAAATTACACACAGAATCTGCTATTTTCTGTGATTTCTTTAGATTAGCAATAATACGGCAGTAATCGTATTACTGCCAAACTAAGGAAATTACAGAAAATGGCAGATTCTGTGTGCAATTTTTTATGTGTACTTTTTTCGGCAGTAATAATTTTTCATAAGGGTAGATAATTATGATATAAATATATATCACAAAATATTTGTTGTATAATAAAGTATTATTCCCAAATTATATTTGCGTTGACTGTGAATACCGGCCTAAATTAATTTTATAATACATTAGCAAAACAAGCGCGCGCTACACAGCTTTTGATATTATAAATTTACTCGATACACACATAATTTTTGATAACTGTCAAAACGTGATTTTCGCGATAACAATAGCTCACGAAGTAAGCACAGCGGGAGAACCAATTAACATTACGAAAAAGCGTCAACAATAAACTTCGAGAGATGCAACTATCGATTTAACATGGACAAATCCTCCTTATTTTTCCTTATTTGAAAAATAAGAAGGATTCAACTAATATCTAATTGAAGAAAGGAAACACGTTTTAATAATATATATATATATATATATATATATATAATAATTAATAGATTTCCAATATATATATAATAATTAATAGATTTCCAGTTAAAGAAAAACAATCGTTTTAGATAATAAATATGAGATATTTATATGAGTAATATTTAATTATATATTTTTATTGATTTTATATGATTTGTGTACTCAGAGTAAAGGAATAACACAGTTCAAAAGGTTTCAGAACCCTATGAGTGCTGAACAATGAGTTCTCCACTCACAAGAAGAAGATACAGCCAACACATATCGCATGTTCATGTAAATTCTTACACGTACAAAATTCGATTAGCGTTCCTGACCGAAATATTGATAAGGATATGATATGAATGAGTTGTTCATAAGTTATACGCTTCCGTCTTACGCTTTCCTCGTGTCCCGCGCGGTCACTAGTCAATTTGTTATATACACTCTTGTTACGAACTCATCTTTTTACGCAACAATTCGAATTTTAAATTTTAAATTTTGACATGCTATAATGCGCATTTAAAGAAAAGTATATAATTGATTGGTGAAGCGCATAAAGACCTGTGCGTTATCACATAAATCTCAATATCAACCCAGATAGCAAACAGCATTCAAAAAGAATACAGGTTTATGTCACCAAGTCACTGAGTTTATTTTGAAATGCAAAAAGAATTCTTTTTCTGACTTTTACTTTCTTTTTCAGAGAAAGAATTCTTTTTGCATTTCAAAATGAACTCAGTATTCGTGACATAAATCTGAATCTTTTTTTTAATCTTTTTGATTTCTCTGTGCTATCTGGGAATACATCTCGATGTGTTCATAGAAATCAAGAATAAAGTTTAATATTGAAATATTTAAGATTATAAGATTCTTTCCCGAATAACACAAAAGTCGGTATTTAATCCGTTCTTATATTTAAGATCATCTCAAGTACAATCCCAAGATATCATGAATCACAGATCCGTGTTAGCATCTTAAGACTGTACTTAAGATTGATCTTAAAAATGGACTATGAATATCGGCCAAAGTCTAAAATTTAGTCATCAGATAAAATTAGTCAAAATTTAGTCATACCAGACAGCACACAATATTGATAAAAGATTTACAAAATATTTATAATAATTATTTGAATATTTTCTAATTTTTTTCTTTATGTATATAAAATATATAATAATTAAAAAAAATAGTAATAAATATTTATGTATATTTATCATAAATATCACATGCTATCTAAAGACACATATATAAGTATATTCTCAGCTATGTCGTTACGTCTTATATTTATTAAAATGCCAACACACATTTTTAAAAATAATCTTAGACGAGATGCTTTTAGACTTTGTATTATTTTAATACATATGGCTAGAATATAATACGTTACTTGTAACGCTGTTATAATTTTCCATTCAACAATATAACTGTTATACATATAGTTATTGAGTAAAAAATTATAACAGTTTTATAATCTGTGTTTGCCAAGATTATAAACATATTTATTTTACATTATTTATTAGGGATAACGATTTAAAATAATTGAATAAAAAATTATTTATATTTATTTTAATTATTGTATTGTATTGACTCTTTCGCGTCGTGTTCTTATTCACAAAGAATAACTATTAATAAAAAAATAATTATTCCAGATGTTATTTCGCTATGTAAAAATCAGCAAAAACTATAACTTTATACATGTATATTTATAAAAAAAACTATATTTTAATTAATATATATGTTTTGTCTTTTTGACGTGTATTGATAATAATCTCTCTGACTCTGACATACATATATATATATATTGACGTAAAGACGTGTATGATTAATGTACATAAGAACGTAACGCGTTCATGGATCTCCCAATAGGCATGTTGCGAATATTATACAATAATAGCATCACGAATTGAAAATTTTGAATAATTGCACTAAGATGATACGTTAGAAGACAGCCGTTTTGTCGAAATAATATTTATCAAAAATTAGAATAAATCTAAATTTGAGATATAAATATTTTACAATTACTTAAAAAACCGTTTGATTCTTTATTTAAAATGTTACTTAAAATGTTATTTAAATTGTGAATGTGTAATATTTCATACAGCAATAATTCTACATTATAATTTAGCAATAATTTGTGCATTTTTCTAAACATCTATTTGGAGTAATTATATTTCTAAATGTTTTACACATAACACAAATATTTTTCTTAATTATTGAACAATTTCTTTTCAAATTTAATTTTGCAAATATATCACAAAAATGATTCATCATATTGTTAGTTTTACCGAAAAACTATTTGTAAATTAGTTGAACAAACAATTATTAATATTTTATAAAAGGTCAATACTTGTACATCTATTTTTATAAATGTACATACTTAATTGCTGATTACAATTTTTATGCAAGATTTCGTCATATATAAATTGAATAAATGTTGTCCTATCGGAGTCATTATGAAATATCAGTTCCTGTACAATTAAAGTTAAGCAATATTTATGGCAATTCCTGTCTTGGATGAGTAACTGCTCGGAAATTTCCGAAAAAGAATTCTAGAAAAAAAAAATCCGAAAAAAATTTCTGAATACTTTTTTTGCTCACAATTTTCTTTTTGTACATTTTTTCTAACAATACATATGTTAGGCTTTAAAAAAATTCTTAAACAAAGTTTTATTTTATTTGACAAATTCAAATTTAAGGCTTATGAATCGAATAGCAAAGCTAAAAATTAAATACTGTTTCTAAAAATACTTGATCGATATTGATTTGAAATTTATAATATACACATGACGAATATTTATTTATGCGGAATGCGGAACAATTAAGTTTAAATCGTAGTATCTCACGAACTTATCTTTGATTAGCTGATATGAAATGTCGCACTAAAACACGTCATTTTCTATTCCTATCCAGAAATGAAATTTTGTCGGAAAAAAAACATGTAAAATTGAAAGATTTTTTAATTCAAGGTTACAATTGCATCTTTCCCATAATAAACTTTTCATTAATCTTGGATTTAAATCGTTCAATTCCGCGCGTTATTTGCGCTCCGGAATTTCATTTCTGAATAGAAATAGAAAATTACGTGTGTTTCCGTGCTCTTTTCTTAAAGAAGAACGTTTTGATCTAAGTCATTCTAATTCGCTAAATGATTCATCCGCGAACTTTTATTTATTTACTTTAAATAAATTTAACCGATTACGTCATCGATCAGTTTTTTTTTTTCAAAAGGTCTTGCTTATCTGAATGATTTCTGACCTACCATTCAGATTAACGATGATAATATTTTATAATCAAATGATGAAGTAATACGCATTTATTTTGAAGCATCATTTAACAAGTCATTTAAACGTTTTTACGCAACATCTTTAAATATCCATCAAACTTGAAATAAACTTAATATTAAATTAATTGTATGATAATTCATGAAAATAATTAAAGTATAATTAAAATGTTATTCGTCACACAACCCTGGTGAAAGTTTTTCTCAGAATTTTTATAAGAACACTTTTCGAAAATATACATCTTTTCTCAAAATTTTTCATATATATAATAAATTATGAAATGTTCTAAAAATTCGTATAAAAAATTAAGAAAATCTTGCTTCTTCGATCTCCCTACATTCCGAGCGATCTACCAATTCAATTACCGAGATATGTAGTGTTACTTTTTCGTAATAACTATATAATGTGTATTAAATAAATGTCGTTTTCAAGCGACATAATTTTATCAATAAGTTAGAAATTCGGACCGATCGATGTCAAACATAAATATGAAACCAATTATTATTTAGCTGTAAATAAGTCTCCTGTGACCGATATAGGCTGTCTATATTTGTATTTAAATAGTTCAGAATTCATATATATAAAAAATTCATAAAAAGATGTAAATTTTCTTTGTATTTCTAAAAAGTATTCCAATTTTTATAAAAATTTTGAAAAAAATATTCACCAGAAAAGAAATCATGATAATAGTCATTGTGAAACAATCACTTTATTCCTCCTAAGCTTTCCCCTGTTATATATATAATATATACTTTTTTATTTGATTTTTTCGTATTCTTCTCAAAAGGTATCTACATATGTCATAAAACAAGAATCAAATGTGTAAAAAACAAAAGCTCTTTTTTTAAATATATTATACTTCAAGCTTTTACCCTATTTCCTATCACTATTATTAATTGCACCGATTGCACCTGATCTCCTTGTCCGAGTTAAGAAGTCGATTAATTGCATCAGCAACTTTCAATATCTAATATATAGTTATTCACGACGAAATCCGTCCGTGTCTCACATGGAATTATTTTATTCTGTTGCAGCCTGAATTAATCGAAGCTCATGGTTACGTAGCCGAGACTCATCAGATTTGCACACAAGACGATTATTATTTGACTGTGCATCGTGTACTTTCATCTAGAGATCGAGTACCGTCATCAGTGCCATTAAATGCTGACACTATCGCAAATGCCGATGCGACTGTTATTAATAAAAGTAGTGAAGATCTCAATTCGTCGATTTCTTCCGATTATCATCGAATCTTAGAAACCCTTGGATGTACCATTCCAAGCTCTAAATTGCCAGTTATTCTAAACCATGGGATCCTATCTAGTTCCGCAGATTGGGTACTCCTGGGACCTCAGAAAGCCCTCCGTTAGTACTCTCAAATAATGATCCTATTTTTTCCTCTCTTTAATTTTTTTATTTTGCATTTTTCATTTATTATTTCAGTTACCTGATCATTTATACTAAAATATTTTCCAACATTTCAATATAAATTAGATATTAATTAACATAGTTATTATTCATCATATTCTCTAGAGTCCTTTATATTCTTGTCAGAGCGTAGATCCCTCAACGTATTTCTGATGTGGTGTACGTTTTTAACAATTTACACAGATATACGGGACTTATAATTTAAACGCCGGCTTTGAACGGCCTAATTTAGAGGAATTCTCTTGGCAAGAATACTCTCGGTGGTTTGCCATTGCCTTCCGAGAGGTAGCGATCGAATAAAATCAAATATATGTTTCTGATAGGTGGGATTTGAACTCAGACCTTTAATTGCAGAGAGTAGATGCATGACTCTCTGCGCACCGCCACGATTGCTACATTGTCATTATTCAATCGCTACAAAATTATATTCATCATTACAATATTAAATATTTTAGAATTTATTAATACGTCGTATAACTTTTCATATTGCAGCATATCTTCTTTGCGATGATGGATTTGACGTTTGGCTCATGAACGCTCGTGGAAACACTTACTCTAAATCTCATAAACATTACTCGATCAAGGATAGAAAATTTTGGAATTTCAGGTATATAATCAAACAACTTAAAGTAATAAAATATATATAAAAAACAAAGGAAATTAAGAAGTAACACGTTACTGCCGTTACTTTTTCTGTGTATAATGGTAACAATAACGCCGTTATATTTTTATAGTAACACTAAGAAATTTTACCATTACTTTATCATTATTTTATAAATGTATAATACTTGCATATGGACCATGTTGCAAGTAACCGAAACCACTATTATAGATTTTGTATTGAACTGGTCAAATAGCGACATGAATAATTGAATGCTATTCTAAACAGATTATCAAAATTTTGACAAAATGTAACAAATTATTACTTTTGAAGTAATGGCAAGAAGTTACTTTTTAAAATTAGTAACGAATAACAAAATACTTTTATAAAAATAATGTTCCCAGCCCTGATAAAAAAAAAGTAATAACATCGTATTTCTGTTATGCAGTTGGCACGAGATTGGATATTATGATTTACCAGCAACTATAGATTATATCTTGGAAAAAACTGGTCATTCCAAATTGTATTATGTCGGTCACAGTCAGGGTTCAACCGTGTTCTACGTTATGGGAAGTGAAAGACCAGAATATAACTCTAAGATCAAAGGAATGATAAGTTTGGCACCTGCAGTATTTTTAGGGAATCAAAGAAGTCCAATTTTCAAGCTCACTACATCTATTTATAGCGTACTAGAAGTAATGCAATGTTTTGTTTTTATATCTCTTGACCATTCTTTAATGAGATCACGTCATATATCATTCACCATAAATATGTTTCAGTGGGGATCTTACATTTGCAACATAAATCAATTTTTGTCTCGTAATAAATGGCAAAATCGCATATTGAGGACTTTTGTAAGCAACGCTCCTGGCACAGTAACAAAGGGTTTTTGTTATTGTTGGTTTTTTCTCATCGCTGGATTCGGTAGCGATCAACTCGATAAATCAATGTTGCCCTTAATATTTGAACATTCCCCGGCAGGCAGTTCGGTCAAACAATTATTTCATTTTAATCAGATAATAAAATCCGGTAAGATGACAATCTCTATAAATCTAACCCCTATTTTCTAAAATTCATAATTGATAGAGTTTCGGTTTTGCCTGAAAGTTTTAGAATTCTTAGAGTAATTTTTTTTTAAGTTCTGATGATTAAATATTTAAAAAATAAAGATTGAAAAATACAACATCGAGTTGCCAAACTTTCCATGTGATATATAAACTTTTGCCCATCTTTTTTAATTTAGAAAATAAAAAAAAGAATTATAAACTATTAGGACGTCCTATATAATCTGTAATTTGTTTTTCAGGATCTTTTCAGAAGTTTGATTATGGCACTAGAGTAAATCCAACCTTTTATGGATCTGTACAAGCACCGAAGTATATTCTTGAAAGAGTAAATGTACCTGTGGCAATTTTTTACAGTGACAGTGACTTTCTTAATCATCACTCTGTAAGTTCCATTATTTCATGATGAGTCAATCTTTACGTGGTACTGCATTACATCTCGTTTATTATCATTATATCTTGTCTTTCATTTTATAAATTTTTATAATTGTTTCAGGATATTCAAACACTAGTGGATAGCCTACCAAATGTTATACAAACCGAAAAAATAGAAAAATTTAATCATATTGATTATCTCTGGGGTCGCGATGCAAAGACAATCCTATATAACAGTGTCATGTCTATGTTGAAGAAATTTTGATCTAATTTTGATATTTTATCAACAAACAATTGACTTGTATCAATTTTATTATCAACACAAACATATCGTCTATTATTAGGTTTCATTCTATGTATGAGTACAAAAATCAGTGCATTATATGTAGAAAAATTATAACTGATCTGCAAAAATAGATAACGGTCTTTATAAACACTCTATTTATATACGTATTTAAATGTGTTTCTATGTAAAAAATAAATGTTAAAAAAAAGCATTTAGTAATTTATAAACTACAGGCAAAACAACTTATTTTTATGTAATCTCAAAAAGTAAAAGATAAAGATCTTGTATATATAAAGTAAAATATACGAATATATACAATCTTAATTAATATTAACAAGCTAATTTAAATCGATTTACAATGCTCCACTGTCAAAAGTTCAAGATTTAATAGTTTGCCTAGACGTATATTAAACAATGTTAGAAAAAACACATATCTAACATTGACAAACAAGTAAAAAAGATTTTACTAATTTCCAATGAATTAAATTGACTTTTGGAACGTCTTTGTTTGAAGCTTTTTTTTATCATTTGGTATTAATCTCTGATAATCTTTTATTGATTATTTATTTTCAATGTTATGTATACATTAAATTATAATTTAACTTTTCTCCTCTTTATTTATTCTTAATGTGTATATATGTATCTATTATGTTATAAACATTTATTATATATTTTGCAAATTTTTTTATTTTTCTACTCCTTCAGTGACGTATTCAGAAATCGGGGAAAAAAATAACTAATAAAAAGTGCATAAAAACCAACTTCTTACTGAGAATTTCTTAGGAGGGGAACAACCTTGTCCTTGTCCGCCTTCTCCAGAGTTCGTTTTCCCCCTCTCTCCTATTCTCATTTAACTGCATGCGTGGTCGTTACCATTAATAAAAAGACTGAGAAAGAATCAACATTTGACACGGTATTGCAAAGCGATTTATGACTCATCGCATCATTTGAAAGCGTTGAATTGCATTGAATATAAAAGAGACATGAGAAACATATCTGACAATTTCAGAAGTAGTCAATTAAATTTGTGTGTAGAGTATTGAGATACATACCAGTTTTTGTATCGTGTGCATCCTAGTTTTCATCCAAATCTGTTCTTCCCAATGTGCATTTGCGGTGACAATACAGATGTGACAAGAAAATCTATGAATCCAAACAAAAATATTATTTTCTAGAAAATTAACCTTTATGTTTACAATTCAAAGATAGTTACTTTTTGTAATCAGGTGTAAGTAGCCTTTACTTTTTAAATTATCTCATGAAGATAAGAGATTTTTTCACTATTACAGTTTTCTTATATTGTAGATAAGAATTATTATATAATCCAACGATAAAAGCTGTGACTGACTGAAAATTTAGTTCATATCCATTTCATATTACACTTACGTATTCCTTGCAGATAATTGCTGTCATGGCTTTGAAATTTGCCAGTAATCTATCTTTTATGTTTACTGAGGCTCCTATTATTATTGATAGATATCAATTGGCAAAGCAAGCTGGATTTAAAGCAGTTGAAAGTGGATTTCCATTTGGCTTTTCTGTTCAACAAGTTGCTGCAGCCAAAAAGAAAGCTAATGTTGACCAAGTACTTTTAAATGTATTCACAGGTACGTTGTATTCATTCTACCCATTATAAAGATAAATAATAGTTTTAATTATAACACTGTCATAATAGGCGATGTTACAAAAGGTGAATTGGGCTTTGCCGCAATTCCAGGCGAAGAAGAAAATTTCAAAAAGAGTGTTGAGAAAACCTTAGAATATGCAAAAGCTTTGAATTGTAAAATGTTAGTATATTCATAAATTGTAAATGCACATATTCAATTAAGTATTAATTCTTGTAACAATGTTATACTCTATACTCTATAATATAAAATTCTATCTTCAACAGGATTCATGTAATGTCAGGAAAAGTTGACGCTCCTACTACTGCTAATGACATAGTTTATGAAAAAAATCTATTGTATGCCATTGAAAAGTGTCAAAAAGAAGACATTGTTGTCGTCATTGAACCTATTAATAATTATAGTGTACCAAACTACTATATGAATAATTTTCAAAAAGGTAAGGCAAAATGCTTATTGTTTGACTTTTATTTTCTTGATTTTACTTTCTCGTAATGAATGATTATTATAATAATTTGTTGTCTTATCTTAGGTTTAAATTTAGTGAAAAAGATAAACAATGCATACTTTAAGCTGATGATGGATATTTTTCATTTGCAACATTGTTGTGGTAATATTACAAACAACATTCAAGAATTTTTACCTTATATAGGTTAGTAACATTATATTAAGTTATATTAATTAGGTTCTCTCTGCATAGTTTTACTGATTTTAATAATTCTTAACCTTAATACGACATTTATACTATTATAAATTATATATGTGTATTTTATACCTTATACAGATTTAATCTAATTAATGTAAATACAAATATATGTTTATTGATATATTAATATGCTTACTTTCAACTTTTATAGGTCACATTCAAATAGCTCAAGTTCCTGATAGGCATGAACCAGATACTCCAGGAGAGATTGATTATAAATATGTCTTGTCTTTATTGCAAACAACTGGCTACACTGGTTACGTTGGTCTGGAATATCGACCAAAATCATTAACAGTGGAAGGATTAAACTGGATTAAAAAATATGGTTACACTTTATAAATATATATGTATGTTACATATATAAATGTATAAATTGTTCAATTATTTCTTAAACAAGAAATATATTTTTATAGTATATATGTATATATGTAAAATAAAAAAATAAACATCTGCTATGGTTTCGCATAAACATAAACATATATTCATTATATTGTCAAATGAATACGTTTTTAATTAGCAGTAATTAGTAAATAATTTTCAATAAATCTTATTAATATAAATTTTTGCACATTATAATATGCAAATATATAAGAAATATAATTAACATACCTAAAAGAGTAAATATTATTGTTACACATTTCGTATGTGCAATTTAGCTTTCAATAATTGTTCCTTATATGTAAGATTCATCACGGATATATATATATATATATATATATATAAAATTTATTTATTGTTCGCTTATCTCGCACAAATATAAACATAAATAATTTCTTAAGAAACGTATACGTAAGCAAATATGGCAGTTCAATATAAATATATACACAACTTTTTGTGCCTGAAATTCATATAATTACACAATCAATTTCATAATTTATATTTTCTAAATTTGTCTAGATATTTATAAAAATGTTTTCTTTAAAAAAAAATGAAAAAAATAATATGTAAACTGTAAATTAATCAAAAGTATTCTTATAAGTACACACATTATCATTATTCTGCATAATGATATTATGCAACTGATATTTTATTATAAATTTGAAAAATTGATAGCATTTAACTATAGATTCCGTACAATGTAGAATAAAATTTATATTAAGTATCTATTTCAAAAAATAATATAGGATGATTCTTATTATATATAATAAAATGTTAAAATAGAAATTTTTATACCTATATATTTGTAAATATATCTTTGTATTATACATTTTAGCATTATATTTTATAAACGGTACTGAAATAAATTTCAAATTAATGTAATACATAATTTTATTCAACAGAAACGCACTTTTGAAAATAATCAATATATTTTATTTATAATATATTTTCGTCTTGTAATATATTTTGAAAACATTAAGTAAATAGTAAAATTGCTAAAAATTGTAAATTATTTACACAAAAATAAAAAATTATTTTTAATTTAGAATCATCCTATTTTTCTCAATAAGGTATGGACAATTTTTTAATTGTAATTTTTTGTAGTTTCCTTTTTGTTCAGCATACAAATAGTGCCTGTTTTGATAAAGATTATTGTTGATGTAATTTCCACTGAATTGAACTGCAATGACTCTTTTCATCATTTTATGGTACAATTTGTAATCTACACACTCGATCACAATTACAAATTTATAGTAACATCAATATTGTACATTACGCTACAGAGTAATTTAATTATATGTGAAACATTATAGTTAAAATTACAAGTAATTGTAACAATATTTTTAACAACGAATCCAAATATATATTACAATATATATAATACAGTTAATATTCAAAGACCCATATTCAGAACATGTTTTCAAAAATGTTGGCGCATTTTTTTTGTCATTCTTTACTTTAAGTTTAATGAACGATAAAAACAGAATCACGAAAAACCGTGCTAACATCTTTATGAATGCGGTCTGAATACGGGCTAAATTATCTTTGTGCGGTACAAACCGCAATGTTAAAAATACTTGTGTTGGCTGCAATAACAATTCAGTGTGAATCTCCTTCACAAGAAGAGTATCTTAAATCTTAAACTCACAACGAGAATTAAAACATAAGAAAACGAAATGTAAATTGATATTCTGGATTACCGTCGTGATACTACAGTATAAAGTAAAGCTGCAATTAATGACGGCGTACAGATTTGTTGGTGTTATTCAGACAGATTCTGTGATGTCCATCAGTGGTTGGTCGACATCAACAGAAGGACCTATCACAGCAGTGCTAAAAAATATTTTTAATATATTGTATTAAAAGAATTACTCCGAGAATTTTTATGAGAGCGAAACATGAAGATCTTATCTATGACAGAAATAAGATACACAAAAGCCATCAGTCACATACTGCATAGAAAAACAAAAACCAAATGCTTCATGTAGCTTTTCCACAAATATTGTTAATATAAATAAAAATGTAAGCACCATTCATTTGCATTCGTCACATTCAGATAAAAATATGTTAAATATATATTAAAAATAGAGATTCAAGATAATACAAAATAAAAAAAAAGAAAAACGCCCAAACTTTGATAGAACTTTATAAATGAGTTCATGCAAGCGTGAAAGTTTAGTTATAATATTTAATCAAAAGGCTATACAGACAATATTACCCAGTGCCAAGAGCCAAAATTGTAGCTTCTTGTATCATTGTCATTTGATCAATGGTGGACCTGTGATCAATCAAAAATTCTGTAGAATTATATTATAAAAAGATATTGTGCTATATTTACATATACGTGATATGTATAATTATAGATATACTGTAAATGAAATTCAAATTATACGTTGAATTAACTTGAAATGAACAAATTTGGAAAATATGTATTGTACAAAATTACTATAAAAAATATGAAAAAAGTGATGTCAATTTATTTTAATTAAGTCAAAGAAATTTTAATGCAAATACACATTTGTTATATATATATATATATTTTTTTTTAAAGATTTTTTTTAAATAATAACGAAAATTGTCTCATGTGACAAGTTAGTATGTACTATCTTAAATAATTTTATCAATTTAGTTTAAAATAATTATAAGGGAAAATAAAAGCAAAAGGTAGTAATGTTTTCATAATTAGTTGTGTTGTGAAAGCAGGAGCACTCGGCAAAAGAATAATATTTAGTACTTATTAGTAATAAAATCAGAAACTTACTGTAATTTTTTGGCACGATGTATTTTGTAATCCTATTTGTATATTAATATTAACATGATAAAACTTCATAAAATATATAAAACGTAAAAAAATCTAAAAAATGCATTTATAAATGATTACAAACTGGATGTCATTAAATAATCATGTCCAATCAGAATACTTCTGTAAATAATATTGTGCAAATTTTATTTGTGTATATTTCTTAATATTATATACTAATTTATATTGTACATAGATTTCATTTTTATTCATCAATGGGCACTATAAATGCAGGATAGGAACATTCTGTAAATGTGAAATAAGATAAAGAATAATTATAAATAAAATTTTATTTTTATGAAGAAACTAGATGCTCTTACAGATGATTTAGACAATTATATATTCTCATAAATACAAATATTCTTTTTTTAGCAACAAAGTAAGAATACTTGAATTAACTATTGGAATGTATATATCATTGTTTGTGATTAACAGAAAACTAGTGCATAACAATAATATATACTTATTCATAATATACAATACAAATTTTATTTTATAATAATTAAAATTGTCGTCTAGATACATCAATTTATTCACTACATGTGAAGAACATATGCCAAGTCCTCCAAATAAACAAAACATCCTATAATTCATGATTTTAATTTTAATTTTCTGATCAATTTGGAGTCAAATTTTCTTCGAAGAAAATATTGAGAGTCTATCACTTATAATAACTTTCCAATTTTAAATACCATATATATTTTTATAATTAAGCTTCAAATTAAAATTGAGTAAACAATTTACTTCAAATAAACTGGAAAAAATTCATTATTTTATCTGTATATAAGAAATGTAATTTGCAAGCTTAATCATTCTAATTCTATAATTACTTCTCGATATATTCGTTTAAGAAAAACCGGTTCCAAATTCGTCAAAAGATCTGTCATTAAAATTAGTCATGAATCATGGGAAATGTACTCTACTTCAATTGCAATAAATCTTATATACAGCTACATGTAAACTGTTAAATAATAATAAATATTTATATAAGTATAATTTGTAAGGAATGATTGCTATGTAAAGTGGCGTTTTAATACGCTATCAATTTGAACAAGATTATTGTCTTGATTTAAGGATCGAGCCTATAAAGTACCTGATTTATGTAGGGAGATGGAGAATCAAATTCGGTTTCATCACCCCACTGTTGGGTGCCAGGGCCCAACAAAGTATGAGTATCTTCATTGCACAGCCGCTCGGGAAAGTTTACCCCGTCTCCAAAGCTGCAAGCCATACCCTACCTTCTACTCGATGTCATCCTATATGTCTACAACCCTTATGGCGTAACTATCTTACTAAACTTTTATTTTTTTTTTTTTAATCAATTTATGTAACCAATTTCACTAAATGAGGAAGAATCATGAAACAAAGATTCACACACTTCCTCTAAAAAAAGATAATTGCACATAGTTACACCACTTTTATTCTACAAATATTATCTGTAAGAACCAGATGCACAATACTTCACGCAATAATAACAACTTTACACGAATTAGTTTTCAACTAAAATTCATAATATGATATAAGACATGCAACTTTACCACAAAAATCAGTCTTTTAATTTTTCTTATATAAGTACATTTAAAGTTATATCATGGTTTAATCTTTCAGTACACATTCTGTAACAAGTAGATATTTATAGAAATAAGATATAACATATAATTAGTATACTTTTAGAGAAGATTGCGGAGACTTAAAAATTTAGATTTCCTTCAAAATACAATTCAATAAAAAATAACACAAAAATTTATCGAAAGTTGCAGGTATCCAAACCGTGAACTGTGTCAATGCTATCAAACACAATTGCAAAGAATATTTTCTCAGAAGCAGAATAGAGATTTGATTGTATAGAGTTTGCGGATAAATCGTATAGAAAAGCTCAAATTATATTAAGAAATGATTAGGGAATATAGTAACAGCTGTAGAAGTGATAGTCAGCGTCAAACGAAAAGATACAAATGCGTTGCATGCAGCCTGGAAGCACTTAAAGGTCTTATCTTTACTCTGGAACTCTATAGAAAAAAATAAAGAAAAATATACAAAAAATTTTTGATTAGAGATTAAGAACAAAACAAAATAATAAAAAAAACTTAAGAACAAACTATTGAAAGTTTCTTTTCTCAAATGATTTTTAATACTTAATTTAAAACACATATGTATGTACATCAATGTCAATTATCTTTATCAGAGAAATAAATGAGTTCCACAGTAAAGAATCAAGGTAATTAATGTTGCATTTTTGTTTAAAGTTTTTATAATGCTGACCTGTTCTGAGTACTGCCCATGGAGTCATAAGTATTGGGTGTGCCCTGGTGTTGCGATCTTACTGGGTAGACGACACCATTTCCCAGACTAGAACACATCCAATGCAACCACTCCAATTTAAAAATACTGACTGAGCTGTCTTTTATCGGTCGTAAAAGTGCAAATAAATATAGTGCTCACAAAAATGATTTGAAAAGTGCAAGAGTTGCATACTAACTAACAGTGCACCAAAATGAAGTTTTTATATCCACATTTCTAAAAAAAAAAAAACTTTGCATCGGAAAACAGGAAGATTTTATATACAGGATAAAAACAGAAAACAGTAAGTTTCATGTAACAATCTATCTGCATCCTGCTCTGGTTTAATATAAAATACAATAATCATACAACAAATTTCTCTTTGTGTATTATAACACAGAAATATAATAAAATAGTTTTAACATATATGTATATCTTTCTATTACAATAATATAGAAATTTTTTCTTAAAAAAAAAGTAAAAAAATATTTGATGTATACAAAATATTTTTACACACATAATCGGAGCATTCTTCATGTAATTATAGATAAAAAAAAAAAAAATATATATATATATATAGAAAAATACTAATCAAAAATTAATCATTAAAGTTGTATTACATAGAACATGCGATTGTTTTACTTCTTTGAAGGAAAATAAACTTTGGAAAAATCATAATTGCTCACACTTTAGATATTCAAGGCCCTGCAGTACTTATGTTACCGTATTTCAAATTTCGTTTAAGTATGCCAAACTGCATAGTTGTTTTTTTATGGTAAAGATTATGATAGACGGTATACTAGAAGCATACAAATTGATATAATATAGTTCAGTTATCATATATTGTGCAAATGGTTCCCACTTTTTAAGTTATACAGTTTTATCCTTTACAGAATATTAAAGAAATGAAAAATGCACGTACCTACTAAATATTGGTAGACACCAGAGTCGCGGATTATCACCAAATACTTCCTGAAAATTATTGTATTTTCCCAGACTAAATCCATCTTTGTCCTTTCCTGTCCGAAACATAGGTGCTCTAAAGGCCTCTGAAATAGAATCACACAGTATTGATTAAAGATTATAGACTATAATATTAAATCACATGGTTAAAGATTATATAACAATGTAACATTAAGATGGAAATAATTACCTAATGTTGATCTATTATGCACAACGAGATAACAATGGTAGAAGAAGAGGGAAGTAAGACTGATTGCAAACATCAACGCAACAAAAAAAAGGAATAGCAAGTGAAATCTACCCATTCCGTCCAATTCACCCTATGAAGGAAAAGTTTATATTAATGACAAACAAAGGGGTACTGTGGCAATCACCCTGATCACACAAAGTAATATTAAAAATAAAAGCAAATAAAAAAGTAAAAATTAATTCCTATCGGCATACGAGAGATTCAAAGATACCTGGCAACAGATTTTTTTAATTGGTTACATCTTCGGTGACCCAAGAATTAAAGGAAGTCCATCTTCTTAACTTGTTCCCAAGAAACCAATTAGTCTACTTCCTGAGTCACCAACAAGGAAATCTCCTCCTGTTGCAAAGTATCTTTGAATCTCTGGTACATCGATAAGAATTAATTTCCACTTCGCCATTTACTAGACTCGAGGATACCAATGGGTCAGAAAACTCGTGCTTATATATCCTTTTTGGCATCTTCCTATTCCGAAAAATTCTCGCCATCTGTTTCTTAATTTGTATTCAATTTTCTTTCTGTGTTTAAATCTTCAGAATTATAATTTCTTTTTCTCTCCACTAAAGTTGTTTTTTCGAACGTTTCTATTTTTAATACTTTTTTGTGCGATCAGGATGATCGCCACAATCACAATTTGACTAAATCATTTTTTATAAATTTATTGTAAAAAAAAGCATACTTACTTTCCAAAATTGTATAAAATATTGCAAAGATGTGGCGGTAATAAACATACAATAGAGAAGTCCATATGCCAGAAACAGCATGAAAAATTTGTAATTGTGGAAGCCTACGCAATTGTTCACCCATGGACAGTGATGATCCATTTTTAAGACACAAGTGCCACAAACGCTACAATGGTGTGCCCTATCAGGCTTTATTAACTGACATTTTTCACAAAACCGCATAGCTAAAAAAAAAATATTACCTACATAAGCTTGGAACATTTTTAATAATTCATATCTTTTAACTATAAATTTTATTATAATTGTCATTAATAATAATAAATTTGATTGTTACCTCCTTTTATGGTGCGATTAGTAACCGGAAGATCTTGTGCAAATCTTTCCAAAATTTGTCTTTGCGTTTCTTCAGTTTCAGCCTGTTGTAATTTCTCCATTTCAACATCAGGTATTTTAAACTATAAGGGTTAAGAAAAATATATCAGATCATCCATAGATCATATAGTGTCATAAATTATTTTTTATAAAACAAATAATTTACCTTATCTGGCACTGGTATTAAATTTGTATACACTGTCTGCCAATAGGACCATAAAAACATCAGAAGCAGGATGTGGAAGAAAAGCAGATAGAAAGCTGTTAACACACATAGAGGTAATAAAGATAATATATATATGTGCAACATGGCCTGCTTCCCAGAATTAGAATAAAGTCTTAAACATCATACAAACATGAATGACAGTAAAAATAACAATTATAGAAATAACAAAACAATCAAATAAAATTATTACTAAATTGCACAAAAAAATAAAATTTATATCTAAATAAGATAATATAGAATACAAACCTTTTTGAACATAACTGTCTATTGTATCTGAAACAAACATATCATAATACAATATAAAGCTTTCAAGCTAACCATTTATTTTGCAACTATGCAACTGATCTATAAACACATACACAAATATATATCTACAGCACAGTTGCAAAACAAGACTTTTGCTTATATAAAATGGCTGTTTGTGTTGTATACATATATATGTTACATATATATGTAAATATCGAATAAAATTATTCTTTCATTTAACCTCCGTTTATCACATATTCACATATAGCGCAGATTCATAGAAAAAACGACGCAAAAAGTATAATGTCAATATCTTAAGAGATCTCCAATTGTTCAGTAACATCACTAAGAATGAAAAATCGTGGAAAGTCGAAAGTCTCACGAGACGTAACTGGACGGCAGTCCGAAAGCGCGCGTTTTTTTACGACATGACGCGAGAGTGGAGACAGGAAGCGATAAAATAAAGCTAGCGAGGTTGCGAGAACACATATCCTAGCCGGGTACTCACAGTGGCACAATTGCACCACGTAGGCATAATAGGACCACGCGACGATCGTCAAGATGAAGATCACTGGTAACCACTTGACGGCCTTGACGCACCACCAGCACGACTCGTTTTGCTTGCCCATTCTCTGTTCACCGGGTCGACGGCGTGCGTAAAAATGCGTGCCCACCGATCGCGATCCTCATGAAGAACGCGTTAACGACCCTCGGCCCGCTGAAACGCAGCGGCATCGCAGCACTGCGGCACCTCGGGAACTCCCGCCGACCGCTCGACACACACACTCGACAACGAAGCACGGACCTTCTACCCTTTAGCGGACTCCGCGTAGAACGACGTGCGGCCGAGCGCGGGAATACGTCATTGCGCAAGCGATGCCCGCCCGCCCGTTATCACGGCATCACGCCCTCCTCGTCGTTTACACAAGAGCGATACACCGACGTGACCGCTACGCGACACGACGCGACGCGACGGACGCTCGTAATCTTATTTATTCTCTCCTGCTGCTCGCTACTTAGCAGTCTTTGCTCCTTGCTGGTCTTTGCACACCGCACGCAATGCGCACTCTCTCCTCTTTCATGCCGACGACGACGTCGCCATCGTCGCTTGTCGTCGCTGTCAGTGCTGTCACCTGTCACGCTGTCGGCTGTCGCTTGATCGCTCCGTTTCTCGTCAGCTGTCGACCATGAAGCGAGTGTGTTCGCTAGGCTAGTATCTCCACTTACAATCACTAGCGTCTCTTTCGTCGTTAGGATCTTTCTGTGTCTTTCGTCCCTCTGTTTTCCGTACTCTTCGCTCTGCTCTTTTTTTTCATCAACGCTAATTACGTATACGCTTTCACTTCAAACTTCAAATGCACAAAATTAACGTAGCGTTATAAAGAACAGACCTGGTGCATGTCAGCCAACCACAAATGAATACAGGTAAACTCAAATTGGTCAATGATGCGAAGTCTAGCCAAATTTTGATTCGCTCCTGGATCCTGCTGCGACTTGTTTTTCGGATGCTTCGAGTGCTCTGTCCTGAAGAACACTGAAGAACACGCGGAACTCAATCGACAACGAGTTTCAACAATTTTTGTATGCATACCCAACAATCGCACAAATTGTAACTTTTTAGAATATAAACGTTACGATTGGCGACACTGACCAAGTTGGCAACCGCAGCTTTCAAATGTTCCGTGATGGCCGCTAACGCCGACGAAAACAAAATTTTTCGCATAAACAATCGTTTATGCCACTTTTCGAGGAATGGAGCATATCTAGCGGTGGCATTTCAAACGAATCTGCTCGTAAAGGATGCAAAGACTCTTGCTACTTGCCAATCGTTTCTGTTTGTAGACGTGATACAGGTTAGTTTGTATCGACAGGAAAAGCGATTCGATTAAACCTCCATCCTTGGCTGTCATTTTCAATACAATGCTATCTATACTCTTTTATCTTCGTTACATTACAGCATATGGAATGGTCTTTGAACAGCGAGTATATTCTTTGTGCGAATACAAAAAGAGCTATTGTTCAGATATATTCCGTGCGTCATCCCCAGTGGAAATGTAAACTTAGCGAGGGCAGTGCAGGTCTGCAAGGTGTTACCTGGGCTCCAGATAGTAAATGTATTTTTACTATATCAGATTTTAATGTGAGTGCAGCATATGTATCAGTAACTTGCATTTTAAAAATGAAATAATGTATACATTAATATAAAGCAAAATGTATTTACAGATTCAATTATCTATTTGGAATTTGGAAGAGCAGACAGTGTCATACATACAAAATGTAAAATCATCTTCCTTTGATAAATTACATTTTAGTCCCAATGGTAAGAGATTAGCAGTGATTGTTACGGAAGAAGGTCAAGATACAGTAGAGATTTACAAAGCTGAGAACTGGAAGATAAGTAGAGTAAGTACAGCTGATAAAAATTTGAGAATTTAAAAAAAATTCTATTTTAATATAATCTATAAATTAATATTGAATGAGAAAGTTTAACGGTTGTATTCTCAGCTTAAAAATCTAAAAGTATTATAATACTTGTCATTTAGACTTATTTAAGAATAGTAAAAATATTTTATTAACATTGCTAGGCCTTACGATCATATGCCAAGATGAAATACTAGGAAGAGGCAAGCAAAACAATTTTATACATTTAACAATGTTCTTTTACTAACTCGTGTCTTACTCATTTTTTCTATATGTTATTTTGCCATTTTTTATATAAGTAAATTAATTTAATAATTTTCTGTTTAAAGAAAATAAATTATTGAACATATTTTTTTTAGAGATTTACTCAAGATTTATATTTCATGCAAGCATCTTATAAAAATTTATAATTATAGTTCTAATGATGATAATTTAATATCATATATCTTAACAGAATGGTCAGAACTACAACTTGCTAATTGGAAATTATGTAAATCATTTGTAGGTCGAAACATAAGTCTCTTCACAGTTAAATGATGAGCTTGAGAAGTATCATACTCCAACAGTTTTGACCATACATTTTCCAACTCCATATTAATTTTTTGAATTTCTATGCATCCTATTTCGTATCCAATAGCTAAAAGATAAGATCCTTGTATGATGTAATTTGGTGCAAAGCATAATGCTGTAATTGATTGGCTTTGCATGTTCAGAATCGTCTTTGGTACAATGGTATTATTTTCTATCATGCTCGTGGACCATATAACGACTTTTCCATCTCTGGATCCAGTTGCGAAATAATTCGAGTCTTGCGTCCAAGCGCAACACCAAATTATTCGCGAGTGTGGATTGTCCTTTTTAAAACTGGCTGCGATTAATTCGTAACCTCCATCTGTAGTTTGAAATAATGCCCATCTTCTGTCTCTAGATACAGATAATAAATATTTGTCATTTGGAGAGAACTCCATTTGCGTCACAGTCAATTGATGATGTACCAATTGTTGAACTTGTGACCAGGTGTTGGTATTCCATAATAAGATTGCCGAGTGTTCTTGAGTAGTTGATTTGCATGCTGTAGCTAGCAATTCTCCATTGTGTCTTGCTGCCATACAGAATATTTCATAGCCATGTCCGTAAAGCTTGTTTATTTCTGGCCAAAGGGTATTTTGCATCAGTTCCTCTTCTGTAGGTGGTTCATATACATTTTCCATCATTGAATTCTTTGTGTCTTCATCATTTTTCTCGTGGCACATTGCTTTATTTGTTAATCCAAGAGAAGGTACAGCAGCACTATGGGCCTTTACAGATTTGAAATCTTCAACATTGGCCAATTGTAATAATTGATTCTTAAAGGCAGACGTGGCCATAAAAATGCGCACTACCTTTTCGTCCGCTCCAGAAACATACATGTGAGGTGCTAATATAGTTAAACTGGTCATATCATATCCATGTACCTGAGGACGTGCAATCTCATGCCATTGCTCAAGTCCGTCATTATCTTTCCATGGCGCATGAATTCTTGTAGTTTGATCAGTACTAGCTGTGATGAAAAACCTGTAAAATATCACAACTTGAAAGATTTCAGGATATTATTTTTTCAAGCATCAGATGCACAAAAATTCTATTCAAAACTTAAAAAATTGAGAAATCAGATTTTTATTCAAAGATAACAATGTAACAATTTTAAAATTTCTAACTAGTCCATTTATCTACAAATCTATGAACACTTTTGAATTAAAATCATGTATAAGACTACAGAAAATCAATTGGTCTATGAAACTTGTACGGACCTTCCTTTTGGTTCCCAACACAAGTCAACTACTTCAGAGAAATGTCCACCAGGTGTAGGACGTGGAAGCCACTTGTTCATTTTCTGAGAATATTTCCAGATATGAAAAGAACCTTGGTAACCATATGCCAATATATGTGATCCATCTGGGCCAAATTTACAGCCATAAAAGCCCAGGGAATTACCACCGACTTCTCCGACGCGTACCGTCTCTGTCCATATTCCATTCATAAGCTCAGCTGGCTCCCATATAATCATAGTTTTATCAATTGAAGCAGATAGCAACTTCATTGTTTCACAATTATCTGTTTTTATAGGTTGCCAGTGTACGCCATAAACCCAGCCTTCGTGGCCGCAGAGCACAGTTTCCAGAGTAATATCATATTGTCTATCGTCCACCGCAAAAGTATAACTTTCCTGTTTAAGTTCATCACTCGATGATTCTTCAGCAGTTTTACTGATTTTCCATAATCGTATCATGCTGTCTTTCGAGCCTGTTGCAAGGAAGAGATTTTCATTGCCATCCCAAGTGAAATCCATGCACGTTATCCAATCTTCGTGTCCAACTAAATACTGAGCTCTTTCAAAGAATGGTTCCGATTCAGATTTTGCATTAAATTTTGTGGTATACAACAAAACAGAAGCATCTTCTAAGGCTATTGCCAAAAGGGAATATGTAGAGTTTGGCATATGTGTCAAACGACAGCATATGGGTAACTTTCTTCCAAAATTTATAGATTGAATATGCTTGGCATCCGCATTTTCCTCTCTCAACCATAGTTTTATGTTGCCGTTGACTGCACCTGTGCATATCAATAGTTTCGCCAACGTGACAGCCGGAACATTGTCGGACAATTGGAGAGATTCTGCAAAGACAACCGTGCTCTCTACATTCAACACTGAAGTACATCGAAACTCATTTCGATCTCGAGTCCAAATAATCGCTGTACCGTCCACGGAAGCAGACAGCAGTTCCGATTCCGGCGCGCCGTTTCTCGGCTTTATCCATTGCACCGCGTTGACACGATCACGATGCCGGTGCAGCGTGTGCGTCACGCGGCCGATGTGCGCGCGTGGCTCATATATAGCGATCGCATTTCGCGTCCCGAAGCAAAGCAACCCGTTGATGCCCCAGTCGGCGCAATGAGGAACGCGGTTGCACGAACATGCGGTGTAACAGGTCGTCATTTCGCAGATAAACCGATTAAACGTAAATTCGTTACGCTAATGCTACAAAACACGCGGTCGCGCGGCGGCAGCCATTTTTCATGTGTCAACAAAAATCAGTGTGTTCGTGCTCCTTTTACAATCACAGCTGAACTTGTGTTGCACCGTTTATGTTTTATGGTTTTTCTCTCGCTCTCTCTACGTGGCATGATGAAATAGGAGAGGAACGATAAGCGGTACAAGAAATTCAACACTGAAAGGAACAGAACTGAAAATTTATACCCTTCCAGTTTGGCAGCCATTCTCGGTCTAATTCCGGATTGGCGCGAAATAATGAATCGAGGAATTGTTTCAGAAACTTATCTGCGATCGTTTATGCAGCATCGACGGGATTCGCTGGTCACCGAACGATGAATTGTTATGCATATGGTGTTCGTCTTCCGCTGAACCCAAGCTGATCATTTACTCCACCGTATTGGAGAAACATGTGACGGCGTTTTCCCCGCTGGAAACGGCGCAATCGTCTGAGACGTGCAATTATGGAAAAGAGCTGAGAGGAATTGAACATATCGAATGGATCCCTAGCGGACAGTTGTTGGCTGTAATCGGCTTTAACGAAGTGGTAATTTAATCATGCTATATTATCGAAATTGTATAGTAACCAGTTAAAAAATTAAAAATAAAAAAAAATTAACAACTTTTAACTTAACTCAATTTTAAATGATTTAATTTTTAACTTTAACTAGTTATTTTTGAGACACAGACTTTAGTTTATTAACTCTTTTTCTAAAATAAAAATTTATGTAAAAGAAAAAAATTTTTTAAAGAAAATTACATTTTCACATAAAAGAAAACAATATTTCTTTGATAGTTATTACAATTATTTTGATTAATTTAACTTTAAAAAATTACAAATTTTTAATTTAATATAAATAATGCTTCTCTAAATTAATTTTTAATTTATCTTAATTTAATCTAAACGTTTACTTTTGAGTTAGTTTTTTATCTCGTTTTTTATTCATGTAACTTTTAATGTAATTATATTAATTTTATAAGCCATTAACTGGAACTTAATTTAGTTTAAAAAACTAACTTATTCAACATTGTGTATTATATATTATTTCGCTTTTATTGCACGTATTTATAATTATTTAAAATTTAAATCAAGGTTGTTCTTCTTAATTACATTACGTGGCAACCGTTGTCGAAATTATACATGGATCCGATAATCAGGGAAGGTAATTACTTAACGAAAGTATACAAGGAATACGCCGATTCGGAGAAAGTTTCTGATAAACGCTTCGCGTCCTGTGAGGAGCGCATTTGTAAGTAAACGATATTGACGAATCCAATTTTGTCATGTTTGAAACATACTGTTCGAAAAATATTCAATTATATCATCAATGCAAATAATATTCCAAGCACCTAATTTCTTTTCTAATTGTAGTACGTGAGATACATGAACGTCCCATATGCATTGAAATTGGAATAAAGGGCAATAATGACAATTTCTCACTAGCAAAGATGAAACTGTTTGAATTTAGTACATGCGGACAATACCTAGCCTTAAAACATGAGCTTTATCCTACCACTTTGTGGATATGGGATATTTCTACGGACTATTTGGATTATTTGCTACTTGAAAATCCCATTACAGGTATGTCACAAAAAATCGATCAATTCTAATAATATTCCGATCTTATATCAATTTCCATTCTCCATACTCTCCGATCATTCCAGTCTCCGTTCAGACATGGCTTTCCTGATTCATTTGATCAATTCTTTTTAGTTTAATTAATACAGTAATTTTATTATATTTAGCTATCAAGTGGAGTCCTATCTATCCACAATTGCTTGTGCTCTCTGAGTGTACACGCGTATATGAATGGACTCGAAAAGGCGCAAACTCTGTGCCAATGTCTAAAAATATGTCAGTTATAGACGCGTATTGGCATCCTACGGGAGAGAAAGTTGTATTGTGTGGTTATAACAAAGCGATGATTTATGAACCTACAAGTACATCTTAATAAGTAATTGTTTTGAGTATATAAATTTATTACACATGAATGATTTATAAATATACAATATTTTTATTTACAAATAATACATAAAAATACTATATATATATATATATATATGTACATATGCCAATTTTATATATATACATCGAACAATACATCGTTATTTTAATCATACATGTAATTAATATTAAATAAAAGATATTTTGAAATATTTATAGCAAAAATTTGCGATTTACGAACATTTTGTATCTAATAGTAAAATCTACAATTTATATTGCATATTTCTTTATTCGATCTGATTGAAGGTTAAGATTTATGGATAGATCAGGCATAGTCGTTACAACGTATATAGATCATCCATCGTCCAAGATGTTGCGTGAGAAATAGATAGTAGCAGTTTTCTCTATCCAGGAACGTAGCACTAACCAGTACGTCATATACCTTGGTTATCGCTGTTTTTTTTATTCCATCCAAAATAATATATTTTATTATATTCGTGATTACCTTTACAAAATAAATTATAAAGTTACAAGCACTAATATAAACTTATATATTTTAGTATATGCCAATTCATACATTTTATTAATATTAACATGTTTTTTTTATTTTATTTTATTTTGAAAACATCAAGGAAGACTTTCTATCATTTTTATATATAATTGTTTTTTGTTATAAAATACGAAAAATATAAATTAAATATTTTTGTAATCTTTTTTTATGAATCGAAGAACTTTGATAACATGGAGAATTTATTTGATCAATCATAACTTATAATTTTAATGACCGGTTTCAGAAAGTAAAAATTTCAAATGATTTATTCTCCGTAATTTATTGAGCGTGGGGAGCGCAACAAAAGTGGAGTGGCGTCTACGTTACTGCTGGAGAAAGCGAGTATCCGCGAATGGTGACGCGGCCATCCATTTACGATACATTATACACGGAGAGGATCAAAAGATTCTAAGCGAGCATGATTATGCGCTTTATGTACTGACATGCAATTCCCCACCCGCGCACGGAGAAAACATATTTTTCCAGCGGCATCTCTCCCGAAGGCGAAGTAGCTCTTGATGCGTCTACTTGTCGTATCAACGTTATCTTTCGTTTTATCAGCAAGAAGACGCGACCGCTACATAAGTACTCCTATCCTCTTCGTCACGGTGATATTCGAACGCAAAAAAGATGGAGAAGACATTTATTGTGGGCGACTACAAAAAGAGTCGACGAAATGAAAGTATGCGTATCCGATATGGCAAATCGAAACAGATTTATTCCATTTATAGGAAATGAAAGCGATTATTTGATACACAACATTTATCGAACTGCGAACTGTTACAGAACGCATTTTCCTTTTTCCAATGGTAAAATAAAATAATTTAATCAACTTGTAAAACGTAGATCCGGCCGAAATGCTATCCTACACTTCCGATTATTGCGTGTACGTAATCGCGAGAGCGTGCTGCAAGTTTGTGATTAAATCCTTCGCTTTTTCATGCATTTAATTAGGCGTTCTCTCTAATGCATAATTATCCGAGTAGAGCGTGGGTTTTCAAGCGTTCTTGTGCGATCCCCGAAATTATGAATACGTTGCGTGAACACTCGCAACAAACGGTAAATAAAATTATAAAATTGAATTGAAGGAGAAGTTAATCCGCCGGCAAAAGAAGGTCGTTTCAAGAGCGCACAAGTGAGCGCAAAACACATATTTCAATTCATTTTTAATCCCTGGATCTCCTTCGATCCTTCAACAGCCACACCCTTTGGAGTATCTATAATTAGCAGAAACGTAACGTGTAGACGTTATTTTCTCCTTTATTTCTCACAAGTTTCCATACGCGAGCAAACGACGATTTGCTCTACGCGGCCTCACGTCTACTCAGGGAAGTACATTTCCTACTTTCTCCGCGATCCGTTCGTCACACAGCTCGTATATACTTGCATATATTTACCAATCTACTTACAAACGTCCGTCTTTTGTTCGATAATGCTCGCTTGCGAGATAAATTGAAGAAGATTTATCCATAAGGATCGATTTATACTTGATGAAATTTCTTCAGTTTAAGTATTTATGTATTTAACTTAAATACATAAATACTTGAACTAAAGAAATTTAATCAAGCTGAAATATTTAATTTTCCACTTTTTTCTTCCCAATGTAGAAATGTCTGAGCATCCTTCCGAGATATCCCTACTACATAGGTGTAATATTATTTAATATCAAGCATCATAGTATTCTAGTCAATATAATATAGTATTAAATAATATTAAATACTCAGCAAACAAAAATGATTTGAAATAGAAATAAATTTATTTTGACATTTTTGAATTTACGCTTCAGATTTTTTGAATCCGTTTAAATCCAAAAATAATATAATGGGGACTTGAATTTATCCGAATTCAAAATGATGAATAGCTCATTTCGTATTTTAATTCATTTGAGTTTATTTGAATCTAGAAATATTCGGAGACTAAAACGCTATAAATTAAAATAAATTACAATTCATTTGAAATTATTTTCATTTGCTGGGTATATAATATTCCTGAAATATTAAAGTAATTATATGTTTTTTTGTTAAAGTAAATAAATTTTATGCAAAAAATAGAGCTAAACATGCCATTTATTATTAATAATCTTATAACATATTTCAAGAAATGTTTATTTCTTCAAATCTTAAAACTATACGAGTATTTTTATTTTACGCAGGTCTATGTATGGCAGTTATCACGAATATTATCATTCTATGATGTCTTCCCCATTTTTTCACAAGAGATATGAATTTTTGTTGCTTTGTGCTAACGATGCTCTCACGGCAATTAGATATTGTTATCGTCGCGAGTGGAGGAGCTTCGATGCTTTCTCGATGTCGTTTCTCCCGCCACGTAGATGCATATTTCGCTGTGTACTATCATGGTAATATAAAGTTCTTCGTCTTTTCCAGCCATCACTTCCTGCACACCGCGAACTGCACAAGGACCGATAACATCGCTTCTACACTTTGCATGCAATCGTTGCAGTGTCCATCGTGAAAAAAGCTTACCGCAAGATGTTTTACGTACGATCATGGTAATCGAACGCCTATAACCAGTTATCATTAAGAATGTATATAATTGAAATCAAATATGAGACATTCGATATCCGAGATGAGTAAATGCAAAAATGAAATTTAAAATCAGACGCGCATGCTGATATAAAATTTCCTCCCATTATTAATCATCCGGCGAATTTCATCCGAAATAAATAAATTTTATTTCTTTGCGGGGGGGGGGAGGGAGGAGGGGGAAGGCGAAGAAATAGAATTTATCATGAAAATTACTGTCTACATGTGGCAGCAAGGCGATGCACGTGCACACGTTCGTACATATTAGTGGCGAACCGCTCACGTTCACTCGCACGTATTTCGTGCACATACAGTGTTTAGAAAGTCCGAGCCCGAGCAACGAGAACAGCACCGTCGACGGTGCGGAGGGTACGCCTTGGTACCAGAAGGTAACGTTTGCCAAAGGTGCACGTCAGCTTAGGTGGGGGCATCTCTAAGCTAGCGGTGTCGGCGCTTCCTCGACGCTCACTGCTCGTCGACCCGTCGAGCCATCGAGATCGGGTGATACCGGAGCGAGAAAGACAGAAAGAGAGAGAGAGAGAGAAAGAGAGAGGGAGAGAGAGGAGAGAGCGAGAGTTTTTAAATTACCGTCCATTCGTCGGTCGGACTTAAGAAGAAGAAGATACTGACAACCCGGGTCGTTCGACCGTGCATTTTGTGCTACGCGGATTAAGCCAAATCGGGAAGACGATGGAGAAAGATCAGCCGGATTCCCTGGCGACTGTCGCCGTCGTCTCGGAGAAGATACCGCAGACTCACAGCTATGCGCCAAGTGAGGTCTACTCCACTACCGAGCCACCACCGGTAAGCTTCAACATATGGATAGAAACGGTCCAAAAACGTCCTAGATCTTATAGCGGATCATCTGTCATCCATTCACTCTCCGATCAAATTGGAATCCACTTTTCCTTTGTTCTTAGAAAAGTCTAGGGAGACCATCATTTTCGAAAAAATTTCTAGTTTTCACATCGCGTACCTTTGCAATTAACTTTCAAATTATACATGTTAAAGTAAAATCTATGTAGGCAACTTAATAAGAAACGATATATTTCTGCCGTTTACTGGAATATTTGAACCTGCTAAAAGTTTTCTTATCTTGATCAGCTATGATTCGAAAATATTCTATTGATTTAATTTAATATTTTTATTAAATGAAGAACATTGATTATTTTTATCGAAGAATTTACGAGTAAAATCAGTGATCCGCTAAAGCACGGAACGCTCTACTCAGAACATTTCCCACGACTCGATATTGCACGTACATAAAAGTGATATCTCTATTTGTTTGAAACTGCAAATTAATCCGCATCCCTGCATGTCAAATAATAAAAATTTACTAATACGCATAAATAATACAAAAAAAAAGAACGTTTTTGTTCATGTCTAACATAAGTATTAACTTGTTGCATGTCATATAAATTTCATCTCTTTACACTTAAATCTACAATAAGTTCTTAAGCAAAGTCGAAGCTACGTGTCGTAGGGAAGATAATTATGGCACTTTTACTCAAAATTTACTTTTTTTATAAAATATATTATTGTATAAAGATACAAAACGAATTTAAAAAAGAAACATTTTTTAAGTCGCTTCCCAGACACGCACATTTAAAACATGTCTTTAAGATATCTTTCAGACATCGTTTAGATATGCGTTGCTGTCTGAGCAAATATATTTTTTACATATTTAAATTTAGAAAATTTGTATAGATATAACTGAAAAAATATAATTTTTTCCTACATTTTAATACAATTCTATAATAAACCACTTTTATTTCTTCTTTTCTTTTTAATAAAATAATTTTTAACTGCAATTGAAAACATAAAAAATGCTACGAAATAATTTAAAACTCCGTCTGTCTTCATGCGAAGACATTCATCAAGCAATTACAAGGACTAGAACGGTGGATAATTTTGTACACGTGCGATTGTTTCTGAATAGAGAAATAGCACATAATAGCGAGTAGAACGTAGAAGTAATCGCAATTCGAAAAATGGCATTCTATCGTAATTGAGCATCAGCCACTATAATGAGAAAGTTACAACAAAGAAATTGCTTCTAGATTTCCCATGGTATCCTTTGTGTGTCGGATGATCCACACAATTTTACTCGAGTTTGCATAATTACATCCCTATTATTATCGATGGTAATGACAATCAATGGCTTTTTTAACCATGGTTCCCGCGAGTATAATTAATTTTCTAATACGCAAGAAACTGTTTCAAGAAATTTAGGGTGAAAAACTATAGAAATTTAATAGAAAAAAAGTGGGTTGTGACATAAAAGTTCTTTGCAAACATATGTTTGTACGTATATTTTTCGCTGCCGGCATTCTTATGCAAATTTATCATATTGCAGAACATGAAAACGCGAACGTTGTGCCGTATGAAAAAAATATTGATAAGATATTAGCTATTATCGCAATTATATTTTTTTCCTAGAAATTTGACGTGAATAGACGATATCCAGCGCCATTAAAGAAAAATGACAGCGTGAAGTAATATTACGTGACACACATAATTCATTCCGCTACTATTTACGAATGAAATACAATCGAATACAATCAACTGGAATGCAAATATTCATGTTTCACCGATTGATATCGTGGTGTTGCGTAATACACTCGCGGAGCCTTTCCAGACGCGCTTCAAATCAACACGAAAGAAATGTGCAAATTAATGCATTAATAGGGTCAGTGTCGGAAAATTATCGCAAGGTTCAGTCGATTAACGTATATAAAGAGATGTATGAAAATATCTCTGAAGGACAAAAGTCGATATAAAAAAGAAGATTGTTGAGATAAATAAAGCAATTTTCCAAGAAAATTGCGCTAATGATTCGTGAAAAATCTTGGAATAAAAGAAGGAACTTAATGCAGCGTAAAACGTAGCAAATGGCCTGTATCCTTGTTGTTACTATTGTTGTCGCATAAGATACATTATTATATAATGCTTTATGTGCGCGGAAAGATTTTAAAATATCTAAAAATTTAACTAGATACATGTTTGAAAATAATTTTATTAGATTGAAAATAATTATGGAGGGTGCTTATAAGATGATTGCTAGAGTGTCAAAATATTTTGCTCACCATGCTTGAGAATCCTACATAATTATTTTGATAGAGTCCAACAAAATTTTTTTTCAGATTTGTATAGCTAGCTATATAAACTTTTAGATGCTTCAACAGAACCGTTCTTTCCGTGTGCGATCGTGACGCAGAGTGTTGTGCGTAGTGATGGGATTGAGTATCTTGTAAATAGGTTCAAATTTTCGCAATTACTCATTTAAAAATTCGAAAGTAACTTGTCGGTCAATTAAATACTTTGCAAATACACTGAAGTATTATTTCTTATTTATTACTCGAATCGTGGAAAATGAAATTTGATTATTGGATTTGACTCAGATTTTTACATATACATACATACAATACATTGAACTTGATCCCATCACCAGTTCTACATATTTTCTGTCCCAAAGGACCAACTTCAAATCCGATAACATCGCACTTTATTCGATCATTATCTTTCAGAAGATAAAGGCAGACCACTAAAAATATCTTGCTACGAGATCTCCCCTTCTAAAGCCTTGCGTTCACGATGCTAGAAATCCAAGATCTCGGAAAAAGAGAGAATTGGCCAATCGTACTAATCAGCTAGTCAAATTGTTCAAATGCGATTGGTCAATTCTCTCTTCGTCCATGATTTATCTCAGACCTGTTTCTAGCATTATGGACACGAAGAAGTTTTCAATAGGAAATATCGAAATCAACGATAATCGAAATCAATTAAAACTATTACAGTCTATATTTGTATATAAGCCGTAAAAAGACGCATACAAATATGTTGAGAGATCACCACGCTTCTGATTTATTCTCTTGAAGCGGTCAAAATGATAACAATATATCTGATTAGATTCTTTCCTACGTAACATCTCATTCGAAGGAGATTATTTCATATAGATAGATCACTTTTCACGAAACAGATTAAAAATAAGAAAAATCGATAATAATTATTAAATATGTATTATATGTATTTAACATTTTCGAAGTAAATATGCATTTCAAATTAAATATTTTTATTCAGTAATACAAAAAGTAATTTTATATATCGTTGTCTATCATTTTCTATTTCTGTGAATCGTATATCGTTACGTGTATATGTTTACTTATCGAAAAATTTATTCTTCTTCAAGAGTACTTAGAATTCTACTGTACAACAAAAATAATGTACGAAGTTTGTAGCACGTTCGTTAAACGAGAAAAACAGCGAGGATTTAATTACAGCAATTATAATGAGCAAATGTGATTCTTAATACATATTTACAGCAAAAAGTACAGTATTTACACTCCAAGACGTGTGCACTTCCGCCGTAGAAATTGCAATCATGTGATTATTAAAAATGGACACTTAATTGGCTAGCGAAAGAGTTTGAAAAAAGCATTATCTTAAAAATATGCATTGTAGATGCAGTGCTTAAATTCTTGTAGAGCATATTTTACTATCTGTTTGTTGTCATGCTGTCGCCAATGCGCATATCTGATGAAAATTATGAAGAATATGGGAAAAGTATTTTTATAGAAAATATTCGATTATGCGATATGCACATATACAAACATCTCTTAACATGACGAAATTTTTGTCATAAAACTACTTTATTTACATCTTTATGTGTTTATAACGTATAATAAAAATATGTAAGTAATAATAAATGATGAATGACTTCTCATTAATATTAGATATTATAAAACATTTTTTACTTAAAAAGATTGAGAAATATTAAAATTATGAAAGAAGATTAAGAATATAAATAACTCTGCTTTTTGTTAATCGTTTAGCTGAACAGAGAGAAGCATTCTGTCCATCTGAAAAAAACCGCATTTATACTTGCAAAAGTACATTATTTACAATGTAAAATATTGTTCGAATAAAAAAAAGTTAAATTTTGCAAAAAATCGAGAAACAAAATGAAGTTTTCGAAACTCGCTGATGATGTGCATTCTCTTCGTGTCATGTTTATGAACTGGCAAGAGCCTTGAATACCAAATTCAATGATGTCAGGTAGACCATTTTACACATACACACACACACACACACACATACATACATTCTTTTACTCATATACACACATTCACACTCGGATATACGATTTGCCACATCGACGAAATTAAAAAACGTGAGCACAAAAAATTGCTAGCCCAAAGAAATGTCTTTAAATTTCAAGAAACTATTTAATAATATAATAATAATATTGTAATATATTATGTGTAATTTTTATTAAAAATAAATAAATACATTTGTCTATGAGAAAGAAATCAATTTAATTCTTATAATATTTTCATACAATAAATCTTTTCAAATGATTATCTTTTTGGTTACTCTGTAGCAAAAATCCTTTAAAACGTTATGCTTGAAAGTCTCACATTTCATATTGTTATTGAGCAATCAATTATTTATGAGACTCGTGCGTTACGCGTCAAACTTTCTGGAGATTTCAATGCACGCATGGGTGTGGAATATCAATGCCAGCATGACTATGCCGGTATAGTTGCATGTATAATGCCAACTAATATAATAAGCAGTAATGCAATACAAGAAAACTGTATTACCTTACTTTTTATGGGTTCAAACCTCTCCTCTATAAAACAGAAGGCCATTTCCGCCTATGTCGTCAGCAACAATGATTGCTCCATCGTGCATATCGCCGGCATGTGACAGTAAAGAGAAAGAGAGAAGATAATATTTTTTCATTAAATAATTTTACTTACCGAGACAAGCCAATCGTATAAAGTTCCTTTTTTTGCATTAAATTTTGTATTATTAAAATTTGTGTTTTAAAATCAATTTATATCGTATATTTTATTTTGTATGACTGACGTAATCTGTACCACATAAATTACCTAAAATTTTATAATTTAATATAATAATTTACAATGTAATTTTGTACATTTTGATTATCAATCTAACATAAGTAAAATGTCTTGACTAAGCGTACGTTCGCCCCAAACTTCGCATTTTTACTTCTCATGCACATTAAGCATTTACTTTTCCGCGTGTAGATGCATAATGAACAAACATAATTCACAATTACGTAAAACAAAATCAACTCTGACGCTTGTGAAATTGAAAATAAGAAATTCTTTCCGGATTGAACCGGATATTCTTTCGTAATCCATTGTTCTTTCCAACGAAAGTTTATCGATTTTTGTTTATTTGTTGGTGATGCGTATCCAATTTTGAAATAAAAAAGCGAAATGTTTGAACAAGCAAAAATTTCTTGTTAATTAATAAAATTTGTAAAATATTTTTTGTAAAAAATAATAAAGCTAATATTTTTTTTAAGAGATCAATATGTGTATTATGAGTAAATAAGAAATGTTGAAAAAAGAAGAAAAAGTTTTACAGTGAAAATGATAAAATATAATATTTAAATAATACCTACTAAAATTTTAAGACATTGAATGGTACGGTATAGAATAAAGTATTACTTGTCTCTTTTTCATGTTATATACAATTATCAAGTTTATCGAATATGAAACAGAAGAAACGTTCATGAGCATTCAACAGTTTTAAGGAGGTTAACAATGGTTGGAAACATTGCTTTCATTCCTTAATTCCAAGCATGCAACGTCTATTCTGCACTAGTATGTATATTAGAGAGAAAGTACAAAACGTGTTATCGATGTCTCAAATCATGTCGGGAATTACGGTTTGGAAATAACTGTCGCCTTCAAACGTGCTTCACGATTTTCCAAAGCATTACGAATCTTCTCTAAATTCTTTTTTTCATTATGAAATAAGTATAAAATATATAATTTATTATGTGCTCTGTCATAAGACACTGTAAATGCAATGAAATATAAATTATCGTTGACGACTGAACTTAAATTGCTTCGCTCAGTCTTCTCGAAGCAATTCGCCATGATCGGTCTGGACCGTTCTGGAACGTTCTCCACGGATCGAATAGATAGTAATGGACAGACTAAGAAATTTGTCTCACAAAGGACAAATAATAATTTTTTTCGTCTCAAGCGCCTGGCAACAGTGTTTACTTTTGTCAGGAGGATCGCGCGGTATAAAGCCAGGCCTCGGATGGCCTACTATCTCTTGGAAGCCTCTCACCCGACTCGTCCATCCACATCGAGGTCATTACGAATTGTATGTACAAGTACAGTCCACGGTGCAAGTCTCATCTCCCGTAGAGAGAAACTTACCTCCCGAAAAATCAAAATCTACCATAATTTGACTCGAACATAAAAATATTTGATGCAGAGTAATCAACGAACCAAAAGCGTATAGAGATGAAAATATGTCTTAGGCGTTTAGCTCAAAATCAGTTTCAAATCAACACGCGGTGCAACATTTGTTTCGACACAAGTTCCAAATACGTAATGTAGCATAATTACGTAACACGGTAGTCAAACGTGATCCATGAATTGGCGTAAAACAGCGACCGGCTGTCTATGATCTACAAAAGCGTCGGGCGTCAAAACGGGTCCGAGAGGCACACTATAATAATGTCAAGGTACAGTTAGCACGCGTCAGATGTATTTTATCGCGTTTATTGCCGGAGCTCTTAAAGGAGTTAAATGACGACGCGGTAGTTTATTTTCAGCTGTCGTTAATTTGCCCGACTGCGATACGCGGACGTCATGCGATGGCTGGATACACATTTGCACGTTATTTAAATATATATATTTATTTATTTACAACACAAAACATTTAAGCCGTATCTTTCCTTGTACAGTAATAAGAACTGGTAAGGATACATTGATAAAATTTTTGTTAATCAAGTGATGTCGACTGATATACGCTCAATGAGAAGAATACGAGTCAAGGAGAATGGGACTAGGATATAAAATAACGGAGACACTTGGAGAGACACTCATTCACTCGCCAAGGAAAACCGCACTTTGCGTTTCCACGGTATTCAACAAAAGTTCCGGTGAATCAACGAGGTGCATTAACATACATACGAGACTTTACATAATCACCTTTTCCCCTCTTATCGGTGTAACTGGCGCGGGAATCCGCAGAGTAAAGCACAATTTGTTCGTGTTCGTGTCCATGCGAGGCATATACGTGCGTGTACGCCTATATCTATATCACACCTGTCACAAAGGTGCTGGTACTCTTTTCACACACACACATACACATATACAATGGTACTCGGGACTTCACGCTGGTTAACCAACCGAGTCGAGGCCTTTTGTCGTTTCACGCTCTTCTTTGACGTTCTCTTCGTCATTGTCGTTTTTAAACTGTTTAATATTAGAAGCGACGAGTCTCTCCTGCGAAACCCGATTCATTTGTCGCTGTTGATGCTCCAACGATAAGAAAAAAAAAAAAGAGAAATTATGTATAAACCTCGTTTCCTTCTCCGTTCAAATTTCATGACAAGTGAAATCTTCTCTACAGGCCTACATGAGACCGTCGTCGAAGAGTACGGCTGTGCAGATCGCTAGGATCGCCGCTGTTACTCTGGTCACGATGTCCGTCGTGCTCGGTAGTTTTATCCTGGCGGCATCCTGGGTCCAGGCTAGAGCTTCCTGCACGCCGGAATCGATTGCAGCGATGCAAGCTGAGATGAAGCTCCATAAACAGGCATACGGATCGTATCAGCCGCAAGGTGAATTCTTGAAACATTTGCAGCCGGAGGCTCTGGTGCAGGTAAGAAGTATATTCAAAAATTAAGTATCTCAACTGAATAAGGCCCTCTTTATTTATTTCAATTTTTAAAACTCTATTTGTGCGAATATTGAAATAAACTAACTATAAGTGAGAAGAAAATCTCTATTTCAATTACTCAAACATAAAAATAAAATATGTCTTCCATATAAAATATTTGTAAATTTTTGTTTATCACAGACATTAAGCTTTACGTGCTTATGAATGTAACGAAACGCGAATCAAAAATAAAAGTTTAGAATAACAAAGAAACTATAAACGTTATCTAATCAGTTAGGAAATGGAAGACTGTTATAATATGTTATTAAATATAAAATAATGTATACTTTATAAGCAAAAAAATTTTATAAAAACGATTTATACAATCACTTCGTCACAAGTTTTTATTGCACTAAACAGATACGTTGTTATCAGTTCTAATTCCCGAGCTGCTCTTTACCTACCTGTAGCATATCTTTTAAGTATGTATTCTAGATGTAAAATAAAATAAAACGCAAAAACATGTCTTATGATAAAATATATCAGCATTAGAGAGTAAAGATGAGTAAATGCCGAAATATACAGTTACATATAATTCGTATTTTGCTACTGAATATACTATATTAGAACGTTTTTTTATGATGCTCACAAGCTAATAAAAATCAGTACATATCTCGTTATCGTTAGATTGTCAATTTAATTGACAATTGCAAAGTCGCAAGAAGCTCAAGGTAAGTCCGAGTATAATCATGAAAAAAAAGCAAGTATAATAGTAATAGTAACGATAAAACAAGATTTGCTGTAATGTTTTTAGGGTCTTTATCCGCTGTCTTTGAAAAATGCAGCCACGTAAACACACGATTATCGAGATAACGACCGTCCTTACCGTAGTCGTTATGGAGAAATCGCGTTGACGGTCCTGCTAATTTTTCGTAGTAGGGAAAGTGACTATGTCTGTATCGACCGCGTTAGATTTCTCGTTTAATTGTTAAACGAATTAAATTCCATCGTTCGCGGCGTAAAAAAACAACGGAGTCGACACCGCGCCACAGCTTTCAGCTTGTTATGTTCACGGTGGTGGTTTCCACGAAGATTTCTAAGTTTTCACGTCGCGGAGGCGTGCGGCGACGCGGCGACGGATCGTAAAAGGAAATCGATCGATGGAACTCTGTAGATCGTCCGGGTTTTATCTCGGACAGAGCTGCGATTTGCCTCTTTACGTTCGAAAGTGAAAAAGGAAGGCGTTAGTGCGATGTCGCTAATATAATTAACATTTGTTTTTGCACTCGGCGAAAACGCAAATTTGCTTTAGTGAGCTAAAGAACACTAATGCGATGTACGATGAGAACAAATAAATCGTAACACGGACAAAAATCTGCGTTTCAGGCATTTTATATAGTTACACGTTTTTATCTTTTTTTTAAATTTTTTTTTAAATTTAGACACGTGTAATTTGTGATCCTTTTTTTTAAAAAATCTTTATAGAAAGCTACATTGTTCCGCATCAAATATTGTCAAAAAACATTAGATTGTCTTGACAGTTAAGTTTGAATTAAATCTTTTTGCTAAAATTCATCGATCAGTTGTATATCAGAAATATTATAGTTACATTATACTATAATTGAAGAATAGTCATCGTTATATGTGTACATAAAATGGATTATCACTAAGAGAAGAAAACATAATCATTTCTGATCTAACGTAGACACATTTGCCTTAATGTCACCGTAACGATTATTACACTTGTCATTGATTCTTTTAACTGCTCCATAAAATACAATTTACAACTGTGGAGATAATACTGTAGGTATAATTGGAACCTCCATCAGTCGATTACTGCAGCAAGAATCAGTCTAATCTGCCTAATTCTAGACGGAAAATATTATTTCAATCTAGACGTCAACAGAAATTGTTAGCTTGCATCACGATAAAAACAAAATACAAATGTAGCGAGTATAATAACTGGGGTAAATCTTCTTCAGGAAGTAATTACAAAAGCATCGCACGCGTGACTTATGAACGAAAGTTACATGACGTAATTATCGACAACTTGTTGCACCACTTTTTTTTATCAATATCACGCTCAGAGTAAGCACATTTATTTTAATTTCATTGTCAACGTGCCAGCGAGTAGTCGTTGCAGAACTACTGTCGCGAAGTATTTGTTAGCGAAATCGTATCTCTAAGTGCGGTGCAATTAAATGTAGGAAGCAAATTTCCAAGCAAAACAGTGGATTTTCCTGTTTCTTATAGTAATATTCGTGTAAATTGTAATTTCTTGGAAAATTACCAAGCAAGTGGTTTTTATTCGTAATATTGCGTTTTCCATTTTTGTCTGATTGTGAGTCTTTCTTAGATAAGTTTTTTTCTCTACGTGTTTAAGCAGGAAACAAATAATTATTCATATTTTGCACATTTGTCAATCGACGCGTCTAACGAAGAAAACTGGGCATCTCACCGACACCCAGTGAAAATCACGAATGGTCGGATGCTAATGAATGAACTAGCAAAATATCGCAAATTTAGAAAGCGTAGAGTTATTTACAAGGTGTTCTTCATCAAGAAAGAAAGAGAGAGAGAGAGAAAGAAAGAGGCTCGCGAGCGTCTTGCAAGCGCGCGCTTGAATTGACACGCGAATTGCAATTCCCAACAAATTGCTAGATGTAATAGAAAAAAATATTCTCATAACCGCGCGCGAATTTCCTAAGAAAGTATCGTGCCGCGAAATACTTCTCAATAGCTCGGGCAACAGTCGAGCAGTTATGCACAGTCGGACAATTATTATGGCCGAAATGGCCAAGTTACAATGGGGGAAACGCCAACCGTCCGTTGCGTTATTATCGTCTAACTTTATTATATTGCACGCGACGACGATGCCGCGTTGGCTCGTTCGTCTCGGAGAAATTGGGAACGAGCGCCTTACGTAAAGCGAATATAATAGCTCGGGCACTCAAAACCAGAAAATCGGAGACATTTTTTTCTTTTGATTAAAAGTTCAAAGTTTCACGAGACGCCCAATTAACTCGCCCACTTTCACGGCATTTAAATAACCTTCATTTATTATTTATTAAAACAGAGACGAACGGCGCGACGAGATCGTCTTCAAATATTTTTGGAGATTTCAATGCCAGCTGCGCAAGGACGTCGTTCTCTACGCTCAACTCTATATTTTATGCCAATCTCTCCTTGCAACGGGAAATTACAAGGAGAGATTGGCATAAAATATATTTTTCATTTTCATAGAAATTAAATTGTTGTCGAGATCGAACATCTGGCTAAAAAACGGCACGTATACTTGATTATAATCGAGAGAGAGAGAGAGAAAAGTAAAATACTTACGAGTGAAATCTGTCAATAAGACTGTATAACCTACGTTTGTTTTATTTGCTGTTGAGTCGAGATTCAAGGTTTAATTCAAGGTTGTATTCAGACAAAGCGATTATTATAATCATACAGCAACAGTATCGAAACAAATTGTTCGGAAAGATACTAATGTGGATAAAGAACGTATTCAACAGCTAGCTATTTCTGTTTCAAGATTTATACGTGCGCGCGTCTGTTGATTACACTTGTTTTATTTATATCGACGGAGAAAAAGAAAGAGTCGAGCTATTCCATTGCATGATTTATTAAGCGTAGGATTGCACATTTTACTAGTTAATAAAAGACTATTGAGAAAAGCACGATTTGAAGTAACGGTATTTCGTGAGATTTCTAGATATCAGCAAATAAACGATGAAAGATGAAATGTTTGAGATATTATTTATACTTGAAAAAAAAAGTTTACTTCGAATCTCTCGATTTTATCTCGATGTGCGGCTATATTTCTCCCTAAATCACGAGCATAGCGGAGCATACGCTTTCGCTGACGCGGGCACGTGCAATCAGCCCATAAATCCTAGCGAGATTATCTTTCCCTAGTGTCGAGCGTCCAGCTGACTGACAGCTGACAAGAAACGCATGACGCGCGTAAAAAGCGCGATTTTTTTCCACGCATCATAAATTCCCCGCGCGACGCGACTCGATCTCTCGTCGTGAAACGGAAAGACGCGGCGGCGGCGCGGCGGTGGAACGTGCCAATACGTAGACAACGACGCGGCGGCGGCGCGGCGGTGGAACGTGCCAATACGTAGACAACGACGATTAATTCCGGCGTTTAAGTGAGCCCGGACTGCGAAGAACGGACTTTCGAAGAAGCACGCTTCGATCGTCCGTGAGTATTAAACGCAGAAAACGAAACGCAAAGAAACGCTCGGAGCGAAGCGGTGCCAGGAGCCGCGCCGCGCGTTCAAGGAGAACCGCAAACGGGGGAATTACGTAATTCGAGTTGCTGCGTTCCTTGTGTGTGACTGCGGTTCTGCACGCGGATCGACGAACGAGTCAACGTTATGTTTGCAAATTTATAACGATCACCACGACCAGTCGCACTTGCGATATCGATTGATTGACGATAATGCGCAAGGTTGACATTCTCGAAATAATTCTTTTCGCTTTCCTTAGCGAGAATACGATAACGTCGATAGATAAAGAATCCCAGTTTTATTTATGCAGACTTACGATGTACGCTTACGATGTACGAATGTAAACCGTTACATAAACGGTTGAGATTCAGCTAATTTCCCCCTTCAATTAATTCCTACATCTAAACTTTTACCTCATTCCTATAATAAATCCGCTTATTTATCTTATCATGAATATCTGATTATATATTTTACAGTTACGACATGCAACTCTTTTTGCTCAGAAAAATTTCAACAGAAAAGCATTCTTATAAATATTCGCGTTTCTTATAAATACACCCGTCGCGTACACTCGGTCGCCCATCATTTGATTTCCGTTAGACGAGGCCTCGAATACTCATCAAACAATCGCGAGGCATCGCGGAAGCGACGCGCTCAATCGCGCAACGAGTTTTCTCTTCTCTCGGTAATCAATTTCCCCTCATGAGAGACTCTCTCAAATTGAATTGTTTCCGCGAACCTTGCAGTGTTTCTACTAATTAATCAATATTTCTGCGATAACGCCTGCATCCCGCTACCCCTACGAAATCACGTATAATTTACGGCAATGGAGTGCTTCGTTAATGAATTAAGTAAGCACAAAGATCATTTTTTATTACATTATCTATTATAATATATATATATATATATATATATATATATATATATATATATATATATATATATTACATTAATCGCCCTATTATATTATAACAGCGATGAATTGAAACATGTCTAATTATATCATATTAATTATTATTATGTCAATTATATTATCTATTATTTTTGTTATATGGTTTGACACTTTTGTTGTCAGTAACATAATTATGAACTCATTCATGACAGGCAATTGCCTGGAACGAAAAATAAAATACACTTTTTCCCCGAACAGTGAAATCCGCCAGATCGATTATTCCTCGTAGCAGCGAACCGAGCGAACGCAACGTCAATGGACGTCGTCGAGTTTGATCGCGCGCGAATGTAGCGGCCATTTCCGGTCCGCTTATGGCGACCGATAGAAAGTAAGATCGATATAGTTATACGTTGCAAGAATGTTAAGATAAACTAAGAGCGCCCGGTTCGCATAACGGACGTGCAAAGGTGAAAATCGGTCATCGTGGGGTCAATGAAATCCGGCGAGATCGACCATAAAAGCATCGTGACTCACATAGACATCAGATTTGGCCTAAGGAATTGTGAAACCTCTCGGCCTACGAGCAAAAGTCATTTTTACAGGATTTAAGTGTAGAAATTGCTAAATTATAAGTAATTAACTCACTAATTATTAAATATTGAATTAAAATATCTCAGAGTTTGCTATTATTTCTATAAAAAATTTTAATTCCGAAATAACTATTTGTTACCAAGTGTAATAACCCGTTATAAGTTGTAAGTGTTAAGTATCGTTCTTCCTCTTACAATTTCAATCTTAGCTACAATCATGGGCAATTTTACAGTGACAGCGGAAAAAGCTTCACCGACGTTTCATTATTTAAATGGATGGTTCGTTCGTATTGTATTTTAGTATATGAGTCGTTTCAAGAATCATCTTTGCGCACGGTACCCTTAATTTGTCCTGAATTGCACGTCAAAATTAACACTCGCACGTACATATTATACCTTCTCGCAAGTTGTAATTCAATTTCCTAAGTAGCTTCTGTTATTTTACAGACGGAAGTCGTCTGATAATTGTCGTTGGATCGTTTGTTTTCTTACAACGCAAAATCCAATATTGTTTTGTAAAAATGTACGTCACTTTTTTTTCCACTTATTTCAAGTTTATTTAAATTATATTATAATTCTTTTAAATTTAATGCCTGAAAAAAGAGTTAACCTTTTGGAATAAAAATACAATTTAATATACATTATATGCACCAATAAATTATTAAACATAATGTTTATGTAATTCAGTCTTTCGTTAAATGAAAATAATGTCTCTTACGTACATATTTATTAAGGCTAAAATAGAAATAAGAATTAATTTTTTCAATTTTGTTAATTACAAAAAAACGTATAATTTAAAATATAATAAGAAAGTTACACAGAGTTACTCGAGTCAATGACTTTTCAATGATAATTACATGGATAATCACAACGATACAAGATACTTCAGGATGCTGTAGTTTTTTTCATCACATCTTAGCAGCAACCAGATACTCGGAAAATGTACCACGACGAAAGTGGGTTGTCGGTCGCGAGTCTCGCGTTAACCGCGAGAGGTGAACGTTCTCTAAAAAGATTTTCTCTCGGCAACCGTATTGTATTATACTCTTTGGTTTGACAGTTTCAAGTCGAGACTTAAGGTACCATATTCGCACGTCCCGTCAACGTCATCGGTAGAAAATAGAATTCTGACTCATTCGTCTATACGTAACGCTGCCGCGGCCGACTCTTCCTTTTTTATACGTGAGAACGATCGATCAGAGATGTTAATGAATGTATCCAGACGAGAATCTCCTCTGTCGATTGAATTTCCATTCTGCGTTAGATGGAATGATACATACGATTGTTAACTCGCGAAGGAAAATAGCACGGGATTGAATATATTTAGCTCGCACACAAGACAATTGTATAATTTTGTGCTTTGCGAACAGGCTGAATGTTTTCTAATAATTATGCTATTTTCTTAGTAAAATACAATTTTGTATTACATATTAAATATTTATGTATTGAGTGTTTCATAAAGACCGTAACGACACTTCAGAGTAGACTGAGATCAATCATTTAGAGACAAAAATCCTAATACCAAAATATCGAGACTACAATAGTTTTTAAATGCGAAGGATTTTAAATTGGCAAATTAAACTGTCCGAAATTAGCGCGCTCAAATACGGCATATTAAGGCTGTGAAAATCTATAATGCATGTAACGTAAACTATAGACTTTTAGCACTGGCAGTGAATTTGAGAACATAGCCCAAGCATCTCATTTCATTTATTAACTATTAACCTCGATAATTTGATATTAGGATTATCGTCTCAAAATGACATCAGCTAATTTACTCTTAATCTACTCTTGTTACAATCTTTATAAGGCACCGTGTGTATATAAAGACTTTTTAATTATAATGATAGACAAATTTAAAAAAATTATTTTATAATTATGGAAATTAAGTATGGAAATTTATGGAGAGTTTATTAATAAAAATTCCATGCCTGGAGAAAGCTAACTTTTTAATTAAATTTAACTGGGCTTTATTTTGCAAATAATACATATAAGCATAATGAAATTAATTGCCCAGTTTTATGGTTGAAAGGCTTATCTTATATATCTACTTTCTTTTCTGATATTATCGAACGATTATAACGTTTAACTTGTGAACTTGTTCGTAATGTTGCGATCAAGTCAAGTTAGAAGGTAAAAGTCGTAACGTTACGACAAGTAGCATTGCATCGTCCTACAACCATGTCGCTATCATGTTCAGCACCGTATACACCTCTTAAAAACGACAGGTAGCCATAATTGATTGTAATGCTTCGCTAATTGATAGGTTGAAGAGGTTTACTGCGTTTTCTAAAGAAAGCCATTCGGTATACGGAGGCGAAGTCATCGCTGCGGCAAATTGCAATGACGATTTCTTCCATGTCGCACGCTCCGTGAATCTCGAGTGGGTGGAAACGTAACTCTCATTTTCCTTTTTTCTGCGAATTTCATGTCCCGATGTTGCACATCGGGAATTTCGCGATGTACGCAAAATAATTGCCCTACGGTGTAGTAAGCCAGCGAAAAGTGACATGTATCGCGCAACATATCGTTTACCGCGTTACGTCTCGCGTGTACGTACATGTATACGTATAAAGAAATTATGCATAGAAATTTCTTTGATAGATACACGCAACTGTAATTTAATTAACCATATTCAATCATTACTGTAAATATTCCTTAAAAGCGAAAAGCGCAGTGAGCGAGAATGAAGATACGTATCGTTTTAACTTTACGTGAAATTTTGTGCATTTTGAATAGCATTTAGAGAGCAATGCAAATCTCAACTTTTTCTTTCTTATATCTAACGTTTATTGAATTTAGTTAGTGGAATGGAAAGCTACTATAATCAACTGAAAATAAATTAATAAATAACAATAAATAATTAATTTTCTATTTTTAAAATTAATTATTTGCGTGGAGAAAAATTTAATTGATTTTTCCCTGATTCAAATTTCCGATAGAAAACAATTCACACTTGTGAATTCACGAATCAAATTCGACATTCGAAATGATGGGATTTTTTTTCTATCGAAAATTTTTATCATAATTCTTTATTTTTTATTTTCACATTCCTACGCTTATATAAAAAAAAGTTTTTAGCTGTTGTCTTAAAATCGTTGAAGTCTATCATCCTTTCAATTCAGAATTTTTTTTAACAAAGGCATGATGAGCGGTGTGTTATATGAATCTTGATTCTTTGCCTAGTTCCCGCAATTATACACGAATGCTATTTATTTCGCAGAGGCTATGCATATACTCGTATGAGAGGCACTATCTCCGCCGACGCGACGCAAGTTATATGTACGTTCCCGTAACTTAGTGAGTTTCATCTCGGCTCGTTCCGTTTTAGTTTGACGATCATGCAGGTTGCCTGTCGCTCGTCCGGACTATCGCGAAATCCTTTCTACGTCCTGGGCAATTTCCCCGAGTGGAAAGTGCTTAGCCGTGTTCGCGTTTCTTCGCGCCTCGAGTGCACGATTCTCAACTTATCCGAATTGTAAGTTAACTGTTTAAAGTATTGCACTTTCACGATACCGATATTGATGCAAGATATTATATTCGCAAAAAAACTTGGTTAATTTAATACATATCAAATGTCACAAATAATATACAAAAGAATACTGACCGATAAAGGCATACCTCATCAATATTTTATATTTTTACTTTATGTAAGTAATATTTAGTCACAAAATTATAAAGTAAATGAGAAATATAAACAAAACTTAACAGACTATACATTGTTTTGTGCTTACTAACAACATTGTAAAAAAATCAGATATAACTGATTTTAATTTTTGATTTGTTTCTGCAGCTAATAATATAATCATGCAATTTTATACTAAATTTTTTTATATTTTCATGAAAAAAGATTTATTGTACAGGCTGACTAATTAAGACAAATAAATGATAATAGTAAAATTAATCATTCAATTAAAAAAGCATGTCAATTGCAAAAATAAATTCAAGCGACTTTTGTATTTCGTTTCTTACCTTTTCATTATATTCTTTTATAATATTAAATATTTGATACTTTTTTGATAAATTATTAAAATAAATATTAGTTACCTTATATTTTAAATTATAATAATTAAATTTATAATTTCGATATTTTTAACGGTGGTACAATTTAAAAAACTCAAATTAATTTACTATAAATTTTTTTTACACTATGCTAAAGGTACTATTTAAACAATTGATCGTTTAAAGTTTAAATTGTACCTATAGGTCTTTTCAATTACATCGTCTTTGAAAGTGTTAGTAAAAGATTAAACAGTATAATGAAGTATCTGAAACAAACTTTAATTTCTTGCGGACATTTATTTGCGGACAGTATCAAATGGGAAATATCAAAAATAATTCGTAAGTTGTACATATTCGGCAATTCTCCTCTATACAACTTTGACAGAATACTTTGTTGTCTTTAATTTTCTTACATGAATACTTATCCGACGTATCTCATAAGAAGCTTAAAAGCTATATACTTTCTAAAATTGATGATTAATTGCTTACAATTCTTGTTTCTTCTAAACAGGATATCATAGTGAAAAGATTATCGGAAAATTAAATAACTGTCAATCACAATACCATTCATTGCGTTATCAAACGTCAATAATCCGAGAAGTCAATAATCGCTACTACGTGTGCAATACACTGTGAACTTATTATGATCCACAATTGTGCAGCTGTTGCAATGTACGTTTCTTGCACAAAATTGTAATGATCCATTGCCAATCGGCTTACGCGTCAAGAAGCCGCAGGAAAGACATCTAACCGCATCAATATTCGTTGAGAGAAACATTTCAACACGTTTACGCCGCATTTGCGGTAATCCATAATTTAATGCTTGTAAAGATTTACCGGATACAGCAAACGGGACGAATGACGCGCTTCAATCGAAAAATCTCTCGCGTATAAGCCGCAATTGCGTGAAAGTCAGAAACGCGATCGAACTAGAAGAATGCAAACTTACGAAGTTGGAGCTTACGGTTTTTTCTCTTTTTTTTTCTGCTTTCTACGTTTCCATATTAATAGTAAAATAAATATCAATATTTTACCTTATGATATTAATTTATGTTTGCTGTATAATTGATAATCTAATTAAGCTGTAATAGAATTGTAAAACTTGTTTTGACAGAAATTTCATGTCTACGTTACGAAGATGTCTGATCTTAAGTTATTAAAACGTTATGTATTTTTAACAGCTTCTAATAACTTTTTATTAGGGGAAAGTTAACTTCGACAGCTTTGAAAAAGTAGAATACTCTTCCATCGCATCACTTAACGTTTGATGCAAAAATATTTTTAAAAATGTTTAATTAATTTATTTATTTAAAAGAAGGATATCATAAGAACATATACGACAAAGCAGATTCCGTTATTTTATTTCTTCAAACATTTTATTTTCCCGTTCGTATACGATTTCCATAGTTGGCGAGGTTACAGCGTGATAATATAAATGTGAGTTCACTTTCACTAGTGACCCACGATGTCGCGAGCAGGAAGACAAGTTGCATCAACGAATGATGATTGCCGCGACGGTATTTGTTCAGCTTTCGAAGCCTCGAGGAATACTCGTCTCTTTCTGCTGGAATTTTTCAAGTCTCTTTCATAAAACAGTAAAATAGAAGCTTTAAATACGACCAATTTCTACTGTGAAATCAATACATATGTGATCTTTTAAATATGGAATGTAATTACCGTTATTAAAAGTTTAAAAATAAATTACCGATGTACAAGAGCTCTCGTATAATATTTGCGACTCTCACAATAATCTTCTTCCTTCCATTTTCTTAATCAGATTTAATTATGAACATTATATGTATTATAAACATAGATTATATTATCAATTAAGAAACATACTATCAAATATAAAGTGTTTAAACAATTTAATTTATAAATGTAATTTAATTCAATATAATATAATTTATTTTTATAATTTATTATGTTTTTTCAGTTTAATGTTTTCAATAATGTATAATATAATAGCATTGTAATACACAAAGAAAGTTATGCTCTGTCTCATAAATACTATTTATGCAAGTCTCAAAGTAAATAAGAATTATTTTAATCGTAGGAATCCGTTGAATCGAAGGATTCTTTGCAAAGTCTCTCTACACCAGTGAAAAAGGAAGTCGAACCGGATACTAAGGATATGAAAACTCAAGGCGAAGGAGAGAACAGCTCAAAATCTGACAATGAAAATGGCGATCATGACGATGATGATGATGATTACGATGATGATGAATTCCCTCCTGTGCACATTAAGCTTCCTCTTCAGTTGGATCTCGACGACATTGCAGGCGTAATTATATGCATTTTACATATAATTCTACAAATCTTATTTTTTTTTCATAAATATTTGAAATATGATAATTATCGTATTGTATAAAAATCTTATATTAGTCTTGTACTTTTATAATTTTTAATTTTAATTGATATTGTAAATCATATCTGAAATTTGATTGCTTTCCAGACGTTGATTCAACAAGCTCGTAGTAGAGTTTCCTGCGTAGTTGAAAGACGACGAGCCGACGAGGTGATGGACGGAACCGGCGACAACGGTTTAGATAACAGTACCGATCCGCAGCGTTTCCAAAGACTAAGCGGCGAGCGAGTTGCCATTCTTTGTGAATCAGGCAATCCAAACCAAGAGTAAGTAACATATAAGTCAAAGTGTTAAATAATTTGACAATTGTAATCAATATCAAAATTTTCGAAAACTTAAATTATTATTTAATCAATAATACTCTTCAAAAAAATATTGTAAGGCAAATAAGATATAATATAAAAAAAGACGTCCCATAATTAAATATTAAAAAAATAAATAAACAATGACAATTGGGTGTAAAATGAAATATTCTAAACTTGATTATCATAGACGAAACGTAGCAATATAAAGCATTAACGATTTCGCTTTTATTGTTTTTAGGCAGCAGGATCAAGAGATGCTTACCCCGATCATTGTGCCTCTGGGCACTGTACAAATTCCCCTCCATTCACAGGAACCTAACCCGAACTATCATCAGTATCAAATACATACCCAATATCAAGTTCCTGATATGCAGCAATTGCCGCTTAGCGACCCACGAGGATTAAATCATATCCCGCCGGGTGTACTTCCTCCGGAACTTCGTAACCTTCCTCAGTTGACCATGGAGATGAGACCGCCTCGAATGGGCCCGCAGACGCCCGTGATGGGACCTCAGAATAACCCGATGGGACCACAAGTAAGTCTTGTCTATAATACAGACATAAACGACCTTCTAAACGCTACAATATTTCTAGAATATAATGTTTTAATGTTATATAAGAATATTGTATTAAATGTTACATGTCCGCTTTATATAATGTTTATGGTATATTATTTTAATATTCATGGAATATTAGGAAAATGTTCTACGAATATTATTTAATATTAAATAATTAAATTATTATAGTGCTTACAGGGTGAATTACGTACAATACCATCCCAGCAAACACCGAACATAATACATACATGTGTAATATTATATAACATAAATATAAATCATATACTATATATATACATTATATAATATTACATCTACGATATATATTCGGTGTTCGCTGAGATGTCTCTCAATCATGAATAAAATTTATTCATTAATAAATAATTTATGTAGTACAGCAATGTCAATTATTCGATATTTATAACTAGATCGAAATGCGTCAAATCCCTATCGACCTGCGTCATTTCCCGATGGACCCGATGAGAGGAATGCGACCGATGATGCAAGAGCCTCGCCAGGAACCACAACAGGTTTCGATGGTGTATCAACAGCAGGCCGAGCAAGTTCCCAATTCTTACCATGAGCAAGGTCCAGCTATGATGCCACCACCTCCCCCACAAGCCGAAGCGCAGGAGCAAGATCCAAGAATGCAACAGATACCACCTATGATGATTCCGCAGACCGAACAAAGACCGCCTGCCCCACCTCAGGTTACGCCTGAAAAGCCACGCTCTCCTTTCCAGGGCATTCCCATAGAAATCAGGAGAATAATTCAACAAGTACCGTTGGAAATTAAGAACATTATTCAACATATTACTGGCGAAGCCAGAGCGATTCCGGTCCAAGTACCAGAAGGGGCACGTCGTGAGGTAACTTGATTTATTTATCTTACTTTAAATTGTAAAGAACAATCTGAAGAAATTGTTTTCACTGCTGTGTTGTAGAATATATTTTTTTTTATTAAATGGTACATAGTAGTTTTAATATAAAAATTTTTATTCGAAAAATATGTGACAAACGACTACTAAAATCTATTATGTTTTTAAATGTGTGTTTCAACGTAAACAGGAACTCAAACCTTTCCCGGAAGGCGCGCGGCCAATACCATTAGGACCATTCCCACTTCCGGTGGAAGTGAGAAATTTAATTGAGCATGGAAACATTGAAGGTCGTCAACGCCCGGATAGCAGCGAAGAGCAACAAGAAGCGAAAGCTTTCTCTGGTCCGGAGGATGACAGTGATGAAGAAAGAAACTTCCCTATTCCTATGGAAATCCGTAATATAATTCACCAGGTAAAATGATAAGAATGGTTGCGTGTAAATTACCCACATTCTTTTTATTTCTTCTAATTTCTATAGCGTAAAGATCGAAATTATCCTGTAAAATAATATATATTAGTGTAGAAACAGATTATTACATATATATATATATAAAACAGATAATATATATATATATAAAACAGATAATTATATATAAAAATGAGAGTATAAATAAAAATAAGGTGGCTGGCACGTGTCGGAGGAATCGAACAGATGGTAGCGTGGCCGAGCGGTCTAAGGCGCTGGTTTAAGGCACCAGTCTCTTCGGAGGCGTGGGTTCGAATCCCACCGCTGCCAATTTTTTTTTTATGTATCATGAATACATTTTCTAAAGATAAAGCTATAGTAGAATATTACATAAGAAAACGAATTGTTTGTATACGTGTATATAGGGTAATATGATCGAGTAAAACTTAAGGCGCGCTGGTTTAAGACACAAGGTTTTTTATCATCGCGATTTAATTGATTACTAATATTTAATTTTTTGTTGGAGCAATAGATAATAATACAAGCTTATAAAAAATATTCTTTTGTAACCCAAAATGAGCAATACATAATCCTGAAGATTTTTGACATGCTAAAATTGAATTTGTAGCCCAAATAGCTTCATTATGTCAGGTTTCCGAGCTATTTTAATTTTAAAGTTTTAAAAGGGCCTATTTTGGATATTTTTTAGTTAGAATATTTCGTAAACTTGATGTGATAGAGAGATATGAACTAAGAATTCAAATTTAATATGAAAAAATCTACGAAAACACCTATGAAGTTTTATAAATGGGTTAGCATAATGACATGAAAAAAATTAAATGTTACAAGTATGTTTATTGTATTTAGCTGAACTCAGAGTCACGAACGACTCAACAATAAGCACAAGAGAACACTTTTGTAAAGTACATTTGAGAATTAAAATTCAATTTTACAATAAAAAAAAAAAATTAATGTAGAATTTAAGGAACAAAATTTGCAAAAATATATTACGTATAAGGTACAAAAGAGGCAAAAAAAAATAAAAATAGAAATTTAAAAATTAGAAAAATAAAACCAACAAATAAAAAATTTTAAAATAAAGAATATAGAATCGATGATTGCCGCGTTAGTGACTATAAGTTCGTCTAGGTGTGGTAAGCATACTTACAATATACAATTTTTTCACTAACCGTTTTCATAACATTTTTTAAACGAAATAATTAAAAAATTTCTAAAATTGTAGGTTGTAGAGGGACGTGCTTTCCCAGTTCCAAGATTTGCGTTGAGACCGGTGAAATCTATGGAAGTACCAATAGAAGCGCATGCTGAAGTAACTGATGGCCAATCCACTGAACAACAGCAATCGGAGCATCGGGAACAGGAGCAAGCGACACACATGATGAGCATTCAACAGCAGCAACAGCAGCAGCAACAGCAACAGCAGCAGCAACATGAGCATGAGCAAGAGCAAGAGCACTCACAGCAACACATGCAAGAGGAGGAGTCTCGCCCGCATTGTAAGTAAAAATTTATTTCAAAAAATTTTTTTAGATAGAATTGTTTTTTTATAAATAAAACAATTAAAAAGTTCCAGATGTGCGTTGAGAAAAGATTAAAATTAAATATACAATAATCTAATATTAAAATTAAAATATTAATTTCCTTTATCTATTTACAGATGTACAACCTCGCTCCGTGCGTTCCGTACCAGAAGAAGTCTTCTTGCATCGTCGTGAAAAGCGCGTGCGTCGTTGCGCTTGTGATTGCGCGTGTTAAAAAATATAGTTGATTGCGTCCATCATGTGAAATAAATTTTCAAAAGAGTCCGTCCGAAATAAAATTAAAAGTCGTAAAAAAGAGCGCCATAAACGCACACTTTGGTCAGACGTTCGCTGCGGTCTCGGCGTACGAAGCAAAAGGCGAAGAAAATAATTGAAGTATATTCTCATCAGTGTTGCAATCGCTGCAAGTACATCGAATTATTGATCGCATTAAATTTTTCCTACCCAAAGTACTTTTATTACTATTATTATTATTATTATTATTATTATAGCAAACCACAATATCCGAGTAACTTTTCTTCAGATTGCCCCAGGTTCCGCTTAGGAGAAGCGCTTGATAAAAATGAAGAGTCTTAAAGTATATTAACAAATTGCATTTACGATAAAGTATAGTACGAAGTAGAATTTTTATCTCGCGCGATAGATAAGTATTAATCGAAGCATACAGTTGACAATAAAAATTAAGTGTGCTTATCGAGGAATAATGTCTTGATTTAACAACACATAATTGATGTCAGAGAGTTCTCTTCTCTATTGGCCAACAATATGAGATTAAAACCGTTTATAAACTGGTTACATATGTTGAGATATATTTTACCAACAATTTTCGAATTGTTGATAAGATAATTGTTGATAGGCATGAGTGATACTTTCTAAATCAGTTTAATTGACTACATTGTTATACTCTCTTTTATAGAGAAAAAGAAATGCAAAAATAGTTAAAAAATCTGTGATTCTTCTACATACCTGTGAAAATGTTCTTCTGGCAATGCTGCACACAGATACGCATGGTCAAAGATAACTAATAATTAAAATTTCTGTATAATAATCGTCTTTTACATTCCGTTATTAACTTTGTATTTTTGTTTATTTCCCTATTATATCCCTGCCTCACTCTTTAAAGTAATAGAGAAAAGTAAAGATAGATTCTTTTAAAAAATAATTAAAATTTTTCAAGAATATTCGTCGGAACAACTTTAGTTTAAATGATTATTTACAAATATATTTCTGTACATTGTTTGCGCCTATCGAAAATTAATTTAAGCTTTATATATTTTATTGACTTATGTTCTCTATGTACTACATGTTTTTTTTCTTTCTCATGACAAATAATAAAGTGATACGATATTAATTAGACTTAATTGATATTTCGTAATAAATCCGAATGCATATAATAATGTATAAGAAATAAATGAAAACACATATATACATAATAAATACATCAAAATATAAACCAGAAAAAATTCCATAAAATAAATTAAAAAGACAATTTGTATTAATGTTTCTGTTTGTTAATTACTTATTGTTAGTATTATCACTTATAATTAAATTAATAATTAAAATATTTAATAGAAAAGATATTAAATAACAGAAAGTATCTCCTTTTATACATATATGAAATAATAATAAAGTAAACCAACACAATAAGGTAAAAATATAATAAAAGAAAATAATGCAATTATAATGCAGTTTAATTGTATTACGAATATATATTGCATGGTAATTTAAACAATAAATAATCAATATAAATAAATTGTTATAAAAGAAAAGAAAAGTGACACGAAATACGAATAATTGAAAAGTCTTGCATATTATATATAATATTCTCAAACTATTATTCTGTCTTTTTGCAATCTTTTTTTACATTTTTTATTACGTTATTTTTGTCTGTGTGGTTAGAACTTGCTTCAATTTTTAATGTAGCATAATGTTATAACACAAATATAATGTCCTAATTGTGAAAGAAACACGTTTGCAACTCGACGTTGTCTCGAGTTTTTTTGACATCGATGAAGCGTTCCATGAAATCTTATGTTTTGCTAGCATTTACGCAGAATGCGGAAGTTGTAATACTTCTTGTCGCCCTTAACCCTAGAAGGCAAACATGCATGTGTATGTACGTGCCATTCAATGTGATGGTACATATTATCGTTACTCTTAATTCTTTTACACAACTAGACAAAACAGGCGCACGCTACGCACGCGTTACAGAATTTTTGATATTACATAATTTTATATAAAGTTACAAATTTAATATTACTGTTAACTCGTAAATACACATGGTCAAAATACGCGATCTCCGCAATGACAGCTGTTCACGAAGTAAGCGCCAGCGCTGAATGAGAAGCAATCAGCGCGGAAAAGCGACAATAAAAAACTTGGAAAATTCGAATATCGATACAATGCACTTTTTCAGATAAGATTATGCAAGTCAATATTGAATAAAAATTTGCAAATCGCAATGTTGTAAGATATATATATATATAAGGTAAAATTGCCTATTATGAAATACTTTTTTTTAAAAGGTTTATAATTTATTTAATTTATACCACTAACTCCTGTTTTTATAACAAAATTATAGTAAATATATTTAAGTTTTATCATCAAACGTTAGTAATCGATAATAGTTATATCGATATAGTTTGTTGCGTATAAAATTTTTTGTCAAAATTGTCGATTTTGCTAATTCAAAAAAGGGTTCCTAATATGAGACACAAAGATTTTTTTATATGAAATTGGTCTTATCGACTTGGATATTACTAGGTTCAAATTAGGCTCCAGACTGAAAATCTAGTTGAGCAATCAAATAGCTTTTTCGATACTCAAAAACTTTGTACGTAATATTTTTCTCCAAAATCAATTCTATTAGAGATATTTTAAAATCTCATTGCTAACGCTGAAAGCCATAACGTTCAAGCCATGAGGCTTGTGAATTATGAAATTCAAAAGTCTTCAATAAAAAAACTTTGTTATAGCATTTTGAAAATTTTCCAAAGTCAGAATAATAAACAGAAATTGTTAAGTATTTCATGTTATGAGTTCTACGCTTTGCAATTTTACAATCATTAAATCTAATATTTATAATTAAGCAAATCATCACATTCCGTAATTTTCTATTAATACGGCTTTACTCTATCCTTGCATGCAAAATTTATTATCCAATATTTGTTTATTTTATAATAAACAAGGATTAAAGACTCATCTCAATAAAACTTGACAACATCCAATTTCAAAAATTTTTTTTCAACGACTGCACGCATGATCTAATAATACATTTTTTACTAAATAAATTTTACCCCAAGAGTAATAAATTTATGATTTAATAATAGAAATTTATGGTACCAATCATATGCGTTTATTAATGTAGCAGAAACCTCATTACCTCATATTAGGAACCTATCTCGCTACTTTACCCTACTCAACATTGTTCAAGTTATTACTACTCAGTCATTACTTATAAATTGTAGAAAGCTTGAAGTATGTCACTATTTTCTATTCTTCTATTATTATCTATATTAAACTTTTTAATTGTTTCATCTTGGTTATATTATCTTGCTTTATTTTATGATTTAGTTTATTTTTATAATAAAATAGAAAAATCTACCAATAAATTTTTTGCATACCTTACAAAAAAATTTATCAACACTGTTTCTAAAAGAAGCGACATTGCATTGCGAAATCGAATAAATTTGTTACAAAATTATTTGCTATTTACTATACACGATGGAAAAAATGCAAAAGTTGTTGCAAAATGTCTTCTGATTACTGACAGAATAACGAGACAAAAAAGCTGATTATACAAAATTATTAATGCATTATGTACACATCTATTTAATTTTATATAATTGCAAACATATAAAAAGATTTCTTATATTAAAAAAAGTTTAAAAACAAAACAAATTTATTATATAAATATCTCCTAATAGTATAACACAATATGTATATGTATGTTCCTTAAAAAAAAACACATTTTATAAAAATATTGACGCAAGAAAGAAAGACACACAATGTAAAATTTGGTACATACTATTTCGAGTAAATTCAAATAAACAATGTTGCTTGCAAAATACTTGATACAGTATTTCTGTAACAGCAAAATTCGACACCGGGTTAGATTACATACTGGATATCGTGTTATATACGACTTACGGAATCGCGTTTCTTCGTGTATTTGCATGTCTCGCAAGTGGAAAGTGGTTCTTATAAATATCTATAACGGATATTATGTGATCACCACACGCGTGGGATTGCACTCGTGAGATCAAGTTTTCCTTTGCACTTTAGAAGATGAAAACGAAACTGATATTCTCAAACTTTTCTGCTAACACGCGCCCGATATCTTCCATAATTATTTTTATGTTTTAATTCAATTTTGCTGTACATTGATATACGTCCTGATTAAGCATGTTACTTTCGACATAACGAAATACATCAGAATATTTAATTCAATACTCTTGCGCCAAAGAGACAGCACGATTGACATAATCCCTGCGAAAGTCGGTAAAACACATAACGCAAATCTATTCGCGGCCAACGCGAGATTTTTATTGAAACAAACTACGTAAGCGCTGTCCTTATTAAACCAGATTACTAAACACATTCATAAAATGGACACATACAAATAAAACACTGCACTTGACGGTTACATACGTAGGTGCGTCATGGATGAACAATTCTTCGCGCGGGTGTATTATTAAACGATTATCTTGGAAAGCAGGTCACGCATGGCAGTATAATTGGCTCATCACGAGCGGTAAATCGTCTCTTCGGCTATTAATTATTGCGATTAGGTCGCTGGCTTTGGTTCAACTCGTCGGTGTCACGCACGAGATGTTTCTCTTCAGCTGGATGATTATCGAGTCAGCGAACTGATTCAGGTCGCCAATTAAAGAAGGTACGTACTCGCTGGAGAAACTTATACATATGTATGCGAACGGTTGCTCGATTCCATTTTTGACCAACTCCAGCGAATATGCATTTACATACATTTCCGATGGAAATTGAGTTTTACTGCCGTCCGTATCGCTTTCACGGTTCTTCGGACATGATTGCGAGATGTCTTGTCATGTAAATATCATTTATCGGCAATTAAATCAAAATTGCAATTTTGATTCGCCACCTTTGACACCGCGACTCAAACGGTATACTCAATGCTCGTTCTTTATTACCGTTTAATAAATTAATCATGTCCAAGTTGCAATATTTGTTTTAAACATTTAAAAACGTTAAAAATGTTTTTGTGTTAATGGGTTAGCTCCCCTTTATTTCATCAAAAAACATTAATTTTAATGAAAAGATCATTTTTTACGTTTTGTAAAATGTTTATTTCAACATTTTTTTTTTTTTAATTGTCTTTTAACATCACACAAATAAATTATATTTCTAAAAAGAGACGTGTAAAGAATATATCAAAGTTATTGCAGTCGCTTTTCCGCGATGCCGATTAGTTGTCTCGTTGTGCTAACTTTGTAAGTGGCTGTCATCGCAGAGATCACGTATCTTGACTATGTATTGAGAGATTAATAGTGTAACATTAAATTTGTAATTTGTATAAAATTATGTAATATTAAAAGTTTTGTAGCACGCACATGGTTTGCCTAATTTTTTATATATTTCATAAATATTTTTAAAAATGTTGTTTGCTACTTGGATGATCTCAGTATTTTTGTTTTATTATTTATCTTTTTACTCATTTGTTTTATTTACTAGTATATAATTCATTTCAAGGAATTCTAAGGTTTTAATTAAAAATATTTTTAAGAGTTACTTTTACATATTATAGTAATTATAGCATGCAATGTCGCACGTGACAATCTCTACAAATAAAAAATAAATAATTAATTAAAAGATATAATTACCATAGAGATAAAATTATTGATTGTAGCAAACAGTAGTAAAAATAATTACATGTGTAAATTTTAGATTAATGTTTATTTAAAAAATGCAAAAAAGCCGATTACGGATTTACTGATTTGTTCCAAAATTAATAATATTTTGCGCCTAAATTTAGCCTATATGCAGTTTTAATAATTATCATGTCGATATACTGATGTGAAATATGTAAACCAAACGTATTAGAGCTTGAGAAAAAAATTAGTTCCGTTCTGTTAATATCCTTTTTTTTTCAAAGTTCACGGTATGAATGTTTTAACCTCCTAATATACTTTGTCATCGCGTGTTACTACACCATCGTTGTAAAACTAAAAAATTACAAATAGGTTTAGAATGGTAACACATAATATCAGTAATAACAAGTTAGTACACGTCAGTATAGTAAAATAGGAATTTTTGTAACAAGTCGTATTTGATGCCAGTGTCATCCTTAATTCCTAAGACAAGTTTATTTTTACGCGACTACATTATATAATCAGTTGGTTGGATTAAATGAAGACACGAGAAGCAATCAAGCGACTTAAAAATTTTCCGGTCTTGTACCAGCTAAGGCGAAATGGCTCTCTTTGCCGGCGGCTGTTAAAAATACCGGAGCGATTCTCGAAGGTAATTACGCACAATTTCTTCGACCATAGCGACCACCGCTTTCTATTAAGCAAAATATTCCGCGAGCACGCGGTTTATGGATTTATGCAAAAGAACTATGCAAAGACGAATTTATGCAGATACGCATCGAGGTTAGGTCGACTAGCCATAAACGACGATTATGAAACGTAGCCAGTTTGAAAGAAAAAATCAAGCATCGAATTTGTCTTCTCGGATATCGTCGTGGAGGGTCCCCGCCGACCTTTCAGTTTTCTAGTTTGGAAATATCGAGATATAAATTCATCATATATAATATTGTGTCGCTTATCTACGATTTACATAACGAAATCTGGATATGCTACAGATGATTAATAACGCGATACTGTGTCGCACGTACTCGCGAAACGCGCGATCGTTCCTTTCACCGTGTGATGATTAGAAAGCATTAATTACATACTTAATAATTATAGTCATTTATACAGTACGCTGACGCTTATAATTGCTATTAGGTGTCTGTGGGTAGCCTATTTCTTATTTTTTATAAAATATGTTCGTTCCTCATACTTACATCGATAACTCTACAATTAAGTTATTTAATCAATCAACGATAAGTCAATCGTATAAAATAATGATACCTTTTAAAATAAATTCAAATTATACGTATAATATTGCACACTATCAAAATTATCCATTAGACAATTAATAGTTTTCCGGGATTCGTTTTAAAATAAAAAAGAATCGAATGTTCCGAAGTGAGAAGAGATATATGTATGTATGTATGTTATGTATATATGATGTATAATCGTTGCATCGCTACTTCATTCATCTAAGAATCTCTATTCGATCTAAGATGAGCCATACAAAGTCAATGTATTCAACGGGCGTACTGTTTTCTGGTTGTTACGTGCTATTGTCCATCAGCGGCTACGAAGGCCAATGAACCTCGGACACCGGGACCTTTCTCCCGAGACTCGAGGTACCTTCGTCCTACTTAAAGTATACCTTAAAAGATCCGACGATTTTTTTTTTCTTTCTTTCTTTCTTTCAGTCGATGGAAGATCCACTGGCCGACATTCATTGAATTTCTACTTCTGCATTTCCTGCTTTGCGCTGTTAAACTTACGCATCTAACGCTTTCTGATTTTTTTTCACACATCTTGAAGTTTGGTTTTATGCGTAATGATCACAATGATCACAAGCACGCGCGCTTACACAAATAAAAGACTAATTATCAATGAACAATATGGAAATTGATAAAAACAGTAGAATAAATAACAACATTAAGATTTTTATCTCTAAATTTATATTTATTTTTATATTGCGCGTTTCTTCTTTGTAAATTATGACATAAATATTTATGCCATAATAAAATTACGAAATCTTACTGTAAAATGTATAAATATTTTTATCTCTAAATTTAAATTCAAGGATATGATAAAGTAACTTAAACGATATTCCATATACATATAACGCAATTCAAAATTTGGCTTATATTATACATAAATCGTAAAATTTGAGATATTTGATAGACGAAATTTAGTAAACCGTAAAATGAAAATTTCTCGGTATTCTGTTATATTATCGAACGTATGAGGGTACCACAGACCCTCATCCTTTCGATAATTCTCGAGTACCGTTGCTAAAACCGGAAGTGGTAAACGGTGAGTATTTAGTGTCAATGCCACGAAATTGCTCGGGACCTTCGCTATGGAACGGGAAGCAGCCGGTATGTGAGAACTAGCGCTTCTTCGATAGATCTCGCCGTGAAATTGTAACTTTGCGCAGTTCATTCGAGCAGGAAACCGGACGCGAGTGTACCTTTTTATATCCGTGATTCGGGCTTTTGAACCAAGGTGGCTGCGCGGAGTCATTAAGCTCGCGCGCGCGCCAATTAGCCGTGCGCGGTTATCCTCGTGAATGTGCGATGTTGCAGTGGAGAAATGCAACAAAGACGCGAGTCCTATCTGCTCGAGTATCTAACCCGAACCCCCTCGAGATCCAATTAAACAAATCGACTCGTCAGATCGTACCGCCTCGCGCCGCGCGCCGCGCCGAGCATCACGAGGAAGAAGAGAAGAAGAAGAAGAAGAAGAAGAAGAACTTGCCTGCTTAAGGAAGGGAAGATCGCTGCGCTTTACGAGCGCGCTCAAGGTTTATCCGCGAGTTAATTAAACCCGAGGAATACGTGTTACGTAATTATGTACGTCGACTAGCGCCTTCCGGTTTGCGGTGGAAACCCCGTCTGTTTTGTCACACATAATTGTCACGATCGATGCGGCGTGAAACAAGATTATCCGGTTCCAATGAAATTATAGTAGAGCTTCGAGTTCTAAGCACGTTGAAAATTATACCGGTTTCAATCCTTGATTCAGTTTCGAAATAACAGATCGTTATGTGTATATCACAAGATGATCCTATAAATCGTCTTCGCTCTCTACGTGACCAATTGTTGAAGAAATTTTTTTTGTTTTTTTCTTTATTTTACAACTAATTAATATTACATACATATTTTTACACACGTATCAACTCCCTTTCATCGAGCGTGATTTATATGGACGAAAGATCTTTCGGTTCTCAAAACCCAGTCACAAGGACAACGTTTGATTACTCAATTTGATTATACAACTCTCCGACCGCGATGAACCGTTAGTCGATTGAGGTAGAAAAAAAAATAGAAAAAATATCTAACAGCGTACTTCGACCTTCAAACGGGTCTCAAGAGCCCGGCCGACTTGGAAGTTGAAAGGTTCCACGTGAAAGTCAAGGCCAGCCGGTTGCGAGTTACACGGTTCATCTCGTATCGATCAATTTTATTATTATTATTATTACAACTTTACGCGCGGATTTACGGGCACGTTCAGTGAAAGCGAATCGTCCGTCACTTTTGCGAAAATTGCTCTGTCCATTTACCTTTCTCGGGTGAATATTAACTCGATTATAAACAGTTCCGTCGAGCGATCGCACGAAGAGGCTGCGCTCGATTGATACACATTAACAGAAATGGCATACAACCATTTGTAATGATGGTACAAATTATACTTGATTGATAATTTTCAATTTCACTTTGTAACTTCGTTTTCTCGAAAGTGCAGAATTCGTGCAGCGACATAATTACACATTAAGAGAAATAGGAGTGAAAGTAATCAAAAGTAATTTTTTTTTAAGAAATATTTACAGTACTTTTACGAAAGATCATCAATCTTTTGGCCTAAGAATTATATATTTAACGTATTTTTATGTCGCGATGACACACTTTCGCTTATTCGTAAATTGCTTAAATATGTCTTGAAATTAATTTAATGAATCCACATTTTGATACATTTATCATTGAATCGAACATATAAAATATTTCCGTATTCCTTGTTATATAACAATTTTATTATCATTGATTAATGTTGAGGTGAAATAAAAAATGCACAATTTATGAAATGTGAATATATATTTTATGTTCTTCTATTGATAATTTATCACATAATTCAATAAAATTAATTTTTTTTCGGGAATTAATGGCCAATTACTTTTAATGCCATTTTTTTTAAAACATTTAATAGAAAAAAAAATACATAAGTACGTAAAAGTCTAAAAGTTAGAAGACTTTTAAACATCATCGAAGACGCCGCCTTGTATCTCCTTTAGATCGTTCTCGTAGATGTACACGCTAGTACCAAACGCGGTATTGAGGCCATTAAGAGCTCCATTTTCTAGCTTCTGGAAAGGATTCCTGGATATGTCCAAAATGTACAGACTTCCCAGATTTTTGCAAGCGCCTTTGTGAATTTCGGATATTTTATTTTCTGAAAGCCAGAGACGCCTCAACCGGCTCAAGCCTTCATAGCTATCACCCTCTATAGTCGTCAAAGTGTTGTTGTTCAAATGTAGATCCCGCAGAGTAGGCAAGTTCAGTGAACCACGCATTATGCTAGAAATTCTGTTCCCGGTCAGGGATAAGGTGGATGTCGGAGCTTGAACGAAATTATCCTCCTCGAGAATGTCGATCTCGTTATAGTCGAGATACAGGTACTCCACAGATTCCGCTAGATCGGCAAACGTGGCCTTGGCGATTTTGTTATTGGCGAGATTCAATTCCCTTAGACCAGTCAACGTGGCGAGAATGCCCTTCCGTAGATCGCGTATAGAATTACGACGGAGATCGAGCGTCTGTAGCGTCGTCAAGCCTCTAAAAGCGTTCGGTTCGATTGTCTTTATACCATTTCCCACCAATGTTAACATTAGCAAGGACGATAGACCTTGAAAAACGTCCTTTTGTAACGTTTCGATTTTGTTGTCGTCAAGATGTAGATAGTTCAAACGAAAGAATTTGGAAAACACACCATCGGGAATAGAGATTATGTGATTTCTGTCCGCCAGAAATACAGTGAGGGTATCTGGCAGACTGGAGACGAAGTTTAGATTCTTCAATTGATTACCAGCGAGATACAATTCGCGCAGATTCGTTTTCGCGAGCGCGTCCTCCTCGATCTCCTCGATCAGATTATTTCTCAAGTTGAGCACATTCAGGTGATCGTTCTTGATCACCTGACTCCAGATCATGCGTATTTTATTTCCTTGGAAGTTTACATACGTGAGACTCGACGGCAGGTCGTTCAGCATCTCCTTCGTGATCTCGACGATCTCATTGTTCGACAGATCCAACGAGGCGATCGGCAGAGATTGCAACCGATACCAGTCTTCCTGAAAACTCTTGATACCCAGCTCGGCGAGATTCACTCGCATCGCGGTATCGACCAGCACTTGGATGCATCCTTCAACGAGTTCCTCGTCTTTCAGAAGAATTTCCAATGATGTCACGATACCATCAGACTTGCAAATTTTCACTCGAGTACGCTCGCTAAGGGTTTCGACGATTTTTTCATTCTGAGATTCCTTCGCTACTTCAGTCTCATCGACTTTCCGATCCTTCTCTTCGTTCTCCTTTGCGGGTCTACTCTGATCCTGCATCGCTGCCAGCCGCTTCATCTTCTCGGCGTCTTTAAGGAAAGAATTAGCAAATACGCCCGTGCTGATACTCCAAAGAATATTTCCATCGGTAAGAATCCTAGCGGACTTGGTGAGGCCAAACAGGTGGCCCCTTCCGAAGTGTCTGATAGGATTGCGAGAGATGTCCAACAGCTGCAGACTTTCTAAACCGACGAATAGATTCCGGACGTTCGATATTTGGTTGTCTGACAATGACAAGCTCTTTAGTTTTGTCAAATTAGAGAAGACGAATTCCGGTAGAGAAGTCAACGAATTATTGGCAAGTACAAGCGACTCGACATCGAGTACGTTGTCAAAGGCATTTTTCTCCAATGCGCGAAGATCTGGTAAACCTGATAGGTTTAGTTCTGCGCGATCAGAATTTCCGACGAATCGAACGTCCTTCAAAGTGCCGTTATCGATGCTCACAATCAAATTCTTTGAAGTTTCCGTTCCAACTTCTACGGGCACACTCGCCGCTAGAGGCAGCAAACATATGACGAGGGACAACATCCTCATTTCCTAAAAATAATTAATAATTTTTCTTCTAACTTAAAATCTTTTTGTTTCTACATATTAAACGTTTCGATTAGATTACGTGATGTCTATAATATCAATAAACGTATCATAAAAATTATTAAAAATAATATATCGTTAATATTAATAATTTAATAAAGTGTATTGGTAATTTACACATACAAAGTATAAAAAAACAAGTCTTGAATTTTGCTTTTTATTATTTTGTTATTTTTAAATATCTTTTATTTCCAGAATGAGCGGAAGTTGTCCTATGAGGAAGATAATTAAAAAGTGTGTAGTACTCGTTAAATATATTATTATCTCTATTTTTATCCAGTAAATCACGATAACATGTGAGAGACTTCAAGTCGTTGATTAGGACTTCACGCTGATAGCTCAAGAAAATTCTATGGTAGGCATCAAAGAATCCCACGCTTCAGGATTATTTTGCGACATTCGTTATGATGGACGACTCTCGCGTATAGGGTCATAATTATAACGATCCTGATAAACGACGTCTTAGATTATTCTCCGAAACTTGTGTCAGATATTAGAGAATTACAGAAACCGGTTAGGCGACTCAAAGTCGAGATGCATAAACTACATTAATTTATGATATTTTCCGATAATTTCCTTAAATCACTCGCGTTCCAACAGCGAACAATTCTCGTCGTTACTAATAATTTCGCGAGGACATTCAGGTTACATTGTACAAAGAATCAAAGCAAAAGTGGACTACATCCGCGCATCATCATAAGATCCATTTTAAATCCATTCTAAACATGAAATTGCATTTAAGATATATATTTAAAGTACAAAGTTACATTCTAAAGTGACCTGTATAGATAAATTGCGGACACTTAGTTTTTACTTGAAACTTTCCATGCAGCAGTCGCCGTTGTTCTTTTGGTGGTTAATGCATCGTGGAAGCTTCAGTTAACGTGAATCACGTCGTTACAGAACATTCGCGTAAGAACATGTTCCACTTACCGATCAATCGGCTAAACCACAGAAAGCCACGGAAGTTGCTGAAGATCCCGCCTGTCTTCGGACGCAGACAGACAAAGACTGCCTGCGATTCTATTCCTGGCGAACAACGCGTAGCGAGATTCCTCAGGACGAGGTAATCACGAAAACAGGTCTTGCATATACAGGCCTTTATAGTCGAATCTCATGTGTGTACAGATTCCTAGATACGTATGTAAAAGATGGGCGTTCACGGTGGACGATCCCGCCGATCTCGCATGCAAACAGGAAGATAAAATCCTCGTCTGGCCAATCGCCCGCGGCGCGAGGCACGAGGCGCGAGGCGATTCGCTTTTTGAGTCCGTTGACACCCGAGTCCTACGACGTTGAGATCAGCACGATCCAACAACAGGATAAACGGCACGAGCCGCGTGATCCTTCTCGAATTAAATCACTTCGTCACGCCTTAATCGACGTCGTACAACTAAAGTTCGATTCTACGATTGCTTACGCGATGGTCCAAGCGCGCCTTGCGTCAAGCACTCTTTTTATCACGACTGCCTGCCGTTTCTTCTTAAGAAATCATCAACATCCGGGAATACTTTTTGCCAGAAAAATTGTGAACGCTAAAAGCGCTGCCTTACGTCGTCATTACAGTCATTTCGCTGCCTCGATCACATGACGCCACAAAGGACATTATTCCTCTTTTTGAATCAGAGTATTCAGACAAACGATTCAACGTGAGAACGAAGGTCAACGAACGAAGGTGCGCATTAATTAAATTTGAAAAGCTACAATTTAAAAATCCTTTTATTCAATACTCTTATGCGAATTATCTTTTTATTTTACGTTACTGTATTCAATTTATTACGAATACATTTCGAGTATCATTTCAAATAATGCAAATAACGATAATATCGGGTATTTGATGAGCGTTTCCGGTAGCGTTAGAATGCGATAATACAGACACAGATATACGATTTTAATCGAAGGCTCGATGAAGCATGACCGCTCGCTGAACCGCAACTGGGACAAAGAAATCGATAAATCATTTTCAAATCTATTTAAAAAATTAAAAATAGTATAATGATAATTTGACGATTAATGAGTTTGAATAAAATAATTTTGTTATAATTTGAATTTTTGAAATCCAATTTGCGTAATCTTTGTTTTTCTCTCCTTTTTTTCGCAGGCACATTCATAGATACCGTAAAGGTTCGTGAAATATCGAGAGGTGCTGTTGCGTGCACATTTAAGCACAACCAATATTTCTCCTCTGCGGATACGTTAGATAATATATTTATCTAACTCTCCTATGCTCGCGCGCATTTACCTATACTTATGCACGCGTAGTATAACGACATTCCTTTTAAGACGAATGAAGCTCCCGTGCACAAATTACCGCATATCACGTGAGAGATTTAGTTTGTAAAGGAAGTATTCTTGGAAATACGTCATACGACGCTTGATAAAAGAGAGACTTCTCTCTTTTATGCCATTCGATGGACCAAATAGCAGTACACTGGCTACCGACTGATCCGGTATTTCGAGCAGACGCGCACAGACGCGAGAGCGCGGAGCGGTCCGATTGGCGCGATCGGCGACCGGTTCGATCTCCCACACATCGGCGAGTTCCCACACAACGCGAGTTCTCGCGCGAGATAAATTTTACCTGCTTAGCCGAACGCGAAGCTTCGCGCCGCTAATTTCTTATGTTCGTGATCAGAGACGAGGAGGGCCCTTTGCCTCTCGCGGCGCAGTCGCGCAGTCAGCCGCCGGGACTGCCGGGAGGTCGTCGTACTTCCGGAAACCGGCTCGTACCTTCCGCTATGTGAGAACCACTGGATTCGTCGGATCATGCTTATTACGCGGCTATAAGAGCGCGGCCGTTCGTACTTCTCTCACGGTTCCATTCACAAAAAATCAGCCGGCCGATACGGCTCACGTGCGTCCAGTTAATTAAGTTTGTTGCACATGTGTGCTCACCGACACGGTGTCGAAGGTTGAAGAGATAGCTCGCATACGTTAATCGCCTGCTCTGAGCGATCACGCATTACACTTTTTTTTTCCTGCTCATTACTTCTACCTTCTCTAGAGTAAGAGTATCCTCGTTTCCGCAAGACTCCTTTGAGTCGATTCGACTCTCGACTCGCCAGTCACGGAACAAAAATAATAAATTATCAATTAAAGTTTCAAAATATTAAAAATTATATATTTACAAAATTATTCTTCATATATATAAGTACATGTGCGAAGCTTCATCATTTTTTTCTAAACATTTCTCTTAATCTATATCATTTCAGTTTGTTTTACGCATTTTTTCATATTATTTGTCACACAATCTCCTTTTACGTCTGTTAAAGTTTGGCACATTGTTTGTGAATATTATTCTGTCTAAATATTCTATTAAACCGTTTAACGATACAAGTTACAATTACTATAACGGTACATAAAGAAGAAAACATTTTTCAACGTCAGTTTTAAACATGGATTATCTAGCGCAAAATCGCGACGGAATGTATTGTTTCTAATTTATTCCTACAAGGAAAAAACAGAGTCTTTAATTCTCAAAATTAATATTTCACGGATCACGAAACCTAAAGGTGTCAGCGTATCCTCGAGCAAATTGCACCGGGTGCTAATTAACCACATGTAAATTTATGTTAAATTTTGCTTCTCAAACTGAATAAATTAGGTAAAACGTATAAAAATTCTCGACAATTTTTTTTTTTTTTTTTTTTACTTATATTAACAGAACTGTGTGAATGATAAAGAGGATGGGAAGAATTTTTCCCAGAATAATAATTATTCCGGTATAATTATTCGGTATAATAATTATTCCGTGTCAAATAATTAGTAGTTTTTATCACAATTGTGGCCTGACAAAATAGGTTCTGGGATATAATAATTAACGCGTAACATAAATTTTTTCAATCATATTCAGCAGCATTTTTAAGTGAAAAAATTACAATTCTGTTTGCTTCTAATAATTTGGCAACATGTAAATCACACAATCCGCAGTAAAATTTTCACAATCAGAAAGAAACTCGACATTTGAAAAATACAAATAAATTATACAGAGATGACGAGTTAATTTTCTCTTTCGCGATTTTTTATCTCAAAATCTAAAATTTGTAAAATTGCGTACAACGCTTCCCGTCGAACAATTATCAATCAAATAATTATGCGTGAGACGCCAAGTCATAATACCTAATTGAATTGTACGCAACGGCGTATAATTGAACCAAAGTAATAATAATATCATACATGCGAATGCCGGCCTTGCATTGTTACCTAGGTGCACGGCGATGTAAAGGAACAGCATGCCATTGTTTTGAAAATTTCTTTGATTGCAATCTCGATATTGATGCGGTCATGCTAATCGCTCTAATACGAAATTGTATGCGATTTCTGAATGTTCTAACTCTCTTCCTGCCATTGTGATATATTGAAAACGGAAAATAGAGCGAGAGCTCAAAGACTATTGAGCATGTGAAGTACGTATGAGTATTGCATTTGATTTTTTTATACGAGTTTTAGTTACAAACTTTTGTCTTTTTATTGCTAAAATTGTTAAACTTTAGAGAGATTCTTTATAAAATTTTTCTTTGTTTAAAGAAAGTAACGGTTAATTCTTTATTTAAAATTGCAATAAAATATTGAATATTATTTCCATCTTTACTTTAAATAAAATCAACACAGTAACAAAAAATTTACTATAACAGTAAGTAAGCAGTATTCTTTTTTCTTAATTAATCATTTGTACATTTATTTTGTATGTGATTTGACAATGTTTTCTACAAAATTAAAAAGATGATTAAATGTTGATATAGCCCAGATATTTAAAAATAAAATTAATAAGCATTGATATAAGTTTTAAAGACTATTAGTTATAAAGAAATATACATATTTTGTCAAATAATTCTACGATAACTTCATTTTACTTTCATAACTAACAAAATTAATAAAAAATTAATAAAAATTTTATATACACGTGTCTCTATAGGTAATTTTATTAAAAATTTATATACCTCAATATGAATACTGAATATGCAATATGAAAAATGTGAAATAATTTTCTAGTAATTTTATTAGTAAAAAGAAATCAAAATTTTTCTTAAAAATATAATTTGCACCAATTATAACATTTCTTAATTTTGAATTGATTATTCAATTCTTTTCAGCCTTATTTTTAGATGTTTACTAAGTATTTTGTAATATTACATATTTATTATGCTACGCGCAACACGTTTATCGTCGAGGATATCTCAGACGAAAGGAGAGGGAAATGGACTACGTGCGCGTGCGGCAACATACATTTTCTTACTACAAGCTCTTAAGGTTTCATGTGTAAATATTACACGAAACAAAATACATCTCCCATATTTTACATATTTATACATATATGTATATATTTGTAACTCTTGCAAAAACGTAACGTATTACAAAAAAGTTACTTATTTATAATTTTTATGTTTAAAAATCATAAATTTTTGCACCTTTTGAAGATTTCTTTATATACTTGGAGTACTTTAAATTAGTATTAGTAAAATTGTTTTTCATTACAAGAAATAACGGCTCATATTTAATTTGTTAGAAGAGAATCTGCGTTTGTAATTTTCTGCAAAAAAAACTTATCTCTTCTCTCTCTCTTTTCCATTAAATTTATCTACTTATCAATGATTAACGTAATTCGATATATACATTGGCATCTTACAAGTTTCTCGATGATTAAATTATTGGCTTTAATAGAATGCATCGCAGTCTGTGTTACTTTCATAAGAATTTCTCTATCCGATCGCGATGGGTAATAAATGCGGCAGCGAGCATTAAATCATCGCTCGGAAGAGTGCGTGTCTTATTAAATGTAGCTAATGTGCGTGATATATGTGTACCGATAGGAAACTCATTTTATCGACTTATTTAAAACTGTTTTGATAAATTTGGCCGTGACCATCTGGAAACCTGCGCTGCTGCGTTTAAATTTCTTCCGCTTTGGAACATAACTACCTCAACATTATTCTTGCATTACGCTGCGTCGTAACGTACGTGGAAACTGTTAATAGATATTAGCTGTTAATAGTTAATAATTTATTAATAAATTTTTACATGAAAAAAAGTGTTATTAATTATTAATTATGACGTTCTTGTTGTTTAAAATGTCACTCGAGTAGCCAACAAATATTTGGGATTAATTCAAATGACATATTATAAGTTTACTCCCCACGTTCTATTTAAAATTTAAATAAAAATTATCTTTTGAAATACATTAATATTTTTCCCGTATTTTATGTAACTGATGAAACTGTATAAAACAGAAATATGCAATTTGTTTTTTTTTTTAAATTAATATTTATTTTTTGCACGATTTAAATTTATTTCATTAAATTGTTCCATTCGCACAAATCTATATGGTTCTAAAGAATCTATTATACATTGGGGGTGGAAGAAATTTTGTATAATTTGTTTTATATTTTTTAACAGAATGTAAGTTTATTTTAAATTACAGCACAAAGAGGAAATACGTTGTTTGGTTCCAAAGAGGCTTAACTTTTACTTAAAATTTAAATTAAAACTGTTTTCTAGAATAACTCGTTATCTTTGTCATAATTTATGCAGTTTCTCGTAGAAAAATAAACACATTTACACGTGCATAGCGGTGCAATAGAAGTCGAGCTTTCGATACAACGTATTACGCGCAGGTCGCGTTTGGAAAAGGGAACATCTGCACGCGGATCAAGGTTAAAAAGTTCGATCAGCTTAATTATAAAATCCCAAAAACGCAGGCGCCTCTTCCCTTCACCGTGAACGGCTGACGGGGCAGAGTGGAAGCGGCCCCGGAACAAGGGGCCCGGCTTGGCGCAGCGGTGGGACGGAGCGAAGTAGAATGTGGAGTAGAATCGCGGCATTACGTGCCACCGAGTAACGGAGCGCGGACGCGGAATAGAGCGTATCGCGTGTCGTCTCCGTGTTTCTCGTCCACGCGAACGTCGAGGCATATCGAGAATCGAGACGCTGGAAACGGCGAAGAAAAGCGGCAGTCGCGTGTCGACCGGCGGACAGGACGGTTCAGATCGAGCGCGAGCGGACTGTTCGCTCTCTCGACGCAACACGCACGTTCGCCCTCCGGAGGACCGATGACTGAAAAGATCCGCGAGGACGGTCGACGCGTGCACGTTTCGACACCCGGAACCCCTACGAACTTCCGACCCGCCGCCGTCGATTCTAGCAAAATCGCAAACGATTTCGCGATGTCGCAAAGGACGTAAAGTCGCTCGGCGGCGCGGAAGAGGACCGATCGCGACTCGCCGATCGAGGATGTTGACCTGGTAGCGGGTGTCGATCGACGGGAAAATCGCTCGCTCGCGAGAATCCAACGGCTGACGCGCTGTCACAGCTGTCGGCGAGCGTTAACGTTCGATCGACAAACGTTTTTTTCGTCCTTGCCGTCGTCGTCGTCGTCGTGGTAGTCATTCAGCAGTGATTCAGTGAATGGACTTTATGAGTGACCGTTATCGAAGCTCGGCAGCATTCGCGCCGAAAGACACGTGATTGTGGCCGTCGATGACGATAGACCGTCCTCCGATGGATCGTCCTCGCACGTGACCATCACCACCGCCGCAATCTCACCGTGGGATATCGCGTCCGATATCGCGTACCACCGACAAATAACGTCTCATCGTGGAAAAGGCTGGATTTCGAAAGGAGCGGCAGGATGCCGAAGGAGAACATGTGGCGGCAAAGGAGAGTGCCCGTTCCCAAGAGGTAAGGAGGCTATCGCGGGACGCGAGATTAACCGCGGCGTTAAAGGCGCCTAATTACGCGCGTGCGATTAACATCTCTTCTATAAGATGCCATCAATATTTATTTGCGCGTAGAGCATGAGAGTACGCACGAAGGGATACCGTATCCTCTTGCCGGTCTATCCTCTCTAACGAGCCAAGGTATTTAACCGTTAAGCACGCTGGTGACTCAATCTTAGCCAACCATCGTCCACCTTCTCGCCGGATCAGGGCTTTTTCTCTCTTTCTCTCTCTCTCTCTCTCTCGTCATTCTCTTCTTCTCTTCACAAATTTTCACTCCGTTTTAAAGAACAAAATTCTATGAATTTCAAGAAAATTATTTAATAAAAAGACCAAATAAAATGAGCAAACAATCAAGTGTTACAATATATCTTTGATCTTTAATAATAAATGGACGACGTTTCAACTTTAATCACCTTCAGCACGCATATTATATACATATATATTGATTTAACAATAAAACCTTGAAAGATACGTAATGATTATTTCAATGATTTTATTATAAAAATGTTTTGGCGCATAGATATAAAAAGTCATGTTACGAGTAATATCAGCAGTAAAATCAAGATAAGACAAAAGTATAAAACATAGTCGTGACATTGATTCGTCATTTCCTGTTCGCGAATAAATCGAATCGGGTTGTTAAGAAACATAATGCAGGTGTCACTTTAATCGACGTGGCATAAAGCATAAAGATTATTATTTCTGCTTCTATTTTCTAAGAAAAGACCACAAGTTTTTTATAATATATAGAGGACAGAGGAAAGTGTGTCGCCAATATTAGCATTCTATTTTGTTTTTGAATAACATTTCTTAAACAAAAGCTAAAATTAAAATTTTAAAAACAAATACAAACGAGGAAGTGTCTTTTATACGATGTTACAGCAGTTTTTATAATACTATTTTGTATTTTGTAATAATAAATATTTTTGCAACATAATCCAAAACGAGCGTCTGAGAAATTGGGTCCTAAAACTGGCATCCCGAACAGTAATAGCAAATTTTAGACACCGCTCCGTAGTGGAGAATTCAATTATAAAATAAATTTAAATCACATTATGCAAGAAAAAATTATGCAAATTTTATTTTTGTTTTTCAAGATTTTATTTTTAGCAGATTTTATGCAAGAAAAGCCATACATATAAACTATGGATTTTTATTTAATTATCTGATCAGTTAATGTTTTTGTTAGTATTAATACAATGTGCAATGTATAGTACGGAGGATGTCGCTTTAGAAGAAGTAAGCCAGTATTGATAACTTTCCTTTATTATAATTATTTTGGTGGGCAATCATAACATATTGTATATTTAAAAATTAGACATTTATTGGTTTAGAAAAATATTGTTTATTTTAAAAATCGTTTTTTCACACAATTTTTTTTTCAAGTAATAAGACACTGGTCTCGTTAACAAAAAAAAAAAATGGAAAGAAGAAAGCAGGAATATGAAATTGATATAAATTTCAGGCAGTAGGTTGCGTAGATTTCTTTTAAAAAACATGCAAATTTCATTTCAGAACATGCGATGATTTATGCACATATCGATTGCTGTATTCCTTATAAATTTTAAAAGATGCAGTCATAAAAGTAGAAAGCAAATGGCTACTTTTACAAATGGCATCTATAATGAATGTAATTCACATACCTGTTTTCTCTACGTGGTATGGAATATAATTATATCGTTATTATTATTAGTGTTATTCACCTAATTTAGGTGCGTTAATCTTAATTATATTCTCTTAGAATAAAAAGTTTACGTAAAATAATTTTAATCATGTTTCTCTTCAAAAAGTATCAAAAGCATAATAAATTGAACAAATCTATCTTGAACCGATAAATCGATAATTTTCCGGTTATACTACAAATAACGGACCATTCTAGATATGTCACCCTACATGGAAAATACGAGAAAGTTGGTGACAGCAAGAAATACTTAATTTCAACGTTCAGATGTTCTTTTATCACGAGTCAGATGTGAACGCACTGAAGGCGGGCGGCACGATGAACAGTCACGACGACGACGACGGCGAGTCACTTTACCGAAGGTTTCCTGTTTCGCCTCATGAATATGTCATTACTTTTCGAACAAGTATAAAGTTAACGGTGAAAAAAGGAATAGCGCCAAACATCGCGTCGCGTGTCGCGCGTCGCGAAGATCAGGGTCGAGGTAAGGAGTTAAAGGTCTCGCGAGCAGGGAGACTCTCGCTGTAAGCTACGTATGTGACAAATCGATTCATCATGGCGGAATAATGCGAGAGAATCGTGAGTGGCCGATTCCCGGGTGCTCCGTGTCCTATGCAAATGCGTGGTTTGTCGGCATGCGATTTCTTCTCGCGATTGACCCCCCCAAGCGCGCGTAAAGTCATAAGTCACAAACGAAGCTGGTGGTCTACATTGCGGAACGTATACTTTGCAGAATGCGGTAAATAGGACTTGTCCGTTGGATTTTAAAGGCAACTCTACGAGAAAGGCTACCCTCCATATTTCATCAATTATATCAATCACTTAGCAATTAAGGATTAAATTAAATGTCCGAGAGATTTATAATGTATGTACATAGATGTATAAATTTGCAGTTTTATTTAGAATTTTACTTCTTTTTTTTTATCAAAAAGACTTTTACATTTTTACTATCGACTTGTTGACTTTTAAGCAAGACATTTATATGCAATGTGGCATCTTTAACGAAATACACTAAAAAAAAATATTTTTAACCAATTTCTTATTTTCTAAAACATTTTACTTATATTTTATTTATATTAATTTTATTTTTATTTTATTAAAATTTTTGTTTACACGACGAAACGTGAGCTTTTTTTAAATTAAAATTAAAGAAGAAATTGCCCATGAATTGTAAATTTTGCAATCTACACGAAGAATTATCATGCATCCGCGATAAAGGATAAACATGGTCGTTTCGCATCCCTCATTTATCTCATGTTAATACAGTTGATAATTATGAATTCTGCCACGTGAGTGATGAACCATCGTGACGTTTGCAAGAATGCAGGTCCATTTGTCTCGTTTCTGCGGCTCGTCCCGCGTGATGAATTTTGCTGCCCGAGCGAGAAAACCGCGCGCATTCGCGATAATGAATCGCCAGCATCTATAAATAAAAGTTATGATGCCTGTTGCGTAAATGAGGCAGGCAAGAGGTATCGAAGAAAGCAACCGAGGAGGTGTCATTGCCGTAAAGTGGAGTAAGGGAAGGGAAGGGAATGGAAGGGAATGCTTCTGGATGGCCTGGCGCGTATCAGAACCATCATTATCAGCCACTCGTCTTGCCTAGCTCTCGCTAGGTGCGCGGAATCCCTTCTACTCGTACTTCCGACTTCTCTACGACGATATCAAGCGCACCGTACGCGTACAACGCAATTAAGAGCGACTACGATAATGCGCCTTAAGTGGCCGTATGCGAAGATTCTCTATTTTCATTATGGGGAAACAACCTCTCCTCTCTCCCCTCTCCCCTCTACCCTCTCCCCTCTCCCGTATCAACGAATAGATAGCCAGCTGTATATCAAGCGTAAAATCTGATTTAATAAAGTATGCATAATGTCAGAGGGCATGTCTGCTTAAGTACGTAAAAATGACGAATTAACATGGGTCGGACGTGCGTACGCGTATAATTTCTTCCCTGTTAACTTTGAGTATACTACGAGTATGAGTGCAGATGCCTTTTTCCGCGAGAGCTCCCCGAGAGAGGAGAATCTGCCTTTGAAAGATATCACAGTTGATCGGGACATCCGGTACGTATTTACCAACAAAAGCAGCGGAGAACTCGTCCAACTGGATTGAGATAACGCACACTTGGTTAAATTTAATATTTAATTGAAAACATACACGCAAATGGAACGATCCACTTTAACTGTTTCCGAGTCATTATCTATACGGTGATGAAGAAAAAAGCATTAATGACAAAGTTTTAGAAATATATAAAGCAATCTGTTGTAGATTGAATAAACCAACGTACCTACCTTAACGTACATTTCGCTTGTGAGCTTTATTGGAATACGGCTTCGGCCGTAGCGGCTGCAATAATTTATCATATACGCGCGCTCGTTAAAGTCAATTGTGATCGTTGTATTGCAACGAGCGGCATTGTCGGAGGTGCATCGACCGCGATCAAAAGTTGCATTGCAATTTCAGCACGAATCTCCGTGCTGCCTCGCGGCTTTGTTGCCTCTACCAATCTTACCACGATCCATTACGAAAGATTAAAACAAAACGCAGGATCATCCCTCTCCCATAATCGTAAACATTTTCTACGGCAGTCCGTATCGGAATGTAAGATCGAGCCTGAGAAAAGCGCGTATTTGAGAAAATTAATCAAATTAACAGCACAATCGACACAAATTTGCACACGTCTGCTTCACGAGTGCTTCAGGCTACAGGCACGTTTTATTTCCTCTTTCCTGTTTCTCATGAATGCTGGAATAATAATTTAAAAAAAAACTAACAATTATTTCCCGCAACTGTATTCATAATAATCCAAAACAATGGAGATATACTTTATAATAAAGTTCCGATATGACTCTGGTACATTCAAGAAAAAAATCTTTCCCGTCTCTCTCTCTCTCTCTCTTTTATTTATTACTAAACACTTTCCTGAAATGAGAAGATTATCGTGGCAGTTTATCACCTTATTTACCACCTTGTGTGATCCGCGATTTTCTAAATTAGGCTACAATAGTATCAGACGATCTGACCCGTAGCCCTCTTTAACCAACTCGCGTATTGGAATAGAAATTCCTAACGCTCATACATTCTTGCCATCGGTTCTCGATGGCACATTTCGCGAATCGAATACCTACACGCGATGTTCTCACCAAGCAGGACAATCGGATTTCCAGATACATGTTATGTACTCGAGACGTATGTACATACATACATAGATACGCGATGCCTCCGTACGTATGTATGTACTCCGTTACGGTATATATAAACGCGTTCCTAAGAGCTTACGGTTCCCTTCTCTCCGCGTGTCGTTGACACTGGCGTTCGCCAGAACGATACCGTTCGTTTCTCGCTTTTCCCTCGAGTAGATCTGCTTACGTTTCACCGATAAGCCCGGAAGAGTCGCGCGATAGAATACCGGAGAACGTCCTTGTATATCCTCGAGGAAACTAGCGGCATCGCGGCATCGCGGCATCGCGGCATCGGCGCGACGGATTACGATGAAGGATAGTGATTTGCGCATACGTACAAATTGCTCGAATCAAATTATAGATAATTTCAGGAATTATTCTCCTATAGACAGTCTCGTAACTTACACGTAAAAAAATTTATATATGAGTAATCTCCCCTGTCATTTTTCAAGAGAAACTCCAAAGAAATTTATAAAGCGCTACAAACATTTTATGCTTGACGCACGCAACGTCTTAATTCTATGCGTATCATTTAAAAGTACGAATAATAAAAAATATAATATTATTGTTTGTTGTTTGTTTTCGTTTAATTTTACGAGCACTAGCATACGTTGTATATTTGATTAAAGAGGTAGTAATTGATTGTACATAACGTTTAATTATTTTTATAAAATTAATAAGAATCTGTATTTTAATGTTGTCCTCCGGTAAAAGTATTAGGTCTATTGTTTTTCAAATTACGAGCTGACCTTGTCAGACCACAAAAACATTGACTGCCGTGATAAATTATTTGTATTTTAACGCAGCCGACGAAAATCTCTGCATTATTAACTTGTTTCGGAAGAATTTCGTAACTTTTCCCATGAAGTACTTGGTATCTCGCACGATTAAAATCTGAGATTTCTTAATGAGACGTTAGTAGACCGTAAAACCGTAAATTTTTCTTATCTTAATTAAAAGTCTGAACCTCGAAACAGTATTCAAATACTGTACACGTATATATATTATAATACGAGTATACGCACGGAAAGACTAAATAAATTTTGCAAATTTATGAATATGACTTAACCGCAAACCATTGGCATTTAATACGCACACATATCATTCGAAAGAAACCACACTTATCTATTCAAAGCATACTAGCTTTCCTTATTCCGTTTCGAATAAGAGATCGACAGTTTTCTCTAACATTTGCAAATCGTATTTTAATTTTCATCAAGTGATTGCAAAATATAAAAAGATCGCGCAAGGACAGAAAGTAAGACGTAATGATAGAATAAATCACGCATAAAGAAATTGTAGAAGACATTGACCAATATAGCGTGGACAATACAAAATCTTCAAGATTTATAATTATATAATCAAACATAAATGACGTAATTTATTTCTTGTCTCAGAAGAAATAATCTTTCTCTCTGGAAACTGGAATTTAGTTATTCCAGTGTCAACTTCTCTTACAGTCCCATTATAAATATTTGTATTTTCTGGAGAATTATTTAATTTCCACGCGCTAATGAAAAACTAACCGTTCAATGACGGTACAACTCACAAGCTGAGATTATTCATGAAATTGAAGCACAATGGGAAATATGAGAATGGAACGTTGACACTAATAGTGCAATCTGTCTGAAAACGAAAAAATCCATTATTTTCGAGGGAGTGTTTTAGACCTTAAACTTCGAGATTAGCATATTTGCAATATCAAAAAACATGAGTCTAATATTTTTTAATATTCTACAACTTATCCAAAGCTCATCAAAATCGGTGAGAAATCGTTCTCTTGTTAGATAAAGAAGACAGATGTAACATCTTATATATTAATTGAATTAAGTAATTGAAATCTTTAACATTGAGTTATTTTTCCATGACTTAATTGCATTATGTTTGATATAAAGTTTAAATCAGTACGATTAGGTTAGGTTAGGTTAGGTAGTATACATAATTGCAGCTCATCAAGATCAAATTGCAGAATCGGCGCGGCGCGGCGACGCGCGGCGACGCGCATTCAAAGCCAAAGTTGTATGTAGGACGATTGCATGGAGCTGTTAACGCGGTCGGACGCGTGAGATCGCGCAAAGTACTACATTCGAAGATGAAAGATTACGGGGCACAGCGACACGTTCACAGATTATAATAGGAGGAAACGTCGAGACAATTAGATACGGATTTCATTCCGGCGTGGCTGTTTAATCGTAGCTTCCGATGTGATACTTGCGGGTTAATCGCTGACGAACGACGCGAAGAAAATCAATTATTTCTTCCATCGCCCATGCCGGTCGGGTCGAAGATTACCGGTGAGCTTCATAATAAAGGCGCCTCGCGATTTACTATGCATTGCCTAGCGCAATCTTGGAACTCGGTAATCGTGGAAGGAATCGATTACAATGGTCTCGCGTGCGCTGCGCTGCTCCACACCGCGGCCGCCGCCGCCGCCGCCGCCGCCTGTATCGCGTTAATGCAACGTTTATTGCATTATTTATGATATACCGTACGAATAACGACTGCTATCACGGGGCGATTCGCGATGCCGTTGCTATTCCCCGCGTGTATTACACAGCTCGTTAAATGGAAGGGCTCGAGGGCAATAATGCATTCAGAGAGGCCTTAAGCTAATAACGTGTTACAGTACTTTCCTTCACAATCTTTTACGTTTTACGCTTAATTAGTAACGTTTTTATGCCAGCGTAAGAGACGCCTGCACATTTCTCCAAGATTAATCTTCTTAAAAATACTTTTCTCTTTTTTTTTTTCAACGGACCACCTGTGAAAAGTAAGAGTTCTCCGAGACTTTTCCTCACACACAAACGCACAATTTAGTGGTAAGCGATACACCTGTTGCGTCGACCCCGCGAAATTGAAGCGACCGTCAAGCTTCACGGTCGACGAATATTCTTCGAGAACCAGGTCATACGGAGAAACATCATCTCCCAGACGGGACGACCAATTACGAGATGGATGGCTTCGCCGTGCCCTGATTCCCTCACTGCCAACCTAGATGACGATCGACTCGTAATATTTTACTTGCGAAAGGGCTTCCCGGCGTGGCGCGCGGCGCGGCATCGCAATTTCGCTCCGTCATTTCGCGCTGCCACAAATTGAACTCTTCATTGTTTACAAATCGAGCAGATATTATCCTTTGTCGCATATAATCGAAACAATATCTCGCAGGCTAAAAAAAATTACAAATAAAATATGCTAAGCGAACGAATAATAATATAATGCAATTGAATAATTATGATATAACGATATTATTATTTTTTTGTTTTTGCTTACAGGACGATCGAGCTGATTGCTTTAGTAGCGATATCCAGTACACTTTTTCTCTTTCTACACACGAGAGATCTACATTCACGTCTGAAAAAAATGGAAGTACGTCTTCAACCGGGGGAGGATGATGTGCTCTCGGCAAATCAGCTCTCGTCAGGTAATATATTCCACAATAAAACTGAGACAAACGCGCACAATGCCGGATATAAAAAAACTTCTCTCTCTCTCTCTCTTTCTCTCTCTTTCTCGTTTTATGTAGTAATAAAAAATAGAATCGTGCGCTTGCAAAAACTAAAGATAAAATAAATATAAAAACGAGTAAAAATATATATATGATAACAAAATCAAAATTAATTTATACAAAGAACATATCCCAGTGCACATTCTAAAAGATATTGTAATTAATGATACAATTTAAGCGATAAATAATAAATAAGTTACTGGTTACATTCAAACAAAATAATAATTGCAAAACGTAAATTGCAAATTTCTCCCTTTTTTTTTTAATGCGATGACAAGATTCGGGACCGTTAGAATGTTAATTGGAAGGAACTAATTATCTATTTAATTACACAAACGTGCGATAATGGGTGCTAGTTTCTCGTCGCCTGAAAATGGACTACATTGGAATTACACTCGTGTCAGCCGGCGCGGCGCACCATAATAGACACGTTTATACATGCGCTTTTACGTGCTCGTACATATTCCCCGAGGGTGCTGTTGACTTCCCGGTTGAGGAAGGTCAAGGTGTGAGAGAGTGAACGCGCATAATATTCAAGGAGAGTTAAAGATGCTTGCGCATTTCGCTCACAGCCCTCACAGGACGCATGAGGACGTCGTTAGTACTTGAACATTTCTCATAGTTTCTCATTTTTCAAGTCAAATTCTAGAATAGAGAATATGAGAAATACAAATACAAATAATACATGTATAAATAGAGAATGAGAAATAAACAAGTTCTATTTAGCTAAAATTTTCGGTTACTTAATTAATTGTTCAACGTGAATTGTTCACAAAGTTTCTTAAGTGCCATAATTTTTCATGTACTTGACAATTCAGTAAATAGTTTCATAATTAAAAGATTAATGTACAAATTTCAAATTAATTTATCAAGTGGTTCACGTTTGACAATGCTTCACAGTTATTGTGTTTGACATCTCGAGATAATCTCAAGATAAGTAGATTTAGACGCTTGAAAAAAGTCACATGAAAAATTACGCCATCATAGTGTCATTTAAGAAACTTTACGAACAACTCATAACAATATTATCGCATTGTTCAAAAAAGTTCCTCTAAATGATATCTAAACAAAGAACTTTAATTACAGAAAGAAAATAACTACTTTTTCTTTACACTGAAAGAAAGTTGTTAACTTGATAAAAATTCTTCGGTTTAAGTATTTATACATACATTTAAATTGAGTATACTAAAAATTGAAGTAAAGTTTAATATTTATCTAATCGAGTTAACAATTTTTTTCTCAACGTACACTTGAACTTTTTATTAAAAAAAAAAATCAATAACAAATTCGTCAATGAAATTGTTTTCATCGGTGCTCTCTGTCGAAACGTGTTTATGTGCGTGCACGGACATTAAGAGAGCAAGATCTCTATCGCTTCAATACCATACCACATCCATTTCGCGGGATTCGTAACGGTAGCAAGAAACTCGGTTCGCTCGCAATCGCGCACTAATTATTCGTGCACCTTCTATCGTTCGCTTTACACGTGGTAATCCGCATCTTTGCCGCACCGTATTATTTATTACGTTACGGCTTGCAATTACGTCCGGCGCCGCTTTATTATTTAAAGCGGTGCAGGCACGCTGTCTCGAAGCGAATGCGAGTCGTGCTCGTTCGCGAGATCGAGAGTGCAAAACACTCACGGGATTGTTCCTGCTATTCGATTTCTTGCAAATTCAACGATTACATATGTATACATCGGTGTATTACTTTACATGGAAGAAAAGTTGCACGATTGTAGTACACGCTTTCTTTACCTTCGCCACGAATCTGTCCAACTAATTAACAGTCATTTTTGTACATATGTTCAATTTACATTCTTTATTTTTTCAATCGATTTAAAGAAGCACGTTTAAAATTTTTTTCTAAAAATCTAAAAATATCCTCTAAAAAAACATATTTTTTCTTTTTAATAAATTTATGCATATGCAAAATAGATTTTACCGGATAGATTTAAAATCCGCAACAGAATGCTTGTGAATACTCGTGCAAAGCCGTGCGAAAAGGTCTTTACTTTCAATAGCGCCCCTGCACGAGAGTTAAAAAATGTTATTCATGGCCTACATGGCAATCTTCACAGAAATTCGTCTCTCCAGAGAACACAATGATTAACAATGTATTATGAACTCAGCTCACAATTATTATAATAACTAGTCGCATTACTTTCTACTAGAAATTTCACAATTGAAAGAGTAAACATCAGCCTCTCGTTTTTGTTAAGCGAAAGTCAGAGTGTTCGAACGAGCCACACGCACTTGCATTAAGATCGAAAAAAAAGAAGCTTATTTTATTCCCGTGACGAAGAGGCTTCGACAAAAAGATCATTCGTGAGCAAGAAACGATGGAAAATTCGACGTGCTAACCATATCCAAGTGTAGTCGTTAAATCTCCGTGAAATAAGTGGCTATAAGGATCGGTAAGTATACAGACACGAAGAGGGAACGGTTTTTTGCTCGAACATTTAAAAATTTAGTTAGATACAAATCTGAAACGTAATTTTCTTAGACTACGAAAATACTTATGTAGAACGCTCACAAGAACCCAAATGATTGCTAAAATGCTACAAAACTGCTCATCGTGCTTCACTGCTCATCCTACAAAATTATTTGCACATTTAGTTAAAGATACTTGTAGATACCGCAACAAAAACTATTCTTGCCGTGTACATGTACAGTAAATATATTTTTTATATTCTTATCATCTTTATCTAAAATTTTCATTCAATGGCCGTACATATGTACATTTATCCATGCATAGTCCTTGATTGAGTGTTCGAGGAATCAAATTTTGAAGAGTATGCCGTCTTCAAACCAATGTACAGAAAACACGTCGAAATGATTTCGCTCTAAAAAGCTATCAAACCAATTATGATGATCGTAGGTAGGCACTGATCGCCGAGTAGCACACGAAGCGCGTGAAATCCGCATGCGATACTCTTAAAAGCCGTTCACCAGCCGAGAGGAAGAGGCAACCGGGTACACGTGAAAGATAAAGGATGTTCCCTGGAGGCGGAATTGACCGAGCAGTCGAGAGTGGCCACGTCAAAGGGAGGTGAAAGGAAAAACGCCGGCGAACGTGAGCGAAAATAAATCAGACGCGTAGTAACGCTCGTGAGCGTTAAAAGGAGAAATGGATTAATCGCTCGCGGCGATATAAATGGCGATGTGAATGGAAATGAAAGTTCAATCGCTCACATATATATATACAGTAGACCGCGAGAAGAGCCTCTATTGAGAAAGATAGGCTCGACGATAGGCTCATACGATAGTAGAAAAGATGAAAAGCTGCAGTAAAAAGATGATAGCTCGATGCACGAAAAGCAGTTGCTTAGATATCAAAAGAAGTTGTTCAATGAGACGTGCTCGATTTGTGATAAATGACATTTTTTGCTAACGACGACTATTGTAATAAGAACGTTTTTTTTTTATTCTTATAGTTGTTATAATAAGAATATATAAAATACAATCGAGAACGAAAGGCTGACATTAGCTCATAGAATCTCAAAGTCAGTGACAAGCTGTAGGTAACCAACCTGGTGTGATAGAAGAAAGAAACGGAGGTTCGTTACATCACGAGAATGAAATGGATTAACGAGATGCCTTCCACTTCTTCGTGAGGATGCGTTCGCACCTTCGTGGTGTACCCCGTCTCGATATTATCGCGGCTCGCAACAGCTCGTAATACGTCCGCGAAGAATGTGCAATGTCCGGCCCCTTCGCGCGCTAGATCGAGATCAAGGATGATCTATGGAGTGCCGTCATTCGCGGAAACGATCACATGACTCGGTAAAAATTCAAAGATACGACGCGATCGTAAATAATCTTTATATATGTGCGTGTGTATGACCTGTATTTTTCTTACATGCTTCTTTACAAATTTCTAGTCTTTGAATATAAAATGAAAAATATATTTAAATTAATTAAAAATATAAATTATCAAGTAAAATATTGATTTTTCTTTACAAAAAAACTATAATTTATCAAAAAATTACTTTTTGTAATAAAACTCTTCTTATCATACAACCATCATTAAAAATTTTTCAATATTCTGATTGATATTATTAGCCTTTAACAGTTTACGTTATTTTTGTAAAGTAATTTTTTTAAAGTAAACAAATTTTAATAAGACATAATCAATTTTTTACGCAAAATCAAAAACTTCTAATTACTAGATTATCCACTATTATTACATGTTATTTTCTTCGTTTTGATGGTTGTTCTGAAATAATGTCACGAGTAGGTCTCGCAGCCTATTTCCTTGTGTGTATTCACGCATAAACTTAATGATCCAACGATTCAGCGCGGAATAAATTTATACGAGGAAGGACGAGAGGACAAGAAGTTCGCATACGTGTAAACGATATTAATACGGTCGACGCTTTACAATCGACCTCGTTGGTGATGTTTACTCTAACTAGTAGTAGTAGCCAGCCAGACATAAAATAACAATAAGCGTGGGTGAAAGTGAAGCACTTTTTGCACGTACACGGTATAAAGTATATGTAGTTGTTGAAAGCAGAATAGCTCGCGGCTTCTTCAGAGGCTGTTGTTACAGTGAAAGTAACGCCTTATTGATAAGCAAAAGTGTCATGTCGAAATCAATTAATCGGATGTCCAGATGACGAGACTAATTCATTCAACAAGTATGCCATTCTCTCGTGTCTCTGTCAAAAAGTATGTCACTCTTGTGTATCTGTCAACCATCAAATAATCAATCAAGTTTTAATCACATTCATCTTTAATTAATGTAAAATTATTTAAAAATAATTCATACGTATAAATGACTCCGTTCAAAACTATCTTCTTCAATTATATTTCTATTTTTGAATTTTAATAAAATCTGAGTTTGCAAAAAGGAACAATTGACTTGAAAAGTAAGTTTCGGCAAAATTTCAAAGATTTATTTTCGACAAAGAGAAAAATGATATAAATATACATTCTTTTGTTTCGCGAGATAATAGTTTCGAATTTAAAAAATGAGACGAGATCTACGAAAGAGGAAGCGTCGTATATATAAAGTTACAGAAAATTAAACGCAAATTCAAGAATGACGCTCACCTTTGTTCACCACGTACTTTCTTTCTGTTGTCATGCAACGCTATTGTTCCGGCCACAATCGGTCGGCCAGTTTAAAATAGAATAGGAAGTGATCCTTATTGTTGCGTTTACAATATACAATATGAGTCAGGTTGTCTGCCTAAAGAGTAAGATTAGTTCAGCATAAACCATTCGAATCAATCATCGCCTACAATCATTTGACTAAGAATATCTATAGAGTGATGATAACAATATCCTTAATTATTGAGATAAACACATTACAGTGAAAATGATAATAAACATTGGTGAAGAAACCTAAACAGCAACTGTTTTTATAAACCAACTAAAATCCATTTTTTTCTACTGATCTAGATTAATTTTCAATTTGATTAATTTTCAAAAATGTTTTGTATACTATTACTCAATAATTATTTATTTGTCGATTTGAAACACTTCAAGATATACTGTTTTAATTAATATCTATAATTACATAACAGTAGTTTTTGTTTTAAATGCGTTATTAATATTAGCACATTTAGGTACATTGCTTAGCTATTACGAATTAAATTGAACACTTGTTATGCGTGATAACTAAAACAGCGAAACTTCTGTAGGTCAGATAAAGTTTTATAAAGAGAAACAAGTTTAACCGCAAGTTCAATAAACGTTGCGGTAAAACCCGTAATTAAATCGGACGTAGTAAGAAATTAATTGATTCAGTCTAACACGCAGAAAAAAGTTTTTCCTATTTTTTTATTTACCAAATTATTAAGGCACATGAAAATTTTAATAAATGTTTAAATAAATGTTTAAATTAAAAAAAGAAAGAAAAAAGTTTTTAATGTAAAAAAACAATAAAAAGAACTTAAGAATTTATTACATTTTTGTCAATATCTGAATTTCAATGTAGACAATTATATATATATATATTTTTTTAAGTGTGTTAAATGTATAAGGTATTCTTTATGAGCACTTTCAGTCAATGATAATCTTACGTATAATCGTTGTACGGGCCAGTAACGATATATTATAGGTCAAACACCATCCGAAGGAAGCGATGCGAACATTGTCCGTCTAACCCACTTTGAGCAATTTCCTTCTTGAAACGCATCAACGAGCTGGATCATCTTGCACGTACATAATGTACGAGTAGATCGTGCCGAGAGACGTGCCGCAAGATGCGCTATATACGTCTAAATTTTATAGACGCATGACTCTTTCGCGTAAGAGCTTCATGCTGAAGAACTATAATTTCTCTGTAGTTCAATCAGAATATTATAAGGCAAGAAAATGAAAAAGAAGGAGGATATGAAATAGGCATAAACGCCTTCAAGTCATCATAAATTAGATTTAATATTTTATTGAATACTATAACGGAGTATCTATCTTCGAACTATACGAGTATGTCAAGAACGCTGAAAAAACTTTTGAGATAAGCTTTTCCACGATCTTTCTCTGACGTAATTTTCATACGAATTGTTGTAGTTTCCCTGTTTGAAAATTATGAGAAATCGGCGATTTAAAAACACGTTGCTTCCATTACGTTATAACTACATGAATATTAGGTGAGTTAAATAACTCATCTCGTACGTAATACATTTGGCGAGCATAATGCATATTTCACATTATTCGCAACTTAACGCGGCTGTAAATTCCACCTAATCATGTTACATGATAATAAGGCCATAAAAAGAAAAGAAAGCGGACGTTTCTATTTTACTGTACCATTAGCACATGAAAACATGCTACAAACGAGTGATTGTACAAACAAACGATTGTACCCATGTGCCACCAGCCAACATTGTGGAAGTTTTATTTAACACACAGTTAGCAATTTCAGTTTCACTCAATAGAATTGTTGAGCATTATACGCTTTTATTAACAAAGCAATATTAATCTCCGGCATAATCGCATGATTTATCGTTTGATCGAATGGCGACAGTATACTGCAGGGTCGACAGTATACAACAGGGTCTTTATGAAAGACTTTCCTTCGATTACCAAACGATGATTATGTACTTTTAAAAAAATAAATAAACTTGACTTTCTAGAGATGTTAGACAGGAATTACAAAATAAAGCTTATTTTGCGACAAATACTTTTACTTACTTTTACTTCGAAGACAGATGACTAATGATGTAAATTTTAATAGCAAATAAAATATTAAATCTACTTTATCGGAGACATTTATCGTTTTTTCATTATATTTATCGTTACAAATTTATTACTCATTATACTATATGTGAAAGTCTGCAGATTTAATTTTATTACTTCTTGTAAAGAAATTAGTAATTCACCGATAGATTTAACATTCAAGTATGAAATATAAAATTACATTAATAATACGTACAATTTTTATCTAACAAATGTGAAATTTATTATACTAAATTCAATTAAATTAAGTTAGATAAATTAATTTTGGTTAATTGTCAATAATTAATTTAAATAATTAGATTATCTATATTAAATTTTGATAAATATCTATCACACATAATTAATAAATTAATAAAAATTAATTTTTTAATTACAAAATTTTATTAAAAAAAATTAATAATGATATCAGACACATGCAGTAACTTCTCGTTCAGATTGAATATAAAATATATTGTTGCGAACTAACGATGTGAACTAAGCATTTTTTTTTCTCCGCTAGCATATTCGCAAATGCGAATCTCTCGAATTCTTTGAAACTGGAAGAATTCATATTTTTTCGCGGTTATCATAAAAGTAGCTAGCGAGTCGTTTTTCCCAGGATTTTGCTTAAGCCGAGCCCTTTGTACCTTTTACGGTTGGATCCATTACCGCGGAATCTTGTAAACGCTTCTCTTCAACCACAGACGGTATGTCACGATCACATTGCCTCATAGACATTCTGGAAACGAGTTTTCTGCAACCAGAATAATTCCATGTCATATCAAGTAGAAAAATTCTTATTCTTTCTATTTTTTATTTTTAAAACTTTCCGTGTAAGTTTCAATATAGACTGATTAGCTAGAAAATAAAAATTAAACGATTGTGAACTTTTAAGAATAAGGAAAGAAAAAATTAATTATAATTAACAGATGTGTGTCTACAAACCATTTGATCAAGTATAAAAATAATAGTAATGGAAGTCAAGGCAAATATTTTTCTTAATCGATGACATCGAAAATTGTGTAAGCCAAACTTTTTTTAAACTCTTGTTCTTTGAGCTGAATTTCTCTTGTTACAGATTATATTTAAATATAAATGCTGAAGAGCTCTCGATCGAAATGACTTTGAAGTCCCGATCTCGACCCACATTTCCCATTCCTGCAACGCGCTCTTCGCGAAAGTAGTCAAGCGACTCTCTTTTGAATTTCTCGTGTGAGACACTCCTTTATATGCAAAGTCTTTCCTGGTGCTATTCAGCGCGGCAGAAAGCCATTCGAAAATCAAACAATCTCTCGCGATTATTGACCGTTTAAACTACCTCGTCTAATGCACAATATTGCTTGAAGCGTCCTACCATCTACTGGTGACAACTGTGTGTCTTTAGCATTAGTTTGTATTTGACACATATTAGGAATATACAATTGACTTTCACCAATATATTTATTCACTTTTAACAATTATAGATTATTTAAACTTATTATGCCATCAGTTAACTCGCAAGAAAATTATTGAGATTTTTAGTCTTGACGTTTTGAGAAATAACATTTTGAGATTGACATGGACACCTATTGGACCATAAGTAACAGTGATACAATATGTGGATCATAAATAACGAAATTGATAAAATAAACCGTACATCGTAATCAAGGCCGTAATCTTTATTTCCTGGATCGTTGATGAAGGAAATTGCACGGTCGATCACTGTCATGGTCGATCGACCGTTTGCATTACAATCTACAATTATTCATACGTACAAGTGCGTTCCCACGGCCAAGCCCAATCAGGGTAAAATTACTCTTCGATTTTTTTCCAGACACTTTTCAATTATCTCACAGGTGCTCTCACACAGCACCCGTCAATTCGCTCGGTAGTTGGGTAAAGGAAAGGCGGAAAAGACCGCGTTAGCCCCACTTTTGACAAAGATGAAAGTTACTAAGCTTCTTCTAGGCGTCATGAACAATTAGACTGCAAGATCGTTCAAGATACGACGCCAAGAGCATCGTCCCATCACCTCTCCTTCACGCTGTGCCGCGCCGCATCGATCTCCGTGGCTTTCTCAAGTTCTGGATCAACGGCTCTCGTGACCAAAACGGGAGTAAAAGGTCGCGTCCGGTCCGGTCCGGTCCGGCCGACCACGCGTACCATCCTTCGCATCGCCGACCTGTTCTGACCACTGACATCCTTTCTTTTTTCTCGCGATGCACGCACAGTATCTCGGCCACGAAGAAAAGAGGGCGTCTCGCGCCAATTTCCCCAAGCCCGAATATGGATTCATCTTTTTTAAGGTCGAACCTATTCAGGGAATAGGTTTATTATCCAATGGATAATTTGAGATTACGAATTCCTTCATGATGTACGATCGAGATTAATTCATCTTCTTTGATTCCATGATTTAGTGATAAAAGTTGCACTACTACAAGTATTTTTTTGCATATTTAACCTTTATTTCAAGCAAAAAAGTGCTGGGTAAAAAGCGATGCGTAATCGCACAGCGTCAAAATGATTTTTTCTCCTTTCAAACATAATTACCATCTTATTTCTTTATTCATCTGCTGAAACATTGAGTGCTTTCTTTTTTTCAAATTGAAGGCTGTAAATTGATTGAAACAAAACGTTCGTTTTAGTTTCAATTATGTTAAAAAGCGTAACCGTTTCGGTTCAGTCACAAAGCAATTTCAATGTTATTCCGAAGGTGTTTATGACAAAAAGTGGTATTTACCATTAATTATTTTTCAGTACAAATAAATTTATAGTAAAATCTGTAATTTATATAGTAAAACATTTTATGTATACTTTTAATATATTAACTATTTACATAATCTAATAAAATTTATTTAATACCTACTTACGTAATCTAATAAACTTTATAGAATAATGCAAAGTATGTCATAAGTGTATTTTAATAAACTGTAAACACTATCATGTCCAAGATATTAAACGGAACCTTATGTAATACATACGGATATAGACTATGTATTATAATTGAAGAGTATTTAAAAATTAAAATTAATTGTTCCTGCTCATCGTTTATGGAATGTGAAATTATTCTTTCATGCAATAAACATGGCGTTAAATTGTAAGAAAATTAAGTTGTTTCACTGCACATATTTAAAATTGGAATGTGGAAAAAATAATATACATCCGCGTGAATCCATCTACGTCTCAATTCGTATTATATTTTTGTTTTTACAAACCTTTAATTATTTTATAACACAACTATAGCAATTGACATCTTTTATATTACTTTTTCATTCGCAGAAATTGTCTCTCTCATGAGGTAAAAATGTAGTATTTACATGGTAACAGTGTTATTGGTATCTCTCATTTACGCGTATGTATAATTATACATTTCAAAGTTCCATGTTGTACAAATAATAATTGATGCGCAATGACTTTAAGTAAGCCATTGCACAACGTCGTTGCTAACTTTCTTCCGTTTTGTGAAGAAAAATAAAATTTTCCGTTGGATGTAAATTAAAAGCATTAACTAACAGAACTGTCCCATCTATTATTTTCAACTCTCTTCAAGACAGTTCCGCAATTGTCCCTGAACACAAAACCTGAGCAAGGCTAGTAGTTAAGATTTTGTATAATATCCGTCACGAATAGAGCATAAAGAGGCAAGAGCCGTTCTCGTTTCAACGCGGGCAAAGATCAACGATCGGAAGATACAACGCGGACGGCTTTTTGCGAGCATCGCCGGCTCTACGTCTTAAGTCGCGAATGACGTGAATAAAGCCTCCTACGCCTACGCCACCGCCGCCGCCGCCGCCGCAGCCTCCGGCCCCGCGAGAGCGTGCAGTTCCGGACGTGGCGGTGTCTTGTCCGTCCATTAAACTTGCATCTGTATCGTCACGAATACTCGCCGTCGCCGATTAGCCGCTATATCCTCCGGCGCGGCGCGGCGCGAACCGCGGGGCGCGGTCAAGGGCCGCTGATGCGTGTGCAAGCACGATAATTATTGCTCGTCGTAATTATACACCATCGAACAATTTTCAATTTGCGCGATGCATTGCAATCGACGAAGCGCGTAGAGTACCATCGAGTTACCGTCGAGACGAGAAGATCTTCGTCGAGATCGCAGAAACGCTGCGAGCTCGAATCAATCAAAAGTTCGTCCTGTAACGACGAATGACGTTTTACAAAACGTAACATTTTCTTTTTCATAAATTCGTCTTTTTACACATTTCTTAATTGTCACAAGAAATCCTTTATTTTGATTACATCGATACCTTCCTAAAGCAAAAGTCGTTTCGAAATCGTCCTGAGAATCCGCAATCTAAAATCAAACTTAATAAAGGATAATAGATACTGTTGAAAAACTGTAGACGACCCAATTTCTAAAATTACATGTCAGTCGATTAATTAAATTTTGTCAAGGAGAATACAAACACTATTAACCTACAGAAGGATCCTGAGAACTTAAATTCAATTTACAATAGAATAACAGGTTGCGCTTAATGTCCTTCTTTCCGTTTGTTTACCTATCTATTTGAAACTGCTAGTCGCACTTATGCGACATTTAACAATGATATACCTACACGTTTCTAACTAGTGCTGCCGTTCTCTGTAATTTTTAATACCTTGACAAAGTTTAATTGTTTTACACACATTTGACAATGGGAACACGTAAGTTCAGCGAGCATTTTTGTTAATTTTTGTGCTTATAGCGTGTTATTGTTAATAGCACCTAACTTTTGGATTCTATGGAAAGAAGATGCCCACTTGATTTATTCATTTTAATGTCTATGTTGCAACCGATTCACTTGAAAAGGACCTAAATCTGAGGTCGAAACGGTGGTAGATACATTTTATTAATAACCGCATTTTGCCAGCAAGTTGACGGAATTTTGGATTATTTATTATACATTGGTTTTCAATTTTCATTATTATACAACTACTTTAAGAAAGTAGTATGCGGGACATATGTGGGACACCATGAAAAATATTAGACGTAAGAAGTACTTTATCATCGCTATTAGTTATTGTACAGGATTATCTGTACAACACTGCAATACGATAATCATGATAACACAGGTAACAAGCTAATACAAAATTAATTATGGCTATCGTAGGATGCACCCACGACTTGGATTTTATCTCGAAGACGTAGTTTTACAAACGGACGGAGTACAATGCCGATAGAAACCGTTATTGCACAGAGATATCGCGAACCAATCTTGTGCATAACTCATCGGCATTGTGCGCGAGTCGCCGTGAATTGCAGCTGCAGCGCGCGTCAATCGGAAGTCCGCGCCTGGAAAACCGTCCGTTTAAAGTGTTACGATAAAACTGACTTGGATTCGCATAGTTGTGCAAAACAAAAAGGGAGGGATTAAAAAGGAGAAGGGGAGAAAGAGAAAGAGAAAGAGAAAGAGAGAGGTACAATCCGCCGATACAATCGATAATCGCCTCCGTCGGCTTCCCTTGCATTGCGTGAGGTCGCAAGAAGCTGCCCGCACCCGCTGCCATTGTCAGTCTGATCACGAACTGACCACATCTACTGCACGCGCGCGATCGCGAGAGGAGCCGCTTGCGCGCCTATCGCTCCTACAATCCCAACCGATCCCTGCTGCTACATTTTCCGCACGAATGTTTTGCGCATTCTCTTGAACTCGATAAATTTACGGTCGATGAGTTGTCATTGTTCGTAATTTGAAATATCAGAACGAGTTCCGAGACTCCGCGAAACTTTCTGATGGCGTCGTTATTTACGACATCGTTATTTAATTAATAAGATGACATTGAGGGATAATTGAAGAAAGTGTTTCAAACGCTTGGCATCCTTCACAGCTGGATGATATTCTTAATATCACTCATCGCTTGAACGATAAAATAATAATCGATCTCCGAAAGAGAAAATGCATATGAAATTGTTTTGTTTCTTGTAGATTTTAAATTACCCGCGGACTAATACTCAGTTTATCACTAGCGCGTCTTTTCTTTTGCGTTTTATTTTTTATGCTCCTCTTTGCCCCGTCGTCCGTTAAGGAGTAATCTCTCAGAGTAGTCTCACGCAGAGAGTGTTGTTGCAGCAAGACACAAATGAATTTTATACATGGTACTCGAACTGGTTTTCATATCATTTCGACATTAGAAAGAAGTCGCAGTAAAATATCATAAATTCCTCATTAGAATTAATTGTGAAAATTAGCCTTGCGGTTTACATCAAGTATTTCGAGTCAACATCGTATTCGATCGAGCGGAAGAATCGGACTAGTCGCGACGATGAGAGAGACAAAGTATACGGTGCGCGATCGGCCGGGCGGCTTTGGACGGAACAAGATCTCATTTCCAGTTGGCTGGGTCGCGATAGAAACACAGAGAGAAAGAGGGAGCTGTGGAGAAAGAAAAATAGAGAAAAAGAAGACACGCGGCTCGGTGCGCATCGCCACTATCGCCAGCAGCACGCGCGCTGTATCTTTTTCCCCTCTCGCGTTCGTTCCGCGCGCGCATGAGAGATGCACTCTCGGCGTCTCGGCTCGGCTCTCGACGGCGAGCGGTAACTTTCTAGAGATGACCAACGGTCGCCTACGGGGGATCACCTCGATTCCGGTCCCTTCGCGGATCGTTGATCTTGGCCGAGTTTCACGGCGCGGCGGCGCTGCGACCTCTTAATCACCGCCGCGCTCACCAATTTATCCATCGCGAGATTCATCTCGTTACCCCGGCGAGACTCGTGCACAATCAGGGTAGTACTCTGCGTGTCCGGGGGATTGCGCTAACAAGGGTCCCGGAGTCATACTTATGCTTTCTAGGTATCTTAATGAATTCCATGGAGTTGCATGGCCGATGATCGATCACGTTGTACGATGGTACATCATCTCGTCGCTTCCTCGATCCAGAGCTCGGGGTCGTTTGTTCATTAATTCGTTAATTGAATCGTTACCAGGAAACGTAGCGCTAATTATACTTTTTGTCTCTTGCATCACGTAGATATCGACAACTCTGTCGACAGCTCCGCGCGTGCTGAGCTTACGTAATCAGAATGTTAATTGGGAGCACCAAACTGGTGGCCGCATCGAACAGTCGACAGTTTGAACTTATATCCATCAATGCCCGCGGCGGCGGCGGCGTTTCAAGCGAACAATCGCGTTAGTTTGTTGTAAATAACTTGGACGCATGTTCCGTACGCGTGTAACGGATCACGCAGACATTGTTACGGTATTTCCGGCGTAGCTTTATGCGTCGCACCAAATTCCGACTGTATGCACGCGTTGGGAAAAGCGCGATAGAGATCTGCACGCGCGTCACGTCAGAGAACAATTCACCGACATTCGCGGAATACATCATCAGAGGTACAAGTACAAGTTTGCAAAACCGTAAGGAAGAATAAGCCTGGGAAATTGTTCAACAACCAACAATTATCACATGTTTTTGTCTTATAAGATAGAAGATAAAGAATTATTTAATTGGCTATATTTTATTAAAGTTCCAATATTACGCCAGTTATTACTCAACATTTAGATCATCTTTAAAATACGAATGAAAATTATAATTGTAGACAAGGGTGAAAAACATTAAAATATTGAATAAATCGCGCGTATTGTAATAATATATATAATTACAATATAAATATAAATAAAGATAAGACCAGGAGAGATTTTGATACTTGTTTCAAAAAAAATTTCGGCGTATAATATATTCTCGTCTTGATCTCTAACCCGGAGATCTTGTCTCGAAATTCTCAAAAATCTCGTCATGTGCGTGCACACACAAACGCACACACAAGCGCGAATCACATATATTTCACTTCATCTCGAAATATTTCAAGAATTATTAATTGTATTGCTTTATAACATCATCTTTAAATTTGATAATAAAAAAGTTTAAAAATTTGCTTAAATTGTAAACCTATTTAAACTCTTTCATCTTGAATAGTTGGAGTAACTGCAGTAACTTGGGAACATTTCTCAAGGTGCCTAACAAATTAAAAAATAATTTTATAAAAATATACAAACTTATTCAAATTTTTATTAATGTCTTTTGTTTTTGAAATTAAAAGTTGTTATCTTCTTCTAACATTTTCATAATTTCTATCAGCTCAAAGATATTTTAGAAAAGAATATAACAATTTCTACAATTTTTCAAGACTCGAGATTTTCGAGAATCTTTTTTTCGAGAATCTAATCTTGTTTTGTTTTGAAACTTAATACAATAGTCTTGTCTCAATCCAAGACAAGACACTAGAAGTCTCGAATCTTGACGGCATCTTCACATATAAATTAGAGTTACATATTTTGCATTTGTCACGGAGAAAAATTGCCATTAAGCAGAAAACTGCAAAGAGTTTGAGAATTTTTTGAAACTCTTCATAAGTGCTCTAAAGCAAAGCTATGCATTTGTGGGAGATCTCGTCGTTACGTATGTAATTTTCCATGTGACCGTGACAGAGGAGGCAGAAATCTCAGCATTTGCTGACTTGCACGACAGGGTCGTCCATCAAACGTTAAACGAAGTTTATCTTCTTCCGGCGGTGATTTTTCCGAATGACATGACACAATTTTTTTATTTTCTCTACAATACAGATAAAAAATTGCAATCGCATTTTGTTTGAATGGAAAGAAGCCAAAATCGAAACCATTGTTTTCTTTTAATCGATAACATATTAATTTCTAATAATTACTTTGATGCATAATTTATTGATATTTTACAATGTAGCTGATGTTTTTATTAATTTAATTATTAGAATATTGGAATTGTTATTAAAGATTTTTATTTCTTTTCAGACGGTATCCAAACGGATTCTGATCCAAACGGTATTGTCCATTATCCAAATGTACAACGTATTCTCGTGGAGAAGGTAATTAGCACATTTATTATAACACATTTATTATTATTATTATTATATATATAGCAAACAATTATTTAATAATTATTAGTATTATACTTTCTAATAATGAAATACTTATACATATATAGAAAAGAATCTTAGGACAGATTAAATGATCAGTAAATAATTATTTTTGCTTTCATAAATAACAGTTTTATTTTAATTAAAAACGGTAAAACATTGTATTCTCGATGTTATCTTTCTTATCAAACTATTAAGTACTACTAATTATACGAGAGCCAATATTATACGACCGTGTATCTGATGTATCAATGGCTGACCTTCTTAAAGCTTTAGCCTAAAAAGATCCAGTTACATGTATGCATAACACATTTCTCAAACCGGTAAATTGTTGAGGAATTCAGTCTGCCTGTTTTACACGTTGTTTGCACGATGTGAGAATAAAATCGAGCTAGATAAGAAACGAAGGACAAAGAGATCAAGATAACGTACGAGTCGTATAAAGAATCTCGAATAATCCTGACAGAAATTGCAAACTGCTTAACTTATTTACTCGAAAACACGAACAATTTAGCAAATGTTGAAAACAATATTCAAATTTATTCACTTTCGTCGATCTCTCCGACATAAGAAAACCGACACGTAGCAGTAGCTACGAGTAATGGCAAATTTCTAAGTGAGGAAAAAGAAGGAAACTTAAAGTCTCGCGCCTTCTTACGAGGCGGAAGTGATACACGATTCTAGTTTTGCTCATACATATGTATAGCTGTGGAAGCAAATTTTTTTGCAACGATACGCAGCGTGCGGGGTATCTGGTAGATTGGCAGAAAGTAGAAGGCAACAAGCGCCGCGCGCCGCGCGCCGATCGAATAAATTAGCATGCAGCCCGCGACACGTAGATCGCAGGTAGAGAAAAGAAACGCCCGATCGATGTAACTGTTAGTGATAAAAATATACACGGAAGATGCGATGCGAACGGGCTGCTTATTAGCGCGGCGGCCGTGCCGCTGGGTATCGCGCTGCGCGCCGCGCGGGGCAGCTGCAGCTCGCGTACTTGCACTTGCGCTTATAGCTTATAGCAAAGTCTTACCTTCGTTCGCCTTATGCCGAGGAATGACTTGCTAATAACACGAATCGTTATCTAACGAGAGGGAATCGGACGTTCCGCGGTGGAACAATACGTTCTCTCTTTCGCGGAGAACGGGCAGCCGGGGCAGCCCGCCGATAATGACAGATGAGCGCCGAAAATGAACGGGTAAAGTCGTTCGTAAATTGCACTTTGCGTCCGCAACGTTCTCTGCATCCTGATTCCTCTGACGCTACGCCACTCACAGATGTTCCTCACGTGTACTTGATTATCCCCGACGTTCTTCTTAACTCTGCATTATTGAGAATGGAGTTCCCCCACAGGGAGAAATGTACAAAAGTTATACACGTAAACTGTTCGCGAATACACACATACATATATATATATTATATATAATTAATTTATATAACGATTCTTTTTCTTTTTCTTCTTAGTACGATGATCGGGAAGCACTCGACATCGATGCCCTCAACAACACGAAGAGGGCCGCCCGTAAAGTGCTCTTCTTCAATCGCGTGCCGAAAGTTGGTTCGCAGACCTTTATGGAGCTGTTGAGAAGGCTGTCGATAAGGAACGCATTTTCATTCAACAGGGACCGCGTGCAGCGAGTCGAAACCATACGTCTCGCGCCGATCGAGCAGGTACGACGACCTCCAGCAAGAAAGCCCCATCAATTATCATCAATCGCGCGATGGCGGCCGCTCGCGTAGTAATTACCCGTTTAATTTACAATCTCGTCGCCGCTAACCCTTACAAGGTGATATAAAAATCCAACGATACTACCCGATCCAATGATTTAAGCGTTATAACGGTTTTATGTCTTCCGTATTTCATGTTTTTTTCCTCTCATCTTGATAAAATTAAGGAACAAGAGAAGAAAAGGAACAAGAGGAGATCCCTGGATTAAGTAAAAAGAAAAAGGAAATATTGGACGAGTATCTAAATATTATATTAAGGACATCTAGAATCCACGCGATTTAAAGAAATGTTGACTCCCTTTGAAAAATCTTATTTCCCGTTTACGGGATTTATTACAAGCTTTATTATTACTCGCAATAACGAAAATAATAATGGAAGATTAATCACTTTTTGCAATATTCTTTCAAGTACCAGAGACTTTGCAGATTACATATAATTTTCATTTAACTTTCTTTATGCTTTCAGCTACATCTCGCCAGGATGGTCAGCAGTTATTCGGAACCGTCTGTTTACGTGAAGCACGTCTGCTTTACTAACTTCACAGAGTGAGTGCCACGAGATTAGCCTTGGCAATTTAAATGATTGCTACCGTCATTTTCTATTTTCTTGCGTCTTCTTCGTCAGATTCCACCTACCAGAGCCGATTTATATCAACATAGTACGCGATCCCGTGGAGAGGGTCATATCCTGGTATTATTACGTAAGAGCACCGTGGTACTACGTGGAGAGGAAACAGATCTTCCCGGATCTACCGTTGCCCGATCCTAATTGGCTTAAAAAGGACTTTGAGTCGTGTGTATTGAAGGGTGATCGAGAGTGCAGATATTTGCAGGGTGAGATTCACGAGGGCATCGGCGATCATCGCAGGCAAACTCTTTTCTTTTGCGGACACAGCGAGAAGTGCACGTAAGAATGCTTGTTTGCGAAATATCAACAAATTGCTTTTACAATCACTGTATAAATCAAATTTCACAATATTAAATCATTTTTAATAAAATGATAAATAACATACAACGTTATTATATATATGTAATAAATATATGTATAAACAAATTATTTTCAATCAGTAAGAAAATTATTTAGAAAAAAATTATTCTCTAATATTGTTATAACTGTTGTGGAATACGACGTTCTAATTACACTTGTACACTTCTTTTCCGAAAGACCTTTCAATACCGTTGGTGCCCTGGAGCGAGCCAAGTTGGCGGTGGAAAAACATTACGCGGTAGTTGGCGTCTTGGAAGACATAAATACAACTCTCACGGTACTGGAAAACTATATACCACAATTTTTTCGGGGAGCTACCGATGTTTACTATGGTAAGCCATTAATTAATTGTCGATCAATTTTTATTTTTAGCTTAATCAAATATTAATTTAACACATTACGCATTTACATTTGCACAAGATTTTTTTATGAGTTTTTTTTATGATAATCAAATAAAGTTATATGTTATCCGAATAATTATATTGTCTTTTATTTTGTTTTGTTTTGTTTTTTTTTTAGATCAAGTAAATTCCTTTACGAGAATCAATCGAAACTTCTTTAAACCGCCAGTCAGCGAAGAAGTGAAGAATTTGGTACGCAACAACTTTACTCGCGAGGTCGAATTCTACCAATTCTGCAAGCAGCGACTTTACAGACAATACAGAGCTCTCAAATTACGGTCGAATGTTCCGTAATTCGCAATCGTAATGTTCTTTGAAAAGGACATCTTTTATCTGTTGTCGTGCGAAGACAATTATTAAACTTAGTGAAAGACATTACAAAGAAAAAATACATAATAAAAAAGAAATACCTTTCACTGCAGTCGCATTCAATAATTTTAATGATAGATTCGATAAAAATTTACAACAGAAGAATAAATTGCTTTGAGTAACAGTAATTTAACATAGTACAAACATTTAATCAAATATTAAATAATGCAAAGGAAAATTAATTATTTTATATTATTTATTGATAATAGAAAAATTTATAATATTTTTTGGACTAATATCAAATGAATATAGCAGACTGTGCTACATTTGTTCAGTCACAATTGATATGAAAATTTTAATAATGGCTACTTGCTGAAATCAGAAGTTTGTAGCATTTTATTGAAGACTCGTTTACAATAATGATTTCACAAGTTAAAGACAAAGAAGAAAATATGTATCTGTTTCCTTCGCAGTGATCCTATTTGGTTGAATAGTTTAGGGAAACCTGACAAAATATTCTCGTAACATTATCGAATTTTCGATTATAATGATTCCATGACATCAAAGATAAAAAGAGGATAAATCAGTTCTTCGTGTGACTCACTGTGATGATTTAGTTCCATGCATTTAAGAAAACCTTGAGAAATTTATTGTGAGAAAAAGATTCTTATGATATCATCAAATCTTCAAGCATAACGACATCTCGTGACATAAAAGACAAAAAAGTCGATTGAAAGTCATATGATGATCCGAGTTTGACGTATTTAGCAAAAATCTTGATAGGCTTATGATGAGTCTAATGAGAGAATTCCATAGAAATGCAATTAAAATAATTATTAAAGAAACAATAATTTGCGTGCATTTAGCGAAATGTTTGTGGAGTTTCGAAAGTTGCGGTAAATAATGTACCGTTTTATATGAAGCTTGCTATGACGTGGATGCATCGCGCAATCCAGAAATAGAGACACTCCCGTTAAGTGCCGAATGATCACTTGCGATCAGACGTCGTGTCGCTATTTTTTTTCTTTTTTTTTTAACAGACGTCACCACACGACACAAATGCAAGTTTCAGGCACATTTATCACTGTAGGAGTATTTCGCGTTAATTAATAGCGTTCACAATGATTTTTCTCGCTGGCGACGTATGAAAGACGTAAAGACTGATAAAGCAATGATATTTTTTTATCGCGGAATGTTTACAATCATAAAGAGAAATGTACAGGGTAATGATTAGAATATATCGCTTTGTAAGAGAAAAATACGTTTGTACTCTCATCGATTTACGATTATTTGAAATAAAATGCTGCCATTTGAAAAGCAACGATTACTTTTCTCTTCTCCTTTTATTAAATTATCTCATCATTTAATTATTTGTTAACATATTTTTTATTTATTAAATTGCTAATATATGTTGCATTATACTTGATTGCTAGTATTAACAATGTCTTTAATGTAGAAGAATATTTTGATATTTAAATATTAATAAATGTTAACTCTCGACTTCTCATGTCGAAAATGTGTAGTGTAGCTTCACGGTTTAAACGAAATGTATGTGCCAAGTCACGCCTCCACATTCGATGATACAACCTCAAGTTCAAGCGTTATAGCGTTACTTTTATTTCAAGAATCTAAAGTTTAACGCGAATTACGTAATATTTGCATGCATTCGTTTTATATATTTTCTTAAAGTAATAAGTAGTTAATATAAATTTTATTTAGAACTTATAATTTTGATATGTAATGTGACTTAGCATTTAAACTTAAATAAATCATAAATAAGATTGAGGTAAGATAAGGTTCGGAAATAAATTTTCTTGAACGTGGAACAAGAAAAAAAAGTTATGAATTTATCTTTTATTTATTATTTTAATAATAATGTAGAGAACAAATGTTATATATATTATATATACAGATATATACGTGTCTGTGTATATGTATATATAGTTTGCTCCTTCATAACATTCAGCCTTTATTAGCGCATATTCGATTTCTTTAAGATGAATTTAATTACGATCAGACGTCGTGTCGCTATTTTTTTTTCTTTTCTTTTTTTAACAGACGTTATAATGTATTTATGCGAAAATTCATCAATGGAAAAATTGACATAAAAATAGTTACATTTTGTTATCAAACAAATTGTACAAAAAAATTACAATAAATATAGAATAAAGAATTTTGATGATGACGAAACATACAAAGGTAGGTGTTAATAACGCATTAATGTAGCCATTCGATAATTACATCTCATCATTATTTTTAATAACATAAATAATATTCGCGTTTTCGATGATACAAAAGATTCGGTAGCTCGACTTAGCCCAGAATATATCTACATAGAAAAATATATTACGTAGTTTCAACTACAATACTAATTGACGCTGTCTTGGACATAGAAGTACTTACAAAGAGACATGATTGAATTGATAATATAATGATTAGACAAATATTTGGAGGCACATTTTTTATCGGTCCATTGATCCATATGTTCTTGTTAACAACGTGCACCAGTTGCATATTATAAAAATTAGATATCTGTAAGGTTTTCTATACAAATTAATACTAATTGTCGTTGATCTAGAAAGGTTGAACAGGACGGATAATATATATGGACGGTACTAATATATACTGTCTCGTATGTTTTGTCCATATTTGAAAATATGCAATTTCAGAATTATATATAAAGGTATAGAGTGATTCAATACAATTTCTATATTTTTCTTTCTTAATCTTCGATGAAGTAGGTGGGATGTGACATGTATACTCCAGAAAGATTTAAATTCCTACTTTTTATTTTTTTTTTCGTTTTAAAGAGTTTATTCCCTTTTCGTTATTATGTTTTATTGTTACACCTTAAAGAACAAGAATTGATGTTATAACAATGAAATGACAATTACTGTCGTATTAAATCAATATAATATAAATATTTACGGTGAAGATCACATGGTTTGCAAAATTGAGTTTTTCCACTGGCAGCAAAAAGTTAAATTAATTTCAATTCATTAATTTAATTAATTAATTCCTTATCTTATATTTATTATTGATAACGTAACTTTCAAAATTATATAATAAGACAGAATAATTATTTATAATTTTTACAATTTTCTTCAATTAATTTAATTAATGGCAAAAATTGAGATATCACAGATAAAAGAAAAATTGAGAAATTTCCCAGGAAAAAAATTGTTATATATATATAATTACATATAATCATATATCAAATATGTACATATACATATATGTATATTAAAATATATATAACTGTACATAATGATATACAATTATACTTATATAAAATATGTGCATATACATATATTAAAATATATATAATTATACATGTTTTTATATAATTATATATAATTATATATAAAAAAATTATATATATAAAAGATTTTTAAAATTAGGATATTCCGATGTAATCAATATTCCTTCTAACTGTTTATAAATCTTTTGACAAATTCAAACTAAAGTCTAGCTTCGTCAAAGACCATCAACACTAAACTTTCAAGTTTTATTCCAGTTAAATCAATCGAAATTAATCAAAAAGTTTAGTTACAATTCAGTTATATTGTCGGGAGTCTAACAGTATATTTTACAATATTGTACAATTATATAACTATCGATATCGTGCCTTCTTTCATCAATTTGTTTTCTATTATCCGCGACGCAGCATTTATCTTGATAAATCACCGAACACGTAACAGTGTTTGCAATAGGTGTAAAATTGCCGAAAATTTCTTCTGATTCCTGATCATTCTTCTGCGTCCAAGACCGACGCCTTTAAAGTTACGAAGCGGTTAAGATAACGTACTTATAAACGGAGACTAACAAAAATAGTTCGTTCTACATATACGCCGGCTACATGTCAAATCTCTCGAGTATCCTTCCTCACTTTTTCATCTAGACTTGTTGTAGAATGTATTGTATTGTAAATCGCTTTAATAGCGTATATATTATATCACAATTGTGCTTCTCATGCACAACTTTTCTCCGATATTTGTCCTCGCGCGTAATATGTTCGCTTAGAAATGACCAAAAATTGATATAAATCTTCATTCAGATGTAAATCATGAGTTCAAAATGGTTACACAAAAAATTAAAAAAAAAAAAATATATATATATATATATATATTTGGGGTTGTTTGTCATTACATTAATGATTTTTTGAAGGCCTGTTATTATATATTAATTAATGTTACTATATTGCGTGCTGTTAAATCGAAGAGATTATTACGAGTATTCCGATATAATAATCAAATGTGACAGTATTATCTCAACGTGAAAACAATTTGCAATCTAAAAAAAAAAGAAAAAAATTGTATTTACATATATGCGTAAGTAGAATATATATCCTTTTACTTCCACAAAAAATTGAATTATTCTCAATTTTAAAACATAAATATAGAAAAAGATGATTAGTTTTACTTATACATTACCAATCATCAATCTTATTGCCCGTTAAAATAATACAAAATAAAAACAGCCCAGATGAATTATTAATGGGATTGATACATGTAGTCGTTGTAATTTCATCCATTCATTTCGATGTACATCGCGCAGAAACTATAACAAAATTAATTTGGTGATCAAAAAATATAATTTTAATAATCCCTATTATTAATTCTACAATTAATTATTGCTAATCCCAGTTATATATAGCATTATTGTTGATAACAGTGAGGATTGATAACAATCTTTAGGAAAATATTTGTAATTGCTATAATTGTTTTCGTAAATATTTACTGGAAGTATATATTGTGTACGGTCTTATGTAATTAGTTCTTACAATCTTCTAATAATTTACTTCCGTAAATAACATACATACTTTTCATAAATAACAGTACTTCATCAACATACGATATAGCATCTTTGCATTATTATTAACACACTCATATTTATATATATTTTATGGAGTAAAATAAGATCAAATTTGACAGTTTTCAAATTAACTTGTTCTTACATAAAAGTGCAAAAAGATTTTTATTTATATGTGATAATATAAATACAACAGTTAAATATTGTAAAAAAAAACATTTCTTTAATTTTTAGAAGACCTAAAGTATAAAATTGAAATTAAATAAGAAAAAATATACTCTTAACAATATGTAGAATAAAAAAAATTCTTTAATAGGTACATGGTATGACTTCTTAATAATCAAATTATGCAACAAATAATAAACATTAAAAATTATGCTAATCTTATAATAATTTTACAAAGTTTTATTGATATGCAGAATTCAATAGCTAGATAATTAAAAAATTGTCAAATTTTCTCTCTCCTCATCACCTTATTTTATCCTATATTAACATGTATTATACACAGAATATTCTGCTAAAAAGCTGAAGTTTATAAATATATCATATGCCGGAAAATTCTAGAAGCAATATTGTCTGATAACAAAATTATTGATTTGTTTCATGTGTGTACATATCGCATGTCTCAATAATGGTGGTTGCACTTATCATTCGGTAACCAATTTTTATCATATAAATTATTATTAAAAAATATGATTTATGCAACAGGTCAATAATTCCGAGATTAAATATATACAGGAAAAAAACATTATCTTGAATTGGGGAAAAGATAAGATAAAAATTTTTATATAAAGCTCGCAACAACAGATATTCTGATAAAATGAAAAAAATATATGGTTATATTCGTATACGCGTAGAATTATAATAACAATTTTATCGTAATTTTTGGAGCATTTTTTAGTATATATTTAATCTTATAATTATAAAATAAATAAAATAATATTAATCAATTACAATTCTATTAATACACTTTCTAAGTATAATTAAATAATTTATTTGTTAAAATACGAAAAAGATATCTCAAAAGTATATAAGAATAAAATTTGATAAAGGTACTAAAAAATTTATACTCTCGTTCGCAATCACAAAAATACAAAACGAAACTTATATAAAACTAAAGTCACATGCGACTAATAAAGAAGTACAATCAATTGCATCCAAAGATAAAATAAAATTTTCAACTATAAAATTAGAAAAATCTATCAGAAGATTTATACTTAAAAAAGTGTCCGCAAAGTCCATTGCATACATTTTTTTATGCGGAAAAGTTATTATTACAATTAATAATGATATGTACAGCGATTGTCGTAAAAACAACAATAATTTCAATTTTAATTTTACGTAATATAAACGTTAAATTGAAAAAAATAATATCAGTCAATAAAGGACATACCTGCCACCAATACTGACGCTACCTGTACACACATATGCATATATAATATATGTACAAAGTAACATATCGCTCCCAAATGGAACTCTTTTTCTATACAGTCTCCATCACGATAAAATATCAGTCTAAAAGTGCCATTTGCGAAAACGAATATAAATCACGTTAAGTTATATAGCATATTTGTTTTTGTACATATATTATTGTTTTATTTTTTATAAATTTTTTTATTTTTCAACATTAAATAATATTGAAGTTAATTTCTTTTCGGAGTAAATCGATATTTGGCAAAGAGAATAGGCGATTGAAAATGTTTATAATGTTATGTCAAATCGAGATATTAATACATCTTTAGAGACATTAATTGAATTTCAATCGCATGTTTCAGTCAATACCGAACACAATTAATATTCTGAAGAAATAGTATGTATAAATGTCTCTGTATGTAGTATCTCATGGAACATCCACGTTGATGTCTAAATTCGTACGACGTCGCTAATAAGAACTAATATTATTATATCTGTGTTCGTTTTATTATCGTCTATCGTCGTTGTATTGGGCAACGCTAACAAAATCGCGGCCACATGCGATTTCTTCATGCGATCAAATGAATGATCTATCATCCCTAACTCTGACATAAACTCTGCAAAGATACTCCATAGGAACATATAAACCGTCTATTTATCCTTAACATTTCCTATCAATTGTATTGGCATATTCATGCCTTTTCACAACTTTGAACTTTCAGACGAGTATTCGCTTTTTACTTCATTGAAAGGATTCTAACTTTCAAAATTATAATCTCCATCGACTTAACAAATACAGTTTGAGACAAATTATATGAAAGGCGGAAATAATTTTCACAATCTCGTAGTACATACTTTGAAAAGAAATTTCGGAAAGAAAATATTTGACTATTTGACAGCAGTCTCTGATGTTAATCTATATACTATTTCTTAAAGGTACTTTTTGAAAGTGAATTTTTGTCAAACTGAAAAATAAGCTTAAACAGGCCCTATTGTATCTGAACATACAATATCTTTCACACTTTACCTGATAAATCACAGTGCGCGCGTACGCACGCGCGTTGTGTGTGTGTGTGTGTGTGTGTGTGTGTGTGTGTGTGTGCGCGCGCGCGCGCGCGCGTGTATGTATTATTTCTTTGCTTCCAAGATACTAATTCAATTATCAAACTCAGGAACGTAGAATTGTTTCATAATTGAGCAACTCCATCCGTTCATTACGAAGACATTCGTTTATCGTAACAGTTACGTCATTGTTCCCATAATCCACAATCAAATACATATTTTTTCATTCGTTGCTATTTTTTTCGTAGTCGGCCGTTTGAAAAATTGCTATTATAATTGCTACTATAATCTTTCCTTTCTAAAAAATATTATCCCAATAATGTTTCATGCTCGATATCCTTACAAAGATCAAGATATGCTATTGAATATTTCGAAAACTCTCCGAAAGCTCCCTGAAGCAGTAGACAACAATAATAGATTTCGAATATTCCATTTTGCACTTACAAAGCACGTTACAAAGCACTTATTTAGGAACGTGTAAAAACCATTGACTACCGCAAACTCGCTCGTCATTAGCCTCTTCAACAACTTGATCAGTTTGTTCCCGGAGCCACGTCGTTGTCATATATCACTCGTATTATCGAATCAGACAAACGCATGATCTGAACGTCTATCAGTAAAACGTCGACGTCCAGCTTCCACGTCGACACTCGTCGGCGGTGATCGGTATATATCCAGTTGATGACGAGGCTGGCAGACACTGAAAGCAGTAATTGGCACCAGCGTTGTTATCCCAATGTTGCGCGCCTTTGCATTGGAATCGAACTGCAAACTCGAGCCTCTGACCAACCAGTAACGTGTGGCAATACAGAATAAAAGAGAATTTGTCGCTGAAGCCGTCGCACGAGTTAGGCACATAGGTCGCCTGCAAATCGCTGAAATTCCGCCAAGAATTGAGGGAATATCGCACATGTACGGACTTATGGAAATCAAGATTGATTACGCGCACCGTGCCCTGGAGTGCCAAGGTCACGGGGTCCTGTATCACCACATTTTCCAAACAAACCTTACGCTCGCGCACTATATCCAGGAAGTTCGACAAACCGCCCGGTTGTTGAAAAAGTGGCACCAACATTCGATCGATCTTTTTTGGTATCGCCGGCGTAGATCTGCGCCTGCCATCATTCGGATAACGGTCGCACCAGTCATCACCAGTGGACACTGTATTATCCGTATTACTGTCTGGTCGAAAGGTGTCATCGTAGATCAGGTCGCTGTACGCGGAGTTAGGTATCTTCGGTATTTCGTCCATAAACATTCTCACATCGGCTAGATCGAGACCAAGCTTGTCAGCGAATCTGACGATCTTCTTTCTGTGCGGTGTACCCGGTGGCGTTTTTCCTGTCTTCAAGGAGGAACACCTTCGAACTCTTTGCGGTCTGTCTTCCTCTTCCTCCACTATCTCGCTGTGACTCTCTTGTTCCGGAGATGAATCCTCTTCTTTCGCGATAGAACTGCTGCCAAATTTCTTTAGTAACAGGCACAGCTTTTCCTCGTCGCTATCGTTTTTCTCAATTTTTAGCTTTAACTCGTTCCTCGAGATCGCCTCGGTCACTGGAGCATCGAAGTTCGAACGTTCCATCGTAAGCGCATCCGAAATATCAATGGTACTACCGTAAGATGAATGATCGGTATCGGTATCACTGGTAATCTCCTCCACTTTTAATTGCGATAAATTCTTTGGTAACGTTTCAGATTTCAATTCTATACGTTCTCCATTGTCCATATTTTCAATTACGTTAACCACGTTTTCAGCGCCGTTAAAAGAATCATCCTTCACTGTTAGGTCACTGTCAGTCTCAACATCTTGCGTCATGAAAAGACTGCCGTTTCTGACCTCGCACATCACGTTCTTCGATATACCATTGATACAGTGAACGTCATCGACCTCACGTTCATTCATCTCTTCTTCCTTTTCTTCCTCCTCATCTCGTTTATCGAGTTTGTTAAATACCTGCACTGTGCTGATGCCATTATTCGGTAGTTCAGAATCAGAATGAGATTTGGGCAAACAGATATGAGGGATAACGGAATCCTGGATCGTTCTAGATGGACTCTCGTCCTGCAGAGATACGGTACTGTCGTCGAATGTGCTCCACAGAGACTCGTGACTAGGCGACGTCGTTTCCTGAGAGCTTCTGCCGTTCAATGAGTCTTCTGAACTGCAGACCAATCCTTCTTGCCGGCGACCATTCTCGCAAGACGCAGGGTTTCTTCTCGACGAGCAACTCGATTCAGATGTTGTGTCGTCACAGCGTTCCGGATGCATTTCCGTTCGCTTGCGTTCGCGTCCGTTCAACGTAAGTTTGGTTCTCGCGAGAGCAGAAGCATTGGAGAGATTCGTAGTCTCGCTGTCCGAAGTGCTGCTGATAGGATCGAAATAGACTTCGCCCTTCGATTTATCCGCATCCGAGGACTCTGGATCAAAGAACACCTCCGAGGAGTCACTGTCAGGTGGCGTACCGGTTATCGGCGACGCGAACACGCAGGATTCGGGATCTTGATGAGCGCCTGTGACGCCAGACGTCATCTTGGTTCCGCTAGGCGAACAATGACAGGCGTCGTGATGACTTGCCTTCAAGCTCTCCGGGTTTACCAGCAGATGCGCCAATTCGGCGGCGGTCGCTTCCTCGGGGGGCGATCCCGGTCCATCCACTTCTGCCTCTTCTACTTCAATATCGTAAAAGAGATCCAATTCCGAACTGTGTCGCGGCTGATGCTGAAAGATCGGATGCTGATTATTGGTAAGATTACTGGCGATTACGTGCCGATTACTCGACGATGGATGCAACCAGGAGGTCTCGCACGGTTTGGCGGCATCCGCGCTCCGTTCGGGCGAATCGTTCTCGTTGCCCAGTGACGTTAGTCGTCGATGAAGACACCGGGCGAACGCCTCCGCACTACCTCGACAGCTGCTGGGAAGGAGAGAGCTGACCAAACCGCAGGAGGGTCCGCGGGCGTTGCCCGCTGAGTCCATGCTGTCCATCTTAAGGACAGTGGCGTCGGACGTTTCCTCAGCGTGCCTACCCTCCAACGGCAAGGGCGAGGTCAAGTCGTTGCCTCGGCCTGCCGGCAGGCTGGCCGAGTTGCCGTTCTGGAAAAAAAAAAAAAAAAAATGAGTTTTGTTTGCAATTACGAAAATGCGAATAAAATTGGAGAAGATTGCACATGTGTGTATATGCATGTATACAGTAAAGTTTTAAAGAAATCAAATTTAACTTGTTATTTGTCTATTAATTGTCAAAATATGAGATATAAAATTTTTCACCGCAAACGATCTCTTACGACGCAGTAATGTCGATCGTGAGATATTAAAAATGATAATTTTTTCTTTCTTTCGAGGAAACAACAGTCGAGATTATTAGTCAAATGTAATTGCGCTAAACGTATATTTCCTGGTAAAATATCTTGCGCCGATGCTGCTTAGGATTTACGAGCCTACGATTAATCATTCTTATTTCATCGATCGTGAGTCGAGTATTCGCGATATACAATTAAAGTTAGCTCCTTAATAGCTTGTTAACGGTACACCAGTAGAAATACAAAAAAGAAGAAACAAAAAGTTAACGCAAACATGTATTAATGACGTAGTTCGTCATTAATAGTAACGAAAGTCACAACATTGGCTCATGGCCATAATATTACGCGTATCGAAGCAGCGCTGCAGGAAGTACAAATGATTGGTCATTACGATCCACGTGCAACATTCTGACGCACAAAGTCCAGCTCCAATCGAATCAGCCTTTGATTTTTTGTGGAAACACAAAATAACTTAATCGCATATATACGTATCGAAAAATTAAAAGAATTACTTAAATTTATGTAACTACTTTGTACTCTCGACACGAATAGGCGAGTAGCGTGAGTCAAGGTTCACATGTAACGATTCACAATCAAAGGAAATATTTAAACATTGAAGTGTAACTATTGGCAAGACAAAAGAAGTATGGTCGTCTTTCTTGTATTCTTCTTTGCTATCGTACGCCCAACAACTATTTTTGGCATCATGAAAGCTGTAATCGACCGTCGACAGCGACTGGCAAGCAAAACGCAGCGCAATCGCTATTTGAATCACGCTTTATGGATGAATGAATTCGTCGTCGAAATCCATCGAAACGCACAAACCTGGGAAGATCACAAACCACTGATCTTTTACTTAAACAAGAAATCACCGTCGTATCACACGATGAAAATTTGACGTCCAAGAAAAAGAAAAGCAAACACACAACAGAATTATCGCAACGAACAAATAATCGATCAACTGCAGGTTGTCGCCCGATACTATCCGCGATAGATTCGAGAGTGCGCTTAGAAAATCTCATGCACGCCACTGTGAGAAAATTGGAACGATATAAATACACACTCAATTGGCCGCGAATCAATTCCTCACCTCTTGGACGCGCGCACTAAGGTGATACTTTGTTCGTGCGAATTCTGCGCGGATTCGCCGCGTTTTTTTTTTTTTTTTTTTTTTGCTACGTTATGAACGAATATTTGGCAAGCGATTGATCGGCACTTATTTTCATCTCTAAGCCACGACCTCGGACGGAGTAATTTTAAAAAATGCATAGAAAAATAACTCGCTTCTTGATTTATGTAACCGGCGCTTTCGCGACCAAAACACTCATCCCACGTTTGCAGAGCAAGATTTATTCAATTGCGAAGCATTACCCTGACATAGACAGATATCTTTTGATTAAAGATGTACAAATAATTCAAATTGAAATTTGAATTTGAATTAAAATTGAATCCAACCGAATACGCTGCTTTCAAATCTGATAGGTTCGCATTCGAATGGTTTGAGAATTTCAAATCATCGATTTCGAATTGATCGCCTATTTTGATTTTTTCATTTATATCTCCTGCGCGCATTTATATCAATCTTGTATTATTACGTACAAATTCTAGTACCTGATTTTGTTTGTCGTTTTCGTAAACTTGTTTTAACGTTTTACATATAGATCTATATCACAATTTCACAAAATTTAGAATACAAAATTTAAAATTGTTCCATTAGCCTAATAAAGTGCACTGAAATACTATCACTTTGATAGTAACTTTATAACTCATTTATTCAATGCTCATTATCAGTATAATACCTTTACGCTTATTGACTAATAGCTATTATAAATTTTTACACATTATTTTTAACTCATTATGTTTTTGTATAATTATTTTCTAAAATAATTTCTTGCGATTAATTTTCTTGTTTATTAAAAAGGATTTGCGACATTATTGAAAATACTATAATACGATTCCATTCTATTCAATTTCCCAAATGCTTAATTAACACACTTCAACTTTCAGTCTCTTAATATCGAGCAATAAGTAATAATCGTTAATAATAACTTCCTGAAAATATAGAAAGTTTAAGACATCCGTCGGTTGATGTATTATACAAACACGGTCCAGAAATAGTAGCATTGCCAGCAATACCGTTTAATGTTAGATGCGAGTATCAAGTCGGTACCAAACCGGTTTTGCGACCGCGTAGCTCATCGGGGAAAAGGGAGCGTGTGTAAAGGGATTAAATTTGAAGCGGCCCCGAAGTGACAGGCAGGCTTCTCTGTTTTTCCAGTTGCGCTCCTCGCGTACATACACCACAGTTACGTTTCAGACGTAGACGTGTTCACGCGTACCGTATCTGATCGTGTCTATCGATAGTCTAGGCGGTCGTGATAGATAATCGTTATGTAAGACGGGGCTCGGCATAAGCTTAAAGGCTGTTGGCCTCCAATGACGGTAGAAAACACGTACAAATGGAGTTTTTAATCTCATTCTTTCCAAAAACTTCTCATGAAAAACTCCCCAGTCAGCAAATAATGTTTTTTTAAATTTTTTAAAACCAAATTAAGAATAAACTTTTAAATAAACATTTAATAAACGTTGTCTGCTGAGTGAGTCGAGTCTCTTGGATCTACTGGATATTTCACATCGCAAATTCTTATTAAGTGTACAAATATCAAGTTAAAATCTATAATTTGCCTGAAAGGTTGAGGAATTGAAAAATAATGAAAATTTTATGATTAAACTATATTCGTATATTTGTACAATAAATACGAGTATTAAAATTTATTTTAAAAAAATGGATTATTTAATACGTTTAATAGATGCGGAATAAACTTTTTCTCAATGAAAAAATTTGCTTATTAAAAGTATAAACATAATTATAATATACAGCTACATTGATAGGACAATGATAATTCTAAATCTACATTTTTTGCGAGCTATACTTTAATCGCTCCACGTTGCTTCAAATTACATACGATCTTATTCTTGTGCGTTTATGATCAAAATAGAAAAAAATTACGAATCAGATGAGATAAGAAAAGCGAGAATTAAGTAGTTTAAATAGAGATCTACAGCAAAGGGAGCAGAGATTTGAAATTTGTTGTTACGAACTGCCTTATCTGCGATAATGATGAGCGTCGAGTGATCACAGATGCCACGGCTCACAGTATCCTGAATCGATTTTTCTAAATCGATTTATTCATATAATATAGCAATATACAACAATCATTCCTAAGTCTCTTTACGACTAACAATATCACGTATTCCCATTGTCGAGAGAATGAGAAACCGATTTCCAATTGATTCCATTGTAATAAAACGCGTCCTTCGCGAAGAATTTAGTTGACGACGTCAATTTAACAGATCAGATCTATCGCTTAATATTTCATAGTAATGTCATAATATATCATATACATATGTATAATAAAAAAAAAATTATAATATTGTATAAAAATTAGTAGAAAATAAAAAAAATATTACCAAAACTTATTTTTAAAAAATTAAATTTTGATAATTAAAAAATGAATGTCTTGTATTTTTTCTATATAAATCTAAACAACTTTACGTATAATACATTACGATAATGACAGTTATATCGATTTTTTAATTTAACCATTGCGCCTTAAGAAAGCTTGCTTGATATCAGACACTCGTCAAAAGCTCAATGTTTCCAGCAGGTCTATTTTCGCCTCATTATAGAGAGAGATAGAGCGAGAAAGAAAGCGAGACAAGGGGCGATGTTTTATTTCCGTGCGATCGTTCACCGACAAAGTTTAAATCGTAACTACTTGACCCGTGGCTAGGGCACCATTGTAATTTATCGCGACAGATTTATCGCTCTTTCGTGGTCTGCAAGAAGATTGCCCAATCATCATCGGGATCTCGCTCCCTAATTGATTAGTAACAAACTGTGCGGAGATATAATGAATCGTGTTACTTGCGCTCACAAGATCCCCCAATCTTCTATCGAAAGAATTCAAATTCTCGTTATACATTTTATAAAGCCAGGTTCTTTGAATCAGTTGTTGTCTTATACCTGTTTTATAACTGAATACATATAAATTAGTTTAAAGTATTAAAATTTCACATTACATCGTACAATATTATATCAAATATTAGTTGAAAAATTAAATAATAGAAATTAAATAATTTCTCAAAATTTTAGAAACTAAATAATTTCTTAAAAAATATAACCAGAAAAAGCATTTGAGAAGGGCGTTCATAAAAAAAGAGTAAAAATGAAAGAAAAAACAACATTAAAAAAAATCATTCTCATTTATCATTTTTATTTGCTATTTAATTCAGATTAATTCAATGTTTATAAAATACAAAAAAATATTCGAAAAGATTACTAAATATATCATGACTTCTTAAATATTGACTGAACTGTAAGAAATCAAACGACGACCAGATGTTTGAATTGTTGTACTAATTTCTCAGCTAATCAATCATGATGAATTGAGGGACTTAGCGCCATTAATAGCCTGATAAACTGACAGATTTAGAATTTGCGTACGCGTCTCTTATCACTCCGACGAGCAATTATACGGATGTTAGTTATTCGGATTTCGCTTTAATTGATTGAGCTCGCGTTTATTCGCGATAGGACGATAAACCGCATTATCGGGTCATCGCATAAAAGCCTGTAAATTTTTTATTTAAAATCACTATACTAAGCAAATGCGCTCTTTAAACATTTAAATTTAACCTTTAATCAAAATTTTTTTTTCTGCACTTTACTTAACAATAAGACTTAGTACGAAGAAAAGTTGCACATTCTATAGGGATTATGAAAAAGAATTGTTTTGGGACCTCACATTTCGTTCACAGAGCCACCTGTCGCAGTTCAAAAAAATTCATAAAAGAGTAAATAGAGAAATCGAAAAAAAAAAACGTTAACTAATAATCCATTGATACATTTGCAAGTGAACGCTAGGTCTCGAGTTCGAGGCCGATGAGGGTCCGATTTCTTGCCAAGAGTAAATAAAGTCACAGTTTATATTTAGCCTGAATGGAAATCTGCGAAAGCTGCGACGGCTTTCAAGAGGACGATTTTATATGTTTTTCATAAAGAAACCGTGAAGAATGGTGACACGTGAAAGCCTCGCCCTGAAATTCATTCATCTTGATAACGTTACGAATATACGATTCAAATGAAATAAGCAACTTCTTGAATAATGACAGTTTGCTATTCGATATGCATGCGAGTATATGCAAATAATTGCAGAATGCATATGGTAATAAGAGATAAAATGCGGCTTAACTGGCCGTTGCGTCGGCATAGTAATTAATATACCACTTTAATATTTAATTTAAATTCCCTTGTAATGTGAAAAAACTACCAACTTTCCCAATTCTCTAATTAAAAAATCTTTCCTATCAAAAACTAAAATATATTAACTCGATTACATTCGTATGGACAAATGACAATCACGGAGATAAAAATTGATTATTTTATTTAGCTGATATTTTTGTAATAACGTTTAAATGTAATAACAATTAATAACATTTAATGTAATAACAATTTAAATCAATTTAATTGTTATGTAGTTATATGAAACAAATGAAGGTCGAATTCATCATTATTAACAAGACATTCATTAATAGCACTTGGAGTAACTTGGCGGATGGACAGGACACGTTCGAATAAGATTCGAGAGCTCTGCTGATCTATACTTGCCAGTCGTGCAAGTTAATTTCTTATTGACAGCTATAAAATGGCGGGATAAAAAGAGAATGACATTCGACGTTTTATAAAGACATTTATATAGACAATATCCTTTGGCAAGTAACGTACGTGAACACGCGCATAGCTCGTGCATGAACATCACTCTCATCGGCATCCGTCGCATCGCGTCTCAAAACGTATTTTTTTGAAACGTATTAGTTGATTCTCACAATCAGTAAGACATCAAAAACGCTATAAATAATAAAACTATATACGAGTGACAAAAATTCGCGAATAAACATGACGACCGCGCATCTTTTCGTACACCAAAATGCGGTTGAATTCATCTATAACATATTTAAACTAAAAATGATTTCACCGCAAACGTAAAACTCGAAACGAACGGCATTCTGTTTCATAATCAGTGAAAGAAAAATCCAAATTTTTCAAAAAAAAAACGAGCATTTTCCTATCGCAAATTCGACCTCGTCACCTCGCCAGATTCGATATGCTATCACGAGGAAACTTTCCGGGAACCGAGAACATACGTCGTTAAACTAACGCTAGTCTACAAGATTTGAAATAAATTGTTTCATCGTCGCGTCGTCCTCTCGCGAATAAGTATGATTGCATCTGCATACCCGTTGCACCCCCATTGCTAAATGTAGGAGAAAATTAATCTCCGTTACAAAAACACTCGCGTGACTCAGCTTTTAAATCGCATAAGCGTTTCTGACAGATGCTTGAAGAAATCAATATCGCCTTATTATTTAACGGAATCTACGCAGCAGTGTACATTTTTGTTAACGAGAGCTCATTTCTCTGCGCTGAGCAGAAAATTTATTTAAGCTCTCATATCTCCACCCTGACTCATTTACGAAACTTTTTGCAGATTTATATTATATGTGCATCTTATGTGCACATAAATCTATGTAGCATCTGTTCGTAACGAAGCAAACCATTTTCAAAAAACATACAGAATAATAAATTAGTTAAAAAAATTTTTTTATTTATTACCAATTATTATTATGTTTTCTTAAAAATACAAATCGAAGTAACGTCACACCATTTCCAAAATTACAAATCCAGTATTAACGAAAACTTTTATCCATTAGCAATATTATTTTTCTATGGAGAGCACGTATAGTGTTCTAAACAATCGCGTCGATAAGAAGGGTCATTATCTCACACAATAAATGTCAATTCAACAATCATACATTATTGCCCGTTCAATGTTATCAAGTTAGCATTGCGCGATAATAGGTCGCGTAACGTGATATATCGATCAATATTTATCAATGGGTGGCTAGCACGATCCATTCCTAGCCGGAAATCAACTTAAATACTAATGCAAATTCTTTTGTATTTCAAAATGGATAACAGTAGAAAACTTGTCATTCTCTCATATAACTAATACGCAATCGAATACAAGCGTCTTGTAAAAATATCTTATTTTATTTAAAGAAATTATAATAAATTATTAAAGCTATTCAAATTAAATCACCATATCATAAACACATTAATAATAACAGTAATGACATAATCTTTTCATTTGGATAGTTTCGCTCAGTAGAAATATTTTTAAAAAGTTTTCAAGTTCCAACATTTGTGAATAAAATATTAGGAAATAAAACTAAACAAGAGTTTCTTGTTGTTCTGTTATAATTTTAAATGAACGTGAGGCTATATATGTATAAGACACAATTATTATTTAATAATAAATTTAATAATAAAAATTTGTTACGCAGAATTTAATATCTAATTATAATCATAAAAAATTAAAAAAAAATATTGCGAATTTTGTTACAACACTTTCAGTGTTAATATATATATATATATATATATATATATATATATATATATATATATAATATATACACACACACAAACACACACACACACACACACACACACACACACACACACACACACACACACACACAGTCAGCATTTGCGTCATAATATAACAGACTGAATCAAAATAAATGATCATCTTTATTCAACGTGTAAGAACGTAATTATACATACGAAGCGATTATTATCAGATGTAAATTATTTGAATAATCGCGAAGCTTGTGTAAGGCGCTAACTAGCAATTGCGATTCACGTAAGCTTCGTGGCGCTCGCAGTAGTTGCTCTAGCTAAACTCATCTTCATCAATAATAACGCATCGACACTGGTTGACTCTTATAATTAATGTCTTTTACGATTGGTTACTTTTAAAATGCGTTCCGAATGAGATTCATTGTTATTCACAAATATAAATTTTTAAATATACATATTTCAAGTTTTTTTTTTTAACTTTATTCTTCTGTATCTCTAATCAGTTTTTAGAATTCGATGCTATTATTATTGTTATAATTCGATGCCAAGGTAAAATATCAAAAAATAATAATATGTAACAATCAATCAGTTAACAAAATTTAAATCTAGAATCTAAAGGCTGAAAAAGCAATAGAACACTGTTCACTTGATCATCGTTTATCAAACCACAGCAGGCTCAGAAACAAAAATTTTAGCGCGTTAATTATAGAAAAACAGAAATTAACTGGTACAAAAAAAAATTAGTATTAAATTATCAATTTATTATTTTATACATGTATAAGCAAGAATATAAAACTTCTTGAGAGAATTTATAACCTTAAACAAGAAATTTTATATTCTTGCTTATATGAAACAATGAATCATTGATTTGATACTAATTTTTTTTCTGTGTAGACATAACCAATCGGAGTATGCTTGTAAATTGTGAGACGATAATTCTGTGAATCGTCTTTATAAATTTCTTTGTTGACAAAAGTAAAGAGAAGCTGAATAAAAAAAGAACTTATTCTGGGGTAACGATTATGCAGCGTGAAATATAGCGCTGTGTATGAAAAAAAAAAAAAAAGAAAAAAATAAACACACTCGTGATGGTATCGATGTACTATAATTAGAATGTATATTTGTATGGCGGATTTTATCGCGTGCTGCGACGGTGAATGTACGCACAATCGCACATACGAAATGTAATTGCGTTGCACATGAAAAGCTGGATGAAGCAATGAGTCAGTACTCATGTACGAAAAAAAAAACTTTTTTAAAATTCAAACAAGATTTTTTCAACAAATTCAAATAAATAACATATAGATATATATAATTTGTTTACTATAGTTGTAATTGTAAAATAAAGGCATATTTGAACAACTTCTTAAACGATTATCTTAATCTTCATATGTTCATAAAAGCTTATAATTTTATTGTATAATTCCTCCTAGCGACCCAACTTTAGATAATGTCACCTTTCAAATGATAAACACTCGATACTACACTTACTGGGAAAATTTCGCATCATTATTATTACGATAGATTTATGAAATTTCACTGACGTAAGAATTGATTTCGTAATGTTTCTAAGGTTGAATCCAAAGTTTGATAGTGCACGATAGGCGAATCTCGAGGTCATGATATTTGAATGGCGCGAGAAATATTGCGATGTATTGTAATATAAAAGGAATGATATTTCTCTCTCGTTGTAAAAGTGCACGTAAGCTATCGATAATGCATTTGAAAAACGATGCATCGAATACGTATCAGAAAGAAAAGTATCTTACAATACATTGCATTCTTTAACGAACATTGATGATGATTATAATTGTGAGTTTAAATTAAAAAAATATAATTTTTCTCCTTAAATTAAAACAAACATTATTCTGATTCTTCATTGCTGGTGCAAATGTAAAATCTTTGAGAATAAAAAAATAAGCTATTCTTTATATTATAATTATAATTCTGTCATTATATTTCTCTATTTCTCCCACAGTTACAATATAGCATTAGTTATAAAATTATTAAAAATATGCAGATGATGCGGATAATCTGTTAAACAACAACTAAAAAAAAAACGTAACTTTCCTACATCCGTTCGATCAAGCGTTTATTACCAATAATTATCGAGTTCGATGTAGATGTGTATAAGTGTAAGTATTTTTTCATACGCCACCGTTGCATACGAATAGATACGTTTACGTAATCGCTCTGCATCGTACCAATCAGTTCTTCTTTACGACATACACATGCATTATAAGAATTGTCCGCAATCAGCGATGAAACGATTAGCGTTGATATATTTATAGCAGCTATAAAAATTGACGCCACTCACGTATATTACGAAACCTTGAACTTCTCTCGGCATATTTTTGATAACCGTTGATAATCGACGGACAAAAAAATAATTGTAATCGTATTTTAAAAACAAACGTATACCTGATCCATTGAAAGAATCTTTAATTCCTAACTTTATTATGCATAACTGATTATTTTCTAAAATAACACATTATTATTAAATATTCATAATAAAAAATTAATGCTTAGAATTTTTATCAATTTTTTGTTGCATGATTTTTTATCTATTTTCTAGTTTTCAGAAAGTAAAAAGATTGCATATTGACTTATTGTTGGAGTAATTTTTAAAAATTAAAACATTCGTGAAAATTTAAATAAAATAATTATAAAATTAGTAATAACATTTCATAATGCAAATGTAATTTTCTTAAAAATCATAGTATTATTAATAATATCTTCAATTGTTGGAAAAGTCAAACAATAAAGAAAGGTTATCGCTTTAACATTAACATGATTATCGCTTTAACATTAACATGGCAAAACTTGTGCAAGAAACGTCATCGCAATATATGCAATCTTTTTATTGCACTTGAAGATAATCTTACAATTTGATAAGGAGATTCAAAATTCATATAGAGGAAATGGATTTAAAATTGTATGTATGTTTCGACAAGAAACGTAACTAAAATCTTTATTTTGTTAATATAATCATTAAAAAAATGTAATGTTTTACAGAGAATATTTAATTCTCTCTATATGTATACATATATATATATATATATATATATATATATATATATATAATTTTCTGGTATTGTATAATAAAATGTATAATAAAAATTTGTACATTGCAATCTGAAAGAAAGTTTTGCGATCAACATTCGTATGTCGAGAAAAAATAATTGAACTCGACACATGACAAAAAAAATGTAGAGGGACGGAAACTAACAGTAAGTAAGTAAAACGATTAAAGTTGCACGATAAGAAACTGCGTGAGAGAGGCTGCTTGATATATTCGTTATATCATTAACGAAACTTTAATAACATTGTTCTGAGTCAAGGAAAGGGGAATTATCGCGGTTATCGTTATTCGTTGCATCTGCTCAGCAATAAATCCACGGTTTATCTCCAACAAAGCGTCTGCACGTCTCGAAGAGAGGAAGAATTCGTTCATTCATTCGTTACAGTAACTAAATGGTACATGGAAAATTCTATTCTTGCGATTATCGGCATTATTTTCATTTCGAGCAACATTTCCACATAATTCTGCTAAAAATTTTGCGATTATCTACAATTGCGCACTTAATCAAGCGCTAGATTGGTAATGAAAGTGACTTGTGAACATTAAGAGAAGTAATCCGAACGTATATACAATTATCCATTGTAAATAAGATATTTCATAATAAAGACTACGGTCATGATATGACCGTAATATATAAAGAACTCGACACGACGACACGTGACGTTTTTACAGTAATTCTGATCCAAAGATCAAGATCTGCTTTTTTCAAAGAATTAATATTATTTTTCACGCGTAAAATTTTTTCGTGTTAATGAATTTATTAAATTTTGATCTTATCCTAACAGCGTGTTCCACACACACACACACACACACACACACACACACACACACACACACAAAACCGTACGAAAGGTATTGGAATCGTGTAAAAATGCGACTCACGTCCGTTGTGACAGACAATTCTTATCAAAACAAATAGAGGACTCGGTGACTCGTGGAGGTCGCCGAATCGACAGCAATTCGCATCTGATATTATCATAACGGCTTCTTATCGGTCTGGTCGGCAATGATGCAGATTATACAATGATGTAGATCCAGCGCAACTGATTGTGAATGCAGTCTGCGACGATCGTCGCGTCGCGCGTCGCCTCTCGACTCTATTTTCGGTGTCAAGGCGCTCAAGAAGGCTCTCCGCTATCGAGTCGACCTTCGCATTACCGTCAATACCGTGGAATGTTAATTTATTCGTATCACGTATCGAGAGGAATAACCTTACTGTAGTCAACCCTTGGAGAATCTCCCCGACGCGACTATGAAAATAGTGCATTCGCAACGTACACCGCACGCAAGTGCAACAAATTGCATGATGAACCCTCATTATGTCTTTTCGCAAAATGTTTCAACATTTTTACGCAAATGTTACACGAAACTCGCAACCGGCTGGGGGAAAAATAATAGATTCTGATTTTGCATTCAAATTTCTTTCCAAGTGTCTTCCGGCAGTGTCATTTTATCCTCGTCTAACATTTAATAAACAACAAAGACAAAATGACACCTGGGAGACCTTCGGGAGGTAATTCGAATCCACTCCCTTGAAGAATCGTTTTTCAACCAACGTACATAATATTTATGTATATACATATATTCTATTATCATTACTTACAATTAGTTTAAATGCGCGCGGCTTAAAAGAATAAGCGATATTTTTATTTACCATCGATTTGGTTTGTTCCGCAGACGTTTTCGACTCATCCTGGATTCCTTTCTGTGTCACGATCATTTTCCTCCGCAATATCGTCTACTAATTGACGATTTCTTATCCAAAAACTTGCACGTAAAGGATCAGTGACGTTGTATCACGTCGCACAAATCGTAGTACCATCGACGATCATGGAGTTCCGTGCAGGCCGGCATATTTGCGGTTCATCAAATACGAAGAATATTATTTATATATCGGTATAATTGAGTGATAGGATTTATTCTTAGATATGGAATCCACTCTTGTATCCTCACACACGACAATTCCCGACACGAATAAAAGTATATCATAATGCTCATGACGTTCCGCCATATGATGACGACCTCACACGAACAAAGCCAACGCACAACACAATACAATTCAGTAAGTCATATTGTTTTCGCACATTTTTTTGCTCATGATTTCGTTTTGAAAAAATTTTCTCAAACCTACGTACTTTGTGTTTATTTTCTTCGAATCTTCCGCGCTGGCATTCGACGTCAGTAGCAACGCACAGAATTTAAATTAAATGCGACGCTACCGTAAACTCAAAAATCCCAAACTCCCATTCCTCAACTGGTACCGAGAGACCATCCAGTTGGTCTCTCGAAAACGATTCCGTTTTCTAAATATGTCACGATTTCTTTTCCTTCTTTTTTTAGCGCGAGTCTTTCCGAACTTAACGGGTTTCGAACGTCGTTGTTCAATTTGAAGAACGGAACGCGAATAGTTATGAAGATGCCTTTTCCTTAATTTTTTTATCGCTCACGGGCAACCGTTCCGTGGATCGGTCGTAAATTCGAACCGGTCAAACGTACAAGGATTTTTTTCGGAGCGACAAAGTTGCGAAGGCACCGCGAAAGGAGCGTATGCGTGAGGACAGACACAGTAAAAGGAGCCGGCACGACCGGCCGGCTCTTACACTGACTTCTGACTGGTCGAGCTAGTAGTAGGTGACTCCGAGAACCCCTGTCCCCTACCACCATATCGCATAGCAACCGTTCGTAAAGCGACTGATAACTGCTTGTATGTACTTCGTCAGGCATCGACGGATCTCGCCGAACGCGATATGTACATATACATACATCAATATATTCCAACAAAAAAAAAAGAGGATTGGAGCAGACGAGAGACTGAAGAATGGCGCAGAGGGGTGAAGGCAAAGAAACTTTGATCAATCTGTTGGACTGTTGATCGGAAATAATGTACGGAACGTACCGGACACACGAGTGCGAGAGAACTGAACTTCGTATCTTATCGTTTGAAATTACAATCTAAAGCTTCGATTGAGAAATAGAAAATTTCCTACTTCGAAAATTAAAAAATCAGAAATAAATTGTTAAAATCACTAGAAATGATCAAACTTATTGGATAGAAAATTTCATTCTTCTTTTTTATTCGGAAAGCACTAAAATACAATTTGATTGTATTAATATTTTCCATCTTAGTCTCAATCATTTTACATTTGAATGTTTAAAAGGAGTTTTTAAGACGTTACAATATTTATAATATATTACAATTTTTTATAATTTATTTTTTTAATACTTTCAATCAAATATTTTACTTCTTCTTAAAAATTACCTTTCAATAATACTCATTTTTAAAAATGTTCACAAAAACATTTTTTGGCTGGTTAAAGTTTTAAAAAATTTACATTAGGAAGTCTCATCCAAGGTTTAAACAAATTGGCACACAGTCGTGAATTTACATCATTATCGCACCTTGAGAGGTGTTTTATTCTCGAAGGTGCGATTCCAAAAGAGTCGAGTCAAACCGAAATAAATTTATGGCGCTTCTGAACAGAAAGAGAATCGGCGCGGCGCATTCGAATTGTTGATACGAACGATCGAGAAATGGCGTGTTCGATTTCGTTGAAATCGCGCACACACCCAAGAGATAGTAGTGCACAGGTCGTAAATCGGAGTGATACGACTTCAATTTTTAGCCTCTTCGCATGGACGGCGCATATCGTACTGCCAATAATAACAATTTTCGTATGAGCGTTGTGCACGCGGAAAACAAAATAAGATAACAGTGTGTAAGTTACGTATCCGGCGCGATAAAATATTGTAAGAAAATGCTAGCGCGTGCATCTTTCGGTATTACTCAAGTGACAAAAGAGATCGTAAATTAGCAATCAAATAAAGAGAGAATGAATACAAATAATTAAAGAGAATTAGGATGATTTAATATTTATCTTTAATATATGCGGTGACTTAACTTCCTGTCGCGACATCGACCTCCTTCTATTGATCTTATCGTATGATTTTATCGATTTTCGTCACGATAATGCCGATATTTTCAGATCCAAGTGTGCTCGACCCTGAGGCTACATTTTTTTTATAAATATTCCAATCGGCCAATAAAAGTAAATAATAAAATTTTATTTCTCATTTACTTTTCTACGAAAAAAACGTGCCCCTTAAACAGCATCCGTAGGCGTTCTTCAACGAACACGAACATCCGTTTTATCGCGACAGACACAAATTCCCACTCGGAAGTAAAATATGAGTTACGCGTGATAGAATACAAATTTCCCCGGGAAAGTATCTTCGCCTTTTCTCCTCGCAATCCCCTTCCTCTTTCTTATCGACAATAATCCGAAAAAATATACATAGTTTTTTCGCAAAACAGTAAACAAAATAAGATTTTATTATTTATTTTTATCGAGCGCGTAATGGTATAATCGTAGATATAAGATTGTGATTCAAAAGTTTAATAAGCAAACGACGTTATTACCGGCGCGCGGCACGCGGCGCGCCGCCACGCCGCCGCGCCGGAAGGATAAAAATGCGGTTGGCCGATTGGCCATTGCACTCGACGATGCATCGCGAGACAGAATCGACTCTCCACCTTCGTCCCTTCTCGCCCCTCCGTCTGTTTCATTTTGCTTTTTTTCTTCTCAGCGACTATGTAACCACTCCCAGCCCGGTTCCGTCGGTCCTGTCGGACGTTCGCCGTCTGCGAGAACTCGCCGACCTACCGTGAATCGTCACGCACGATCGACGCAATCGGCACGACTCGTTGTAGTTTGTTCCTCTTTCTTGCGGCGAGTGTTTAAACTCCCAGCGGTTAGCATGATCGACACGTGATAGTGAGAAATGTTTTTACGGTGCAATTAAATTTTCTCTTGAATAGAGAACCTGTATCATCATTATTATTATTATTATTATATTATAAGAAGAAATATTTTTAGATAAAGAATAATCAAAAGAAAAGAACAGATTTATTTGTTATCCGAGCGAAGGACTGAAAGATGTTAGAAAGCACTCTACATATCAAACGACATTTATATTAAGCGATTTTTTTATCAAATATTTTTATATATGACTGAAAATTTTCCTAAATTTGCTAAGTGACTCATCTTGTACAACATGGGTATGAGTTTGATGCTATAAAATCTATAGATAGCGAAAAATATTTGATTTACGTAAAAGTATTTGACTTCTTACAAAAAAAATATTTAACTTCTTACAAAAATTCTCCAAGATGTCCCAAAACCATCAATTACTGCCACCATCGAAAAGTAATGACGTTAGCTTAAAAAACTGTGAGGATAAGTAAAGAAAATATTTTACATTAATTTGATATATAACATAAAGAAATTTTTAACAATATATTTATTAATTAAAAATAACTTTATAAAAAATCTTTTCTTAATTTTAATCCAGTCAAATAATACAAGCAAACTATACATACAGCAAAATCAAACAATCCAATAAAATTTGAGTAAGAAAATATTTATTTTTATCGTAGTCACGTTTTTTACAAATAATAAAAAATAATTTCATGTATTAACTAATATGAAATTAAAGTACAAATAATCAAGTATATGGAAGCATATAAATATATATTCAATTTAAGCTGATCATAAATCATAAAGTTTTTCTTTTCTAGACGAAAGCTAATCGTGGACGACCATGTAATAGAAATTGTTTTTTTTCCAACCCTTTCTATATTAATCAACTATGTGTGCAATTAATCTTTCAATGATCGATGAGTAGTATTTTATATCGTGAGAAGTATTTTATAAACCATCTTTATAGATACCATATGTTTCGGTGCTCGTTTTTATTTGTGAACTAAAGGATTAATTTGGTAAAATATTAAAAATATGTATGTGTGTGTAAGAGAGAAAATCTACACGTCATTCTTAAAATATAACAAAAAATCTTAACAAGACAGATTTAACAAAATGCTGAGTCGATTTGCAAAGAGAAACGATCCTCGACAATGACCTTTTTAAATATCCGAGAGAAAAGCGACTTCCATGCCGATAACGTGGGAGGACCGATAACGCAGATGCGACATATTTAAGGAAAATACATATGACACATCGGATCGAAGGTCGTGCTCCTCAAGGTGACCTTCACTAACGCAATCGCCCAGACCAAGGACATAGAAGCAAGATTCGCATTTTTCCAATTTCTCTCTCATACTTATTCACTCACTCATTCAGTCACTCACTCACTCACTTACTTACTCACTTATTTACTTACTTACTTACTTACTTACTTACTTACTTACTTACTTACTTACTTACTCACTCACTCACTCACTCGCTCACTAATTCATTCATTCATTCACTTACTCACTCACTTATGCACTACTCACTCAACATTGATATTGAATTAGAAAGATTAATATAAAAGTAAAACAAAATAAAAATGATTCAATTTTGAAATAGAAAAAGATCCAAGCGATTCATTCGAATTTGTACAAGCGAGAAATTTCATCAACTTCATTATAAATCTTGGAAAATAAAAGATGCAATTTTATTTTACAATTCTGCATTCAAGATCACGGCATTCACGGTCAATGCGATAGAAATGGCAGAGACCTCGACCTTTATCGACTAAGAGATCTCATCGCGATCTACAGTCTGGCGGCCGTCTCGTCTACGCGCAATCGGCGAGTCGTGATGTTCGATCATGGCCGCGATTCGCGTTTTCTCGAACAACTAGAAATAACGAATAACACAACATGAAATGTTAACAACACATGCAGGTGAACAAAAAAAAAGGAAAGAAGATAAAAGATCAAAAGCGAGCATATTTCAACGACTTTGATGTGAAGATCAAAGTTCTAATCTAAACTTGTTCTCTTTTTTTATGTGTCAATAAGATTGGACAAAAGAATATTCTTGTGATAATTTTAAACACTCGTTCATAAATATCACCTATCCAAAAGGTAACATTAAATTTTATCAGTATAATTAATTACACGATTTAAATATTGTCTACATGAAGTAGGATAAAGAGACCGAACTTCATGCTTAGAGAGTAGCAAAAGTGGACCCAAATTCCGTAAAAATGAGTTCGGTATTTCTAAGCATGATGGATACTCCCACCACGGGTTCTAAGGACTATTAACCAATAAAAACGGTAGTACTAACGATTATGCGACGCGAGTGACCAAATACCGAACTTATTTTTATGACGAAATTCGGGTCCACTTTGCTACCCAAAGTTCGATCTCCTTATCCTACTTCATGATTGTCCGTATCAAAATAAATAATTTATCAAGGAATTTAAATTTTTTAACGCAAGACTGCAATTCTAATTTGCATCAAGAAATCAAAGTTTATTACACGGAATCAATTTTTGCAAATCTACTCGTTCACAATTTCATTACAAACGGACTCGACACAAATCTATATTTGCGTTCACGCGAGATGGATCATCAACCACAAATCGTTTCAACTTGCTCGTAAAGCGGTATAGCATTTATTTTCGTCCAATGGTAGAAGCTGATACGGCAACTGCAATCTTCTATAAGGTACATGCATATGTTGAATATCTCATGGTAGAGCACTGTTAAACGTTTTGTCCCAATGAGAGAAAGAAAAAGACTAAGAGAGAGAGAGAGAGAGAGAGAGAGGAAGGGGGGAGAGAAAAAGAAACGTAGCTCACGGAACTCGCTAGTGATAAATGGTTTGTTGAGCCATCAATTCGCAATAACTTGTCTAATCAGTAAATTTTCTACGTCGGTCCTTCTTTATTCTTCGTTCATTTTTTAATTAAAAAGATCGTTCATCCTTTTCCCTTTTTCCCTTTCGGCTTGATGTGATTTTTCAAAGAGAAAATCCAATATTAAATCCTTTCTCTGCGCGAAAATTAATCTTCATATATTTTATTTTAAATATATGTATTTTTGTTTAAAATCTAATATTTAAAAATAATTTAAATAATTTTAAATAAATTTCTGTCAATGTCATCTCACGATATTGTCGATGATAAAATCAGAGCATTGGCATCGCAATGCGATTGTGTCAAATGAATAAGCCGATATAATCAAGCAAATCATCAGAATAAGCGCTTAAGAAGCAAACTCCCCACAGAGTGAATCATATCATTGTGTTGATCTACACAAACCTTATACATTGTATTCACCCCCAACCGAGGGGTTAATGGCTGCAAATAAAGGTAAGATGAAGAGAGATGAAGTATCAATGCATTTTATTCTCACTTAACTTTCTAATCAAAATTATCAAAAATTATTTTAAATAAATTTAAAAATCTGAGAAAGATTCAATTCAAATTTAGAAATATTTTAAAATATATCTTATTAAAAATTTAATTCGCTTAAAAATTTTTTTAAATTAAAAAAAAATATATTTATATAAGATTTGAATCGAAATATATTAGTTGAAAATATCAATTAATCAAATATTTTTAGTACTATTAAATATCTTTACTAGAAACGCGTTACCGTTAAATCTTTTTAATTTTAAATTTGTATTGCATCAGAAGATGAAGTTGTTATATACGATACTCTCTGAAATATTCTTACTACATTTTTTTGTCATATGACGTTTATCGTTCATAAAACGTGTTATCCTTTTTTTGAAAAACAATCACACGCGCGCTGCACTCACCGACTCCCCGGAAGGCGTCGTCCTTTCTTAATCCTTTTTTTTTTAAGAACGAAGCTGCACGAAGCGAAATACACTCGCGTTTACTCGCACGTCCAGAAACTCGGCGGAACACTTCCGCGTTTTCGATCCTCAACTTTGCGAAGATAAGACAGAATTTTCCAGAGAGAGATTCACACCGGACAAACGACAGCGACAACGATGACGACGACGACGACGTCGACAACGATGACACGAAGATCGACCCTGGATCTCTATGCGAACGTGCAACGTCTCGTGTAAAAATGACGACGATATTCTCTCGCGTCGGAACGGTTGCCGGCGGTACAAGGGCGTCGAAGGTCGCAGCTGCGCGCCGTGGCACGCAGGTGCGTCTCTGTCTCTCTTTCTCTCTTTCTCTCTTCCGCTTGTTTGCTCGCACATTCGCTCCGTAGCGCGCGCGATTCGTAAACTGGTCGAACATGGCGCGATGTGACGCGACGCAACGCATCGTCTTAACGATGTTGTTATTTTATCGTTCAGATACTCGACAAGATAAAGATGCATCGCTGAATGGATAGAGGTAAAAAAAGACAGAGAATTGAGAGAAGCGGCCTGTTCTTCTCAATTAATCATGCCTTTTTATAGTTAGGATGAATAGATTTTGAGATTATAATTTTTTGAAATATTGTCTCACTCTAGAAGATTTTAAGATCATAATTTTTTGAAATTTAAACTTGTATACACATTGAGTATTCAAACTACCAAACGGAAAGATGAAATAATGATTAAAAAGTATAAAAAAAACGATGCTATAAAGTCTGCTCTTATCCAACATAGACAGAAAAGGATGAGAGAAAATACAAAAAGTTCATCAAAAAAGTACAAACCTACGCCTAATTTATAAGCTGTGTTCCAAAACTCATTGCCAGCACTAAAAATCTATAGTATGTGTATGTAACGTAAATTATAATATAGATTTTTAGTAGTAAATTTTGAAACACAACCACATTTGATCCTTTCATATTCAAAACCGTCTTAAGTACAGTCTTAAAATGTAATAATAAACAAATTACTAAGTTATATTAGCATTTTAAAACATTACTCAAAATGATCTTGAAATAAAAACAGACCATGACTAATTTGTCCTTAATTTAGAATAATGTAATCTAATCTAATTTCCCAGCAAACATCAAGTTACATACAAAAAATGTTAGTTGTAATTTCCCACTCAACAATGTAATTGTTATTATACAGAGTGTTCATTAATGGTTGTCCCCACGTTTTACCATAGGAGCACGCATTTGTTATTTCTAATATAATAATATGCTAGAAATACATATCCGTCGGTAAATATTGCTCCTATGGTAAAAAGTGAGTACAACCATTAATGAACACCCTGTATATATATATATATATATATATATATATATATATATATATAACATTCGTTATATAACAGTTACATTGTTGAATGAAAAATTACAACTAATATTTGTATTACATGTATCTAATTATTAGTATTTGCTGAGATATAACATAACAGAATAATTGCGAACAAATTACCTTTCCTTCCTCTATTATTTCTGCAGTATAATATACCGAAGTTTCCTTGCATGAGATACATATACTCAGGAGTATGATTAACGGTAATAATATGTCAACAAAGTCAGTCACATTGTTGGAGAGTCGCACAAAGTAATTTAAATTATTGTACGATAATGAAGAAATGGTCAACGAAAGGTTGAAACTATAAATCATCTTGAAATCTGAAGCACCTCAAGAAACGCGCACCGAGCGGGAAACACGTTGCTATGTAATCTTGAAATTATTTCGGCAAATATCATATTCCGTCAGGGTAATCGTCATTCGACGTACGTTCCTGGCAGAATCACGAGATTCGCCACGAGAGGCGCAGCGTCGCGACGCTCGCCTTCCTTCGCTCTCGTACTACGGTGCTGCAGATTATGCCGCATTGCCGCAAACGCTCGTCATCGACGCGACCCGGGGGTCGCGTAGCAGCAACGGCAGCGCACAGCAGCAGCAGCGGCAGCGACAGCGACGGTGACGACGACGACAGCAACAGCGGCGACGATACGAGACGACGGAATGTTGACGCAAAACACGGTTCGCAGAAGACTACGAGGACCACGAGGCCGGGTCGTAGATGAGATTAAAGAAAAGGGGAAAAAATAAGAAAAAAAAAGAAACGAAAGAAATATAAAGAGAAAACGAAACGAAAGTCCGCTCACCTTGATCTCCGTCAGGAACCTGACGATCGGCAGTACGATGAACATCCGCCGGCTGCCCGGTTTCATGTATCACTACAAACTTGCGACGGTCCTCCTGACGTCCAGCCTGTTACTCGTCATCTATCTGCTTCTACATTGGGGCATAATGTGCACGAATCTCGAGGCCTGGCGTCACGTATCCACCGTGGTGAGTTTCACTGGATGTTACTCCAATCGGAAAACGGCCCGAGTGATATCGCATTTTCGAACGCGATAACGATTACGCGAAAGGAGAATTCGGAGAGTTCCGAGAGTTGGCACAGGGTGAATACGTCGAGGTAGTGAAGGTGTGCAAGTGAATCCTGCGCCGCCGGCTTAAGGGGGTGAGAGAGCGAAACGGACGCAAGCGTACTCTGCCGCAGCCTCCAGAATGGAAGAGGCATGCATCTCGTTCCGATTCGCGCCGAATTTGTATGTCTTACTCGCATGCGACGTATTTCATATTACTGTAAAGGCCATCACACGTAAACAAACATTTGCTAAAGTAACCGTAAGGTCGTAAGCAAATCGATCAATCGTAATCAAAACTGTGCTCTCGCGTTTTAAGACGCACGATTCCGATTTCTCGATATGCCTACGGTCTTATGGTTATGACTAAATCTTCTTTACGTGTGATAAAGAAGTGTGATGGTCTTTACTTATTAGTCAAGGATTTTTTCTTTGACTCAGTTTGCCAAATGATTGCAAGTTGTCGACAACTTGTCACAAATATTCTCATGGTTGTCAGCAAAGCAACGGAAGGGGGTATCCTCTTATCATTACGTTCTTGCCAGGAATAGTTTTGGAAATATAATATTGACAAATTCTCAACAACTTATCAGCATTATACTTATCACAAATTATAAATGGGAATTATTGCTCACATGTTGCTATCATGGTGCTCACAGATTGGTATAAACAATTTTCAAAATATAGTAAAGACAACTATGGCAAGTTCTAAACGCAACTTACGGCAATATACTTATCACAGATTGACTTCATCATTTTTCTACATTTACTCGACAATAAAACTCAGCATATTGATATTGAATTGACTAAAGCATTTTTGTTGTATTAAACAAAAGGCAACGTAATAGCAGATTGAGTTATCATATTTTGCAATCTGGAGACATATCGCGTTTCGAACACAGAGAACAACAATCGTCTTTTTCTTGATGTAAATTCGTCTACGAGAGAATTCAAGTATGACTGGTCGAGAGACAAAAGTACAAGTTCAGTACAAAGATCGAGTAAAGCATAATTTGCAAAGGTCATTGATAAAATAAATTGCTATGAAAAATTATTACAAATAAAAACGTTACGATTCACTGATAAACTCATCACGCGGAAGAGAAGTCAAATGTACTTGACCGTATTTGGCCGTACCGAAATTGTAAAGTTCAGCTTGAAAATTAGCTGTAATAGCATAAACGTAGTTGTTAAGTATTTTAAGACGCAAAATGTTCTTTTTCATTAACTTTGATATCAGTTTTTCTTATTCTTATTTTTTTTTTTCTAAAGAAAGATAAAACGGAAGTTAAACTGAGATTAAAGCTAATTTGCGTTGGCAGAAATGGACATACAATTTCGCCTTATGACTATTTACGATTATGTTTACGACTATGTTTACGAACGACACTAAGAGACAATTTATTTACTTAAGATAAAAAATAAAAAAATTACATACGATCGCGAGTTTAGATGTAGTTTATATGTACCTTTAATACTTTATCAATAAACATTTACAAACTTATTATTAATGAGAGTTCACCTGCAAACTCGAATTGTATTGATAATCTGGCATCTGTGTTCTAGTAACCCGAATATAATATTCCAGATATCGATCTCCATAAAATACTCCTAATTTTGTCGAGATCGATCCACACTTGAATAAAGCATCTTTCAAATGTTCTGAAATACTTTTAGCAACAAAGTTTTGGAGATGATAAAAGTGTATTGCTTTTAATTTCATATTATATTGATTGTGAATATCAACTATAAAAAATTTAAATTATTTTATTAAAATTACTTATAATTTATAAACAAATTTTAATTACATATTTTAATTATAAATAAGATTGGTTCTTCATCCAAAACGATGAATTTAAATAAATATTTACTGATGAAATGAAGGTCACGTACATTAAAATTTATTGAATTATAAAGAAAAATAAAATTATTACATTATTACATTAATTTATAAATATTTATTACAATATTAAATAACTTTTTTTCTATAAAATATATCAAAAATTTTGTGTTAAAATTTGAACTAAAATTTTATTGTTACAAAGAATTGTGAATTTGTTTATAATTCATAAAATAAAGCCACTAGAATGTCTTATAAAAATCGTAAACTACAACGATATAATCAGGCATAATGTCGATGAAGTCTTATATGACTTAAGTCTTACTTGTCACTGGTCATTACATTCTAACAGTACTGTCACAGCTTAGTATTAAGAAGAAAATTGCTTATGTAATATTTGACCGACACACGCAAGACCGTCATGGAACAAGAGTGATAACATATAACATCCAACATTTTTTCAAGTTTTAGTCTGTATATGCTTGTATAATTAAAAATTTTAATGTTATCAAACCATTTTAAAAACTTTTAAAGTTATCTAAAACATATTTTTATTATATTTGAAATAAATGATACAAAGACAGAGAAAGAGAGAGAGAGAGAGAGAGAGAGAGAGGTACAGGTTATTGTTTCATCTACCGGGCTAAGTTAAAAATAGGTGGTCACAAAACAAATAGTTATTTGACCTGAATGAAACAAAAACATTTAATGAATATAAGTCGAAGTCGTATATTTTTTATATAAATATATTTTATATAAAACTTTATATATATAATTTAATAATTAAAATTTATGGTTAAAGTTATCTTTATTGGAAAGAACAGAAAAGTAAATATTTCTTTTTAATAATATTGTTAGTTTGATTTCTGCTATCATAATTCTAAATTGAAATCACTTCGCTATATTTTTTCGCTTTTTTGCATAAGAAACGGTAATAGGTACATCTTAGATAGTCCGTTTATTAGCAAAACGTAATATATAATAATGAGAAATAAGGCATTCCATCTCGAGAGCGTTTACGATAAGTGTCACCTCGGATGCGCAGAATGCGCAGGCACGCATGACATGTTATACGGGAGCCGCGAAGTCGCGTCATCCCCTCCTGAGACCGTTCCCTCATCGTGGCCGACTCATTGGGCCAACTAAAAATATCACATGAACAACGAGCCCGTGCAACATTACGACATTGTACCATATGTACACGTGCAATATGTGGTTCGTACGAATATATGAGCGCCCACGCGTGAAAAGAGCCCATGCTCTTCCATTGCTCTCGATTCTCGTGACTCGGACAGAGTGCGTGACGGAAAGAACCTCTCCGCTGAAATAGATGCTAAAACCTTTTGAGCTGCATCATTAAATTAATATTTATTTGGAGCAAAATAACGCAAAACTTTGTCGATTATTCAGATAAAGATAAAAAATTATTTTTTAAAGAGAAAGAGAGAAAAGTTTGAAATAATTTTTATCAGTGAGAATAATTACTTTATCAACTTGATAACAATATAACTTTTCTCATTCGGAACCAAAATTGGGCATTTTTTTAAAAAATTTAATTTTATTTAAATTTTTTATAAAGTAACAAATATAAAAAGTATGAGACGCGATGAATGGTGGTTATAAATGTTTTACTTTTAGAGAAAAGATTATCCATTAATAATCATTGTTATTAAATTAACTAAGAAAAAAGAACATTTCACACAATATATACAATTCCACGTTATGTCTATTTCTTATTTTTTTCGTTTTTACAAAATATTTTTTTCGACGAGTTTCTTTCGGAAAGTTTAGAATTTCTTCGTTTAGCCGGATTTGCACAGTATCCGATGATGTAATTTTCATATATATAATATATATATATATATATATATATATATATATATATATATATACATACATACATACATACATACATACATACATACATACATACATACATACATACATACACTTACAGTGTTTCAAAATTCACGAATCAAAATACTATAGCAGAAAATTTATCGAAAATTTAAGTAAAAGAAATAGTTATTTTTATTTTATAGAATACTATATAAGGGCTTAAAACTGAAATCAATCAGATTACGTTTAGATGGTTGCCTCTGTCGTGATGCGATCACTAATACTATCGCTCAAGCAGTAATATTATATCTACATTTTCAATGTAAATTAACTTTGATCTTGGTTCAATTTCTCTTTATCTTTTTTCTAAAAATTGGGAAGAAATAAAGAGTACTCTCTAAATCGGAATCAGCGTATTATCGATCACTGAAAGACAATGAACAGTGGTACACTTATAACTGTATATCAATCAATGACACATAAACTACTTTTCAGTGATAATAATACTAATTCCAATCAATGAGTCTATTTATAATACACTGATTCCGATTAATGAGAGTACTCCCCTTCCACCCTTATCTTAAGAGAAATTACTGAAAAACAGTAAATAATCACTGATTGATCACAGTTATAAGTATAACACTATGAATCAATAAGATTTCATTGATTTAAATTTAGAGAGCAAATTGGACCAACATCAAAAATAATCTACTTCGACGAAGATGAATATATATTAGTGACTCACAATCACGTGACTGTCAAAATATAGTTTATGATTGGTCAGTCTTGATCCTTTATAACTCAAAAACTAGTTTTATAAAATAAAAATGTAAAAATAAGTATATTTTTAAATTTTCTTTTTTAAGAAAACTTTCTTCCTACATTAGAATAGTATATAGTATTTTAATTGACGAATTTTGGAACACTCTGTGTGTCTATACATATAGAGATAAATAATTTTCATTTTAGTGCAACCAGCATCGAGACGGTACCGCGATGGGAATTCTCTGCGAACCACTGTGCACCGAAAAGGGAATACACTCTCTAGCATGCGAGACGCTCCATGCGGGCAAGGAGGCCGTTTTCTCCGCGCATTGGGAAGCGACGCGGCTTGTATTCAAGGCTTCGAGGTGTTCCCTCATTCTCTTTTTACACCATTCTATGCGAGATAACCCAAAAATTACGCGCTTTTTTCGCGTTATATTTTTTCTATTTCGTTAATATTAAAATATTTGAATTCTCTTATCTCAATTTAGGACGAAAACACCTTCCGAGCAATTTGAATCGCTGTACTGGGTAGACGCGACCGATTCACGGCACTTTCCATCCGAGGAGGACTTTATTACCATGATCAAGGATTTGGTTATCAATAAACTGAACGTGACGCTCTCGCAACATCAGCTGGAAAGACTCGGCCGGTTGCGCACCCATCGAATCGAGACAGATAGCGTGAGACGTCGACTGGAGATGGAGAATCTCTGGCCGTTGCTGCAGGAAAATGAATACCTAATGGCGATTTTGTACGAAGACAGGGATGTGTTTCCGCAGCCGATCGGCACGTGCGGCACGTTCTACGCAGTCGAGTACGTCCGGCCGATCGAGACACCCACTACGGTACTGGCTTTGTCCGATTCGAAACCCGAGTGGGCCAAAAGGCTGAAACTCGCCGTGATGATCCTTAATTTACTCGAGGAATTGAAAACGAAATTTCCCGAACCGCTTTATCTTTGCGACGTGAAAATTAACCATTTTGGTTTGCCCTTGGGCGGACAAAAACTCAAATTCTTAGATCTGGACGCAGTCTTTCCCAAGACCATTATTGATCGTGTCATCAGTGACAGTAAGAGCTGCGAGAAGCACGAGGACTGTGATTACTTCGACTGCCGGTCGATTTGCTCAAAGAACAAGCGTTGCGAGTCTCCGGTTCTCAATAATAATTTGCAGGTAATTTACTATATATATATTTCTTATATTTTGTATTGTATCTAAGTAGTATTTCTATATCAAAAATCTATCAAATATAATTACAATATCTTCTGTAAAATACTGCATTATTTATAATTATTATTATAAATAATGCTTTTATAACATCTTTGTTACGTCTTTATGCAATAGTATTAATTAATATAAAACTCTTTAAACAAGAATAACATTTCAGTTATTTATTTAATAACTAATTCTAACATTATTTCAATTTTATATTACAAATTTTGTCGCAAAAGTTTCGTGTGCTTATAGATTATTTGCGAGAAAATTTTTCTTGGCTGGACGCTCTCAGGGACGATAATTATTCCTGGGTTGCTCATGTCGGAACATACTACCAGCACATTGGCGGTATTATTGAGACAATGCGCTAATCCAACCGGCGACACTATGCATTTACCACGTGCGGCAGCGTCAGACAGCTTACAGAAACGACTGCACAACATGCTGAGCGAGATGGAACAAGAATATTCAGCATTTGCGTGAAAAAAATTAGCACTAATAAAAAAATTAATTAGAAGTCACAAAATCAAGTACTTTCGACGATAATGCTATAAATTTACGATGGAAAATAGAAATATTGTTTTTAGAAATTATCGGGACCGTAAATGATAACATTTTTATTTAAAGTTAAAAATCAATATGTACAATCGCATACTTTTATATTATATGTATATTAGTTATTTTTTTTCATTGTATGGACGATCTCTTTCTTAACTAATGTACAAACTTTTATTTTATACTACAATATAACAAAAAATCTGATCGGAGGCTAGTGATGCTAATAGAAACTAAAGCTATATATACTTCATAATTAAATATTTATAATAAAGAAAAATTATATAAGTATTTAATTGCATAAACATAATATAATAAATATCAGATTTATTAGATTGGCAATTGCATGGTTGAATTTGTAAGTTGATATTAAACATTAGAGAAAAGCTAATTAGATTATTTAATAAATTTACAAATGTGCTTAATTAGAAGATAAAAAATGACCAGTTCCTAGATATTTCTTGCATAGCAAATAAAGTGATAAATAATATGTTATAATATTATATATTTATTATCTATATTTTAATATGTTATATGTATATATTTATAGAATATGTTTTTGCAATCTTATCACATATGAATGTTACACTGCTTTATACATATTAAATTTCTGCTTTAAACTTACACAAGATCTATTAGATAGGTAATATTGCCAACTCAAAATAGATATCAGAAACCATGAAATTTATATAATGATTTTTTTGTTGCTTCCTCGATTTAATTTGACGTTCTTTATAATTCATATATAATTTTAATATTTTTTTATTATTAAAATGCTTTACTAAAATTTAATTCCTTATTTAATTAAGATAGCTGACCATGTATTGTTATGATGTCATAAATGCCTTATAACGGAAAGGTACCTAAAATAGGGATATATTCAAGATTTACATGCTATAATATTTAAATTTTTACTCGTGATTAAAAGAAAAAGAAAGAGTATGTATTGTGTATGCGTGTATTTGCGGTCACAATATAATTGTTCATCCTAATGTAGTATTAAAAGAATTTACAAATAAAATTTTTTAAATTTTAACAATATTCCAAAAGATATTTTAACGTTTTATTTGTATACATACTAATTATATACCGGACGTACCTTTAATTGTGACTTTACTTTAGAGTACTTTGTCCAAAATTTTGTGTTAAAATGTAAATATGAAGTAAAATATTTTTTGTATATAATTGTACATAATTATATATCAAATATATCTATATATGTATATTGAAATATATATAATTATAAATAACTATACATGATTTCTATGTATAATTATATATAATTGTATATAATTATATATAATGATTACACACACACACACATAATTTTCTGTTATAATTTATTATTTTATAATTTTAGCACAGATTTGAATCACATAGGTATATTTTTCGACCCACCGATTTTATCGACAGTGTAATAAAGTGAACGTAGCTCATGTAGTTAAATGCAAGTATTGACGTTGGTGGCGACAGTGTCCGAGATCTCGGACAGAGAGAGAGAGAGAACTGACCAATCACATGGAAGAATTCGATCAACTGATTAATGCGATTGGTCAATTGTCTCTCTGTTCTAGATCTTGGACCGATTTCTAGTATTGTGGACAGAAAGGAAAGCTCAATCTACACTTTTTTATATTTATGGTTAGCATTGCATATACCTATTTCGTTCGTTAACACCGTGGAATTCATCTCAATTCATCTGTAAAAACCTGATATTTTATTATGGCAAGTAAATTGCAGTTCGGTGGTTATCCACCGGCATATGATCCTGTGAGACACGGGCCGTATGATCCTGCACGCTTTTATGGAAAACGTGAGTTTGTTCATCACATCCAATATACCATTCATTTTCTTAGACAGAATTAATAATATTATGTAATAACTTTTTTCATACAGCCGACACTGCGTTCTTGGATCTGAAGCTCAGCGAAATTCCTGGCTGGATCTCAAGACGTCAAAAAAGTCCACAGGCGCTTGTAGGGCTGTTTTCACGAGGTATTTACACATGAGAAAAAAAAGCATTTCTTCATTAGTCAAAAATTGCATGATATTGTTTTTAAAAAACAATATCTACAAATTCGTTCATGTTGCACGCTTCAACATACTCCTACACTCTAATGTGTTCCAATACATTTGCTGTAAACATATTGGAACACATTGATGTAAGAATATATTGAAGCTTGCGACGCAAACAAACCTTACATAACTTATGTAAAGATCTTTTGTCATAATATTATTTTGTTTTGTAGCATTTTGGCGTTGGCAACATAAATATGTACAGCCCAGACGAGGTGGTATAGCTCCCTTCTTTCAAATGGTGGTCGGTTCTATGTTTGTGTTTTATGTAATGAATTATAAAAAGCTACGTAAGTATAAAAGAATATGCGTACAGATAAATTTCATTTTTAATGGAAGCACATATAAATTCAATATCCTGTTTTTTATTTTTATTTTAGGTCATCACAGGTCTTATAAATATCATTAATTGTGTTATATTAGTGATAAAGTATCTATATCTAGATGCTTGCATAGAAGAAAAGTAAAAATCAGAATAAAATTAATTCATGAATCAATTGTTTATGAAAAATATTCAACCGTTCTGGATGCGTTTGAATAAATTATATTCTCAGTATGCATAAAAATACATAATTTGTTATATTAAGTCCCATCTAATATAAATGTTAATTAAAATTATTTAAAATTAACATCGAAGTTTACTTAAACTAATCCCATATCTTAGAAACTATAATATAGAAATTTATAAATTATAAAAAATTCTTGTTTATAAATTGGTTAAAAATAAATAACATAATTTTTAAATTTTTCAAAAAGAACTAAAATTTTTCATGCTTTATTATGAAAACTAAAAAAAATAATTGATAATTCAAATAGATTTATAATAATTTTTGCATAATTATGTATGGATGTAATTATATATTTGCATAAATTTAATAAAATAAAATATGATAAATATGAATTTAACAAAATCAATGGAGTATGAAAATTTTTGAAAAAATTATATAGTTCGTTTTTAAACCGATTTATTGTATATATAAGAATTTCTTATAAATTGTAAATTTTATATTATAGTTTCTAACAAGAAGAACCCGCTAGATGTACATCACTGGTTTAAATAAAATTTTATGGATGTGTATAGTATACACTCAAACATTTACGACAATAAAGCCGTAAATTGCGATATTTAGGCATTCTCAAAAAAATGATTAAATATTTCCAGCATGTATTGTTACAGAAGAAATCTTGTTATTTTTCATTTGTACTAGTGCTCAGACGGTCTCGAAATATCCATATTGTCAATAAATAAGCACGAATATCTTTTGCGAAAAAACACGTTCGTGAAATCACATCTAACTCGAAAGACTGTATCGAGACTGTGTTGTTATTATCCACGTAGTAAATGTGTGGGTGAATACTACACACTCATGAAATTTTATTAAAATCAATGATGCACTGCAGATTGCGGCCTCCCTTTGTTAGTGTGAAAATCCACACTCAAGGAATCAAAGAATTGGATTATAAATCAACTGTGAATTTTTTTAAATATTGTGCACGGATACCGATCGCTTGAATCCAAACACGACACAAAAGCTTGGATCAAGCAATAAATGAACTCGTCAACAGAGAAACCGGCACAGAGCAATTTGCAATTGTAAAAAAAGGAACGGCAACAAAAAGCACAAAATAAATAAAAAATTAAAAAAAGTCATTTTATACTCACCACGCCTCCCTTCGTCAGCTAAAAATTCTACACCCACAGACAATATAAAAGTTGCCGGCCGCCATACGTACATATACAATAGGATACAATGCATAGCATTATGAGATTTTTTACTTTTGTTTAACAAGAATATATTTTGAAAGAAGAGAATTTTTCTTGAAGTTGAATTTTCAAAATTAGATTCTAAAATGGAAATGTAATAATAACATGTACTTGATAGTAAAATTTCTTCTAATTTTACTTTTTCTAATTTTAAAAATTAATTAAAAAATTTGATATTCCTGAGCAATATAATATGCCAAAATATATCTATTAATATAATTATTATAGTCTATATTTTTTGCAATGCGACAACATGTATATGTCTAAAAGATGTCGTAATTCTGTGAAAAATTATTGTAGAAAGAAAACTAAAAAACATAAAAAAAAATACTTTTTTAGTTTTCTTTCTACGATAATTTTTCACAGAATTACAGCGATTTGAATATTGTATAATTTGGAGCGTTTTAAAAGTATTCCCTATTATTTGTTGACAAGTGTTTATTTATATATACAAGAATATACATATCGTTATACATTCAGCGCCATATGTGCTGGAAAAAATTACAATTTTGTTCACATTATAAGGCGATATCATAAACATGAGCTTAAAATATATGTATATCTTGAAATGCGTCATAGATATGCAACAGATATGATATGTTCAAGGTAGTCACACTGACTAATAAAAAAACCGAGCGATAAAACATAGTAGTTTATAATTGCTGTATATTGCAACACAGTTCCAACTCTCTTGAGAGCTCAGTTCGATCAAACAAGTAACGATGCTTCTTCTTTTTTCTATAATTTCCTTTTTTCTACATTTTTAATAAAACGCCTAGTTTCGTTAATTATTATTGTTGTAATATTTTCTCAACGAACTTTCTTTTTCTAACGGAGTTATTTAGTTTACATTCGCTTATATTCGTTTTGCAAAACTGTGCGTAAGCATACAACACAAAAAACATTTAATTTGTTTAGTTTGGATGAGTTTTTTAATTCATCGATTAATTAATCGCATTATACGTATACGCAAATGCAACTTTGTACTATGTAAAAAACTGCATTTATGCAAATGTATGTATAATGCGATATAATAAATCGACGAATTAAAAAAACTTGCCCTATATTAATAATAAATTTGTAAAAAATAGAATCATTATCAAAGAGCCTTATGTTTTAATTAATATCTGCTTTATTTTCTACTTTTCTTTTTCTTCTACATTTTCTTATTTAAAATCTAAATGTTTTATATACATTTTTTCATTATTAATTATTTTAATATAATTAATTATTTTAATACATCGAACAGTAGAAAATGGTTATTCGAGTAAGTAAAATCAATTAAATTAATTATAATCCATTAAATTGGATAATAAACCGTAATTGATCTTTTGAAATATTATCAGTAAATCATTTTTAATATCGAGACCATTAAATACTTATTAATGCAATTTCTTAGTTACATTCCGAAAATTGTTGATTGTCTTTTAAATCATAAATAAACTAATTTTATTAATAAATATTTCGAAAAACCGATATGGATATCCATATGAAAACAATTATTTGCTTAAGCAACTCCAAAGGCCTGCAGTTTCTCCAACTTTGATTAGCTTTCGCATCGGCTGATTAAATTTAACAATTATTGTATATACAATAACCAACTACAAAACATAGAATTTTGCTTTCCTTATCCAGTTTCTGCAAAGTATAATTTATTTACATAAAATGGTAATACTTTTAAATTGAATATAAAATTAATGTTTAATTATATAAAATAACTAAAAAATAGGTTAATAATTAGTTTCAAGTTTTACAGATATCTTTACTGTTAAATTTAATTTCGGTCGATGAAAGAAACTAATCGAAAATGATGAACCGTACCGGCTCCCGAATTTTGCGAGTTTGTCAGCAGCGGGTCAGATTAGCATCACCGTTGACCCGACTGATACGTAGTAACACGTAGTAACGCAAGTAGTTGTCGCGTTGCGCACAGAAGACGCGTCCGGCGTCCGGCGTCCGGTGTCGTCGGTCGTGCTCTCGCCAAATCACGCCAAATCGCCAGCGGCCAGGCGGCTGAGGCGGCCAGCCCTCGCTAGCCCTCGGCCCCCTCGGGCTGATTATTGAACGGGGAAGACGGCGATTGGCCGGTCAATGGGTGACATGCGCACTATTGGCCAATAGGAGCAAAACCAAGGGACAAAACTCAGGTTCCTCAGCAATATGGCTGTCAGTATAAATTTGATGCTTGTAACATGAGTTTCTCTCCGAGAAATTTGACAAGCGTAAGCGTAGATTCGCATTACGCACGGCGTGATGTGACTTTCGCGTGCCCGGCAATGCGGAAATGGCAACACGGCTCAGTTGAAGCCGGAGCGAGACAGCTAGGACGATTTTTGAGAAAACAGGTATGCGATCTATCGTCGTCGATCATCCGTCGTTACTCTCGGCGACCGACCGTCGACCGCCGACCGCCGACCGCCTTCTTATGTCCATATTGCGCTCGGACCGACGCGTGGCGATTTTACTCGTATTTACCCGATTTCTGCCGTATCCAGTAATGCGAGTAATTGCGGCTCGTTTGCAAAATGCGACCGTTCGGAGGTAACGTATCACCGCCGTCGTCGCAAACTCCAGCAGTGAACGAGCGGCGCGTCCTCGCCTCGCCTCGCCTCGCCTCGTCTCGTCTCGCTTCGCCTCACCTCGTTATCGCCTCGTGTCTCCCTATTCTCTCTTCTCTCCTTGCATCTGTTCTTCTTTACTCCAGACTGACCCTACTCGAGCATTCTCCCTGTTCGTAGCCACCAATAATTGTTTATCTAATTATCATAATTTTATTCAATATACATCTTCCGCACGAAAATAACGATCTCCAGAATGCCAGAAGGAAGCTTGCCCAATGTCACATAGTTGGGTATATACTTCTGTCTATATAAAAATCCATAGTTCTCAAATATTCATGAAAATTATCATATTGTTAATTTATGCTCGAATCAATAAGTATTATGTTAGGAATATGAAAATTTTACAAAATATTTTTTATTCTGATCAGACAAGTCAGACAAACTGTAATTGTTTGTATTTGTTTTTGTTCAAGGCATTCACGAGTTATCTATTCAACAATATAGTTTATCATCATGACTTCAAGGTAAATATTATAATAAAACTATATGTTCCTTGTATTTTTTCTTATATATATTGCATATTGATTTGGATATATAAATATTTATCGATATAGCTGTCAATTATATAGTATATATAAAAGATACATTGTAAAAACAAATTCTTGTAAAAGGTTTATTTTTTACTAGTAACTTCTATGCTTATCACATTTTAACTTTTAGATTGGACCGACTATTCATATTATTAGAGACTGGAACAAACGCAGTTACCAAAAGAGCAGCTGCGCAACAGTTGGGAGAAGCACAGAGATTACATCCTCATGATCTGCATCATCTATTAGCAAGAGTCTCTACCTTGTTAAAATCTCCACAATGGGATACTCGAATATCAGCAGCTCATGCTGTACAAGCTATACTTGCTCAAGTTCCATCTTGGGATCCACAGCCAATTAAAAAAGAAAACTCTACAGGTAATACTAATACTAAAACTTGTCAAATAATTTTTGTATCTTTAATGACTGAGAAATTTTGAAAGGCCATTGTTTATACAATGATGTTGATTTTTTCAATTAGCAGATGAATCAGAAACGATTAAACGCAAAGCCTCCACTACCAGATTGAATTTAGAGTCTTTTGACATGAGCAGAGTTCTAGCTCGCAGTTCACATCTTACTGGCTCTGAGGGTAGCGAATATGATTTAACTATATCGGAAGGAGAGCAGTTATCGCTTCCTAGTCAGCAAGAAAAATTAGCTGCAAAGCTAGGCCTTCATCCACGTTTGATGGGTGTTGATGATTTGTTTACCGTCGACGACCTTACCCCACAGACGCCATGTGCAACCCAACCTGCTACTATACCTATAGACGAAACTTTGAAACAACCAGGGGGCTTAAGCAGGAGAGAAATGAATAGAGCGAAACGCAAAGTAATTAACGTTTGCAAACTTTTATTTATAATCAATGTTTCCTCTGAATTATTGTGTCTTTATGCAAGCAAGTGTTGAAAACTAGGAAAATGTTCAAGCTATTTATTTTGTATACTTTATTAGTTTTATTTACAACTTATAGCAAAACTATTAATTATTTATATGTTAATGGTATAGGCGCGTCAGTCAGTGACAAAACAACGATCACGTGAACCAGATGATCATCGCACTAATGATGACCATTCAAATTCAATGAATGTTCAATCTCCAGTGAATAATATTGGTGAACCACCGACTAAAAAAGTAATACTAGAGGATATGATCTCAGATCCTGGATCAAAATGCGGCATATCTAATGAACAAGTAATCGGAGTACCAGATAGTACTGGATGTTGGCCAGATTCTCTGGTAGACTGGCCTTTAGAATCCTTCGCGGAAAGTCTTTGCCAGGATTTATTTAGTCAGAAATGGGAAGTGCGTCATGGAGCAGCGACAGCTTTACGGGAACTTATAAGACTTCATGGAAAAGGTATGTAAATCTATGATATATATGTCTTTGAATGATATTAAACGCTAAACGCTTTAACAGGAGCGGGCAAATCCACTGATCAAACGCTGGAAGAAATGCAAGAGAGCCATTACGAATGGGTGATTGATGCCGCCTTACGATTATTGTGTGTATTAGGGCTTGATCGATTTGGAGATTTTGTATCTGACCAAGTTGTTGCACCAGTACGAGAAACATGTGCTCAAGCATTGGGGTCGCTCTTTCTATTAGTGCCTGGTGGTCCAAATGCCAAAGATACAAATGGTGTTTTTCCTGGAATACTTTCTGTAGTCCTCAAACTGTTGGAATACAACGAATGGGAAGCGAGACACGGTGCATTTCTTGCTTTAAAATATTTACTAGCCGTACGAGACGATCTTTTGGACGAGGTATTGCCGAAAGTATTTCCCTCTATTATGCAAGGATTATCCGATCCTGTCGATGACGTAGGCGCAGCTGCTGCGAGTGCGCTTATACCAGTAGCGCATGCTCTTCCGCGATTATTAAAACCAACAGAACTGGAAGCTATCGTAATACGTCTTTGGCAATTGTTAAAAGAACAAGACGATCTGGCCGCAGCTTGTAACACCTTTATGGGTCTTTTGGCTGCAATACTCTCGTTACCAGCAGCACGTGCTTGCATGACGCCCCAACCGTTATCGCAAGTAATGATACGATATCTCTCTTTATTATTTCAATAAACATTTGAATAACGAAAATTTTTAAATAACGAATTAATATTTGTTAGGTATTACCACGTTTATGGCCATTTCTCAATCATTCAAGTTCAAGTGTACGTAAAGCCACACTGCAAACGCTACAAACTTTAACTGGAAATGACGGCGATTTCAATGAAAACAAAAAGGAACGATGGGGCGAGGGTGGTGGATTAGTTTTGCAAGAAGCATTGAGGCATGTGTTTCAGTGTGTGCTAATAGAACATATTAGCGCGATACAAGACGTGGCTGAACGTGTCTGGGAAAATCTAGTCGTGCAGAGTGATCTCGAGTTATTGTTACACGCAGCGTGCCCTCACGTTAGTACATGGCTTTGTCTCGCCATGCAACCGGAACATGTGCCATTCAATCCAAACTTATTAATGACAGTCGCTAGTACTAAGGGCACAAGAAACAATCAAACCTCGCCAAATGTCACTTTCTATGACGGGCAACCAGATACTAATGGTGGAAGCAGTAATATTAATGCAAGTACAAAATCATTATCCGAGCTGAAAATGTATATTGGTGGGATTGAAACAGTGACACTGAACGTACGAAAAGCAAACGTAGTACAGGCTCGTTGTAGGGCGTCTCGTATGTTAGGATTGTTGTCGTACTACGTTGTACAACCCGCACCAGATGTCGTTTATCCACCAGACGTGCCTAGTCCTGCACTTTGTTATGCTAAAGTGTTATTGGCACATCTCAATTCGCGATCGGCGTTGCAACGTACTGTTGTAGGACTTACGATGTCTCATTGGGCGAGTGCGGATCCATCGAAGATACCTGTAATACCAGACATACTTCGGTACGAAATAATAAACAATTTTTAAACGAAAAAATATTTTATGTACATAGGGCTACATTAACGAATAAAATGTTTTTATTTAGTGACAGATTACTGGCTTGTTTAAACGAATGTATGTACTATGATGAGATTGCGACTTCCTTTACCCGTTTACTACATGAAAGTCGAGATTATATTGCAACTTTAAAACATTATAAATTGATGGTACCAGTTGACGTAGATTCATCCGGCGTGATGACTCTTGATCAAATCGCTGCACTTGCTAGAAAAACAATTTCCACCCTTTGCACTGTGGGAGCAAATGCAGGTGGAGGTGGAAATATTAGCGGCAGTTCAATAGCTATTAAATTGAAACCTAAATTAATGGAGAGTTTAGAGGAGAGGAGGCGAGCTTTGGATGTCGGAGCGGCTACGACAGCAGCACAACAACAATTATTGCATGTTATGTCAATGGCCGCGCTCGCTGGTGCCGCTACGATGTTACACATTCTTCCACAATCTCCTCAGCCACTTAATCCGTTAGTAAAACCACTAATGGAATCTGTAAAACGTGAAGAAAATGAGGAACTGCAAAAACTGGCTGCAAAACATTTGTCTCATTTGGTCGAACTTTGTGTTGATAGAAAACCATCTCCAAATGCAAAGGTTCGCGTATAAAATACAAAAAATTTATTTAAAAAATGAGTATAACATAGAGTATCTCAGAACTATCAAATATTCTTTCCGTATATTGCAAGATTTTATCAAATAATCATCTGTTACAGATTTCTACCAATCTATGTACATTCCTATGTTCTGACGTTGAGTTTACACCACGAGTATGTAGCACCAGCAACAATGACGTTTTTGATGGAATACTCACTTTGAATAACAGACAAAAACATGCTGAGAGAATAGCTTACAATCGTGGTGCAGGTAGCGGATTCGGCAGTGGTAGAGGTCCTGGTAGACCACCAACAACTGACATTCCCGTTGAGGAATTGCTTGCTTGTGAAGAACCAGAAGCCAAAGCTGCTAGAACGCGCCGTCGCGGAGCTACATTGGCATTAACAGCTATAGGTATTCTAATAATACTTAAAAGGCTTGTTCTGATATGCGTTAGTCAAAATTAATTAATATTTAATTAAATCTGCAGTTTTCTCTTGATTTGATAAAAAAAAAGAAGTAAGAAAATCACAAGAAAATATCAATTAAATCACTTAATAAATTTATTATAATTAACTTCTATGAGAATGATTTATAATAGTATTCGAATGTAAACTTGATGTATTTTAAAACATTTTCATATTCTTGAAGCTACTCTCTTTGGTACTCAATTACCTGATCGCTTACCTGCACTATGGGATTTGATTTTATCGAATACATTGAAAGACACAATCAAACAAGACATTATAGAAGAAGATCACGGAAATCAATTAATTTTTGGTTTACAAGTATTAGAGATTATGGTGCCGAGTTTGGATAAGTCTTTGTTACCGCCTGCTCTAGAGTGTCTACCACGTTTATGCAATTTATTAGCACATCCATATAAAGCCGTTAGGCATATGGCCTCACGATGTATAGCTACATTAGCTACTCTAAATACAGAGAAGGTAATACTTAAGATCTGTATGAGACATATTAATTACGCATATTAATTTTTATATTTGATGTAAAAAAGATTAAGAATAGTTTTGTTTTTTTTATAGACAATGGTATACATAATACACAGTGTTATACCACTCTTAGACACTACTGGTAGTGAGAAGAGATGTTCTTCAGGCTTAGTGGCACCTAACGAAGTTGATTCCGTACGCCAAGGAGCTGCGGAAGCTCTAAGTTGCATTGTCGAGAGCTTAGGTGTACGCGTGGTGCCATATGCAGTACTTTTTATGGTACCTTTACTAGGGCGTATGAGTGATCAAAATCATTCTGTAAGACTAGTTTGTAGCGCAACATTCGCTACGCTCGTGCAATTGTTACCGCTAGATCCTGGCGCAATTACAGATCCACCAGATTTAGTGTATGTTATTCTTGCAAGCTTATATTTACACATTGTTCGATAATAAGAGCATTTGATATATGCAATGATATTTTTTGAAAATTATTTTAATTTTTGTAAATGACGAGTAATTATAGACAATATTGCAGTAAAAATTGGTTTAATAACTATCAAATTAAACTTAAATTAATAGATGATCTGGAAAAGATAAAACGAACGAAACGTTGGCAATGCAACACCAATCATTCAATGTCACGTTAACCCTTAAACACATATTGAAAATTCCCCTAGATTTTTAATCGCTTACTGTGTGAAGACGGATTGAGAAAAAAGATTCAGGCTAGGTGGAAAAAAAGTTTGAAGTCTCCTCTATCGACTGCTACAATTGACCAACTTTATTGCTTAACTAAAATAAAATGACACAAAAGTAAAGTTTTTCCGGGAAGGTCTCCCAGACCCACTTATGTGTTTAAGGGTTAATGATTATACTTGCTAATGCTGGTGATGTTATACAGGGTGTTTGATAAATACTATTTATGCTCTCGTGGGTTGATACAGCAGATCAAACTAAGAAGAAAAGTTCTTTACCATTTTTTAAAATTCGCAATAGTTAGCGAGATAAAAATTAATATAATCGGTAAATGAGCACGTATTACTTCCCCTACCCACCTCACGCGGGGACCGCCTATCGGTCGCCAAACCATAGGCAGCTGCGGCAAGCGGCGTGGTGAGAAGGGAGAAGCAGCAATAGCTATTTTATCCGTCCCATCGCGCCGTCTGCCGTGACTACCTATGGTTTGGCGACCAACGGGCGGTCCCCGCGTGCGGTGGGGAAAGTACGTGCTCATTTGCCAACTATATTAATTTTTATCTCGGTAACTATTGCAAATTTTGAAAAATAAAAGACTTCTTAGTTTGACCTGCTCTATCAACCCATAAGAGCATAAGTAGTATTTATCAGACATCTATATCTTTTTTCAAAAAAGTAAATTCACTAATAGATTAAACAAACTATAAAAAGTAATTAATATTTTAAGATATTCTATCAAAATATATTGCTTTATTCTTTAATTGCGTATATTATCGAAAACTCGCATGATACTTAAGATTAAATGATTTTTTTATGTAACATTATATTATAGACAAGAAAAGGCACAAGAGAGAAAATTTTTGGATCAACTGTTGAATCCTCGTAACATCCCTGATACTAAACTACCGATTCCCGTAGCCGCAGAATTACGTTCTTATCAACGTCAAGGCTTAAATTGGCTCAATTTTTTGAATCGTTATCATCTCCACGGAGTTCTATGCGACGACATGGGTCTTGGAAAAACATTACAGACGCTCTGCATCTTGGCATTGGATCATCATCGCAATCCAGAAGCACCGGCCAGCCTAGTAGTATGTCCACCAACACTCACTGGTCACTGGGTATACGAGGCCGAGAAATTCTTCAAAGCGAAGGATTTATCAGTCATTCAGTATGCTGGTACACCTCAAGATCGCGAAAAATTACGTCCCCGAGTGCCACATCATAAGCTCGTAGTTGCAAGTTATGATATTGTACGAAAAGACATCGAATTCTTCGAGGCCCATCAATGGAATTATTGCGTGCTTGATGAAGGTCATATAATAAAGAACGGAAAAACGAAAAGTGCTAAAGCCACGAAGCGTTTGCACGCAAATCACAGGCTCATATTATCCGGCACACCTGTACAAAACGATGTGCTCGAGTTGTGGTCTCTGTTCGATTTTCTGATGCCAGGCTTTCTCGGCAGCGAAAAACAATTTGCCGCTAAATATTCTCGTCCCATTTTGGCCTGCAGAGAGCCAAAAGCAGGACCGAAAGAACAGGAAGCTGGTGCTTTAGCTATGGAGGCTCTTCACAGACAGGTAATTTGCATGTCACATGTGTATATTGTATACATATACATATATCGGTGCCAAAGTGTAATTTGGATTATTTGGTGATCCATCACGGTAATCAGAAATTAATTACAGGTATTACCGTTCTTATTGAGACGAAATAAGGAAGATGTATTGCAAGATTTACCACCCAAAATTACACAAGATTATTACTGCGATTTATCGCCTTTGCAACGTATACTTTACGAAGATTTCCGCACTCGTCATTCGGCCCTTACTACCAGCTCCTCGTCTTCGAATGATTCTCAAAACCACGTGTTCGAAGCGTTACGGTATTTACGTAACGTGTGTAATCATCCTAAATTGGTGCTAAGTCAAGGGCATCCGCTATACCGAACAGTATGTATTCAAAAATATTTCTTCTTCTTTGTCCTTATCAGAGAGCGTGGTAAACCCTTAGCATATTTTTATAGTGTACGTGTTTTTACAATTTACACTAATATAAACGATTTACAATTTAATACTGGTTCCTAATTTAAAAGAATTTTCATGACAAGATACTTTCAATGGTTTACCGTTGCCTTCCGAGAGGTAACAACCTGGCAGGTGCTGAGTAGATGCACCACGATTGTTGTCTAAGGCCCTGCACACAATAGAGGAATATACGATATATTAAAAATAAGAATAAAAATTTTAGAATCAGTAAACATTATAAATTTTCTCAATAAATACTATAGATAAATAATAAATTATGTTGTATCTTATATGGCACATTTATACATTACGTATAATATTCATTGAGAAAACTAATTTTAAAATTTTAATTCTTATTTCTAATATCTAATATTCCTCTATTGTGCGCAGAGTCTAAATGTTTATAAAGATATTCTCTCAAAGAAAAAAGCAAACGTAATTTTGCCTCACAATGTTATGTCTCAATTTTTTTCATTATTTAGTTTTTAAAATATGATTATCATTGTATACAATTTTCGTATTATATTTCAAGGTGTGTGATATGTTGAAGCAGCAACAAAGCACTCTAGCGGAAATCGAACACGGTGCCAAGTTACTTGCATTGAAACAGCTACTATTAGATTGTGGCATAGGACAACAACAACAACAAACTCGCAATTCTTCCATTGCCGTGAATCTTACTGCAGAAAGCACCCATTCTCAGGAACAGCAATTAGTCAGCCAGCATCGGGCTTTAATTTTCTGTCAGTTAAAAGCAATGTTGGACATTGTAGAGGAAGATTTACTTCGCACGCATCTACCAACAGTAACATATCTCCGTCTGGATGGCAGTGTGCCAGCAACACAGAGACATTCTGTCGTAGCGCGTTTCAATGCTGATCCATCGATAGACGTTCTTTTATTGACCACTCAGGTCGGTGGTCTTGGATTAAACTTAACGGGAGCAGACACTGTTATATTCGTGGAACATGACTGGAATCCCATGAAAGATCTCCAAGCAATGGACCGCGCGCACCGCATAGGTCAGAAGAAAGTAGTCAACGTGTACCGCTTAATTACTAGAGCGACAGTGGAGGAGAAGATCATGGGACTACAGAAATTTAAGCTTCTCACTGCAAATACAATAATATCAACGGAGAACGCTTCTTTAGAAACTATGGCTACTGATCAAGTAAGTTAAACAATTAATGTTTAATATTATAATTTACCACGGAAAGTGATGTATAATCAATGTGATTTCCTTAGTTATTGGATCTATTTTCATTGGATAACGGAAAAGAGAAGAGGACAGATCACCAAGAGGACACTGCATCGTCGAAACTTCCTGGCCTACCGGGAATTAGCCGTTCTGTGCTAGATATTCTACCCGAACTTTGGGAACAGCAGCAATACGACGACGAATACGATCTCGACTCATTTTTATCCACTCTGAAGGCTGATAGCCAGTAAGCTTACCAGTACCTCTATAATTCATTCAACGTAGATTTAGAGCCCGGCAAATTGTTCGCGTAGCTCCAAGATCGCACATGATATCAAATGGAAAATACTGTAGAAGTTCCGGTTGTTAACTCTTATAGTTTGATAGTTATAGCATATCCCAATGGCCAAAAGCGATCACATATATATATATATATACATATATATATATATATATATATATACATATATATATATATATATATATATATATATATATATATATATATACATATATACATATAATTTACGTAATAATAAAAACTACGCCTGATTAAGAGTTAACAAATCTAGCTCTGTTAACAATGGAACAAGTTGTTAATCATTAACAATAAGGAAAATGACATTACCGTCGTACCTAAACTCATACAATCGATACGATAAATATAGATAAATTAAGGTATCAATGCGTAAAGTAAACGTGTGTTTTGTTTAGTTATAATAATTTATAAAAATGCCGATACAATTACAAGTCCGCATTTGTACCAAACAACGTCACGGTGCATAATTATTTATACTCTATATTAATACTAGTCTCTTTTTTTCTATATATTATAATGACGAGTCAGCAAACGCCAATACCGGTTTGTATTTGCAATTTGTATCTACGTGCATTCGCCATTAATAGGAAAATCGAAATCTTTATTTAAGAAACGTCACACGGAATAAAATCTTAATAACAAGTTAATGAGATATCGTAACTTTCTATCGAAGGTCTTTCTACGAGATCCCATTAATTTGTTATAATGATTCAAAATATCGGCACTAACGGAGTACACAATAGTTCTATAATAGTTTTCCCATTATCGCACATTTATCGCGATTTCAATGACACGCTTTCAATTCACAATTTTGATTTATTCGCTGAAATCATATTACCCGTTGCGAATACATTATGCGGATCCAAGTGCGCTTTAGTCGCTCGGTAAAGAGCAACGCCCGCTTCTCCGACGGCTTCGGGATAAAACGATGCTCGTAGTTTACCTACTCCGTGATGATGAGAAAGCGACCCACCATTGGCGAGTATCTCCTCCCGCGCCGCATGCTCAATGGCCTCATAAGTTTCCACGGGATTGTCCATGTTCGCATAGCTAATCGCTAAGTAAAAATACACGCAACAGCCCGCGTCATAGGTTTGCGTGACGCGACAGGAAATGAAATATTTACGAACGCCGCGCGCCTTACAGTCCCTGGCCACGCGAGACTTGACATTTCTACACAGTGATAATGCACGATTCCAAGAAACGGAAGTCTCGAACGATTCCGCTAATACGTTAAATTCGAGTCCAAGGTCACGGATGTATGCTATCACAAACGTCAACATGTAGCCTCGTTCGCCGTTTGTCTCGCCTGCCGGTATGCCACCGTACTTATCAGCTATCTTGTAAATTTTCCGTTCCTGAGCCGCGACATCCGCTGCCACGTCGCCCTCCATCAATAGCGTGGCCACGCATATTTGATCCCATCGGAAACCCTTTATTCTAGTGATGTACGCATGTTTCAATCCTTGCAAGATCAAACCGCCCCAACTCGATTCCGGCCGTAAAGTTTGTCCCATTTGGAATTGCTCGTTGTCCATTAAGCGTATACTAGCGGGTTGACATCGTTCCTTCGCGATCTATATATTTATAACAGAATATTCGGATTATTATAACACAAGTATTCGTTTCTCGATTTCTCTATTTTTAAACAAAAGATGGAGATCGTTTTTCGACTCCTTTTACTAGCCTTTCACTAATAAAAACGAACGAAAATGCCGGCCTTTCGTGCGCGTCTCTTTCATCACAATATTTGTATTGGGCAAGTGTTAACAAAAGAGCACGGTCCTTACCGGTCGGCTTAATGTAAGAGTCAACATAAAGAATACGCACCTCTCGCAACGCATGAACGCCGCTCATAAAATGTGGGAACACGATACTGCCGTATTTTACCACTCGCGGTAAAGGTCTTATTTTTAATACGATCTCCGTGACAACACCCAATGTTCCCTCGCTGCCGAGTATCATGTGATCGAAATCCGGACCGCAAGACGTGCGAGGTACTAGACTACCTTTTTCCAAAGTGATAACAGGATCCTCTGTTCTTCCGGTGACCATTCGCATCCGCACGACCAAATCTTCAATGTTGCCGTACGTGTTCTTTTTCATGCCGCTTGCCCTAGTCGCCACCCATCCACCTAAACTGTTGACATAGGCTATTTTCACTTTACGTGCGTTTCAAATTTTCTTTCTTATATTTCAAGCTTTTAAATACTGATTATTATTCAAGGCTAAGTTCCAATTGATGTAAATTTTTAAAATGAAGAGAAAATATCTTCGAAAAAATATTTTTATTTATTTAACTTTTCCAGAACATCGACGAATTTCGTATTTTGATTTAAAGTTATAATCATGCCTTGTGTCTTATACTTGGAAAAAAAAATATATATATACACATATATATTATTTAACTTTAATTAGATGAAATTATTTATTTCTTTCTTGTAGTTTATATTTTGTGTTTTACATAATCAGAATATATCTCTTTACATGAAACTGATGAAACTTTAACTTAGCCTTGAATTATCATACAAGTATATAAATGCACAGAGGTTTATATTATTTTAAATAATATTATTGATTGTGCTGTATGGCTTTATAGTGCGATAACAAATATTGAATAAATAAAAGTTAACGCTTTATTGTATATATACAGTGATTGTTTTACGGCGATTTATAATATGGAAAAAAATGATTCTTATTTGTTTTTCATGCTGTACATTTAAAATTGCTCATACTCTGAAAATCAATATTGAATTCCGTAAGAAATATAATCAAAAAATATATTTTGGACACGATTCCACTTAACACTCGCAACGCTTTTTAAATTTTATTCTTGTCAAATATAT